>NC_132851.1:16255000-17580000 GCF_048164855.1 Canis lupus baileyi
TTAATAAGTATTTGCTGTTGTTGAATTATCATCTCCATTGTCATTATTGTATTTGAACATTCATAAAGGGATAATACGAGAAGAGTTATACCTTGCATACAGGTTGCAAAGTTAATTAGAGGATCAGAAAATATAAGACTGATTAGCAGAGGTTTCTCCAGTAATAATAGATTTTAATAAAATCACAGGAAATAGATAGTAATAGAGGAAATTGGTCCCTGAAAATATTATAGTGGAAATTGGAGTCAGGTGATGAGAAAATTATGGATTTATTAGACAATTATTTGACTTCTTTACAAAAGGCAAAGTGAATTGACTTTTATTGGATACAATTTAAATTAATTCTATTTTAAATGCAGGCAAATACAAACTTTATAAAATCTAAAAGTATGATAGTATCAGGAATGTTTACTATGGGAATTAAAAAATTTGGATTTTCCATCTGTTGCTTTGAATATAGTAAATTAAATTAAGACTTTCACAAAACTGAATTTAAAACTCAGTCTCATCAGGAAATGCCATTTCAATGCATAATTTTTAAACATTTTCAAATTTGTTTATATATGTCAGATTGGCAAACTCAGCAAACTCACCAGCCATGTTTACAACATGAAGGGAAGAATGAGACAATCAATTACACATGCAATACAATTGACCCCACCATGATCTTTTTCCCAGAAGTTACTATTGAGACATAGTATTACAGAAATATTTCTGGACATGGGTATAGTATATAAAATAAGTAACAAATAGTCTCTATAATACCCAACTTCCAATTTTACTTTTCAGGAGATTTTTTTTCTTATGCTGAGGAATGAAGGACACTTCAATTTTCCTTTTCCAAAAATATATGTCAAATTCAAAGATAAAGGCTAAGGCATTCATCATGTATAATTATTTTGTCAAAAGGTAGATTCAGAAACTCATTAATATCTAGCAATCAAATGAGAACTCAGAAAGCATTCACTGTGTATTAAATACTAGTGAATTGTTTGTAATATATAATGAACACAGATCTAGGTATTGTGGACATCAACATGCATAAGATCCAGCCCAGAGTTTACAATTTTCAGAGGAAACAAAGATATAAAGCAACAATTCCAATATAGTGATTGGTAAAAACTCTAGAACACATAGGAGGGACATTATAACCAGATAAGAGCATTCAAAGAAAGCTTCCCAGAGGAGGGCACCTTTGAGCTGAGATATGAAGAATGTGTCAAAGGACTTTCTTACTAAAAGGCTCTGTATTTTTTGAGTAAGAGTTTTTTGATAATTCATAGATGAGTGTAGAACATTTTCCTGTAAATATAATATAGATAATGCACACAGCCACTGAAGTAGGTATTTGAAACCAAATATATGATGCAAAATTTAACATACAACATCTGCCTCCTTCACTTAAATCGAAACTCTTAAACAAAGTCTTTCAACTGAATTGCATATTTGATCCCCAAACCTCTGCTTCTCTTGGTTCTATATGTCAAAAACCTCATAGAATATTGGATCAAAAGGATTACATGTTAAATTTCTGGACATAAAGATTTTGTTCTGATTTAATAGTGATGTATGTTCATTATACAAAATTTTGAACATGCAAAAAACAACTGAAACGAGAATAAACGCCACTTAGATTTTCCCCATCCATAGTAATAATGACCAATACATTGATTTGATTACACATGTAGGATGTAATTAGAAAAGAAAAAAGAAAAAAAAGTTCAAATTCCTCTATTCCCAATATTTAACAGTCTAATTTATGTCACCCAACTAGAAGAGAAAAAGATTCAGATGTACCTGGAATACTTTGAGGCTATATCACTCTGTTACAAATAATGTCCCCTTTACCCTAATATCCGAATTCTACTGCCAGATTAGGCCTTCTCTGGTGACAGAAAGAGTATCAGGGCATCCTCAGAGTGTCTCCAAACTATCCTGGCCTTGGCTACTCTGAGTGTCACACACATTCTTCTGCTCCAGCTTCTTTATGTGAACACAATATGCACACTTTATGTCTTCATATCTGTGGTCGTTTCTTCCATAGACGTTGCCTTTCTGCCATGGCCATGGCCTCTATTTTCCTTCTAGGTAACACACTCCAGCATGGGTTGCCAGTGTGCTCTATGGCAAAATGAGGTTGCTATAATACCTTTTCTTGGGTGATGTTGAATCTTGTCATCTTGACCTCGATACAGCGCAGTAGGTATAAGGTTCTTCAGTAAGTAAGAATCCTTTTATTCAGGACACCTAGGTGGCTCAGTGCCTTTGATTTGGGGCCTGATCCCAGGGTCCAGGATCAAGTCCCATATCAGGCTCCCTGCATGGAGCTTGCTTCTCCCTTTGCCTGTGTCTCTGCCTCTCTGTTTTTCATGAATAAATAAATAAAATATTTAAAAAACCCTTTGCTTTTGGATGTATATTTTTTCTCCTTTGGCATTAAAAAAAGGGAGCTACATTTTCCCCCTCTCTCCTTATATCTGAGCTCAAAGTTCCTGTGCATGAATCTACTTTAACTTCTGTCAGTCCCAAATGATACCAAGCAAAACCCTTTTTGCAAACACAATTAAAAATTTTGTGCCTGCACATGTAAAGAAGAGGGACACTATTCCTTTCCCAACACAATCCCTGTAAGGTAGGTTCAGCTTCAATAACTTGATAAACATGTAAAAAGAAACATTTTTTAAAACAATTGAAATATGTGATAATAGGTGACCATGAAAGGGATTGAAAACTAAACAGAAATCTTCCTAATGTTTTAAATTTTGAAACTGTCAGAGCACTTTTATTAAACACCAAAAGAGATGATAAAGTAGGCTGCTCTTCAAAATCAGAAATTACACTGAGGTTTTTATAGCAAAGGTGAAAAGCAAACATAGCTCTAGGACTGAGAACTCAGGGAGTTCACTGTAAGTTCAGGTACAAGTAAAGAGGTTAACAGTAAGCACACCACTGAGTTATTACTAGTTGCTACATACTCATGTTTCATGAATTCCCACAATTATCTAAGACATGCTTCACCAACTCACCTACATTTGAAGGCTTATAATGTTGCATAAAAACAACCCCAGAGGTAAAAATAATTTCACAGGTAAAAAGGTTCCTAATATTTTACATTAAATGACAAAAAAGCAAAAACAATTATGATGGAGATCAAAGGATAATAAAAATTTTAATTTTGCTTGAGACCAAAGTAATTAATCCAACTTTCTTTATTTAAACAGCTAGTTCGCAAAATCAGTTCAGTTAAGGGGAAAGAATGGGATATTTTACAGCATGGTATCTAATTGACTAAAGTAGATGATTATACAGTTTTCATTTCTTTAGCCTTGTCCTATGTTTACCATAAGACACTGAATCAGTGACTGTGATTCTGATTGTTTGGGCTCAGGGGAATGAAGAAATGCGAAGAGCTCCTCTCAGCAAACACAGAGTTGAGACGAGAGTGGTTTCTCTCACTATTACATCTAATGAACCACTAGAAAATGTTGTTCTTTCTATCAGAGTTCTGGCCTCTGCTGGGTTTGAGATCTCAGTACTCAAAGAATTAATATTTCCAAAAAGGGACCCTAGAATGTTACCAGTAGATTTGGAGTTGAGATCACCTCCTCCATTACATGTTTATTGGGCCATTAGAAGAACAGCAAAGGAGAAAAAAAAGAATGGAGTTAGAATGTTGGTAAGTATATGATCCTGAACCTCATGAGGAAATAGAATAGATGCTAAAAAATAGAGCAAGAAATAAGGAACCAGTGGAACTAAAATACCACATATGTAATATCTCCAAAGACTGTATTTCTCAGGGAAAGTTGGATCAATCCACAATGTAAAGAGACACAAATCAGAAATCAACTGAAATGTTACCAAAGGTGAAGAGAATATGGAAAGTGGTGGGGAAAACAGTAACACATATAAAATCTAAAAATCAATTGCAAAAATGAGGAAAGTCGTATTTATTCATTTCCTTCTATGCTGTGCTATACATATATTTATAAGTATTCATTAACTTTGTAATTTGTTCCATAGATTACTAAATACTGCATAGGATATTGAGGCTGAACTATAAGTGAATTTTAGGAAGAAATGGTGTCATACAGAGATTGTGGGCTTTTAGCTCAATAAGAGTTTTCACAAAACTAGTCCTCATTTGAGGACAGAATAAGAATGTTTTTAATTACAGAAGAAATTTTTATATGATATTAGACAGAGGCATTGCTATTGCTATTGTGGGTTTTTTTTTTTTTTTTTTCCTGTGGCTTGGATCTTTGAGTATGGGATAGAGGTGTATGTTGATGTTAAGCAGTCGAAATGGTGGACCAAAGCATTTTTTCTTTTTTTCTTTTTTTCCTTTTTTTAGTTTTTGGCTGTCTCTAATCTTGAAACATCCTGTGCAAATGTGAGAAATGTCTAGATCTTATGACTGTGTCTCCTTTTGTTTGAAGTCAGAAATGGAGTTTTTTTGCCTTTCTTGCAGGCATTGATGTGAACTCCATCAATGCAAAATGTTTATATCAACTTCAAAAGAGATGCAAGAATTCAAAGAAATAGGCTCTCCTTGAATCTCCTCTGGCAAATGTAATGTCAAATCCAGCTACCCAGAAGTGATCATGTCAGAGGTTTCAGAAAAAGCGATCGTCAGTAGAGAGACTTAACAGTGTCAAATGTAGTATCTATGCCCAATGATGTTTGTGCAAATATGTTTGCTGAAGGGGTTATGTGCTCTGAGCCAGACCCTTTTCCTGGCTGTGTAACTTGCAACTCTGACCACTGGGCTTTGGAAGATTCTAAGAGTTATCAAATATTTAGCGATATATTTATATTTATATATATATATAGCTAAAATATGCTAAAACTACTTATAGTGGGTCTCTCTTGTTTATAATTATGAACTCTCTGCAAATGCCCCAAATTGACAAAGTGACTGATTATAGTGATATACCTCATTTCTTAAATGAGGGAGGGATAAAAACTAAAAACAAAACAACCCACACAAAAGAGTTCATTATCTCTAATTCTTCTAAAGCAGTGAACATAAAATGTACATTAATATCGCAAAAAAGTAACCTTCCCTATGAAAGTAAATTCTCATGTAATCAGAAAGGAGGTCATTTAAATCTAATCCCAAATCCCCCCCCCCCCCACTTAATTTTTGAGTAACATGTGTAAATGCAAACATTTACAGAAAAGAAAAATGCTGGAAACACATGAAAGAAAGAGTGTCTAAAAGCAGCCTTTTAAAGACATGAAGTGATTTTAGATTTGAATGGCTGCTGTTGCAAGACAAAAGCAGCTAAGAAAACAACCTAAGGACAAAAAATCCCCTTCCCGTTTAAAAAAAAAAAAAAAGGAAAGAAAGAAAGAAAGAAAGAAAGAAAGAAAGAAAGAAAGAAAGAAAGAAAGAAAGAAAGAAAGAAAGAAAGAAAGAAAGAAAAAGCACCAGAGGCAGTGCAACATAATTAGGTCTAAGGCAGAACAAAGTTTGAATCTGACAAAAGGAACAAGGTACCGAAAAAGGAACAATAAAAACATTGGAGTGGACTTCACTGGTTTCTGGACAGGGACTCAGGATGTCAGTTTGTGAGGTTTCCTCTCTGGAAGATGCTATATAGCAAAGTGATCTGCAGAGAAGTGTTCAGATGATGCCACCCCTTCCCTGTCTTCCAGGACACATAGAATAGACATTCTCCCAGTTGTTGTGGAACTGGCAGAAATGCTTCCCAGAAATTAAGATATAGGTACTAAGCAAATTTGGTCATATAGAAATTTCCAAAAGATTCAGAGCTGAAAGATTCACCAAATGTAAGATTTAGAAATAACTGGAGAGAATCAACAAGAAATTGTGGGCTATATTACCTTGCATTTTTTATTGGGATCAGATTGTAGAGTCGTGCCAGATGTAAAGTTCCTCTGAGAAGATACTACCCTAGATCCCTGAAGAATTAGAGACATCTCTCCAACAAGAATCAATTATCTCCATATTTTGGTTATTGTAGATAATGCTGCTATAAACATCAGGGTGCATATATCCCTTTGAATTAGTATTTTTGTATTCTTTGGGTTAATACCTCACAGTAAAATTGCTGTATTGTAGGGTAGTTCTATTTTTAATTTTTTGAGAAACCCCCAGAGTGGCTGCACCAGTTTTCATTCTCACCCATAGTTGTAAGAGGGTTCCTTACTAATACCTGTTGTTTTCTGTGTTGTTAAGTTTAGCCATTCTGACTGATGTGAGGTGGTATATCATTGTAGTTTTGTTCTGTATGTCTCTAATGATGAGTGATGTTGAGCATCTTCCTATGTGTCTGTTGGCTCTCTGTATGTCTTCTTTGGAAAAATGTCTATTTATGTCTTCTGTCCATTTTTTAACTGGATTGTTTGTTTTTTTGGGTGTTGAGTTTTATAAGTTCTGTATATATTTTGGATACTAGCCTTTTATCGCATATGTCATTTGCAAATAACTTCTCCCATTCCACAGATTGCCTTTCAGTTTTGTTGCTTGCTACATTATGGAAAGAGCCCAAATGTCTATCAACTGATGAATGGATAAAGATATAATGGATATATATAACAGAATATTATACAGCCATAAAGAGTGAAATCTTGCAACTTGTAGCAATGTAGATGGAGCTACAGAGTTTCATGCGGTCAGACAGAGACAAATGCCATATGATTTCACTCATATGTGGTATTTTAGAAACAAAACAAATGAACATGAGGGGAAAACAGAGAGAGGAGGCAAACCAAGAAACAGACTCTTAACTATAGAGAACAAACTGATGGGGACCAGAAGGGAGATGGGTAGGGGAACGGGTGTAATAGGTGATGGGCATTAAGGAGTACACTTGTGATAAGAACTGGATGTAGTGTGTAACTGCTGAATGACTAAATTTGACACCTGAAACTAATATTACACTATATGTTAACTGGAATGAAAATAAAAAATTATTTTAAAGAATCAACTATCTCATATTATTTCCTTTCCTAAAGCATCATTGGTTTTTAATACACAAAGCTAGAAATCTAAACCCAACAAACTTTCTTTTTTCCTTTCTTTTTTCCTTCCTTCCTTTAAATCATAGCACTCTAGCTCCAGTGAAGAAAGGAGATTTAATAAAGAATGAAGTTTTACTTTTTAAAAGAATAAGTTACTTCTCTCCACCTAGTTAAAAAAAAGGTAGCGTATTTTTTAAGGAAAATTATATTCTTTATGATTTTCTGTGATATTACAGAAATATTTAAATTTTCTTTTAAAGCATTTAAGCGTTTGACTCCTTAAAACCTCTCTAAAGCTGAAAATCATATATTAGCATAGAGAAACATTTAAAGCAGTTTCATTTCAGATTTATATTCATATATGCAAGCATGTCTTAAAGTAAATCTTCCAACAAGATTTTGAACTATTTTAGCAGAGTAGAGAAAAATCACTTTCTGAGTTAGTGAAGTTTCTTATTACTCAGAAAGTAGCAAAATATTTTGGTTTGATAATTAGTAAAAATACTCTATCCTTCATCAACATTAGTCACTTTGGTGAAATTTAGAATCATCTGCTTTCAAGATAGAGCCAGTAATCTTGGTTTTGGCTGTGAATAATTTCAAAATAATCTGGAGACTTTGTTATAAAAGGTACATTTGATGGAGACAGCATTTGAAAAGCACACATTTGAAAATTTCTTTAAGTTATTTATGTCTTCACTAAGAACACATTTAATAAACTCTTGACGTGTATGAGTCTCTATCCTTCATACCATGGAAGAATAAAATGTTATTAGCTCAATATGCCCCCACCCCAGAGGAGTACAGGTAAAGTATGTGCAGAAATAATACTGCGTACCTTGAGTACAAAGTAGAATTGTTGAACATAATGCTTACAGAAGATTATAAAAAATGATAGAAAGACTCACCTGATTTTGCTCAAATTCAACAAAAAGTTGTATCTTCTATATATTTGTAATAAAAATGTTACAGATATAAAGTCATATTCTCCTCTTTTCCTCTTTCATTTTCCATAAATGACCATATTTTAGCCTTATGATTAACTATGTGAACCCAATCATGTATTTTTATTTATATATTAACGATACATATATACATATATAATGTTTTGAATAGTTCTAGAAATATCTTTTTTACAGATAATTAATTTCTATTTATTATGTCTATACGCTTCTGATCTAATTAATTCATTTAAAATACCATGTAGAGGAGCACATTGAATGTAACACTAAATTAAAAATATATATATTTTATTTATTTATTCATGAGAGACACAGAGAGAGAGAGGCAGAGACATAAGCAGAGGCTCCTCGCAGGGATCCTGATGCAGGGACTCCATCCCTGGACCCAGGGAACAAGCCCTGAGCCTAAGGCAGACAGACACTTAACCCCTGAGCCATCCAGGCATCCCAACACTAAATGTTTCTACTTCCCTACCAATGACTAATTCTGACATTTTGTTATTACAGGCAAGAAAGCCTTGAATACCTTGAGCACATTTCATTATATGTGCATGAGTATGGGGCTACCCTGAATAGAAATTGGAGGATTCACAGAGAGCATCTTCAAATTTTTCTTAAATCATGAGATAATATGGTTAATGAATACCAAACGTAGATTAGTTGCTTTTTTGGTGAATTATATCTTTTGTCATTAACCATTTATTCCTAATTTGCTTCAAATTCTCCCCATCTAACGATGCACCTACATGAGCTTTCATCTGAATAGAGAAGGGTTTTTTTGTTATTTTTGAAATCCATTTGAAAGTATTTTCCTTTACCTGAAGATTTTAGTGTCTTTATATTAATTGTGGTTTCTGATATATTTAGAGTTATTTGTAGTTTATAATTTTGTGTCATCTTTTTACTATTATTTAATTTGCTTTCTATTAGATTCTTTTCACGCCACTTCTTAGATTTATCTTTATTTTTATTAACTCTGATTATATTGTTCTAATGGTTCCCTTTACATTCTTGCTATGTATACTTACTAATTCTATACTTTTCCAGAATCCTGTAACTCCAATCCTCATTTTTCAAAATTCCAGTCAAAATTATGTATTATCATTATCCTCATCTAATTTCCATGTTATAATTGTTAGTAGATTAGTCCTACTTTGTTTGAAAGCTTTCTTGAATTAGTCATTTTATCATTATTGTTAAACTATACGTACATTTTAAGAAATACTCTTGATTATCATTGTTTCAGTATCTTTCTCTAAACTGCTAAATTCAGTGTCCTTTCCAAAAAAACACTCTTCTTCAAAGGTAGATTAGGAATGATAAATTCTGTCACAATTCCTCTGAAAATTTCTTACTCACTCACATTAGTTTAGCTAAGGACACTTTTAGCTAATTGTTAAATATAAAATTCTATTACCTTCAAATATTTAGTCTGTTAAAAAGCCTGTTGTAAGTCTAACTATCGTCCCTTAAATATATTTTATTTTTATCTATAAATCTTTAATTCTATTTGTCTTTTATATATGAAGTTAAACTGTTATATATATTGTATATATAACATGCTTCTTTAATCTAAAAACATATTTCCTATTTGAGATATTTCTCAGTCATTATCTCTTGTTTATCACATTCTCTATTATTTTTATTTTTTCCTTGTAGGATTCTTATTCAATATGAGAAATTTTTATTCCATATTCCAAACCTCTTAAACTACTTTTTAAAAATATTTTACATATTTTATATTTATAATGCGTTTTGATTAACTGTTTTCCCACTCATCAATTCTCTTTTTAGCTACATTTAATCAGCTGTTTAATCAAACTTTTTTTATTTCATTAATAACATTTTGATTATTTTATTTTAATTCCACCTAATGTTTTTGATAATGACCCTTTATTATCATTCCATTCTTATTTCTTAATTATTTTAAATATTATTTTTAAATTTTACTTCAAAATATTTCATTATTTCTAGTTCTTGGTATACTGATTTTATTGTGTCCTATATGTTTTGATCAGATCTCAAATCTCACATTCATAATTCAATCATGTCATCTGAAGCAGGCTTGTCAAAGGGCTAGATATATTATATTATTGGATATAGGGGCTACATCATCTCTTTTCCTTCCATCCAGTAACATGGACTATGTTAGAAATAATAAAATTCTCTGTGGGAAATATGGCTTTCTTTAATAAATAGACTAGAATTCAGGTGATCAATAATAATAATTTTTTAAGATGTCCACTTAAGGGAATTTTGTTTTCTAGAATCAATTCTGTCTTCTGATAACAACCTCAATTTTCATATGAGGATATAACCCATTATTGGACCTGGTGCAGATGTAGAATTAATAACCTATCCTAAGTCAACCAATCATTACTTTCTCTCATTTACTTTAATTGACTCAAGGTGAGTTTGTGATTTAAGCATTGTAATCATAATGAATATCAGGAATACCCTTGGGAAATGACTTGTTTTTTAAGGATTCATATTACAGAGGATGAGACTGTGACTGTCAAGAAAAGAATCAGTTAAAAAAAAAAAAAAAAAGGAAGCCAGGAAATACATAGAGAAGTAGTTTCTAGAGATATAAATTAAACCCTGCATCAAGCCATATGTAAAACTAAATTTGCCCCTGTTCAGCTATGTGAACCCATAAGGTCTCCCTTGTACGTAGCTAACTTGAGCTAAGATTTTATTAATCACGAAGAAAAATGAAAGAGGAAGTTTACTAACTGTTACAACTATTACTTCTTAAAATATAAAGCCATTTTTATTACCTAGTGTAAAGAACAGGGATCTTAGATTCAGGTGATATTTCCTGCATGATGATTTTGAGCACATTTCTTATTCCCTTCAATATCAATTTCTTTATTTTAAATTTAAACAAAATAGTGCCTACTTACAGAGTCATTTTAATGCCTATTTTATGCTAAGAATTTTTTTAAGTTGTCAGTATTACTTTAGAGTTACTAATTATCAAACTGAAAATAATCAGATTTCACCTAAGTAAGCCATATTCTCCATTTTGCACAGAGGTCAAATAAATTGCACAATATAATTTTTCCATGGGGACTTTTGTGCCTGATAGTACAGGTTGTATTTGAATACAGGTCTTTCAAGTGAAAAATCAGTAACACCTGCTTATGTGACATCATTTTTTAATGTACTTATTTATTTAAAACTCGTGGTTTTCTATTTTTAGTTACCTATGTGAATATTTTTCTACAAAGTCAAATTGCCTTGGAAATTTCTAAATAATGACCATCTTGGAATTTCTCAAGATGATCTTTATTATCATTTAGATATGGTTCCTTAATAGGAAAAAAAGCCTCTTGCTTTTCCTCATTCAAACATTCTCTGAATATGATGAAAGAGAAGGAGGGAAAGTGTAAGGAAGAGAAATACAAAGATCTAAAGATATTTTTATTGAATATCACTTATATGTAATTAATGTTAGCATAAACCAAATAAAAATAATTTTGAATAAAAAGTAATTTTGAAAACCAGATGGGCATTGTTTTTATAATTGAGAAGACAATTCTACAGTGTGAGTCATTTGTCATTATTCACAAAGCACAGGGGGAAAGATGAGAGTTTTCTTAATTGAGACAGAGGAGGAGAGTGACAATGTTATGGCCTGCAACCCTTTGTTTATGCATGCTTCCTTTGGTGATTTATGTTTTTCATAGCAAAAGTCGGGAGTCATTGCTAATATATGAATATATTACAGGTGTCAGAAGAAATGAAATACATTCTTGCTAAAGAATAAAGTAGAAAGCCATTAAAAATGAAGAGTAAATACTATTTTCAGAGCAAGCTGTTCATGTCTCACTCATAAAATCATCTCAAACAGAATGTGATGACTTGCAAGCTTCTTTAATATCTGCAAGCTATTGTGATGTTATAATTTAGCAGTTTCTGAGCCAATAACTATTGGTTTTCATTCTCAGATTTAAACACAAAGAAACTAGATAGATAAATGGATGAATGTGTCCAACATCATACATATGCACAAATATATACAGGTATCTAAAAAATAGGTTTAAAATTACTTTTTAAACAGCAAGCAATTAACATGTATACAAGATTGTTATGTAAGGTGTGGTCCTAGCTAAAGGGGGAGGAGATAAGACAGACTTTTTTTTTTTCTTTTTTAAGATTTTATTTATTTATTCATGGGAGAGAGAGAGAGGAAAAGGCACAGACACCAGGAGAGGGAGAAACAGGTTCCATGAAGGGAGCCCCATGTGGGACTTGATCTCGGGTCTCCAGGATCACAAGGCGGAAGGCGCTAAACCGCTGAGCCACTCAGGCTGCCCCAAGACTATTCTTAAAAACTGGAGAGATTATAAAGAGAATAAACTGTGAAATAAAGAAAAGGGACATATTCAAAATGTAGTTGAGAAGTGCACTTATCAATTTTATGTTGACAGAAGATATATGTCAAAGAAATGAATTCTTTGTTAGCAAACTCAACACAAAATATAGTATAAATTATAATTCAATCAATTAGGAAACCAGCAAAGAAGTCCAATAGACTGTAAGAATTTTGGTAGTGTACATACAGATGGCAAAAGTTATTAGCACTTATTTAGTATTTAAAATCAAAAGGATAAATGAAATCGACCTAGGATGTATCTTCCTATAAGAAAAGAGAATGAATTTCCTGGGAAGCTATAGGCCAATATTCTGTGGTTTTTCGTTTTTTGTTCTTTTTTATATGTCTGGCTCCTACCCTGAAGCCTCACACAAATTTAGGATCCATATATCTAAAAGATTCATAAAACAAATGATTACTAGATTTAGAAAATAGGCAGAAACTAATTAACTGATTTAATACTAAGAGAAAATAGTATGTCCATGGGGGGAAGGGGCGGGGGAGTGTCATTTATTGGTAATCAACTAGTTTTGAACGTTTTAATAGGATGGAGTAAAACTTTTAAAACCCACCAGTAAAGTGGAATAAAATCAGGAATAAATACAAGCCATTTAGGGAGAAAATATTTGCAAAAGATACATATGATAAAGGCTACCATCCCCAATATAAAAATAACTCTTAAAACATAACCATAAAAAAACAACCCTGATAGGAAATGGTCAGAGGATCTGCACAGAAACCTCATCAAAGAAGATATAGATATGGCAAGTAAGCATATAAAACACAACTCATTTCTTATTAGGGAATTGTAGATTAAAATAGCAATGAGATACCACTACACGTGTACTGGAATTACCAACCAGAACAATGATAACACTAAATCCTGGTGACAATGTGAAACAACCTTGCTGGTGGGAGTGCAAAATGGTGCAAGTATTTTGAAATACAATTGGGCAGTTTGTTATAAAACAAAACATATTCTTACACTGTGATCCTGCAACCGTGCTTCTTGGGACTGACCCAAAGAAACTGATAACTTATGTCCACAGAAAAACCTGCACATGGATGGTTATAGCGGCTTTCTTCATTATTTCCAAAACTTTTAAGAAACTGATATTCTTCAGTAGGTGAATGGATAAAGAAATTGTGGTACATCCAGGCAATGAGATATCATTCAGGACTAAAAAAGCTATTAAGCCATGAAAAGACATAGAAGAAGGTTAAATGTGTATTTCTACATAAAAGAAAAGAAAGCCAGTCTAAAAAAGTTACATAGTATATGATTCCAGCTATATAATATTCTGGAAAAGGCAAGGATTAGTGGTTGCTAGAAACTGGGAGGGAGGAAAGGATGAATAGGCAGCTCACAGAAGATTCTAAGGCCAGTGATTCTACTTTCGTGATGGATACATGTCATTCATTATACATTTGTCCAAAGCCATAGATTCTACAACATCAAAAATGAACTTAATATAAACCGCAGACTTTTGGTGAGAATGATGTGTCAATATAGGTTTATCACTTATAACAAATGTACCACTGCGGTGGGGGATGAAGAAAGTATGAGAGACTGTGCATGTGTGAGGACAGGGTGATATGGAAACACTCTACACTTTCTCCTCAATTTTACTGTGAACCTAAAATTTCTCTTAAAATTAAGTTTATTAATAAAAAACATAAGCTATATATTTCAGCAATGAGGACCTCCTCAAGAAACATTTGTGATATACAGAAAATGTGTGCAGATCAGAATACAATGAATTGAAATTTTTATGTCAAATTTTGATATTTTTCTCTCTGAATGTCTTGTGCCTTTTCAACTTAATATTCTATTAACATTCTAGTTTTTTCTTTGAACAGTCCCTTAAGTTTGTTGTTACTATGTTGTTTTATCTTGAAGTTTGGTTTTGAACACCAAATGCTGGCAAGGATATGAAGTAACTGAAGCACTCATATATCGCTGGAAATGTAAAATGATCCAGCCATTCAAGAAGACTATGACAGTGTCTTACAAAAACTAAACATTCAATTAGCATAGGACACAGCAAATTCTTAGTCATTTAACCCAGAGAAGTAAAAACACGTTCACACAAAAATTTGCATACAAATATTCAAGGCAGCTTTGTTCATTATAGCTCCATGCCAGAAACACCCAAATGTCTTTCAGTTTGTAAATGTTCATACTAAGTTTGGTTCATTCATACCCTTGAATACTACTCAACAATAAAAAGAAATCTTGATATAAGCAACTACCTGGATAGACCTCAAGGGAATTACACCAATTTGGGAAAAAAGTCAATCTCAAAGGTTGCATATTGTATTATTCATTTATATAGCATTCTGAGGTAACAAAATTACAAACATAAAAAGCAGATTGGTAGTTTTCAGGTGTGTGTGGGGAGGACTGCTGGAGGAAGAAGGATATATTTATAAAACAGAAACACAAAGCATCCTTATGATAGAACTGTTCTGTATCTTGACTGTGGTAGTGGTCACAGAAATCTACATACAATAAAATTGCACAGATTTAAATAGAAATGAGTGCATGAAAAATTGATGAAATCTGAACAAGATCAATGGAATATACTAACGTAAATTAACTGGTTGTAATATTGTACTGTGGACGTACAAGATGTTACTCTTTGGGAAAACTGGGTGAAGGAAATATGGGATCTATCTGTATTAATTTTTGCAACTGTATGTGAATCAACAAGTAACTCAAAAAATATTTTTTCTTTCCATAGCTCATAACAAATTTTTATATTTGTCATAATAGAATCATAGATTGGGGTATTTAGAATGTTTCCGTTGTTACACTTATTTTCCACGTTGTTCCTATTCCTGCTGGTTTTCCACTTTTCCAGAAGCTTTGAGATCAGCAAATGTTTTCTCCATAAACAAATCAATCATTAGTTTCAGATGCAGGAAACATTTCAATTTAGCTCTTCTTTTATCTCTTCCTTCCTTTATCTCTTACTTTCCATCTAGCACTATTTTTTTTAGCACTATTTTTGTATGCCTGGAAAAAAATTTGAATTTCTTTTTGCAAGAGTCTGCTGGTAGTGAGCGAGCTCACTCTTCATTCTCGAATGGTAAATTTAGTGGGTATGAAATTTTACATTAGGAGATGTCTTATCAACATTTCTCAACATTATTTCATCTTAATCTACCTTCCAATGTGTCTGTTGAGAAGTTAGCTGTCAAACTCAACCTACTTTTCGTTCCTCTAAGGATAACCTCTTGGTCTTCAAGTAGTTGCTTTATAGATTTGCTCTTTACCTTTTATCTAAATCAGATTTACCATGATGTATCTCACTGTGGTTTATTCAAAAAGATATTTCTATACTTATTGGTTTTGTTAGAATAAAATTAATGTAGTGATACCTTTCTTCAATTTTTGAAAATTCTGAGCCTTGTATCTTAAATACTGTTTTTGCTTTATTTATTAATCTCTTTCTCATTATTTAGCCACTTGAATTCAACCTTGCAGACATTGTTTAAGTCAAATTGTGTTAGACTCTAGGGTGGTAACAAGTGGTCCCAAATCTCAATGGTTTAAAAAAATGATTTTTTTTCCTGTTTATGTCAGCCACTGTCCAACTATAGCATTTCTATATATATCTTCTTCACTTTGATACCCAGACAAATGGAGCAGCCCCTATCTCTGGAGAATGCTTTTCTTGCATCTAATTGAAAAAAGAAATTGCAGAACCAAGTCCTGTCTCTTAAATCTTCTGCTCAGAAATAATAAAGGTTAATTCTGAATACATTCTATTGTCTGAAACCAATCATGTAGACAAGTTTACATCAATGAAATCAAATCCTATCAAAAGGAGACCTATAAGTTAACTGTAAAAAAAAATGTAATCGGGGATCCCTGGGTGGTGCAGCGGTTTGGCGCCTGCCTTTGGCCCAGGGCGCGATCCTGGAGACCCGGGATCGAATCCCACGTCAGGCTCCCGGTGCATGGAGCCTGCTTCTCCCTCTGCCTATGTCTCTGCTTCTCTCTCTCTCTCTGTGCGACTATCATAAATAAAATAAAAATTTAAAAAAAAAAAAAAAAAAAAAAAAAAATGTAATCTACCATGCCTTCTCACTGTATCTTCTATATCTTATCACCTCATATCTATTTTCATTAGTTTGTTTTTCTTGTCTTCTTTCAAATATTTTGACTTAATTAATTTATTAATTATGACTTCAGAGGTGTCTATTTGCTGTTGAACACATCTTTTGAAATGATAATATGGCTATCATATATTTCAGTTCTAGAATTTCATTCCTATTTAATTTTTGCTTTCCTATGCTAAGTCACTTTTCATTCTTTCCAGTTCTCAGCCAAAATTTTCAAGCTTGAATTTATCTCTTTGAACATGTTAAACAGAGTTTTTACCATCTGTCTATGATAATTTCACTATCTAAGGTTCTGTGCATCTGTTTCTGTTGTTTGTTGTTTCTGTATGTTTTCACTTCTTATTATGTCCTTATGGGACTGATTATCTTTAATTATGTGATGGACTTGAGATTTAAATGCTATTTATAGAAATAGTTTCAAGTGAGGATGATGTTAATCTTTCTCAAGATGTTTGCTGCTGCCAGGTGCAAGGAGTACTTGTACTCTAAGATCATTTTAATCCAATTTCAGTGTAGGAAATTTGGGGAAGGGCCTCTGAGAAGACTTGAAGCTGGACAATTCACATGTGGATCAGTTTACTCCTTGATTGTCTTACTCTCCAGGTGAATACTGGTAGCCTTCACTCTTGGTGTGCCCGGGACTCCAGTTTTATCTCTTTTATCCCACAAATCTATCACCAGTATTGCTTAGACTCTGAGGTCCTTATTCAGAATTGGTAAGTGCCAAGACACAATGAGCTCTCAAGGACAAACTCACATCTATGCATTTTAGTTTTAACTCAGATTAACCTAGTGAGCCTTATCTTTAGTTTTAGCTTTCAGATATTTTAGAAGTTTGTCTTAAATATTTTATGCATTTTTATTTGAAAGAATTGATCTAAATTACATATTCTGATATTCTAGATTGTTAGCTTTGGTTTACTGAATTAACTCATGCAAAGTATTTAAGTAAAATTCAACTTTTTAATCTAAACTAGTTACCTATAACTAAATAGAATATAATTCCAAAAATTAGCATCTTCTGCACATGAATGAACGCTACTCTTGCAACTTAGAATCATCTCAGCCTCGGAAAAATCCAGTCTCCATAGGCTCACATAGGGAGTCCGTTGTTTTCTTTTAGGTTTCCTATCCTGCACCTGGAGTCCCGACATTCCTTTCAGGCAAAAGCCAGGATGATTGTAGGTGATTGTAGGATTCTCTCTCTCTCTCTCTCTCTCTCTCTCTCTTTCTCTTTTTTGCAGGGATCATAACCCTGTTCTACTTCTATCTAGGGTCTGAAAACAGCACTCTCATGGATTTTGCTCAATGTTCTAGTTATTTCTAGTTTAATATTAAATTCAATCTTATTTACTCCACTATGAATGTTTTTACCATTAAAAAATACTAGTTTGTTAATTTATTATTGATTCATAGGACATTTTTTATCTGTTTTTGTTATAAATTGTCACGATAGTTTGTGAAAGTATGAAACTCTAATAAGTGGTGTATATAATGTATCTAGATGTGTACTAATGCTATTCATTGTTATAATTAATAAAATGTACATATGTCAAAAATCACAATGAGGGCAAGTTTTGTCACTGTGAATTTCTTATAGTCTAAAGTTTAGTCTTAAAACTAAAAACTAAGCTAATATCATTTGCCTAAAGAGTTGAAGGAACTTCGTTTTTAAATTATTTTATTGAAAGGCAATCATCATCTTATAAAAAACAATGATTTTAACTCCTTATTATAACTTTAGGATATCAAAAAAGAAAGTTTCACAAATAAAATATATAGTGTGTCTATATACTATAGATTATTGAAAGAATGTGAATGGAAAAATGAGATTTTGAAATCTTTTAATTTACTTAATTTTAATTTACTTAACTTACATAAAGTATTAACTATATCTATCAACCTACCTGCCATATAAAGATTTTTTAATGAAACAATCCTCTTACTTTTTCTCATTGCAATCTTCCTTGCAAAAGACACAACTACTCTCATTAGTGATCAGGCATTTCAGTGGATTTCTTTGGGAGGGAGGCAGTATGATTGATTTTCTTATTTACAAGCTAATTATAAGACCATATAGTAGATATAAATTAAAATAATAGCATTGCATATTTGATCACTTATTATAGGTCAACATACAGAGATGATAAGTGATTGATACATAAATAGAGAGAAGATAGAGATACATAGATGACAGATGAGAGAGAGACATAATGAAAGAAGAGAAAGAGCAGGGAAATAGAAGCGATATATTTTTCCAACCTGCTTGAATTTTATGAATTTTATGTATTTTATGAATGATTGTGTGTATGTTGATGTGTGAATAGCTTCAAACTGACACCGAGGCCATATAAGAAGCTGCATATTTTAATGCATTTGTAGTAGGATACCAGATTTTAGAAAGTTGAATGACTGCCCTTCAATTTATACAAACTCAAAAAGTATCCATGGTAGATAGAACTATCAACCCCAGGAAGATTCCATGCTTTAATTTGTAGAACTATAGAAAAGATGATATAGCATACCTGTAAGTAAGTGAATTTATATAGCTAAAATATATGCAGATATAATTGAGCTTGCTGGTCAAGTCAATCAAAGATATATTATCTTTGATTATCTGGGTGGGCCCTATGTAATTGTATATGCCCTAACAGGAGAAAAAAAAAAATCAGAAGATGAAGTGGAAAAGAGATAGCAGAAAATAAGTCAGAGAGATGCAAATCATAAGAAAGTCTCCTTGACCTGATGTTGTAAGTCCGAAGATGGAGGAGGTTATATGGAAAGTATGAGAAGGAATGCCATCATCTTCTGACAGCCAGCAAATAAATAGGGACTTCCATCCTACACTGCGTGGAAATAAATTCTGACAACTGGATGAGATTAGAAGCAGAAACCTTCCAAGTCTCTGGCAAGTAATTCAGCTCTGATGAAACTTTGACTTTGGTCCTGTGATTAGTAATTTTGGTTTTGTGATTAATTTTTCACAAATGCCTGGATGCAAAAATTCCTGTAGAACTAATTCTGTTCTTGATAATGAAAAGGAATAAAATGTCTCAAAACTTGGTTATATGTAGACATTCACTTTATATCTTTTTAAATACCCTAGATAAAAATTGTTTAATTAAAAAACTGGATTAGATGAATGAGGTCTACCATATGCCTCTTTAATTGGTAATGATAAACATTTTATTATTTTGAGGGGATAACTTACATTGAATTAGCAATGTAAAATCTGCTTATATGAGATTTACCAGTTCAGAAAAACAATCAGGAAATTCTTTTCTGAAGTTTAAATGGGACAGAATAATCTCCTTCTACCTCAATTACTCCTACACACAATAATGGTATAAATATGGCCAGGCATTTAATCTTCCATAATACAAAATAAGAAAAAAGATGAAGTTGCTCTATTTACTAAACCGCCAAGACAGATGAATTTTAACTGCTAATGTGCCAACAATTTTTAGTGTTCTTCAAAATAAAGAAAGAATGAACGAATGAAAGAAAAGAAAGAAAAAGTAAGTTTGTTTTTTCTAATTTTAAATTTAGACTTTCTAAACCAAATCACACTAAGTTAGGCTCAATTCAAAGATTTATTTTGTTTTTACTCTGTGTATTGAGTTGTTTCCAACAGAGTTTTAGACACAGGTTCTAATACTGGCCTGTAACAGCCACTTGTATGTCCAGTAGTGTAAGATTATAACTATGTAAGATTGGTGGAATCAGAAAGGAATCATTGCACAGTTCTGGAAACAGCAAATATAAGACTCTTGTAACATCAGGGTGCTATCTCACTTAACCACTATCAGAGATAACAGATATTTAACTATTCTTTTAAAGAAGGGAATGTTGCATGTCGTTTATGATTGGAAATTTCTATCAGCCAGTTCTTGATTTGCCAGACCATCTCATTTTCTTTGCCACAGCAACAAGAATTATCTCAGACAGTGGCTGCCTGTCAGCTCCCAAGGAGAAAATAATGTGAAACAGAATCTTAGTCAATTCATTATCAATATATAGCATGAGTGGGAGAAAATATTAATGTTTAACCACTACGATTTTGTAGTTAATTACTATTTCAACATAACCTAGATCATTGTGATTGATACACACTTTAATTGTGCCAATTAGCTCATTCCCACTTAACTTTCTCTTCAGCCTTTTGGCTATACATCTTTCTCTACTGAATCTGGATCCTGTAATTGATGCTTTAAACTCCCATTTTTTAAGTGATAATTTATTTGTCTCTTCACAATTTTATTTTTTTAACCAATAGTAATTAACCAAATGTGGATAAAATAAGCAAAACATCTCATGTAAGTGGGGATACAATCACCTAATATTTAACTGATCTAAGTGTAATGAAGAATAAAAATGGAACATATAGAAACTATTAGAGTGATTTGCCTCCTTATCAAGGACATCAGATAATATTTCCTATAGGAATTAAAGGTGAATTTGAGACATGAATGAATGATAAGCATTAATAAAAGAGAGAAGAAAGAGAACAAAACAGTAAAGGGATGATGGTGAGTGTGAGAGAGGCCAGCATAACTATAGGAGAAGAAAATCAGATGAGCATGGCACAAAACGAGGTAGAGATATAGGGAGCATCCAGCTTATAGGGCCTTAAAGTCCCTGATAAGAATTTTGGTTTAATTTCCAAATAATGGAAAAGCTTTTAAAGGATTATAAACTGGGAAGAAACATAGATCTGCAACTTTCAGTTTGCAAGATCTGGCTGCATCAATGGAAAGAGATAATTCAGTGAGAGTAAGAGCAGGTAATCCAGCCAGGGGCCACTAGATTACTGGAGGTGAAGTATGAGGGTGGCTTACACCAGTCTTTTACTGTGGACTTAGAAGAAAATGGATTTGATAGTCATCAGAGACATAGAAGTCACTAGACTGAGTGAAAGAGATGAAATAGTTTTGGCTAATTTCCATATTTTTAAAATGCCCTAATGAATAAATTGAGATAGGAAAAAATAGAAAATTAGGAAAATCAGGGAAAAAAGATAGTAAGCTCACATAAATCTCACACATTTCTGAATCCATGTAATTAGTTTTAAATATGAGATATTTTCTAGTTATATTATAAACTCTTTATGGTTAAAAATATAGGACTTACTTATTCCTTTAGCCTAAAATATAAAGCAGATCAATACATTCTTTGGTGGTTTGCCATAATGTTAAAGGAAGAAACAAGGGCACAAAGGGAGTGAATGGGTGACGGGCACTGGGGGTTATTCTGTATGTTGGTAAATTGAACACCAATAAAAAATAAATTAAAAAAAATAAAAAAGGATTAAATATTGTAAACCTTCTAAGTGAAATGAGTAGCAAATATTTTTGAACTTGCATAAGGAAGTAGAGCTGGGGGATCCCTGGGTGGCGCAGCGATTTAGCACCTGCCTTTGGCCCAGGGCGCGATCCTGGAGACCTGGGATCGAATCCCACGTCGGGCTCCCGGTGCATGGAGCCTGCTTCTCCCTCTGCCTGTGTCTCTGCCTCTCTCTCTCTCTCTCTCTTTCTCTCTGTGACTATCATAAATAAATAAAAATTAAAAAAAAAAAAGACAGAAGCTTTAAAAAAAAAAAAAAAGGAAGTAGAATTAGGCAGTGTCATTTTACCTGTGTGACTTCACTAGTGTTTAGCATCTGGTAAAGGAAAGAGAACGTCGTAATTGGAGGAAAATCTAAACCTTCCACTACCACTATCATTCCTACATGTTCTTTTCTGCTGAACATAACAGTTTGCCATTTAAATTAATACTGCTCATAATTATTATAACAACTTCTTGATATATCTGTTCTGACGGCATGGAAGGAAAACGATGACTTTGTAGCAACCAAGTCACACTGTGCCCTGGCTCTGAAGCTGAATGAAGGTTGATACTCCATCAATAGTTTTTGTTGTTGCTGCTGTTTGTTTAGTAGGTTGCTTGGTTTTCTAAAAAATCATCATTCATCATCTGATATGTGCCTTAAAACATTTATTTTGGTTGATGGTTTTCTTCTAACTATTTGATAAAATATCATACATCTTATTGAAACATATGGCAACAGAGAATTTCACTCTAAACACGGGCATCTGACAGATCTTGTTCCTTGCTGAGAAACAATTATTTCAATATAGCTTGACAATATGGCTTTTTCTCAGATGCTCTATGCTTCATTTTTCCCCTGAAGTAAGCATGCTGTTAAGAAAATTTATTCACACAGGATCCTTTATTCCACCTACAGCCGTCGCAATAAACTTTCTCCTAAATCCCTCTCAGATTCCCCTCTAGCGACAGTAAGGATGCACTGCATCTACCAATTCAATACCCTTGTTTTAAATTCTAAGTGTTCAAATTCATTCCCTTTCTGTAGCCACTGCCTCCTGGGAATTAAATGAATCTAGAGCTTCTATTTCAGCTTAGTACATAACGTCTTTCCATAATAACATCTGCAGTTAATCTTACCCACTTTTTTTTAATGTGCCAGTGTTTGTTTGTTTGTTTGTTTATTTATTTATTTATTTATTTATTTATTTATTTATTTATTTATTTATGATAGTCACAGAGAGAGAGAGAGAGAGAGAGAGAGAGAGAGAGGCAGAGACATAGGCAGAGGGAGAAGCAGGCTCCATGCACTGGGATTGGATCCCGGGTTTCCAGGATCACGCTCTGGGCCAAAGGCAGACGCTAAACCGCTGAGCCACCCAGGGATCCCTGTGCTAGTGTTTTTTATTGCAAACTGATTTTGGTATGGATTTTTTGGTTAGGTTTCCTTGAGCTTTCTATCAAATGACATACCACAAGTTTTCTAAAAATGAGTTGAATATTTTTGTTGTACTCTCAAACAAGAAAATTATATATAAAAATTTAATTTAAATTTATTTTTCTAATTGATCAAGGAAGGATTTATGAAAATATGTCCCTGGTTTACATACTATATGAAATATATAAATCAAAGTTTGTTCATCCCTCTGAATAATTCTTCATGTAACTTTGGATCTCTGATATATTATCCTGATACATTTCATGTTTTCCATACAGTGTACTTTAACTGATACATCCTCTTCCTCAATATATAATGCTTTACTGACTTTGATTAAGTACAAAGGTATTTCCTAAATTTATTCCCAAACTTCAATTAAGACATCTTAATATTCAGTTCTGTGGCATCTAATCCATAGAATAACAGGGGGAAAACCCATCCCTTTATCTTCACGTATTGAAGATCTATTCTAACCTATCACATTTATCTGGCTTCCTTATTAGAATGTTTACTCCACCACTACAAAGGTGTTAAGGAGAACAGTGAATATAGTAAGTGTTCAATGAACAGTTGTGAAACAGAACTGATCTATAAAGGGGTTCCTAATGTTGAATATGCACCCAAAGGAAATTAAATTAGAGATTTATATATTTCTTTTATTGATGGAATATAAATTCTGAAATTTCTATATTCTGAGAATATAGAAACAAGTGAATTGTATTATCTACCACTCCTTATCATTTAGTGTGTATGTTGACTAATAAAAATATTCAATATTATAAAATAATGCAGAAATGTTTCTCAGATAAGGTCAAAAGGTAACCATTCTCTCAATGGTATTTTTGGATAAACACATGTTCTTAATTGTAATGAAAACTTTTTACAGGTGCTTTTATTAAGGATATTATGTTTTTTGTTCTGTTTAAAACAATCTTTGTTTATGTCAAAATCATAAAGAAGTTGCCCTATGTTCTCTTCTACAACATTTACTTTCACATTTAGCTCTGTAAAATATCTAAAATTCATTTTTCTATTCTTTGGGACATCATGTAAGGTGAATTTTCTTTCCTACAAAGACAAATAATTGACTCAACATGATTTAGTGAAAAGATCATCCATTCTCCACCACAATGCAATGTCACCCTTGTAATAACAGTGAACCAATAAGCATTAGGTAATACACAAATATAGAAGAGCTAATTGTATTTTTCATAACGTTCTATTAATTGAACAAATTTCTCAAGTCTTACAGAAGCAACTAGGTTGTAAAAGCAGGACTGATAAAGGATGAATCTAAATGGGCAATACTAAGAGACCTAAACTCATGTATTTTCTTTCTCTGTGTATTGTTTCTTCTCTTGGCCTTTGTTTAAAGAGTGAAATGTGTATTACCATTATACACTAATGCTAAAGTGTATATTTTATCGCATTTGTTATTGAAATTGGAATTTACAAGTAAATAGTATTATTCTTCTTTCTTAGAAGTACACTAAAGAGTGAAGGAGTTTAAAATGAATATTGATTTAACAACATAGTATATGATTCTATCTCTCTGGCCAGAAATTTTCATTTGTACACCAGTTCCAAGACCACGCAGAAACCAAACATGCATCTCTTCAGAATCTGTGCCAATCATGTACTAACAAGACTCTAATAAAGCTGGTGGCTTATAATTTTATAATTGTAATGTTAAGTAATCTCAGAGATAACATTAGTGTTGGGACATGAACATAAAGAAGTCATCTGAAAGAATGGAAGAGAAAGCTGTAGGAGAATGGCTGAGAAAGAGATCATGAAGCCCATTAGAGAAGAACAGTGTTGATTTCTTTTTTTTTTTTTATTCCCCAAAGGCTACCTCCAGTTCTCATGATACATGTATATATTTTGACTTCTAACTTTTTTATTGAATAGACTTCATTACATATAGCTTTTGCAATGTTATGTACTATACATAATTGATGATTCAGATATTTTATTAATAAGGCAACTTGCCTAATATCATAAAACTAAATAAAATATCAAAGAATGGTTTTCTTAGTTCCATATCTATTATTTATAAATAAAACTAAGTATAAAGGGATTCAAAGAACAAAAAAATTCTCTAAAGAAAATGCAAAATGGTGTAATTAAATAAGTACATTGAGTTAATATGTAGCGTAGTTGGTTTATTGTTAAGAATTCCCTTGATATTTTTGGTGGCTTTTTCAGATTTTTTTAAGTCTAGTTATCATAAAGTGTAATATTGGTTTCAGGAATAGAATTTAGTAATTCATCACATATCTAACACCCAATGTTCATCACCGTAAGTGCCCCCTTAATACCCATCACCTATTTAGCCCATCCCCTGCCCACTTCCCCTCCATCAACCCTCATTTTGTTCTCTTTAGTTAAGAGTCACTTATAGTGTGCTTCCTTCTCTTTTCTTCCTCTTCCCCCATGTTCGTGTTTCATTTCTTAAATTCTGGATATGAGTGAAATCATATGGTATTTGTCTTTCTCTGACTTACTTGCTTAGCATAATACACTCTAGCTCTATCTACATCATTGCAAATGGCAACATTTCATTATTTTTGATGGCTGGGTAGTTCATTATATATATATATATATAATTTTTTATATTTCACATGTATATATTCTTTATGTGTGTGTGTGTGTGTGTGTGTGTGTGTGTGTATTCTTTATATCCATTCATCAGTCAATGGACGTTTGACCTCTTTCCATAATCTGCCTATTGTTGATAATGCTGCTATAAACATATAACCATTTGGCTGCATGTGCTCCTTCAAATCAGTCCCTTGAAAGTTTTAACACAGATACTTCTCACGATCCTCAGGGCCATACATCCAAGCATGTAGGTATTGTTTTTATGAATGACAGGATTTCTGCCTAGCTCTACAGTCAAAGGATTTAACATTTCTCCAAGCTTCTCTGACTCTCACATCTAATTAGTAATTCCTGTAGAGCCCACATCAAACATAAATTTCTAATTCAACTATTTTATTCATCTCCAGCTTTCACTTCACCACGGTAAGCTATAATCTCTCAATAGTAACAATACCTGTACTTAGTCTACTCCTACTATCTCAAAGAC
The DNA here is from genome assembly GCF_048164855.1 of Canis lupus baileyi. Taxonomy (NCBI): domain Eukaryota; kingdom Metazoa; phylum Chordata; class Mammalia; order Carnivora; family Canidae; genus Canis; species Canis lupus. The sequence goes on from NC_132851.1 coordinate 16,281,319, forward strand.
ATTCTTCAAACTATTGTCAGAGAAATCTTTGTAAAATCTAGATTGTATTCTGACTCTCCACCTTAAAATACTTTAGGATAAAATTATAATTAGGATAAAATCTAAAATATTTATCATACTGTATAAAACTTTTTGCAATCTTTACTTTGTCTATTTCTATAGACATATGTCTCCTTACTCCCTTCTCTTGTATTGTTGTTTAAAATACATGTTGTTCCCCAGGGATTCTTCCTAGGCCCCAAAACTTGAGGTTTGTCATCATTCTGTGCATTTCATAACATGATAACCACCTCCCCGTTTTCCTCTGCATGGATAATATTGTGTTGTTATTGTTCCTCTGCATATATACCCTTATACTTGAAAATCTATCTACATTATTCAATACTGAATTTCCAGCACCTCTTGCAGTGCCTGGAGCCATATGAGTTTTAAATAAGAATGGTTTAAGTAAATTAATAAATACACATCTTCTCTGCTTTTATAAGAAAACGATCTTGACTTGAGTAAACATATTTAGGATATATTAAATAGATAAATTCACTTCACTGGATGTTTGTTTGAATGTTAAAATACTTATTAAGCAAAGATTTAAAAGAATAGTGTTAAATATAAATGGTTTATTGCATGCTGATGATGTCACAAAAAAGGTATAAGAAATTAAAAGATAAAAAGATTGGTGTTTGGGACTGCTGTAAAATGGAAAACTTCTAGCATGATCAAAACTGTATAAATTGGGATCCCTGGGTGGCGCAGTGGTTTAGCGCCTGCCTTTGGCCCGGGGCACGATCCTGGAGACTCGGGATCGAGTCCCACGTCAGGCTCCTGGTGCATGGAGCCTGCTTCTCCCTCTGTCTCTGCCTCTCTCTCTCACTCTGACTATCATAAATTATAAAAAAAAAATGTATAAATTATTTTGGTTTATTGAGATATAATTGAAAAATAAAATTATCATATACATTTAAAATAGACAATGTGATGATTTGATATACATATATATTGTGAGAGGATTCTCACAGCAAAGTTGAATAACCCATCTATTCATCACCTCACATATTTATCTTTTGAGCACTTTACATCTACTCTTTTATCAAATTTCCATTTTACAATACTGTATATAATCTATAGTCACCATACCCTACACTGCATCCTTAGACCTCATCCAACCACTTCCCATTTTCCTTACTCTCAACTCCTACAACTACTATACTATTCTGTTCCTAAGAATTCAACTTTTACATTTTTTTATAGATTCCATATATAAGTAATATCAAGCAGTATTTGTTTTCTCTGTCTGGCTTATTTTATTTAATATAATATCCCTTAGTTTCATCCATGCTGTTGTGAATGGTAGGATTTCCTTCTTTTTTAAGGCTGAATAATATTCCATTATTACTATATATTACATATTATATGATATACCACATTTCTTTATCCATTCATCTTTATCTATTCATCTTTTGACAAACAGTTCTTTCCATATCTGGGCTATCATGAAAATGCTGCAATAAACATGAGTGTGCAGACATATCTTTGTGATAATGATTTCATTTTCATTGGATATAAACTCAGAAATGGGCTTTCTGTATGGCATGGTAGTTCTATTTTAAATTTCTTAAAGAAACCCCATATTGTTTTTGTAGGAGCTATATCAGTTTATATTCACACCAGTATTACACAGGAGTTCCTTTTTCTCCATTTCTTATCCAGCATTTGTCTAGTGTCTTTTTATATATATATATATAATATAATCATCACCTTAACCGGTGTGAAGGGATATTTCACAGTGGGTTTAATTCATATTTCCCTGAGGACTAGTGATTCAGGTCCTTTGCTCATTTTTAATTGGGTAATTTTATGTATGTTTGCATATTTTATTGCTATTAAGTTGTATGAGTTCCTTATATATTTTAGATATTAACTCTGTGTCAGATGTGTGGTTTACAAACATGTTCTTCTCCATTCTATATATTGCCTTTTCACTTTGTTGATGGTTTCCTTTGTTACGTGGAAGCTTTTTAGTTTGATGTAGCCTTGCTTGCTTATTTTAGTTTTCCTTGCCTTTGTTTTTGGTGTCAAATCCAAAAAACAAAATTATTGCCAAGACCAATATCAAGGAGGCTTCCACCTATATCTTCTCCTGGGAATTTTACAAATAACTCAACTTAAAAATAGACAAAGGATATAAATACACATTTTTTTTTTCAAAAAAAAGCATACAAATGGCCAACATGTACTTCAAAAGGTGCTCAGAATCATTAATCATCAAGGAAATGATGATGGTTAATCATCATTAACTAAACACCAAAAAATAAATCAAAATTCTTTTTCTTTCCAGATTTGGAAGCTTATTTAGTATCTAAGTTTGGTTTTGTTTTTTTGATATTTCCAGATTTTTTTTGCTTCTGAAACTCTGGAGAATAGAATTATTTAATGAACCAAATTCTTCTTATGAGTTCAGGAACCTAAGACATCATTTTGTTCCATCTAACAATATTTAATTGAATATTTTATTAAAAGTATAAATATGTAATTAATCAAATATATAGGTATAACCATAGAAGGAACAGACTAAAAAAACATAAGACAATACACATTACCCGAAGGGTTTTTTTTTTTTTTGAAAGATTTTATTTATTTATTCATGAGAGACACAGAGAGAGAGCCAGAGGCAGAGACACAGGCAGAGGGAGAAGCAGGCTCCATGCAGGGAGCTGGACGTGGGACTCGATCCCAGGTCTCCAGTATCACACCCTGGGCTGAAGGCAGCACTAAATGACTGAGCCCCCGGGCTGTCCTACCTGAAGGTATTTTATAATTGATTTGTAATATAAGGCTTGCAAATAACATAAGAAATAAGATAAGAAAAATGTGGGGTTTTTTCCAAATGTAATGGTGTCTCAATGTCATATGATGTTGAATACTTTTGACACGTCTGTGTGCCCCATCTTGGGGTCATTCTCATGAGCCAAGGGCATCTTCCTCTCACAGGTCTGGCATTTTTCTCAAGCCCAAAGATAGCAACATTAACCAAGCGGTGCTTCTTCATCAGAGGTTTGATCTTTTTTTTTTTTTTTTTTAAGATTTTATTTATTTATTCATGAGAGACACAGAGAGAGGCAGAGAGACACAGGCAGAGGGAGAAGCAGGCTCCATGAAGGGAGCCTGATGTGGGACTCGATCCTCGGTCTGCAGGATCACGCCCTGGACTGAAGGCGGCGCTTAAACCGCTGAGCCACCAGGGCTGCCCCAGAGGTCTGATCTTAAGCTCCATGTAGCTCCTTCCTCTAAGTTCCAAGTTTTTCCTTTTATCATCTATAGTGGTAACTACTTCCTACATTTGCTACTTTCTTCATTATATTTAGAATTATTTTAGTTTTTTATTGACTTGTCTATATATCTCCAAGTTTCAAATTCCAGAAGTTATTTTTGGGAAATATATTTTATTTCAGCTTTTATCTTTTAGTCTCCCATATAGTACACAATTCTCTTTTCTTCTAAGGTATGGTTCCTTCCTTCTTGGTCATAGAGTTTTCTCTTCCCTACCCAGCTCCTCATTAATACTATCTGTCTGGGAAAGAAGCATAGTACTTTGGTGAGTATTTATCCCAAATTTGCCCCCCTCTTATCAGAGTAGTCTCATGCTTAGGAATTAATGGGAGATCTCTCTCCTCTGGACCAACATTGTCAGATTTGTCTTCACGTAAAAGATTGCAGCAGAGGTCAAGCCTCTCAGTAACACTAGGAAATGTGAGCAGCAATGGGACTGTGAAATGTGAGTAGTACTGGGGCTTTGTTTGCAAGAGTAAAGGAAACTAATCATAAGGTGATTAACTCCTAATTATCAGAAACTCATCTGGGAGCCTCTTATCTGATGGTCAACTGAAAGATGCTCTCTCATTATCAGCCTGGAAAAATGCAATGATGCAATGTCCTAACAATCTTTTTTTTTTTTTTTCTAATTTGAAAAAAAAATGCAAAGAGCTGGTAGTAAGGAGGACCTCTATCTTTGTTCATTGATCGCATGTTATCCTTTGACAGGAGATATTTATTGATATTTTTGTGGTTTAGGCAATGAATAAGTTTGATAGTAACAGCTATATAAATAATTGCAAGATCCACCCAATATTTAATTGTTCTTTCCGCCCAAAAGAATAGGCTAGATTATTGTTTCCAATAAACAAATAGATAAATAAATAAATGAATAAATAAATAAATTCATTTGATCTCATTTGAAAGCTTTGAGTGTGAGGGATAAAATTAGAATTTTTAAAAAAGCACCGCAGGTGATTTATGTAGTCACAATTTGGGAAATACTGGAATCCATCAGTGAGTTTCTACTTTTCAAGATTCAGAATAATATTGTAAAACCTTTTTTTTTTTTTTTAAGAATCTCAGGTGCTATATCCCAAAGAGTTTGATTTAGTAAGTCTGAGGTGAAGCCCAGATGCTTTTTTTTTTTTTTTTTTTAAAGAGCACTGTATTCTGTTGTGCATTTGGGGCCACAGACTGTCGATCAAAGCCTGTAGGAAAGACAACAGCAGCGGAATTCTGAACTTAAAAGTGCACTGCTCAAAAGCAACTGCCTCATCTCTGTGGTAACAACAACAAAAAAAATGCATTTTGCAAAGGAATAATATAGTCATTACAGTTTCTGGAATCCATGAGGTTATGTAGGAACATATTTGGAGTAAAGGAAATTTAAAAAGTTTCCTCTAAGTTTGGTCAGATATCTATTGTTTCTCTTACTCTCCAGGAGATTTCTCTCCCTTTATCCAGAGTGAGAACCTCAGAAAATCAAGTGAACGATCCTACTGTCTCACTGGCCTAAGAATCCCTTTACTCTCTATTCCTCTAGTCTCTAAGAAAAGCACTTCTGAAGGAATTCCAAAATTAATCAAAGGTTTGAAAATGCATGCTGGTCTCAAGCCCATCAATATGCTATACAGAAAAGTTAATGGAGTCCAAAGATAGAAGGAAAACTTCTATTCCTGGAAATATGAAAAATTAGATCACATGAAAACCACACATTTAAAAAGATATATCAAAATGCTGAATAAGGACAAGTTCTTTCTCTTAAAATATTATTTTCCAGAGTTAAAAGTAGAAGTCTCGTTAATATATAAAATATATAAATATATATATATAATATATAATATATAATATATATATATAAATATATATATATAACGAGAAGTCTCGTTAATAGACATCAACAATTAACTAACAGATTGAAGGATGCAGTAAAATGATAATAGTTCAAAGAACATTTGAGGAAGAAAGATTTCTATATTGCACCAAAAAAGATTTTTTTAAACATTAGAGTAGGATTATATATAAAATTAACATACTATATGACAATAAAATATGGCCTTTGGGGTTATCTATTCTACTGAACAGAAATTATTTTCAATACTATCTGACAGAATTCTCTTTATTGCTTTTGATTTTCTATAAGTTGACCTCTATCCCTACAGACTGTAATATATTTTAATCAACAATAAATAGAATGTCCCAAAGATATACATACCCCAGAGGACCATATCATTCCAGCTGGACAGTGCCCAATACTATAATGAAAAGACCTGTCTACTTCATTTTGCCAATTACCAAGTTTTAGATACTTTTCTTAACAGTGTTCACCCTTATAAATAATTTTCAAAAATTATTACTTACCATAAGAAGATACTCATTATATATTGGCCTGATTTGCTTGTATAGGCATAGGAAGGTTTAATTAACATGTATAAATCTCCTTATTCTGGTCAGCAAATGTAGAACCATTTAGTGTTAAACAACTATTAGACTAGGAAATTAATGTCTATCTGGAGTTTTCAAGAATCTAGGATTATATTTTCTATAAGATTTAGAATTTGTTCTTGTATGTGAGGCTAGGCAGCCAAACCCAAGAAATTCACCTCCACTTTGGCTCAAGGTCACACAATTTTTCTGAGGTTCTTGGCCTGCAAGGAAATTATCTTTCTTACTATGAGGTTTGTTTTGTAAGTCATACAAGAGGTAACATGCCAACTTGCTCTGACAGTTCGTCAGGCATTTGTTCCACATAAGAAGTATAGCAATTCATCCTTAGTGGTGGGTTTATCACACATGATTACATAAGTAGCATTCTCAAATATGATACTCATGACCTTGTTTGCATAATTTATTGTCCAATTATATCCTGTTAGAAAGGAGGACATATCCTCATCGAACCAATTGAAATAATTATATTGCCATGAAAATGAAGAAGGCTCAGTAAAAATATTTATTTTTGAACTTTGAATGGTCAGTGAGAGTCATAACATTTTTAAGTGTTTTATTTCAGTTTGCAAAAGTATAGTCTACTAATACGCAGGTTAAAGATAAAGGAGTAAAGTAAACTATTTCCTCATTTACTCCTCAGAGAACAGATTGTTAAAAATGATTAAGTTTTGTAGAACAATTAATTAGAAATATAGTTTTCTAATCAGTTTATACAGTGCTGTGTAAATAATTCCTGTTTTGCTGGGATTGAGTCAGCAATCAGCTTATGAAGTTGTCTTCTATGTCTGGACAAAAACATAGAAATCATGATTCAGTTTTTTAGTACAATATGATAATTTTCAAAGAAAATTCACAGTACATGTTGGCTACAAAATTATTATTTGAAGTACTAATTATTAATAGTCTTTTCAGCAATTTTTCCAAAGATCCAATCTCTAGCTTGTAGTTAATAACAGAATTTTCAGGCAATAATCAGAGGAAAAGAAGAATTGCCAGTTTGATAGATATTCCAGTTCTAAAGATCTGTTCTTTTCAATGGTCTTGATATATTTTCTTAATTGCTTTGAACTAACAAATGGGCAAACAAATAATATAAATAATAACAATAAATACAAAAAAAAAAAAAAAGCCTCCTATTTCCTCTGTTCCCTCATTCACCAGAGAATAAATGCCCATTTCAACTAAGAGAGATCACGAAATGGTCAGATGACAAAACGAAATTTCCAATCCTTGCTGCCACTAATGGAGAAAAGGTCAAAAGCAAACAAGAACCAGAATAAGACTTGACTAAGGACCACAAGCAAACAAAGCCTTAAATCGAAACTATCAATCTCTCTCAGGAATCACTCAAAGAGCCAAGAATAGACATGCCTGGGATTTAACAGCACATGAAATATCCTTCTTCTTGGACAGCATACTAATTGCCCCTTGCTGGTTAGTCATCATGAGCATCTTGGTAGGAATGTCTCAAAGCATGTAAAATATAATATTCAAAAACTAAAAGTGAGACACTCTGACACATGTAAAATTAATACATATCAAAGATGTATTAAATAACTCATAAATGAGGGAACCAGTAAGATGGTAAGGCTGTTTGCTAAGCGTTTGTTAGCAAAAGCATATATATTTTAATATAAATTTTTTATATTGAAATGATAGATTAAGACTGCCAAAAGAGATACATAACAATAAATGTTCTTTGGGGGCGATAAAGGCTAACCTTTGAGTTTATCTTTCTGACAGGGTAGCAATCATTTGCATTGGTCTCAGACAAGAGTAATTTGCATTGTAATAAGTCTGCCACAAGTTAACCTTTACCCTCAGAGAGTCATAAAATATCTTAATCAATAGTAAATAAAAAGTCAAATGAACTACACAACTCTAGAGAATCAGATATCCTCAGCACAGCACTGAACAGACATTCAGTAAACTCTATTTCCAAGTGATCTTCAATGGATGGGTTAAGCAGAATTATAGACATGGCTTAAGGAGAAGTAATAATTATAAGAGAGATCTGAATAAATTATTTCTCTGAAGCCCAGAGAATAAAAACAGCAAGATGTGAGAGTGTTAAATAGAAGTAATGAAAGCTGGAGGACTGGAAAAGACTAATATTCATCCCACTAGAGTCCTGGGGAGAAGGACGAAGCAGTAACATTTGAAGAAAGAGTGAGTTAAGAATTTTCTAAACGTATTGAAAGAGATATATATTCAGATTTGATAAGCACAATGAATCCCAAACGAAACACACAAGGAGATACCCAGGCCTAGAATACACTATTCTAAAACAGGAAAACGCCAAAGACAACTAAATGAAACCAGCTGGGAAGAAAAGACAGATTACTTATGAAGCAACCATAATTAAACTGTCAGCAGTCTTCCCAAATGCAAGTGTATATGCCAGAAAACCAGGATATAATATCTTCAAAGTTGAGAGAAAATAACTGTTCATTTCAATTTCTGTATCCTAGAAAAACTCTCATTAGAGTGTGGGAAACTGTAAAGCTGTTTCTGCTAATGAGCATCAAGGACATAACACTTAGAAACCTTATTCTTTGAAATGAAATGGGATATTTTATAATACAGAACAATATTATTGAGAAAACTTACTCTTTAAAACCATAAGATTAAAGAAACTTTGCTCTCTGAAAATTTATCAGGGACTAGGAGAGCAGAATAAACCAGCTTTGAACTGGCAAAGAATGAAATAGGAAAATTATTGAAGCAACTTTGATTTTGTGTGAGAGCCAATGAGCATCTTTCCATGCTGCTGTTAGAAATAATCAAATCTACTGTTACTGAGTGTGTGAGCACTGTGTACTAATATAGGTCTTCTTTGCCTGGATATTACATGAATTCAGTTCTGTCACTCACAAATATTGACCTTTTGTATTATCAAAAATTATTAGGTCAAATTACATACCTTCCCAAACAAACCAAACCAAGCCATGATAGTATTAACAGATCTACTTCATAGTTCAGGGTTATACAATAGTACTTTCTGTGTGATGAAAATGTTCTATATCTACATGATCCAATACAGTACCTGCTAACCTCATGTGTCTATTGAGTGTTTGAAATGTGGCTAATGAGACAGATTAATAGAATTTTTAGTTTTATTTAGTTATTTAAAATTTCCATGGACATACATGGCTAGTGGCTACCCAATCAAACTGCTGCAAACTGTTTGTTTGTTTTTTTTTTAAGAAGGAAAATAAATCTAGGATGAAGATATGAGATTTAAAAAAAAAAAAAAAGAATATGCAAAGATTTTTTTGTAAACATTTAAATTAAAATCGCTGCATATTTTAAAGGATTAATATTGGGGATTTAAGAAGGTAGAAATAAGACAATAACAATAAAAATTGAGTTGAGTTAGATTATTAACACTCTTCTATGGTTATATTGTTCTGGAGCCAAAAAGAAGCATTCATTAAATTTATACTGTTTTAATATATGCATATACATGTACTTCAAAGAAACAGACAGGGATAATTGAATGTTATGAACATTAACCAAATCAAACATAGGAAGAATGAAGGAGCTCAGACTCCAAAATCACTTTTTAATTTCCTTTGCAAAGGCCCATGGATAATTTAGAAAAATGAAAAAGTATTTTTCTTCGGATCTCTCTAAACAAAGCTTGAACCCAACTACTTTTTATCCTGCTTTTCTACTTCCCTATGATAATGTACATAAGTGATCCTCTTTTATCTTTCCCTCTGATCTTCTTTCTTTTCATTCTGTTAAGCCTGAAACTCTGAAAAGTCACTTGCCGCTTTAAATTAAACCACTCAAAATAAGGAAAGGCACTTACAGTTGATTTTAGATCTTCTAAGTCTAAACTAAGAGCCATTGTTAATTTTTCTCAAAGATTAGATGGGGAACACAGAAATATACAGAATAATTTGAAATAGTCATAAAGACATGCAATCTAGGACGGTGAAATGTGTATCAATTGGTTCCTATGTTATTAAGAATCTTGGATTAAAAAAAAAATTAGGAGCATGTGGGTGGCTTAGTCAGTTAAGAGTCCATCTCTTGATTTCAGCGTAGGTCATTGACCACAAGGTTGTGATTCCTGCATTGGGCTCTACACTTAACGGGGAGGGAGTCTACTTGAGATTCTCTCTCTGCCCACCCCCCTCTACTCTCTCTTTCTCTCTTTCTGTTTCTCTCAAATGAATAAATATATCTTAAAAATATTTTTTTAAAAAAAGATGGCAAAGGCAAGTGGAAAAGATGCTGAGGGTAACCTATAAATCTCAAACTGCATATCCCACAGGGTATCAGAGGTGTTTAGGAAAGATGGCATTTTGACACAATCTTTTTGAAGTCTTTCCTAGAAATTATGTCAGGCCCTATTCCAGTAAGCAAAGAAAAGATAAATCCATTGTAGATTTCAGAGAGAAATCTTTAACACCATTTGAGAAGATTCAAGAATCCTGACTCTGATATGGCCACAACTGTCTCCCCACTTTGTGTGAATGACATTAACCAGGCTATTTGGGGATTTGATAGACTAGGAAGGACGGCAATGAGAAGATCCCATTGTTGGATATGTAAGACTTTGCTACAGATGTTGAATCAATCTTGACACACAAGCAGAATTCAACCCAGAATAAACTAATAGCTTTACATATTAAACCAGTACATGTTTCCATCCAGGTTAAAACTGTTACTGGAAGAAACCACTTAATAGACACCTGTAGATATTTTAAGGGGAAAACAAATTGCAAAAATAATTGTAGTGCATTAGCTAAGAAAACGAAAGGCAAAAAATAAGTGAGTAAGCAACAAAGGTCTCTAATGAAAGGAGAACCAAGTGCACAACCTTTCCATTTAACTCTTACACTCATAAAGAGACATATCCTACAAAATATTAAAGGGTAGCCTTGAAAGCTTTTAACCAAAATATGTTTTTCATTAGTTACTTTTAAGGCTTTGAAGCATTATATAACTTTCCCAAACTGCTCTTGTGGCAGAGAGCTACAATCTTGGCATTCCTGATATTCCAGCCTCTAATTCTCATCCATAATTTAAGGGAAAAAAAAGTTCCTTCCTCTTTTGTGACTTCCACTGGTTTAACAGAGAAGATGGGCTGGCATCCACCTGCACTGTCTTATGGGACCAGACTGTGCACATCCTTGCCTCATTCTGCAACCATTGGTGTCACGTTGCTAAATTGAAATTGAATATTACAGTATAGAAGTCAAGACTTTCTTTTTAAACAAAAGCTGATTGATAGATCACTATGCAAACAACATGCCAGATGATGTAGTTTCCTAAGGGTGACTTCCTGGAAAACCCCATGGACCCACATATTTATAATCTAAGGGTAGATAATTTGATAAATAATTTGAACATTTATACTGGTATCCTTGTGACTAAATCAAACTTAAATTGAAGATCTCCAGGAAGTACTTAGACTATAACGAATTTTTACTTACATGTGTAGAATTTGGGGATTACTATCAAGCTTCTCATCAAGGTTCTGATTAATCCATCCAAAGCAAGACCCAAGATAGATCTTACTTCTGAAACTAGAAATAAAACTAAAGCCAATACATTAAAGCCTAAGATACTAATCATACCTTGTATAGGTTTTTGTAATAAATTAATCTTCCCAGTCAAGAAAACCAGTAAACCAATAAACAAAAATGTCCATTTATTCATAACATCAGAGCCACAAATAAAATAATAACCCCTTACTTGCCATAGTTCTAAACACAAGTATTATCTCACCTTCATTTCTACTTGCTGCTTTGTCTTTTACAATCACTGATCTGTGTTCTGCTTTCTTTAGTGTCCTTCTAGATTGAAGTTATCAATACCTATGTATTTTTCCCAAAAAAATCAACGGTGTAGAGCAATTTACTTTAGAATATTCCTGAAGCACCCTCTTAATTATCACAAGTCCTTAAATAGAACTTAATAACCTCAAATTTCTGAGGGCCTGAGTGGCTTAGTCAGTTAAGCTCCTTACTCTTTTTAGCTTAAGTCATGATCTCAGAGTCATGATGCCCCAGTCATGAGATCAAGCCTGGCACTGGGCTCTGGACTCACACTTATTGTCATAAACCTTGTTACCTATTTATACATGAGAAATAGGGGCAGCCATTGATACTGTGATTCAATTTCATGTGAATAATCTGAGATTATGGATTAATTACAGTCTTTCTCTCACCCAGGCCAATTCTACCCACTTTATATCAGAGAAATATCAGCTGCCTTTTAACTAGTAGAGACCTAATACCAAATTGGTTTTTAGTTCTCCTTTAAATTTGATGATCCCTTACACTGTGCAAACTTTGTTGCTCATTGAATATACAAATTTACAAGTAGGCTTTGTGAAATTCTATCACTTTTTCTCAAACACATTTTCATAATACATTATAAGACTTAAAACTCTGCCTTTTTCCTTCCACTACAAGAAGAGGCAGAAACTCATTACTGACTAACCTTTTTTTAATAGAATTGTTGGTGACCCAATTATACTTCTAAGACCCTTATGGAAATTCCACATTTGTTACTGTTTGTTGATGGTTTATACCTTAAGAAAAAACCAAAAAGAATTAAAAAACAGAATTAACAGGTTGGAACCACCTTTACAGATTTTAATTTGCTTCACTAAAACAATACACTTTGCTCAAGGCAAAATCAACCTGGATGATAATACTTCATCATTGCATTCAGCAGAGCTTGACAATTAGCAAGAGATAAATGAGTTAATATGTGTAATGATGACATATCCATGATTTTGGAATGCTTCAAAAATTGAGGTCTCGACTCCAGCAGGCACTCTGATGTAAAAAATTAAAGAGATTAAAGAACTCTTAGTGTTTTCTGAGGATTTGACTATTATAATAGTACAAGCCATCCAAAGAGAGATGAGGAAAAGACTAAATAAAAGTACCTAACTGATAACTTACCATATAGATAGACTTTACTAATAGTTTTTAATCCATAATAACACTCAAAAGCCAAATCTTTTGAGAGGTACAAAAAAAAAAAAGAAAAAACTATTATGGAATGACAGTGATTGGCTCCAAAAACTGAGCAAAAAAAAAAAAAAATGTTAGAAAATCTGATTGTAAATCACATAAAAGTGTGACCTCAAATGGAACCTTATAAAGTTGTGTTAAATTGTCCATTGCAGCAAGGGAAAATTGGTGTGTATTTAATATTTGGTAGGGAAAGTACAATGAATTGCTGGGATAGATTCTGATACATTTGTCCCCAAATCTTAAGAATTCCAACCCACTCAGTAATAAGGAAGCACGTTTTGCTGATGCTTTTATTAAACAGCTTTGAAAACTTTTCTACTTACTAAGAAGTTTCATTAACATATCCTATATAATATTTGGGAAAGGTGCAAAAGGCAGAATGCTAAAATTAATATTAGTGATGTTCTCTGAGACACTTGAGCTTCCATTATTTGGGATATGCCACTGACTCTAAAGATGGAATTGATCCCTGTTGGTGTTCATCAACTCTCTCCTTACTGAGATAGTTACAGACAAAACCATCTATCTACCAATATTACTTTCTTCCTAGGTATCACCCCACTGCATATAGATATGATAAATATTGCAAGGGACTTCTCTAATAAACCCAGTCTTATCATCCAAAGTACAAACAATGAATAGTCTTTTCTCAGTATCCTCCAAACCAATACTTTTATGTGGTGGAATCTAGAGAGTAAATTCTAGTCTTCTAAAAGAAAAAGTAGGCTTCAAAAAAGAAAAGAAAAGGTATGCTTCAATCTGTAAGTTTTAAAAAACGATGGTTACCAGATGGGAGGTGAGTGAGGGGATGGATGAAATAGGTGATGAAGATTAAAGAGTGCATTTATCATGATGAAAAAGGGAATCCCTGGGTAGCTCAGCAGTTTAATGCCTCCCTACCACCCAGGGTGTGATCCTGGAGTCCCAGGATCAAGTCCCATGTCGGGCTCCCTGCATGGAGCCTGCTTCTCTCTCTGCCTGTGTCTCTGCCTCTCTGTCTCTGTGTGTCTTTCATGAACAAATAAATAAAATATTTTAAAAAATAAAATAAAATGAAATATCATGATGAAAAAAACATTAAATTTCTGAACAGTCTCTGAAAAGGAATAACCAAGCATCATTCACAGCTGGCACACCAGTGAAATCTCAAACAGTTAATCCTTAGATCCTACCATTCTAAGAGAATAATTAACAGTTTATTTACTAAAATCCTATTATATTCTGTATCAGTCAGGGTTTTCCACAGAAACAATAGGATATATATATATATATATATATATATATATATCCTATTGCATATATATATATATATATATGCAGAGATTTATTATAGGAATTGGTTTACATGGTTGTGGAAGCCAAGAAATTCCATGGTCTGCCATATGGACCTGTGATCAAACCGTATAGTAGCACAATTTATAACTACTATATGTCAAAAAACTAAAATTTTCTTCAGTAATGTGGGAACACATCTAATATTTTTTCTGGTGAAAGTAGAAATTGTTACAACCACTTTGGGGGGCAAATAATGTAATTGAAGATGCATATAGACCACAGTTTAGCAATTTCACTCTAATTAATATATCCCAGAATAATTGTTATTAATCCAGACTATACACTAGTTACAAGAAGTTTCTAGAAATTAATTAATTAATAATAACAAGTGTTCAGGGCCCCAAATAAAATCATTTGAATTAGAATTTCTAGGCATAGAAGTTGACTTTTTGTATACCTGATATCTCTCTGGGTGATTCTTATGCACATAAAATCTAAAGAACCAATGATATAGGAAGATATTCATAGTAGCACTGTATACAATCACAAAATATTTGAGGAAATACAAATGACTATCAATATAAGACTAAGCATAGAAGCATGTTTTATTTATTTAATCGCATTAAATAGACCCATGAAAATTAATGAACTTATGGTACACATATAAGCACAAAAGAATCATATAAACATATTCATAAGGTTAAAGTAACTTGTAAACAGAAACTGAATATGATATAATTTTAAAAAGTGTAAAAATATGTAGAATATTACTCACTTTGCATGGTTTTAATATGCATGAAATTCACTTAGCATAGTTAAAAATACATCAGTCACACAACAACACAATTCAAATTTCAGCTACCATGATATAATATCTGTGAATAATTATATAAAGTACAAACTTTGCTGCCAGCTCTTCTGTCTGCAGTTCACACTGTAAATAACAGATGTGCATCATAATCAGTGACCGACCAACCACATTACTTCTTTCAAAGCCTATCTGTTGTTGGTCACTGCACATCTGTTATTCTGTTCTTGCACAGACAGCAAATCACCTACTTTTTGTCTCCCAGTGTTAAACTCATATTATATATATTTTTAAATGGGTAATCTAAAAAGGAAAGTGGTCAGCAAAGATAAAAGTACAGCAAAGAAATAACATATGATAGTGCTGGAAGTAAAATTCAAATTAAATGTAAATATAGCTATGGAAGAAATAGCTTGACCGCTGGAATGTTGACACTGTTGCTTTTCATGAGGCTCTGGGTATGCACCTAGAGAAACTTGGTTAAGGCAAACTTACTGCAATAAATGAGGAAAAAAAATCGTGAGAAAAGAAAAAAGATGTCCCAGAGGGAATGACATCAGCAAAAATGTTCATATTAAAAGAATTGTTATAGATATTTTACAACATTGAAAGCACAAAGGATAAATATTGGAAGCTCACTGAGACTTACAAAAAAGTATGACAATTCAGAAGTCAGAAAAGATAATCTGTGTCTAATCCAGATGATGACAAGGCACGTGCTGTTCAAAACATAGTTTTTTTCAAAGAAATAAAAACTTTAATTATCAAAATTTCTAAATTTTATATTACAGGATACCAAATAAATACTGGTTTTACTAGCTTTTTTCACTTCCCTACACATTTGTCACCCACAGTAAAAAAGATTTTTAAAGTTTGACAATTTTTCAAAAGCTTTGGAAAATTGTAATTTTTTTCCATTAATTGTTAAGATCAATTGTCCTGGTTTCAGCCTGTGTAGTTATTATTATGATTCCATGCTATTGTGCAAAGTGAAGACTGCAAATATGTATACATATATCACATATGTGCATGTATATGTACATAGTTTGTTTAATACGTATGGTGTATAGTATGTATATCTATATAATGTACATAAAAGTTTTAAGATATGGAAAACATCAAATTCGTACAAGTTGTTATTTCAGGTGGGCAGGAAATATTTGTATTGAGGAAAGAAACATACATAGAGTCTACATTTTTCTTTTTCTTATACTACTATGTCATGATTACACAGATGTTCATTATACTATTTATGAATTTTTGGATGTTTAAACTACTTTGTAATTTTTGTTAAGAAAATAAAATAAATGAATGGATAGGGTCATATTCTTTTAGCCACTTCACTCCTTATATAAAACCCTTAATACAAGAAACTAACTGCTTTGTTCTATGTTTTTAGTGGTGATCTCAGAACAAAATCACTGATGATAAGTGCTTCTTATTCAAGATCCATAAATAGATTTCTATTAATAAAAAGCTTGCCCACTTGATGTCGTGAATTGAACCTTATTTAGTTTATAAGTAAGGTTTAGCACCTGAAAAATAGTAAAAAATGATAGTATTTAAAATAAACAAGTAAATGAAAAAGATAAAAGGAATGAGGGAACTTTATTTCTTGACCTGAAATAAAGAACATACCTAACAGTATTATCACAATTTCATTGCCTAATTTAAAAATAAAACTAATGTATGTTTATAACTCTAAAAATTTAATTATCACATTTGCTCAAAGGCAAAGGAAAAATCAAGTGGGTGAAATGTTTTCCGTTATTAGAATGTAAACAAAATTATTGGTTTGGAAGGAGCATCTCATAAATTGTGAAAAAAATTAAAAATTTTATGTTCTTAGTTAAGACAAAAACCATGAGAAAGAAAAATCAGAGGGAGGTGCTAGAATCTAACAAACAGATTATCCTGCAAATGGCGAAGAAGAGCAAAAACCCACCAAACAGGCTGTACGATGCTAAATTGAAGCTACAGAAAATTTCTAGAGGGAAGTAAACATAAAATATGAGAAAGGCATACAAATCAGAGAAGTTCAGTGACTTGAAACATCAGAACAAGTAGTGACAGGAAGACCTGTGCAAAAAGAGGTAATAAAAAAGGATTTTAGTGTCATCGCTATGAAGTTTGTTCCAAGTTTTCAGAGTAATTCCAAATTAAGCAAAGGAAAAAGATTCATGAAGGATCACTAAGTAGTTAAGATATCCATTTGGTTTAGGACTCCGGAATAGCAGCTTTGCCAGCATAAATAGCAACAGCTATGAATTACAACTAACAGATTCTCCACCTTGGTGACTGTGAGGACAGAACAGGTAAGACCTAATTGGGTGTCAAGGATTAGGGGAGGATTTCTGAGGAGGACGTAGAAATAGAGATGTGATGACAGGAAAAATAAGTCAGATGAAGATGATGTGGGCATCCTTTTAGGGCTACAGAAATATAAA
The DNA here is from genome assembly GCF_048164855.1 of Canis lupus baileyi. NCBI lineage: Eukaryota > Metazoa > Chordata > Mammalia > Carnivora > Canidae > Canis > Canis lupus. The sequence goes on from NC_132851.1 coordinate 16,298,616, forward strand.
GAGAAAATCAGGAATGACTTTGAAAAATGCATTATCAGATAGTATATGCCTACACACACACACACACACACACACACATTGCGTATATGTATCTACCATATATTTAGATATACTGTATCATATATATGTATGTCTATTTATATACATCTTATTTTAAAAATATTTGCCATTATTAGAAACAATATAGACTGTGCTCCTAAGCACATCTAGAATTCAGCCTAGCCATTGGGATACACAGAGAACTGTGACTTACCCATAATAAAAGTAAATTAATAAGGAGTAAATACACAGAATAGGTATGAAAAAGAAGGCACCTCTAGAAAAATCTAAGGCTTGAAGATATCACCTTTTTAGAAAATTTGTATTTTAACTCCATTTAGTTAACATACAATGTTATACTAGCTTCAGGTGTACAGTTTAATGATTTAGCACTTCCAAACAACACCCAGTGCTCATCGCAGCAAATGCACTTCTTAATCCCCATCACTTATTTCACCCACCCTCCCACCCACTTCCCTTCCAGTAGCCATCAATTTGGCCATCTCTATAGTTAAGAGCCTCTTTCTTGATCTGCCTCCCTCTCTGTTTTTCCCTTCACTCTTGTTTTGTTTCTTGAATTCTATATATGAGTGAAATCATATGGTATTTCTCTTTATCTGACTCACTTATTTCACTTAGCATAATACTCTCTAGCTCCATCCACAAATGATGAATGGAAAAAGATGTGATACACACACACACACACACACACACACAGAGGAATATTATTCAGCCATAAAAAGAATGAAATCTTCCCACTTACAATAATGTAGATGGAGCTAGAGGTATTAGGCTAGCCAATATTTTTTAATTGAGATATAATTGGTAAAATCAAACACAATATGGCTACTGGAATTGTAAATTTACTGAGAAGACAAAACCAATTAAGCCCTATAAGCAAAACTTAATCTACCTTATTCTGCAAATCAAGCAAAACAACTTGAACTGCTTCTTGTAAATACCACTGAAAACTATAAACAAAGCTCAAATTGTTCTCCAAAATTGGCAGGAGGTAACCACATTTAACCAGTCCTCTATCACCAGGGAAGCTCCAATGTTATAAACAGTCAGTGTAAAGAATAAACAGCCTCTGCATTTGCCCTGTATGAGCACTCTTATAATATTATACCTCTGAGCCTCATATCACTGTTGGTTTGAGAGCTACCCGTTTACAAACCATTTTTATGTGCACAATAAACTCTTACTAGTTACTGTTTCAGGGATCTCATGATTTTATTTCCGCTATTTCTGAATTTTTGACATTGACATATATCACTGTGTAAATTTAAGATATATAATGTGTTGATTTGATATATTTATATATTGTAGCATGATTACCACCATAGCTTCAATTAACACTTCTCACATGTCTCATAATTATCGATTCTTTTTTGTAATGGGAACAGTTAAGATCTAGTCTTCCAGCAATTTTGAAATATATATAATATAATGTTGATTAGAAATACTATTGTGCATTAGATCTACTGAACTTATTTATCTACTAGTTGCAAGTTTATAATTAGAAAAAAATATCATAAGGTAAAATTATTTAATATTAGCCTCTAAAGAGAAGAGTTATATTGGATGTGAGATTTTTGTTGCCTAAGGTATGACAGTCTAGTGAGACAATTACCCTCTCCTCTTTTGCTATATGTCTTATGCTTTTTGTTCTTTTTTACCCATTTCTACCTAATAGATGTTGACTACTGTCTTTTTAACAGTGATTTGCGCCCAGGATACAATTTATGTGTTTAATTTTGAGAGTATCTTTTTGTTAATAAAATACTGTTAAATAAGAAGATTAATGAAATGATTATACAATGCCCAAGTTTGATTTGAGATCTTGATTATTTTTTCTAAATTTGGTAAAAGTGGTTCTTCATACCACTTTTGCATTTACTTTTATTGTAGTATAATTAACATACAGTGTTATGGTAGGTTTAGATGTACAATATATTATAGTGATTCAACAGTCCTATACATTGCTTAATGCTTACTACAAGTGTGCTCTTAATCCTCTTGATCTAGTCTATCCATCCTCCACCCCCTGCCACCATGCCCATGACAACCATCCATTTGTGCTCTAAGAGACTGTTTTTTTGTTTGTCTCTTTTTTATTTGTTTGGTTTGTTTCTTAAATTCCACATATGAGTGAAATCATATGGCTTTTGTTTTTCTCTGTCTGACTTATTTCAGTTACCATAAGAATAATCTTCTCTAGGTCCATCGATATTGTTGCAATGACAGGATCTCAAAATTTCATTCTTTTCATGGCTGAGTAATATTCCATTACGTATATCACTTATCTATACAAAAATATATAAAATATACCACATTTTTATCCATTGCTCTATCAATTGATACTTGGGTTGTTTCCATACCTTGGCTATTGTAAATAATACCACAATAAATATAGGGATGCATATATACATTTTTAATCCGTTTTCTTTAGACAGATACCTGATAGTGGAAATTCTGGATCATATGATAATTCTATTTTTAATTGGATAATAAACCTCCATTTTGTTTTCCACAGTGGCTTCACCAGTTTGGATCCCCACCAACAGTGCAAAAGTGTTTTTTTTTTTCCTTCACAGTCTTGACAACACTTGATGTTTGTTTTGTTTTTTATTTTATCCATTCTGGCATATTTGAGGTGATATTTCATTGTGGTTTTGGTTTGCATTTCCCTGATGATTTGTGATGTTGAGTATCTTTTCCTGGGTCTGTTGGCCATCTGTATGTCTTCTTTGGAAACATGTCTATTCACGTCCTCTGCCCATTTTCAATTATATTATTTATTTTCTTGGTGTACTGTTTGTCTTCCAAAAAATTTAAATAAAGAACACATGAAGTAGAAATATCCCAGTTAGAAATTGCTGAAGGAATGGTTCTAGTAGAAATATTGCAGACTATTTCTGATGATGAAGAAATCTACAATGGAAAGGCATTTCTGAAGAAGCCACATCTGACTGGAAAATATTAAATTTTCACTTGAACATGATAGAAGAAATTTTCTTAGTTCTGAGGGGATATAGAATTTTGTAATGGCAGAAATGTGTAGTGATCAAATTTTTCCTGTCTTACAAAATTTGAGAATCAAATATTTTTGGCATTGTATTACTTGGTTGTTAATTATATAGCTTACTATGTGCAAAATTGTCTAGTGAGTTTGGTGAAACCATACATCTGAATAATACACAAGATGAGAAATAGACTAGGAAGTTATCTTTGCATGCGTTGTGTAGCTTAGATAAGAGAGTTTCATAGAGAAAATTGAAGGTTTCAGTTGCGCCTGAGAAGAAGGTAGATATATATGAACAGCAGCAAATGTAACCTATGAATTGACTTTAGCACCTATACAATGTGCCCAGAGGTTTCAGTGGATCCAAAGGATTGTAAGCTACGTATATCTTACTGTACATGTTGGAAAACAAGGGATGGAAAGTGTTTTTAGCATTAGATATTTTTGTTTTCTATGGTCTGGGCCACCCTCTACTTTGTACTTGAACTTTCAAAAAGTTTTTAATTATTTTCATACAACCTCATAGCATCCAATTTTTTTTTTTCAGGAAGCTATCAGATCCTCTCCAACATTTGCACTCATATTAACATACCAGCCACTTTACAAAGGGCCATTTAATCACTAGTATCCAATTTCCCAGGCAGAAGGTGTTAGGAAAATCAAAAACAAGAACAACAACAAAAAAAATCTCATGGGTATTAGAAAAACATATGTGTTATTGTTGTAGTAACTGGAATTGTCTTTGTTTCTTTTCCTCTGTGGAAAAAAAAATAGTTTTTTTGAGAAAAGCAGTGGTGCCTCTCTGAACACTTGTCCTTTGAAAACAATTCTTTGTTGTTGAAAACTAGAATAAAATGCTTAACCCATAGGGGGAGCTCAGGACAGCCTTCTTTTCAATGTCCAGCTCCTACCCCAAAGCAGATGGAATGCAAAGGATTTTTATGTGTTTAAATAACAATAAATGAGCAATAAACTTTATCCATAGACTATGGTTAAGTCTTAAGTAGAACCTCCATTGATGTCAGGGTGAGATTTCTGAGGAACAACATGAATGTGGTTATATAAGCTTGTAACAGAGCTAAATCTCTCTACTTTATAGGAGCTAGAGGAAAATTGTAAATGAGGAAAGAAGAAAAGGTAGGTAATTATTAGTGGTAGAGAAGGGAGAGGAAACTATGGAAAACAGATACACTGGAAGTGGATTTAAGAAGTTGCATATTCTGTGGTCTGTGACATAAACTTCCACAAACATCCCCTTATAAAATCTTTAGTGGAGCCTGAAAGAAAAAGTCACAAATAGCTGGATGCCATTAGAATGTAGTTAGAAGTTATGGAGAAAAAATTGTAAGGACCAAGGTCTGTGTATTCTTTGTCACCAATACGAAACAGAATTGGGTCATTAGAACATAGTTTGGCAGACCTCTGGGTTAAACACCACACTGGATTTCCTATAGAGTTGGTAGCACATATTATTTTAAAGACAAAGTTTTGATTTCCAAGAATGGAACCAAGAGTGAGTTTTATTTTATACTATTAATGATCAGGCTTTGTGTAGTGAACTCAGTGTCACAGAAATAAATAAAATACAGGAAAGCTTTAATGCTGCCTGCCTTGCTTCTCTGATCTTGTGGGGGGAAAAATGGTAGAACTCCAGGCTGAATTGCAGCAAAAATTTTAGCTTCTCAGCACAAGCAAGGGTGGGCCACAGCTAAAGATAAGGAAGAGAGTTCGGCTTAAATTTGAAAGCCTGTAGGTCCACCTGGGTCTGGAATGTGCCCTGACTACTCAAAGGAAGAACAATAATTTTGCCAGAAATTTCATTATAGTAGAGAAGATTCCACAGCACAAACTAGATGAATTTCTTGCTTCCTGAAATAACGTTAGATAATCAATGGGTGTAAATTTTAATAGCTTTGACTAAGTAAAGTCTAGGTATTTACTGAACAAACCCATCAGAAACCATAAGGTTTCCTTGTAAAATTCAGCTTTCTATTTAAAATGTATTGCCAAAAGACAATTGGGCTCTTATGTTTCAAGTATGCCAATTTTATCTAATTCAAACTCCTAAGGTATAAACAAACTGCATATACAAGGTTTATCCTTATGTCCTATAGCCTTAAGCCAACAGAGTAGAGAGTCTAGTGACTCAAGGTGAGACACTTCACTACTCATTTGCAAATGAAAGAAGAGCCAATGAGCTTTTCCAAGGAAAGTCCAGCCCTGTTCAGGATTTGGAACTTTTCATTGATTAATTATTTGTAACAATCCCTTGAAAGTTGAGATCACCCCTATCCATCTTAACTATGAAGATTGAAAACTGAAACTGACTGTCAACATTTCTTAAATATTTGCTTTAGGAAATTCTTACCCAAGATGGTAAGGCTGGAAATCAATAGCTTAAGTATTTACTTCAGAAATTTCCATAAAGCAGTTTCTTGGGCAAATATTTACTTGTCTAGGCAAAAAGTTCATCTTCATGGCAATAGGTTGATGACCTGGGCAAAAAGCTTGCTTTTCAATGTTTACTATCAAAATTTGCTTTAAGACCCTCACCAAAACTAAATGCTTATGTCATGCACTTTGGCTAATTCTAATCAGTTTCCCATATCTAATAATATGCCTTAAACTATTGATGTCAGACACCAAAGCCTATAAATATCCTACTAATTTTTTTAACACATTACTAAAACTCTATCAAGATGGCATTCTTCCTTGATGTAGTAGGTTGAATAACAGCTTTGCCTGAAAAGTAAATTCTGGTGGATTAGTTCTTGAAGAGAGGTTGAAGGAAGCAATTGACACATTAAATTAATACTATCTTTAATTTATTTGAGAAATAACCAGAAATGGTAGTGTATGCACAGATAAATGAAAATGGTGAATACATTGTTTTATTCATTAACAATATTTTTGTTTTTCTAGTTTATTATAAATACTGTCTCTGAAGTTTCACATTAACCAGTATAACTTGATTTTTTTATTTGTTCTTAATTTGACTATTTTCTGTAACTCTAAAAAGTAGATGCCCATTTTCTGTATTTAACCCAATTTGTGGTATATTAAAAACAAAATAATATTGGCATATTCATATTAAATATATTAATAGCAAAGGTTTTTAAACCTTTATTTAATTTCAATACTTTAAAGCAGATGAAAAAAGAGAATCCAATAAACTCAATTTATAGAAGGAAGGATTTCTATTAGAAAAAAATCAATAATTTTCTGACTCAGAGACACAAAGTATAAAGAGTTTTTGGAGAATCTCCCTTTGTAGAGATACCAATTATCCTAGGTGTTCTGAATGTCCTAACAGGTTCTTTTGAGAGTAAGAAATAGTATCTTAAGTTTCTCAAATTTCTCATTTCTATTTTTTGTAACAAGGCTTAATTTTGACACAAGGAATTCTACGTGGACAAAACATGCATACTCAGAAAATGAAGCTATATATTCCACAATGTTAAAACTCATAACATTTCTTGCTGAGATAATCTTCCCCAAATGAAACAGATATTTTTATTTATTTTATAAATGTATAGTATTCTTATCATATTTTTCTCATTAATTCAAAATGAAAGCAAGGAAGTGTCTTAGCTCTGCTTTGTATAACAAAATACTATAGACTGGATAGCTTAAACAAGCAACATTTAGTCTCAAAGTTCTGGATGATGAGATAAATCCAAGATCAAGGTGCTGGCAGATTTGGTTTCTGATGAAAATAGAAGACAGGCAGATTCTTATATCTGTTTATATATTCTTATATAGGTATATACATTCAAGCTCTTGCCGGCTTGAGGATGGCCACCTTTTTGCTTTGTCCTTAAAGGTAGAGGGGGGAGAAGGAGAAAGGAGGAGAGAGAGTGACACACACACAGAGCTCAGGGAGAGAGAAACAAAGAGTGAGAGAATGCGTGAGCTCTGGTCTTTCTCTTCTTATAACACTAATCCCATTATAGGCACCCAATCCTCATGACCTCATCTAAATCTAATTACCTCCCAAAGGCCCTACTTCCAATCACCATAACATTGGAAGTTAGGGATTTAAACATGATTATGGGGGTCAGGGCAGAAACATTCAGTTTGTGATAGATGGATTACATGGGTATCATTTCAACAACCTTCAGGAACTATTTCTTCCTAACTGTAACCACACTTTACTTCTCTAAAACTTTAGTCTATCCACAATTCTCTCATCATTATTCTCCTCTACAATTCTCAATGTTTCCTTCTCTAAAGGTCTTTTTTTTTTGCCTCAGTATGTGATAATGTTTATCTGCTTTACCACCTTGAAAAAGATAGATTCTTTCCTGTTTTCTAAGTGATATTCTTTTCTTAGACCAAATTTTTACTTCAGTTAAAATTCAGTAAAATTCAGTAAGTTCATTCCATTACTACATTATAGTCTCCTCTAGCATACAGATCTCAACATTTTTTGTACTTCCAATACCTAACAAAGGACCAAGCTTATAATAAATATCTAAAATATATACTAAATATTGAATATATAACATAGATATAAAATGAATAAATAAGTGGATAGTTTGAATAAATAAGTGAATGGATAAATGAATAAATATCTCATTCTTTTTTTAACTTCTCAGTACAAGTGATAGTATTACTTAGTCACTAAATCTGTTCTAATTTACAATAACTTCTAAAAAGAAAAAGTTTAAGAACATAGGTTAAGAAAAAGATAGAAAATAGGGAAATAGGGCTGGAGTCAACCTACCTTGATTTTAATATCATTCTATTACCTAAGAGCTGCCTAACTTTGGGTAACTTCCATAAAGCTTCGGAGCCTCTATTTCCTGACACATGGAATTAATTGGGAGATTTTGATTGGGCAAAGTAGCAGTAGTAGTTGCTTCATAGAGAGTGGATTTGACTTTTAAATTTCTCAAAAGTCTTTTTTAAAATTTCAACAGTGTCATAGTTTTCCAAGTAGAGATCTCAAATATCTTTTGCTGAATTTATTTCTAAATTTTACACATTTGGTGTTATTGTCAATGACATTATTTATTTTGACTTTTGATTTTTTTTTGTTCCTAGTATTTATATTTTTATGATTTTTAAAAATTTATTTATTTGTGAGTGAAGAGAACGAGAGAGTAGGAGGAAGGAGCAGAGGGAGAAGGACAAGCAGACTCCATGCTCAGCTTGGAGCCCACTCCAGGCTTGATCTCATGATCGTGAGATCATGACCTGAGCTGAAATCAAGAGTAGGATGCCTAACTGACTGAGCCACCCAGATGTCCCTTGTTCCTCATATTTAGATATACAATTAATATTTGTATGGTGAAATTTTATCCTGCAACCTCAGTAAATTCTTCTTATTTTTTAGTCTTTGGAGCTTTTAGATTTTTAAGGACTTACTACAAGTGAAAAGGATATCTAAAAATAGAGTTTTACTTCCTTTTCAATCTGTGTGCCTGAAAATTATTTATCTCACTTTACTGCACTACTAACAAGCTCCAATACAATGTTTACAATATATTGTGAGAGGATTCTTCTTGGCTTATTCCAAATGGAGGGAAACTTTTGTATTTCACAAATAAGAATGAGGTCAGTTGTAGGTTTTTCATAAATACTTTTATTGGGTTTAGAGAGTTTCCATATATATTGAGTTTACTGAAAGTTTTTATAATGTATAAAGGTTGAATTTTGTCAATGTTTTTGCTGTGTATCTTGAGATGATCACAGGTGGTTTTTTAAAGTTTGTAAATATGGTTAAAAATGATTAATTTTTAAACGTTTAATTACTCTTGTATAATTGGGATAAGTCCAATTGGTCATGATGCATTATTATTTTTATATATTGTCAGATTCGGTTCACTAAAACTTTAAGAAATATTTATCTCTATTAATGAGAAATATAAGTCTGTGGTTTCTTTATAATGACTTTCCTAGTTTTCTTATCAGTGTAATGCTTGCCTCAGAATGAATTGGAAAATCTTCCCTCCTCTTCAATTTTCCTGAAGATTTTGTGGAGGGTTGGTACTATTGCTTCCCTAAATGTTTTATAGAATTCACCAAGGAAGTTATCTGAGCGTAGAGTATTCAATAAGTATGTTTTTAGCTAAAAATTATTTTTTTAATAAACTGAGCTGTTCAGTTTGCCTATTTCTTCTTCAGTGAATATCAATAATTTAGAAATATACATAAATATTGGCCATTTTATCTGTTGTTGAAATAATAGGCATTAAGTTGTTGATAATATTTTCTTGTTATCCTTCTAATTTCTATAACATCTGTTGTCATATTTCTTATTCCTAATACTGTTACTTTATTTTTATTTATTCCGACTGAAGGTTTATCAATTTTGTTGATCCTTTTAAGAAAGCAGCTTCAGCTTTAATTTTTTTACTGCTTTTCTACTCTCTATATTTTGATTTCTGGTTTTATCTCTATTATTTCCTTTGTTCTGCTTACATTGTATATAAGTTACTCTTTCTTTCAATTTTTTTAAAATGGAAGCCTCAATTAATCATGTGATACCCATCTTCTTTTCTGTTTTAGAAATTCTAGTGCATAAATTCCCATTCAGCACTGCTTTGGTTGAATGAGACAGATTTTGATACATTATGTTTTCTTTTTTCATTCTATTCAAAATACTTTCTATTTTCCCTTTTGATTTCCTCTTTTATCTGTGCATTGTGGAGATCAGTATTTTTTAGTTTTGAAAATAGTTGGAGATAATCCAGGTATTTCTCTGTTATTAATTTTTAATTTAAATGCATTTTGACCAGAGAAAATATTTAGTTTTATCTGAACCTTTTGAATTTATTGGGACTTTTTTTTTCTCAATTATGGTCTTTTTTTAAGTTTTAATTTAAATTCTAGTTGGTTACATACAGAGTAATATTAGTTTCAGGTACACAATACAGTGATTCAACACTTCCAGACAATACCCAGATCTCATCACAAGTGCCCTCCTTAATCACCATCAAAATATCTTGATAAGTGACTTGTGTTCACTTAAAAACAATGTGCACTTTGCTGTTGTTAGTCCGAGTGTTCTATAAATATCAATTAGATGAAGTTGGTTGACAATGTTCAAGTTAATTATGTCCTTTTTAATTCTCTATTTTCCTTTTTATTATTGAAAGAGTGGCATTAAAATTTATAGCCATAATTGTGGATTGCTTTATTTATCCTTTCAATTTCATAAGTTAATGATTCATGTATCCCTTTTCTTAGACACATACATGTTTAAGATGTTTATATCCCCTTGATGAATTGACTCCACTGGCATTATAAAATGATTCTCTTTATTCCTAGTATATAATCTGTGTGACATTGACGTAGTAACTCCAGCTTCTATTTGATTAGTGTTGGGATATTATACCTTTTTTCATCCATTTATATTAAAATATATTTCTTTATTTTTAGTCTTTTTTTAAAAATAACAGCATATAGTTATACCATGCTTCTAGGAATCCATTCTAACAACTTATGACTTTTGATTAGTATATTTTAACCTGTTATATTTAATTTAATGAGTGATATGTTTGGTTTAAATTTACCATTTTGTTATTTGTTTTTATAAATGTATTTTATGAATTAATTATGTTTTCTGAATCTATTTTATAATCTTTTTTGAGTTATTAACCATACATTTTTTGTTTATTTGTATTGGTTGTGTTTGTGTTTATAATATACATTTTTAACTTATCTCAGTTTATATTATAACCATCTTATAAACTACATTAAATATAGGAACTTCACAACAGTACTATCTTTCTCTTCTGCCTTCTGTGATGTTGTTGACATACATTTTAACTTTGCATATTTAAAAACTACACAATCCACTGCTATTACTGTGTTTGAAAAATTCAATTTGGGGAGGACTTCCATTCTGAAAAGATGGATTAGACATATTTTTCTATTATCTTTTCTTTAAAAACAGCTTAAGATTTTGGATAGACACATAAGTATATGTAAGCATGCATACATATGGGAGAGTGTGTGGGGGTGTGTGTGTGGTGTGTGTAAAACAATGCAAGAATGAACATTGACATAAAAATTTCACAAAATGGATTATAGGTTTAAATGGAAGACCTAAAACTATACAACTTTTAGGGAAAAAATAGAAAACATATTTAAGCACCTGTACAATTGAGGGCTTTATGGAGAATTCTTAGACCAGACACAAGTATGATTCAAATGAGAAAATAATTGATAAATTGGACTCATTTAAATTAATTTTATTCTCTGGGAAAGACTCTGTTAGGAGGATAAGAAGAGAAGCTGCAGAGTGGGAAGAAATATCTTAAAAAATTTTTATCTATAGTATTTAAAGAACTCTCAAAATTCAATACTGCAAAACAAAGATAATCCAATTAGACAGTGGGCTATATATGTGAAACAAATGCTAGTGTATATACAGATTAAAAAATAGACACATGAAGAGATGTTCAACATCACTAGCCATCAAGAATACTCAAATTAAGACCATCATGAGGTATGACTACACTTATCTTAGAACATGTAAATTTTGAAAAATGACATTAGTAAATCCTGGTGATGATTCTGAGAAACCGTATCAATCATACACATTAGCTGGTAGGATTGAAAATGATCTATTCAAACTGGAAAAAAAGATTTGCCAATTTCTTAAAAAACATCAAGAACATAAAAACAAGACCAATGTACACTGTACATATGCTCCATTAACTGCAGTCCTGAATACTTTCCCACAGATATAAAATTGCCCATCCAAAAATCTATACATAATTGTTCACAGAAATGTGGCACAATCTATATCATGGACTAGTACTCAACAATAAAATAATGAGCTATTGATACATGTGGCAATTTAGATGGATATGAGGAATGTTATGCTAGTGCAAAAAAAGCCAATATCAAAAGTCATATACTGTATGATTTCATTTATGTAGCATACTTAAAATGATAGAACTATAGACATGAAAGCAGAATAATGGTTACCAAGAGAGAGGTATGGTGAAGGGGAGAAATTGGTGTGATTATAACAGGATAGCAAAAGAGAGACCTTGTGGTGCTGAAATGATTCTGTACCTTGATTCTAGTTGTGGTTACATGAATCTACACAAATCTATACATGTAATAAAATGAAATATACACACACATTGTACCAAAGTCAATCTCTAGTTTTGATATGGTGCAATAATTATATAAGATGTATCCATTCAGGGAAACTGAGTAAGGATTACTGACTAGGTGTCTTTGATATCTTTACAACTTTGTGTGAATTTATAATTATTTCAAAATAAAAAATTTAAAAAATAAAGACAACTATCTTTAAAGAGAATTAAATAAGGTGGATTACAGAGAAACACAAAGAAACTCAGCAGTGATGGTTATGTTCATTATAGTGATTGTAGTGTTGGGCAGCACTTGGGTGGCTCAGTCAGTTAGGAATCCAACTCTTGGTTTTGTATCAGGTCATGATCTCATGATCTTGAGGTTGTGGGATCCAGCCCCACATGGGGCTCTATGCTCAGTGTGGAGTCTGCTTAACATTCTCTCTGCCCCTTGCCCTGCTCTCTCTCTCTCTCTAAAATAAATAAATAAATCTTTATAGTGATTATAGTGTTGGTTTCATGGTCAAACCTGAACAATATGGACACTTAAGAAATGTGAAATTTAGTATATATCAATTATACTTCAGTAAAGCTATAATTTTTGTCTCATTAAAATAATAACTAATATGCTCAAAGTAGGCTAAGCATATTCTCTGAGACTTACATTACTATCACATCTCTATTGAGGTTTAGAAAGTTTTAGTAGTTATCCAGGGTCACAGGATTGGCATTTGGAGGACATGGATCTGAAAAATCTGACCCTCAGTGTTTGTTTTTTAATAAATGAAGATCTTTCTTCCTTTGTTACTTCTTATCTGCATTACAATAAAATCCTTCTCATCTCCTTATTTCATACTGTGTCTCCTTCAATCAATTCTGAGAGAGTTACCACTGGGTCTTCTAAAACATAAATCTCATATTTTTACCTTTTTTTCTCTACCTTCTATAACATTCCAATTGAAAATCCTTGGAATGCCGTAGAAACATCAAAAACATTTTGTCTGTTTCCTTTCTTCCTTAATATAAATATCCTATATGTTATAACTATATGCTTATATTGTAATATGTATATAAATGTTTATAAATATGTAAAACTTACACAACTTACCTTCTTATAACATTTAACAATAAATAAATCTTAGAACTTTCTCCTTGAGGACAGTGGCTTCCTCTCTGTTCATCTCTTGGCTGACTCTTATTTTTCCTACTTTTCCATCACTGGCATCATGTCCAATTATCCAGCAAACTTCCTATAGGCTTATAAAGTGTCCTTTATTGTCATACCCACAAGAAGGGTTATACACTTTCATTTTACTTTTCTGTCTTTCTATCTTCTTAAGGGCAGATATTGCATCTCCCCACACACCCGCCTCCTGACCTCCCAGGACCATCCAGAATACCTATATTTAATTTGCTTACTGAGCACCTGCTATGTATCATTTACAAATAAAGTGGAAAATGAAATTCTGTTACTTCTGTTAACACTTCCTCACCTATTCCCAAAAACAACACTGTGTAAAGATATACAAAAACAAAAGCCAGGTCAACCTTAAGAGATAGAGGTCATCTATCCCATAGGTCACCTGCAGTTCTTTCTACCTTCTGGATTTCAATACTACTAAGGAAGCAGAGAACACAATTGCTCAGCATAAACTAGGGCAAAAAGACCTTTTGTACTTCTCTACTTTGATTGCAGTCATTGTGGTTCTTGAAAACACAGCATTAAACTAATGATTTTACTTCATTTAGTCACTCTGAATTATTTCATTTTTTTTCCTTGAGTTTTGGGGTTTTCTTTGTGATTTTCGGTATGTATTTAACTCCTCAAAAGCTCCAGGGATCTTGAAATGGTGATTATGCTAAAGGCCCAAAATATTTCAGAGTGATTAAGGGAAATCTATTCATACTTTAATTTTTCTCTTTTACCTTAAAATAAAATTAAATTTCAAGGTCCCTTTTGATCATTCATCATTACATGTTATGGCTTAATCTTTTTCTTATGCGAATGTTTTCTTTCAGAGACAGTATATCTTCATTTGGGTAGACTTTACTTTCCCAACTCAACATTCTGCAAAAGTGATGTTTTTAATCAGATGCAATATTAAAGACAGGACCAACATTAATTTTTAAAAGAGTTTTTAAAGATTTTTCAAGTTAAAAAAATGTTTCATGTGGGTTAAAATTTCATTTTAAATAAAATGAATTCCAGATATGGTAAATCACTGTAAATTTAGAAGTTAAAGTGAAATGCAGGTTGAGGCAACCATACACACACACACAAGGGCAAAATGAAAGATACTTTCTTCAGGCTAGTGCTACATAACAGCAAACAAAATATTTGAAAGAATAGTTAAGACATATTGTTATAGGATTCATATGATATGAATAATTTTCATCTTATAGGAACTAATTGTTTAATAAGGTCAGGACTGAAATATTTGCTATATATAACTGAACGAGCTAGTTTAAAAGTAATGCTCCCTTTGATGGGTTAATTGTTTATTTCTGGTTTTATCTCAATCTTTTGAGTATTTTTGTAGACAACACATTAAAAAAAGAAAAAAATAGTCTTTAAAGAGAGTTGGATATGAAATAATGAGTTTTTTTCAGAAAAGATTTATTACACTATCAACCTACTGAATTTTTGATAAATTTCAGTTAAATGTGTTGAAGAATGCTGAAAAATGTCTATAATTTTTAATTTATTATTCTTAAAAACATGCTAGATGAGTCATCACATTGAAATTACAATTCTCAGTTTATTTTCTTTTGCTCTGTTGGGTCTTATTTGAAATCTTTCCAGCAGTACTAAATGGAGATCACTTTAATTCCCCAAGTTTGGTTTTTATGTTGTTTTGCTTTCATTCTTACTATACATTGCTTTTACTTTAAATAGTTTCCTAAGATTCCTGTTTGCTTATTTTTTCAATATGTACAATATTAATATTACATTCATGATTTTTAAAAATATTTTAAATAAAATATATAAGATTTTATGCAAAGCAGAAAATTTTGCTAGTATTCTAATAAATGCTAGTTTCATATAACCATTCTGTCCTATAATGTTTATACAGCTAAATAAGTTTTTGTTTGTCAAGGTGAATATTTAAAATATGTCAAGCATTCCAATGACCTCCTTTCTTTTTCTTTTTTGTTTAAATATTTTATTTATTTATTCATGAAAGACAGTGAGAGAGAGAGGCAGAGACACAGGCAGAGGGAGAAGCAGGCTCTCTGCAGGGAGCTCAATATGGAACTCGATCCCAGGATTCAGGGATCACACCCTGAGACAAAAGCAGACACTCAACTGCTGAGCCACCCAAGCATCCCCCAATGACCTCTTGAAAAGTCATTTTTATCACTGTGCAGCCTAGTGTGGATTTTGACAGTATGATACCCAGTATGACAGGTATATTTGAGTTCAAATTTATTTCTTCAAGTAGTACTACAATATCTAGTATGTCTCAGGCACTAGGGATCTAACTATATATTAAAGTACTTGGTCCTTTGAAGGAGCTTGTATTCTAATATATACTAAAAACAAAATTTAGGGTTAATATGCTACTCGAGATTATTCTCTGCTTAAATTCTTATGACATGTGAGACCTTAGGTCAGTTAATTAATTGCTCTGAATTTCAGTTCCCTTTATCTAAAAACTACACATAATAATAGTCCTAACTCAGAGCTTTTGTGAGAATACATGAAATAATGCACATAAAATGTTTATCAAATTTTCAAGTAAATAATAGGCAAAAATCATATAACATTATGGTGATTATTAATAAAATGCTAGCTATTTTTCCTTCTTTTTAAAAAAAAATATATATTTTTTATTTTATTTATTATTTATGATAGTCACACAGAGAGAGAGAGAGAGAGGCAAAGACATAGGCAGAGGGAGAAGCAGGCTCCATGCACCGGGAGCCCGACGTGGGATTCGATCCCGGGTCTCCAGGATCGCGCCCTGGGCGGAAGGCAGGCGTCAAACTGCTGCACCACCCAGGGATCCCCTCTAGTACATTTTTAATGCCATCTAAAAGTTTTCATCAGCCTCTGATGATTTTTCTTTTACCTAGAATGATTGTGTTTTCCTTCCTGAATCTTCTACAAAGGTCTTTCAAAAATAATAATTCCTCAAATATGCCAGTTTTGTTGTTGTTGTTGTTTTGTTTTGTTTTGTTTTGTTTTGTTGCAGGGATCGGAGGGATATTTTGGCCTTTAAACAGCCATATTCACTGGCTTCATTTCCTGATAGCTGATGAGTTTCTGTTCCTTGTTAAATATATCTAACCTTTTTACATTCAATTATCTAAGTAAGGAGGTATATACATTTTTCTCAGAAGACCCATGTGCCATAATTTCTTTAAACCCCAAGCTTTGGACATCATATAGGATGGTATTCAGTCCTAACCATGATGGGACTGAATACCAGAAGCAACGTAACTCATGGAGGGCAAGATTAACACAGAAATCATATTACAATTATACCTTTTCCTAGAAGCCACAGTGTAACATCACTTCCAAGAAAAGAAATCCAGCTTTATTGGAAGTAAATAAGCAAAGTATATCTTTCACATTGTCAGCAGTTGTCTACCTAGATGAAAAAGTAAACCGAGAAAAGCTCAAAATTGTAAAAAAAAAAAAAAAAAAAAAAAAAAGAGATTATTTGGGATAACAGAGGAACTGCAATTCAGGACATGCAAACTCCAGCAAATTACAGGCAAGTCCATTGAGTTTGGAGTGGGCTGTATTTATGGGCAAGGAATGTAAAGAGAGGAAAGTTCAGTTGAAGTCCACTAAATTAAAAGAAAGCTGGAGACCAGCTTGAAAATTCCCTGAGCAGAACCAGTCCAGTCATGCAAAGAAATCTCAATTCAGCTTATTTTGTGAGACCATCCAGACCTGGATCCTTTCTTGTTCACACCTCTGGAAACCTTTATAAGCTAAACTTCCCAAGGTTGCAATGAGGCAACTCCTGATCAATTGTCTACCATTTAAGAAAATTGCAACATTATCAGTTTTCTGTAAATCAGGCATTTGTGGAAAAGCAGTCTCTATCCTTACATTCTGTTCTCCTGATGGAACATGCACAAGATCCTCCATTTTATATCCTCCAATTCCATTTCATATAGAAATTCTCTCACATAGTATACATTCACTTTAGAAGGCAACTATATATGCAAATACATGGCATCTTTCATGATTATAGACAACACTTCTGTTGTGTTTGCTACTTTCTCGAATTAATACAACTTTAATTTAGTATTGATGTTTCTAGGAAGGGAAGGGCTCATAGAAACTTTCTCTTCTTCTCTCTTTTATGTATCTCTCTCTCTCTCTTTCTCTCTGAGGGAGTCAACCCTTTACAAAAATGGGGTAACATGACAAGAAAGGAATAGGAATAGAAATATGCAAATGTCTCTCTGCTCCTATTCTCTCTCTCTCTCTCTCTCTCTCTACACACACACACACACACACACACACACACACAGAGAACTAAATTCTCAAGACTTCTCATGTCATCTTGGGCTAACTACATCACCTCATTGAGGCTTGACTTCTTCATTTATAAAATGAAAATAAAGATTCATTTTCTCCTTACTCATAATTTTTGCAATAAAGAATTGTGCTATTTATTATTCCAAGTGAAAAGGGCAGGCAGTGAAGGAAGAGATCACTTTCACTGAAGAGTGTTTAGTTATTGAATGACACTAAATTTCCCTTTTTACAACAAGGAGCCTGCCTCTGGCCTTGTCATATCCATGTAGGTTATTACTAATATTTTACAAATACTGCCTACATTTAGAAAATGAGGTAAATTCATTGAATCCCTGATTAAGGGCATTGTAGAGTTTCTTACCATGTAGACAATTATCAAAAAGGTCACATATTTGTCCAATGAGGACATTTTCCCAAAGTAGGGGTGGTAGCTTTGTTTTCCCAAAACAGTTCATTTAGCCATTTCATTATATCATTATTTCATTTTTCACTTGGACTGATTCTGATGGAATAAGCTTGATTCTCAATTCTACTGTAACTTTGTCTAGCAGAAGAGTGATCTTTGCCAATACAAGCATGTTAATAAAATGTAACATATTTTATTTTCACATATAATAACTATTCATCAATAATTTATGAAAAACAATTCACAAATCACATGTCAGGCAAAAGTTGGCTAAAGTTTCTACATGAGGTAAGTCAATTGACGTTGTCTAAAGATAGCTGCTCTCAAAAAAAGCTATGACACTTATGTATATATAAGCATTTCCGTAGAAATTTAAGCTACCCTTGGGCAATGGGAAGATCTAAATGCTATGCAGAAACTACACAGTTAAAAGCCATTAAGAGTTATAGGAAAGTAGAATGTTTTCCTTAGCTAAGGATCCAATATGCTGATGTGACAAATAGCGCTACTTATATAGCAGAACAGTTCCTTGTCTGAAGAGCCAGTACAGGTCCTGTCCAGCGATGCCAGATCATAGTAAACACAGAGCCAGCAGGAATCAATATTGGACCCAGTAATGAAATGTATTCAAGTTTGCCTATAGTATTCATTGAAACCCTTGACACAGCTGCAAATTCAAGCTCAAGAAAGTGATAGATGGTACAAAATGCTTAGCTCTGTCTTCATAGATTAAATAATAGCATTTATTTGTACACTTCTATCCTTTCCAAGATTTAATACACCTTCCAGAAAGCTATCAATCTATCAGCGACCTTGAATAAATGCCAATCTCAGTTATGGACTGAAAAAAAGTGTTGTTTTCAAATAGCAGTACTTTAAAAAGAGCGAAGTTTACCTAGGGTATATTGCAGCTTAAAAATAAGAACAGTTTGAGAGCATGAAGACATATTTAAAAATGCATTTGCACTTCTTGTCAGAAGAGAAGGAAGCAAACCCAAATTTTTTGTTTTTGTTTTTGTTTTTGCTTTTTAAATTACAGGGGCAGCCTGGGTGGCTCAGCGGTTTAGCGCTGCCTTCAGCCCAGGGCCTGATCCTGGAGACTGGGGATTGAGTCCCACATTGGGCTCCCTGCATGGAGCCTGATTCTTCCCCTGTCTGTGTCTCTGCCTCTCTCTCTCTCTGTGTGTGTGTGTGTGTCTCATGAATAAATAAATAAATAAATAAATAAATAAATAAATAAATAAAATATTTTTAAAAATAATAAAAAAAATAAATTTCAATGCAGGCAGCACCCAAAAATATGTCATATGCCAATAAGGAAATATAAAATATTATAAAATAAACTAACTAATATTTATTCAATATCTTGGTAATTGAGAAAATAGGAAGAAAATATTTGTAAAACTAAGGTGCATTATTGATAGAAAATGATAGCGCTTCTGTCATTTATTCTACATGACATATTAATTAATAATGAGATACATTTTATTGAAAATGCATTGTAAGAAAAGGAGCAAATACTGAGTCCATACCATATAAAAACTATTTTCTTTAAAGATTTTCAACAACTAGTAGATTTCATTTTTATATTTTTCCCGTATTTTTTTCCTTTCCTTGACATTTTTAGTGAAAATCCCAAGATAGACTTTCTTTTTCAAGTCTATATACTTGAGTATAGACCTTCTATACTCAAGATAAAATTCTAGTCAGATAATTTACTCAATAATAGAAGGTATCAAATATGTTGTAAGGAATGGTCCAGGAACACACCTAGTGTTTTTCACTCTTCACATGAAGGTGTCTTTTGAAGTAAATGGAATCACATATATTAGGTAAGAATACTCTAGTTAAGTTTAGAAACTGTATTACAAGTGGCATATTTATAAGAAATGTATGAGAAAATATAATTCGGCAATTAACATTTTAGGGAAAACTTTTCTACTTGATCAATTTTAGCAGTAATAAAGTATTTAAGTGTGTTATAGATACTCAACACAAACACTGAACTGAGACACATCTATATGCGCACAAAGAGAGGAAGGCAGATAAGAATTACACTGAGATAGAGGGGAGCTTCTTGGAGAGGAAGCTGTGTGTGCAAAGACCATAGTATAGGACGAAGCTTATCAAATTCAAGGAACTACAGAAAAGCATTAAGGAAGATACTAAACCTAAATTTTGCAAACTGATGAATATCATAGAAAAACAATAGAATAGAAATAGCCAGAATTCCAGATATATTATTTTGAAGAATTACATAAGATAAATGTATGTAATATGTCCATTGCCTATGCAGACTACACGTGGACTACCTGAGAGAGATCATATAAGAAGGAAGTTTTCCAATGAGTCTTCCAAAGAGTAGAGTGTAATCCACATAGCTTTTGAAGACAAAGAAAGAAGCAAATTATTTGTCAAATTATAACTGTTGTGTGGAATTGTTGTATAATTTGTCAAATTATAATTGTATCTGTGTGCCACAGATAAAGTAGAAGTAAGGATGTGTCTAGAGAGAAAATGTGTAAATGGAGAAAAAAGCAAATCCTATAAACCTAGAGAATAAAAAAGTGAAGTGTTATCTTCAGAGGGGAAAAGGAACAATTGTCATTAGACTGACCTATGACTAAGGAGTCTTGGTAGCTACAGGGACCATTATGCCAAAAAATTTAAAATTCCTTTATTAAACACATATTTTAAGAAATATGAATTGTAGGAATATAGGAAAATATCAGACAAGAAATTGAGTGAAGACAGGGACCCACAGATGTAATGAGAGTGCTATAATCCGCTCTCTCCACTAAGAACATTTGTAAATATAGTGAACATGAGTGGAGTTTTTCATATATTCTAGAAATAAGGAAGAAAAAACTATTTTGTTTCCCCAGATTTTCTGTTTGTCTTAGTCATTCAGAGTTTTACCACAATGTGTTTAGATGAGGCTGTCTTTATATTTATTCTATATGGAATCTATTAGTCTTCTTGGACATGTATTTTGATGTTTTTCATCAAATTTGGGAATATTTCAGCAATTATTACTTCACATGTTTCCTGTTTTCGTCCCCTCTTCTTTTGATATTGTTATTATGTGTATGTTGGCATGCTTGCGGCTTTACCCACAGGTCTCTTGGACTCTGTTCATATTTCTTCATTCTTTGTTTTTCTTTATATTTTTCAGATTGCATAATATCTATTGAGCTATGCTCAAATTCATAGATTCTTTCTTCTACTACTTCAAATTGAATATTGGATCCCTCTATTTCAGTCATTTTACTTTTGTAAACTCTAGAATTTCCATTGAAAATTTCCATTTCTGTGGTCCAATTGTGTTCAAATTTTCTTTGGTGCCATTTCAATATTTTTTCCATTGTTTTTAAATTTAATTCTCGATAACCTAGGGGTTTTTATTTCTTGTTAATTTTAATTATGGACATTTTTATGGAAAAATATAAATATTATTTGCAGATTTGAATCATATTATTTTCTATCAGAGTTGATATAATTTTTGCCTCATGCAAATAGTTAAACTAGAATTGCTAGAATCTGATCATCATAATTCAATTCAGAATTCAACTGATTTGTAGTTCAGCTTAATATATACAAATGTATTTCTATTTGCAGTTCAGTCTCACTCTTAACGTGTAGCACTCAATGAGTCTCAGCTAAAATTCTGGAGAAGTCTATGTACTGTTTGGTCAGTCTCAATAGATATTGATCTCATAAGTTTGACTATTGGCCTTTAATTATAATCTATGAGATTTTGGTTAAATCCATTCCTTCTTTAAAAGTAAAATTATTGAGTATTAGTGTCATATTCTTCATTGTTAAATAGATTTAAAAAGGTAAATATATTGCTAAATAGATTTAAAAAGGTAACATATATACAATTATGATAGGGCCAAACATATATTGGATTTTAAATCAGAGATAGAGAAAACGTGAATAAATATGATTCAATTTAGCATCATATTTTGTAGACTACATTAGGCTGGGGCTGTGTGTTATATATCTTTCCTGTTCAGTATCTTTCTTTTCCCAAACCTCTACATCAATGTTTTGCCAAAAATAGGTGAATTTAATATTTGGCAGTAACAAGAAGTAGAAATGATTCTAAAGAGGAGCTGACCAAACTCACAAAGTAAGTTTATATCATCCAGACCATTAGGTTTTAGTAAAATTGTAAAGTTTCAATTATAGGTGAATCAATCAGATTGTAAGAAAAGAGATTGTTTGCTTTCTAATAGACATATTTATTCAAAGCTTTGACTTATTCAGAAATACTTTAAGCCTTCCCGGCTTTATATTTATAATTCCAACACTAATTAAAATTCTCATCTAATGCACTAACCTTGTTACATTTTTAACATGAGTAATTTGTTACCAAAAATAAGTGATTAAAATCTCTGTCACCATTATGTAAGTCATATGTACAAAGATTGTATAAATATTACAGTAATAATTATAGGTTATATTATGTAGCATAAAATTCTGTTTCTTATCTTAATTTTCTTATTAATTTCCACAGCATCCTTTCTAGGAAGATATGAGTAGCAATTTCTTTTCTTTTTAAGATGGAAGTCAAAATAAAATGGGAAATAAATTTATCTAGAGATTCATGCAGCATGACATTTGCAGAGCAATGTCTAGACTATAATTCTAGTACATTTTATACTTCTCCATAAATTATTTTCAGATGTCTTATACTCAGTAAAATTTTCATGTACCATATCCTATCTTGAATTTAAGAGTATCGAGGTTTAGGGGACATTGCTTTTACTCAAGCACCCACCAGTGAAAGCAAGAGTAGTGGAATCAAATTATAATTTACTAAATACTATAACAGAGATATTCTTTCAAATTAATCAACACAGTTTCACTCACTTCTTGTTCTCAGACACTGTGTTGGGACTCAGTAAATTAGAGATTCCCTATC
The DNA here is from genome assembly GCF_048164855.1 of Canis lupus baileyi. Classification (NCBI taxonomy): domain Eukaryota; kingdom Metazoa; phylum Chordata; class Mammalia; order Carnivora; family Canidae; genus Canis; species Canis lupus. The sequence goes on from NC_132851.1 coordinate 16,321,575, forward strand.
TTGACTCTGTTGACACTGTGAGGTGATCAACTATTTGCTTTGGGGGCATGTCTTGTGCATATTAGGATATTTAGTGGCATCCCTGGCCTCTACCAACTAGATGCTAGTAGTACCCTCTCCCCAGGTTTGACAAACAGGATTGGTTCCAGACATAGCCAAATGTCTCCTGGGGGACAAAATGATACTCTGTTGGGAACTATTGCTGTTGACAGAACTATTGATAAGACTAATCAGGTCCTTGACTTGCTTCAAGTAAGAAAAACAAACAGCAAATACATAAAAATGAATAAATTAGATCAATATTGATTACTCTAAATGATTTAAAAGTACTAAATGGGATGATGTGCTAAGTGACAGGGGAGATCAAATTCAAATATATTAGGGAATACTTCTTGAGAAGTTAGCCCTGGAACTGATGCTTGAAAAATTACAAGGAACTATCTATGTGAGCAGGTTAACAAAGTGTTGATATTTTTAGATTAAAAGACGCCTAAGTCTGCCGTGCAACCCACACAAAGTTTTGCTTAGAAGGCTTTATTTTTAAAGTAGAGATATAATGAATTTGTCTGTCAGAGAATTGAAAGAAGTTTCCTTTTCCCCATCTTCCTATGGAATGAAAATAAAAATTCTGAGAAACAAGAAAATAGAAGATGGTGTCAAAAACTGTGAAGCGTCTGTGGTTTTATCCTATTACAAGCTAACAAGTTAGCCTGCCACAGTTTCATGGATGCTGGCAGAAGATAGGAGACTTCTAGGTCTGGCAGAAAGGACAAATTATTCCTTGCCACAATAATAGAACTCAAATTATCCATTTCTTGTACTGATGTCCACAACCCTAATTCCCACAGGGTCATACAACAGGGCAAAGTACTAGGGACTGAAGTGGGTTGCCGAACAAGGGAAGGACCCATATGTAGGAAATACAAATCTCTCATAATGACAATAAACATGTCTACCCATCCTTTGCCGCCCAGGAAAACACTGTCATTCATTCTAATGCTGGCATGTGAGCAAACCTGCCCTAACCTGAGCTGTTGGATATACAAATGTCCTTTAAAAGATAGTATGGAACAAAAAGATAGTTAGTGCCTCTTCATATAAGACGTGCAGAATGAGAGAGACTTGTGGAGAATTGTTTCAGAACATATAGGAACAGTATTACGGACTGAGTTGCTTGCCCCCAAAATTCATATGTTGAGGTTCTAACCCTACATGTGACTGTATTTGAAAAAGGGCATTTCAAGAATTAATTAAGAATTAATTAAGGTTGAATAATGCCATGCAAGTTCGCTCTAACCCATCATGACTGGTGTCCTTATAAGAAGGGGAAGAGACTCACAGATGTACATGCACAGAAAGAAGGCCATGTGGGAACACGGAAAGAAGGCAACCATCATAAAGCCAAGAAGAGAGGCCTTAGGAGAAACAGCACCTTGCCAAATGCCTTGGTCACGGACTTCTAGGCTCCGGAAATGTGAAAAAAAAAAAAAATTCTGTTGTTGAAACCACCCAGTCTGTGGCATTTTGTTAGGGTAGCTAGCAGACTGATACAAGTAATAAGCATATTTGAAAACTTGAAATCTAGATTATGCATTATTTAAAGAATGAGTCTTCAGACAGAACAAGAATAGCATAATCTTTATTAATACATGGGAGCATTTAGGAGTCACAAGACTTGAAGAGTCTGATATTTCACCCACTTACAAGCTAACAAATTGGCAGGTTACAGTTGAGGAGACACTAAGAATACATGGGATTCTGACTGGGTCAGAGAAGAGAGAGAGTTTGTTACTCACAGCAATAGCAGCAGCCAGATTATCAACATTTTTTTTTTTCCAAGCTCCCTGAGCCCTAGTTCCTAGAGGGCATTATAAAGAAGGCCAGACAACAAATGAGTATGCAGTGGTTCACAGGGCAGGAAAATTAATGTGAGCCAAGGGAATTGGAATCTTTTTTAATGGCCAGTAAGTATGCTCCCCCTGTGACCTAGAAGACTCTATGTCTTCTATGGATATAAGCCCATCTGACCTTTGCACTAGAAGAGAAACTATCTCTGTTTTCTTAAACTGTTTGCTATCTAAACATCTTTGAAAAGATAATCCAAGACAAAGGGAGTCAGTGTCTCCCTCATAAGATGCGTAGAAACAAGAGAGAACAATACTAAATTACCTTTCAATATTAGGAAGAAAGCAGAGAAAAAAAGAACCAGCATTTTTTTCATGTGAGAAATGTCTTGCATATTTTCACTGGTTTTCTGTCGAAAAGGTAGAATGTGTGGTGGCCTCTAAAGTGCACTTTAAGAAGATGATGGGTCCTGCTGCAGGAATATTTCTCCCTTTATTCATAGCCAATACCTGAAGTGCTACCTTGCATTTTAGCCCTTGTGAAAAATATTATGCCATCCCTGAAGTCTTCTTTTTGGAAAACAAATAGTTCTGGGAAAGATAAAACATTGTAACTAACATTTTAACGTGTGGCATAAATTTAGCCTAATGATTTCCTTCCTAACAAGAGAAGTAGGAGCACTGGATGGTAGTAAGAAACCCTGTGAGGTGGAAAAATATAAGAAGAAAAAGGAGGTTTCGAAGGCATTTTAAATAATATTTATATTAAGACTGTCTACCTCGTTCTTATGTTGCAATAATTTTCTATGTGTAGAATTATACCATAGTACATTGGCTAGTATATTTTATGAAACATGTGCAGAACTTTTTATAATGTCTACTAATTTTCCAAAAATTCATTCTTAAATAGATTTTACATTTAAAACAAAAATTAATGATGTTCACCTCCTTGGATAATTAAATTTCCTTGTCTAATAATGAATGAGGCACTTAAATGAGTCCATAAAATTTTGAATCAAGGTTTAACAAATTAATCAACATAGTCAATATAGTAAGGTATTTCTATATGCAAAACTGAAATTCTACTTTGATTAAAAAATATATTGGATACTTATTTTATACTGTACTTCCTTTATGTTTTACTATCTTTATAAAGAGTATGTGTGTACATACACATATACATACATATTTATAATATTTATAGTTCTGGTCCTAAAGAGACTTTTTCTAGATCATATGTGTTAGTAATGCAATTGAAAAGACAGCATATTAGTGTCAGATTTGTGACACAAACCATAAATTCCAAGGCTATGTAGAGGCAGGGAACTGCACTATAAAGATATGTGAACAGAAAAATACCTCTTTCAAGCAAGACTTCTCCATGATGGAGACAAAGAATAGATATAGATAGGAATGGTGAAGGTATGGCAAACTGGAAATATATGACAGTTTTAATGAACTTTGTTATAGATTGAATTGTGTCCCGTCCCTCTCCCCACCCCACTCCCGCCCCTGCCCAGGAGGTGACTATACTTGGAGATAGAGCCTTTAAGGAGGTAGACAGGGTCAAATGAGTTCAGAAGGTAGACTCTAATTCAACAGCACTGAGGTCCTCATAAAAAGGGAATGAGACACTAGAGCACTCTCTTTCCTTTCAAGTGCACAGAGGAAAAGCCATGCAAGGACACAGTAAAGAGATGGCTCTCTATGAGGCAAGATGAGAATCTTCACCAGGAACCAATCCTGCTGGTATCATGCTTTTGGACGTCAAGCATCCAAAACCATGAAGAAAGATATCTCTGTTGTTTAAGCTACGAGTCTGTGGTGTTTGGTTATGGCAGCTGGAGCCAGCCAACAAGTATGTAAGACATCTTTCAAGATAGTTCATTAGCAGCCTAAGTCAGATAGAAGCTAGGTTCAAATGGCCTTTTGTCATGTAAGAGAAACTCCAAATATTTTGTAAATAAGCAAATGAGTAAATCATGAATGGTGCATGAATAAGCAAGTGAACGAGTAAATGAAAATGAAGGTAAGTCTATGATGGATGTGGGAGGTCTTGAAAGAAAAGTTGAAGAATTACTTTAAGCTAACAGGAAGTAACTATAAGTTTCTACGGTGGTGACCCACAGGGGACACAGTGTAAGAGGATTAATATATAAGCCATTGATGTCTTGTCTTTGCACTTGGGAAGAGAGAGGCCGAAGGCAAAGCATGTTACTAAAATCCACGGTGCAATGAACTTGACCTGAGAGAAGAAAAATTGTACTTATAAAAAGGAAAGGAAGGATAGATAAGCAATGAGGGAAATCAAGGGCCGAGGAGGAGTCAATTATGGATCTGTGCTTTACATTCTAAGAGAATAGCGGGTGGTGACACCAATTTCGATTGTGGGAGGCAGTTTTGGTGGAAAGAAAATGTTGAGTTGGAAAAAAAGACTTGAAATGACAACTGAGTATATGAGGGACAGTGTCTGGGAGCCTGCTGATGGAGACCAGGAGCTTGAGGGAGAAGGCTCAGAGAGGGCAGGGAAAGGACTGTGGCATCATCCATGTGGATACGATCGCTGAAATTACACAGTTGATCCCATTGTAGAGGAAGAGAGTATTCATGAGTAAGAGGAAACGAGTTCTTCATTATACAACAAACTTTATCTGAGTTAAAAAATTAATTTTGGCTATTCCCTGCACACTTCTGTGTTGGCTATTCCCTGCACATTTTAGTATGCAGTCTTATTCATGACCTCACCCTAAGCAAGTCTTTGAGTAGCTTTAGATTCATCAGCTGTCAGTATGCCGAATTTTCTAGTAGTCCCAGGCAGATCACTGCATGATCAGTTAAATATTATTTTCTTTAATATCTCAGTAGTTTCTATGACTGGACATATGAGTTAGTTCATGGCTGAATTACATTACCCATCAAAACTGGAGTTCTATTCTGCAAATCACGAGCTTAAAATCTTTAAAATAGGGTCACCTGGATGGCTCAGTGGTTGAGCATCTGCCTTTGGCTCAGGTCGGTGTTGTGCCCAAGATTGCGAATACTAGAAACCACCGAGGAGCCGACTCGGATGCAAGTACACAAGGGTTTATTAACAAGCTCGAGCTTGGGTCCAAGTATACCCAACACAGCAGAGCAGGGACTTGGACCCCAAGTTGGGTTCCAGCTGAGTTTTATGGGCTGGTCTAGGAGACCTCCAAAAGGGTTGGAGCAATTTCTCAAGTTCTGTTTACAGTCTGATATGGGGCTTTCAAGGGCGTTAAGCTCTGTTCTCATTCTAATATGGGGCTTTCTAGGGCATTAAGCTGTTTTTTCCTGTAACTGAAGTAAGGTAAAGTTCAGCTCTTATTCACAGGTGCCTGAGATGGCTCTACTTGAGCTAATGCTGAACTTAAGGTGGAATGGCCTTAATTTTCTCGGCCTCCACAGTTGGGATCCAGGGGTACTGGGATAGAGTTCCACACTGGGATCCCTGCAGAGAGCCTGCTTCTCCCTCTGCCTATGTCTCTGCCTCTCTTTCTGTGTCTCTCATGAATAAATAAATAAAATCTTCTTTAAAAATCTTTAAAAAAATAGATTTTTAAAATTATAATAGTATCAAAGTCACTATAATTAAAATGAATTTTATTTTTACTAAATATAGCCTCTGTTAAAAGCATGACAAAAATATCACTTTTCCTTTTAATGAAATAATGCATATCTAAATAATACTATATTTGGCAGCAGCCATGGTGGTGTAGCAGTTAATAGAAATAATTGCCAATGTTAATAGAGTGGTTGCTGTATACCAGGCACTGTTCTAATGCCCCATTAGTATAATTTCACTAATGCTCCAAACATTCATAATGGTAGATACTATTATTAATTTCTTTTACAAATGAGAAATTGACGTCCCATAGAATTTGAGTAACTTGAACAAAATCCAGATTTTTACTATAGTAGACTGGATCCATGGCCCATTTCTTAACCACAATGCATAGACCAAGAAATAGAAGTTTGATTTATCAAATGTTTTTGTACCCTATAATGTTAAAGAGTCCCATGATTTACCAGGGTCATATCTACATAGGAACTAGTTTTGTTATGTTATCTTTACATGAGAAGTACTAGTACAACTAGTACAACAGCAAGTGAGGATGGGTTATCCACATTTTTATCTCTAAAAAAACTGGAAGATTTCTATAATTCAGAACATTGTAATGACCAAAAAAAAGTTTAAAAATCTTGGAACTTGTATTTTGTGCATGGAATACTTCTTAAAGTTTTATTCAAGATTATGGAAATATGGAGTTGATATAAAATAGGTAAAGCATTGATGCTTCTCTTGAAACAAATTGTTATAGCTCTCTAATTAAAATGGATCAAAAGAAATAGCAACATATTAAAATTTGAAATATGACCTTATTTTTTTTTATATCCTAACACTTTCTCAAGAATGATAAAATAGTTGAGCTAATATATCCACTGACAGTGAGCCAGCCAGTGAGGGATAAGGCCCTGATTCTGTTGAAACATTATGTCAGTTGATATCTTGAGACCCAAACCATGACCCTGTTTCTATCCATAAAGAAAATATGGACCCGCAAGGCTGAGCCATTAAAACAACATCTAATTAAAACTCCTTTATTCCAGAGAAAAATGTCTTAACTTGGATTTTTTTTTTTTCTCCTTAAGCCAGGAAGTGATAGAGTAAGGGATGACACAACTTGGTGCCCTTTCTAGTTCATCCTTTTTGGACATGATAAAATCAATCATACTCATATAAGTAATATTTCTCAGGAAAAATATTATCTTTATTCTCTGTTTCCAAAATTGCCTATCAACATTTTACTTGTTCACATTTCTTCCGGTTCAGGCTGTCACAAGTGTTATGATCTATAATATTTGTCCTCTTCAGCATTCTTCTTCTCCATTTCCAGCATCAAAACATGCCTCTTACCCCTCATACTAGCAGTGTAACATCCTCTCTGAAGCTTCCATGCAAGGTGGATTATCCTCAAACATTTGACTTTGAACCTGAAATAGTGTTATCATGACATATCCTCAAAAAAGTGGACTCTCTATAAATAATACTTACACAAATGGAATAATATATATCTCCATATATCCATATAAATCATATTTCTATCTCTTCCATACAAAGGAGGAAGTTCATTCCCAGAATGGACTTTCTCAAAGCATCATGGTAGGTACACAGTTGACATATGAAGCCAGGCCTTCAGACTTGAGAGTTTGTTACTTTCACTATTTCTCAGTATTTTAAATCTAATCATGAAACTAAGCACTCTCTTTGAAACCTTTATGGGATAGTAGAGCAAGGGAGGAGGCCTCATTTTTAAGTAATAAAGCATTTCTGCTAAGAGATAAAGTGAATTGCCATGAGGTGGAATATCGATAGTGCATAGGCAAAATATTGATCCTGTATATTCATCCAATACATAGAACATGAAATATCAAAAGAGCTAAACTCTAGCAAAGTAGATTTTTGTTTTGAAGGAGGTCTCTAAGAAAAAAAGAGAATACAATTTGAGAAATAAGCACTAATATTTTCGGGTAATTAAGGGATATATCTTTGTCACATAAAGCCAAGCAAATTGAAATAGTCAAGACTGTATTTCAAACAAACGAGACCCAATGTAAAGTAGTTCAGGTATGAGGGAAAGTGTACTGGTAGGACTAGGGAATGTCACGTAACTGCTATACTACTTATTTGGATGTCATGGCTAACTACAACTTCTAACATTCTGCTCTCTCCATCCTTCATCACTTCTTTCTGCTTGATTTTCTCAGATCAACTTTTTCTGTGTGATTGGAAATGTGACAACCTGCATAGTTTTATATCTCTTGGCTTTGCAAGTAGAATGACAGATGTACTGATTATTTAAAGTTTGAAAGTTGCCAGCCTCATACTCTGATTTACTAAGCGGTAACCACCTTTAAGTCAAGCAGATATTGAATAGTAGCAGGGTGACTTAGCACTAACATGGGCACTAGGGTCCCACACTGTGCATCAGAAAAAGACATTAATAATAGAGCAGAAAGTGCAGCCACACATAACAATTCCTCTTCCTTCTTTGGGGGGGGGGAATAAAATGATGGCAGCAGAGAGAGATTTTCTTAAATATAATACATAAACGTGGCTGCAGAGACTAAGTATGTAACTTACAATGACCTGGATGCATTCAGTGCCATCTTGGTTTGGAGACTGATAAAGGAGTGGATATTTGTGAGTAGAAGTAGTACAAGAATTTACTCACATCTCATTCACCAACTCTTTAACATCATGTAACTCTATCAGGTCGACAGCACTCTCAATGGCAAATGCTATTGTAATTGCAATTGAATTGGAGCTCTCTGATGAATTCCCCTAAAAATTTTTGAAGAAGAGAATTCCACCTGAATCATAATAATATCTATTTGAAACACAAACACTAAAAGACACTTCATCCAGAAACTGCAAATGCTCAGCAAAAGATGGACTTAATTAACTTGGCTTTATATGCAACAAAGGTAGCTAAAGTGAATAATTCAGGCCCTCAAATGAATATCAATTTTTTATACTAGAAGAACTTACTAGCTTCCCATATGTTTTGCCAAAATCTAGCTAAGAGTATGTCTACCTCCTTATGCTTCCATCTCCTTCGCCTTTCCTCACTCCCCACTTTGCTTGCCAACATTTTCAACTAATGTTTATAACTGCCTTAATTCCCCCATAAACTAAAAATGTAATAAGACACTGCAAAATATAGTTCTTTCTTTAGTGATGTATTGGGTGGAGCAGGGTTTGAAATTCTCAGTCAGCCGTTTATAGCCAGAATTATGAAAGCGATTTTTGGCACTAGATTGAAGGAATGATAAATGGAGGCAGTGGACATACTAAACAGAAAAGCAATTTCTCCCATATGAAGACTTTGCTATTTTAGTCATAAATAGCCTGACTAAAATTATACCACATATTAGGGAAATGAAGAGTGAATTAGTGAAAATGTTTGGTTTTAATATTTCATTTTTCCACCATTATTATCATTTATTTATTTGTAAAGTGATGACAGGTACTTGGCTTAATCAAGCTATTAGAAGAGACAGAGTTCCTGCCCTAACAATTTCCTACGAAAGTGCACAAATTCAGGAAGTAAGATATAGTTTGGTTTATATAGGAATGAATCTTTTTCTTTCCTTCCAGAAGTGTGACATTCATTGCTAATTTTCTTTTTTTTTTTTACTTAGGGTAGGCGGTAATTGATGCCCCTCCCGAACAAGACTAATAAATCATTGTTAGCAGAAATCCAATATTATAAAGGAAAGAAACTTGATTTGATTATTATGCAATTGTAGAAAGGATTACAATATTGGGTGTGCCTAATTCATATATACTCATTTGATGTTACTAGACAATGATGTCAACAAAACATCTTAAGATATATTTATTTATTTTACGGGGGTAGGGGGGAGGAGTGCACATGGAGGTAGGGGCAGAGGGAGAGAATCTTCAAGCAGACTCCCCACTGAGTACAGAGCTTGACACAGGGCCCAATCCCAAGACCCATGAGATCATGACCTGAGCTGAAACCAAGAGTAAGACATTTAACCAACTGAGCCACCCAGGCGCCCCTCAACATCCTCTGATCAAGAATATCAAATGGAAAAAAGAAAAGGAAGAGCAGTTTAAAAATAAACACAAATTTTGCCACATAAATAAAAATATAGAAGCCACAACTCTCAGCCTGATAATCTGTCCATGAATTATGTTCTTTTAAAGACCAAAAGGAACTACTGTGTTACCAATAATTTTTCATTATGTCATTTATGGAGGAAAAAAAAAAGAGAGAGATATAGCTTTTTCCTGGCCTTTCCCAAAAAGTCCTTTGACAAACAACATGAGATATACTGTTATCATTCCTGTGGAAAATTGAATGAATACCCTGAAATTGTGCTTTTGAATTTGCTTCCAATTAGTAGTGATTGATTGTATGCATATTTGATAAATCGGTTTTGGGTTAGAGACAAAATAAACATTGATGCTTCAAAACCAAAGCACAGATGGGAAATAAAGCCAGAAAAGACTGCTTCCAAACCTTTCGTATAGCACTTGAATTATGTTTTAAAAGATTTTTATCATCTTGCTTTCAAAGTTTTGTAGGGGTGGGATGCATTTTCCTTTTCTTTTTACAGTTTACAGAAGAGGTTACCTGTCTTTTCAGTTATGGAGTCTAAGAAAAATCTCAGAAAATTCTTATGCAAAGATGTTCCATTTTGGTCTACTGCATTTTTCTTTGGCAAACTTTTGCAGCTCGTCAGCATTACAAAGTATGACAGTCTCCAAAGCATTGGCTGCCAGCAGGACAACAGGAAATACCCACCACAATAAAAAAGTTTATAGTGTTTACAAAATTATTTTCCAGGAGCAGAAAAACTGATCTTCTCAACAGGCACATTTAAAACACTTGACGGTTAGAAAAACTATGCTCCAATTTTTCTCATAATTATTTCAAACAGCTCTAGTTTAAAGATATTCCATACATTCAAGGAAAATTAGAAAACAGTTATGGTAAACCACATGACTTTATTTCTTCTGAGGATGAAAGCATTTCAGAGTGAAAGACCAGAAAAGCTGATGACTAAAACTAAATTTACATACATATTTCTTTGATAAAGTAGAGCTTTTGTAGTTTAAACTACTCCTGTGTGCGGTCTCACCATTAAAATATCATCATTATTTTTTTTTTCTTATCCTCTCCAGGGTATATTTAAGATAACCTGATTGCAGGTGTACATTGAAAAACTCTATTTTTTATTTCCTCTTATTTTCAAATTTATAGACATCTACAAGATGAATTTGAACAGCCAGATAAATAAAAGTATTCTTTTAAGTAAGTTTAATAGTTACATCCAATAGAAAGTAGGATCTGCCAGGAAGAGAGGCCCTTAATCTGTTTCCCAGCCAAAGGAAAACATCATCAGTAAAAAGTATTCCCAGACCAGTAAGAACAAAGTTCTTCATTCACAAAGCTAAAGACGCCAAGGACAACCAGAATGTTTATTGAAATTCAAGGAATAGCTTTGATTGCAAAATGTTCAATCTCTCTAAGTGGAACTAAAATGTACTTTGTGGATAGTTGCAATTTGTTGAAATCAGGAAGAAATGCATATACTCATTATCCTTTCATGAAATTTCTTTGTATACCTCCATATTTACTTTAATTTTAGAGTAGTCTATGTTCTATATATCAAACTCCTGTTTTTGTGTTGTTTTTATTCATAAAATCACATCCTTTGGCAAACCACTTCAGAAACATATCACATTAAAACTCTATTCTAACCCAACACTTGTTTCTTTTTGTTAAAATGTTCTTGTTTTAAAACACTTGTTTTAAAATCACTTGTTTCTAAAACCTACTTAATGGATATTAAGGTATATATTTTCTCACACACACATAAAAAAATGTCAGAGAACACCTGGCACAGTATGCTCAAGTGAGCAAGTAAACTTTAACTCTATCAGTTACATGAGATACACAGAGTCCAAAGGCAATCAGAATCTGTTGAGAGGCTTAAATGCCTTTTAAAGACTCTGGGATTTGTCCAATTCAATAGCATTGTTGAGGCTTTTGTATTTTTTGTTTGTGGATCGGAGTGTTGGAAAAGTGTTGAGTAGGTCTAACTTCAGCAAGGTCATATGATAACAAAGTGATGAATGGGCAGAGGAGCAAAAAGTCTAGAATCGTAGACCGTGGTTAAAAAAAGTATTTTTACTACAATACCCAAGTTAAAAACTGCTGAAATCCTGAAATCAGGAAGATGGAAATTGATGAGGTATTGTGATTTCTTGGAGATAGAGTATAAAGCAAAGGATTTGAGAAGGATTTTAACTCAGGGATTTGGAGGAGGTGTTAAACTAATAATTGATGTAGGAAATGTGGGAAGACAAACTGGTATAGAGAAAATTTATAAATTCTGAGCAATTCATATAAGTCAGTATGACCAGTAGTAATTATCTGTTGGAAAAAAAAAATAAAACATAATGCAGCTCGTAAGTTGTTACCACCTTTTTGTTACTTTCTCCACAATGAGAGACAAAGCTATTACATTGGGCACAAAGTGGCAAAGTCGTGATACCTTGGAGATTTTTAGTCACAGACATTTGAAAACAGTTACGCAGAAAGCCTAATGCACTCTTGTGGATATACCGTTTGGAGATATTTTTGTAAGATTAAATATATGTATTCTTTCTCTTTGAAGGAGCCAATTATAAATCATATATTTCAGTTTAGCATACAGAAAGTCAAAGTTTTATGACAAAATATTAAGAGGTAGAGAACATTCAAAATGAGACAGAAAGGGCCAAAACAATAGTCACTATTAAAGGTGACAGCCTATAGGACAGAGTCAGTTATTTGTATTTTGTTGCATAGAACAACTGACTAAATTAGTGCTTTATATTCTTATGTCATTGTATCCCAGAATGTCTTGTTAGCTAGTCTTAAAAATGTCCAGTTCTAGTACAACTGAACTAGAAAAAAAATGACTCAATATTACTTTATGTTGGTTGGTACGAGGGCAAGTTAGAATCAATCTTTGGATGTACGTTAAAGTGCTTGGCTTGCAGTCACCTATTAGTTATTTATTAGCTATGACATGTATAACCAAGATCGAAAACTCTGAATCCATTATTGCCATGGATTTCCCACTCTAGACACTCAAGAAAGACACATGCAGATCAGACAAGACCAAAAAAAAATGCATTAGAGCTCCTCAATCAGCCCTTTCTGATCACCTGAGATAGTACATGTGTGAACTGCAACAGCTCCTTTTTCATAAACTATGCGCCTAGGTCTCTGGTATCCTTTTCCCACTGGTTCCCCTCCACCTTTTGTTTAGCCTCTCAAGTTTGAAGCCAATCTGCTTAAAGAGAAATTGATTTAAGAAGAGTCCAAAGAACTGGCTTCAAAAAATAAACTTCTTGAAGAAATCCCAAGATTTTGGCAAATGGATATGAAAATCTTTAACTTCTCTTAATGGCTGAAAATTAACTCTCAACTAACTCTTCACCCTGCCAAGTTGTTCCTTGACACATCCCAGCATCATAAAATAATAATACCCTTAGCTTTGACTTTGAATATTTGTACTTCAATTTTACAAATTGGGATAGGGTTTGAAGAGGCAGGTGACAAGCTTCCTATTGTAATTGCAATATGCTTCTGTTGACATTCATTCAATTTATTTTATAAATTGAAACTTTTTAACAAATTGATGAGCAACCTGGGAAAGTCACTTTACTATGAATTTTAACATCATTGATAGAACTCAGGAGATTATCATAAATATACAAACCATTGGAAAGGGCCCTGATGACTCAAGACACCCGGTCTGTGTTTCTACCCTTTTTTAAAGTGACAGGATATTTTCTGAAGCTCTAGTATGCCATATGTATATAACCCATACCTCCTTTAGAATTTTATCTCAACTTTACAATTACTGGACCTCAAACTCCTACAAAGTTCTCATTTTGAAGATGTTTCTAAAGAATTCTCATATGACTTCATAAAAAAGACTGATGATATATTACTTTGATATTTTCCCTCATTTCTGGGTCCCCCATTGTTCTACCATTTATACACTGTCATCACACACTGAGAAGTACACTGTCTCCTGCCTTTACCTGTCATCTCCCATGATTTTCTACCAGGAACTATCTTCATCCAATTATCTTTGCTTTCTAGCAGGTATCACCATCTCCTGTTGAACACCACTGCTAATCCTACTCTGGTCTTGAGAAGCCCTTATGATAGGATGTCCTGGGGCAAAGTGATCGATTACCCTCTCAAATGGTTCTTCAGATGCTCTTCAAAGTGGTCCTAAGTCCTCTATCTTATTGTCTAGTAACTACAAAAGTGTCGGTGAAATCACCATTTTAACCCCATGCAAATATTTTATAGTTGCCTCTCTTCCTTTCTCATAACTCTCTAATGATATGAGTATCTAGGGTACTGGGGCAAAAAACTAGTCTGAGTGAAGCCCACCTAGCCCAGCAGCATCTATTACAATAATGAATGCTTTATGGCAAGATCAAGCTTATCTACCTAACATTGTAACTTGTTCCTTCTTAACTTCTTAAGCCAACAGACTTCTGATGCGACATAGGTTTATCTGAATGACAATATTAAGCAAGTATCAGGTTAAGGTTCATTACATGTAAAGCAAAGCAATTGAATATGATGAGTCTAAGGGTTTATGTAAACATGGCTCTCTACAGTCATCTGCTCCTGTACTCTTGTAGCCAGTAATGCCTTTATACCATTCACATTTAGCTTAGACTTATTTCTTAAAAAAAAAAAAAAAAAAAAAACATGATCAGGGTGACTGGGTGGTTCCCTCAGTTAAGCATCTGCCATTGACTCAGGTCATGATCTCAGAGTTCTGGGTTGAGTTCTGCATCACATGGAGCTCCATGCTCAGCAAGGAGTCTGCTTCTCCTTCCCCCCTGCTCTTATGCTCTCACGCTCTCTCTCCCCCCCCTTCATAAATAGATAGATGATAGATAGATAGGTAGGTAGATAGATGATAGATAGATAGATAGATAGATAGATAGATAGATAGATAAATAAAATCTTTAAAAATATATATTTGAATTTTATGACATTTTTATTTGGGACTATTTCATATTTTGAAGTCTCAAAAGGACCTCTGCAGCAAGATTATATTCTGTGCTTATTGTGTATCTATATGTTGAAAGAAGTACTCTTTCAAACACAAAGTAGCACTCATTTCCATTTCTTTTTTTATGATTTTATTTATTTATTCATAATAGAGGCAGAGACATAGGTAGAGGGAGAAGCAGGCTCCCTGGGGGATGCCTGATGTAGGACTCAATCCCAGGACCCCGGGATCACTACCTGAGCCAAAGGCAAACACTCAACCACTGAGCCACCCAAGTGCCCTAGTTTCCATTTCAAAGTGGTGAATTCATCTAAAAGTAGAATCATCTCTGGAAATATATCATTTACCATAAAAGAATACTCATCCACAGAAATTTCTTCTAATGAGTTTGCTTTTCTTTTATTTCAGAAATATAATTTTTAAAAAAAGTTTTAATTAAAAAATATTAAATAAATCATTATTTCACCAAATGTGTTGTTTCATTCAACTGACTCAAATTAAAATAGGTAAAAGGATAAGCTTATTTTCAGCTATTATGGTGACATTCTTAGTCAGGTGCATATAATAAAGTCAATTCTTCAAACTTCTGCTTCTTTTTAAGAACATAAAACTCAAAAAAAAGGAATATATAAATGTTGTATTTCACATTTTCTGAAAGCATATTTGATTTCATTAATATATATGCATAAGCTAACATATCTCAGAATAGTTGTAGTGATAGTACAGTTAAATTAAGTCGACTTGGGAGTATTGAGTGGGCAGGAATGAGACCTATTTGGTGCATTCAGTTAGGATCTCTAGTCAATGGTCCTAAAAGTTTTTGATTCATGAAAATATAATTAAAGCTATGTTTTCCATAGAAACACACACAAACTTTGACTGTATATTTTTAAAATTCTCACCAACTTTCTATCCATGAAACAAAAAAACTCAGTTTCAAATTTAAGAAAAACTTAGAGCATGCCAACTTTGGTGGAACAATCAAGCTCCAAGTGCTCTGAGGTTGACCAGGTGGGCAAACTAGCATTTTGGTAGAATAATACAATAGAATGACTAGAGATTTTTCTACCTAAATCAGCAACATCTAGGAATCCACTAAATGAATTTATTATTATTATTATTATTATTATTATTATTATTATTAAACTAACTATGTGTCAGCTGCCATCCAAAGTACTTTATATGTGCCAAAAAGTTAATCCTCACAACTCTATTGGGAAGATACCATTTTGGTTACCACTCTAAAGATATGGTGGTATACAGATGAGGAAACTAAGGTTTTAAAAAAATGTAACTCCCCAATTCATCCTATGTTTAACTGATAGATCCTGAATTTAAATCCAGTTAGCCCTGGTACTGACTGAAGGCTTTAACTATCATGATATATTATCCTACTATGTGCTTCCCAATACAAAATGTCCCAGCAAGAGCAGGTAACATGGGAAAATACAGGGGAATGATTGAATGACAGTAGGTTACTCTGTCCTCATCTGAAAGACCCACAGCCCTGAGAACAGATAGGAGGCTTTATATCAGTCACAAGTGAGGGGAAATTGTCACCTAGGAGACAGAGTTAGTAGCTACGTGGTTTTGGATATTAGGGAACAAGAGAGATGCTTAATTAGTAGAAGCGGTGTAGATGGAAGGTATTAGATCTCTGAACAGAAGAGCAGTTTTGTTAAAAGAAATAACAAAGCAAATAAAAAATATATATAGTATTATTTCCCTAAAGTGCACAATTTTCTTCTTCCTAAAATTAGCCTTGGGCTAGTCAGTAATCCCAATTTTTAATTCAGAGAGATCTACAAGCTGAAAACCACAGTTGTGAACCTTTAAGTAGAAATATTTGTCAAGACAGAATCATATGGGCACTATTAACTGAAGTCTTTCTCCTGACTATATAATTGTTCATAGGAGAGCCTGTTTCATTCAAATAATTGCTTAAGGGAAGCAATTGAAAGAATGGCTGTTAAATCTAGGAGTAGTGAACTAGGAAATGTTGATTCTCATTTGCCAACTTTGAGCGACGAAGCTAAGTTATTGTTACCTATATATATATATATTCACTTTTTTAAAAAGATTTTATTTATTTACTCATGAGAGACACAGAGAGAGGGGCAGAGACATATAAGTAGAGAGAAAAGCAGGCTCCCTTCTGGGAGCCTGAAGTGTGACTTTATCACAGGACTCTAGGATCACGACCTGAGCTGAAGGCAGACACTCAACCACTGAGCCACCCAGGTGCCCCTATATATTCACTTCTTAGAGAACAAATCTTTGTGTCTAGAATCTTTTACTGTTACCTATATATATTCACTTCTTAGAGAACAAATTGTTATGTCTAGAATCTGTTGAATATCACAACTGACTATTTTCTCAGTACCCATTGAAAATGTAGAAGGGATGTAGATCTGTTATTATTTTAGAAGGCGAGGCTCATATTCAAAATATTACTGCCCCTAAGTAATACATGGTGTATAAATGTAATATAAGACAGTAAACTGTCCAGAGACCATACCATAATGCTCAGATAAAATCAATCTTCTTAAAAAATTTATTTTATATCTGTAAAGAGGAATATATTTTCATGGGCATTCAATGGAAAGAAAAGGAAGAATAGAAGTTCTGGTGTTGGCAACCAATACAATTGAGACATTTGTTCCAATTATTGGTAACTTGAAAATCAGATTTAATTAAAACACTATTCTGAGGGGAAATATGTCTGTTGGAACAAATAAGTGAAAAAAAAAAAGACTGTAGTCATGTGCAAAAAAATGTAATACTCCACAGTGAACAAAATCAGAGAGTATTAAATGTCGATGTTAAAGCCAAAGACAAAGACAGAAATGAATTTTCTTTAATCAGAAAAAAAGTCATGTTATTTTTTTATAACTAAATAAACTCAAATGCTAGGCTAAAATCAATTAAATTTAAAGTGGAAATAATATAAGAAGGAATAATAGCTTTAATCTGAAATAAAGAATTTCAAAATATCCTTCCATATTGACATATCATTTGCTTTTTGTTATAGTTGGAGCTGAAAATTAACTGGCAAACAATGCATTTATTTATTCATTATATAAAGAAATATGTAATTAGATATGTTAAGGGGACTATACTAGGCACTAGAGATAAAATAATAGGAAAGACTGCACCCCATCTGCAAGATTATGGCTTAAAATAGCATTTCTAAGCCTGTGTTCTAAATAGACCTAATTCTGAGAAAAATTAATGACAAATATTTTGAGAATATAGTGTTCCATAATCAAATAAATTTGGAATTATTGCTCTTATTCCCCTCTTGAGGTGTATTTTCTGATATGTGAATTAGCATCTTTAGGAGTTAGTTTTAAAAATCAATAATAAGAATACTCAAAATGATCCTTAGAAGTCCCCTAAATCTTCTATGGGATACAACGTATATGGCCAAATTTACAACTCGTGTTGGAGAAAAATGTGTAGTCTAACTCTATTTCATTGTTTTCTTGGTAGAGGATCACATGAGATGTTTGGCTTGAATTTAGAAACCAAATTGTGTTGAAAATATGTATCTTTAAACATTAGTTTCATATGCAACATGGCCAGATGCTCTCATGAAAAATGAGTAGCAATTTAAACCAGTTCAGCCAAAAGCAAAATCCTATCTTCTACCTCAATTTTATTCTGGATAAATGGAGAGGAACAGTAGACAAAATCACTTATAATATTTATGTCTTTTTTTCCTTATATTTGCTGCTATGGTTGTTGTTTTACTTTCTTGTTTATCTACTTTAAATGGCTGAAGTCTTGCAAGTTGCATGTTTTAATGAGATTTCTTTTTCATGAGAACTATTTCTGCTTGCTAATCATGATGTTTTAAGATTTTACTTGACCGTGGAATTCATGTATGTGTGTAGCACTTATTAGTTATTCTTAGAGATGGTGACCCACAGAACACACTTATTCGAATGAACAAAACCAGTGTATTTAGTGAGCTGAAAAACTGTGGGAGACAAAAGAAAAGCTGGTGATACTAGGCTTTAGATTTATTCCTAATTATAAATAATTTTAATACTCTTTGTGTTAAAGTCACAATTGACTGATACAAATGTAGCCAATTGATTTTGACAAAGGCATAAAGGCAATTCAATGTAGAAAAAAATTATCTTTACCATAAATGGTGCTAGAATAATTGAACAATCACTTGAGAGGGTAGAACTTCAACATACACCTTCTACAAAAAATTAACTCATAAAGGATTATAAACCTAAATATAAAATGTAGAACTCCTTAATTTTAGAATGAAACATGGAAGAAAAATCTCCAGTAACTTAGCATTGGCAATGAGTTTTAGAAATAACATTAAATGTGTGATCCATAAAAGACAAAAAGTGATAAAACAGTACATTATAAAAATGTAATACTTTTGGTTTTTAAAAGCTACTGTTAAGAAAATGAAAAGATAATGCACAGACTGGGAGAAAATATTTACAACTCATATATTCTATAAAAGAGTTTCTTATCCAGAGTAAATGTAAAAATAACACTTAAAACTCAACATCAAGAACACAAACAATATATTTTATAAAGAAGATATCAAGATCCAAAAGATCTTTTACCAAAAAATATGGAGATAGTAAAAAAACATATGAAAAGATACCCAATATTAGATAAATGTCAGTAATTATTAAGTCTATGAATATGGAATACTACCTACCTATTAAAATCATTAAAAAGTTTTAAGTGACAATATATCCTACTGATACAAAACAATAAAAATTCTCATTCATCAATGGCGGAAATGCAAAATGGCAAAGCCATTTTGGAAACAGTAAAGCAATATATCATAAAATTAAACATACAGTTATTGTGTGACTCAGCCATGAAATTCCTTGTATTTATTCAAATAAACTGAAATTTTATGTTCAAACAAAAGCCTATTTTATCTACAATTGTCAAAAACAGTTCGTTTTCCATTACCTTGCTTAACATTTTCTTGGTTGTTTCCAAACTGTGGTACATCCATACCGTAGAATAATACTCAGCAATAAAAAGAAAAATTACTTACTCATGCAAGAGCATGAATGAATCTTGAATGCATTTTGGTAAAAGAAAGGTCCCTGAACATTAGCTGATGAATGATTGGTACAAAAAAATGAAAGCCAGGGCAACCCGGGTGGCTCAGCAGTTTAGCACTGCCTTTGGCCCAGGGTGTGATCCTGGAGACCTGGGATGGAATCCCATGTCGGGCTCCCTGCATGGAGCCTGCTTCTCCCCCCCTGCCTGTGTCTGTGCCTCTCTCTCTCTCTCTCTCTCTGTGTGTGTCTCTCATGAATAAATAAATAAAATCTGAAAAAAAAAAATGCAAGCCAGGGTTCCATGCCATGAATTGGGACAACCATGGAAGCAAAATTTTCACTCTGGAGCTCCCCTAAGGGATTAGTCTGTGCTAGGACTTTGCCCAAAATCTTGTTCTTGCTAGGCTTTGCCCCCTTCTTTTTCCTGCTTCCTTTTGTTCATTTCTAGATTTGCTCCTGAGAGTTCTTCTTTAATAAATCATACACATACAAATCCTAGTCTCATTATCTGCTTCTAAGACAGTAAAATGAACTGAATTTAGAGGCTTCCTTTAAAAGTTCCTTACTGGGGGATCCCTGGAGGCTCAGCAGTTTAGTGCCTGCCTTTGACCCAGGACATGATCTTAGAGTCCTGGAATCAAGTCCCTGCACCAAGTCTTGCATCAGGCTCCCTGCATGGAGACTGCTTCTCCCTCTGCCTGCATCTCTGCCTCTGTCTCTCTCTGTGTCTCTCATGAATAAATAAATAAAATCTTTAAATAAATAAATAAATGTTCCTTACTGTTTTACTTATTGAAATTTAAGTCCATAGAGCATTTGTTGTTTGTAGCTCATAAGTATAGTATAACAATAAACAGGCTTTATCTAATTATTTTAGCATATTTCTTGAAAAAATGTAACTTAAAGGTTATTATTAAATACAGACAAAAAGTGATTTTTAAGTTTTAAAACAACTAAATCTGTTCCTTAATTTGATAATTCCATCATGTAATTAACTATCCTTCAAACTTGAAAATGAGAAAAAAATTATGAAGTTTTTGCAATTCTTTGATAAAAACTCCTAGATTCCAAAGCAGAAGATATCCTTTCTGATCTGCATGCAGGATAATGAGGCCCTAAACAACAATGGAAAATACATGAAACTTAGGCAAGAAGCACTGAAAATAAGAGTAAATATGCCCAACCTGTCCACTTAGTTTTATTTTCCCTAATATTGCTTCATATGATCATGTATAATTTATATTTATTTTAATACTTATCAGCTTATATTTATTTAAATTACAAAATAATTTGTATATGTAAATTGGTTTGATAAATATTCAGGTAGTTTTATTATGGGATAGAATGTAATAAGATATAAAATATTCTAGACAATGTGATGAAAACTATGACATTTAGTTAATAAACAAACTAGTGAAAACTACTGTTTGATGACATAGATTAAACGATATTAACACACCTCTGCAAATAATCATTGGTGTGAAATGGAAGCACATTGTTTCTTCATGGGGAAAAAAATATGGATCTAGTGTTTGAACTGAGATTGTGATTCTGTATGTCTTGTGTGGAGCTGTTGTGTCTACATTCATACCAAGTACCATTGCTGATTTTTGTGCATTCTACTGGTGAAAATCTAAACACATCTGTGCTGCCAATTTAATTCTTCAGTTAAGATCATTGTCATACTAAGTAAAAAAATCCTTATAGTTCTCTGCATGAGTTGAGAAAACGTTGCTCCTTAGTACATTTGGAAGAGATGAAATCATGACATTATTTTCAACCTAAAAATGCAGAACCCTAAAAATGCAGTTACTGCAAATTTTGAGTGACTAACATGCTCTCCTTTCTATTTTATAAAAACTATCTGGTTGTACTGCAATTGGTTTAAATTATGGTATCTTAGGGCCTTAAACCATAATTGCTACCATTAGAACATAATTTAGCAATATCATGATATTAAAATTCAATATTTTTACAGGTACAATAAAGTTAGTATGCTTGATTTAATAATTTATACAATCAGAATAATTTCATTTCTGTTAAGAGTGCTATACACTTCATTATAGTATATTGTGTTCAAAGTACTGATTTATGACTTCTGAGAGGTTTGTCCAAATTAATGTGAAATTTGCATTGGGTCATTAATGTTTTTCTCTGTTACTTGGTAACCAAAAAAAAAAAAAGTTTTAATATTGCACATCATAAATCATTCACTTTCTAATAAAAAAAAAAAAAAAACCCTCCAAACTTTTTGTGGCTCCAAATTACAGCAGTTGTGATCTTCATGAGATTTGAGTGTCAGTGGAGAGAGCTAAATGCAAAACAAAGCCAAGGCTAGCCAGGAAACAAGTGTGAGATTTCCAGGCAGATTTTTAAGAGGTATTTTGTTTCCCAGGGGAAGAAAAGTGTGTCAGTCGGAAATGGGACGCTTTCAGGGATTAAGAGTAAAAAGAAACTAGTCAGAGAACTCCTACAAGAGTGAAAAAGGATAGAGAATAAATGATTATTAGTAACACAACATAAAGTTCTTTGCTGTTCTGTTTTGCTTGGCTCCCCACTCTTCCTATCCAGGAATGTCTCCAGCTGGGCTGCCTTCACTCTATTTACTAAAATAAAACAGTTGTTCAATGAAATTATGCCAATACCCTGGGGGTTGGAGTGGGGGATATTCATTATAACTGTATCTGCCCAGTACAAGGTACTATGAGGACTGCAATTCATGATTTAATCTTTAGAATGGTCTCTGTAGCCTATGGTGAGATGGAATTTCAACAGCTGAAACCCTCTTTCTCAAAATAAACCAACCAATCCATGAACCAAAGTTTTCCCTATTGTATTCCCCTTGAGGTGCAATTATCACAAAGTTTAGTTTTAGTCCTTGGTTAAAGAGTGAAATTGAAAAAAAAAAAATGAAATTGGATCTTGTTAGCAATCAAGAAGTAGAGTTGAGGGATGCCTGGGTGGCTCAGCGGTTGAGCACTTGCCTTTGGCTCGGGGCATGACCCCGGGGCCCGAGATCGAGTCCTGTATCGGGCTCCCTGGGTGAGCTGCTTTTCTGCCTCTCTCTGTGTGTCTTTCATGAATAAATAAATAAAATCTTTAAAAAAAAATAAAAGAAAAGGAAGTAGAGTTGAAGAGAAGCTCCAGTGTAGCATGGATCCCATTAATGATGTGATAATTAGTTTCAGGTGTCAATTTGAAAAGACAATAGTACTGGTTATTTAATTAAACACTAATCTAAGTGTGATGTGGCTGTGAAAGTATTTTGTGGCTGTGGTTAATTAACATCTGCAATCAGTTCATTTTAAGTTAAGATTACCCTCAATAACATGGGTGGACCTCAAACAATCAGTTGAAGGTCTTAAGAGCCAAAAGCTGAATTTTTCAAGAGGAAAAATTCAGCCTTAATGCTACAGTATCAAAAACCGGCTCATTAACTGCCACAATCATGTGAACCAATTTTTTTAAATCTCTCTTTTCCTCTATCTCTGTATATGTATGTGTATATGTACATACATACGTATGTGTGCAATCTGCTATTGGTTATGTTTCTCTGGAAAACCATGACCAATGTAAGTAGCTACTTAAAATGTCAAACAATTATATATTGTAAACAGAAAAAAGTAAATGAGTAAAAAGAAATCACTAAACATCCTCTTTCTTAATTCCATAAGTAAAAATTTATAAGCACTGTATATACAAATAACAGCAAAACAGACATAACATGGGCAGAAAACCTGTGTACTAGTCTCCACACACAAGCACTTATGTGAGTGTGCTGACTATGCACATCTACACAGCCAAGTTGCTTTTTTATAACTAGACTCTACTTAATGTTAGAGGTCATTGTGAGCTCTCTGAACACATTTTAATGCCATTGAGTATTTTGGTCAATATAAGGAATAGAGTTGAGAAGGTTCAACAACTGACACATTTTGAAAGGACTCGAGAGAATGATAATATTGAAGAGATGATGAGAGAGCTGTGGCTAAGATGTACAAACAGATTTTCCATGTAACTTTGACAGTAATGAATGGTACAGAATACTAGTTCTAGGTAAAGAATGCTCAGTACATTCAAAAGAATAGAGAAGTCAGAGAAGCCTGGGAACATTTGGAATTACTAAATGTCATAAAAGCAAGATGATAGAATAAAGAACACATAGAGTATATCATCATTGAACTGTTTTATTTTCACTTTCCAAAAGCCATTAGCTTTTATCTTTACATTTAAACAATAATCTCAGTCTTGAAAGGCACCTAGTGAAGTCATGTTTTCTAGTACTGGGATTTCAGATAAGTTTTCACCTAGACATAATCTCTTTATTTTATTCTGTGTATAAAGAGCAAAAGACATTCACATGTTTCTTTGGTTCCTTCTGTCTGTGTTTCATATTTTCATCTTGTCTAGATTATATTTCAATTTTTTTCATAGTGAATTCAGTGGATTCCTGTGCATCTTTGAGATATATTCAGGGTTCCATAAGGTCAAAACTATTTTCATCACAATACTAAGACGTTATTGCTCTCCCCACCCCACTGGTTGCACTGATGGTAGAAAAGGAACCGCATGGAAAAAGCATGAATTGAAATTGTTTTACTAAACTATAGGAGTCCTTTCATTTTTTAAAATATTTTATTTATTCATGAGAGACACAGAGAGGTAGAGACATAGGCAGAGGGAGAAGCAGGGTCTCTGTGGGGAGCCCAATGCAGGACTTGAGATCACCACCAGAGCCGAAGGCAGACACTCAACCACTGAGGCACCCAGGTGCCCCGGAGTCTTTTTATTTATTTATTTTTTTTAACTTCCACACATGAAAAAAAAAATGCTTTACTTAAGAAAGTCCTGATGAAGCAGTAGAACATTAATTATACTAAATCTCTATCCCTGACTATGTGCTTTTTAAATTTTTTTTTTGTGATGAAATGGAAAATACACGTAAAGTGTTTCTGTCATGTACTGAAATATGAGTTGCCTTGAGGAAAAGCACAGGTGCCATTGAGTTGCTAGCTGAACTAGCTGCTTCTTTTGTAATGGTAAATCATTCTTACATGAAAGAATGACCAGCAATCAATGGTTATTCAGACTAGGGTATTTGGCCGCCTTTTCTCACAAAAGAAGACAGTAAATCTGTCATGTTAAGGAAAGCAAGTGACAGAATTTATGGCTATTGGTAGAATTTGATCTTTTAAATGAAATAGAGTTTCGAAAATCATATCTGCCACTCTGAAACTTGCCAATGCTTACAGAATTTTCTGGTAACATTAGTAGTGATGTCAACAAAAGTAATTTTCCACATTCTATAGTAAATTGTGAGAACATTGGAAGATATGCATAACAATGCACCTTTGCTTTCCAAATTATCAGTGATGATGTAAACAAATCAACCAAGGGCAAATAACACATAAGAGTATAATAAGAAAGACCAAAAGATTTAATATAATACTCCTTCGATATGATACAAGATTCTACTATAACTTGTTAGTATGATATCAAATAAAAAATATTCACACTTACCTGAAATGGTAATATATCAATATTTCTCACTTGAATGTCATTGAATAATGACATCAATGACATTCAAGTACTCCTTCAATCTTTTCTCAACAATATAAGTCTCTTTCAACTACATTTTTCTACATTAACTTCAACCAGCACAACATCTAGTCACATACCAAATGTAGACACAGATATTACTAGCCAGATATCTTCTAAAAGCCAAACATTAAAGAAATTTGAAAAAAAAAAACAAAATAATTCCAATGTGTTTACTATTTGTTTGTATTTTCCAAAATAGGTATGGTATAAAAATATTATTTAGGTTACTGTATCATAGGTTTATTTTGTCGCTTTAAATGAATTAAGAAGTATATTTAAAACTACTGTTTTAATATGTAATGTGGTTAATATCAGTAGATAGTACCAAAGGAAAAAATAGAAGCTCTTCAAAGCAGTAAAAATTAACTAACTGTATTAAAGCTCCATCTCTCTGTATATGTGTTTTTAAAATGCTGTGTGATGAAATGAAAAGCACATATAAAGCACTTCTGTTATGTGCTTAGCAATAATTTTTAGGCTCTAACTGGATCCTGAGACCAATAAGTTTAAAAATATCCCACGATAGATCATTTTTTCAAAGGACATATATTTGTGCTGGTTTTGATTTTAGCTTCAGTATTTATGTATAGGAATCTCTTGCTATCCAAATGCTACCTGGTTAAATTTGAGTAAATTCCAAAATCCCTTGCTACCTAACTTCTTCCTATTTCTTACCTAAAATTAGAACATCGGATATATTTGGATGACACAGTTGTCTTTACTCTCCATACTCAATCTTCAAATCTTTGCTATCTGAAAGAAAGGGGAAAAAAATGGATTTGGTGATGAAAAGTAGTTGTGTCTTAAAACATTGCCATCCCTATTATCTTTTCACTATTTTAGGATCATGGTCATCTATAGTTTTGTCTGCCCAGGAAACTCAAGTTCTCTAGGAACATTGCTTTGCAATTCAGTTCTATCGGGAGGCCTGTTTAGAATGAGTATCTGTGTTCATACACAACAATGACCTTCCTGAGATCCTGGGTGGTACAGCGGTTTGGCGCCTGCCTTTGGCCAGGGGTGCCATCCTGGAGATCTGGGATCAAGTCCCACGTAGGGCTCCCTACATGCAGCCTGTGTCTCTGCCTCTCTCTCTCTGTGTGTGTGTGTGTGTGTGTGTCTATCATGAATAAATAAATAAAATCTTAGAAAAAAAAACCAACAACAAAAAAAAAACCAACCAACCAACAATGACTGGTACAACAACAATGTACCAGTCATCTGCTGTCAGATGAATTAGTAAGGCCATTTGTTGTTTTATTTGGACAAAATTTTCTCAACTGGTTTGATGCCCTTAAAAAAAAAGGAAGCTATTAACTCTAGAGATGCCAGTTGTGTGTGATTTATCACTGAGGGAATTGGAAGTCAAACAAGCCAGTCAGAAGAATGAAGCAGATGCTCACAGAGCAAGAAAGCAGGAATGAGAAATGGAAAAAACAAGCAAACCCTGTTTCTCCTACTTTTTTGTTTGTTTCTGGTCTTATTTTTAAGAGATTCTTTTTCTTAAGAGACTACCTATGTCTTTATGATAGACAGTAGAAATCAAATTGTCATAATTAATTAACTGCCAAAATTACCAGTTGTACCCTCTGGTCTGATTGTTACTTCAAAGTACATCTTCTACTTAGGGATCTTTGCAGAGAGAGTACCTATAAATGTGTGATGTGAAAATAATTTTTGACAGGAGCCTCAGTTTCTCTCCCTTCTGATTTTCTTGTTTTCTGTTCCCATTCCTGACAGTTACTTCTCACAGGTTCCTCTTTGTTCATATTCTCATTCTCCAAGGTTCTGTCCTTGGCTTTGTTTATTTTTAGCATATATGATTTTCCCTATTACCTTCAGCTGCACCTATGATTTTAATTTCTACTGTGCACTGGTAATTCCCCAATGTGCATGTCCCACTTGGACTTCTCTTCTGAGACAGAGATTAATTTAATTCACTGCTTACTGAACATATCCTATTGTTGCCATGTAAAAAGTCACAGAATTGGCAAACTCAACATTGAATTTGACTGTTTCTCCCCAAGACCAATTCTTTCGTTTCTACCCAGTGACCCGCTTCTCTACCTGCCTATTCACTGAAGAGAAAAACAATTGAAACCCTCCTTGATATTAACAATATCTCTCTGTAAAACTTCATCTACCCCATATTTTTGTTTCCAAACAACTGTTAATTCTGTTTCATAAACATATTCTGGTAACCTTCTCTCCAACTCCACAGATTTTCATTATTTCTTACCTGGACAATCAAATGGTGACTAAATGATCTCCCTGAGTTTAGTTTCCTACTTCTCTACTCCATTTTTTTTCAATAGATGCCAAACTTATCTCAAACCAAATCGGATCACATCACCTCCTTGATTAATTTCTCCAGTGGCCTAGCATCACCACTATACACAGATAGTTCAATCTAATGTTGTAGCCTCTAAAATAGCTTTTTTAAAATTATTCAAGTATAATAGCTTTCTTCATTATTCAAGTATCATTTATTATTCAAGTATAATTCAAAATATTTTTAAAAAATTGAAAATAACAAAACCATTGTATAAGGTAGTCACAGTGTAGCTTATATGCGTATCGCCCCATCTCACCCTTCCCAGAGGCAAGGTCAAGTTATCACAGTCAAAAAGTCAAGTCTGAAATAGCAACCTAAACCAACACCAAGCCAAATTGTTCTGTCCAAAGGAACCCCAAGTATCTTCTGCAACAGAATTTCTGTGTAAGTCAGCTCCAGACCCAGGAACAGTATGTAGTATATTCAAGTGTTGTATTAGTTTCAGGTGTATGATATAAGGATTCAACAATTCTATAAATTTTTCAGTGCTCCTCAAGATAAGTGTACTCTTATTTACCTTTATCTAGTTCACCCCTTCCCCCCCAATGACTGCCTCTCTGGCAACCACCAGTTTGTTCTTTGTATTTGAGTTTGTTTGTTTATCTCTTTTTTCTTCTTTTTTTTTTAATCTGTTTCGCTTCTTAAATTCCACATATGAGTGAAATCTCATATTATTGTCTCTCCCTGACTGACTTAGTATTAAACCCTGTAGGTACATCCATGTTGTTGTAAATGGCAGGATTTCCATCTTTTTTATTTTTATTTCTTTAATTTTTAAAAAATATTTTTTTCATTTATTCATAAGAGACACAGAGAGAGAGGCAGAGACATAGACAGAATGAGAAGCAGGCTCTCTGCAAGGAGCCTGATGGAAGACTTGATCCCAGGACCCAGGGATCACTCCCTGAGCCGAAGGCAGACATTCAACCACTTAGCCACCCAGGCATCCCGTTTCCCTCTTTTTTAATTCTGAGTAATATTCCATTGTAGATATACCACATCCTATGGCCTTGATGTTGCAGTCTTTCATCAGAGCAAATTTTCTTTTTTTTTTTTTTCAGAGCAAATTTTCAAAGCTGATTTATCAGATGCAGTCCGCTGAATTGATCATAAGAAAAGTAAAACAAACAAAAAATAGCTAAGTACAGAAAAAGCAAAAGCAAACCATATACAAATAAGATTTTATATCTGCTACACACACACACTATAGCATGTATATGTTCAAGTGTATACATGCTTGTACTGGAAGCTGTATACTGTCATAACGGCTAGAAAATACTGGCTAAATAGATAACACTGGTCTGAAGTAGTGAGAGTTGTCTTCTTGTTCTGGAATCATAATTCTGCCAACTGTGACACAGAGCAGCATTTATTGGTGTGATCTGCCTTTGCTGTCAGCCAGGTCACAGGCCTTATAACTAATATACATTATGGATACTGCTGACTACATATTGCTCCTTCAATAAGCCTCCAGTTTAGGGGGAAAAAAAAAAACTCCATGCCATTCATAAGATTTGTAAAGAAATCTTAACATATCTCCACACAAAAGACTCCCACCACTGAGCTATATTGAAAACTCTGCAAGAGAAGGAAGTGTCAATTACCCTATTCCCAACACGTATCACAGCCACCTGTCATACTTCAGAAGATCAATATATCTTGTAATAAATAAGTGGATAAATGAATTGAAACAGAACATTCCTGAAGGACTTGAAACGTTTCTAAACCACTTTCTATGGCAACTACACTCTTGATCCTTTGTCACAAATAAAAGATACATTGAAACAAATGTCTCTAACACCAAATTATCCTTTAGGTTTTTTTTGGTTTGTTTTTTTGTTTTGTTTTTTACTGTTGCTTTTTTGGCTTGGATAGCACCAGTGTACTTACTGAGATGATATTAAATTTCTAGTATTGCAAAAGCAAGTACTAGAAGTATTTTGCAACTTTGCAAAGCAAAGTTATAGGATGCAGAACAAGGTATTTCAAGAAACTAGGGTAATCTCGCTATATACAGACATAAAACTTAAGAGAACACAGAGAAAGAACAACAGAAGAAATGAGGCTTAACAACTGTGGTCCAGGGGATCCCTGAGTGGCTCGGTGGTTTAAGGCCTGCCTTTGGCCCAGGGCATCATCCTGGAGTCCTGGGAGCAAGTCCCACATCGGGCTCCCTGCAAGAGCTTGCTTCTCCCTCTGTCTGTGTATCTCTCTCTCTTTCTCTGTGTGTCTTACATGAATAAATCAATAAATAAAATCTTAAAAAAAAAAAAGTGGTCATTAGAGAGTTCTTTTGTTGTTTATTTGTTTGCTGGTTGTTTGGTTTTAAATCACAGACTTTTAAAATCAGATTTTCACCCAGGGAAACTCTGAGTCATTAGGCTGGCGGTGGAACTTCAGAATAGGTATTTTTTAAAAATGATAGATCTGAAGTGCAATGAAGTTTGGGCAATATTACTTTCTAAGAATATTTTTAACTAAAAAATACATTTATAAATTTATTTCGTTTATAAATATTTTCATCTCTAAAATGTATCAATTTTCCTACAATACAGTATCACCTCTAACAAGCCACTAGATAATGAATGGTTATTGCTTTGATCATGGAAGTCCTTAGTAGGCTTTGTGATGGTAACATCAAATACCATTTTTGCCAGATTTTCCACTAGTGTGCTTTTCCGTTGTTGACATATTTCTTCTGTGTGACAATAGTTTGTTCCAAGTGGCTATGATTTCTTCATTATAACTTGCATGGCCACTCTGGATCTTGCTAAGAAACTTCTGTGTAATTTTTTTTCCATTTGAATAATCTGGTTTTAGCATCCCATGTAATATAATTTTACAATCAACTTAGATCTTACTGAATTACTATTCCTTACTTTACTTATGTATTAAAGGGGAAAAAAAAGACAGGCAAAGACTTTTTAGACATGACTAGATATTCCAAAGTATCTCAAAGACAAAAACATATTTTCTTTATTGATATCTGTCCCTTATTTTTCTTGGTTAAGTATCAAGGCATTTTCTTCAGGATGAACCATTAACTGTTAAATCTAGAAAACAAAATTTTAAATATTTTTGGAGTAATGGTAATATGAATTATAGTTAGTTATTTTAAAAAAGAATTTGCCACTTTCTTACTTCAATGGCACTGCCCACGTCCCTTCAAAATGATTGATTTCCCTGAATAAGATAAGCTATTTCAGAATACTATGAATTTGCTTGGGATTAACTTTTACAATTTGAGCTGAATTTAATTAGTGGAACTGGCCATGAGGAGTCTGGTGTCTTGCATGCTATCTCTGTTCCCTCTGCAAGGTGAACTTTTCCTTAGCACTTAGAACAATGCAGTGGCTACCTAAGAAAACTGTCAGGAACTTCAAGACTTAGCACTATTTCAACCGTGTGATTGGAGGTTTTCTCATCATATGTCATGCACAAAGTTCTTTCTTTTTTGTTTCCTTTAGTTGTGAGAATACTAAAAGAATATTTTTCAGGCATTCACTATCCCCATTGCTAAATAAGAAAAATGCAGAGAGATGATATTACACACAATTCCTCAATATATTCATAAGTCTTTAGCCCAGCCCCAATCCAAAAAACCTAGATATGTTGAGTTAATTCCTTTACTTCCCTATCAGCTTGAAAATATTTTTTTATTCATCTGCCATAGTCCTAAATTCAACATAGGCCTTCTTTCCCCTGACTCTTCATGCCCACATCTTATTGTTGGTAATCAAAAGAGGTAAGCAAAGATCCATTCAAACAGGTAGTTTCTTCCTCAAGTCTGAGAGGATGGACTAACATTTCATTTACTATGCTTTTTGGTAAGCATTGTATTTGTATTTAAATATTCCATTGCCCCCTAGAATATTACTTACAAACTCAACATTGTAACCCTGGATTCGTCCCCAAATCTTCAGTTCTCCAGAAAGTGACCAAGTAGAAGAGGCATTAAAATGAAATCTTAAACCTTAAATTAACGTATGTTATATGAATTTTATACTTGCTATTCCATAGGTTGTAGGAAAAGGCAATTAGCCAAATGCTAACCTTTAACCTAAAAATGAAGGGACCAGAGTGACTGCCATATATGTCAGGTCACATTCTACATTTTTGGATGAATCCTATTTCCTAAAACAGTTCTTAATAACATAATATACCAAAGTGAAAATGATTTCAACATGTGGATCAACATAACTGCAAAACCTAACAATTCTGAGACCTATACTGAGACATTCGAGTTGTCCAGATGAGATTGGTATGTGTTCAATAATTTGTATATTTGAGTCCTGGAACCGAGACTGAATATATTAGAGTTAGTTTGGTTCTTTCAATATTTCCTTCTAATACTTCTACCACTTGCCATTTTCATCAGTTTGTGAAATTGCCCTAGGTGAAAAACACTCTTCCTGTTCAATCAGTTTTTCCTCTGAGTTTAAGAGACTCATTCTTTATATAAATCATTCCTGGCCCTTAATTACATGATCCAAACATGTGAACCACTTCCATTCTCCCAGTAATGATAAATATTTTAAGCTGTATTACCTGCATTTAGATGCCATTATTGTTCTCTAATGGTCCATCACAGTAAGTCAAAACAAGGGCTCCATTCATTTTTAAAAGAAATCACAATCTATATTATAATAAAAACTTTACATATTTATGTAATTTATTATCACTTTTCATATTGACACTTTGTATATAGAGTAATTTATATTGAACCAATAACTTGACATTTGAGACATTGAACTGTTTATGCTGTGTTTGTGGAGTTTTGCTCCAATAAATAGTCCTTGCACATAAGTGACTCTGAGACATGACTTCCTAAGTGATGTAACTGATTAAGCCGGGATCTATATCTTCATTATTCCCCAAAAACATCATTTGGGATTTTCTTTTATTTTTCCTCTTCTCTTCCTGCTAATACAGATATCCCCATTTGCAAAACAACATTTAAAAATGGCCCAAAATTGTGTTGTCCAGTGCATAGCAATGGTGTTGGAAAGGAAATGAAAGGAAGATACACAGGAAAGCCTTCCCAGTCACTCATGGTCATTTCTCCCCTAAATTCTGCTCCCTCAATGTAAATTTCTCTTTCTTTATTTTCTTTATTTTCTTTCTTTCTTTCTTTCTTTCTTTCTTTCTTTCTTTCTTTCTTTCTTTCTTTCCCTTCCTTCCTTCCTTCCTTCCTTCCTTCCTTCCTTCCTTCCTTCCTTCCTTCCTTCCTTCCTTCCTTTCTTTCTTTCTTTCTTTCTTTCTTTCTTTCTTTCTTTCTTTCTTTCTTTCTTTCTTTCTTTTCTTTCTTGTCTTTTCTTCCAGAGAGCATGCCCATAAATGCATGGGGTGGGGAGGGGGCAGAGGGAAAGGGGGAGAGATAATCTTAAGCAGGCTACATGCCCAGCACAGAGCCCAACTGACTGAGTCACCCAGGTGCCCCTCAATGTAAGCATCTAAATTTCCTTGGCTATGTTTACTATTCTACTTCTGTCTGCACACCTGAGTCAAGAAATCATCCCTGGTCAAACATAATAAGGAAAGTACAAGAGGAACGGGTTGACTAATCTTTGGCTTCTCAAGATTAAGATTTAAAAAAAAAAGATGTTAAACTGTGAACTGTGACTAAAGATTTGTCCTGGACTACATTCTATTTTCAGAGTCTTTATTAAGTAATAACAATTTTCCCTCACTTAAAATAAGTTTTTCTATGTTGCTGGAAATTTTTGTCATAATTTAATATACTCTTTTATCCTAAACTCAAAATTTACAGAATAACTTTTAAAGCAAAGACTTTGCAACTGAAGAATTGACTGCATTTTGTTTATGTTTGCAATTCAAAACATTTTAATCTATGTCTAACATTAAAGTAGAAATGTACAATTTTCCTAGGGTTATTATCATAAAAAAGCTATTCCATTGTTCACTTTCTTACCCTCCTCACTCTTCTTCCCTACCCCTCCACATCCATACTAATCTACAAGATATTATTCACTATTACCTGATTGAAGAAAATTTCCCAGTTCTGGCAAATACAAGTTCATGAAATCCCTAGAGATAAGTAGAAAAGACAAAACCTCTCACAAAGAGTGAATTGTCAGTTGCTCTTATAAATTCAAAGTTGAAGAAAGAACACTTGTAATCATCTAACAATTATGAATCAGGGAAGAAACTGTTTCCTAAAAACCACATACCACTCAACCCTCTTGAGATATTATTCTTCATCTTGAAATACATTCAAGGAGATCAAAATAAAATGTGACCTTTATCAGAATGCCCACATTTTAAAATGCTCTATCCATCCCTGATTCCTTTCTTGCAGATCAGTCTTTTCTAGCACCTGCTAGATTGCAGCAGTCCCTTTGTTTGACATCATTTTTCCATTTGGTAATTTATTGTCTCAGACTTCATACTTACATTTGACTAAATCCTAAATGCATCAGATGCTTAACAATTCCTAGGGGATATTATGCATGTCACCTATAAACCATTCTTTAAAGTGCAGTGATTAAGCAGTATCACCAAAGATTAGGCACATTGCCTAACTACTATCATTTAAAAAAATAAAGAATTGTTGCATTCAACACAGTGATTGTAAGCAAGATGTATATGTAAAATACTAGATAATTTATAATACTAATCAAGAACTTGATATTAAAGCAATTCTTTCCCAAAAGAAAATCTGAGGGACACTTTTTTTTTAAAAGATTTTATTGATTTTTATTTTTAGAGAGACAGAGAGAGAGAGAGAGAGAGAGCACCAGTAGGGGCAGGGGCAGAAGAAGAGGGAGAGAATTTCTAACAGACTCCATGTTGAGTACAGAACCCGATGCAGAGCTCAATCTCAGGACCCAACTGAACCACCCAGGCACCCCTCAGGGAAACTTTTAAGAATCAACCCTTAGGTCCTTGCTTTACAGAGAAGTAGATGATATTATCTTATTTACACAGTAGATATTGGAATCTCATTCGTATGAATATGTAGGAGAGCTGTTTTTCACTTATACCTCACTTAGGTGGTGGCCCAGATCCATCTAAACTGTCACTTTCACTTTTTTCTTTTTCTTTTCTTTTTTTTTTTTAAAGATTTATTTATTTATTTATGATAGACATAGAAAGAGAGAGAGGCAGAGACACAGGAGGAGGGAGAAGCAGGCTCCATGCAGGGAGCCTGACATGGGACTCGATCCCGGGACTCCAGGATCACGCCCTGGGCCAAAGGCAGGCGCCAAACCACTGAGCCACCGAGGGATCCCCTTCACTTTTTTTCTGATCACAGAATACCCACACCACATCCTGCATAATTTCTAGAATGACATAGCAATGCAGTTACTTTCCAAATTACTGATTTCTAAAGATATCAATTAGATCCTCTCCTTGCCTCTATAAAACATGGAATGTTACTTCAACTATGTATCAGCGGAAATGCTGTCAGGAAAAATGTATCTGAGAATGTACAGGAGATGTTCAAAATAATTCATGAGCAAAACTTCCTTTGCTACTTCCATCTGTATTAAATCTCTTTTGTAAAATAACAGAGATTTGGAACTTATCTATGTCCATCATATCTTATCAAGTGAAATTGTCAAACTTTCTGTTTAAGAGGTAGAAACCCAGATCATTTTGTGTTTAGTCTTCATTTCCATATTTACTTTTGATCCCCCTCCTTCCCCAACCAGTGTCATGCTTTCTTCTCTGTCTCAGTGTGACTTGGTATTAGAAAATTGTGGGATTGAAAGGAAATGGAAAGCCTTTCTTCATATATTTTCAATCACTTCAGGCTAAAGTTTTTTTCTTTAAGGGAAAACTTTTTTTCTTCTCAACAGACTAGAAAAAGCAAATCAAAATTTATACCTACATCAAACTGCATTTGATTTTCATAATATCAGTGGTAATATAAAAATGAAATCTGCTCATTGTTCTAGTTTTTCTTACTTGTCTCATATTTGCAGTCTCCTGCAACAATCATTGGAACTTCTCAGTAAATGTGCAAGTTGTAAAGGTTTCCTATTTTCCATGCCTCCAGAATGTAAAAGTTAGATTTTAAATAGTCAATGCTTGAAATGCCAAAATGTGTTGCTGGAAGAGGATATATAATCTCTTTCGCTGGAGATCTTTAAGAACAGAACAGACACCTCTCCTCCTGTGTTAGTTTAAATGTGGCTGTGCCTAGAGGCAAGGAAAGACAGGGACTTCTGGAGATACTTTTAAGCTCTATGATTTATGAAATGGGTGTGCAGGATTTCAGAGGAGTGTGGACCCTCACACAGTTAGACACTTATTAAATTGCCTAAGTTATATAGTACATTTAAGGAATGTATTTTAATGAATTGTAAAAGCCTTAATCTCAATTTGTTAACTGACTTAGTAATCAAATAATAACCATTGAATTTCATTATTATTTCTGGTCAGATGAAGAATGCTCCCCCCAAAGATATGCAAACAAATCCCTGGATCTGTGATCGTTAATCTCATTTAGAGAAAAGGTCTTGGCAGATGTGATTAAGGATTTTGAAATGAAGACATTATCTTGGATTATCAGGGTGGGCTCTAAATCCCGTGACAAATGTCCTTCTAAGAGACAGAGGGAGACTGGAGATGGATAGAAGAGGGGGCAGAAAGCAGTCTGAAGACCAAGACAGAGATTGGATGCAGCCAAATGCCAAGGAAGACCCAAGAATACTGCACCAACCAGAAGCTGGAAGAGGCCACAAATAGATTCTTCCCCAGCCCCCCTAGAGAGTGTGAGGCCCTGACAGATTTAGGACATCTAGCCTCCAGCATTGTGAGAATAAATTTCTATTAGTTTAAGCCATGAAGGTTGTGGTAATGTTTTATAAAAACCACAGGAAACTAATATATCATGCTTTATAATAAAATGTTAAATCTGAATCTAAATTACTATGAGACAATCACAGAGAGTCATTTTCCTTTATATAAATTTTGTTATGCTTGTCTTATTACTTATATTGTAAAGGATCTACTTAACAATATTTGATAGATTATATATATATATATATATATATATAACTTCACAATACTTATGCACAAAGTACTGTTGAGTGAGGTGGGGAAAACCTTCCTCTGCCCTGTAGTCTTTCTGTCTGGACCTAGAATCAGATTAACATGAGAAAGATTAACAGGAGAAAATAAAATTTAATAGGCATACCTAGGGGGAATCCACATAGGCATGAAATTCCAAAGACAATGAAGCAACGTGAAACTTCTATGAGCTAAGGTGATGGGTAGGGATCTGAGGATAGAAAGGGGAGAAAGGCCACTGGCAAGAAAACCCAAGGAGGTGTTTGGGAAAACAAACACTTATGCAATAAGTTCCCTAGGTAAAGAGAAGTCTCTAGTTAGTAGTTCTCTTCCTGTTACAGGCTCTCCTTTCCAAGGTAAATTTAGGCAGTTATGAGGCAGGCAACAACTTTTTCCTGCATTGACTGGGTTTTGATTACTTTTAACTCAAAATAATATTTATGCCAAAGCGGCCCATCTTGGGGCAGTCTGCTCTGGGGCCCTACAGTACTCAACACTGGAACTGGAAGAGTAGTGACAAGTGCTTATTTTGACTGGCTCCTCCTCCATTTTTTCCCCTACCATCTCCCTAGAGGTTGTCATTATTAAGAAATTTGTGTTCATCATTTCTTGTATTTTTGTATTCCTTAATCCCATATTTATATTTCCACAAACAAAATAAATGTTTACCCCTTTATAAGTATTTAGAAATGGTACCATTTTAAATATAGTCTCCAGCAACACAATTATTTTGCAACGTTATAGATATAAAATCTATCTTTCCCACAGTTTTAGTTCATTTATTTTCTCTGCCTTACAACATTTCATTGTATAACTAACTGGGAGGCCACTTGGATTGCTTGCTTCCAATTTTTGATACTGTAAATGCACTATTGTGAACATCTTCTAGTATATATCTCCTTGAGCAAATATACAAGGTTTTCTTATCAGGTTAGAAAATGAAATACTGGGTAAGTGGATTGCTTTCCAAGATTGTTCTAGAATTTAGAAATCTACAAGCAAGAATTGGTGTTCATTCATATTCCCACAACATTTGTAATTGTGAACCAGTTTTCTCCATTCTGGTGGCATAAAATAATATTGGTCTTGGTCTTAACTTTAATTTCTCTCCCAACCCATAATCCTTGCCCCTTTACCTTACCTTATCTTCCCTTATCTTTTCTGCTTTATTTTCTCCATTGTGCTTATTATTTCTAACATACTATATATGTTACTTATTTCATTTATTTTTGTCTGCCACCACTAGGATATATGTTTCAGGAGGACAAAGAATCTCTGTGCTTTTTCTGTAACAACATACAATATATTCATGACTCTGTTAAGTATATATTGGTGCTAAGTAAATATGTAGTGAATGAGTAAAGAAACAAGTTTCCTTTGTGTGCCTTTTCCATTGTTTTGTTGCTATTATGATTGCTAATTTGTAGAAGCATTTAGTATCCTCAGCACGAATACAAATTCTTTGTCAATCATTTGTGTTGCAAACATTTCTCCCACCTTGTGACTTGCCCTTTTGACATTTTCACAGTACAGATGAATAAACCAAAGTTCTTCATTTCAATGTAGTCAAATTTATCTTGTTCATAATATCCCTTCTTATGCTAAGGTCATAAAAATATTTGTTTATAATTTCCTGTGAGTTTTTAAAGCTTGATCTTTCACATTGCTATAACTGAGTAGAGTGTGTGAGTGGTAAGACTTCTTTCCCTATATGGATAAACCCTTTTCTCTGCATCATACATTGACCAGTGTCTCTTTCCTCTGGGGTCTGGAATATCACCTATCTCAGAATTACAGTTTTGATATGTATGGGACTACATCTGGGCTCTCTAATCTGTTCCTACAGCCAATTCAACTTTTTAACACCAGTATTATGTGGGCTTAAATGACATAGCTTTATAATAATTCTTGACAATTGATAGAATATGTCCTATAAGCTTATAATTATTTTTCAAGAGTATCTTTCCTCTAATTGGCCTTTTGTTGATGTAGAAATTTTAGATAAAGTAATCAAATTTCATCCACTGCTATGAGGATTTTTGGAGGTTTTTCATTATAATTATATTATATTGTTTTCATCAATTTTAGGACTATTGACAGTGTTGTCCTGTAAAAACACCCCTCTCTGTTGTTTTGACATATATCTCTCATTATTTAACAATATAACAAAATTTTTTTCAATAAATCTTGTATTGTTCACCTGAGATTAACCCAATTATATCATGCTATATTCTTTATACTTTCCTGAGATCTGCTACTATTTTGCTTAAGATTTTTATGCATCTAAGAATGAGATGGGCCTATACATTTTTTCTCATACTTTTTCCCTAGTTTTGGTATCAAGGATAAGTATTATAATGTAAACATGAATTGTGATTTGATAAGGTTTCTATATATCCTGAAAGAGTTTAAGTAAGTTTGAAATATTTTGTTTTTTCAAAATTTAGGTAGAATATTTTTGATAGAAAACACCTGGCCTGTGTTTATAAGAATTATTTCTTTATATGTCATTAAGACATTGTTCAAATTACAATAATAAAAAGAGGGCAACGAAAGACCAAAAAAGCAGA
This sequence comes from Canis lupus baileyi, assembly GCF_048164855.1. NCBI lineage: Eukaryota > Metazoa > Chordata > Mammalia > Carnivora > Canidae > Canis > Canis lupus. The sequence continues at coordinate 16,360,675 of NC_132851.1, forward strand.
AATTGTTCAGCTAACAAACAAAAAATAATTAAGGAATTTGTGTTATTCTTACCAAGAAAATAGAGATATACTATCACATATGAAGAAAATGTTTTTTAAGAAAATAGTGAATTCTTACAATTGTTAAATTCCCAGTGAGATAAACAATCTTCTAGGAAAATGTGTTTCACAATTTGAGTCCAATAGAAAACATGAATGGAAGAATAACCTGAGAAAACCCTGGGATATTATTTATAATGCCATCTTTTGGTATCACTGAATTCAGAGCAAGAAATGTACAGCTCTGGAGCTGGAGCAAAAAACCTTGAAGCTCAAAAGCTCTCAGAGATTATCCATTATTCCCTCCATTTCTCCAATGCCACAGACTTTTTCATTTCTCTTTTCTCAACACACAAGCTTCATCCTTTTCTGTCTATAGCTGTACTATATAATATAATTAATATAATATAATATAATATAATATAATATAATATAATATAATATAAGTTTTCAGTAATGTGGCTACTTATTTAAGCCTAAATTAATTGAAATGAAATTATTCAATTCCTTAGTCACACTAGTCATTTTCAAATAATCAAGAGCCACTTGTGGATAGAAGCTATCTGAACAATGCAGATGTAGTGCATTTTGAATATGTTACATATTATTTTAAATATATTTTTTATTTATTCATTCATGAGAGACAGAGAGAGAGAGAGAGAGAGAGAGAGAGAGGCAGAGACAGGCAGAGGGAGAAGCAGGCTCCATGCAGGGAGCCTAACATGGGACTCGATCCCAGGTCTTTAGGATCAGGCCCTGGGCTGAAGGTGGAGCTAAACCACTGAGCGACCCAGGGATCCCCAATATGTTACATATTAACACTCCATCATCTACTTCATCATGAACATATCCAGAGATGGGTGCTCAAACCCAACTTTATAGTTGTCTCTAGTTAAAAATACCAATGGGGACTGAATTCTATGGTTTTCCAATTCTAAATCACTGAGGAAGACAATTTGATGGCTTCAGTTAGGTCTAGTAGCTGAATTTTATCTAATCAATTGAAGCAAAGGAACTGGTAGTTTATATAATATAAATATAACCAGGATATGACCCTTCATTAGGAACAATCTCAGAAAGAAATAGCTCAATGTATATTGCAAAAGCTCCTTTAAAAAAGCAAATATTAATTACCCATACATTTATTTAATGTTTAAAAAATGTAAATTTTTTTTTTAATTTTTATTTATTTATGATAGTTACAGAGAGAGAGAGAGGGAGGCAGAGACACAGGCAGAGGGAGAAGCAGGCTCCATGCACCAGGAGACCGATGTGGGATTCAATCCTGGGTCTCCGGGATCACACCCTGGGCCAAAGGCAGGCGCCAAACCGCTGCGCCACCCAGGGATCCCAAAATGTAAATTAACAGTTAGATTCAACTAATAATATAACTGTCAAATTGCAAATTTTGTTTTATGTTTTGTTTTTTAATATAATATCCAGTATTCGTAGAGTGGGCCAAATGAACACTCATAATTTTCTAAATGCACTGTAATTTCACATAATATTGTTGAAGTGCAGCTTTGTAATATTTGCCAAAAGCATTTTAAATGGTTTTATAAAGACCCAGGAATTTACACAAAAGAAATATTCAAATAAGCATAAAAATGTTTATATAATTAAAATCTCTAAGTTTTCAGTTTAAGAGCTAAAAATGAAAACAAATATAATGTTATGTCAATCAAAGTATAGGCTGAATCCATAATATTCTGGCAGAGAATGGATGCTCAATTAATATTCTTTATATTGGCTAACGTTTTTGCTATTGTTATTTAACACATGTAGAAATATTGATAATATATTCCAAATAAGATTATAGAAGTATACCTAAAAATAGAAAAAAATGGCTGGATGGGAATAATATTTATCTCTCAGAACTGATATCATGAGACATTTTTTTATTGTGTCTTTATATGTATGTTAAGTAGAAGCTAGATATAAGGAAGGAACCCCAAGGAGCCTTCATCCCCTCACCTGAAAGATTTCAGAGTCCCAAGTCCTTGGTGGGGGAGCATGATAGAGTAGGCAGTTAGACACGACTTGGAGGCAAGGATGGTGATAAATAGGTTATATTTTAGAAGCCCAAGGGCACGACATACTGACTTTGTGTTTTCTGAGATCCTGGGGCTAACAGACCAAGAGCCACAGGCACAGGGCATGACCCTCCTCTCTACCTATAACTCATTATAATGCATTCACAGTGCAGTTACCGCCACCCTCCCCAACCCAGCAAAGAGAAAAGGCTCCCGTGACCAGCCTGGTAACAAGCTGGTCAAAACCTCCCCCTTTCAACCTATGGGAGGAGTCCCCCAAGTGATGTAGGCAGCCTTCATTAAAGACCAACCTACTGGACATGACAGCTCCTCCCAGCCTAGAAAGGCCTAATAAAAATCCAATTCCAAAATAACCTAGCAGCAGGTTCCACCTAGGGGAGCCTGCCCACTCTTCCCTAGAGTGTGTCCTGTTGCCTTAAGCGTACTATCTTCTGTTTTCACTTGGGGCACTGATCTCTAATTCTTTATTGCATCACTGACAAGAGCTGGGGCACAATGCTTCTTGCTGTGACATCCACATCTTCATTTTGTTTCAAGTTTTTACAGCAAACATCTGTTTTTACAACAATAAATTACAGCAATAAATGCTATTTAAACATCTGATATTTTTAGTTTTGTGATCTAAAATGGTAACATTCTGGAGCACCTGATAAAGTCTCTTCTAAATTCTTTTTTTTTCTCTTCTAATTTCTTATTTTAAAAAAATTCACAAATGTTTATAATTATAGGAACTTTTTCATCATTGGAAGTAAAATATATCCTTTAAAAAAAAGGAATTTTCCTACAAGTGCATGTCTAATAAAATCGACCAAAGCAGAATATGATGATCTGTTAACACTTCATTTGCTGAAACAGAATACATGACCAACTTGAGTATATTATGTTGACTTTAAAAACACAAAAGCGCCAGCTATTTTAGTAGAAAAATGATTTTATTCAGGAAGAGCGGAGAATTATAATCCTGGAAAAGTGAACTACAGTGAACCTTAGGCGATTCTGGAGGACAAAACAGATAGACTTGTTTTAATACAGCTGAGATGGAAGCTGGAAGGGCTGGATCATGAACTGAAGCTAAGGCAGATGCTGAACCCATTAAGCCACCTAGGCACTCCTCTAGCTCCATTTTCAATGAGGTTTCCTTTATTTTCACAGTTAGTTAGAGTTGCTATTACTAAATATCATGAATTGAGTGGCTTAAACAATAGAAATGTATCAACCCACAGCTCTGCAGGCAAGAAGTCCAAGGTCAAGGTATTAGTGGATTGGCACCTGAGAAGCTATGAGGGAGAATCTGTTCCATGAATTAGTTTTTGGTTGTTTTGGACAATCTTTGGCATTTCATGGCAAAGGGTGCATCATTCTGTTCTACCTTCAACTTCATATGATATTCTCCTTGTCCAAATTTTCCATTTCTGTAAGTGATGAGGGAGAGCTAGGTTTTGTGTGTGTGTGTGTGTGTGTTTAAGATTTTATTTATTTATTCATGATAGACAGAAAGAGAGAGAGGAGAGAGAGAGAGAGAGAGAGAGAGCCAGAGGGAGAACCAACTCCCCACAAGGAACCCGATGCAGGACTTGATGCCAGACCCTGGGATCGCACCTTGAGCAGAAGGGAGATGCTCAGTCACTGAGCCACCCAGGTGTCCTGAGAGCTAGGTTCTTGTCTCATGGAGTTGACGAATGAATCCCTGGACAAAGGAAAGTGAGCAAAGTGATAGAAGTTTATTAAGCAAGGATATAAAAAAAAGTACTCAGAAGTGAGAGGGGTCCCGACAGGGTTGCCACGGGGGGGTTGTAGTGGCAGTCTTCTATTGAGAACTGATTGGGAAGTTTGTGGCCTTGAGATTCTTGTGCAGTCTTGGATGAATGACTGCTTCTCTCTTGGTCTGGTGAGTTTCTGTAATTACATTGTAGCCATCAAAGAAAGATACTCCCTAATACCCAAGACCAGTTGGTCTGGTCTCGTTTCTTTCTTTCTTTTTTTTTTTTTTTTAAGATTTTATTTATTTATTCATGAGAGAAACAGAGAGAGAGAGAGGCAGAGACACAGGCAGAGGGAGAAGCAGGCTCCACGCAGGGAGCCCGATGTGGGACCCGATCCCGGATCCTAGGATCACACCCTGAGCCAAAGGCAGATGCTCAACCGCTGAGCCACCCAGGCGTCCCAGTCTGGTCTCGTTTCTTATCTCTGATTTTTATATCACAGCACCGTTGGGATTTCTGTGAGCCTGATTCCATAGCCCCTAACCTATCTCTCCCTGTCTACCCTGCCTGTCCCACACTCATAAGGACATATCTGTACTGGATTAGGGCTGCCCTAACAACCTCAGCTGAACTTGGTCATCTGTAAATACCCTGTTTCCAAATAAAGTGACATTTACAGGAACTGATGGTTAGAATTCAGCATTTTTTTGAGAACCAAAATTCAACCCATAATGGGAAGTAAGTCAGAAAGAAATGGCCCACTACTCTGCATCTACATTGGATATATAAAGCCATTCAAATTAGAATCCTGAGTAGCTACCACCACCATTATTCTCCAGTTGCATTAAGTCCTGCTTCCTGAAGAGATGTGATTTGTTTTCCTGCTCTTCCAACTCCTGTCACCAATTATAATCATTGAGGGACCAGGGCATACCAAGAGCAAAAGGGGAATAGACAGTAGAACTTTGCTCAGAATAAATACGTAATCCCTTTGAGAAGCAAGCCCATTTGAGAAACTGGGGAATTTCCACAGGAGTTCCCAGAGCAGGGAAGATTGACACCAAATTTCAGTAGGTAAAACAGATAAATGAGAGGTAAGGGAGTGTAGGCTATAACATGTGTAGGCTACCATGTCAGAAATCTCACCTATAAAAGAATGCGTAATATTGAGGAAGCTGTTAATTTGGTTAGTTTTAAGTAGAAGGGAATTCAGTTGAATGCAAGGATATAATATAATAAGAGAAATGGAAAAAATATTTTTTTAAAAGAAGAAAATACATGATAGAAGGTCTAGGTAGAATGGGATTTATAGAATTGGAACTATTAGTTTGTGGACATAGGCTAAAAGTCTTTGCCCCATATTATAAAGAGGGCTCCCAGGATTGCAAATGGCAGAAAATAAACAAATTTTTCATTACAGAATTATTATTACATATTTTTTGTATTATTATACTTTGTACACTTTTTATATAAAGTGCCATTTATCTTACATCTTTGTAATCCCTACAGTAGCAAAATAACATGTGGAAATCTGATCAAAAATGGAAAATCAAGGGCTAAAAAGAATAGTGCTGTTAACTCTGGATTTAGCTGTGATGATGACTCACAGCTCTAAACATTTTAGTAAATAAATGATAATAAATGAAAAAGACCTTAGTGCCCTTATTCAGAAACAAAGAGAGAGACCCTCATTGTTAAAGAACTCTATTCTGTGCTTCTGAAGTTCCATATCCTAAGTGAAATTAATTTGAAGTTACTTTCTTGTATGTGTTGTATTGATCATAAATTATAGAAAACAGGGCTAGGAGACATTTTTTCACATTTATCCAGTTTTACCTCTATCTTTAAAGTGCATTTATTTTTTATGAACTTCCTTCTCTACCACAGTACATTTCCCTATGAATTACAATACAAAAATTAGTATGCCCACGCAGCCATTGATTGGAAGGTAATTTGTAGAACACCTATAACTGCTATAGTCTGGTCTCTTATTCAACGTTGTCATTTAAAAAGTATTTCTGGTTATACTTAAGAGTCAGCTCTGTTCTCCCTGATGACTGACAGTGCAACAGTGCTTGTTTAAATACAGCATTTTGAATTTCACCTCAGGTTTTGAATAATTACTGTATTTAATAGTTGACTAATCAGAACCCAAAAGAGAATTTCTGCAAATGAACTCAGTATGAGGCTCCCTAGCTAGCTCTTCCAAAGTGCCTCTGTAAATGTAGCAAGCTTGACATTCATTGCAAAGTTGCTATTATTATAGGTAGCATTAGCCATGAGCCAGAAAATGTGAATTCCATTACTAGAAGAACATATAATACCGTTGCTACTAGAATTCCCCCAGAGGAGTATGAGATAATTCAACATTTTTCTGGCAGCAAGCTATTTTCAATATTAACATGTACGATTTTTTTTTGAAATATATTAATCACATTAGTGTTTATCTTAGGGCTTTTTTTTCCCTGTAAGATAGCCAATATACTCGTTTTATTAATATTTTTCTCTCTATATTGCCTTTGATAATAATTTAACTTTAACTAGTTACTGATTTTTCCTACTTTCATATTTATAAGAAACAAAGAGTCTTGCATACAGTTATTTAGAAATTAACTAATTATCATTAATTAGCTGTCACTTAGTCTGTCACTAGCTTCACAATGTGAAAATAATCCTTGGAGGAAATGTAAAGAAATTAATGTTTTAAAAGATTTTGTCAAAAATATTTGAAAAAAGTGAAAATAATCTTTTCAGGAAAACATAAAAACTGCAAATAAATGTTTTAAAGATCTAGAGCCAACCAAAATTGAGTTACACTTGCCACCATTACTGAAAAGAGCACTATTCTTCATTTGCGCTATAAATTCTATAAATGATAGTCTTGATCGAAGGTAAAATTTGAAACTATACATTTTCAAGAACTCTCTAGCAATATTTGAAGTTATCTATACTCTGAACATTTTAAGTGCAACCAAAAGGATTAATTTAGAATGAATAAACCTAAATTTAAAAATGTATTGTTTACTAAATATTTAATGTAAACATATATTTCTATTTGTATATTCTTGTATATGTGCATTTATATATAAATATGTACATTATATATTTATTATATGTATGTATTGTGTATATGCATTTTATATTTTATGTAAATATGTATTTGTATACAAATATATATGTAAATAATGTATATAGGATGATTATGTGTATAAGTATACACGATTAATATTATAATATAAATATTTATATATTTAAATTTGATCTGTTGTGCCAGTTAGTTTCTTTTTTTTTTTTTCCTTTTTAAAGATCTTATTTATTTAGGAGAGAGAGTGAGTGGAAAGGGGCAGAGGAAGAGGGGGAGAAAGAATCTGAAGTCCATTTGCACTGAGCATGGAGCCCTACACTTGATCCTATAATGTCAAGATTAGGACCTGTGCTGAAGTCTAATGCTCAACCCACTGAGCCATCCTGGAGCCCTGTGGCAGTCGCTGCTAAGATGGCTCCCAATGACCCTCACCTTCTAGTATGTTAATATTATACATCATGCATACTCCTTAGTGTGGGCTGAACCTAGTAACTTACTTCTAACGGATAGAATATAGCGAAAAGCCCAAAGATTAGGCAACAGGAAGACCTTGGCTTCTTCCTTGTTCACCTTCTCTTGCTTTCTCACTTGCTTTGATGGAAGCCAGCTTTCATAATGTGAAGTACTCTGTAGAGACACTCATGTGGGAAGTAGCTGAGCCAGGCCTCTGGCCAACAGCCAATGAGTAACTGAGTCCCTCACTTCAACTAACCCTAAGGAAATAAATCCTGTTAATGTTAATGACTAAAAAAAAAAAAAAAAAATGTTAATGACTGAGCTGGGAAGCAGTCTTCCCTGCCTCCAAGCCATCCGGCCTGTTGAGCCTTCAATTAAGATCACGTTCTTGACCATTACCTTGATTGCAGTCTTGCAAAAGACTGGGAACCAGAGAACCTAGCCAAGATGTGGCTGAATTCTTGAGCAACAGAAACTGTGAGATACTAGATTGTTGTTTTAAGCCACTGCATTTGGGGATGATTTGTTATACAACAAAAGCTAATTAATGTATCTATGTATTTATCTACAAATGCACATAAAATGATATAAATATTGTTTATATGAGTATTTACTACTGATGCTACAACTTCAAAGGTAGTGATAACCATCTTCAGTTGTCATAAAATTACCCTGGTTATTTTGATTCCTATTAATTATTGCAGAGAAATTTAAATTCTAGATATTAAGAAATGTATGTTTTTCAAATGTGAACTATGGAAAATATAGTCACTAAAGCCTATGGATACTTTGTGGTGACTTCTCTCTGCTGTATCAATACTAACATAAATATTTTTAACCTTCACTGACTTTGAAGGCTGAGTGCTATTTCAACATGTCTTTTTTTTTTTCTTAAAATAAGTTTAACTTGTTTCCTCCTGTTTCCCACTATGAAATGACATTCCTACTTCTTTTTTCATACTCTGCTTCTGATGTAGCAGCATGATGCTTTCTTTTTTAATTATATCATGTGTTCTTATTTGTGTCTATGCTGACTTTTGAAAATTAATTCCTGGAGTTCATAGCTATATGCTTCAAAGATAACCTTCTCAGAAATGAAATAAAAAAGGAAATGCTGAAATTCATTTCTCAATTCACATAATGATTCAGAGTTTTAAGGAAACTCATTTTATGAATGCTTACAAATTTAACTATTTTGCTTTAATTTTGGTTAGCAATAGTACTAATGGTAAAAGTAATATTTATGAGCTTTGAATAATATTTATGGCTTTCATATATTTTATATTCTCCTAATTACAAATCCCATAGTAGCTAGCAGTGTTGTCATTTTTCATATGAAGAGACTAATGCTCATAAATATTAACTAACTTACATAAGGTCACAAAGATGGTAAACAATTATGTTAGAAGTTGAATTGGCATACTTTGAATTCAAAATTCTGTTTTTTATAGCAATTAAGAATATTTAACCTAAACAACTAATATCCATAATGAAGTTACTATTGGTTCAAAATTACATAACTATGTTTTTTTCTTCATTTTTTTTTGGTATGCTTAATAATAGAATAATGGATTAGACTAGATAATTTCTATTGACTAAAAACTCTAATATACCATGATTCTATTCAGGTGACCATTTACACTTAATGACAAAACCTATCACAGTGTGTTGAAATAGCAACCTAAATATGCTTACTCCACCTTTCACTTGTCAGAATAGCTAAACTAAAGAAAAAGTAACAAGTGTTAAAACAGATGGGGAAAAAATAGAACCTACATACATTATTGGTGGGAATGTAAATTGGTATAGCCAGAGTGGAAAACAATATAGAGATTCCTCAAAAAATTAAAAATAGAAATAACATATGCCCCAGTACATTCACTGCTGCCTATTTACCCAAAGAAAACAAAATAAAAAAGATACATGTGCCTTTATACTTATTGCAGTATTATTTACAACAGCAAGGATATGAGAGAAACCTGTGTCCACTGATAGATGAATGGGTAAGGAAAATTGGATATATATAATGAATGTGATATAATGAAATATTATACAACCATAAAAAGGATGAGGTTGTGCATTTGTGACAATACAGATGAATCTAGAGGGTATTATGCTAAGTGAAATAAATCAGACTAAGACAAATATCATGATTTCACTCACATGCGGAATCTAAAAAAAAACCAAAACAAATGGATAAATAAAAAGCAGAATACAGGGAACAAACTGATGGCTGCCAGAGGGACAGGGTGGGAGGATGGGCAAAGTGGGTGAAGGAGGGTGGGAGATACAGGCTTTCAGTTGTGGAGTGAATAAGTCATGGGAGTAAAAGGCATAAGGAATGTAGTAAATGATAGTGTAATAGCATTGCCTGTGACAGATGGATGGTAGCTACACCAGTGGTGAGCAGAGCATAATGTATAGAGAAGTCATTGGCTGCCTTTTAGTTTTGTTGATTGTTTCCTTTGCTGTGCAGAAGCTTTTTATCTTGATGAAATCCCAATATCATTTTTCTTGTTTCCGTTGCCTGTGTGACATGTCTGTAAGAAGTTGCTACAGCCAAGGTCAAAGAGGTTTCTGCCTATGTTCTGCTCTAGGATTTTGATGGGTTCCTGTATCACCTTAAGGTCTTTCATCCATCTCGAATTTGTTTTTGTGTATGGTGTTAAGAAAGTTGTCTAATTTCAGTCTTCTGCACATTGCTGTCCAGTTTTCTGAACACCGTTTGTTGAAGAGACTGTCCTTTTTCCATTGGCTATTGTTTCCTGCTTTGTCAAAGATTAGTTGACCATATAGCCATAGGTCCATTTCTGGATTATCTATTCTGTCCATTGAGCTATGTGTCTGTTTTTGTGCCAGTACCATACCAGTCTTGATGATTATAGCTTTGTAATATAGCTTGAAATCCGGAATCGTGATGCCTCAAGTTTTGTTTTTCTTTTTCATAATTGCTTTGGCTATGTGGGGTCTTTTGTGTTTCCTTACAAATTTTAATATTATTTGTTCTAGCTCTGTGAAAAACTCTGGTGTTATTTTGATAGGAATTGCATTAAATGTGTAGATTGCTTTGTGTAGTATGGGCATTTTAACAATGTTTGTTCTTTCAATCCATGAGCATGGAATGCTTTCCCATTTCTTTAATTTCTTTCAAAAGTGTTTATAGTTTTCAGAATATAGATCTTTTTACTTATTTAGTTAGATTTATTCCTAGGTATTTCTTTCAAAAGTGTTTATAGTTTTCAGAATATAGACCTTTTACTTCTTTAGTCAGATTTATTCCTAGGTATCTTATTGGCAAATGAGATTGATTCCTTAATTTTTTAAAGGATTTTATTTATTTATTTGAGAGAGAACAGGAGAATACAAGCAGGGGGAGCAGCAGAGGGAGAGAGAGAAGCAGACTCCTTGCTGAGCATTGAGCCCAACATGGGGCTGGATCCCAGGACCCCAGGACCGAACAGAAGGCAGACAACCAACTGAGCCACCCAGGTGCCAAATTCCTTGATTTCTTTTTCTGCCACTTTGTTATTGGTGTATAGAAATGCAACAGACTTCTGCACATTGCTTTTATATCCTATGACTTTGCTGAATCCCTGTATGAGTTCTAGCATTTTTTTAGTGGTACATTTCAAATCACTGCATTGTACACGTGCAACTAAATAACATGGTGTGTCAACTATACTCAAATAGATAAGTAAACAAGCCATATAGTATTACAACAACAACAGAAAGAATATTTACTTTATAAAATAGATTCTATTAGAAGGCGAAAGAATATTATCCAAACTGTAGTTACTGAAGTTTGAATATAATATGCTAAATACCTTATATTTCATATTTTAGCAAGAAACCTACTCATCTCTTTTTTTTAAAAGATGCATGTTATAAGTTATGAAATAAAATAATCTAAATACAATAGAAGATTGACTTTCAGGAAACGAAATCATTGGAGATGTTTTAAAGTTATATACTGAAAAAAAAAAAAGAAATAAAAGAGACTTGAGGTTGATTTGCTGGTTATTCTGTTGTCTCTTAGCCACATACTCCCTCTTCTGTGCTTCTCTCTTACAGATATCTCATTCTTCATTTGCAAGTTGTGATTTTAAATCTTATTGTTGAAGTTTTTTGTTTTTTTTTTATGGCAATTTGCTTTGTCTCCACACAAATATTCAAATACCTTGATTGTTCTATAAAACATAATAATAAAAATAAATACATAAATACATAAAACATAATAATAATTTTTCATTCATTTTCTTCCTCTGGTGGTTCCAATATATGATCCTATTGAGGATATGACTTTGTTGTCATTTGTTGGGTTTTAACCTTTTTAATCATTTGAATTTCAAGCAATTTGGTCTTTTTCATCGGTTCAATGAATTTTGGTTTTTTTGGTTGCCAATTTTCCATGGATTTTTTTTTCTATAGAAAATTAAGATCTGGAATATAAATGATTCCTTCAGAGAGAATTTTGCTTTTGTTTCAGTGAAGTTCTTTGCTTTACCACCAGACAGGAGCCACCTTAGACAAAAATGTTTTGTTCTTTAAAAAAAAAAACAAAAAAAAACTTGTCTTTTTTTTTCATTAAACCATGCAAGTCTTATGAATTTTGCCTTCAGATAGGCTTGATAATGTATGTATGTATGTATGCATTAATTTATTTTGTATTCATGACAGATTCAGATAGAAAGGCAGAGACATAGGCAGAGGGAGGAGCAGGCTCCCTCTGGAGACCCAGGATCATGCCCTGAGCCTATGGCAGACACTCAACCAGTGAGCCACCCAGGCATCTCAAGGCTTGATAATTTACAAATCCTCAGGGGAGTTTTTTTCTCCCTTGTGCTCAGCAATAGTGAAGGAGAAATGAATAGAGGTGTGTGCAGGTGTAGTGATGAGTGATGGGTTTTTTATTAGCTCATTTTTGCTTTTGTTATGATGCTATAAAGCTTATCCTGATATAGACCCATCCATTAGCCTCCCCTCCATGAGCTGATCTTTCCTTTATCTTTGGTTTCCCAAGCTCCACAAGACCATGAACAGTGTTACTTAAATTTATCAAGTTTGATAAATGGCCTCAAGACAACTGGTCTCAATGCTGATTCTAGTCTATTTGTATTCTCTTCTCCATAAAAGCCCAGCACTGACTATCATGTGATAAAATTATGTTACTTACTAATACATCACATTTGTGTTCATTCACCAGTTTTCAGGCCATTCTCTTTTACTTCTAAACTCATTTAGTGTCTGGCTCTTTATAATTATCTCCAACATCATTCATATTTTAATGACTGGTTATTTCAATATAGATGAGACGATTCTGAAATTCTAGCTCTCAGTTACTTAACTTCTCTTTAATGATTCAATCTCAACCATTCACTTTCAAATGCCAATGCCTCCTGGAACTTGTCAGTACCAGGAATGTCAACTCCTCATTTTTTTCCTTTCCCATTTTTTAAAAAACAGCAAAAACACCTTTATTTTTTGGCTTGCTTCCTCAATTTGTTAGTCCATCTCTGACAAATCCCTAGGACCCTTTAGGATCTTACTCCAGTATACTTTCACTTTTCAATGAGCCTTTCCCCCTTGATGTCTTTCTTCCCTATTTATCCAGCCCAACAATCAATCATTATAGTTTCCTTGAACACATTCTTAACTCTCTTGTTCTTTCTTCTTTTTTTTTTACTTTATTTTTTTGAAAGAGAGAATGTGAACATGAGACAGAGAACATGAGCAGGGGTGAGAGACAGAGGGGGAAGTAGACACCCCACTGAGTAGGGAGCAGATGGAGGACTCTACCCCAGGACCCTGGGATCATGACCTGAACCAAAGGCAGATGCTTAACCATCAGAGCCGCCCAGGTGGCCTCTCTTGTTCTTTCTATGCTTCCTTGAACTCAAATGGAAGAAACAGAATTCCAGTTCCCTGCCTAGGATTGCCTTCCTATCTAGCAGGATAACTTGCACTTACACCTTTAAAATATATTCAGAATCCAATTACTTTTCAATACCTTCACTGCCATCACCCTGTTCAGAGGCACCATCTTTTCTCACCCAGATTACTACAGAAGACTTCAAATTTGTCTCCTTGTTCTCACCCTGGTTTTTCTACCATCTGGGCTCAACACAGTAACAATGGTCACCCCTCTAAAAAATAATTCAGATCATGTCACTCACCTGTGCATGTGCACACACACACACATACACACACAAAAAGGAATATCTCCCCACTTCACTCAAAGTAACATGAAATGTATTAAAATGTACAATTACGGTAAACATATGTCTTAAGTTTGCCCAAGAAAATTTCATTCTTAAAAGGGTCTTAATTTATGCAATTAACTATATTATTATTGGCTATCGTTAAGCCCTTATAAAATTTACCTTTCATTATTTTACCTCTGACTGCATCTCCTACATTCTGCTTGTTTGATTACTTACCTTTGATTTCTCTCTTAATCATTATCCATCCATGCTTACTCTTCTGAACAATGTAGCACGTTGCTGTATGGGATCTTTGTGGTGACTGTCCCTTTCCCCTGGAAAACTACACCCACATAATCAAAGAACTATTTCCTTCATTTAGTTTCATCTCTTTTTTTTTTTTTTTTTCAAATTTCTCCTTCCCAGGAGAGCTCATCCTAACCAGCCTATTTAAAATTGAAAATTGCCTCTGTAACCTGAGACTTCCAATTTTCCTTTTGCCGTCCTATTTTTTCCTTCGTCATTGATCATCTTTTAACATTCTTAAAATAAATCTATTTCTATTAGAATATAAACTACTTAGGGCACAGATTTTCTGTTTTTATTCTCTCTTGTGCTCCAAGTATCCACCCTGCAACAAAGTAGTTTCTTAAACTATGTAATGAAATAAATAATACAAATAAGTTACCATAACCAAAAATCATTATTTTCAAATTGAAAGGATCAACCCATCAATAATCATCCCAGTATGTTAAAAAAACCCTCATACCAAGGACAAAATATTAAAAATATTGTGGATAAAGAAACAATTTTACAGCTTACACAGAAGGAAAGAGAGAAAATTAGAACCAAAGTTCACAAATAAGGGGTGGCTGGGTGGCACAGTGGTTGTCTGCCTTCAGCTCAGGCCATGATCCTGGAGTCCTGGGATCAAGTACCACATCAGGCTCCCAGTGGGGAGCCTGCTTCTCCCTCTGCCTATGTGTCTACTTCTCTCTGTGCATATCTCATGAATAAATAAATAAAATCCTTTTTAAAAAGTTCATAAATAAGAATGATAGAACAATCTTTTGTAGACACCTCTGAAGTAGAAGAAAATGGAGAAAAACCTTAAATATTTTTGGGTAAATGTCCAATCTAATATTCTATCCCAAGACAAATCTTCCACCAAGCTTTCATATTGAATAAGGACATTGGGAGGTATCTAAGGTCTAAAAAATTCATCTTTTATTCATCTTTTCTTCCTTTCTTTAGAAGCAAGTACAGAATGTACATTACTAAAATAGTAAACCAAGGAAGAAGAACCAAGCAATAGAAGGCCCACAATAGATAAATGAATAGATATCTCATGAGAATAGAGGATGAAAATGCAAAGACAGCAAATTTGAAACAGAGTGGGAGGACAACCAGACCAGGCTGGAGCATCAGGTCTGAGGTTTTGATTGTTATTCAAGAAGAGTTGAGGCAGTAAGCCACATATTTAGAAGGAGCTGGAGTTGGTCTTCCTGAAGAAAATGAGGAGTTTTGAGAGGTTATGCCATCATGAAAAAAGAGCTAGTAAAATTCAATCCACAAACCTGATAGAGAGAGTAAGAGAGAAAGGAAACTTAACAACATATCAAGATAATCGCTCAAAAATAATTAACTGATGAGAAACTGAAACCACGGACCTCAGGTACGTATAGTGGGGTGCTAATTCTTACAACTGTATGTGAATCTTCAAAATGAGGAATTACTATCAAACTGTTCCATAGCCTTAAGACTTTTATCTGTAGAAACCACGAAAGAAATAGAAATCCATCTCAAAAATGGAATAGACTATGACAAAAGGTGGTAACTAAAATAAAATGTTAAGTCAAGGAAGGAGTATGAATACAGAATTGACTTCAACCTATATAAAGACAGAGAAATTGTGTTAAAAATGGGGAACAGCTAAGTAGGTGAGTTAGGATGCAATAATGAGGTGATAGTCCTCTTTGAGTGGGAGGAGAGGGAACCAGAAAACAAGAAAGCAACCTTCCTTTGTGAGAGAAGAGGCAAGAGTATCAATGAATATAATGAGCAATAACATATTTGTGCTACTGAATTATATTTAAAGATATTTAGTCACTCAGACATTGTCATGGAAGGTATTTAGTATAAGACTAATGTCCTTGCAGATTTATTTTACAAAAAGTTCTTAAAATTATCTTTTAAAAAAGAGATTAAACTTTTTCTACTAAAATTAAAGTCAACTGTAAAGAAAAGAAACTACCATTGCAAGATCAATTTATTTAATCAGTATTTACAAAGGACCCTACTGTATGCCAGATATTCAATAAAATGTTAATTGAGTAAAGATAAAATGGCTGATAATTTGATTTCTATCTTTTTTTATACTCTAGTGCTAGTTCTTCTTGAATAATATTTAATTCACTGAGGTGGGGAAATTGTGCAGAGACTTTCTAAGAAAATATATTTAGTTTGAGGATAAGATCAAGACACTTTATTTGGGAAAAATATCAAACTATGTTAATGGAGAATGGCAGTTTGCACTTCTATAATGATATCATTTTAAGCTATATAATCTGAAATTGTAGAAATTACATTCAAATATGTTGACATTTATTTTTTGAAATAAGGTAAAACTCAGTCCTATTTTTCATTTTGTTATTTTTTATTGCAGAAATCAACCACTGTATAAACAACTGTTTTTTAAGATGTTTTCTGATACATTATATGATTATACTGTCACCAATCTCACTTTAGTAATTATTCTCCCCACAAACATAAGAGAAATCTTACTTACGCACTTTGTGAAAAGCTAACAGCATATTATTAAGAGAAAATACACCCTACAACTTTCTTTAGTCTTACAAAAGATACTTCACTTAAATTGTACAAGATATTTTCTTAAGAAAAGGATTATTTCAACAAATCATATTTCAGATAGATTGTATATATAACTCATGATTACATTTCAAAATACGGTGTTTTAATTCCAAGCCCTTACTGGGTTTGAAGTCATTATTGTACTGTAAAGAACCAAGATTTAAAATAATAATAATAATAATAATAATAATAACTACACTTATGATGAAAAAATTAAATGGAAAAAACAAAAAAAAATATAAAAAATAAAAAAGAAACTATCAAATGAATTTTTTAAGTTGCTATTCATTTGACGAGAGAGAGAGAGAGAGAGAGAGAGAGCATAAGCAGGGGGACTGGCAGGCAGAGGGAGAGGGGGAAGCAGACTCCCCACAGAGCAAAGAGCTCCACCTGGGGCTTTATCTCAGACCCCAGGATCATGACCTGAGCCCAAGGCAGACACTTAACTTACTGAGCCACCCAGGTGTCCCTCAAATGAAATTTTCAAAGTACTGAATCTGGAAGATGATTATTTATGTGTATTTCAAAGCTGCATTTCAAAGATATCCTATTTTTTTTTATTTTTTTTTTTATTTTTTATTTATTCATGATAGGCACACAGTGAGAGAGAGAGAGGCAGAGACACAGGCAGAGGGAGAAGCAGGCTCCATGCACCGGGAGCCTGACGTGGGATTCGATCCCGGATCTCCAGGATCACGCCCTGGGCCAAAGGCAGGCGCCAAACCGCTGCGCCACCCAGGGATCCCCAAAGATATCCTTAGTATGAAAGTAAAAACCCAATAGAACCTCCTGTTGAACCAAAAAAGACTTAGAAAAATCAAAGCAATGATCTGCACAATATTTATTAGAATTTTGTGTACCATATTTGAGACACTATGGTAGATAGGTACGATAGGAATAGAGATGAGATGTCTGTAAAGTATTATCACTTTCCTCACAGAAACTTACTCCTTCATGGTTGCGGAAGCCAGAAGTCCAATGTCTTGGACTGGGCCACACTCTTTCTGAAGGCCCTAAGGAAGCATCCTTTCTTGCCTCTTCCAACTTCTGGTGGTTCCAGGTGTTCTTGGCTTGTGGCTGTGAAAATGTAATCTCTGCCTTTGTCCTTATGTGGCCTTCTCTATAGCTACCTCCTCTTCTTCTGGCTTTTGTAAGGATATTGCCACTGGTTATAGTGTCCACCCGAATAATTTCAAATCAATATTCTTCACTTAAATACATCTTTTACAAAGATCCTGCAATGTCACATTCGTTGATTTCACAGGGTGGGACATGAATTTTGTTTTCTGGCCATTATTTAACTGGCTAGACTGAAATTGGTGATGATTCTTGGGGGGATAATGTGAACTGATTTATTTATTTATTTATTTTTTTTTTTTTTTGTGAACTGATTTAAAATGAATAACTGATCAGTGTAGAAAAGTAATATAACATATAAATATGTGGAAAGGCAACTGAGACCAGGTCAGAGAAGACTGAATATAAAACCAGGAAGATCGGAAGTTATCTGGTAGACAATGAAGAAGTATTAAGATACATTTTGGAAAGAGATCATATGCTTAGAGTTTCACTTTTAAGAAAACTATCAGGTATGAGGAGGAAAGGTTAATGAGACGTAAGAATGAAGGCTGAATGTTCCAGCCAGTCAGCCCTAAGAAAGAAGAAAATCCTGACATTTGCAAGAACATGGAAAGAACTTGAAGACATTATGCTGAGTGAGACAAATCAGACGGACAAATACTGCATGCTCTCTCTTATGTGTGGCATCTAAAAAGCCAAACTCATGGAAATAGAATCAAGTTGTACATATCAGGGGCTGGGGGGTGGGGCAATTGGAGAACTGTTGATCAAAGGATTCAAACTTGCAGTCATAAGGTGAAGGAGTTCTAGAGATCTAATGCACAGCATAATGATTGTAATCAACAATACTATATTATATATTTCAAAGTTGCTATAAGACTAAATCTTAAATGTTCTTACCATGAAAAAGAAATGATAATTATATGACTTGATACAGAAGCTAGCTAATGCTAAGTAGTAATCATATTGCAATTTATAAAAGTATCCAAATCAATATGCTCTAATTTTAATCTTACACAATGTTACATGTCAATTATATCTCATTTTTTTTTTATCTCAATAGAAATTTAAACTAGTAGGAGTAATATTGGAGCTGACCTATTCATAGCCATGATATTTCAGCCCATGGATGACTTTCACCAATGACAGTTGAGAGGGAGAAGGGATGGATCTCTTGCCTTCTGTGACACCTTCACCTTCACAGTCCTTTTCTTCAACATCTCTCTAAAGAAACGCCCTCTGGGCAGCACCCACAGTTACCTCTGCTTTCGATCACACCACTACACAGTATAAAAGCAATGAGAACTACACATATCTTTTTAAATTTCCCAACAGCCACATAAGAAATGGAATACACAAAATTAATTTTAATAGTATTTTAAACCAGTATAGCTAAAATAGCATTGGAATATGTAATCAATATAAAAAATTATGAATAAGATCTTGCTACAGATTGAACATTTGTGTTCACCCAAAATGTATATACTGAAACCTATGTAATGATATTTGGAGGTAGGACCTTTGGGACGTGATTGAGTCATAAAGATGAAGCACTCATGAATAGAATTAGGGCCTCTATAACGGAGACCCTAAAACTTTCCCTCACCCCTGCTGCAGTGTGAGGACAGAGCAAGAAGACAGTCTATGAACAGGATTGAGGCTCTCACCAAACACTCGATCAGTGCCTTATCTTCAATTTCCCAGCCTCCAGAATTGTGAGAAAACAATTTCTGTTGTTTAGAAGTCACCCAAGTCTATAGTATTCTAACAGCCCAACAGACAAGGGCAGACTTTTTACTTTGTTTTCAAAGCTTTGAATTTGGTGTGTATTTCATACTTACACCACATTGCAATTCAGATTAGCCATAGTTCAAGTGCAAAGTGGACATAAGGAGTTAACAGCTATCCTGTTGATCATCACAGTTCTGTAAAGTGTCCTCATCTATGTGTTTGTCTCAATAAGATCATTTGAAATCTGGCAGTCACATCTCATAGAATTAGAGGGTATAGTGTAACAAATAACTTGGTTTTTATGCATGTCAGTATTCTTTCCTCTGTATATTTTCTTCTCCTTCTCTTTTCTTTCTTTTTTAAGCAGAGAATTACATCCATCTTGCTTTAGGACTGTTCTTCCTTATTTATGTGTTTGCACCCCTCCATGTGGTATTTTCCATGGTAGTCCCCATGCTCCACCCACAAATGACAACTTGTTTGAGCATGCCTATTTAATGTTGCAGTACAACAATAATTACGATTTATTTTGTTCACATCATGCTCCAAAAATGCTGAAGAGTTGGCATTAACACTTACATTCTCCAGAGATTCCCAAAGGCAACTGTACTTTGCAATTGGTTGTGCAGTGCAGGTGTTAGAAATAAAAGTGGCCCTGAAAGCAAGAACTGTTGGGCACCACTGTTACTTTGTATCCTTCTTCTGGCTTGAAATGTGATGCTTTGATGGAACTACTATGTTTTAGCCTGAAAAATCTCCCTCTGGGCACATTTAATGGATGAAAAGGCTAAGGCAAGAGTAAAGATTAATTAGCTCATCTGAGGTCACTTAATAATAGAGCGGCAGAGACGATAGCAGAAATATGTACCCAGAAACATGAATTTGTAGGAATTTACGCAAAGTACTTGGCAACTTTTCTTTGATGAGAACCGTAACTACAGTATGAAGAACAGTAAATTCTGGATACCAACCACTCTAAATGAATTTAGATTCAGTCATATTAATGTCATGTAAATGCGTTTGTATTAATTTCATGTTTGTTGTCAATCTTTCTTGCATGAAAACTAATCTGTACCTTATATTGAGCTACCTAAGAGCTACTATTTGTTATGCAATCCGATAAAAACAGGTCTGTTGCTTAATTTCCCTAAAGGGGCTTACATTTCTACTTCACACAAAATATTTATCTTCAAATCTTTATAAGAAGTTACATCAAGGATGCCTGGGTGGCTCAGAAGTTGAGCAAATGTCTTGGGCTCAGGGAATGATCCCTGGTTCAGGGATTGAGTCTCTCACTGCGATCCCTGTGAGGAGCTTACTTCTCCCTCTATGTCTCTTATGAATAAATAAATACATTTTTTAAAAAAGAATTACATCAAAGAGTTCATAAAAATGTATCCATTAGTTATCAGTTACATACAGATTTTTAAAATTGCATATTTGAAGCCAGAAAGATGGCAGTTTTATCATATAAATGTGATGATAGAGCAGATGATGTATATTACAAATGTGTATTGCATGAGAAAAAATAAACTTAGTTCTCAAATTATAATACTAAAATTCCTAAAGTTTGAAGTGTGAGGGATGGAAGAAAGTAACTGAGCTAGTGATGATGGTGACACAGTACATGAAAATATAAGTTGTATCAGCACAGTCTTGATTTATTGGTTTATTTATATTCCGAGATGGCCTTAATGTTCTCAGCTTGACTAAATTCTGGACAGATTTCTTCCTGATTATAGGCCTCACCTTCTCTTTTCTTAGAACATTTGCTTTAGAAAGCTTGCAATTATAAATTCTTTCTCTTCCTTTTTGAGATATAAATAGTTATATATCATTTTTATATATAATATTTTATATACAGTTTTAAATATATATAGTTTTGTCACCAGTTAGACCCCAAAAGCCTGACCTCTACTGCCCACCTGCTTATAGTCACTGACCTTTGTTCCACATTTTTTTTTAAGATTTTATTTTTTATTCATGAGAGACACAGAGAGAGAGAGAGAGAGAGAAAAAGAGGCAGAGACACAGGCAAAGGGAGAAGCAGGCTCCATGCAGGGAGCCCAACGTGGGACTCAATCCCGGGACTCCAGGACCACACACTGGGCTGAAGGCAGCACTAAACCGTTGAGCCACCTGGGCTGCCCTGTCTCACATTTTTCTTTAAGCTCTTCTTTTCAGCTTATCTCTTAATTCAGACAAGTGGAAACAGAAACCACCCCTTAGTGGTAGCAACTGCCCTAACAAGACCCTCCACTGGCCCAGACCACCTTTACCAATTTGAGGATTCCCCTAATTCACGACCTTGCAGATGGACCATGAAGTGACCTCTAGAATGACTGACAACTACTTTTACCTCATTATAATACTAAAATTTTTGCCAAGGAGGAGTACAAGCCTCATCTACAAAACATGCAATGTATGAGCAGGCATGTTTTCTTAAGGTGTGTGTGTATGTGTAGCCTTATGCCCGCCTTACATACAATGACAAGGCTTACTTATCTAAATACTCATCCTAATTCTAAATAAAAG
This sequence comes from Canis lupus baileyi, assembly GCF_048164855.1. Classification (NCBI taxonomy): domain Eukaryota; kingdom Metazoa; phylum Chordata; class Mammalia; order Carnivora; family Canidae; genus Canis; species Canis lupus. Next base: position 16,382,429 of record NC_132851.1, read on the forward strand.
GAACCCATTTACCTTTGCTCAGGGAGTCATGGCTTTGGAAGTTATTTCCAGTGATATCCTTATTTGCTGCAAATAAAGTTTACTTTGCGTGACAACTCACCTAGTGTATCTGTGACTAACCAAGGAGTGAAGTCACATTGGTTCAGTTACAGTTGTAGGTGTATATAATTTTTGAAATGTATATGATTTTAAGTTTATATTTAATTTAAGTAATATATAGTTTAATTATGTGTACTTTAGGAATGCATTCAAAAGCAATAATCATAGATTTATGAGTAAGGATACTTTAAAAACAGTATTATTTAGAATAATAAAACATTTATAGTAATTAAAAGTTTCAATAATAAGGATTCACAATATGGAATATTGTAAAACCTTAAATTCATGACTTGAGACTCACTGTTTTTAATGTGCAAATGCTCATGTTGACTATAGTACATATATCATCCCATTTTTAATTTGACTGCATTTATATAGAATATAATTTTGAAATCATTTGTATTGTATATAATGAGATCCAAACTTTTAAATATTAATTGGTGGACTTGAGCAACTTTACTTTTCTTCTTACAAAAATATTGTATCGCTTAACTTGTCTGAAATTAACAAATATGATAGAAGCAAGAACTTCTTATGATATTTTCTTTAAGTTAATAAAAAATATTCAAACCTCCTTGTGTGAATTTATGATTTTTTTTATAAACCCAGGTCAACATGCACTGAGTAGATGATGGTAGGGAAAATTGACTTGTGCATGTTTCATTATTCACACAGCTGTCTTAATTACTAGTAAATTTGAAACAGTGAAGATTTTTTTTTCCTGTCATACACCCTTCAGCTATTTCTTAACTTCTTTATCTTTTATGCCTTAATGATCAACTGAAATGAAAAGAAAGTAGTTTTAATTTAATACAAAAGTTAATTGTTCAGCACATTCTGACTGTTAGTCTGTCTTAGGTCTGCAAATTCTTTGCCTGAAGCAATACAATTGCAGTTACTCAAAATACATATCACTCAGAGGATGTATATATTTTAAGACTCACTTTGCACAGGCTGGCCACAGAGTTACCTTCTGTTACCAGTATGTAATGAGATCATTGAGCTAAGTATTATTTTTAGCAAAGTTAGTCTTCTATAGCCTGTAGCAAAGAAGATAGGGGGAAAAATGACAAAAATACTAGCCTTTCATTCTGTGACATGTGTTACTATCAGGCACTGTACTATATAGACTATACCACCTGGAGAGCACAGGAAGAAATGGGGAGAGGGTAAATTATTTTCCTTGTGCATGTTGTGGGAATGTATTTCTTAAGGGGGGGGGGGATGAGGGAAAAAGATACTCTGTCAATAGTATTGTATCCAGTATACAGAACAATTGCCAGGCCATCCTTTCAGAATTAAGTATCAAAGTTCAGAGGATTGGGGGGGGGGGAATAAAAATCAATTTGAGACATTTTTCTTCTCTATTATCTGAGCCAAACTGCATTTCTTTCATAGATTCAGAGTAGCTCTGATTAATACTTCTGATTTTTCTATTCTTCTGGTCTCAAAATTTTTTTTTGGTGTGGCCTACCAATCCTGAAGATTTTTCAACATTTTTAAATGCAAAATTTAATTTTAACAGAGAATATGTCCATGCTAGATCACTAATCTTTTCTTTTAATAACCTATTTCCTAAAAGCTCTTCTTATGATGATTTATCTATTTATTAGAGAGAGAGAGAGAGAGAGAGAATGAGAGAGTGCCTGTGTGAATAGAGGGAGAGGCAGAGGGAGAGAATCTTCAAGCCAACTCCTGGCTGAGTGTGGGGCTTGACGTGGGTCTCCATCCCATCACCTGTGAGATCATGACCTGAGCCAAAACCAAGAGTTGGATGCTTAACTGACTGAGCCACCCTGACACCCCTAAAAGCTCTTCTTAGGATTTCTTCTAGTCTTCAACCAATCTCTGTGAAAGATATTAAAAATAAAGTGACATACATAATAAACATGCTTTTCTTTTTAGGGAAAGAAAAATCTGGTTCAAATGTCATAAATGTGAACAGAATGTAATTGTTATTTATGCATGTTCCACAGGGATCTATTTAATTTTTTTAAAATAATAAAATGAGTTTTTTCACAACAGGTTTGTTGCCAAAACCCAGGTATCATGAAAACCACCACTAAACATTAACCAAAATGGGAAAAGACTCATATCAACAGTTTTGTCATCGACACATAGATACAGGCAAGTCTATCACTACTGATCATCTGATCTACAAATGAGGAGGGATCAACATAGGAACTATCAACAAATTTGAGAAGGAGGCTGCTCAGATGAGCAAAGGCTCCTTCTAGGATGCCTGGGTCTTGGATAAACTGAAAGCTGAATGTGAATGTGGTGTCACCACTGATATTTCCCTGTGGAAATTTGAAGCCAGCAAGTATTATGTGACCCATGGACACAGAGACTGATGCCCCAGGACACAGAGACTTTATCAAAAATATGATAACAGGCACATCTCAGGCTCGCCGCATTGTCCTGATTGTTATTTGCTGGTGTTGATGAATTTGAAGCAGGTATTTTCAAGAATAGGCAGACCAATGAGCATGTCTGTCTGTCTTGCACTCTGGGTATGAAACAACTGATTGTCAGCGTTAACAGAATGGATTCCACCGAGCCACTCTACAGACAGAAGAGATATGAGGAAATTGTTAAGGAAGAGTCAGCACCTACATTTAAAAAAATTGGCTACAACTCTAGCACAATAGCATTTGTGCCAATTTCTGATTGGAATGCTGACAACATAGTGGAGCCAAGTGCAAACATGACTTGGTTCAAGGTAACTACTTACAAAGATGGCAGTGCCAGTGGAGCCACACTGCTTGAAGGTCTGGATTGCATTATGCCACTACTGCATCCAACTGACAAGCCCTTGTGTTTGCCCCTCCATGGCATCTACAAAATTTGTGGTACTAGTACTGTTCCTATGGGCCCAGTAAAGACTAGGGTTCTCAAACTTGGCATGATGGTCACCTTTGTTCCAGTCAATGTTACAACTGAAGAAAAATCTCTCAAAATGTCCATGAAGCTTTGAATGAAGTTCTTCCTGGAGGCGATGTGAGCTTCAATGTCAAGAACATAGCTGTCAAAGATATTTGTCACGGCAATGTGGCTGGTGACAGCAAAAATGACCCAACAATGGAAGTAGCTGGCTTGATGGCTCACTCAGGTGATTATCCTGAACCATCCAAATCAGTGCTGAATATGCACCTGTGCTTGACTGTCACACAGCTCACATTGCTTGCAAGTTTGCTGAGTTGGGGAAAAGATTGATTGTCATTCTGGGAAAAGGCTGGAAGATGGCCCTAAGTCCTTAAAATCTGGTGATGCTGCTGCCATTGTTGATACAGGTCCTGGCAAGCCTATGTGTGTTGAGAGCTTCTCTCCTCTGGGCCATTTTGCTGTTCATGACATGAGACAGGCATTTGCTGTGATTGTCATCAGAGCAATAGACGAAAAGGCAGATGGAGCTGGCAAGGTCACTAAGTCTGCTCAGAAAGCTCAGAGGGCTAAATAAATATTATCCCCAATTCCTGCCATCCCAGTCTTAGTCAGTGTTGAGAGAGTGGTCTCAGGACTGTTTGTGTCAACTGGGCTTTTAAATTTAAGAATAAAAGACTGATTAACTATAATGATGCATCACAAAACCTCAGAAGGAAAGGAGGAGGTTTTGTGGACAGTTGGTTTCTGTTGGTGTGTGTGGTAGTTTTGAGTTATTAGTTTTTAAAATCAGTACTTTTTCATAGAAACAATTTGACCAAGAATATGTTACAGAATTTTGAGACCCATTAAAACAAAAGATTAATGAGAAAAAAATGAGATTTTTTTTGTTAAATGCTGTTTTAGGTAATAGCAGCTTAATACCTCATTCTAGTTAGTATCTTGTTTGTTTCCTATTCTTTTTCTAGAACACTTAATGCTCTCAGGTTCCCCCACATAGATACATAGCAAATGGAGCTTTCATGACTTGTTCCTAACACTCTTTTGTTGCTAAATAGGCTATCTAGTCAGAACTCCTAAATAAAATATCACCATGGTTCAGAAGCAGAAGCTCAGAGGAATTTCCAGGGAAGATTCCTTTCACATGTGCTTCTCCAACCGAATTTCAGGAAACATGCCCAACTCAGTTCTTACCTCCTCTTAAGTTTTGCTGCAAGATAAAACTTTGTTTTGGAAACCAAATATGTAGGTATTAGAAGCCAACTCCTATCAGAGTCAGGAGGCAGCCTTGCTAGGACTCAAGTCACAACATTTCTTCTGAGCTATAAGAAATTCATTCAGTGTGAGTTTCAACTCAACATAAGTGAAGAAAAGAGAGTGTGATATTATTTGGCTAACATACAGCACTTTCTCCAAGAAGGTTTAGGTAGTCACATTAAATATATTAAAACTGTAAAGGTCATAATTTCACCAAATGTGCTTTGGAGAATCTGATGTGTATGCTCTAGGCACCACTCTAGGTGATATGTGAACAGATCTGTATGGTCCTTATGTTCATGAAGCTCATGGGTTGTTGGGGACTACAGGCATCAAATGATAACACAGCGGGATAAGCTGTTCATGGAAGAAAAATTCCTAAGCTAAATTTTGAGTTGTCAGGAAAGGCTGCCAGTATGAAGTACACAGGCTGAGTGACCTTCATGATGAATGGAGCAGATCAGCTGAATTATGGTCCAATGAGCAATACAAAGCAGCATGGCAGTATCCCAGGACATGAGAGGAAGTAAACTGAAGTAATTTTGTCCAACAATGGCTGGGGAGCAACAGAAGACAAAGACTGGAGAGATAAGTGAGACATGATTATGAAGCTCCTCACAAACCATGTGAAAAAATAGCTTGTACTTTTTTTGGACAATAGGAGCTAATGAGGAACAGGTGAAGGATATGTTAATATTTACAATTTAGGAGACCACTTTAGTGAGAATAAGACCAGAGAGCTAAAGAGAAGACTGGAGAAGGAAAATAGGTAAGGAATGAAAGAGATTCTCTCTATATAAAAAAGAAAAGAAAAGAAAAGAAATATACTATCTCAATTTAAACTAATATGTACCACGACTAGATAGAATATGCCAGTTGCTCTTCCATCACAGATGTACTTAGCTCCTGGTAATAATCTTTTATGTGCTGCCTTTGAAATTCAAAAGTGCTTCTAAAACATATGCAATATAACTTATTGCAAACATCTCTAAATTAGGTTTTATTATCCTTCTTTTATAGGTAAGATAAATGAATCTCCATAAGGTTACACAGTTTGACTAGCATAACATAGGCCGTGTGTGAATTAAGCCAGGACTAAACTAAATATTTCACTCAAGTCCAGTGATTTTCTTTTTCTGTCTCATAAAGTTTTACTTTTTACCAATGAATCCAGTTGCAAGGTGGATGGCCGACTTTAGAAATATCACTTGTAGAAATGAAATCGCAAGTCCCAAAGGTATCAAACTAAAAACTTTGGCAAGATAGTTATTAAATCAAATCAAATCAATGTAATCAATCAAAGGTGTATTTGTCAATTTAACTTGCTTTATATAATATGTACTTTTTTATTATATATGTACACACACATACCAGGACTCATTGCTGGTTAACAATAAGTCTTTCACAAAGATACACATATACATGTGCACACACACACACACGCACACATGTATATCAACATTTAATATATGTCAGTTTTAATACTGGTTAACAATAATAATTCTCATTTATTTAGAACTTACATAGACTCTATATGGAATTTACCAAGATTTATTAGCTTGTTTCAACTTACCAGTGGTTAAACGGCAGAGCTAGAATTCAAGCCCTATACTTCTGGATCCACATAGTTCTTTTTATTACATCATAAATAATGCCATTATAATATTGGGAGAAAAAAATAAAAGAAACATTCAGATTTTGTTTGGAAAATTTTAGATATTTAATTTTGTTTTGTAAAATGCTCCAATAGATGAAAGTTTGCTGGCTTCACACTGCATTAGGAGACTTGTATTAGTTCACACTCTAAAAACTAAACAATTCCTTTTGCTCTTCTTTTAGAGATTGCAAAATAAAAAAAAATGTTTTTTGCTTCATAAATATTAAAGTATCAGAATAAATGCAAGCATTTATATGCAACTCAACCAGATCAACTAGCATATGGTCATTGTATATTTTGAACATTGCCTTAGAAGATTGATCACCAACTGTCACCCACATGAACTGATTTGATGATCAAGATGGTCATATATAAAATGCTTGGTTATAAAATTTAGAAAACTGAAGAGTTTTAGCAATGAGTAAATCAGACAGATTTTTTCATAGATCACACAGATAAGTATTAATTTTAGTAAGCTATCTCATTATTCTAAGAGCAAATACATCTAATTCTTTTTTTTAAGACCTTATTTATTTATTCATGAGAGACACACAGAGAGAGGCAGAGACAGGCAGAGTGAGGAGAAGCAGGCTCCATGCAGCGAGCCGGATGTGGGACTCCATCCCTGTACTCCAGGATCATGCCCTGAGCCGAAAGCAAATGCTCAACCACTGAGCCACCCAGGCATCCCCCATCCTCTTATTTCTTTATCCTGTATTGTGATGCTTGTATGCTCTCTCTTGCTCTCTCTCTTCTCTCTCTATTGACCTATCTACCTATCTATATGTTACTTAGAATATGGATCAGAGCCAATAAAGAAAATTCACTTCATTTGAATAATAAAGGGACTTTATTGGCTCACAAGCTGAAAAGTCTAGAGAAGAGTACTCTGCCTAATTCACAGACTGATATCTTTAAGGGTGCATATCCATTTGTTTGTAATTCTTTCAGTTCTGTCTTCCTTGTCATGTTGCTTTATCCTCAGCTTGTTTTTCCTCAGGGTTGTCAGATGGCTATCTATTTGAGCTACATGTATGCATTTATTTATGTATTTACATTTAAAATGAGAGCATCATATCAAGTTTATAATTATTTAAGAGAAGATATGGGCTTCCCTCCAATTGAACTAACTTAGGTCTCCCAAACCGATCACTAAGGCCAGAGGAACACCATGTGTTGGTTTATCTTAGTTTTGAACCTGGCCAATTCTAGAATAATCACCCTGATAAACATCAAAGCAACAGCAATAATAGAATTACTATGATTAACTTAAGCCAACCAAATGTATCCCATGGAATTTAGGATGGAAAGACATCTCAATAGCTTTCTGAAACATAGACAGTATGACTTAGTTCTCCAAAGTAAAACCTAGGTGTTGTTGTAATGAGAAAGTATAGGATATGGATATGTATCAACAAATGTCCATCATTAATTGTAAATCCATTCATTTATTCACTCAATCATCATTCCAATTCTATGTATCTGTTAATAATCTCTATTTTCCAGTCTATCTCTTCCTCTTTCTATGTATGTAGCATGCATTACATGTATGTAATTATATGCACAGAAAAAAAAGGAGTATTTAGAAGATGCTAAGCAAAACTAAAGGCTCAAAACAAGCTCACTAACTACTTAGTACTAAATCTTAATTCAAATGAAGAAATGAAATTTGAAATAAGCATGACTTAAATATGCTTGAATTTATTTATTCACATATTTACTACTTATTTTTCCTTAATACATGAGAAATAAAAATTAAAACATTCCATTATGTTTAATAAGTTACTCTTGGAATACTAGAATGATGATATTTATATTATAAGCTCTATTAACTTTTACCATTACATGAACTAACATAGAAGTGCAGGAATTATGGGCATATACTGAGGTATTCATATTTATATTAAATATTCTTATTGGAGAAAAAAAGCTGTCAATAGAGGATCACTACTGAAACATAAAGGAGATGCCAAGTCAGTTTTCCAATTCTTATATTTTTAAGGATTCTTTAAAGTCTTAAAAATAATATATATGATTTACAATTATTATATAATTATTTGCATGATATGAAATTTTACATTGGAGGATAAGAAGAAATTTGGTGTCATGCTTTAACATTTAAGGAGGTTAAAGATTGAAGTAAAGCCACTTAATTATTAATAAATTTGATGATATGGCTAGTAGGCTAAAAAAATTTTAAAAAATTACCTAGTTGTTGAGAGAAGAACCAAATAAATAGGTGGATATTTCAGATTGGAGGAGATTCACATATATCTTGTTTTCACAATATATTAGATGAAAGAAAAGTTTAGTTTTGAAGGATGCACAGTTTGAGAGAGCTTGGTTTGTTTGTTATTTAAGTGGAGAAGTGTGTGTATGTTTGTAGATCAAAAAATAGAAAGGATAACATTAAAGATAGAAAATAAAGTGATTGGTGACAGGACGTAGTAGAGGAAGAATTGTTTCGTCAATTGACCTGGTGGAGAAGTAAGCTTTCAAAGCAAAAAGATGTGTCTTTGAAACAGGAGATGAAAGAGAAAGCTTGGACATAGTAAGCAATTTCAGGTTCAGAAAAGAGGAAAAAAATGAAGAAATTCATTGAAATAGCCACAGAATTTCAGAAAGTAAAATCCAAAATTTCCTGCTAATTGTCATAATACTAGAGACTGAAAGTTCCATACAGTGAAGTATTAGAAAGAGTGCTTTGGGTAATAAGGGATCAATTAACGATAAAACTGATAACCATCAGACCAAAATTAAAGGAGGAGTCAATAGGACAGGAGATTGTTGATAAACTGAAGAAGTTGGAAAAGATGCAAATAGCTTATGGAGGCACTCTCAGGAATAACTTTCTTGTAAAGAGAACAAGAGAAGAGAGAAAGAAAAAAAAAGAAAAGGAAAAATAAAAGATAAAAGAATACATTACACCTCAAAGGGAGTTAAGCCTCTTATAAATTACAAAATGAAAACATCATAATTTTACCATTTGAATCAAATATCTATTTTCAGATATTTATATGTTCTGATAGCCCAAATAATCAATAAATTATTGACTTGTGCAAGTTTTTCTTTTCTGTTAAATGGATTCGATGCCATGAGAATAATACAGCTATTTCTACTCCTAACCTGTTTTTCTTCCTTCCTCCAACCTTCCTCCCTTCTTTTTTCCATCTTTCCATGCACAAATATTTTGAGTGCCAAATATATGACAATTATCAAAGTACATAGTACAGATTTGTAATCATCTCCAGGCTAATAGGAAAGAAACAGACACAGATGTTTTGATTACAGACTCAGGGGGTATGATAGTGGTAAGCAGACGGTGTTTTGGTAGAGCATTAAATCTTGAAGGATGATATGACAGACTGTAATATTGTTCACAAATGGCCTTTGTCTCCTCAACTGGCCCTTTCCTGAGACCCCCTCCTTTACCCATTAGCCTTGGCTATGTGACTTGTTTCTGCAATAAAATGTAGATGAAAGTGACAAGCAGAAGTTTTATAAGTCACTACAATCTCGCCTTTCTTTTTTTTTTTTTTTTTCATTCACAAGCCCCACAGTGTCCTAGAGAAAAGCCACTTCTCAAGCCTAAATTCCAAAACATAGAGTACATGAAATGACCTCAGCCTACCCACGATGGACATGCCCGTGAGAGAAAAATAAACATTGCTAGGCTACTAAGACCAGACACTAAGAAGACATGGTTTACTTTAGATCTGAAAGTTCAATGCAAATGTGTGCAAATGGTGAGAAATGGAAGAGGAGGTGAAGATAGGTGTTTTTGGGTGGGTGGGGGGGAACAGAAGGGGGTTGGCAGGAAACTGATTAACTTGTGCCTCAGGTCAAAGAGGCTTTTATTCTAAAAGCTGTAAGTTACTGGGGGCACCTGGTGGCTCAGTCAATTAAGATTTCCACTCAGGTCATGATCTCAGGGTCCTGAGATGGAGCCCACTTAGGGCTCCCACTGCAGCAGAGTCTGCTTGTCCCTCTCTCTCTGCTCCTCCTCCCATTCTCTCTCACATAAACGAACGAATGAATCAATGAATAAATAAATAAATGATAAATGAATAAATAAATAAGCTATAGCATAGTCATTGAAAGAAGGCGTCACATACGATCAGGTTAGATTTTTATTTTTTATTTTTTAAAGATTTTGTTTGTTTAGTCTGGAGAGACACACACAGAGAGAGGCAGAGACCTAAGCAGAGGGAGAAGCAGGCTCACTATGGGAAGCCTGATGTGGGACTCAATCCCGCGAACCCCGGGATCACGAGCATCAAGAGCCAAAGGCAAATGCTCAACCCCTGAGACACCCAGGCATCCCTCAAGTTAGATTTTTAGATGTGAAACTCGGGTTGCAGTAAACAGATTGAAGGGGGAAATGAGACTGCAAACAGAAACTAAATAAAAGACTTTGTAACAATTTTATTCTGTGGGGGTTTTCCAGGTTCTGGTCCCTTTGACCACCACTTCTCCCAAATACCTGCCCCCTTGCTCTGGACATTTCTTTGTTTATTTGTTAATCACTAATATTCTTCAATCTCCTTAAGGTGGCTAGGGTAACTCAGTCCCAAAATATGGATTCTGAGTTACTTCTGATCCTTAGAAGCTTTTTTCAGTAAATTAGGGAAATGACTGTCCTCCAACAAAACCTCCTGATAAAACACTTTCCTTTAGGTTTTTGCCAGATCAGTTGCCTGGGAATGTCTATGTGATAAAGTCCAGAGAGAGATATAAGAAACATTGTATCAGCATCAACAATGGGGCGGGGGGCAGGAGGTGCAAAGCCTGAGCTCCCAGAGGCCTGTCTCTGCTTCTGCAGCTGCCTTGGCATCACGCTGCATGTGTCAGTTTTGCATTTCACTTTCAACACAAGTCTGCAGTCTGCGCAGGGACCTCCACAAGCAGCTATCAGCATTACGGAAATTCACACTTTGTTGTTGCCTAAGGGTGATCCAGGGGCTTGGAATCTGGGAACTGCTTATTCGGCTCTAGGATTTGGGCTTTTTAATCTCATTTTTGGTGGTAACCTGCTTGAAGGCAGAGAACACGGGATTCTGTTACCTTCCCGAGGAACTGGGCCTGTTAGGGTATTTTCTTACAAACTCAGAAGAGCAGGCAACAAAAAAGATAATGAAATTAAGCCCACGTTGGCTCAAATTTCAAAGATCTTCTGGAACAGAATTTCTTAAACTGTTTGTGGAAAGAGACCAAGTTTATTTCCATCATCATCTATCTATCATGGAGCAATACTTTAGTAAAACTTAACAAAATGAATTGCTAGAAAAAAATAATAATGAAAAGGACATACAAAATATGAGTCTAGATTTTTTAGATTCTGTAAACATAAAATTACTCTGAAATTTCTATAATAGTTCCTAAGGATTTTTTTTTTAAGATTTTATTTTATTTATTCATGAGAGACACACACACAGAGAGGTAGAGACACAGGCAGAGAGAGAAGCAGGCCCCATGCAGGGGGCCCCACGCGGGACTCCAGGACCATGCCCTGGGCCTAAGGCGGCGCTAAACCTCTGAGCCATCCAGGGATCCCCAAGAATTTTTTTTTTTTTTAATTCATGAGAGACACACAAAGAGAGAGAGAGAGAGAGGCAAAGACACAGGCAGAGGGAGAAGCATCCTTCCTGCAAGGAGCCCGACGTGGGACTCAACTCTGAACCCCAGGATCATGCCCTCAGCCAAAGGCAGACACTCAACCGCTGAGCCACCCAGGTGTCAATACAATTTTGTAGTGACATTGTTACAGACTAAAAAAAGATTTGCAAAGACTTCTTTAAAACCACCTTTTGATTACAATAATAGAATTATATTATTTAACATATTTTATAACAGAACATTCAGATTAAAATATCAAATAAAGAGGTAAATTATAAAACCAACCATCTAAACAGAGTTGTCCTGGCAGCATTGTTAATTATCTCTTATTAAAATAAAGCTTCCCATACTGAAGTCCCTACTGCCATATGGACATCTAATTTAGAATGACTCACTAGCCCTATTTTATCAAAATTATGTTTCAAAAACAATATTTCAATGTAATTTTCTCAATTTCTGAAAGTTTCATACTCATTCATGTGTATTTTGTTCAGGCTGAACAAATACAACAAAATGAAGAAACACTGAAGTGGTTACAAAAATCCAGTCTATGAAATAGGATCAGAAAACAAAACAACCAGTTTTTCTTTCTTTCTCTTTTTTCTTTCTTTCTTTCTTTCTTTCTTTCTTTCTTTCTTTCTTTCTTTCTTTCTTTCTTTCTTTCTTTCTTTCTTTCTTCTTTCTTTCTCTTTCTTTTTCTTCTTTCTCTTTTTCTTTCTTTCTTCTTTCTTTCTTTCTTTCTTTCTTTCTTTCTTTCTTTCTTTCTCTTTCTTTCTTTCTTTCTTCTTTCTTTCTTTCTTTCTTTCTTTCTTTCTTCTTCTTCTTTTTCTTTCTTTCTTCTTTCTTTCTTTCTTCTTTCTTTCTTTCTTTCTTTCTTTCTTTCTTTCTTTCTTTCTTTCTTTCTTTCTTTCTTTTTTTTCCTTACTTCTTTTTTTTTAAATAAAAGTGCCTGAATTCCTTAAAGCAAAGAACTGAATAGCTAATTGCTCTTGATTAGACAAATAAAATTGCTAAGATTTAAGCTCCTCCCCAAATTCAAAAAATGCTTCTATTTGGATTGGCTACTGCACTTGGAGTATGCTTGAATAATGAAAAGTGTATTACATTGTGCTCCTACTTATTTTAAAAAAGAATCCATAAACCATGGTGATTAGCAACATTTCAACTGGTGGCATATAATTGCAACATTAACCAATTGAAACATTAATGATAATAATTGAAACATTATGTTTATTTTTCTCTAGGATTCTGGCAACATCACTAGCAGCAGCAGTTAAGGCATAGGAGGAAATATAAGTACATGTCTCCATTGAGAAACCTCCACAGAAATGCTAAGAATGTGTTTCAACATGTTATTTATCCTACGTAATAATTGCTCATGAAGTTGAAGGATAGCTGCCTTTAATAAATAGCATCTAATAACTATGCTTTTAAGATACAATAGAGTTAGGAAGCTGACTACTTGCAAAATGACTGGGGGATGTTAACGTATACTTCAATATTTCCATTTAAAAAGGATGCAATTTGTATGGTCATAGAATAAGAATGGGATGGGATAAGGATAAGCAGTGGTCCTCTGTGTAGTGTTAGGGAGAGATAATCTGCAAACTTTTATCTAGTAATAAACAATGTCATAGTGAGAGAGCATTTGATGTTTAGGGCTGCAGAAAGCTCTTCACTTCACTACAGGAGCTACTACTGAGCCAGAGGACGCTCAATTCTCTCAATTTTATCATAAGAAAATAAATTAAAAATAGATAAGAAAATAACAGCAACATGAACAAGAGAAAACCTGTGGAGTGAAAATTTGTTAACTCCCTAGGAAGAATTCAATAACGGGTAAGTTAGTCTTTTTGTAAAAAGGCTGTTTCACACTGAGCCTCCAGGGGCTGTTTGTTCATATGCCAGAGCACCTGCTATTAATTTCTTACATCCCATTTCAGGGAGAACAATTCCTCTCTGTCTTCCTCACCTCTTACATCATGTTCTAGTAGGAGCATCTAAAAATAAGCCAAGACAGATCACCAAGACACAGGGGTTTTTGAACAAAACCTCTGCATTAGTAACCTCTCAATTTGATATTTGAAAGGGCTCAAAAGTAACTTCGGTAAAATAAAAGGCTATTAATCTGATCAAGCCATAAAGCTAGTAGATGATTGGGCTGGAAAACAAATTTCAGTCTGTCTGTTTTCAAAGCACATTCATGTAACCAGCCCTCTATGACCATATAGAAAATCTGCTTAAAAAGAATCTTAACCAGGCTTCTTTAATTAAGCTATTTGCTAATAGCTGGTTACAACAGTAGACATAATTTTGTTCAGCCCTTCATTTTATCGGCTTTCTTTAGCCTTCGTTTGAAAAATTGTTACCTTGGAAAATGGGTTTGACACTTTATCTCAAACATTTGACAACATCTCGAACATTCATCTCTGGATGGCATTTTCTTCATACAAAAACATATCCTCTGTGAAATACTTTCTCAAAATGTTCATTTCTAATTCTTCTTGTTAGAGGAAAGGTTTCTGACCAGTGCATTTGTTTCCTATATGGAAACACATCAGAATTAATAGTGGGAAAGCGGATGGTTGAAGGGAAAAGCATTTCCCCTCAGGGACTGATTTTACTCTTGAGTCATTCCTTCCTATTATTACTTATGCCTTTGGCTATTACATCTATTTACTCAACTTTGACAAAAGTTGAGAGGAAATGGAAGATTTTTTTTTTTTCAATCAGATATATTAGAGGGCACCTGGGTGGCTCAGTGGTTGGGCATCTGCCTTCAGATCACCCCCATGATCCTGGGTCCTGGGGTCAAGTCCTGCATTAGGCTCCCCAGAAGCAGCCTGCTTCTCCCTCTGCCTATGTCTTTGCCTCCTCTCTCTGTGTCTCTCACAAATAAATAAATAAATTGAAAATCTTAAAAAAGAAAGTCAGATATATTAATAAGAATCTCTTCATTACCAGGAAATTACAGATAAACTATTTTGCTATAAAACATTTTCCTAACAAGTGGTCAAGATTGATTTGCTATACTGTTTGATCCTAAGTTTGACTTGCTTTACTGTTTTTCAAAGTAATTTCAGGACAATATTCATAAGCAAGTTTTGCTACGTATTGTGCCCTCTTAAAATCTGAGTTGTAACAGTTTGCTTCTGAAAATTAAGAATGCAATTCTTTTTATTTTGAAAAAAAAACAACAACAACATGTTTTTGGAATTTATCTTAGCTGGAAAATTGCAATTGTCAATTTTACTGTGATTTCTGCCTCCTAGAAAAGCCTAAAAGACTAATGTGCTGTGTGTATTTAACACCTTCGAAAGGTACAGCAACTTTATTATTGATTCCTTCTGATTCAGGGTTAAAGAAATCCTTTAACAAGTCTGCCTTGACCTAGAATTCAAACAGAAGACAAAATGCTACACAGGAGAGAACCAAATATCAGATTGTGTATAATGTAGTATTCTAACTTGCCCTGGGAAGTTCCTTCCCCTAGAAAAAGGAGGTGGTGCTGGCAGCATGTTGTAGCCATAAGAGAGTAATATCAGAAAAAAATAGTTAACTTCCCATTAGTTTCCCCCATGATAATATATTAAAATGCTTATCTGAATTTATAGGGCCTGCATCCTTTTTATACATTTTTGTACTTTCTTTAGCATCATATGCACTTATCTGTCTGATTGTGTATATATTTGTCTGGAAATATATATATAAATATATACATAAATATTTATATATAAATATAAATATAAATATAAATATAAATATAAATATAAATATAAATATAAATATATAAATTTATATATATTTTTTTAAGGTATCAGGGGATCCTGGAGTTCATTAGCCTAGAGGAAATAGACAACTTTTTATAGTCATAAAAATTAATTTTATCTATCACCACTGCTCATAAATGGAAGTATATCAAATTTATAAAATACAGAAAAAAATAAATATAAGATTAATTATATATGTAGTTAATGCCCATGGCACTATAACTGTCTATAAGAACAGTTTTTTACGTCTTCTATGAGAGTTGCCATTAAATAATATAGAAATTCTTTATAAAACACATATGACCTATGAATAAATATTCTCTCATCTGATTTAGAGAAAATGGCAATTTTCTACGTCAATAAGAAATACAGGTCCGTCTTGTGCCTTGAGAAACTAGATATTATTTCAAGTCAAATTTTCTTATTAAATTCTGTGCATGATTTTCTTTTCATTATAGAATGTAGCTATGCTAGGATATTATGAAACATGAGAGATTTTGAATATCTGTGTTGGGACTTGTCCTCAGACAAAATCAGTTGATTGTCTCAAAGGTACAGTTTCCACAGTGGCACAGTGATTACCAGGAAAATCTACTATGTCCCTCCTGCTCTCTCCTCTTTCCCAGACATATGCAGCTATCCATCCATGACGTTCTTCTGCGAGGAAAGATGCACCAGAGAGGTACTGGCCTTCTCCATCCCTTACAGGTAGGGATCTCCTGCTCCATGCTTTGTAAAATGTCTTCTTACTGTGTCTGCAACATCCCTGTAGTTCTGAGTCTTCAATACCTTAGTATTTTGAGAACACCAGTACACACTGCCTCTTCCCTGTTACTATGACCCTTACCTACTTCCCTCCAGCCACACATGCAGAACTCCTCATCCCTCATTGCTTTAGAGAGTGGTCCCTGTTTATACTCATTTCCTTTGAGTACATTAATCTAAAGAGACCACTTGTTTATTGTGTGATGTTCTAGTTCCCCTGCCCCCCATACACTCTGGGGGCAGATTACTCAGGAGTTTAGAGCTGTGACTCACAAACTGGTTTTTCATTATTTGAACAATCCTAGTACCACATACAGTTGAGTTAATTCCTGCCCTCCCTTCCCTTAAAATACATAAATACTCACTTTCTGAAAAGCAGGTAGAGGATTCCTTCTAGGCTATTTATTTATGTATCTACTGCTCGAAGAAGCTACTATCTATGCAGCTTAAAGCATCCAGTGCCTAAGATTAAATACTGATGTATTCGGAGTATACAAGTATAATATTTATCCACATTTTAGATGTATTGGGAAATCCATGTGGTTTATGTAATTTTTAATAAAAGTAACAGAATTACTGTTTTCCAGAGGTCTCAATTGTGGATGGGTCTTGGATCGTAGCCTCAAATTTGATGTCAACTCGTTGTATGACCCTTAGGTGAGTAGCCTAATCTTCTTAAGAATCATTTCTTTATCTATCATATGAGGGTTTTAGGATTCATATTCCTATGGTTTAAAATTTCATGATGCTATGGTCCCCTGGGAACTACAAGGACTGGAGTGTTGTGTGAGGGCAGGGAGAAGCATCCTGCCAATCACTTCGGTTTGTGTAGGCAAAGAAGAAATTCTCCAATCCTGCATTACTATACAGATGGGCTTGTAGAAGCTGCTCTAATACATATTTTAACAAGATATTTGTGTAGTATGAAGATTTTAAAATAAGGTTCCTGCCATGATGTTGTCTGGCAATGCTGCTACTGTTGTGTTTGTATCTAACATCTGAGGAAGGGAGCATTTTCAGTGACTTCTCGAAGTGCTTGATGTAGCTCAATTACATGTATATAATTCTAGCCACAAAATCTAGCATTCAATGGTGTATATTACACAGTTCTAACAGTTCTTAATTTATATGTATTTGTTGTTCTAAAAATTTTTGATTCTATTTTGGTGAGTAATTCCATGCCCCTAGAGTTCCAATAAAATTTTGGTTTCCTCTTTTTGATACTCAGTTTATTTCTAAGATAAGTAGTTTTAACATTACCTGTACAATTACAAAATATTTTAGACAATAATCTGTTGTAGTCTTATAACAAGGACCACATTCATTAATTTGTGATTACTTAAAATGTATCAATGCTGGTACAAAGTTGCTTTCAATTTGCATGATTTCTAGAGGATACTATTTTTTTATTTGCACAAACTTTTGCAGACTTTATAAGTACCCAAAATAAGCTTATTAAAATGTTTTGTTTACAGAACCTATGTTTTAGAAAGATGGGAGGAATTTGGCTTGCTTGTCACCTGATTTGTTGGCTCTTGTGTATATCTTTAAGAGGAAAGTAACACATACAGTTTAACCAGAAGGGCTGCCTCTCAGCACATCCTCATGTTGTACTACCACGTCCAACGTGTGGGGAGTCAGGTGCAGCATTCTACATTCACTCTTTGCAATGCACTTCATTGTTTCACATTTTCCTGTCTCACACATGATTGTTTCTTCTGTCTTTGATGCCTTTTACATGAAGGCCATCTAGAAAACTACTACCTTGAAGGTTAATCTTAAATCTAATTTTCATAGTCAAATACTGAAAACGATCTAAGTAGTTTGGCATATTACGATAAAACATTATGGAGTTGTAAAGAATTAGAGGCAGGAACGTATGTAAGTAATGATAAGGGAGATAAGCAGATTATGTCATAAAAAGCAAATTATGGGGGCAGCCCAGGTGGCTCATCGGTTTAGCGCCTGCCTTCAGCCCAGGGCATGATCCTGGAGTCCCAGGATCGAGTCCCACATCAGGCTCCCCGCATAGAGCCTGCTTCTCCCTCTGCCTGTGTCTCTGACTCTCTCTCTCTCTCTCTCTCTTTCTGTGTCTCGCATGAATAATAAATGAAATCTTTTTTTTTTTTTTTTTTTAGAGCAAATTATGGCTTGCAGATACCTGCCCAGCCATGGTCACCCCCCACCATGTTCCTCCACATCCTGATAGATGGAAAGCCCTTGAGCCGCATCTCCTTTGAGCTATTTGCAGACAATGTTCCTCAGACAACAGAAAATGTTTGGGTTTTGTGCACTGGGGAGAAGGGATTGGTTACAAAGGTTCCTGCTTTCACAGGATTATTCCAGGATTTATGTGCCAGAGTGGTGACTTCACAATCCATAATGGCACTGCAGCAAGTCCATCTGTGGAGAGAAATTTGATGATGAGAATTTCATCCTGAAGCATATGGATCCTGGCATATTGTCCATGGCAAATCCTGGACCTAACACAAATGGTTCCCATTTTTTCATCTGCACCGCCAAGCCTGAGTGGTTGGGTGGCAAACATGTGGTCTTTGGCAAGGTGAAAGAGAGTATGAATATTGTGGAAGCCATGGAGCACTTTGGGTCCAAAAATGGCAAGACCAGCAAGTAGATCACCATTGCTGACTGTGGAAAAATCTAATAAATTTGACTTGTGTTTTATCTTAACTACCAGACCATTCCTTCTGTAGCTCAGGAGAGCACCACTCTACCTCCATCTGCTGAAAATAGCCTGTAATCTTATGCTCTGGCTGCAGTTCTATGATTTCCATATTTTCCTTGCTTTCCTCCAAGTTTAACTGGATTGCAGAGTTGTTTATGATTATGAAACAAAAAACAACAAAAAATGTAAATTATGCTAATATTTATTTAATCGTTTAATTTGAGAGAAAGAGAGCAGAAGCAAGAGGGGAGAAGGAACAGAGGGAAAGGGAGAAGCAGACCACCCCTACCCCCCACCCCCGACCAGTGGAGCAAGAAACAAGCCTCAATCCCAGGCCCCTGAGACCATGACCTGAGCTGAAGGCAGACATTTAATTGATTGAACCTCTCAGGTGCCCCATGTAAATTTTTTTTTTAAGTACGTATCTACATTTTTTTTATGTAGAATACTAAAGAAAGCATTAACAGTACTTGAATCTGAGGTAAGATGGAAACATTTCATATATTATTTTACTGTATTCATATATTACTTTTCAATTAATAATGATTAAAAATATCCTTCACACAGTTGTTTTCTTTTCCCACTCAAGCAGAATTAATCATGACTTGCTTGTATCCTAAATTATTAGTCTTCAAATCCTTTGTGTCTAGTACTTTAATGAGAATTTCAAGGAACTTTATACCACTTGACATATTTTTAGAGAAACATATAAAATCTCTCATTGAAAATGGAAAAAGTTACACAGATTTTGTGAATTGCTTCTTTCTTTTTGGTTGCAAAATTCTCCTTCTGTCTTTGGCTTTAGATAATTTGACTATGTGTTGGTGTGAATTTCTTTGAGCTTTCCTGCTTGGAGTTTTTTAAGCTTCATGAATATGCAGACTAATATTTTTCATCAAATCTAGCAAACTTTGGCCATCATGTCTTCAAATATTGCTCCTGTTTCTCTCCTTCCCCTTCTTCTTCCTCCTTCTCCCCTCTCCTCCCCCTCTTCCCCTTCTTCTCCCTCCTCCCTCTCCTCTCCCTCCTCCTCCTCATTCTCCCTCCTCCTCATTCTCCCTCCTCCTCATTCTCCCTCCTCCTCATTCTCCCTCCTCCTCTTCTTCTTCTTCTTCTTCTTCTTCTTCTTCTTCTTCTTCTTCTTCTTCTTGTCCCTGTATACATATTTTTATGCTTGATAGTGTCCTGCAAGTCTGTAAAGCTTCATGTATATATCCTTTTTTTTCTTCTTTTGGATCCTCGGTTGAAGACCATCTCAATTGACCTATGTTCAAGTTTTAAATAATATATATTGGCAGCTCTAGAAACCAGAGTCCTTCCCACCCATCAGGATTTGTTGTTGCTGCTGTTTGTTGGCTTGTTAGTGACTTTCCTGAACTAATTCTGCAAAGTCTAAATTCTCTGTCCTATTGGGCACTGGATTCCATGCTTGATTATCTTGGTCATCGAATAAGTTCACTGATATATTCTTATATTCTTTGAACTCATAAGTCTCCCAACCTTTGCTGAAAGGCACAGAGTGTTTGTTCATTTAAACTTTAACATTCTACAGGCTGCCTTAGGCATCATCTTCTGCTTGTACAGAGCCTCAAAATCAGCCAGAGGTAAGAGTTAGGGACTTTTTAGATCTTTCATAGGTATGTTCATGTCCTTCTAGGTTTCCAGATATATGTAAGAGTTTTCAAAGGTCTCTATGACCATTTGATTCCTCAATTTTTTTCCTCTTGGAATTTCTTTTTTTAGCCTTTGTTAACTCCAGTTGATAATGCCACCTCAGGCAGCTGGGATCTTAAACAGTTGCTGCTGATTATTTTTTACAAATGCTCTGTAGGTAAGGCTATTCATACAGAGAAAGTTCTCAATCAGGCTTAATAGAAACAAACCCGAACAATTGAGGTTCCAGAAAATTTTCAGACAATTCAAATAGTGATAATTCTCTGGGATGATGCTTTCGGTGACCCCCAAATATATCTGTCCTGCCTCCTCCAATGGCTACCAGGTTCCTGGTTTTCCTAGTTTCTGTGGTTGCAGAGAATGTTGGCTTTCAAGGTTACCACAGAGCTGGGGGTGGGGGAAGATATGGCCAGGGCAAGGTAAAAGACTTGTTCTTGCAGAGATTTTGCTTTTTCTTTCTTTTTAAAAATAAATACTCATTGCATTTCTTGAAGCTTTCCATTAATTTTAAGATTTCAGAAAAAGGTGAATTTGATGATACGTGCAAGGTTGATTATTTTTATAGGGAGCAGATTTTGAGAGATCCTTACTCCACCATTCTAGAAGTTGCATCTCTGAATATACTTCAATCAAATTTGTGCTTACATCGGAAATGGTATATAAAGATCTTTACCAATGAGGCTGATATAATACTTGTCCTTTAGACTGACTTTCTTGCTCATATCCATGCTGTTTGTGCCTTTTCAACTAGGTTCATGATTTCTTTGAAGTAATGGACCATGCTTTATTTATTTATTACTGCCACAATACAAAACATAGTAACTGTCCTGCAGATGTTAAATGAATGATTAAATAAATACACAAAAATTTCACATTCCCTTTATTTTGTCATTCTGTATTTATAAAACCCCCTAGAAGTCTTCTCCAACATCATCTTGCATAATCTCTATCCAAGCTACACTGGCTGTCTCTCATGTTTTTAAATGTACCTCTCCTCTCAAGATCTCTTTTTTTTTTCTTTTTAAAAAGATTTTATTTATTTATTCATGAGAGACACAGAGAGAAGGCAGAGACATTGGCAGAGGGAGAAGCAGACTCCCCGCAGGAGCCTGATGAAGGACTCAATCCCGGAACTCCAGGATCACGCCCTGAACCAAAGGCAGACGCTCAACCACTGAGCCACCCAGGCATTCCTCTCAAGATCTCTACAGATACTCTTTTTTTCCTTCCTTAAATATTTTACCTTGATTAAGTTCTATTCACAGTTCAAATTATAATGCATATCCCACTTCTTCAGAAACACTTATACTGACCCACTCTTCTAACATTAATAAGATTCTCCTTGCCATGTGCCCTATGTAATATATATATATATATATATATATATATATATATATATATATATAAAATCACAAGGTTTTGGGAACAACAAAAAAACTAACAAAGTTTTTGTTTCTAAAGCATTTATCTTAAGTACATATGTGTATATATGTATATGTGCTAATTTAAAAGTTTAATATTCACTTCATATCCCATATCCTTCAGTTACATGGATAATAGCCACATACTATTGATTCTTATTTAGCATTTAATGTACATTAACATTTTATAAATAGTAATGTCTCATTACAATTTCGAGTAGCTTGCCATTTATCCACTAATTTGAACCACTGAGGAAAAGAGAATTTATGTGTCAAGGTTATAAGATGCTAAAAGACAGCATTTAATTATCCTATATTTGAATATGGAAGTTGAGAAAGAGCATGATATGAGGCTAATGGACCAGCAAAAATGCAAAGTACCATTCAGCACTAAAGTAATTGGGCAGAACAGTGGAAAAGACTACGATAAAAGATTACTTCATTAATTTTAAAATTAAAGGGCAAGATAAGGTGGTCACTATCATAGGGTTATTAAGGTAAAACAAGCTAATCAGCACACTTCAAATGTAAAGCTGTCAGCTAATCATCTAATGATTACCAATTTCTGAAGAGTACAAAAGAAAGCAATTTATTCTCATTTTATCAATCAAATCATGCAATCAAATGTTTTACTGAAGGAAAAAAAAACCTTCTTAATTTATTTTTATCTTTCCTTAATATAATTTAACTATTATGCATTGGTAGGAAAACTATAAGAAGATGGTAATTTTTATTTCATCTGTATAAGCATCAGAAAAAAATGACTTTCTTATCAAAATAATGTTAAATGTCAAAGCTTTCAAGCTTGACTACACTAACATAGTGATTGTTAATATGAACTGCAGACTCAATTATATCCTCAAATCTCTCTTACAAAAAAGATTTACCAGTAGAAATATTATAAGCATATTATATCATAAACACTTTAGTAACAAAAAGTCAGCATGCAGAGTGCTAAATCAAAAAAAAAATGAGAGGGAAACCATAACGGAGAGCAACTAGTTTTTAAAAAGCACAAAAATAAAACTAAAAACATTCTTAAAATAAATACCTTAAATTAAGTAGCAAAGAAAAAAGCTCAGATAAGGAAAAGGTCAGATGATTATACTGAGGATCTATATTTCTTCAGTTTACCTAGCAGAAGGAAAAGAAGAGAGAGAATGTTTAATGAATTCTGATGAACATGTAAGAGAAATAATTGTGTATAAAATTGATAAATATCAGATGATGATGATGATAGATAATGGATGGATAATAGATGCATAGAGAGATAAATGAAATTTTGATCCTGGGCATGATGATGTATCAGGGAGTAGAAGTCCCCTGTAGCAGAAACAAGCAAACAAACAAAAAACAAAAACAAAAAAGGAAGCAAATAAGATGAACTATTCAATTGCTCTAGCTTTCTCTCTGTATTCAGTTTCTGGGCTGTGTAAGCAGAAAGGGGAGAACCAAATAAGGCATAATAATTTTAATGAATCAAGTAACTGAGGCATCTGGGAATTGCATGGTGGGATATGGAAAAGATGGAGTATTCAATAAAAAGTCTCAGGAGTCCTTTCAAGTCTTTGCTGAATACACAAAAGTATATTGTATACTAAAAGCATAGGGAGAAAACCACACTCGGAGCAGGAGTGATGGAGAACTGGGAACTAAATGATTTCCGGAGCAACCACAGTTCTGGGAACTGTTTAAATTTCAATCAACCAGAGAGTACAGTTGTCAAAGATCCCTTGGGACTCTTAGAGACCATAGCAACCAAAAGCCTTACCTTAGTGTTTAGGCTAACTCCTCCTACAGTGAAGGCTACTCTACACATAATATTATATAGCTTAAAAACCAGCCTCCAAGAGATAAAATTAAACCAAAGTAACTTAGCTGCCTGCCAACACAAGCTCCAGTTCTCTTTTAAGAAAGATAACAAAATCCAGACACACAAAAATATAAAATTCAAAATTTCCAAGATCAAAGAAGCAAGAAAACGTAATGAACACCCAGGAGAAAAATTAGTCAACACACACACACACAGAGGACTGAAATAATAGCTAGAGATTAAAGTAACTCTTAAAACAATGGGCTGCTATTTAAGGAAAAAGTACATATGAACAAAATATGCAGAGCAATGGAATTATAAATTAACCCTAAAAGAACTTCTAGAGATGAGAAATACAATATCTAGGGCAGCCCCGATGGCCCAGCGGTTTGGCGCTGCCTTCAGCCTGGGATATGATCCTGGAGACCTGGGATCGAGTCCCAAGTCAGGCTCCCTGCATGGAGCCTGCTTCTCCTTCTGCCTGTGTCTCTGCCTCTCTCTTTCTCTCTGTGTCTGTCATGAATAAATAAATAAAATCTTAAACAAAAAGAAAAGAAAAATACAATATCTAAAAGGTAAAACTGACTGTATGGAATTATAGAAATCCAATCACTGTAGGATAATAATCAATGAGCATTTTGGTAGAAACTAACTGAAAAGAAACAGAAAAAATGCTGAACAAAAAATTGAGTCACAGTGACTTACAAATAGTATCTAGTGGTTTATTTTTTTTATTTTTATTTTTTTTTAATTTTTATTTATTTATGATAGTCACAGAGAGAGAGAGAGAGAGAGAGAGGCAGAGACACAGACAGAAAGAAGCAGGCTCCATGCACCGGAAGCCCGACGTGGGATTCGATCCCGGGCCTCCAGGATCGCGCCCTGGGCCAAAGGCAGGCGCTAAACCGCTGCGCCACCCAGGGATCCTTATCTAGTGGTTTAAAGTACATGTATCTGGAGTCCAGAAAGCAGTAGGCGAGGAGGGTGAAGAAGACAAAAACATTTCTGGGTGAGGAAAAAAAAAAGTAGTTGATCCACTGTGGAAAATAATATATAAGTTCCTCAAAACATTAAAAATAGAATTGCGTTATGATCCAGCATCCCCTTAATGGGGATATATTCAAAGGAAATGAAAGCAGAATCTTGAAGAGATACTTGCACTTCTGTGTTTATTTCAGCATTGTTCACAGTAGCCAAGATATAGGAATAACTCCAGTGTCCATCAGCAGATGAATGGATAAAGCAAATGTGACATATACATACAATGGAATGTGTTCAGCCTTAAAAATAAGGAAATTGTGCCATGTGTGACAATGTGGTTGAACCTGGAGGAGGTTGTGCTAAGTGAAATAAGTCAGATGCAGAAAGACAAATACGGCATGATCTCACCTATATTGAAGCAGAGAGTATAATGGCTGCCACCAGCTGAAAGGAAGGGGAAATGAGGGTATGTGGGTCAAAGGGAAACAAGATTTCTGTTATGCAAGATGAGTAAGTTCCAGAGACTTAATATGCAACAATGTGACCTTGGTTAATACTACTTCATTGTGTATCTGAAATTTGCTAGGAAGGTAGATCTTAAGTGTTCTCACCCCGTACTACACACACACACACACACACAAAAAAAAAAAGCAAAGAGAAGGGAGGGAAGAAGAGGGGAAGGGAAGACAAAGGAGGGGAGGGGAGGGAAAGAGAGGGAAGGGAAGATGGTAACTATCTGAGGTGAGAGGTATGTTAATTAGGTTGATTGTAGTGACTATTTCACAAAGTGTATCTACATCACATCACCAAATTATACAATTTAAATATATACAATTTTTAAGACTACTTTTTTAAGCAGTTGTAGATTCACTGCAAAATTGAGGGGAAGTTCCTGAAAGTTTTCATATCCTCCCTGCCCCCACACATGCATAGACTCCTCCAACAGTCACATTTTTCAGTAGAGTGGTACATTTGTTAAAATTGAGTCACCTACACTGACACATTAAATTCATCCAAAAACCATACTTTGCATTATAGTTCACTCCTGTTGGTGTGCATTCCCTGGGCCTGGTCAAACGCATAATGCCATGTATCATCATTAGAGTATCATACAGAGTATTTCAACTACCCTAAGAACCCCTTCTCTCTGCCCCAACCCCTGGCAACCACTGAAAAAAAAATATATATATATATTTAGTTTAAATACAATTGACACACAATATTTTGTTTTGTTTTGTTTTTGACACACAATATTAAATTAGTTTCAAGTGGACAACATAGTGATTGGACAAGTTTATACAATTATGCTAGGCTCACCACATGTGTGCACCTTCTATCCTGATACATTGTTATTATAATATCATTGACTATATTTCTTATGTTGTGCCTTTTATTGCCTGACTTATTCTTTTTATAACTGCTAGCCTATATTTCCCACTTTTCTTTACCCATTTTGCCCAACCATTAATCTTTTTACTTTCTCCACACCTTTGCCTTTTCCAGAACGTCATATAGTTGGAATCATACAATATGTAGTATTTTAGTCTATCCAGGGTGGCTTCTTTCACTTAGTAATATGTATTTAAGGTTCCTCCAAGTCTTTTTATGGTTTTATAGCTCATTTCCTTTTAGCGTAGAAGAGTATTCCATTATTTGGACACAGCACAGTTTATTTATCCATTCACCTACTGAAAGAATTCTTGGTTGCTTCCAAGTTTTGGCAATTATAAATGAAGCTGCTATAAACATTCATGGGCTGGTTTCTGTGTGGTCATATTTTTAACTCTTTTGAGAAAATGCCAAGGAGCTTGACTGATATGGTAAGAATATGTTGAATTTTGTAAGAAACCACCAAACCGTCTTCCAAAGTGTCTGTAGCAGTTTGCTTTTCCATCAGCAATGAATGCGAGCTCCTCTTGTTCCACATCCTCAATATTTTATTTAATTAGGGTTCCAGGTTTTGGGTATTCTAGTAGGTATATAATGGTATCTCGTTATTTTAAGTTGCATTTCCCTGAAGACATATGATGTAAAGCATGTCTTCACATGTGCTTATTTGTCATTTGTATTTCTTCTTTGGTGAAATTTCTGTTAAGGTCTTTGGACCATTTTTAAATTGGATTGCATGTTTTCTTATTGTTGAGTTTAAGAGTTTTTTGTATATTTTGGATAACAGTCTTTTATCAGAGCTGCTTTTTGGAAGTATTATCTCCCAGTCAGTGGCTTGTCTTCTCATTCTCTTGACATGGTGTTTCACAGAGCAGGAGTTCTTACTTGTAATGAATCTAACCTTATCAATTCCCTCCTTCATGCATCCTGCCTTTGATGTTATACTAAATGTAACTGCCGTACCCAAGGTCATCTAGATTTCCTCCTATGATATCTTCTAGGAATTTTATGGCTTTACATCTTATATTTAGGTCTGTGATCCATTTTGTGTTAATTTTTGTTAAAGATGTAAAGTCTGTGTCTTTTGCCTTTGGATATCTAGTTCTTCTAGCATAATTTTTAAAAAAGATCATCTTTTGTTCCACTTTGCATTGCCTTTGCTCCTTTGTCAAAGATAAATTGACTATATTTCTGTGGGTCTATATCTAAGCTGTCTGTTCAATTTATCTATTGTCTGTTCTTTCAATAATACCACACTGTTTTGATTACTGTACTTTCCACCATCTGATTGGATGTAATTTTAATTCTTCCTGATTATTTTTTGTCCATTTGCATTACGATCTTAAATTGCTGATCCTCTTTTCACAACATCTCCAAATGCTTGTTCGAGGATGTTTAATTCCCTTTTGGGTGTTGCGTGACACTGTTTTGACACTTGGTTGTTTTCTTCATGAGGTGGTTTCACCAGCTGAAATGCTTTAATCTGAATTTTTTAAAAATAGATTTGTATGAGTTGGTTGTCTTTTTTCTATTTCTAGATGTTCATTAACACTGGTTCTAGTTCAAGTACACATTCTTCAGTCAGTACAGTGAAGAATAATTTTGTGGATTGGTTGAGTGGTGAGGGGTATGTTGTTTCTTTCATTCCTGTAAGAATTTTAATTCTCCCCTCTTACTTTCTTCACTGTCACTGCACATAGGGTACCACCACTTCTCTATGTGACTGACCTTCCCTGTGGCAGTGCTTCTCTGTGGTTCCCACCTTTTTCCCGTATACCTTCAAGCTTCTTATTTATAGTGAATGTTGTGAAGCATCAATTCCCAGAATTAAGGTCTGAAGAACAGTAAATGTTGGGTTGGGCTTTCTTTCTTTTTGCCTGTGTTTCATCTATGTTCTCCACATTCCTCTTCTCTTTTCTCATGTTCTCCTAAGTTGCCTCTCCCCTGACATGTAGGCATCTGGGGAAGAGTTCTGTTGGAGTTTGGTGTTTGTAATAATATCTGCCTCTAGCTATTTGTTTAAGACAGATTATTATTTATTTATTTATTTATTTATTTATTTATGAGAGAAAGAGAGAGAGAAATAAAGGAGGGGCAGAGGGAGAGAGAGAGAATTTCAAGCAGTCTCCATCCACTATGTTGGATTGCATGTTTTCTTATTGTTGAGTTTAAGAGTTTGAGCTATGCTCAGCTGCATAGCCCAACTCTGATCTTAATCTCATGATTCTGAGATCATGACTTGAGTGAAATCAGGAGTCAGACATTTAACCAACTGAGCCACTAGGCACCCCTGCCTCTAGTTATTTTTAAAAGGTAAGCCATGTGTGTTTGTCTCCTGGATTACACTCCCTCTCTCTCAGTCTCCTTCTCTCTCTACTGCTATCTCTTTCCCTCTTTCTTTCAGAAGATACAAGGGTAGAGATTCTCGCTACCTTCATTATCTCCAGACTCAGAAACTGTAGAAATATATTCTTTATTAAATAATCCAATTTTGGTATAAAGCTTATGATTTTATTTCTGACATATTTATTATTAATATAAAATAATTTAAAAGTCAGTATATACATTAAACATTTACAATTGCATATAGACATATTTTTCAAAGTTTCCCATAATTTAATTTATTGAATTGTCACAAAATCATATTTTATTAATAAGAAAACTATAATTAGTGACTTGACTAAAGCTCAATGATAGCAGAGATAGACTTAAAGCAAGCCATTTGAACATAAATTTCTCTTCCCACTGTACAGTAGCTTTCTGGGTGCAGACTTCTAATTGAACAAATTATTTTTTTCAGTGAATATTAATCTTTAAGATAACAAATTCTAACCTCATTAATGGGGCATTCACCCTAGTTCACCTTGGTTATGAAACTGTTTTTACTTCACCAGATGTCTGAGCATCGCTCTTAAATTCTTTATGTGTGTAAACATAAATAACAGAAATTTCTTTTTATTAAGGTTTACTGGAAAAAATGCAAGTGGCCTCAAGGTCCTCTACAAATAAAATTTTATTGGATTTTAGTCAGTAGCTATGATATTATGAAACATAAAATACCTACCATAACTTCACAAACCAAGAGTTATAATGATTTGTTTACTTGGAAAAAAAACATTTAATTTGTCTCAAGTTCAAACTAAAATGCCGGCCTGACTGTAATTTTTATTGATTCATTCCAAATATAACATTGAAAAGTAGCATCTCTTGTCACTTATTAGCCTTTGGGTCTCTGCTTTTATGTTTAATTTAATATCGACTTGTGACTTCTTTTCCTTTTACAGCTGATAATGAATTAAAATAAATAAAGATTTGCTTTTACCACTAGACAGGATGCTAGATGTCTTATTTGCCAAATTCATAGTTTATAAATAATAGCATGCCTTTAATAAAAAGTTTAATGAAAATACAAAATAAAAACTAAAGTATCAAAATGCTTACCTTTTACCATGAAATCATTAATTCTTACCACCTCAAATCAGAGAACACATCCCTGGTATCTACATCATTCAAACAAATATTTTGACAAGCAGTAAATCCATGAAGGAAACATTGTATGTTTTAAAAATGAAACATTCAGTAGAACAGAAAAAAGTTTCTTGTCCAAATAATATTCATCATGCAGTTGTCCAAAGCAGTCTGATAGCTACTGCTTGCTGTTTTATCCATACTGCATTTATTTTTTTATCCATACTGCATTTAATAAAAAACAAAACAAAAACACTAATTTGATAGTGCTCAATGTTTACTAAAATGGTTTTCAATTAGGTATAAAATCCATATATACGTATACATATACGTATATACATACGTATATGTATACGTATATATGTATATATATGTTTTAATTGGCATAACCTGATGGAAAAGGAAAGAGAAATTACTCTTTTGTCATTTTAGGGCACTGGGTAAATGCCAGAAATAACATGGTCCAGTCGTTATTTTAATCTGAACAACTATTTGGATCATTGGCAAATTGAATATGTAAAAAGAATATTATTTCACACAAGGAACTATCAGTGTCATATAGCATGCTTAACAATTTTGATTGGTGGACCTAAGCTCCTAGGATTTCTGACTTATGCTAGAAATCCATGTTTATTGTTTTCTCTCCCTTTTATTTGTTAGTGTGGCATAAATACAATATCTAAGAATTAATCTTTTGAGAGTTGAATACATTATAAAGTGACCCATGTACATTTGCAAATCTAAAAATTTGCAAGGTTGAAAGATTTTGAATGGAAAACATATATTTTTGTTCCTACATATTCAGGTCTTATCATAGCTATTAGAAATGTACCTTAATTTTTATTGGTAGTAGTTATTACCAAATAAATATTATAAGTTTATTTGTTTAGCATCCACCTCCAAAAATTAGAGTGTTGCTTTATGAGAACATGACCTTTGTGTGTTCACTATAATTATAGTCCTAAAAACAAGGACGGTGCCTGGTACATGATGGAAACTCAACAAATATTTGTTGTATTGGAAAAAATACCTGAAAGTCAATACTTCGTTTTTCAATGAAATAACTGATTTAAATTATAGCACATGACTATATCATAAACATCTCATTTATTCAGAATGTTGACATTGCCTTGTGTTATAAAATAGCGTTTCAAACACAGGAAAGTTTTAAAAAGAATTTATTTGGGCATATACTTGACAAATGGCAATCAGAATTGATGGATTTTAGAACAACACATTGAAATAAATTAGTACCAATCTAAATACCTTTGTACAGATTAACAACTAGAGTAAGTATAAAAGGGGTGGTTTTTTGAGCCTGGAGTCCAGTAAGTAAAGACAACCTTCTAGGACATGATGATTTCAGAAAACCTTTAAAACAAAGACTCATAGTAAACTTGTAAAGAGAAAGGCATTTTTGGCTGTTGAAATAGCTATCAAAATACCAGAGTATTAAGTGGGAGAAGTAGAGGTGATCAACTTATCATGTGACCAAGTGTTGGAAATATATAAAGAAAATCTAAAACAAATTGTGGTGGTTGTGCCTAATACAGAATTGACCATGAGAAATAGACAGTGTTATCTAAAAAAAAGAAAAAAAATAATAAAATAACTACCTAAGTAAATAAATACTAGAACTGTCTGAAATGAGAACCTAAAACAAGTCAAGGCAAGATTTAAAACCAAAATGTTAAAATAATGATAATAATAATTCTTTTGGCAATTAACCAAAACAGATACGTAAATTTCATAATATGTAAAACTTTCATAGCTTTTTATAATTTGCCAAATGATTTCTCATTCAATATCTCATTTACATTTTATGAGCCTTCTGATATAGTAAGTGTACTGAGTGCCCACAAAAATACCAGACCTAATGATAAGATCTAGGGATCCACAGATGAACAAAAGAGCATTCCCTGACCTTCAAGAATTAAGTACGTGAAAACACTGTTTCAGAAATGAAATGGATTTTCGTTTATCCCACAACCAAATCTTCTTACTCTAAAGTCAATACTTTAAAAAAAGTAAATGCCTAATGACATAAGATGGGTTAAATAGGTGATAGATAGATGATAGATAATTTATTTTATTAACCCTATGGAAATAATAATGGATTGGTATTATTTAGCACAGCAAAGTTTATAATAGCAATGAAAGTTGGGAGCAACCTGAATAATCAGCATTTGGAATCAGTACACAAAATATGATGGATTCTCACTGGGAGAATAGCTCTTATGGTAGAAAAGCGTGATGGGCTGTGGAGTCAGAAAAGCCTGGTATTATAGCCTTGAAGACAGCACACAATGACCCTTACCTAATGTTCATGAGAATCTCTAATCCACTCCCTGTGAACATTCTCTGGTCAGATTGATTTGCTTTTCGTGAATAGAAGTGATGGGATACCACTTCAAAGATTGGGTTACTGAAAGAGAGTGGTATCTACTATAGGACCTTCTCATTTTCTTTTGGATCATTCATTCCAAGAGGAGACAGCTGTTGCAATGGTGAACTTGGGAGCAGATCTTCTGAAACCTGACAAATATCCAGTGTGTGAATTTGGAAGTAGAGTTTCATCCATATGAGCCTTGAGATACTGCAGTCCTGACTGACACCTCAATTGAAGTTTCCTGGAATATTCTGAATGAGAATCATCCATCAAAGCCACTACTAGATTCCTGAGCCACAGAAACTGAAAGATAATAGAAGGCTGTACTTTCTAATCACTAAATTTTATAGTAATTTGTTATAGAGCAACAAGTAGCTACTGTGGACACCTGATTTTAAATCCTAGTTCCTCCTCTGACTGGCTGGATGTCCTTAAATATTCTTTCATCTTCCATTTTTTCCTTTATAGAATATGCATAAAATAGAATCATGTATAAATATATATAAATGTGCATAAAATATAATTACTTTGGTATTTTGTAAGATGATATGTTGAAAGCATTTACATAGAGTTTTACCATAATTTAAACATGCAATTAAAAATTTCAGTTTCAGAAGAATATTTACTGATACTTAAACTATTCAGAATATATTCAATGACAAAAGACAGAATTAAAGCATATGTACACAAAGCGAATGGCACAATATATTAACAACATTTAAATCTGGGTAAAGGGGTGTCCCAGTATTTGTCATAGTGTTTTTATTCTTAACATTCTTGTGTAAGCTTGAAATATTTCAAATAAAGTGTTTTTAAAGTATTAACAGTATAATCACTCCTTTAAAACAACACATTTTTAAGGAAAAATATTTAAAAGCTATATGAAAAAATATTAGTAATGTTTATCTTTGAGTGTAGTGTTGAGATACATTTATTTTACTTTTTCATTTTTGTTTTCAAACTTTTGTACATTAATCATGTATGAATTAATAATATTAAAATGTTTTAAAATATATGTTTAAGCTAAGCTGTAATATGTATTAGTTAATGAGGGAACAAAAATCTAGAAAGAAAACTAGAAAATGGCATAGATATATAATAACTGAGTAGAAAGTACAATATAAGATTTAAACTAGAATGAAGAATTGGAAAGACAACTCATTTAAAAAGAAATGAGAGCTCTGTTTTAAATGTGCTTTTTAAATGTTTTTAAAGGCATTTTTATTTTATAGCTTTTAGAAATAATTTATGCTTCACTGTTGTTATGATTTATTCTAAAAAGTTTTATTTAGGAAAAAATTGGACAGAAAATTACCTTGCTTGATCTCAACATTATTTCCATATGTAGATAATGTACATGGAATGACACAAATTATAGTTTTCTGTTTGTCATCAAAAAAAGTGTTATCCACTTTTATCTTTACAAGTAGGATGTTTCTAGTTCTTGGACTCAAAGATCAGTTTGATTTCATTACTTCAATTTGAACTGCAAATTTCTGTTACTGAAACATATATTTATTTCTCCAGTGCTTCTGCTCAGCACTTACCTTCTGTCTGTATCTACAGTTCTCATGTGTTCTCTTATCTTCAGCTCAGGAAAAGCTTTAAGTATAATAACCAGGAAAAACACTTATTTTTTCCTCTTTCCTTTTATTCGAATTTAAAAATGTCCTTCCCTGTAAACTCATGTCTGTTAAACCTTAATAGTGAATGTTACAGACAATGAAAAGACATTTTAATTCCTTGTAAATATTGCCTAATATTAGGATTTTGTTTATGAAAGTTATTTAAACATGTTGCATTTCAGAAGTATGTTAGTAAGCACTGTAATAGAAAAACCTAAGCATTTGCTTAATTTGATTACTTGGAAGGTTATTGCATGTATGTGTCAGTTAATATCAGTGAATGAATTTTCCTATAATTTCATTGGAAGAATATCTTACCCTACATATTAGCATTGCTAGAAAAAAATCTTCAGAGTAAGCCGAAAATCATGTGTGGCTTTACCAGATTAATAAGCACATTTTGCCCTTCATTATCCTTACCACTTCATGGTGAGCCTAAATGTTTATTGTCAATTTGGGCTCCAAGTTTCATTCGCTCATGCTTTCTTTCTTCTGTCTCAAAGACCTAACCCTAAAGCAACAACATAGCTTGGTATTTAAGAGTTCAGAATTTGAAAGCAGATGACCAAGATTCAAATCTCAACTAGGTTACTTATCCTTTCCGTGTCTCACTTTGTTACATGTTAAATGGGAAGATAATAATGGTACTATGTCAGATTTGTGAGATATAAATGACTTAACACATGTCATGTGGGCAGAATAGTGTCTTTTGCACATTAAGTATGAAATTATTAGCTATATTTATCATCATATGTTTAATTATGGAGATCAATCTCTTCTACATGATTTTGCCTTTTTTATTTCTAAGGGATTTATATTTGGTTCTATTATCTATTGCTGCATAACAAAGTAGTAGCCTGGCTACTACATTCTTGTATCATCAATTTCATCAATATTTTTCTTGACTGGCTACTTATACATGTTCACATTTCTGCAATCAGTTTCAAGAAAAAAAGAAAAAGAAAAAGAAATCCAAATCTCCTCCAGCTATTTCCCTATCTCTCCATATTTCCCCTTTACAACCAAATTTCTTTAAAAAATAACTG
Source organism: Canis lupus baileyi (assembly GCF_048164855.1). Classification (NCBI taxonomy): domain Eukaryota; kingdom Metazoa; phylum Chordata; class Mammalia; order Carnivora; family Canidae; genus Canis; species Canis lupus. The sequence goes on from NC_132851.1 coordinate 16,416,968, forward strand.
AAGAAAGTCTGCCAACAGTATTCTAGAATATTTCAAAGCTACAGAGAACTCTGACGCCCCTAAAAGAGGAACAGGGGCAGAACCTGGGGCACATTTTTCACTTTGAACTGAAAACCCATTACGTCATTTTTATTACTTAACGCCTTTTCCTCTGTCTCTCTCATTAAAGTTGCTTTATTTCACCATAAAATCTGTCCTTTCTTCCTCTCACTCTTCTATAAGCGGAACTCTCAAGGAAATCTTTATCTATTCCCTTGCCTCACCCAAAATCGATACTTTGATAACTTCCAAATCAAGAATCCATCTCATTTTCTCTCTGGGCTTCAAATCTCCCCAGCTATTCAATACTTCGTCTCTATATAAAAGACCATTAAACATAAGATATCTAAAAATTATTCCAACTATTCAAGCACCCCATCACCATCACTGATTCTTTTCCTATATGATCTAGCTCATCGCCTGGAACACCATGAACATATTCTTTTTTCCTTTCTAATCATTGTAAAATAGTAGATATACAAAAAGCTATAAATAATAACATAAAATATATATTATGCCACACCTAATTCAAGCAATAAACATAAAATTACTAAAGTCCTCTGTATATGTGCTCTGTACTGTTTTAGCCTTCCTAAATAAAGAAGTAACCGTTATCCTGAAATTAAAGATTTATCTTTCCTGATGATAAAATGTGTTTACAAATTCACTGATTCCTGATGTGTAGTTCAAATATAAACTAAGCTGTTTAATAACTAAGTTATTTTGGTAGGTCTACAATGAGTTTTGAGATACACTTAATATACTACAACTTGTATTTTATGTATTTTATGGAGACTGTCTCTGAAACCCAGAGGGAAAAGAATTGCAGAATCACCTAAGCCTCATAAAGACAGTAGCAATATAAATAAATAAACAAACAAACAAACAAACGAATAAATAAATATAGAAATGATATGTCAGACTTGAGCAATATAGGCTGTTACAACACAGAAGAGAAGCAACATCTAAAGAGATGAGGTGCTGGGCCTTTCTTGTTAGCACAAGTTCTTTTCCTACGTCCTTATTATATTTTCTCTGTCCTTGGTCACATTACTCACTCATAAAAGCTGCATGATACAGAGAGTAATACTTTATGCAAACTGGATAAAGCACTTTACAAAATATTGGCCACCCACCAACTTCACAGGAATATCCTGAGGAATAATGAGATCATGTTTGCCAGGTTTTATGAGATCCATGGATGAAAGCTGTTATAAAAGTACAAAGTCCTGGAAGAAATTCTGCTGTGTTCTGAGTGACAGGTAGTGTCTATGCAAGAAGAATATATAGTTTTGTGTGCTAGTTGAACTAAAAGACATCGTGAGAAGTCAGATGTATAAAGTAGTGAAAGAATACCAAGGAAATGAAGTCAACTGGAGGGCAGCAGGACCTCCTCAAAAAGCTATTATAGATATTATTTAAATATTACTTTGTTTTCCTATTTTTCATTAAACCCTTATTTTAAAACTCAGGTGCATTATAATTGTTTGAAATTAGTATGCATTAAAAAGGAAAGATAGTGTCCTACTTTTCTGAATCATCCTTTATAAGGGTCCCGACAAAATAACTATTTCTGGTGAAGAAGAGCTATTTTTCTCACAGTATGATGGAGAACTAAAAATGGAATTTCAAAACTTGTATTGTTCATTCCAGTTTCCTGTTCATTGAGCACATCTTTCCAAGTACATCCAACAGGAAAAAGTTTCATGAGGTAAATCAAAATTTCTCAAGCTTTGTTCCATGAAGCATTATTAGATTGAGATGCCCCATGAAAAACAGTGAGATGGTAAGACCTAAATAAACAAGTTTAATGTTATTATTACACTTATTCACTAAATGTTTTACTTAGAAAATACTTAGTTAATATTTTACATATTAAGGTCTAAGAACTTGTGTTCTTCTAGGACACACATTCAAAATTAATCAAAATTTCATATAGGTATGATAGTAATTATGGGCATTTAAGGAGCAAGCTTTAAATGCCATGAAAATTTAGAAAAGTAGGCACAACAACTCAAGAACGGAAAAACAAAGAAGATCCAATTAGATAGAACAAAGTTACATTCAGAAAGAAATTTACAAATGTTTATATTCTATGTGTTGGAGTAGGAAGAAAGTGTACTTTTTTTTCTAAATAATTAGTTTAATCTATACCTTGGTGTAGGAGATTTTGAATATTTTGTCCTCAAAATTGCATTTGACAATGGCAAAAATAACCTGGTCTCAGGTCTGAAAATAATGTAGAAATAATAGCTTTATCCTGAATAGCTTAAAATTGAACATAAAGAATAATAAATGTTGTTCTATGGGTCCACACAGACACATCCACCTATAGAAAGATGAACACATGGACCTGATATATAGATATTCATTTTCTTTCCTAACTATAGAATTAACAAGTTTTTTATTAATATGCACATAAGTTAACCATTCAGACTCTCAATAATATAAAATGTTAGAGTGCTTTGATTATGTTTGAGGGTTTTTTTTTTTTTTTTTGTCAAAAATGTAACCAATGAAAAGATTAGCACTCAAGAGGTGCCTAGTTGCTCAAGCTGGGCAACCCACTCTTAATTTCCACTCAGGTCATGACTTCGGGCTGGGGAATTGAGCCCTGAGTCAGGCTCTGCATTCAGTGCAAGAGTCTGTCTGAGATTCTTTCTCTCTGTCCTCTCCCACTTGCTCTCTCTCTCCCTCTCTCAAAAATGAATAAACATATCTTTTAAAAATGAGCACTTAAAATTAAGCAAAGAGAAAAATAAATTTGAAAATATTTCATCAATCACTCTCAAATTTTAAAAGCCAGGAAAAAAAATGAAATTCAATAGTGCTTAGAGGGAAATGTATTTATTTGCAAATCAGGAGCATAATAAAAATAAAATTCCAAATAAATAAAACGATGCTGAGGATATATTAGAGGCAAAATGTTTAAGTTAGGAAATTAATTAATCCTTTTACCATATACAATACATTCTAACAGAGTATGATATTAATTAATTTGGTTCCCAGAATGCAAAAAGAGGAGGCAAAATTGGTCCAGTCATAAAAGTTCTATATTTGAAGGCTCAGCTCACTCAATTTGCACTACATCCTGGAGTCTGAAGTTTCTTGTTAGATACTGGAACTTTCTGTCTTATAATACCATGTGAGATTTAAAGGATCAAAAGCTCTAGTCTTAGTGTTAGAAGATCCAGGTGTTAGTTATACCTCTGGAAACTCAAAGCTTCATTTTATTTTTCTATAATGCAGAGATAAAAACACCTCTTCAAACAGCTATGAAAACTAAAAAGGAAACATGGGGATTGAATACTCTTAACTATAAAGATCAAATCCAAATGTATATTGCACTTCTCTTACTAACCCCAATTTTAAACAAAATCTTACATGAAATCTCGATATTAAAAACAGATCAAAGTGGAACTAGTTATAGCAGAGCTACATTCCTGCTTAAAATCCCTCCAGTCCTCAGGTTCCTTCATCAGGAAGTTTCATAAAACACTGAGATTCCTCCTCCACGCCCAAAAATAGCTTGAAAACAAGCTTTCCATTACCAAGTATTGTTTATTTATTTTTATTCAAGTATAATTAACATATAGCATATTAGTTTCAGGTGTACAATATAAAGATTCAGCAATTTTATACATTACTCAGTGCTCAACTGAATAAGTGTACTCTTAATCTCTTTTATCTATTTCTCTCATCTCCCCACCTACCTCCTCTCTGGTAGCCATAAGTTGGTCCTCTGTTTTTAAGAGTCTGGGGTTATTTGTGTGTGTTTGTCTCTTTTTTTCCTTTGTGCATTTGTCTTCCCAGGTCTGGGCACATGCCACCATATCCATCCTTTCCACTATCATCAAGTTATGCTTGAGTTGGGAAGAAGTGGTACTTGAGGAATAAATAATTAAGAACTGGAAGATTTCATTAAAAACTAAAATAGTGCATGTGATTGATAATGATTGGGATAAGCACAAAAAGCTTAATATACACACCTCTATTATGTTCATTTAAATAGTTTCCCTTGTTTTCATTTAAGAATTAAGTATCACTAATTGAATGATTGAGGTAAATATCATTAATTCATTGAGTTAAATATTACTCTTGAGTGTTAACATTGTCTTCCACCTGGTTTTGGCCATCATGTCTCCCTCTGATTCATAGAGAGAAACATGATATCTTCAGTTGGCAGCAACTGAATGGTCTTCATTCAAAGACCATTGTTCTATTTTGAATCAATGGAGCTAACTTGATTATTTTGATCTCTAATCCTCAACCTAAGGCTGTTACCTCTGAAGCCATGTTTGAGATGGCAGACTCCATTCCACCAGTAATCTTTGACACTCACACTTTCTCAAATCAACACTCCAATTTACAGCTTTGAGGCTGATGAAGTATTCATACTCCTTAATTATATTTGTACAACTCACCTTCCTATTTTTCTTTTGATATTATATCTTTGCAGGCAATTGCCAATCTCTTATATCATTTATTCCTTATATTAACAAATAAAATCTTCAATATCAGTCACTATCAAATTGACAGGGGTAAGCCAAAAAGGCCAACAGTTTTCTGTGGACTTTGCCCTAGCCCTGTATTTCATTCCTATTCCAGCATAGCTTTCAGATTTCCATGTAAGATCTGATACATTCATTATGATAGGGCTGATGAATGACTTGTCTTAGATCATTCTTCTTTTCAAACATTTACTTTCCTAGCCTAATACTGACCTAGAGAAATAAAAAAAGTGTTATATAAGAATTCTATGATTCTATAAATTCTATAAAAGATTGTATCTCAAATGAGATAGCCTAGATGGAATTCACAAATTCCTTAAAATCCTTAAATTACCAAAACTGACTCAAGAAGTAATAAAAAACCTGAACAGACCTATAACAAATTAAGACACTGAATCAGTAACAAAAAATATCCTGGCAAAGAAAAGTTCAAGATAAGTTCATTGGTGAATTCTCCCAAACATGTAAAGGATTAGAAAGAATCCTTCTCAAACTTGTCTCAAAAAGTACAAAGGAGGTAGCACATCTTAATTCATTTGGAGACCAGATTTACCCTGACACCAAATCCAGACAAAGATAACACATGAGGGTGGCCCAGGTGGCTCAGCAGTTTAGCACTGCCTTCACCTCAGGGCCTGATCCTGGAGACCCAGATGGAGTCCCGCATCAGACTCCCTGCATGGAGCTGGCTTCTTCCTCTGCCTGTCTCTGTGCCTCTCTCTCTCTCTCTCTCTCTCTCTCTCTCTCTCTCGTGTGTCTCTCATTAATAAATAAATAAAATCTTAAAAAAAAGATAACACATGAAAAGAAAATGACATCGTATGCCTTATGTATATAAATGCAAAACGATTAACAATTTACTTTCAAAGTGAATCCTACAACATATTAAAAGAAAAATATTTAAAATAGATAATGAATATAAAGTGATTAACTTTTCTAACAGAGTGTGTGTTCAATAATTTCCACTAGTTATTATTGTTATCAATGTTTCTATTGATTCATTGTTACTATTTTTTATATTCATAGCACTGAGTCCACAGCCTAGCACATATTATGGTTTTCTGTTAATTTGGTATTACTAACTTAAAGACAATTTTTATCTATTGTTGTGTGTGCCCAATAATGAAACAAGATTTATGGAATGATGATATTTTTTACTAGACTATCTACTCCTATAATAGAAGAATATGTTTTTTAATTCTTTCAAACTAAAAAATTTCTTGTGCATAATTACTCCTAATGCATGGTTGATGATACATGGTTATTTGAATAAATTAATGAACACATAGATTTTAAAAATCTGATTTTGCTAGAACATAGACTTTAGACTAAAAAAAAACGCCTGGACACTGATAAATACTGATTTTTTCTTCAAACCATCAATAGTTTAATTAATTACATGTTAGAACACCAGGAAACCTCTTGAATGTGAATTTACAAAGTTCATTGGCCATTATCTCTTTTTTCCCTTGCATTTTCACACATTGCCAATTAGTCTGACAAGCACAGATGCTCAATAAGTGGGAATACAAGACTGGCAGTAATTCAGTAAGTCACTGACACAATACTATACAGGAAGAGCAGATCTTTTTTTTTTTTTTTTTTTTTAGAGCAGATCTTTTTATACATTTATCTGATTTCTCTTTTTAAGCTCAAAGGGAATGTTATTAAGTTGCATTTAAAAAAAAAAAAAACCTGACAAAACGATTGGATGAAAAACATAAATTTACATCAAGGCATCAAGAGTTAATCATCTTATATTATGAAACATTAAACCAAACAGAATTTTTTATTAAGGCAGTGCCAAAGTTAACCAACTATTCTTTTTATTTTTTAACCAACTATTCTTTACTTGCCTGTAGAAAATTATGCCTGAAACTAACACCAAACAAAAAACTTCAGTTTTCATTTAGCCTCTTTACAAAGATGAAAGACTTTAAAAACGTGATTATTATATGAGGTAGAGAGTATATTTGTATACTTCATAATAAATACTTTTATCATTTAGAGTTTTTTTCTATAGCATATTGACTAGATGCTTTAAATATATTTTATCCATTCTTTTTAAATATTTTTTAAGTTTTTATTTTAACTTGTTAGTTAACATATAGTGTTATATTACTTTCAGGTGTTCTTTACACATTCTTCCCATACAAAGAGAAGAACTATGGATATCACTTATTTTTAACTACTTCTTTGATACAATGCATTTATAAAATGTAACTAAAATTTATGTGAAAAAGCTTTGGTCATGGATAAAATACAAACAAATGTGCTATATTGTTTTTACTAATGCCAAAACTCCTTTCTAGTAGCACAGACTTTTTGAAAACTGTGATATATAAATAAAAAGTTCTTTTTTTTTCCAACTAGGGGAAATTTAAGTACCCTATTTTGTCTTGCAGAATAATATGATAACTAATTAAAGAATGTCTCCAACTGAGCTCCATAATGGATGATCAGAAAATGGTTAACATAAGAAAAAATAAACCATCCTCCCTTGTTGTTGATCTTTTCCCTAATTCAGAAATATTTCTTTTTTTTTCAGAGATATTTCTTAAGAGACGATCCTTCCATTTTTCTTTGTAGAGTGATATGAATTGAATTCACTCGGCACATTAGGAAATACTTCCTTCATATTTGTACAATCTTTTTCATAGATATCTCTGGACACAAGAGAGAAGTTACCGATATCTTCATCCTGTCTCTGCTGAAATAATACTTTAGTTTCATTGATAGTTTTGAAGACTATCAAAGAAATTCATCAAAGAAATTTAAGAAAAAAAAGAAATTTAAGGAATTTCTTTAATGAGTGAATTTTTATGGAGGAATTCAACTTCCCATGCATTTTCAAAACAGTATTAATCACATAAATTTTTGAGACCTATTTATAACTTCCTCTAGAACATATCATAGAAACTCATAGTTAAGTAGAACTCTATTAGATTTCACATTTTGAGACCAAGAATTATACCTCTAAAGAAGAATATATTCCTCTTTGGTAAGTATAATTATGCTGTCTACCCTTCATCAGGTATATGTTCTCTTTTTATAGCATTTTTTAGTATTATCTGTTTGGATTTGAATAGTGTAATGTTAAACATATATTATAAACTATTATTTCTATCTTCTTAAATTTTAATAAAATATAATTGCTTATAAAACTTTACATTCCTGACTCCACTATCCTATACTTTAGATTTTATGTGAGGAAAGTACTTCTTTTCATCCGTATCACATGCTTTAATTGTAAGAATTTTAGAAAAAAGCAAAAAAAAAAAAAAAGTTTCCACAAACTCAGTTTGTAAAATTCTACAAACTCAGCTCTTTTATTTCATTTGGAATATGGTTAATCAGGAAGATAAATTGAACTATGCTTCACACAGAGCTCATCAAAATTCATACTGTTGGAAAATTACTTTTAATTTGGAGATCTTAACTTCAATTTTCAACAATTAGTTTGGCAACAATTAGTTTGGCAAATTAGTTTGCTTCATTAATATTTGTTTCAACAATTAGTTTGGCAACAATTAGTTTGGCAATTAGTTTGGCAATCTAGAGGTTAATGAGAAATTTGTTTGGAAAAATTCTACAAGTTAGAAATTAATTTATGAATTAATTCTGATAGGAAAACAAAATGCTAAATATTTGTTTGAGATTATTATGAGGCATTTGATCCTATCTCCTGTGTAATTTTTTTCTTTATTGAACTATAATTGACAAATGTAATTGTAAGATATTTAAGGTGTACAATGTGATAATTTGATAGATGTCTACACTGTGAAAGGATTCCCCATATGGCATTATTCCCCATAACCTCTCATATTTGGCTTTGTGTGTATGAGAGAGAATATTTAGTTTCTACTCTCTCAGCAAATTTCAATTATATAATATAGTGTTATCAACTATAGTCACCAGGTTATACATTAACATATTCATCTTACAACTGAAAGTTTGTACTTTTTTTACTAACCTCTTCCTATTTTCCTTAATTTCAGCCTCTGGCAACCACTTTTCTACTCTCTGATTCCATGAACTCAACTTTTTTTTTTTTTTCCTATTCCACATATAAGTGATAACGTGAGTATTTGTTCTTCTCTGTCTGGCTTATTTCATTTAGTTTAATGCCCTCCAGTATTACAAATGTAGTCACAAATGAAAGGATTTCCTCCTTTTTAAAGGCTAAATAATATTGCATTATATATATGTATAGATATAGATATATATCACATTTTCTTTATCCTTCATCTGTCAAAGGACACTTAAGTAGTTTCATTTCAGGAGTTAATTCATTAAGTGGTTATAACATTTGTAAATATTTATGCCCCCAACATAGAAGCACCTAAATACATCAAGCAAATATTAATGAATATGAGGGGACAAACAGACAGCAATACAATAATACCCAGGGACTTTAGTTTGGTTTTATATTCCTCAGCTTTGTGATTTCTGTTTAGGACATTTGTTTATGTTCTGTCTCTTGTTGAAATTCTCACTTTGTTCATACGTTGCTTTCCTGGCCTTGACGAGTATCTTTATGACCATTATTTTGAACCCTGTATTAAGTAGTTACTTATTTCCGTTTCATTAAGTTCTGTTTCTGGAATAAGTCAGTCAGAAAAAGATAAATACCATATGATTTAATTTATAGGTGGAATTTAAGAAACAAAACAAATGAGCAATAGGAAAGAGAGAGAAAGAAGAAAACTAAGAAATAGACTCTTAACTGTAGAGAACAAACTGATGGTTAGGAGAAATAGGTGATGGGGATTAAGGACTGCACTTGTGATGAATCTCATCAATCAGCCTGTCCAGAGCCCTCAGCTGTCTCTCAAATCTTTGTGTTGCCCAAGCCACCTTTTTTGTACGTGGTACCTTTCAGTAATTTAGGGTATGTCTAGACTCATCAGTGTCCTCAAGAGAAGGATCACTGTCACATCCTAGATGAGAAAAGTAAGTTAGGAAAGTATATAGTTAAACCCTTTCCAAAGAAAAATGGGCTTTTTTGTGTGTTCCCTCTGTTCTGGATCCAGGTGTATAGCTATGATGCGGTGGGGTGGGAACAGGAGAGGAACATCTATGCCAATTTAGACTGTTTCTTTGTTTGCTTTGGTCCTGTGGGACTTGTGAATGCAAGCACCTTTGGCTATTAGAGCCAGGAGATTTGGGTGCATGCTGTTCAGGTGGCAGTGCAAAAACTGGAACACCAGATGTGTGTACAAGCTTCCAGAGAAATAACTGGTGAGTTGGTTTTATTACTGGAGGGGCTGGGAGGAGAGGGCTAGAGAGGTATCTGCTGGCTTCCTGGTCCTTGAGGAATATCACAGGCAGCTCCTAATTTCTGCTGAATTAGAAATCTGGCCCCCAGGCAGAAGCTTGTAAAGCATGCAAATATACCCTTCCAGGGAAAGACTAGGAGGTGGGTGGTTTTGCCTGCTGTCTCTGCAGTGAGCCCTAATGGGGATAGCTGTGGTGTACTAGCACACCCATGCTTTTGTTTGGTATGGTCTTCTGTGCCTCCTGGAAATAAGCCCCATTGGCTTTCAGAGCTTGATGTTTGTGAACGCGTCCCCTCAGGTGGGAGTCTTAAAAGTTGGGACTCAAGATGTGAGGTCCAAATCCTTCACTTTTTCAGGGAGAAGTTGGGAGTTCCCTCAGGATTCCATGTCACTATGCTGTGTGTGGGGGTTATGGTGAGACTGTCTCAGTCTTCCCTCCTGGTTCAAAGTGGGTATTTTTCTTATTCACTTCATGTTTTTGAGTGCTTCAGCTAGCTTCCTCTTTCAGAGGGAATTTCTCTACATGTAGCTATATGTTCGGCACGTTGATGGAAGGAAGAGAGCTCAAGAGCTTCCTATGTCATCATTTTGGTTAATTCCTCTTCTGTGTAGTTTTTATAAATTTTCTTCCTTCTATTTTGGAAAGCTTCATTTTACTGAGGAAGAAGATATACAGATTTAGCAATATATTAACAGTCTTATCTAAAATTGAGTGCTTATTCTACAACTTTTAGTAATAACATTCCTTTAGGATAGAAAGAATTTAATAAATCATGGATGATATTATTATTACTTTTTAAAGATTTATTGATTTATTTTAGACAATGTATGTGAGTGAGGGAGGGAAGGAGTAGAGGGAGAGAGAGAATCCTAAAGCAGACTCCCTGCTGAGTGTGGAGCCTCCTGGAGGGCTCAATCCTAGGACCTCGAGATCGTGACCTGAACTGAAACTAAAGGTCAGCTGCTTAACCAACTGTGCCACCCAGGTGCCCCATATTATTATTAACATTCTAACTATTATTGGAATGGTTACTGCCAAAGAGGAAATAGCTAGTAAATGACAGAACTGGAATTCAAGTCCAAACAATATAGATAAAATTAAGTGTTTGGGACTCCTGGGTGGCTCAGTGGTTGAGAATCTGCCTTAAGGTCAGGTTGTGATCCCGGAGTCCTGGGATCTAGCTCCCTGCAGAGAGCTTGTTTCTCCTTTTTTTTTTTTTTTTAGATTTATTTATTTATTCATGAGAGACAGAGACAGAGAGAGTGAGGCAGAGACATAGGCAGAGGGAGGAGGAGGCTCCCTGCAAGAAGCCCAATGTGGGACTCTATCCTGGATGCCGGGATCCCATCCTGAGCCAAAGTCAGACACTCAACCGCTGAGCCACCCAGGCATCCCTTATTTCTCCTTCTGCCTATGTCTTTGCCTTTCTCTGTGTCTCTCATGAATAAATAAATAAAATAAAATGAAGGCTCAAAATTGTAAGTGATGTCTCAGTAGCAATCATGTAGAATATTTTGGGGAAAAAAAAAGGTTTCGGGTGGAACTTTTTTCTCTCACAAAATATCTACATTGTGAGAAAATACATTGAAAACTGGTATAGATTTGGGTAATGAAGAATCCCTAACACTAAGCTAAGACTATGGGATTTGGAACTATTTTTTTTATGAATAAAGGAACCATTAAAGATACTTTTAACAAAGGAATGGCTTATGTGCATTAGTATGTTTCATCTGAGATTGATGTTAATGAGGAGAAGGAAATTTTTGAAAAATGAAACACAGAAGAACAATTAAAACTGTATTGAAATAGGCCTATAAGATTTGATGCATTCACTTTCCAGTATGGTTGAGCAAGTTCCTACTGGGCATAACCCTCTCACAGATAATTATAAAATCCGAGGAAATAAATGAAGCTTAAAGCAACTGGAACATGATCAAAAGCAGACAGATTCTAGAGAGGAGTCTAAATTTGGAAAAAGGGAATGACACTGAGAGAGCAACCATTTTTATGGCCGTTAGTCTGGGGACAAGACAAATCAGTATCAGTTGGGGAAACTAAAATAAAACTGAAGATTTTTCTGAACTGAAAAGCCAGAGAAACTTCAGAACCTCAGCCACCAGAAACTAATTCAAAGACAGCCAAAACCAAATGTGAGCAAGTAATAGAGCAACCGAAATCTCATACATAGTTTATAGAAATGTTAATCATACAACTACTGTGGGGAAAAAATTGGTAGCTTCTTACATTCCTAAATGTATATCTAACCTATAATGTATCAGGTCCATCACAAGGTATATATGCAGGAAAAATAAAAATATATGGACATATATAAGGATTTTAGAGAATCTCATTCAAAGTAGCCCCAATCTGGGAACATCCTGGGTGTCCATCAAGAGAAGAATGGATAAACAAACTGTCATTTTTCATAAAATGAATTATGGGTACAACTAACACCATGGATGAATCTCAAAAGGATTTTGCTAAGTGAAAGGCATCCTACACAATCATCCCAATGGCAAAACTGCAGTGAAAAAAAACCTTAGAACAGTGGTGGCCACTGAAAGGTGAGAGTGAGAATAGACTGGGAAGAAGCATGAGAGCACTTTCTGGGATGAAGCTAATGTTCAATATCTTGATAGGATTTTGGATTACACAGAATTTGTTTTACTCAATATTTCTGTATATGTATAATGAAAAGTAAGTATAACTTTTAATATATATAATATATATCTATCTGTATATATATTAATATAGCATCTATAACAGTATATACACAATACATAGTATCTGTACTAGAATATATATATATGTGTGTGTATATATATATATGTGTGTGTGTGTGTGTGTATATATATATGTATATATATACATCCCATCAAAAGTAAAACTGGAAGTCAAGGGGCACCTGGGCAGCTCAGTCAGTTAAGCATTTGCCTTCAGCTCAGGTCATGGTCCTGGGGTCCTGGGATCCAGCCCTGCATTGGGTTCCCTGCTCGGTGAGGAGTTTGCTTTTCCCTCTCCCTGTGCCTCTCCCCCTGGTTTGTGTTTTCTCTCTCTCTCTCTCTCTCCCTTTCTCTCTCAAATAAATGAATAATATCTTTTAAAAAAACCTGAAAGGCAAATCTGTATATATTATGTTACATCATTATATATAGCATTAGATAGATAGTACATTAAAAGTAAAACTAAAAAGCAAACTAAAACTCTAAATATGCATGCTGGAGTATAAAGAACAGATAATGCACTGATATTTGCAGTTTACCTGGAAATAAGACAGATTGATGAATGGATCAAAAGATGAATATATAGGTGATAAGCAACTATAGTAAAATGTTAATGGCAGAAATTAGGTGTCAGGCATGTGGGTTTTCACTGTGAAATTATTTCAGTTTGCTGTATTTCTAGGTTTTTGTAATTAAATATTCATGATAAAGAATTGATGAGCTGGTAAACTAGGTTAACACTGCTAATAAATAAAATTAACCACAATGTATTGAAGATTGCTACTCTATAAGTGCTGTTAATCACTCTCTTCCACTATTATCTCAATCATTCCAACAATATGTAGCAATTATTATGATATCTATATTTAGATGAGAAAACTGAATCTTAAAGCTGGGCATAGAGCTAGTAAAACCAAGTACTCTGATAGAGATGCATGCTGTAAAGCTTGCATCTTAAAAAAAAAAAAACACTACAGTAGAATTAATGATTAAGAATTTGTGAAAGACAGTGAGATGTAGTAAAATACTATACTATGTATGCAATTTATAGTTCATGAACTTGTAAGTTTCAAATTCCCTTAATAATAATGTCAGTAATAAAAATAGATACATAGGTTGTAAAAGCTTATGTGGATGGATATAAACAGGAGGAGAAAATTACAAAGTCAATTAAGAACGTAGTGAGTCATTGATGTAATTTTGGTATCCAAGCAAAGATGTCAATCAGCAATAAGAAGTTTTCAAAATGGAACTAAGAAACACACTAGGAGTTCAAAATATGTATTAAAAGTCATTTACATAGATGAAGCTGTTAGAAGACAAAACTAAATGGAAAGATATCCTGTGCTCATGGATTGGAAGAATTAATAGTGTTAAAATGTCCATGTTACCAAAGCAATCTACAGATTTAATACAATGCTTATTGAAACCCAACAGCATTTGTTGCAAAAATAATCCTAAAATTTCTTTTTATTTTATTTTTTTTATTTATTTATGATAGTCACAGAGAGAGAGAGAGTATATGTATAATGTATAATGAAAAGTAAGAGAGAGGCAGAGACATAGGCAGAGGGAGAAGCAGGCTCCATGCACGGGGAGCCCGACGTGGGATTCGATCCAGGGTCTCCAGGATCGCGCCCTGAGCCAAAGGCAGGCGCTAAACCACTGAGCTACCCAGGGATCCCAATCCTAAAATTTCTATGGAATCACAGAAGATCCCAAAGAGCCAAAGCATCTTGAGAAAGAAGAACAAAGTAGAGGCATCATGTTCCTTGATTTCAAATTATATTAGAAAGTTATAGGAATTCAAACAGTATGATATTAGCATAAAAACAGACATGGATCAATGAAACCAAATAGCGAGCCCAGAAATAAAACTCTGTATACATTGTCAATTAAATTATGACAAAGGAGGCAAGAATATACAGTGGGTAAAAGACATTCTCTTCAATAAATAGTATTAGGACAATGGGACAGCCACATACAAAAGAATGAAACGGGACCATATCTTATACCATACACAAAAATGAACTCAAGATGGATTGAAGATTTGAAAGTAAGACCTGAAATCATAAACTCTTAAAAGAAAACATACACACTAACCTCCTTGATAACAATCTTGATGTGATTTTTTTTGGGGGGGGAGTTGACTCCAAAGGCAAGGCAACAAAAATAAAAATAGACAGGATTATGTCAAACTAAAAAGCTTGTGTATAGAGAAGAAAATCATCAACAAAATGAAAAGGCAACCCGCTGAAAGGGAGAAGATATTTACAAATCATATATCCAATAAGGGGTTAACATCCAAAACACATGAAGAGCTTATACAATTTAACACTCAACACCAAAAAACCAAACAATTAGATTTTAAAAATGTGCAAAGGACCTGAACAGATATTTTTCCAAAGAAGGCATACAGATGGCCAACAGACACATAAAAATATGCTCAACATACCTAATCATCAGGGAAATGCAAATTAAAACCACCATGAACCATGAAACACAAAGCTGCCTTGGCCAGCTGTTGCTTCTCTTGTGGTGCTATTTAAGCATAGATTCTGTTACCCACAAAGGGTCTGTGACTACTTTCCAGTTGTCTATGATGCCCAGACCCCTCTCATTCTTACTTGTCTACCTCCATTCTTGAGGGGGAAGGTTTGGTGTTCCTAAGAGACCTCAGAATAGACTGGTACACTCATCTCCCCGCATAGAGTAGGGAAGCTTTCCTCACCTCATTTCCCTCACCCTCCACCTATGTTATGGGCACTTGGAGATGGGGCACATGTCAATCTGAGAAACCAGGGCATGACCAGGTCCACTGTGGAGTGTGCCATCCATCTGGCACACTATCCTAGTGTCATTTTTTGTTCACGTTTTCTGTTGGAGTTTCTTTTCCACATATCTTTGTTCTGAGGGAATAAAAACTTACCAGACCTGGAAAAAAAAAAAAAAAAAAAAAACACCATGAGATATTACCTTACACAAGTCAGAATGGCTAAAATAAGAATGATAAGAAATAGCAACTGCAGTGTTGGTGTGAATGTCAATGGGTGCATACATTATGGGAAACAGTATGGAGTTTCTTCAAAAAAATAAAAATGAATTTATCATATGGTTTAGCAATTCCACCTCTGGGCATTTATTTGAAGAAAATGAAAACACTAATTCAAAAATATATATGTTCTCCTATGTTCATTGCAATATCATTTACAATATCCAAGATAGTAAAGCAGTCTAAATATCCTTTAATGGATGGATGGATAAAGAAAATATGGGATGTATATACAGTGAAATACTACTCACTCATAAAAAGGAATGAAATCTTTTTATTTGCAACATGGATGGACCTTGAGGGTATAGTGCTAAGTAAAATAAACAGATTGGGAAAGACAAATATTGTATTATTTTACTTAAATGTGAAGTCTAAAAAACAAAACAAAAAAAATGAACAAACAAAACAAAACAAAATTTAGATGCAGAGAACAGGTTGATCATTGCCAGAAGGGAATAGGGCAGATGGATAGGAAAATATATGAAGAGGATCAAGAGGTACAAACTTCCAGTCATAAAATAAATGTCATGGGGATGTAATGTACAGCATAGTGACTATAGTCAGTGATATTGTATTATGTATTTTTAAGTTGTTAAAAGAGTGAATCTTAGAAGTTCTCATCACAAGAAAAAATTTTGTAGTACCGTGTGGTGACAATCGTGATGACTATTTCTCAATAGTCAAATATCAAATCAATATGTTATATGCTTGAAATTAATATATGTCAATAATAGTTATATGTCAATAAAAAAGAAGTAGCTGTTGAATATTTAAAGCCAGTGAGATTATCAGAGGAAACTACTTCAATGTGAAAAAGAAAGGAAGAGAAGAAAATATAAGGTAAAGAAAGTCTAAAGAAAAAGAAAGAAGAAAAAAGAGGAAAAAAATCAGAGGAAAAGAAGCCATGTATGGGTCAGTACTCCCTTTACAAGAAGCATAACTCTATGTTGGAGCACAGTGAAGTGATGAATTTGTATCATGCAGAACATAACACTTCTAAGATGTTCTGAAGTGTTGCACCAGTGGATATAATCACAGAAATTATAGCAAAATCAATCACCTCAAGAATAAATTATGTCCATTTTATAAGGTACTATCTTAGAAACTGAGAACACAAAGATGAATACCAATGGATTCCTGAACTAGAATATATTATACTCAAGGAGGGATGAGGAATAAGGAATTAAATCCCAGTAATATGTTGGATCATGTACCAAGAAAAAGTTATGGGAGTTAGTAGGCTCATTTCCTTTTTGAAAGCAAAATCACATCCTTTCCTGTGTAATCTCTAGCACAGACTTTCTGCATGTGGTTCTTCACCATACAGTTGTTAAATTTAATCAGAGTCATGTAATTTAGAGCACAGTGGTATCAATAAAATGATTTTGAAATTCAAAATTGTAGTTTTCATGTCTCTGACTAAACTCTAGAAATGGAGGTAAAATTCAGTCTGTTTCATTCATTCTGAAATTTGAGGTCCTATTGTTGACATGATATCTACTGCTTAGCAATAAAGTTACTGGGTTGGCCAATACTCCTTGCTTTCTGTATACTATTTTGCAGAATTCAGCCCCAGATATAGCATTCTATAACCACTTTCAATTCTACTTCATCAATGAAATTTTTTGAGTCTCAAGGCAAAGGTTTATACTGTACAGTCTAACAAATGACCTCAATTTTCTTCAAGTTTATTGCCAACTTGTAACCACTGACTCAGCATAACTATTCATCATCCTTTCTTATGATGAGTGAGTTTTCTGAATGCAGTTATCAGCATATGGCAGATTCTATATGACTGCTTCAAGGACTTTTGTGGAGGCTTGCATATGATTGAGAATTCATGAGCTGCTCCACACTTGTGTCTCCTCTCTGGATGTGCACATTTAGCAAATGATGCAGTGAGCTTTCAAAGGCTGGGTTGGAATTACTTATTGCTCCACAGTTTTCATTTTACCAGAAGCTTAAATGTCAAAAGAAATGTTCTCTACCATGTAATCAAGTGGCATCAAGGTGAAACACTATTCTGATAATGAGTATATTTAATTTTTCTAGGGAAAGAGAGAGTCTTCCCTATTAGAACTAATAGAATTTACATCTGTTATTCCTTTAGCAACTGAAAGTTGTCTTTTTGGGGACAATATACTCTTGGATTTAAGTTTACAGCCAATTTCCCAGATTTCTTTTCTCATTTTGTCATTTTACAGTTCCTAAGAGCACAGAAGGTAATAAAATATTTTAGGTATCACTAAAAACAACTAACAAAAGAATGCTTACCTTAGTAGATAAGTAGTACATTAATAATGTCAATTGATACAGGTATTTAAAACTTTTTAGAAATACCTGTGCATTCAGTAAGTAGTTGTTATATAACTTCAGAATAATTACTATTTTCTTTTGTGGTATTTCATGTCTTCTGTGAGCTCTGATACTGTCATCACACTATAATCCTATTTTCATCATATATGCAAAAACATATATGTACTGTAAATGTATTTTTCTTTATGATTTTCTTAATAACATTTTCTTTTCTCTAAGTTATTGTAAGAACACAGCATATAATATACATACCATACTAAATGTGTGTTAACCATCTGTTTGTTATTGGTGAGGCTTTAGGTCAACATTAAGCTATTAGTAATTAAGTTTGGGGGGAGTTTGGGAGTGAAAAATTATATGCTGACTTTCTACTGTGTACGGAATTGGCACCTCTAACCCTCACATTGTTCAAGGGTCAACAGTACATATATTTATGTTTGTATATATATGTACACACATGTGTAATTATATATATATATATAAATAGATAAGACAGAGAGAGAAAGAGAAAGGTAGAGAGACAACATTAGTTTCAGATATCTGTATTTGATCATCAAATTTTATTACAGGGAATAAATTTCTACTTTTTTGCAATATAAGGAGAATAGAAGAGTTAATTTAGAAAGAAATTTCAGTCTCAATAACAGGAAACTTTTGTATGCATGGGAAGAAGCTTTTTGCACTACGTGAGGGTTAGATCTATATTTCTTAGAGCTTGAAAGGAAATTGGTCCCTCAATGTATTGCTAGTTAAAATTTCAGGGTTTTTGTTGCAACCACGGCATAAACCTTTCAAATAACAGTAGGGTTTATAGCCCTTAGTGTGAAACTTTAACAGGTCTGTGCCTAATGAACTTCTGTACGAGAGAGCTGAACACAGGAAATGGTTAGGGAGATTCAGAACATAATGACCGACTTTGCAACCAGACAGTAAACCAGGTTACCAGGACCTTGTGGTCTCATAATATCTACTTTTTGTGGTTGGTAAAGCATGTCTATACTAATTCAAAATTCTTTACTTTATCTCATCTTACAAAGAATTATTTTTAATGAATAAAATGTCGGTGAACCAGCCATGTTCTTGAAAAGTTGTATCAATCTATATTCAAATACATATATACACAACCATATGGGTATATCCATGGAATGTCCTTAAAAAGATTACAAAAGTAGTATTAGTGAATCCCACAGAGAAAGAAAACTTGGGAGCGTGGAGAAATGTTTAGGAAGATTTAAATTTTACTGTGTAGTCTCATTTAATTTCCAAATTCTATATGCCATGTGTATATAAAAACAAATACAGTTTTACTGTAAATTTTGTGTAATTGTTCCCCTGTCTGACCTGGTATGCACTTTGTTCTAAAGAGAATAAAGGAATCTGAAGCAAGTGTTCCCTTTAAATTTCATCAGAATGACTTGTTCTCTTGATACTTTAATTATGTCAAATTCAACCACCTAATACTAAAGGTAATGCCTTGGTACTTTACATCCCCAAAGCATTAAGAACTTTCATGACTGTAACCCCATATTCCTTACATTAGATCCTTTACAGAATGACCCATATACTGCCTATAAAACAATGTGAATATCTGAGAATAATGAAGATTACGAGCAAGTTTTAACTGTGTAATTGATGGTA
This sequence comes from Canis lupus baileyi, assembly GCF_048164855.1. NCBI lineage: Eukaryota > Metazoa > Chordata > Mammalia > Carnivora > Canidae > Canis > Canis lupus. Next base: position 16,436,527 of record NC_132851.1, read on the forward strand.
AGGGAGAAAAATCACATTATTTTTTTTAATGGTACCTATGCAAAATGGTGCAAAGTGAAAAGGTAACCCAGTTAGAAAGTTTTGGTTAGTCAAGACACATAAATGACAAATATTAATATGTCCAAAACAGTGAATCCTGCCTATCACTGTACATTTTTCATCGAGGAAAAAAAATAGTTGCAGAGGTAATAGGAAACTGGAGAATCAAGAGGAAGAATGTAGTTCTGAGGTAATGTTGGTTGAAGTAAGAACTGAGTTAATCATGATCCTTATTTTGTTACTTCCATCCTTTGTCCGTAAATCTAGGTTTTTGTTCTTTTTTTTCCAGCTTTATTTTTGTTTTCATTTGCTATTTCAACTGCATTCCACTAATGTCTTTGTTATACGCCCTTAAATATGCATGTATATTTGCAAAATATGTTTTTTATTTCATGTGTATGGCTTTTGATTTAGATAAATGTATTTGCCACAAACTCATTCATGCTCATTTGTATCACAGGTTATTAATTTCTATCTTAAGAATGCACAGAGTAGTGTATGTACTAGTTGCTATATGCCAATAGTTCTTTGTTTCTGTTAGCTAAAGAATATCCTATGGTGTGTCACTACCACATTTTATTTGTCCGTTCCCCTAAAGAGGAACACAGAGGTTGCTTTCAGCCATTTGTTAGTATATATTATGTTTTCTGTTTTGTTTTAAGATTTATTTATTTAATCTTTTTTTTAAAATTTTTATTTATTTATGATAGTCACACAGAGAGAGAGAGAGAGAGGCAGAGACACAGGCAGAGGGAGAAGCAGGCTCCATGCACCGGGAGCTTGATGTGGGATTCGATCCCTGGTCTCCAGGATCGGGCCCTAGGCCAAAGGCAGGCGCCAAACCACTGCGCCACCCAGGGATCCCCTTATTTATTTAATCTTAAATAAAAGAAAGAACTGAGGGAGAGAGGCAGCGGGAAAGGGAGAGAGAAAATCCCAAACAGGAGCATGGAGCTGGATGTGGGGCTCAATCCCAGGACCCTAAGATCAGAATCTGAGCTGAAATCAAGAGTTGACCAGTTAACTGACTGAGCCACCCAGGTGCCCTGCTCTTTGTTAGTATATATTGTAAGAAATATTTCTATACAAGTTTCTGGGTTTGTGTGAGTTCATACATACACCCAGGAGTGGAATATAGATTACACTATAATAAAAACTGAGGTTAAATATGTACTAGCATATTACATAACTCTCTAATCTTTGCCTATCTGATGGCTTTTAAAAAGTGTCTTTTGTCTAAAATGTGTAATTATCTAGTACTAACAAGTTGATATAACTCTTTGTATTAAAATATCCAATTAGGTTTTCCTTTTTGTGAGTTACTTATCCAAATTATTTTCCTATTTCTAATTGGATATCAATACATTTCTTGCTGATTTACAGGGATTCTTATTTATTCTAGATACCCTTATATGCCATATATAAGATGCACTTTAGTTACACATTTAAACATCTCAGTAATTAAGATAAATCTTTTACATATTAACTTGGCCATTGCTTTTCCTATGGATAGCACTTTCATATCCAAATAAATTTAAATGAATGGTTTTAATATTTAGAAAGTAATGATGGAATGTTGTACCATAATTTATTTAGTAACATTTTTTCTTTCTTAGCAGTATGTAAAATAATAAAATTTCTAAAAAAAATAATAAAATTTCTAAAAATCAAAGGAAACTTAAGGTTGCTAAAATAGTTTTACTTATGGTTTCATTATTGCACATTTTTTTCAAATGTATCATTCATCATTCAATAAAAATCCTTGAGATCATTTCACTATTTCATGCATTTGAGTTTTCCTTAGGTTTCTTTTTGCAGACTCTAGATCACATACATACTTTCCTACCACATTTTTTTCCTATTAGTAACTTTACCTATGTAATTTAGACCCAAGCTAATCTACCCAATTAGCTTGTATGATGCTATAGGGGAGGAAAGTTTTCCTCAACTGTCCTAGGGTCCTTGCCCAAATCTGCAAATTAAACTGTCAAAGACAAATTGACAACAGAATAGCATACAAATTTATTTAATTAGGTTTTATATGAAATTTTATATGCATAATGGAAAAAGATCTGAAGAAACAGTTAAACTTGTGTATCATTATGCTACATTTGATGAAAAGTGAACATCCATGGAGAAATATGATAGGTTATAGAATACAAGATAAGCACACTAAACAGAGAGAAATTTAGGAAGGCCTATATGTTCAGATTCTCTCAATGTCCTTGTGTCTTTGGAGACAAGAATACTTCTTTCCTCCAGGTATTAGGAAGACCAAGCACCTCTATGGGTTTTAGAATCTGTCATAGGAAGGGGAATGGGAAGGCTTGAGTAACCTTGCTTCTGCTGGTTTCTCAAACTCCTTGAGCTTAAAATATTCAGTATGCCAAACTGTCATATTTTGGGATAACACATCCTCACCCTTATCAATGCAAAGTAGAAGTATAACTATATTTGGTAATGAGTTGTTTATACAGGCATATAGGCAATGAACCAATATTAACTGTACTATAGATCAAATAATACTTCTCATTGAATGATTGTGCCAAATCCATTATTTATAATAAACATGTGACTAACTTCTACATTCTGTTTTATTGAGTACTTTTCATTTCCTGCAAATCTATTTTAATGCTTTTTTAAAAAACAATTATAGCCTAGAATCTGATGGAGTAAATTATTTCCTTTAGCTCTTATTTCTTAGAACTGGACTTAGTGGGCAGCCCGGGTGGCTCAGCGGTTTAGCTCTGCCTTCAGCCCAGGGCCAGATCCTGAAGACCCAGGATTGAGTCCCACATCAGGCTCCCTGCATGGAGCCTGCTTCTTCCTTTGCCTGTGTCTCTGCCTCTCTCTCTCTGTCTCTCTGTGTGTTTCATGAGTAAATAAATAAAATCTTAAAAAAAAAAAAAAGAACTGGACTTAGTAGAACATTCTTTTCCAGAAAAAAAAAAAAAAACAAACCTTAGAATATGTTCATTTCATTCCACAAAAATATCTTTTTTTTTCACAAAAATATCATTTCATTTCATTTCACAAAAATATCTTGGAAAAAATATCTTTTTTTTTGTAATGCAAAACCAATTTATTTCCATGTACGACAATGAAGTTGGGATACTATTAAAAGTTAGCAGTCTTCTGTCAAATAGAGATCCAGATTTTTAAGTAGCTGCTTTTGGGAACTACTACGATGGAAGACTTGCTGTGTTGCCTTCGGATATTAAGCGTGTCTGCCTGATGCTTCACCAAACTGTTCCGAGATGCCTTCCTTCGAAATCAGCCTTTCTAATTCCTTCTGATAGCTATGCTGGTATTCCAGATATTTTATGTTCCTCTTCTGTTTACCCACGAACCTTTTCAGGAATTCTAAGAGATCAGTTTCATTCTTCTGAGAAGCCAAGTTCTGCAGGTCTTGCAGGAGCTTGTGTAACTCGTTTTCCAATTCCAGAGCCATCACTATAGCTTGCACGTTCGTGCCCCAGTACTCTTTGTCAAGCCTCTTAATCACTGGAAGGCAGACTTTACTCTTACGCTCCTTCAGGTATCTTATGAACTGCCTTGTATTGAGAGTGCATTGAAAGTACATTAAAATTCTGTTGCCCCACAGTTCTTTCTGGCCAAGGGTCCTGTCCCCATGCTACTTAAATAAACTTACAGAGTTGATAAAATGTCTCAAGAATTCTTTCTTGAATGTTGCACTCAATGACCCCACATCATTTTTGGTGGCCTGTATGGGGAATGGGACAAAAATAAGTACAAAAACTTTGGCGTGGTTTGGTAAAAGTGTTCTTTACCTCCAGTCTTTGTTCCTTACCTATTCTTTTTTGGAGATGTCCTGAATAGTACAACCCATTGGAATGTGCCTTGTTCAAGTAAGCAGGAGAGAATCTCTTGCCTATGGCTACACTACAGAAAGGAACAAGCTCCTGCAGCCCAGCTGGACACTAGTACGTTGGCCATAATGGTGTTGGGCTCAGAAATCACTCTCTCTGTTTAACCTGTTATTTTAATATTTGGATTCTTCTTGGGTATGGGACAGTCATACATGTCATTAGGAAGGTTGCTGATCTTAAGACTCTCATGTAAGGTTTCCTTCTAAATAATCTGGTATGATCCCTTGAGGAGCATGAAATTCAAGATACATCTGACTGGGTGCTTCCTGAAAGGGACCAGTCAGAGCTATTACCCAACTGGGACACTCACCCAAGCGGGGCCATTCCCATGGGACTGAATCTTGGCTAAAGCTCATGAGAAAGTTGCCAGGATTAGATAGGAATTCTACACTTTTATTTCTTCATGTCTCTCATTTGTCCTTACATGGCTATTCAGCATTCTTTGTCCTGCTCTCATAGTAAAAGTAATTCTAGCTTAGATTATGGCACTTAATATGATATAAAATAGCTGCCCCTTCTCAACAAAGGCCAGGACCTCCACCTCATCCATAAGTACCAGATCTAGAGGCTTACAAAAGGTATTATTATGGCTTACCAAATATATCAACTTTCAAAACTGAGAGGCAGCATCAATGTTTGTGGCATTCAATTGATTTACTAACACTGGCTGTAGCTTGGGATGGAGGAGGGAAGGGAGGAAAGTCAACAGTCCTTCTCAAGTGGTACAAAGGTGTCAGAGCAGTCTAGAAAAGTGATGCCTCCTGCCACCATGAACCCCAAGAACTTCCAGCAATATTCTTGATGGGATGCCATTTGGAAGCCAAGGGAGATGTTGGTAATGAATTCTTAATGTCTCTTCTGCATTTTGTCAGATTTAACTATGGGATCCACTTCCTCATCCCAAAGGATTCCCTCTTGGGCTGTCTCCTAAAACACTGGGGTCAATTTGGATTTAAAGAAGAAGTGCCAGACCTTATTTATCACCCAAAATAATAAATATTCCACCCCCTAGTTAGCAATGGTCCATAAAATACAGAAACCCAACCCTCAGGGTGTGCAACTTTCTCTCTCTTGAGCTTGCCTGCTCTCAGATCTTGAAAGTATACTTTTCCCTTTAATAACCTTCCCTGCTTCTGTTACTCATCTGCTGTTCTGCATGTTTGTTCTTGCATTCCTTCTGGTGACAATACCAAGAACCTTGAGGGATTCCTTTGGGTCTAGTTGGTCAAGCCTCTGGGCCCAGTGTCTCCCCAGTTCACCTGGCAACATCTTTTTGACAACCATAAAAGGACGAGGTAACAGTAGGTTGAGAGACTCTTCATCAGTGAGTCTCCAGCTCTTGCCTTCCTTGTGCTGAAGCGTTGCTTTGTCACTGTTCTCCTCTTTCTTTCCAATCTGTCTGGAAAAGGCCTACAAAGGAAACAGAAACCACTAGCTCACCAGATTAAATGCAATCTCAGTGCAGGGGAGACTTCTTCCATCTCTTAAGGAAACTTGTATTGATTGAAAGAAAGGATGGGCAAGGGCTCTGTCTTCAGGAGGTATGGGAGGCCTTAGAGGTTGACAGGTTGGGGATGCTCACCTGCACCAGGGATGATAGTTTGATTGTTCCAGAGAGATGTCCCTAGGAACAGATTATCTGAAATGATGCTCTTGGAGTTCAGCAGGGACACCACTAGCCCAGGAGACTGTCGCTGTCTATCTTTCATCTAAATCCTCAAAACCATCTGATACTCTCTTGGGATGCATCTTGAGAAACTGGAGTCAGTTTGACCCTGACACCTTGTATGCTTCCGTCCCAAGTCTGCTTCTTTTTGTAAGGCTGATATAAACTAGAAAAGGGGGATATCTCACCATAAAAATGAACTGAAATCCCCTATGGTCAGGTCGTTATGGCCCTGTGTCAAAACACTAATCTGCCCATACTCCTTTAGGGGGCCCATCTCCTCACTCTCTACCATCTACCCAATCCACCATCAGCTCAGCTACCTTAGAACCTTCTGCTGTTAATCCACCACTTTCCTGTGTTCTGTCCTGTTCTCTATGTGACCTCTCCCTCCCTTTGTCTTTCTTGTAAACAGGTTCCTGCCAAAATCCTATATATACCTCCCTCTGTCCCGAGACACTCTTCTTTCTGTTGGCTTCTTTTGTGTGTCAGATCTGAAATATAGCTTGAGAGGACTAGATGGATGTTGCCTGACTCACTGTGTGTGTGGGTGGGGGGTTTCTCATTTCCTGGGTTAATTGTTATAATTGGAGTCAATTTTGGTAGCCTGAAAAGTTAAAATTTTGCTAAGTTAAATAATAAATTGGGTTGAACTTTATTGGACATCCAAATCTTTTCAAAATAAGATAAAATACTAAATAACTGATTATTGAACATAGGTTTGTGCTTTTGGTTTCTTATCATGGAGAAACAAGATACTTCACTCTGTTGGTAAACATATTTATAGTTTATTATTCTTTTTCTTTATGCTTTAATGAAAGATTGTACTATGAAAAGACAAGCATTTAGAAATTATGAAATGTATTCATAAATTTGCCAATCTAAAGAACTCCATTGTAACAGACGGCTCACAATTGGTTACTACTTAATTTTCACTGGAGACTAAGGTTTCTAAGCTGAAATGTAATTAAGACTGAGGAAAATGATAAGGAAAGTAACTCTATATGTAGAAAGCAGGTAATGTGTAAGGAAGGCATAAGAAATGAAAATACAGGGGCACCTAGGTGGCTCAGTGGTTGAGAGGCTGTGTTCAGCTCAGGTTGTGATCCTGGGGTCCTGGATCAAGTCCCACATCAGGCTCCCCAGAGGGAGTCTGCTTCTCCCTCTGCCTATGTCTCTGCCTCTCTCTCTGTGAGTGTCTCTCATGAAAAAATAAATTAAATCTTTTAAAAAAAGAAAGAAATGAAAATACATTTTGTTGAAGGAAAAAGAAAATGAGTCTTAAAAGGAGACCAGTTATTTAGCGAGTAAAAGCTAAGGACACAATCTGAATGAAAAAGAAAATTGTAGAAGTTTTGTGAAGGGAAATCTTTGGTAAAGAATTTTAAATGTTGTCAGGACTAAGATTAAGATAAATGGATTTTAAAAGTACACTGGTATAAGATTGAAAATTTACTTTTCACTCTGTTAAAAAAGAGTCTGCTCTTTATAAATTATAAACAACATTTTTTTCTTCTTTATCTGCCCAGAAAACCAAAGCTTCTATGTTTTGTCTTCATGAGTGGAAATTCAAAGAAATTCTCAGAAACTTTTGTAATATGATACTCCCTGCATGCTCCCTTCCCTTTGATTACTAAGTATATAGCCACCAGTCTCACACAGCAAAAAAGTGCAGCTCCTTCTGCCCATGGGCCCTGTCCTGGTGCTACTGAAATAAACTTACTAAGTTGTGCCATAAAAATTATAATAATAATTCTGTTGTACTATCTATGACAATAAGTTATTACTCTATTTTGTCAGATATTCTTTTAAATTATTTCCAAATAGATCATGAGAAAAGTTGATACTCTGTTGCTTATGAATGGTGCTTTATTTTATATTTTATTTTCTAGATGTGCATTTATAATATTGAAAAAAATTCATTATGTTCTTCAAATTGATTTCTCCAGCAAAATTGCCTAAATTCACTATCAGTTTAACTAGTGTAAATAGGCTGTGTGTTGATTCTGTTTGACATTCCATATTAATTATGTCATCTCTAATTAAGAAGAATTTTATGCCTTCCCTTTCAAACTCTAGGCCTTTGTGTTGTTGTTGTTGTTATATTATTTTGACCCTAACACGTTGTATAGTAGCAGTGAAGATACTGTCTTTTATTGCTCCTTCCTCCAAATTAAAGGGAACATAGCCAAACTTTCCTTTTTAAGTATGATATTTAATGTAAGTTCTTGGTAACTAGTCTATCATGTGGAAAAGTTGTTTGCTATTCCTAGTTCTCATTTTCTTATACAAATAAGTAATGCATAAAAAATAAAAATGAAAAATTTCAGATTCTTTTTTTTCTTCTTTTGAGATATAATCAAAATCCTTGTTTGGTCAATTAAAATTAATTACAGTGTTATAATTTTTAATATTATTGGGAAATATATCAGACATACAAATGAATGTATATACTATGTATTTAAAGTTAAAAAAATAATAAAACAAAGGTCCTGCATCTAGTAATGACAGAATAACTTCTATTTAACAATCTCTCCTGCAGTTAAAAATTAGGAACTCTCAACAAGATATACAATAACAACTGTCACTGAAGACCAAACAAAAGAGAACAGAACCTGAAAGGTATTTGACCCTTAAAACAAGGGAATAGTAGGAGAGATCCATGTTTATATTTCCCTTCAATGAGTGCAATCTCCAGTCCACTCAATGCAAGAGACCTAGAATTTAAGCAGAAATTGTAGTCTTTTGGCTTGAGAGTTAGAGTAGGAAGTTTGGGGGTACAGGAAACTCACAGAGATAACCCCAAAAGACAAGACTTCTAGGAGTGAAGCCCTGAAATATGCATGTAAACTCTATCCAGATCTTTGTCTCCTGACTTTGCATTTTTAAGGGAACTTTGAAGGAACTCAATGATAAGCAACAGCTGAAAAGCTAAAAGAACTTAGAGTTTTCAGCTATTGCCAAACAACCAGAATTCTCAATCCAAAGAACAGATAAAAAATAATAATAACATTAAACATAGCCTACTGATTTGTGAGACAACATAAAGCAGGCAAACATTCATGTGAAAAGGAGAAGTAGAGTGGGGCACAATAAATGTTTAAATAAATAATGACAGAACTGGGCCATGTTTGATGAAAATCATAAATTTTTATAGATCCAAGAAAATACACACCAAGACACAGTAGTCACATTGCTGATAACCAAAGATAGACTGAAAATTTGAGAATTATCAGAAAAAATGGTACAATATGTATGGGGAAATAATGATACAATAATATGCGATGATAAGTTAACTTCTCATTAAAAGTAAAAAGGACAGAAGACAATGGAATATCATCATTAAAATTCTGAAATTAAAAAATAGAGATGCTGTCAATTCCAGCTACATAACTAAAAGCATACTTCAAAAATATACAAAAAATTAAGGTCATTAAAAAAGAATTATCAGCTGACTTGAACTCTAAAAAATTTTAAAGTCATTCTGAATGAAGGGAAATGACACCAGAAGGAAATGCAGATCCACAGAAAAGAAGGATATCAGAAATGACAAATATGGAAATAAATGTAAAATTTAATGCATATATTTTTAAATTATGTTTAGAATTGTATTTAAAGCAAAACTTACAACACAGTACTACTATGCAGTTTATTATGAATGCAGATATAATATAGAGGGCAGTGACAACACACAGGATGGATATAAAAGTAAACAATCCAAATGTTCATCAATAGATGAGTGGATAAAAAATTGTGATATATATATATGGAATATTATATATTATTCAGCCTTTACATAGAAGAAAATTCTTCTATTGTGACATCATAGATAAACCTGGAATACACTATGCTAAGCGAAATAATTCTGTCACAGAAGGAAAAATACTGTATGATTCCACTTCTGGGAGCTATCCAGAATGGTCAAACTCCCAGAAGCAGGGAATATAGTAGTAGTTACAAGGGGATGAGGAGAGGGAAATAAGAAGTTGTTCAATGGATATAAGACTACAGTTACACATGATGAAAAAATTATACCTCTTAATACATTTTCAAGTGCACAACACTGTTTTGTTAACTTAGCACTTGAAAACGTGCTAAGGGGTAGATCTCATGTTAAATGTTATGCCCACCAAAAACAAAAAGACATATGAAATCTTTTTGACATGATGTATATGTTTATTTCCCGAATGGTGGTGACAGCATCACCAGTGTACATGTATATCCAACTCACCAAAATGTATATATTAAATATGTGCAATTTTGGTACATCAACCATACCTTAAGCTGGAAAAAATGAAATGGCATTACTGCAAAATTACAATGATTTCCACGAAATCATCCATTTTAACTCTAACTGTGGAAACCCAAAGATATTTATATCATTATCATAATAGCAGCAGTTAACATCACAATGGAAAAGATAGGGTTTGTCAGATTGGATGTGAAAGTTAGAACCAGTGCTTTCTAAAAGAGATAAACTATGCATAAAAACACAGATACCTCGAAAGTAAAAAGATGAAATATATATATAACATGAAAGCAGTATTCATAAAAATGCAGAAAGGACTTTATTTTTCCATGTATGTGTCCCCTTTTGACTGACTTCTTACTTTTCTCCCCTCATGCTTTCCATCCTTCTGTCATAATTCGGAGTAAAGTTACTAGCTAAGCCATGCACGGTTTGAGGCCAGGGGCCAGTAACCCAGCATGCAGTTTCGAAGCTCTGCAGGGTAGAGAGGGTCTTTGTATAGGAATGGGAAACACTGACAAAGAACATGCTGGAGCAGGCTGAGTGGGACATCCATGTGAATAACGGCAAAAGACCCATAGCAGATTTCTCATTCCAAGCAAAGTAAGAATGTTTTCCAAGTCAAGGTGATGGATCACAACAATAACACGACTTACTATCCTTCCCCTATGAATGGGACACAGAGAAGAGAAGCACATAACTCTTGTATTTATAAAAAACTAGAATTTTTCAGAAGCTAAGGAACTACAGGGTTATGGTAAAATATAAAATAATAGTGCCAAGATGGAGTATTCTGATCAAAATTTCCCTAAATTTACAGTTTTTCAAGATCCTGGGAATCTCTCCAATAATGGAAATTTTTACACTGTGTAAGATTTTTAAACCTTTTAAAAAGAGACTGCTTTCTCTTTATTCCTAAAGCCCAATATTTCATGTGTTTAAGATATATATTTGTCTAGTTCTTCGGACACTTCAGTCATATGTGGCAGCTGGGAAATTACCTTCTATAACTGTATGCATAAGGCTCAGTTTTTATTCATCTGCACATCCATCCATTATCCACACAAAGAGTCAATATACATTTATGAAGTACTTACTCTATTAAATCACCATGATAGGCAACAAAGAATAAAAAGATGAACATTATTTTCCCTTGACGTATCATTCTTGAGACATTCAGGTATCAATGATAAATATAATTTTGATTCTAAATCTCTATCTATTACTGCACCATGATGTAAGAACCTTTAAGAAAATTTACAATACAGTTTGGCTACCATCATTTGGTAATCTACTGCTCTTGTCATTACCATTCCTGGTTCCTTTATAGCATATAATTGGTGACGTTTGCTATCACCACTTTCCCTCCTCCCATTCTCCCACTCAGATCAGGCAACCAGCTCTATCAATTGAAAGACCTTTGTGAAGATTGCCAATAGACTACCATGTTGTTACATCCTTGGTCAATTCTTAGTTCTCATCTCACTTAACCCATTGGCAACATTTGACTCTACCCTCTTGTGATTTCAGGACATTATTCCTCTATCTCTTTTTCAGTGCTTTTGTTTATTTGTTTTGTTTTGCTAGATCCTTCTTGTCCCCATGTCCTCTATATGTGGGGCACAAGCTTCAGATGCCTTTTCTTCCTAGATAATCTCTTTCAGCCTCATGAAATTAAATGACATTTAAAATTATGATCCACAAATTTACATTTCGAACCCAGACATCTCACATAAACCTCTTACTTTTATAGCCAATTGCCTATTCAGCACCACTATTCAAATATCTAGTAAGCATTTCAGTGTAATATACCCTAAAAAAAGTCCAAGTCTCCCTCATCCCCTGCTAAAAAATAAATAAAAAAATAAAACCCATACCCTTCCCACCTATTAAAAATACCAACATCATCCTTCAAGTAGTTCAAGCCAAGAGCCTCATATTCATTCTTTAAAAAAAAAAAAAGATTTTATTTATTTATTCATGACAGACACAGAGACAGAGAGAGGGAGAGGCAGAGACACAGGCAGAGGGAAAAGCAGGCTCCATGCAGGGAGCCGGACATGGGACTCAATCCCGGGTCTCCAAGATCACACCCTGGGCTGAAAGTGGCGCTAAACCTTTAGCTGGGCCACCAGGGATGTCCCCCTTATATTCATTCTTAATTCCTCTCCTTCACTCACGCCCACATTCAATATCAGAATATCATGTTAGTTCTGCCTTTAAAATATATCCTAAAACTATGTTACTCTTGGTGAGTGGTAACTTGAAATTATTGATTTCCTAAGGTGGGCGTGAAGTTCAAGACCCCACTGTGGAACTATGTTGACTAAATCAAAGTACTTGCCATCAAGAGTTTTAACTAAGATGCAAGAACGGGGCAAGATATGTGAGAATAGATAGTAATAAGATGCTGTAGGAGTTCAGAGGAGACAGAGGTTAATTTTGGGTGGAGAGGCTGGTCAATTTTCATAGTAGTAATGAATTTGAACTTAACCTGAAGGAATGTTAAGTATTTTACAGCTAAAAATAGGGAGAAACAGCCCCAGGCTGTGTAAACAGCATGAGTAAAGGCAAGGAAGAATTTGGCATTTGGCATGTTGGGGAATATTGAATAATTCAATGTGATTAAACCATAAGGTGTATGAATGAGACCAGTTAAAGTTGGTAAGATAGACTGAAAGTTAAATTCTAAAAGTCTATTGCGAAATACTGGCCAACAAGAAATAAAGAAACTTTTTCAGATAAGTGAGAGCAATCGAGTAGACAATCCCCTTTTAAGAAATAATGCTACATACTTGTTATTCATAAATTCTGATACCCTCAGATGATAAGTGTTTTTATCTAGGTTGCTTTCCCTTTGATTGAAAAATCATAATTTGCACCTACTTGCTACTCTTTTACTCCTAGTAACCTCATCTCTATCTTGCCTTTCAGTTTTATGTTTGTTATAAAATTAGTGCACTTTGGACTGACCACTGTTTTTCAGCTCCCTTTCACTATCACCTCTAAATTCAGCAAGAACGATCTCTAACACTACACAAATAACATTGAAATCCTCCTTTGTACATTGTTGTAGAAACAGATATTTTATAGTTTTTCCATGGCTGAACTATTAATTTCTTAAATTTTGAACATGTAAATATAACTCCCCTTCATACCTGTCAACTCTGAGAGCTAGAATGAAAACAATATATCACTGTTGGAAGAGATTGTTAATTTCCTTCAAAATTAACCACCTCAACTAACCATATATCTCGAAAGTTTGGAGAGAACTGAAATTCCTGAACTATGTAAAAAAAAAAATCCCAATAAATATAATCTTTTATTCTATCAGATTTTGATCTCTTCAGTGTGTCGGCTGCTTCATCTTATAGGATTCAAGTATTTTGATTCTCCCATAAATAGTTTTATTAATAATCTATTGAGGAGACACAGATATTTCTCAAAATGGAAGATCTAATTTTGCCAAAGGATACATACTGATTTCGATATTAATCTTTCTAGATTACAGGTTTTAAAAAGATGGATGTCTGTTGCACTGACATTATCTTCCGCGTAAAAGTGTATCAGCTTATATAATAAAGAGTTGGCTTTATTTAAGGAAGTGTTTAGATACTGTGGTCACTGTCTGGAGTAGTCAATGGAGGCATTCACTACAAAAAGAGTCACATATGCAAAGAAAAGAAATATGAGCCAATGTGAAAGGGACAGTGGTATAAAATGACTGAGGGTGTGCAGAAACGAGTGTTGATCATTTTAACCAGGAGCAATTGAAAAAGATTTCATAATTTGAACTGGGTCTAGAAGCCTTTGCATGTGTGTGAAGGGTGATGAGATGGAGGAAATGAGTGAAGCAAAACAGGAACATGTGGAAAAAATGTGGCATATTTAGGAAAAACATATAGCTAAGAATTTTTTTAAATACTTTATTTTTTTGAGAGAGAAAGTGAGAGAGAGCACAAGCAAGGGGGAGAAAGAGAAGCAGCCTCCTTGCTGAGCAGGAAGCCCAATGTGGGACTCATTCCAAGGACCTTGGGATCATGATCTGAGCTGAAGGCAGACCCTTAACTGACTGAACAACCCCGGCACCTCTAGCTAAGCATTTATAACACAGGATTTATTAGGAGGGGTTTATGCAGATGCGCTGGACATGGATCAGAAAGTATGAGCATTATATGAGTAAGAATTTCAACATCATCGCAAAAGCAATTAAAAAAACACTATTCAATTTTAAAGCATTGAGGAAGAATAACTAGATTTGTGATATAAAGTGTTGCCTCTTATGGCAGAAGCAGGTGTATAAGTGGTGGTGGAAACATCTGCAACAATGTTAAGGCCAGGGAGAGCATCAATGCAGGAGCTCAAGCATGGTATTATGATGATGTATAATAAGTCAACAGCCAGAGACAAGTCAAATTCAAAAAATTTAAAAGAAAGATCCAAATAGGATACGATGCCAAACAAAAAATCTAGAAGATGTGATGCAATCTAGCTGAATAAGATAATTGGTTAAATGATAAAATAGAGAACAAACATCAGTTATTTTAAATAAGCAAATTCAGTGCATGATGGTGTCATTGTTGACATAAGGTCAAATAAATTATCTGTATTAATGTATATGGCATGAAATAGGAGAAAAGAGGAAGAGAATGGAGAAATATCGAGTTGAGATATTTTGGAGATATTTTTTGTCGTTTCGTAATTGTGGAACCTAATTTATAAATAGCAAGCTGAATTTTGCTTCATGTCAGTAAATTTATCATAGTGTTTGATTCTGTTATTGTAGTTTTTAGACAACAGTATATTTTGAGCACATACATATAGAATTTTACATTAAATGAATACTCAAATAATGAGGTTATGTCAGTATTTTAATTCTATCTCAGCACATAATTCTCTGACATTGATCAAATTCCTTGTTTAGGCTCAATTTTGCGATCTATAAAGTAGGCAAAACAATTCTTAACATGTGACATTGAAAGGAATAAAGAACATTACATGTAAAACTTAGCCAATATGTGTAATACAAAATGAGTACTCATTAGATATTTATTACTCATAATAGAAAAGACCTTGAAAGATGTCTTAGTAAATTCTTCGTAATATTTCCTGGAAACATAGCTAAATTATAGTGCGAGAGTAAATTTTTCTCTATTGGAGGACTTAGAAAAAACAAACAATATTTCACAAGTGTTTCTTTGAGCAATGGACTTCATTATATTCCAAATTATAACCTTCCCTATCACCAAACAATATTCTTTCAGTGAACACTCAATAAATCACAACTCACTTTCTTAAAAATGTGAATTCCAAATTTAGTTTTTTTTCTTGTTTCTTAATCTGTTTCATAGTATTATTTTACACACATATATGCCTCATTATTTCTACAATTCCTCAGAGATTCATTCCCTAGGATCATAATCTTTGTTCTCTTGCCTTCTCCTTCTCTTTTAACAAGATTCTGTAAACCTTTATAGCTGTAGCTTATACACACTTCCTTTCACACAATCCTTGCCAATTGGCTCCAAACGTGTTTTTCTATGGGGCGCTCAGAGACCAGGTTTTGCTGTGTCTCAAAATTTGAAAACCTCTTTGTAAAATATATCTTAAGTTTTAAGTGGTCAAGAACATGTTTTCTTATCTAAATGGAATTCCTAAAATTTAAATTAAAGTTGGTCATTACAGAAGAAAGAAAGGTGATTATATCAAGTTCATCTGCTGCTTAGAAACCATTATTATTATTTGAAAATAATCTGTTTCTTTTGCAGTGTTCTCACCCTGCTTGACTCAATGGCTCCTTTAAAAAACAAATATACTATAATGCTAATTCTATTATTCTAAAATTAAATTAAAAGATAATATAGGCTACCCACCACATGCATAACTTTTAAATAATAGTAATGTCCATTCTAAAATAATGGAGGATAAAAGGGAAATAATTTATAATTAAATTAGATGAACTTTAATATATAAATGCTCAGATACCACCACATTGGGAAACAAAATAAAGTGGCCACATATCTGTACATATTTGCTTTATGAAAAATAGGGTTAGAAATAATTCCAATAAAAAGGATTGATATTAGAGTAAGAACTATTGTTTTAATAAGTTAATAATGGACAGACTTCCTTGTGAATGGTAACAGAAAGAGGAAAAATAATTTCATTTTAAGTAGGAATAAAATGTTAGAGCAAGTTAAGAATTTTCAAAGTAGAGAAACCGAGAAATGTCATGTTGTTATAAATGACATTATTGATAAGGATAGTGTCTGCATAATTCTGTATGTATGATATGTCATTTAAGCAATACAGAAAACAAGTCTTCTATTATGAATTCTCACCATCTGTCAAAACAAGACATATATTCAGTCTCTAGAACTTGAAAAAAAAAAGGAAAATTGATCTTAATTGATGAAGAGTAATAGAAAATGAGTTAGAAGGGAAAAGTAAACAAAGTATAGAAAGTAAATTTTTCTAAAGAGACTACCTGAAGACTAAAATAGGCAAACCCAAATGAGTAAACATTTCAATATATAATGTTTACAACATATATCTTTAATTTTATAATTTTTCGGTATATAACAATTTTACTATTATTTACATTTCCTATATCTCTTATATTTAATTGTAATTTAACCTTAAATGAGATTCATTGGGTTACTATATGAAGGACTAAGAAGACATTCAAAGTCATGTTGGGAGAATTTTTCATTTTGTGAGACCATCCCACAAAGTCCACTGGTGCTCCCCCAATAATTGTGGCAATGCAAATGCTTTTGGAGATTTCAAAAATGCATTCTAGAAGGGTAGTATCACCCATACTGAGAACACAACTGTAAGGTATCTTCAGCTTCTTTCTGAAATTTATAACATGGAGATTTGTAACAGTTTCTTTTTTAGAAGAATAGAGACAATGTACATGAGTCTATTATAAACAAGCAATAAAGCATCTGTTTTTTTAAAAAATCAGACAAGTAAGGTTCAAACCCTAAATTTTCATTCATAAATCTACGATATTGGACAAGTTACTTATCTTCACTGATGCTCTGCTCTGGGATAACCAACCATCCTTGTTTGCTTGAAGTTTTCCTGGTTTTAGCATTGAAAGACCCATGTCATAGGAGACCCTTCATCCAAAGGCAAATCAAGATGATTATCTGGTTACCCTAATTTTTCCTATTGGCAAAATAGGATATCTAATTAGGTTTTTATGAAGTTGAGTCATAAATGAGAAAACATTTGAACACTACTTAAAAGAGAGTCTAGCACCTACAGAGTGCTCAATAAATTACAGATAATATTATTATTTGATCTTAAATAGGCAATGGAGCAAAATAACCTGGAAAGTGAATATATCCTTTAGTTTCAAAGCTAAAGTCCTAACTTATATTTTCCCGCATATTGAGTTCCTTAACATCTAGCCTAAACAATAAAATCAACAAAAGGACAACAATAATATATGATATTTAATAAGTATTCTTATAGGTAGTAGAAATTCTTTTAAAGGGTTTGAATATTTCATTTTGCTTTCATAATTTTCTTATTTTTCCCATTAAAACAGACTCGGCAATATTAATATTTGCCAAAGATCACACATAAAACAGAAACAGGACACAAAACCTCATGTTGATCTGACTCTCAATTCTTTGCTTTTAAGTAGCCTGCTCAGTGGCCTCTTTTAATCAAGGCAAAGGTAATTACAAAGGTATTGAAATGAAGATCACATTTCTCAGATCATGGTACTAAAATGTTCAGCTTCTACATGACACTAAATTATACATTTATATTACTTGTCAAATGTACCTTGCTGGTGAGCTTGAAAGAAAGAAGAGAAAGCAAGATATTGGTGCAGAATCACCACATAGGATGGGAGAGGATTCTCTGATTCAATGATTCTTAGAAAATATTATGTATCAATTAAATCCAACTGTTTTAGTTTGTACAGAGTCTGTAACCATCAAGCTTACTTAGTTGTAATCCCAAGCAATGCCAAGAGGGAAGAAGGAACACCAGGCAGGAAGAGAGCAGCCCATAAAGAGCACACTATCAAGCGCATAATCATGAGCCAACTGCGGGCTGATCCTGCAGGGAACAAGGAATTCATGGGAGAACATGTTACTCACCCAAGGTGAGGAAGCTGGAGCATTAATGCACCAACTACCTCCAGTCACAAGCAGAAGGTAGCTTCCAGTAGACATTTGCTCTACTATTTTTCTTCCAGAACAGGCTTCAGCCACCAGAGAGAGCCCTCAGACAGTTGAAAACAGGTCAGAATGCATTAAAACCTACAACAACCCAGGGAGATGTGGCCAGGCAACAACAGTGTCTGCTACACCATGGCAGTCTACTGCTCTTTTCTTAATGCTACTTATATTTGAACACATTCAAATCTGCCAAATCTATGTTATCTACTCTGCCAGATATACTACAAGATTTTAATTTTTTAGGTCTTTGTTGAAGCTGACCAGTCTATAAAAATCCCTTCATTTCTCTCGTTGGGAAACACGTATTCTAAAAAGTTCATCTTTAAAAAAAAAAAATTATCTTTACTTAAGAGAGAAAGACAGCAAAAGTGGGGGCAGGAGGAAAGGCAAAGGAAGAGGGAAAAGCAGATTCCCCACTGAACAAGGAACGGGATACAGGGCTCCATCCCAGGACCCGGGATCATGACCTGAACCTAAGAGAGATGCCAAACGGACTGAGCCACTCAAGCGCCCTTCTAAAAAGCTTGTCTTAAATACAGCCATTTCCATCCTCTTCTCCAGCTTTCTGAGAAAAAAAAACAAACAAACAATTTTTTCATTTACATTCTCTATGTGATATTCATGAGTCTTCCTATTCTATCTATATAAAACATTAGTATTTAAGTATATTACTAAATCACCCAAAAGTTACCTGTTAATTTTGATTTATTTAAGAAGTTTCAAAGTACTATTTTGACACATTTTAGATATATGGTTACTTATCATATTGCTCAGTATTTACCATGGGTTCAATAAAAGTCCATTTGGAACAAACATAATCATCTTAACCAATGAAATCACAAATGTTGTCCAAGTATTTTGAGCACTAATATGAATTTCTGTTCAATAGGTGGTTAATCCACTTCCCATGGTATAAAAATATTTACATGAGATAAATCTCAGAACAGCTTTTCTTGATTCCTAGTCATATATATAAAAAAATCATTCATAAAAAATATCTGGAAATGAATCCTTAGGTTAATTTTTCTGTAAAATTTCACCCTTGTTTATGTTGATTTACAAATATTACAATTGAGGCAGACAGTTTTGGAATTTTCCTTTGAAATTCTTCAGAACAAATATTTTTCAAAGCCTAAGGATACCTAGGGAAATATGTTTAAAATTCTAAGAGTATTTTTCCATAATTTTCAACAGATTTTTGCACAGAATATCAAACCCACATTATGAAAGTGATTCCTATGCCAACATAATTTACCAGTGATTTTCTTCAAATCTCAAGCATTGATCAAAGGCAAAGAACATCACAATGATTTTTCCTTCATTAAGCAAATTATTTTCTGCAAGTAAATCCTTAGATTATTTTTTAAAGTTACTGTTAACTTACATTAAAGTTTGACAAACTATCTTTCACACCGAAACTTCTTGGTGTTTCAGAGTTATATCCAGAGGGACAATTGCTAAGGGCAAGTATATATTTTTTTTTCTAAGTATACCCAAGAGAAACAGAAACTTGGATGAAAGAGTACAGGAAACATCATGTTTGTTTTGGTATAATATAATCATGAAAATGGCTTTTATGTAAAACAAAAGATTATAGAATGTGCAGCCAGAACACAGTTTATCCCAATATTTTCATTTTTACAAAGAAAATGATGCCCTGAAAAGAGTAATTCTAATATGCAGGCTCAAAAGAAATAATCCTCCTCCTCTTCTAATAACATCTATTTCAATAGGTAATCTCCCTCTGCCCTTTTCTTAAGTTCAACCAATTAAGAAATCAGGCACCGGGAGATGATAAAGCCAGTGAAAATATGGTACAATGGTTGTAATCTACTAAGCCAATAACCCCACTTTCTTCATGGGACAGTTGAATAAGGGACAGGAAGCGTTACTAGAATATTGCCCTAGTGCAGGTTTTCAAACTTAGTCTCAGGAATCTTTTAGACTCAAAATTGTCAGGTACTTCAAAAAGCTTTATTAAGTAACTTTAAATGCATTGATAGTATATAGGAAATTTAAGCTGAGAAATACTTAAACTAATATTAATTAATTATTTAAAGTAATAACAAACCTATCAAATGTTAAAATATTTTTATGAAAAATGCCTATATTTTAAAAATAATGTTATAAATGGCATTATTTTATATTTTCCCAAATCTCTTTAATGTCTTGTGTAGTAGACAGCTAGATTCCTATATCTGCATTCAATCTGTTGCAATATCATATGTCAGATAGGCTCTGGAAATTTCTATTGTATATTCATAAGAGAATGAGCCTGAAAAAAAGCAAATAACAACTTAATACTGTCAAAATAATTTGATCTTCTGGATCCTATGAAGGGGTCTCAAATCTTTATGGGTCCCTAGACTGCTCTTTGAGAGCCAATGCATTAGTGTAAATCTCTCCTCATAGAAACTAGAAGCTCTGGGAATGCAAACATGCCATAACCACATACAACAGAACTATAGAAGAAGCTTCAGCTCTGGATTAAAAAGAGTAAGATCCATAAGCTCAGTGACTTTTTATGAATCCCATAATCTTTCTGAAGTTAAGCTTTGTCAGAATAGTGATAAAATTAATATATCAAAGGCTATTTTAAAAGCCAAATGATATGAAATCAAAACTCTATAAACTTCCTATAAATATTTTTCATCATCACTCACATTTTCATCCAATTATTTACTTATACAGAATCTTGTACCTTTACTGCAAAAAGATTTACAGGTTTGTCTTTGGAAAGCTAGTTCTTGTTATTTCCACATTTATCTCATGTACTTACAAATTGTTATTTCCACTCCTTCTATAATATCCTTGATATTATATCCTTATAAGAAATGACTAAAATAAATGAAGTACTAATTAACAAGTGAAAGTCCACTTTCCTTTTCTTGCAGTTTCCATGTTCATGATATATTTTCAATAAATATTAAATAGACAATCATATGAAGAACATCACTAGTATTTGCTTTCAACTCAGGCTGATAACCTTACTTTCTTTTCCCTTGGAAACTCAGGAATATTTCATAGTTAGGAAGCATGCCCTGAGAACTCTTCCTACTTCCAAAGCAAAATGATTGAAAGTGAGACTAAATCTGATTACATATAAGTCAACTAATTCCTACCTATGTCATTAATCAAAGAGAACTTTCCCAAAGGAAAGAATGATCTCTGACTAAAAATATTATCCTGAGAACAATCTGGGTATTGAAAATAGATCAATGAATTGGTGAAAAAAAAATAGGCCAATAATGACAACCATTTGAATAATTTCAGGAGAGTCCAGAAACAGAAACAAGATTGCAGAGAATTGAAATGGGAATGAGAAGACATGATAAAAGTGGCAAATGCAAATTATTGTGCCAGAATATATGGTAGTGTGATAAGCAGGTTCAGGCTGTAGGCTTTCCTTGGATTAGGGGAAACTTGAATATATTCATAAGATATTTGAAAGTAAAGACTGAAGGAAAAAAATAAAAGAGTACTTGGGGCACATATTTTAAAAGATCTGTAGCACAGACAACAGTGTTACCCTTGGAAATGCATTATTCTACCCACTAATAAAGAAAGAAGGAAATAATTCATTCCTTTAATCAAAATTTATTTATTGAGTGCCTATAGGTGTCGCTATATCTAGACTCTTGGAGAATGGCAGTGATCACAACAGCAAAAACTTCTGCCCTTGGGGCTTACAGTTTAGTCGGCAAAACCATCATTCAATTTTCAAAGTAATCATTCAATCAAATGGAAAAGAAAGGAGGGAAGGAAGGAAAGAATAAAGAATGTAAAGCAGGCGGAAAGAGAAAGAGAGAATGGGAGGGAGGAGAAGAAGGAGAAGGAAATAAGTGGTCAATGTTATAGGGATATTTTATAAAATGGCAATCTAATTCTAAATAGGGAAAAGACATACTAACAAAAAATTAAAAAAAAAAAAAAAAAAAAAAAGACCTGAATGAAGACAGGGTTTGGTTGGCCAGGAAAAATCTGAGGGAGAATAATTCCAGGCAGAGAAAATGACCAGTGCAAAGGTTCTAAGGTGGAAGTAGAGCTAATATGTTAAAGCAGAAGCAAGGCAGGCAGTAAGACTGCCTAGAATAAGGAAGGGAGAGGGTAATGGAGGGTGAGGTCAAAGTGTTAATCAGGGTCTAGTTTATGGAGAATACGACTGACCATTTTAATGTTTTGGCTTTTATCCTGAGTGAAATGAGTAACTGTTGGAGAGATTTGAGCAGATAAGTTACCTAAAAGGATTATTTTATCTGCTTCATGGAGAAGAGATTGTAAGAGGTCAAAGACGGGCAGGGAGGACCATCAGGAGGCTATTACAATAATGCAGGTGTGAGAAGATCATGGCTTGGACCCAGATGGTAGCCATGGAGATGATCAAAAGTGGTAAGATTCTAGATATTTCTTCATTCTAACCTACCTCATAGAATTTGCTGAAAGTTTTGATGTAAGGTATGAAAGAAATAGAGGAGTCAGGAATGAATCGTGAGCCTAAGGAAACTTATAAGGAACAGGAAGAAAAAAAGTGGAATGAGTTCAAGTGATACGGCCTTACACTTAACAGTAAAATATCTTTGAGGTCATATTCTAAGACAGTGTCAGGCAGTTTTAAGACAGTAAAATGTTTGAAACAGCTGCTGTGCAAAACTTTATATGGAAGTAGGATAAAAGTTTCCCCACACTTTCCTAACTCTTTCAAATTCCTCACCACTTTAAGGAGCACAAGGACATTGATGAGTCCCTTGACTGAAACCTCAGAATTACTATGTACACCACAATTCTGGGTTCACTGGACCCAGTACATCTAGTCCTTTAATATCTCCTGCCATTCACTACTCCATGATACTCATATGAGGCTACTTCTTTTCATTGACATAAACTAACTTCCATCCCTGGATTTGTGGCTTTTGCCTTCTCCCCCAACTAGTTGCTCATAGAGTATATATATATTTTTTGAGTGATATTAATCTTTTTCCAGAAATTCCTTAAGATGTCTAAGAGAGTAAAATGTTTGAGAAAAACCATTGACCATACAAAACAGTTAAACTAAAAAATAATTTTTGCCAAATATGTTATTAGTATTATCTGTGCAGTATGTCATATGAATTTATGATGGATTGTTATACAAGATTTTTAGACTCTCAGAGTGTTATATATAAATATATACAGTCATTATGTATGACCTTTATGGGGAATTTGGTTGTAGTCACTACTATTCATGTAGCTAAGTCATCTTACTTCTACCATGGGATGTAAGGCTCAGCATGCCAAACTGTATGAAGGAACAAAGCAGATATGTTAATAAAAAGAACAAGCTTTTCTCTTCCAGAGCCATGGCTAGTTTCACTCATCATTCACCGTGTGTGACATCTCTTAATTTTCAAATCTGTGGACCGTGAGAAGACTAGGAAGGAAAGAAGAACATTATATATTTATTTAAAATTTAATGTGAACAGATAAAAAAAATTGGTTCTTCCAGTTTCTGGACTGATTTCCAATACATGAATCTCCTGTATCAATTATTGACCACAGTATTGAGACACATCTTCAGTAATACTTTAAAAGTTACATATTTTCATTGGTTGCCCCAAAATTAATACATGGATTTGTAATATTATGCATTTTCATTCTAAAAGGACCTTTGGAGATCACTTCTTGATTTTGATTACGTGATTTGTTTATTCATGTGTTCATTTAATAACAAAAATGTTGAGCTTTGCTCATATGCCATTCACTGTATGAGACACATGGATAAGTAGTAAAAATGATAGACACAAACATTTCCCAAGGAAAGTTTTAGGACTAGTAGAAAATTAATAAATTAGAGCTATAAACCATTCTATAAAACTATAGAACATGTAAGGTTCAGGTTAATTCAAAAAGGGTCTGACACATCAAGGAATGTTTTTAAGAGGAGATGTTTAAGCTGAAACCTAAAGAATGTTTAAAAATTGACCAGCTGAAGTTGTGAAACAAACAAAACCCAATACACGTTAGAGTCTAGGTAGGAGACGGCAAAACATGTAATTGTGAACCTAAAAGAAGTTCCACAATGTGTACATTTCATTTTTTTTAAAAGATTTTATTTATTTATTCATGAGAGGCAGAGAGAGAGAGAGACAGAGAGACAGAGAGATACAGGCAGAGGGAGAAGCAGGCTCCATGCAGGGATCCTGACATGGGACTTGATCCTGGGTCTCCAGAATCAGGCCCTGGCTTAAGGCGGTGCTAAACCACTGAGCCACCCGGGCTGCCCAATGTGTACATTTCAGACTGACACAGATAACAAAGATACTTATCCTCCTTCAGAATCTGGAATGGCATTGTGATACGTTGGCTCTGAAATCCTGTCCTCCATTTTTCTGGTTTTATTTTGTTTTTACCTTGATGTTAAAGTTCTAGAATTTGTGCTTTTTTAAAATTTGTGTGTATATAATTAGATTTCCCAACATTTCCATGTGTTGTTACTCCTAAGAAGTTGGCTGTAACTATTTGCCATTATACTATGGGTAAATAGTCTATTTATTTTTGTGCTTTTAAGGGTTTTTTTTTTTTAAGTGTTACTGTCATGTGTCCAGATATAGATTTTTAAAAAATGTATCCTAATCAGGATCATGTGTGATTCTTCAAAATTAGAACACATATTTCAAATTGAAAATATTTTTTTTCAATTTTGAAAAATATTCAAACATCATCATTCGGAATGGTGATTTTCCTCCATACTTTCTCTTATTTGCTTCTGTAACAAATCCCCTCCTACTCTCTTTTTTCTATCTCTTTATTTCTTTGAGCAGATTCCTAGATAACTTCCTTAGAGATATTTTGTCATTAGCAAAAATCTCTCCTTTTATTTAACATACTCTTTAACCCATCCATTGATTACACTTATTGCAATAATGATACTTCTTATTCCTAGAATTCTATTTTTCTTAACACAATTGGCCATTTGCTGTGCATTGAATCCTGTTATCTCCATTTTTCTCTTCACTTCATTATTTTAAAATATTTTAAATATATTTCTAAACTCTCTTAGATGATTATTTCTAGATTTCATATATAAATTTTCTTAAATGTCTGACTTTGTCAACTCAATGATTTCCCATTCTCTTCCACTATAATTTTATTTGTATATTTTCTTAATGGTGAGCTAGCTCCTCTGGAGTGTGTGTTGTTCAGAGTGTGGACTGGGATAGACTGAATAATTTTTGAGTGTCTGTGTTGTGCATACTATTCAAAACCCTTTTGTGTTTATCTTTAATGGAAAACTAATGGATTTTACTGATTTTTTTGTCTGTTTCCCTTTCAATATCTTGCATAATGCATTTTATTCCTGTGTCCATGAATGATCCAAATTTAACATTACCAAATAGTCACAGGTAACTCTAGTTCAATTCCAGATCTCAATATATATCAGGCTTAGGGGCTATATTTTAAAATCCCTACTTCATGAATAGACATTACTTTGGGCTTTAATTGCTATACTGGAGGTCAGTTGCAGTTTCCTGTATCACATATGCTTCAGGTCTCAGTTTTTTTCCAGGTATCTTGAATCCTCAAATTCTAATGCCTATTTTAACTTTCTTAATTTCATTATCCATTTAGCTTCAGCAATCTTTCAACATTATCTTTGAGTTATCTTTTCATTTCCAGTATTTGATAATCAATCATTCTTGCTTGAGTTTAGATACGCGCTCTAAATTATTTTAATACGTAGCTTTCTAATATATAATTCTAAGTGTTTAGATACTGGTGTGAGGCAAACTCTCTCAATGAACACAGTCAATGAACACAATCTTCCATATCAACATGTCAACAAGATCAAGTCTGGAGACAGGAAATCCTGTTTGGAGTGTTCTTCAAATTCATGATATATATATGATATGTATATATATATATATATATACATATCATATATATAATATAATTAATATAATATAAGCACTGCCCATGAGTCTATATATAATACATATATTAAGATTCATTATATATAATATATTAATGATAGATGTATATTAAGAATTAAGAGAAAAATTATCAGGTTATTCATTGGATTTTGGAGTTTGAGAAAGAGAGAAAGTGATTATGTTAATATTCCAGCAAATGAGATGACTGAGATATCATTAACTAAAATAGAAAACATATGAGGAGGCTTAGGCTGGGAAAATTAGATTATAAATTTCATTCTGGATACATTGATCTTGCTATCCCTTGAGATATCTATTCATAAACAGTTTGATATATGGGCTAATGCCTAGGAAGAGATTTGAACCGGATATTTTAAAAAATGGTAACAATCTTCATCTCATTTATAATTCAAACAAATTGAATAGGTTGAAACAAGCAGAAACATATGTAGATTGCAAAAAGAACAGATTTAAGATAGAATCCTGCATTATAGAGACCTGTAAAATATGACAAAGAATTGGAAAAGAAAACTAAAACAGAGCATCCCCACCAAAGGGAATAAATGCAGGAAAATATTATGGACTAGAAGTCAAAGGAGTAAAATTTTCATAATGGAGGAAATGGCCAAAAAGACCACATCAAATATCTGTAGCTAAGCAAAATAAGGAGCAAAAGTCTTCTCCATATATAGATACATTGGTGAATTTGATTAGAAAAGTTTCAGTAAATTCCTAAGTGGTGAACCACAAATTGCAATGGAATTTGGAAAGCTTAGGTGATATACAAATGGAAATTATTATTGTGGATAAATTTTTAATTTGTTAAAGAATTAAGAAATTATGAGGACCTAATAAATGTTGATGGATTGTAATACCAGATATTATAAAAATTAACTATTCCCAAACTGATCTATATATTTAATAAAATAAAAAAAATTTATTCAGTTTTGTATTCTGTGTAGAAATTAGGAAACTCAATCTCCAATTTCTAGGAAGATGCAAAGGGGCCAGAAGGATCACACTGAACTTGAAGAGGCTGGATAACTTACACTATTAGACACCTAAATTTAATAAAACTGTAAGAAGGAAGACAGTGTGTATTGGCACAGGATTGTGTCATTAAACAATGGAGAAAAACAGAGTTCCAAAACATATTTAGACTTTTATTTATAACTAAGAGGACAAAGTGGTGTAGAAAGGAAGGGATGAACTTTTCAATAAACGGTGAGTCAATTGAATCTCCATATGGAAAAAGAAAAAAATTGCTCTTACTTCATACAGTTCACAGAAAATCAATTCCAGATGTGTTGGAGATCTAAATATGAAATGCAAAACAATAAAGCTTTTAGTAAATACCTAGGAGAATATCTTCATGACTTTGGAATACACAGAATTTCTTAACTAGTACTCAAAATACACAATGAGAGAAATTGATCAATTAGACTGTCATAGGACCCAATCTTGCATCTATTATGCTAAAATAAGTGCCCCCTAATCTAAAGAAATATTATGTGAAATCCCATGTATGTGGCTCAACTGCTTCAAACCTCCTTGAATAGTAGTGCCGGTTGTGGACATGCAAGCAGAAAAGGCAAATCCATACTCAAAATCCAAGTCTATTCTAGGACAATAAACTGCTGACTCTTCCAGGGTGGAAGGATCCAAATGGCTAACTTGCAACAACTAGTCAGTTTGCCCCCTTAAGGAATAGTGACATATTTATAACACAGTGCTTGTCTCTGTTTTTGGAAGTTTGGATATTTGGTAGCAGTGGTAACTACGTCAGCCTTGGAGAGTGAAAGTCTGTGTCATGGATAGCCTCCATTCATAGCCTCCATCTATGCCATCATGGCTTCTTCCACTGTATACCTCTTTTTCCAGCACTTGAGTGGTTAATGGCAAAGACTGGCTTGATCAACTGGCATTTCTTTTTGTCCACATCATTATTTAGTGTTTGTTCCATGGTTTCTGCATTCTGGTAGGCATATGTATGTTATACAGATTCTTCATTCATTGTTATCATTTTCCTATTCCATTGATATGCTTTTACCCCACACTTCCTATTTCTTCACATTTAATTTTTAAATGTTATTTTCTTCCAGGTTTCTGACTAGCCCTCAATCTTATTTAGCATGGCCCATGAGTCTATATGTATTCGAATCTTGGAACACTTCTTTTTCCACACAAATTGGATGGCAGAGTCATGATCTAAGGTTCTTCCCAGTGGCAGGTCTAGTCTTCAATAAACTCTTTCATGGCCACTCCTGAATGAGGCTGTACCATAATTACCATCAATTTTCAAGTCAATCATCTGTCAAACAAACTTGCTCATTTTTTCTTCCTTCTCTTTTAGGTAACTGCAAGAGACTCCACACACGGCACATAATAAGTGGAGGGAGGGGCAGTGGTGCAGACCTGGTATGTGTCATGGGATTATCTGCTCATGTTGCTTGCTTGGGCTCTCTGTTCTTGATTGTGCTAGATCCCAGATAAATAATTTTCATTTTACAATGACTTATGTATGAGCCACTCAACTTTATGAAATGATAAGTCTGATGGATTCACTTCATTATCACCATTAATTGATCGCAGGGAGCAGAGGACAGGAGCAAACTTCCCCCTAATTAAAAACTACTGCTCTAGAGCAGCAATGATAATCAGCAATAGCTATTTGGTCCATTTTTCCTATTGTTATGCTTTTCCTGCAATATCTGATTCATTCTTTTCTACCAACATTCTCCCAGTTCACTACCGGTGAACAGTTCATATATTGGGCCATGACTTTGTACTGGGGTTGTCTGTGCTCCACCTATCACCAATAAGGTAGTCTTCATTGCTAATTGAACAGTAGTGATCCAGTGCTGAAGCTATCTTATCTCCTGCTTTCTTGGTTTCAACTGTCACTGGTTAGGATGTCTGGAAATAGACATGGGCAACATGTTTATTAGGAATGAATATCAGTTAAGGGAAGAGAAGAGAAGCATGATTGGGAAGAAGAACTAAACTGTAATGCAGGTCTGATATAATGTCAGCAAAACCTGAGGGAGTTGGATCTGGAGTGAGTATTGCCCATCAGACTGTCCCTTATTGGAACCAAATGACCAGGCTTTCATATCCTGACTCTCAGCAGATACGAGCTTCCCTGGAGAAAGATGTGAGCTCTGTAAAAAGTGTCTCTCTGCAACTTAGGCAGACCCTGAAGATGTGGAGAGCTGGAGGCTGTCTGTTGACCATACTCCCAGCAGCTGGACAATAAACCCTTCCTTGAGAGATTTAGGTGGCATACCTTCACATTAACCATATATATTTATATATACATATATATTTTTTACACAATGGAAGCTATATAAGAATACAAATTAAACAATTGCTATATGAAATCACATGAATCTTATAAGTATAATATTGAGTGAAGGAAGCCAGACAATCCCGCAAAAAGAATGACTGTATATAGAGTGATTCTAAATAGATGCATTTCCAAAGCAGACAAAACCCACAGACACTGTTGGAAGACAATATTGTATTTATATTTAAATGGTGAAAGCCTAGGGCTTATGTAAGATCTTTTGGTGCACTGTTTATATTCCATTTCTTTATCTGGATGCAGGCTACACAGCTAAATTTCCTTAATGCTTGCACATTCTTCTCAGCATATATAATACTTAAAAAAAGACTTTTAAAAAGTGTTAAAATCTGGCTATTAAACAGATGACAGAAACAGAATAATAATTATGAGTTACTTTAAAGTCGTGTTAGTCTACATTTTGGTATAAAACTTCATAATGAGAATCATGGTATATCATTTAATATTTAGTCATAAATTACAAAGACCACAAACAATGGCTTTAAATAAATTAAAACTTTATTTCGATCTTATGCAAAAATTTCGAGGCAATAAGTTCAGAGGTGCCATGATCGTTCTTCTCCCTAAAGTCCTCAGGGATGCAGCTCATTTCAGGTAATTATTTCCAGTTCCTTAGGTAAGAACTTGTCCTTGGGCATATGATAATGGCTAAAGCTGTAATAATAACACCCTATTTTAATAAGAAATGAAAAGAAAGGAAAGAGGGCATGAGGCAAATGCTATTTAAAGAAATTTCCAAGAAACTGCTACAGGACTACAGCCATACCTTGGAGATATTGTGGTTCAGTTCCAGACGACTGCAATAAAGTGAATATCACAATAAGGAGAGCCAAATGAGTTTTTGGTTCCCCAGTGCATATAACAGTTATATTTACACTAAACTGTAATCTATTCAGTGTGCAATAGCCTTATGTCTAAAAACCAACATAAAGTAATTAAAAATACTTTATTACTAAAAATGCTAAACACTATTTCAACTTTCAGCAAGTCATACATAATCTCTTTGGTGGTGCTGGTTGCTGAAGGCTGGGGTGGCTGAGGCAATTTCTTAAAATAAGACAACAATTTGCCATATGGATTGACTCTTCCTTTCACAAAAGATTTCTCTGTAGCATACTATGACATTTTATAGCATTTTACCCATAGTAGAACTTCTTTCAAAATCTAGTCTCCTCCAGCAGCCCGGGTGGCTCTGCGGTTTAGCACTGCCTTCGGCCCAGAGTGTGATCCTGGAGACCTGGAATCGAGTCCCACGTCGGGCTCCCTGCATGGAGCCTGCTTCTCCCTCTGCCTGTGTCTCTGCTTCTCTCTCTCTTTCTGTGTCTATCATGAATAAATAAATGAAATCTTTAAAAAAAATTCAATCTTCTCTAACTCAGCTGCTGCTTTATCAACTAAGTTTACATAATATTCTAAATCCTTTGTTGTCATTTTGACAATCTTCACAGCATCTTCACCAGGAGTAGATTCCACCTCAAGAAACCATTTTCCTTGCTCATCCATAAAAGCAACATGAAATTTTTTTCATGATACTGTAGCATTTCATTCTCATCTACAGGCTCCATTTCTAATTCTACTTCTCTTTAGGCACCTAGGTGGCTCAGCCAGTTGAGCATCCAACTCTTGGTTTCAGCTCAGCTCAGGATCTCAGAGCTGTGGATGGAGCCCCACATCATGCTCTTCACTCAGTGGGGAGTCTGCCTGAGATTCTCTCTCTCCCTCTATCCCCCCATCCCTCTCTCTCACTCTCCCTCTCTCTAATTCTACTGCCCTTGCTGCTTCCATCTGCAATTTCTTCCTCCACTGAAATCTTAAATCCCTGGAAGTCATCCATGAGGATTGGAATCAATTTTTTCCAAATTTTTGTTGATGTTGATATTTTGAACTCTTATGAATCACAAGCATTTTTAATGGAACCTAGAGTGTTGAATCCTTTCCTGAGTGTTCTCAATGTACTTTGCCCAAATCCATATAGGAACTAATATCTATGGGAGCTGTAGCCTTATGAAATGTATTTCTTAAATGATAAGACTTAAAAGTTGAATTTACTCCTTGATTCATGGGCTGCAGAATGGATATTGTGTTAGTAGGCATAAAAACAACATTAATCTCATTGCACATCTGCATCACAGCTCTTGGTGACCAGATGCATTGTCAATGAGCAGTAATATTTTGAGGGAGAATCTTTTTCTGAGCAGTAATTCTCAATGGTGGGCTGAAAACATTTAGTGAACCATGTTGTAGATTGAGTACTGTATTCCAGGTTTTGTTGTTCCATTTATAGAGCACAGGCAGAGTAAATTTCATGCAATTCTTAAGGGCTCTTTGATTTCAGATTAGTAAATGAACATGGGCTGTAATCTAAAGTCTCCATCTATGTTAACCCCCACCAGGAGTCAGTCTGTCCTTTGAAGCTTTGAACAGACATTGACTTCTCTTTAGATAGGAAAGTCCTAGATGGCATCTTCTTCCAATAGAAGACTGTTTTGTCTATATTGCTGTTTAGTGTCTATATTGCTGGCTAGATCTTCTGGATAACTTGCTGCAGCTTCTACATCAGCACTTGCTGCTTCACCTTGTACTTTTATGTTATGGAGATGACTTCTATCCTTAAACTTCATGAACTAACTTCTGCTAACTTCAGACTTTACTTCTGCAGCCTCTTCATCTCTCTCAGCCTTCCTAAAATTGAATAAAGTTGGGGTCTTGTTCAAGAATAGGCTTTGACTTCAGGGAATGTTGTGGCTGATTTGATCTATCCAGATCATTCAATCTTTCTCCATATCCACAATTAAGATCTTTTTCTTTCTTATTTTTTGTGTGTTCACTGGAATAACACTTTTGATTTCCTTCAAGAACTTTGCCTTTGCATTCACAACTTGGCTGACTTTTTGGTGCAAGAGGTCACTAGCTTTCTGCTTCACTCAACTTTCGATGTGCCTTCTTCACTAAGCTTAATCATTTTTAGCTTTTGATTTAAAGTGAGAGATGTGTGATTCTTTCTTTTACTTGAACACTTAGAGGCCATCATTGGGTTATTAACTAATTTTAATATTGTTGTGTCTTGGGCAATAGGGAGACCGACAAAAGAAGGAGCAATGGGGGAATGGTGGGTTAGTGTAGCAGTCAGGACACACACATTTACCAATTACATTTGATGTTCTATAGAAGTGAGGTTCTTGGCACGCCAAAACAATTACAATGGTAATATCAAAGAACACGGATCACAGATCACCCTAACAGATATAATAATAATGAAGAAGTTGGAAATACTGTGAGGATTACCAAAACATTACACAGAGACACAAAGTGAGTAAATGCTGTTGGAACAATATTGCCATTAGAGTTGGTCAATCCAGGGTTGCATAAACCTTCAATTTGTTTAAAAAAAAAAAAAACAATAACGGCAAGGTTTAATAAATCAAGGTATGCCTGTATTTCTCTTCATGCTGTTGGCCCCAAATTTGTCACATGTCGATTACTTGGAACAAAGAAGTTAGGGAAATAAAAGACTTCCTTGGAGCAGCTGTGTGCCCATCTAAAAAAAACTAAGAGTTCTTTCCCTCTCCAAGAAGGAGAACACAGCTGTTTTGTTCAGCCCTCAATCTCTATGGCACAGGGGAAAGAGTAACAATTTTTATGTTCTTGCTTCAAAAATAACAATAGTGAACTTTAAAATGTCAATTCACCACAAGGAACTTTAGGAAAGAATTAGCATAAATTATTCTAATATCATTTGGGAAAAAGTGATCACCTGAATGAAAGTGAGGTAATACAACATACAACTAAGACAAAGGACTATGTCACTAATACACTGTTATTAATTTTTAAAAACATATTCAATCATCAGCTGATTGCAAACACTTTTGAGAAGTGCCAAAGTTTCAGGAAACACAAAGTAATAGGTAGAGGAAAGTAGATGTTCTCATAGATATTACATTTCATTAGTTTAATCATATTGGAGAGTACCCAAGAAAGTATACTTCCTTTATAATTTGTTAAGGGGAAAAAGTCATGTTCACTGAAAATTGCTCCTGATTTAAGTTATCCTGAGATAAATATTCTGAAAAGCAGGGAAATATTTTACATTTCTCTGTTAAATTATAGCCATATGCATTGCACACCTATAAAAAGTGTAAATATGGAGTGATGAAGTATATTTTGAAATATGTAAGAAATTATTTTTTCCATTTCTATAAAATTATGCTTAACTATCCTCCCCAATCCTCTGTCCTTCTCTGCCTAGAATTTTATCTCTCTTTCCTTATAATGATATTTCTTGAAAATGATGACTTTCATCACTATTTCCACATCCTTACATATTATCTGTTATTTCTGATTTTATAGTCTGGTGTCTTATGTACCGGGGCACTGCATCAGCTCTCACAAATTCAACATTAATAATCAAATCAGTCTGGTATTTTTTCAGCCTTTATTTTATGGATTAAATGTAGAATGTTTGATACTACTGACACTCCTTCTGCTCATGTATTATTAAAATCCTGATCTTCCCTCAAAAAACTTCCCATACAATCTTCTCCATTTCACTTTCTGGTGACTCCAAAATTTTTGCTGCTCAAACTAAAATCCTTGGGGATCATCTTAGATTGTCAGTTTCTCCTACACACTACTTCTAGAGACATGAAGAAACCCTGCCTGGTTTCACCTTACATTTCATTCTTTCCACTGTAACTCCCCTAGGCCATGCACAACACAACCCTTCTTCCCTGATTCACTGCAAAGGCCTCCAATTTGGTCTCCCTTCTTCTTTCCTTTATTCTGTTACATAACTTAGCATTATAAGTGATTCTTCAAAAACAAAGATTATGCCATTTCTCTTCTCAAAACTCTGAAATGGCTCCCAATTTCACTGTGAGTATGAGTGAAAGTTATATAATGGTCTACAAAGCCCTGCAACATTGGCCCCCTATTCCTGCTGCCTCTCTAATCCTATCTCCAAACACCTTTGCATCCTTTTAAGTGGCCAACAAGTTTACCTGTTACTATTAAAACATTGTTTTAGATGAGTGTATTAGAAAATCTATTTTGATTTTTTTAATCTTTTTAAAGATTTTTTTAAATCTTTCTGATTGCCAGAAAGGAAACTTATTGACCAACCAAAGCACAGAAAATGTTAGCATGTAAATGGTCTCCTGAGCAACCAGAACAAATCTTTAATACTACCAATACTCTTTCTCTCAGCATGCTTTCTTTTTCCACATTGTTTTCATTTTTTTTCAGGCTACCTTTCTCCACTGGTGGGAAATATGGCCTCCTGACAGATCCTAGACTCAGACTTTCCCAAGTTGAGCACTAATGTGAAAAATTCAAGGAAGACCTTTGACTAGCATTGTGGATTCATGTTTGTATCTCCTCAAAATTCATGTTAAAACTTCATTCCCCACTGTGATTGTATTTGGATATGGGGCCTTGGGGAAGTAATTAGGTCATGAGCGTGGAGACCACATGATAGGATTAGTGCCCTTACATGAAGAGACAGGAGAGAGCTTGCTTTTTTCTCTGTGTGTCCACCATGTGAGGATACAAGAAGACAGCTGTCTACAGACCCGAAAGAGAATTCTCACCAAGAACCCAGTCTGCCAGCATCTTAACTATGGACTTCACAGTTTCCAGAATTGGAAGAAATACATTTGTTGTTTAAGTCACTCAGTCTATGGTAATTTGCTAGAGCAGTCCATTCAGACTAAACAACAGGTTTGGCTTGGAGCATAGGAAGAAATTGAACTCAGGAAACAGATACTTTTAATCAAGTCCCATATCTGGTACTTATAACCCATGTGATTTTGGAAAGTTACTTAATTTTCTAGATAGACATTTTTATTCCCGGTATAGTGTGAATAATAATAATGCCTATTCAATACAAATATCACGAGATAAATGAATATATGTAAAGTGCTTAGAAACACTATCAATCACCTGTGCTCAGGGTAGGCAAGATTTTCCGCCTCTATAGGATTGTATGTTTAAAGTGAGAGTGGGGTATTTTCCCAAATTAAAAGGGGCCCCAAAATTAGGAGTACAAGCCAGAGAAAAAGCATTGACAACTATGAGAAAAATGTTAAGCATGATATATTCATAATACATCACCATTAATGTCCTAAGATCTCATATAACCATGGTCTAGCACAAATTACATATTGTGATTTTTTTTTATTTTTTAAAGATTAATAGAAGAAAGAACTGGTTTATTTGTTAAATTGATAGTAATAATATTTGTTGCAAAAATCTTGACTTGAATAGCATCTTTATATGGGAACCATCTGAAAACACTAAAGGCTAAATAAATGTCTGTATAAAGGAAAACATTACTCAAGTGAGCACATTAGCAGATGTCAAAAGTGTCCTGGAAAGCCTAAATCCACGGAGCTGGATCACTTAACAAATGACTGCTCAAATACTTAAATTATGCCAGTATAGCACAAAAGAAAGGAATTGGTGATTATTGCATTGTCAGAATTTATAGTTAGCCGATTGGAATGATTCAGGAGCTCCTGTTTTGCCAGCACTGCAAGTATATTGTACTATGCTAAAATGAGGTGAAATAGTAAGAATAATGTTTGGGCTCATGAAGCTCTGCCATGTGCCAAAAATATATCATTCTACTTTTAGAATTGAAATGTTCATTGTCTTTATGTAGTGTCTATTATGTAATAGTGGGTTTAAATTAAAAATTGGTGTGAATTTGTTTTTCTTTGTGATTCCAAGATAAAAAAGACTTATTACCAAGAGAATCTACATGGTTAGAATCTGAAGTAGCCAGATACCAATAAGAGATTTAAACCGAATACTGTGCATGGAATTGTGGTTTCAGGGTATCCACCAAGACACCAAAACATGGGATTTGATATTATATTTGAAAAAAACATAAACAGGACACCTGGGTGGCTCAGTGGTTGACCATCCGCCTTTGGCTCATGGTGTGATCCTGGGGTCTTGGGATTGAGTTCCAATCAAATCTCACATTGGGCTCTCCTCGGGGAGACTGCTTCTCCCTCTGCCTTTGTCTCTGCCTCTGTCTGAGTGTGTCTTATGAAAAAAAAATCTTTTTTAAAAAAGAAAAGAAATAAAGATTTCAGATTGTTCTAAAGCTCATAAAGGTCATTATGGCTTTACTGGACTCCTTTAAATTAAATACAGAAAATAAATGTAGGGAGCAAATTGATTGAAAATAGGCACTAGAATAAAATATTTTCAGGCATGACAAAAAGGAATTCTGAGTATTTTCAGCAATATTATTCTATGTTTGTGTGTGTACATACTGATGTATGAATGTGCTTTCATACCTACATGAATATATATTAAAAATCTCAGAGATGTTCATGGCTTCCACTGAATGAGCCATAGATGTCACAGTGCCAATCCCTTGTGACGCACTGTACACTTTTTCAAGATGGCTGCAATAACATATCCACTCTGTGGAATAGAATAGGTCTTTTTTTTTAAAGATTTATTTATTCATGAGAGACCCAGAGAGAGAGAGAGAGAGAGAGAGAGAGACAGAAACACAGGCAGAGGGAGAAGCAGGTTCCTTGCAGAATGCCCGATGCAGGACTCAGTCCCAGATCCCAGGATCATGCCCTGAGCTGAAGGCAGACACTCAACCACTGAGCCATCCAGTCGTCCCTAGAATAGATCTTAAAAATTAAAAGCTTAATAATAACAATTTTATATTTATTATTTCACTGGGTATTTTAATATATGTATTCAAAAACACTAATATTAACTAGATTATTATGATATTTTTATTTTGTAGCAATTTGACTCATTATTTCCTTGACTGTAAGCTCTACAAGAATGAAAGATCAATGCTGATTTTGTCCCATTTTTACCCTAGATCCTATATATATATATAGGTATATATATACACATATATATAGTTAAAATACATATGAAAATTTAGCAATTTTACCACTTTAAAGTGTACAATTCCAAGGCATTTAATACATTTACTATGGTCTGAAAAAGTATCACCAATATTTAATTCCAGAATATTTTCTTTTTTCTTTTAAATATTTTATTTATTTATTTGAGAGTGAGTGTGTGTGCACACGAACATAAGCATGAGTGAGGAGAAGGTTGGAAAGAGAGGGAGAAGCAGACACCCCACTCGGCAGGGAGCCCAAAGCAGTGATCCCAGGACCCTGGGATCATGACCTGAGCTAAAAGCAGATGCTTAACCATATGAGCCACCTATGTTTTCCTCCAGAATATTTTCATCATGTGACAAGGAAATGCTATTCCTATTAAGCAGTCACTCCCATTCCCCTCCTCCCCCAAGTCCCTGATACTAATTTGCTTTTTATCTCTATGAACTTATCTATTGTCTTTTTTCACTCAGCATACTTTCAATGTTGATACACTTTGTAGCATTTATCCATATTTCATTTATTTTAATGACTGAAATAACTTCATATTGCATGATTGAACCACATTTTATTTATCCATTTAGCATTTGTTAGTCATGGGGATTATTGCCACCTTTCAGTTACTATGAATAGTGCTGTGACAGCCATTCATGTACAGGTTTTTGTTTGCATGTGTTTTTAACTCTTTAGGGGTAAAAAGAATTCCTGAGTCACGTGGTATTGATGTTTAATGTATTGTAAGTTCTAGTGATCTACCATACACAGAGTACCTGTCTTTTAATAGTAACATATTGTGATCTTTAAAATACATGAAGAGGATAGATCTTATGTTAAGTGTCTTTTTTTCAACAAACCCAAACATACACAAAAGAACACAAGGAGTGTTGATGGATATGTTAATATCTTGCATACATCTTAAGGATGTATGCATATATCCAAAGTCATATATATATGTATATATATACATATATAAAGTGTGTACAATTTTGTATATCAACTATACCTCTGTAAAACTTTTTAAAAACACTAGTGAGGATGCAGCGATGCAGAAATGAAAATTTTCACAGATGTGAGAAAAAGTATACTTACAAATTGAGGAAAGTAGAAGAAAAGGTACATGATTTTAAGAAAGAATATTAGACATTTTTCCAAAAAAGACTTACAGATGGCCGATAGGTATATGAAAAGATGCTCAATATCACTAACCATCAGGGAAATCCAAATCAAAACTAGGAGATATCATCTCACATTTGCTAGGATGACTATTATCAAAAAGACAAGAGATAACAAGTGTCACTGAGGGTGTGATGAAAAGGGAACTCTTCTACACTGTGTTAGAAACTTAAATCGGTAGAGCCATTATGGAAAATGGGGTTTCCTCAAAAATTAAAAATAGAACTACCCTATGATCCATCAATCTCACTTCTGGTATATATCAAAAGATATAAAATTAAGATCTTAAAGAGATACATGTACTTCCTTGTTCATTAAAGCCAATATTTTTCACAATAACCATTTTATAGAAATAACCTAAGTATCCATCAACAGAGAATGGATAAAGAAATATGGTATATACATATATAATGGAAAATTATTCAGCCTATGTAAAAAAAAAGTAAATCCTGCTATTTGCAACAACACGGATGAACCTGGAGGACTATATGCTAGATATAATAAATTAAACACAGGAAGCAAAATATTGTATAATCTCATTTACATGTGGAGTCTAAAATCACATAAGCAGAGAGTAGAAGGCTGGGGAAAAATAGGGAGATATTGGTCAAAAGGTACAAACTTTCAGTTATAAGATCAATAAGATCTGAAGATCTAATGAACAGCACGGTGACTTAGTTAATATTAGCATTTACTTGAAATTTGGTAAGAGGGTAGCTCTTAAACGTTCTCAACCACATGCAAAAAATCATCAGTGATGCGAGATGATGGATGTGTTAATTAGCTTGATTATGGTAATCATTTTATAATGTATATGTATCGCAAACCATCACATTATATAACTTAAATAGCCACAATTATGTTTGATAATTATACACCAATAAAATTGGAAAAAATAAATAAATGCCTTGATTAAAAATATTAGAAGTGAATCTGACTACATTAAGAGGATAGGAAAACTATTATATAAGGAATAGGCTTAAGCTAAAATAAGTGAAGCAAGGAGGCTGAAAGAAGAATTTTCTGGGCAGAGTCTACAACAAACCCTGTGCAGGGATCTGAAGAAGTAAAAGGAGGCCAGTAAATCTCAACTTCAGAAAAAACGTTGGAGGTTGGTATGAGATGTGGATGGAGAGAGAAGAAAAGTCTAGGCATGTTATGGAGAACATGCTTGAGACACAGGCACAATTAAGATATTTATTCTCCATCCAATGAGGATATGACAGTTTCTGAAAGGTTTTAATTGTGTAAGAGTGTAAAATCAATTTTGAGATTTTTAGAGACTATTCTGGTGATAACATGTAAGACAGAATATAAGGAGATAAAAATGGATGCAATGAAATTAGTTAAGAATTTATTACATTACAAATAATGAATTGTGTCTGTCTGTACTTACACCATAATAGCAGTGATAGCTGAAAATAAAACATGCACTACTTGGTGGTGTCTTGTAAATGGGGACTAAAGGAAAAAGAAGGGAAGCATCCGAGTAAAGATGCATAATTAAGTTATATTAGAGTTCAGAACAGAGATCTGAACTGCATATAGAAAGTTGGAAGCCTTTAAAATATGGATGATGACTGAAACCAAACATTTGATTAAGTTTGACTATGGAGAGAGAATGTGGGCCAAAGCATTAACAAACTTTTGTTTTTAATATTTAATTACCAGTTAGAGGAAAATGAACTACCAAGTGTGGTTGGAAAAGAATTATCAGATGACTAGGAATAAAGCACACAGCACAGAGGAATACTAAAAATCACTGAGAATTAGGTTAGGCTGATTTTGAAATCAGTCCTTTGAATTTAGCAATGGCTCAGGTCATGATCTCAGGATTGTGAGATTGAGCCCATCAGGCTCCACACTTAACATGAAGTCTGCTTGAGATTCTCTCTCTCTCTCTCTCTCCGATGTAAATACATAAAATATCTTACAAAATAAAAATAAGTTAAATATTTATATATATTTACACACACACACACATATATATATATAATATAATATATACATATATTTTTTTTCATATTGGTCCAGGCAGTACAAATAAATTATCCTAATTTTTGGCAGGTTAACTATAAAGCTAAACATCCTCTTTAGAAATAAACCTGTGTTAAATTTAAACAATGTTATTCTTAAAGTATAAGTGGGAGGAATGTTTTAATTTTTTAGAAGACTCAATCTTTAAGATATATTTAAAATCTTAAATGAAGAAAACCATATTACAGTTATTATTAATTAAAAATTATGTAGCTGAAATGGTTACTTTCTCTAGGAAATAAAATTCTTTTATTAATAATATGCTAATATTAATACTTTGCTAACAGATAAAAGATCTTTGAAGCCAATAAATAAAAACTATAATGA
Source organism: Canis lupus baileyi (assembly GCF_048164855.1). Taxonomy (NCBI): domain Eukaryota; kingdom Metazoa; phylum Chordata; class Mammalia; order Carnivora; family Canidae; genus Canis; species Canis lupus. Next base: position 16,477,269 of record NC_132851.1, read on the forward strand.
AGCTCAAATTTAAAAAAAGAGATGTGTACTTGAAAAGACCGTCCAAATAAGCAGTAACAAGTTTTATGAATTACCCATTCTCCTGCCACCTTTTATAACCATATTTTTCATATTATAACTCAAGGTTCAACATAATAATCTTATTTGGAAGGAAAATAGAAAAATTTCTTTTGTAAGTGTATAAAGCATTATCAGTATCAACTGATAACATTTTTTAGTGTTTAAGATATGTTTTCACAAGTACTAAACTATATCTGTGACAAAGATTTCTTAATATTAACACAATATCATGATAATAGATTATCCACTACCTACTTATAATAAATTTTTTCATTCCTCAAATTATCTAAAATGGGGTATTGATATGTTTTGGTCTAAAAGAATGACAAGAAAAGGATTCCTATACATAAAATTAAGACTGGGGTCAGTGAACTAATAATTTGCTCCAATGATGAGAAAATTCTGGAACCAGTGATTTCAGTCTCATAAATATCACTGCATAGCACACAACAGGATATAATAGTACACTGCCAGATTTTCCTTTCTTCTTAGAAATGGATCTACATTACCATTAAATGAATTCAACACGTGTGGTATTCACTATATAATACACACTGTGTTGAATGCTATACAAAGTGAAGTTAGACATAGTTCTTGTCCTCAAAATTTCACAGCATGATATATTAAAAGTATTTCTGTGGGTCCATTGTCCTCTGAATCATCCATAGAAAATGACCCCAATGCTCAACTGGAATTCCTTGCTAACCACTTAGTCATCTTAAAAGTGCTTAATGCTTATACTCATCATTAAAATAATTATGTCAAGAATTATTACTTCCTGCCAAACTGTGGAAGGAGCCTTGGTGTCCATCGAAAGATGAATGGAAAAAGAAGATGTGGTCTATGTATACAATGGAATATTACTCAGCCATTAGAAATGACAAATACCCACCATTTGCTTCAACGTGGATGGAACTGGAGGGTATTATGCTGAGTGAAGTAAGTCAATCGGAGAAGGACAAACATTATATGGTCTCATTCAGTTGGGGAATATAAAAAATAGTAAAAGGGAATAAAGGGGAAAGGAGAAAAAATGAGTGGGAAATATCAGAAAGGGAGACAGAACATGAAAGACTCCTAACTCTGGGAAACGAACTAGGGGTGGTAGAAAGGGAGGTGGGTGGGGGGTGGGGGTGACTGGATGATGGGCACTGAAGGGGGCACTTGATGGGATGAGCACTGGGTGTTATTCTATATGTTGGCAAATTGAACACCAATAAAAAATAAATTTATAAAAAATAATAAATGACTTCATCAAAAAAAAAAAAAGAATTACTACTTCCCACTATAAATAAGAAAATAGAGCTGGGGTGCTTGAGTGGCTTAGTCAATTGAATGACTGACTCTTGGTTTCTGTTCAGGTCTTGATCTCAGGGTTGTGAGATTGAGCCCCATACAGGCTCCTGCTGGATATTCTCTCCTTCTCTCTCTCTGTCCCTCCCCAACCACAGAAAGAAAGAAAAAGAAAGAAAGAAAGAAAGAAAGAAAGAAAGAAAGAAAGAAAGAAAGAAAGAAAGTCTTTAAAACCAAAAAAGAAAATAAAATAGAGCATTTGAGAGATTAAGAAAATTACCAAAAGGAAAAAAGCCAGTAAGGAGAGATCCAGGTTACAAAACAGGTCTTACAATTCTATAATCTATGGTATGAATAATGTCATCAATTGCCAGCAAAATCAGTTACCTGTAAACTTAAGGATGCGTGTTATAAAACTATTTGTCACTATCTTTCCACCATCCCTTTCTAAACTAATCTTACTCCTTATCGGCGTTCCTAGCCTAAAACCACTAATTTCAAATCCTAGCCAGGCCTCCTATTATCACACAATACTTGATCCAGGCAGGGAGCAGAGTCAGCTGCATATAATTATTCATAAAATAAATTCAATTTAGTACAGCATTTCAGAAACCTAAAGACCTCAGAGCCACTTTGGTCTAGAGGCTATTCTCATTAGTATAGCAAAGTGTCTATGATCACAAAAGACCAGTAAGTCTCATAAAGCATTTAAAATATATAGACGGTCTCCCTAAAATCCCCTATCTCCACTTGTAGCCATGGAGATTACAAAACAGAAATGGGATTGAATTTGCCTTGGACAGTCTGTTTATAGAGGGAAAATTTATTCAAGACCTGGGACTTCTCTTGGCACCTGACTGAGACGCTGAAATATTTCCCTTGTGCTCTGATCATGTCTGACACTTTACACATGGATGTTCATCCAGTCACACAAAGAGCCAGATCTCTCAGAAACCATTGGAATCCCTAAAACCATGTATGTGTTTACATGATAAATCCAGAGAGTCTGAATAGAAAAGGTCTCTTAATGCAGATTAGTAAATCTACATGGGGCTGATTGAAATGTTTTGTCAACTGAGCTTTTCCTATACATTTTTTCTACCCTTTCTATAGCAAAACAGAAAACCCAGGAATATTAATATCTGGGCAAAAAATCTTCAATATAGGTGTAAAATTAATACGGTGGGGAAAGCACAGAAAAATAGAGAGTGGGGAACATATGCTCAGTTGAGGCATCAAGTGACTTCCCAAAACATGTTTTCAATATGATTCCTTGAGCAGCTTGAAAAATACTGCTGCAAGCTTTTTCATACCCATAAGATAAAAGTTCTAATTGAGATACAGCATAATAGTATCTAGCAAAAACATCATGGTAGTATTGTTTTGACAGTGCATTTGCTTAAACAATTCTTCGTGCCCAAACAGGGATTTGATGTTCTCTCGGGTTTACTGAAAGCTAGGCTAATTAAAAGCATATATTAATTCAAGCCATATTACATAGAAAATGTTCTAAATATGTCTCTCACTCCTGAAGGAGCACAATAAATTTAATCCTGTCTGTATCTGTGGGTGTGCTGCTCTGCAGTTATTCCGTAAATCTTAGAGGCAGTCTGCTGCTCATCTGTAATAGTAAATACCTCATTCACAAGGTTGTGCATTATGCATAGTCTGTCTCCTGAAGGCATTTCACACAACAGGAGCCATCTCTGATGACAATAGTTAATCCTGAAAGCACAACAGTTCATAATAATATAGGGAATTTTAACTGTATGAGATATAAAAAATATTAACAAATTGCCAGTAGTTACACCCTCACTGATGCATTCATTTCTTTACTTTCCAGGGTCACTCTGGTTAATCCAGCCATTTAGATCAAAACATTGTACAGTAGCTGATGGATGAAATTTTCCATTAACGATGCTATAGGAAATAAGAAATAATTAGGTGCTATTCCATTCACCATAGTAGCTGGTATAAAATATTAGTACACCTGTCTAAGAACATACTCAATTATAAAGGATAACTTTATTGTGTGCTCCTTAAAGTCATGAGTGTACTTCACAATATCCAAGAAGGTTAAAACTGACCAGATACAAATGAAGTTAGAAAAACAAACATTACTTTTTGAGATTAAAGAGTATACATTGCTGGATGTCAGAAATATATGCAATCAGTTATCACAATGATGAGTTTATGAGTCTTTTTTTGTCAAGGGAACATTGCATGACAATTTAGTCTTCTCTTGGAATTTCCAATATTGATTTTATGACTGAGGGCACTGGTGATTTTATAAACCCCAAGTATAAATTCTGCCCCTGGATTTTTTTTTTTTTTAGATTTTATTTATTTATTCATGAGAGACACACAGATAGAGAGAGAGAGAGAGAGAGAGGCAGAGACATAGGCAGAGGGAGAAGCAGGCCCCATGCCTGACATGGGACTTGATCCTGGGTCTCCAGGATCACACCCTGGGCTGAAGGTGGCGCTAAACCGCTGAGCCACCCAGGCTGCCCCTGCCCCTGGAATTTTATTTAAGCCTTCTGAAATTTGATCTAATTCCCTTCAATGACCAGTTTTCAGAATGTTTACCTTCTGAGTCTTAATCTTGATAATGATCTAATTTCATCACTCCAGATTCTTCCTAAACTTTCTTCTTTGTCATAGCTAGTTTGCTTCAACCAGTTATTATCAACCAGGGGCAGTCTTCCTCTCCAGGGGACATTTGACAATGTCTGGATATCTTTTTTATTTACTATAATTGGGAGGATGCTACTGACATCTAGTGCATGGAGGCCAGGGATGCTATTAAATAGTCTACAATACACAGAACAACCTCTTACAGCAAAGAATTATTCAGGGGGAAAAAAAAAAAAAGGCAATAATGCTGATGTTGAGAAACCCTGATCTAGATCAAAATTTCTCCACTCCCTTGCCAAAATGGTTGCCAATTAGGAACATGTTTATAATAAGAATACAAAAAAGAAGAGATAGACAACACATATTCTAGTATCCAGCAAACTGTGGGAAGTCAAAGTTGACAAGCGGACAAATTTTTCATTAACGTACATAGAGATAAATATATAAATAAAAAATGTGCAGCTTCACAAAATTTCAAATGAAACATATCCAGGTAACTGTAACCCTAAAACAGAATGTTACCAAGACCCTAAAAATGTTCTAACTTTGAATATTCATCCCTGGACTCATTTCTGGGTTCTAAACTTACATATTTGACTACCTTTTGACATGATGCCCTTCTATCAGTTTCAGTGGAAAGTTATAGAATGTTTTTTTTTTTTTTTAGCATCCTGTCAAGTCAGAAAGGTTTCTTTTAAAAGTAAACTTAAGGATAGAGTTGAGAGAAAAGTAACATCAAGTTAAAATACTTGCACCACTTTTAAAAAATATATTCACTAATATGCATTTAATATATAGTTTTTGTGTCATCCGCACAAATTATATTGTAGGATGCAGATATATATGTAAATTATATAAATATATGATCAGAGCAATACACATTTATCTTTTTAATGAATATCCGATCTCTCTCCAAAAATCTGTATGAATTCCCACTTTATTCTACAATGTATAATTTCCTCTATATTCACACTAGTCACAAGTGTTATCATTACATAATATTCCACAATACTATGACATGCAAACCATGCTTAATTATATCTATTGAATTTCAATGACAAGCTGTTAAGAAATATTCCAGTCATTTATAGTACATAATCCATTTATTTAAAACAAATACAAAGCACATATAGGTTTATATACTTTACCTAAGTATAAAGTTATAGAAGAATACATATCAACTTGCTGAAATCAGTTCCTAAAGCAATCAGGGAAGAAAAGAAAAGTAGGCAGTGTGGGAGTAGAAATAACTCAACAAATGTAAGTAAAATGCTAAAAATTTCAGCAAAATATTGGTTGATTAAAAAGAAATATTCCAACACAATACTGAATGAAACATTGATAGAAAGATCTAGAATTGTATCGGAATTCTCTTCTTAGACCCACTGGTTAAATATTGTTACAAGCTCCTTTAGGAAGAGAAATAGGAGGCTGATACCAAAAGCCACATTCTGCCTTATATATTTAGCTTTGTTTTAGTATCTGTTGTGCTGTGGAGTGTTCTTATTAAAATATGCACCATAAAAAAAATCCAGCTGCAATTTTGTAGTTTTAGTCTACAGAAATCACACAAATGGTGTCTCAGCTCTTTGAATCCATTATTCTTAGTAGGATTCATGTGGGCACACAAATGTAGGAAGAGATAATTGCAGTTCAGCAATTCCCTACATGATACTTTCACCAGCCACCAGCTGGAAGCTGGAAAGAAAAGGTTTTCTAGTCAGATCTGTTTGGGACCCCTGAATTAAACAAAATTTAATATATTGCTTTACCTTAGAGCTCTAATAGGCAATGTGTAATAAAATCCCCTAAGGGAGTAAAACTGAAAACTCTTAGCCCTGTTTGGAGGAGGTAGATATGTGGAGGTGTGTCTTGTGCTGACACAGCAAGATGTTCAAGGTGTAGAATCAAATCATTAAAGCATTGAGATGTGCCTTGCTGAGAAACAGTATCATTGCCTTATAGGATGGTGTATGTTGTCTCTGGGTACCGAAGGTTAGGGATATAACATCTAGTGGATTTGCTGTTCAGGGTCCTCTGACCTGGCAAATGCTTCAATCCATATGGGCTTCCAAGACCAGTGACCTAGATGTGCCAACTGGAGGAGTTAAGAGAGTCAACAGCTATTTACATCTCCCTGGAAACTTTTTCCTTATATTTACCTCTTTCTTCTTCATTAGTTGTTTCTGGAGCAAACTAAAATAAAGACAAAAGATTTGGGAGCCCAACAAGGACATCTCAGATGTTTTAATATGCTATAGTGGATCACAAATTTCCAGGAAAGGGTGAATGTATGCAGCACCTTACACGATTTTGAACTCTCAAATTTGTTGAATCAGCCATATGTTTCAAGCACAAACAATCATAGAGCACACTTGGTAAAATAATGCCAAAATGTAGACAAAGAATGTATCAGAGTATTGCAGTAGCACAGGAGACCAATAAGAAAGCAGTCTTGATGTGACTGGGAAAATATTTGGAAGATAATCTTCATAGGACATACCGACTATTAATAGAAAGGGAGGAGTAGGAATAGAGTTTCTGTGTTTGGTTTGGAAAGTGCAAGTTCAGTAAAATAGTTCTTTCTGTTTTAAGATATTTTATTTATGCAATACTAAAGAATATTTCTGTTCTTTTTGCTCATTTTGAATGATTTCTTTGACAAATTATGATTCCACTTTTGAGCTTAGTTTAACATGGTCAAATGAAACTAAAAATTTTTACTTTCAGGGTAGTTAAAAATAAATTAAAACACCACACTTAACTATCATTTTCCCCTATTATTGTCATCAATTTTGTGTTATATGAGACTATATAGTCATGTGTCAAGCCTGCCATTCAAATTTAAACACTTATTTCTATCCCATACATTAAAGCCATGCTTTTATTCTTTATAAAAAGCACCTACATAAAAGGGTATTTTAATATGCAGTCTTTAATACATTTAAGCGTTAGTAAATTCAACTTATATGTGGAAGATTTGCTGGATGGAAGTTTGCTAAGATATGGTGTTAGTGATAGGTTGAAGTTAAGTGCCATGACTGTATTTTCTAGAAGTTATTGGTATTACAAGATCATTGTGGTTATCAAAACCTATAGAAAACAAGTAAAGTAATCGTACAGCTGTATATTTTTTACCATAAATTTTTAGCATGATGAATCTATTTTTATTTTAACTATGATACTTAAAAAATGGTGTTTAGATGCCCATATTTGTGAATCACTCTAAATATGAGTATAACAAGACTGAGACCTCAACATCAGCTTAGGCTTTTACTTCTTGGATTAAGAGCACATTATCAATGGAATTTGAGGTTGCAGGTGGTTAACACAAATCAGTCCTTAAAACCCAATATAATGAAAAACCATCAACAAAATTAAAAAGCAACCTACTGAATAGAAGATTTTTGCATATCATATATCCAATAAGGGACTGACATCCAAAATACATGAAGAACTTATACAACTCAGTATCAACAATAAAAATCCAAAAGGACAAAGAGAAGGATCTGAATAGACATTTTTCCAAAGAAGACACACAGATGGCCAACAGACACATGAAAAGATGCTGAACGTCACCAATCATCAGAAATTTGCAAATAAAAACCACAATGTGATATTATTTCACACCTGTCAGAACGGCTAGTATCAAAAAGACAAAAACAAAACAAAAACAAACACGTGTTGTTGGAAAGGATGTGGAAAAAAGGGAATCTTTGTGCATTATTGGTAGAAGTGTAGATTGGTGCAGTTACTATGTAGAAGAGTGTGGAGGTTCCCCCCAACATTAAAAATAGAACTACCATATGATCCAGCAAGTCCACTTCTGGGTATTTATCCGAAGGAAATGAAAACATTAATTCAAAAAACATATATGCACCCATATGTTTTTTCCAGTATTGTTTGCAATAGCCAAGATACGAAAGCCATTCAAGTGACCATTGATGGATGAATGGATAAAGAAGATATGATATATATGCATACAAAGGAATATATGTCTAACTTATTTCATTTACTGTATCAATGAAAGTATACACATGTCAAACAAACAAACAAACAAACGAACCAACAAAACAAAACTCAAAGATGCAGATAACAAATTAGTGGTTGCCAGGGGAAGGGAGTTGGGGGTGTGGGCAAAATGGAAGAAAGGAGTCAAAAGGTATAATTCCCAGGCATAAAATAAATAAATCATATGGATGTAATGTACTGTTTGGTGAATATAGTCAATAATATTATATTGCATATTATGCAACTTTATATGGTGATGGGGGAAACTAGATAATGTGGTGATCATTGCAGTGTATACAAATATCAAGACCTTATTTGTACTCCTGAAACTAATATAATGCCATGTGTCAATTATATCTCAATTAAAAAATGAAACTCTCCTACAATGTTCTAACTTACAATAGAAACTGTATCCCATGGAGAATTATTTTGACTGTTACAATGGCTAATCAGATCAGAACCACTGAGATAAATTATTCTTACTGGGGTTTTCTTGAAGCAGAAGGCACACATTAGAGACCATTGATTGCCTTGATGTCTTTTGCCTACTAAAGAAGAATATTTTGCACTTCAAGAAGATTTGAACTCCTATGAGAGATATATGCATATCTATACATTATCAAGATCAAATTCAAATCCCTATCAACATGAATACTTTTCAACATTTGTTATCACTGTCTTGTTACTATTCCATTAAGTTAATTCATTTGTATAAGAAGTATTCATTGACTGAGAATTGTTTGCCTGGCTTTTTGAAAGATATTCATTGGTAAGTCCCTGACTCCTTAGAGCTCACTTCCTGAAGCCTGATTAGACAAATATTATATACTTTAAAAATAAATAAATAAATAAATAAATAAATAAATAAATAAAGCATGAGCAATGGAAATAAATATGTATGTATATATCTTCATCTTATACTCCATATGTATATATATGGAAGATGAAAATATAGAGAAAATAAATGAATGGGAATCTTTTTATTTTGTGTGATTATGGAAACTTTCTCAGAAGCTGTGATATTTAACTGAAATATAAAATATGAAGGAAGAATGGATGTTTCAGAGGGATAATTGAATTCCAGTATTTGAATTATGAAAGATTGCATATTTGAAAAATTCAAAGCAACTATGATAAGAGTACAGTGAGGTAGGAGAAATAGCACATGAGATGTTGAAGAAGAATGCAGGAATGTTCACAATTTTGCATTTTATACTTAGTAGAAGGGGAACATTTTGAGTAGTTTTTAAGCATGGGAATAACATGGGATGCCTGGGTGGCTTAGCAGTTGAGTGTCTGCCTTTGGCTCAGGGCATGATCCTGGGTTCCAGGATCGAGGCCCCCATCAGGCTTCCTGTGAGGTGCCTGCTTCTCCCTGTCTATGTCTCTGCTTCTCTCTCTGTGTCTTTCATGAATAAATAAATTAAAAATCTTTAAAAAAAAAAGAATGGGAGTAAAATATCCAGACATAACTACATGGATCATACTCACTGCCTTGGGGTATTGGAATATTAGAAGGTCAAATGAAAAAATCCAGAAAAGCAAATGCTCTAATAAAAAAGCCAAAGGGGGCACCTGGGTGGCTCAGTCAGTTGAGTATCTGACTCTTGTTTTTGGCTCAGGTCATGATCTCAGGGTTGTGAGATCGGGCCCTATATTAGGCCCCAGGCTTAGTGTGGAATCTGCTTCAGATTACTTCTCCTTCTCTCTCTGCTCCTCATGGGCTGTCTCTTTCCCCCTCTAAAATAAACAAATAAATCTTAAAAAAAAAAAAAAAAAAGGCAAAAGATCTGAAAGATACTTTGCCAAGGAAGATATATGTTGACAAACACATGAAAAGCCAATCAACAAATTGTAATAACAAAATGAAAATTAAAACCGTAATGAGGTACAGCTATCCACCTATTAGAAAGACTAAAATCTAAAAAAAAACAATACCTAATGTGGACAAGGATGTCAAACAAAAGGAACTCTCATTCAGTAGCAATGGAATGCAAAATTGTAAGCCACTTTCAAAAACAGATTGTCAAGGTTTTGTTGTTTTCATTTTTTAAGTTGTGCATAGATTTACATAACACAGCAATCGTAAACCTAGGCATTCATCCAAATGAATTAAAAACTTATGTTCAGGGCAGCCCCGGTGGCTCAGCAGTTTAGTGCCACCTTCAACCCAGGGTGTGATCCTGGAGACCCAGGATTGAGTCCCATGTCGGGCTCCTGCATGGAGTCTACTTCTCCCTCTGCCTGTGTCTCTGCCTCTCTGTGAATGTGTGTGTGTCTCTCATGAATAAATAAATAAAATATTTTTTAAAATTATGTTTACACAAAAATATGTACATGAAAGTTTGCAGTAGCTTTATTCATAATCACTAAAAACTAGAAGCAACCAAGATGTCTTTCAAAAGAGGAATGAAAACATGCACAGAATACAATGCCATTCATTGATGAAGAGGAATGAGCTATTGATTCATTCAACATCGATATATCTTAAATGCATTTTACTAAGTGAAAGCATCTGGACCCAAAAGTTTACACATTGCATAATCCTTTTTTTTTTAACATAGCATTCTACAAAAAAGCAAAACTATAGAATGGAAAGCAGATCACTGTTGCCAGGGATTGATAGGGTAGGTTGGCTATGAAGAGAACACACATGGGAACTTTTAGAATGATGATACTTGTCTGTATGGTGCTGAGGGGGTGGATCCATGCTAGTGTACATTTATCAAAATCCAAAGGATTACACATCACAAGAGAGAATTCTGACCTCTAAAGAATAAATCCAAACTCATACATGTGCATATACAGACTAGCCCAGGATGCAGCAGTGCAGAATGTGACCACTGAATCTAACTCTTCAGTTGTGTGATACAACTTCATTGAAATAGGTGTTGTGCAGGGCTGACCTAAGAAACCCTGGAAAACAGTTTGACTGGGAACTGTAACCATAAAGACAAAAGGAACTCTTCATGAAGATTAGTCCTAGGAGCTCCAGGAACAGTATATTTGAATACTTTTTATAAACTCTATACAGTCAAAATACATAATATTTTTCAAAATTAGTGAATTGCCTAGGCTAAATCTGATTTATCATGTTAACAGAGTTGATCTACCTTATTAATCTAATAGGTAGTTAAAATTTGTGTGCAGTATTATGCTTCAGTTTATTATGTGGTTGGAGATATGAGAGGTTAATACTATCTGTGGTGTTCAAGTAGACAGCAATGGAATGGAGAGGAAAGTAATCTACTGACACTCTCTTAGCACAAATATCAGAACTTGATAGACTACTGTTAACTCAAGAATTAATAAACAGAAAAATCCAATGTTTGGAATCAAAGGTATTCTGTGACTTGAAGACAGAAACTATCCTAAAACTACAAAGCAAGATAAGTGTTGGATAAATATTTACAACAGAAAACCAAAGAAAAATCTAGATTGTACCTGCATTATAGAAAAAAAAAAAAAGGAGAAAGAAGAAATGTAGGAAGGCAGGGAGGGGGGAATATCAAATAAATATGTGTTGATAAAACAGCGAATTGGGTAACATAAATGTTAACAATCAAAATAAAATGAAAATTGATCAAGAAAGTTATAATAAAAAGGAAAAATTATGACATATTAAAAACAGTAATGAGAAAATTTGAAATACAGTCCTAGAATTAGGAAACTAAAACCAGACTAGAAAAGGTCTCAAGATAAAAAGAAAAAAGAGAAGCAAAATGAATACTTTAAAACAACAAAGGAAATGATAGACACAGAGGCAAATAAGACAGTCAAACCAAATAAGAGGTTGTCTAAGAAGGAACCAGATTAGATTTTAAAATGCAAGAGAAGTCATATCACTGAAAGAAAGAACATAACATTATTCAGTTTCTTGACTAAATTAAGTTTTAGAAACGTGCAGCAACTTGTACTATATCATCAATACAACATAATATTTTTTCTTTCTGTACCTAAACCACTTTGGCAAGAAAAATGGAATATTATATTTATGTCTTTACTACTATGGTGAAAATATATACTGATTTGTAACATAACAATAGAAACTGAGATAGTATCAGTAACAGCTGAATGCTTACAATGTGCCAAGCACTGCATTACTTTATTTGATCTTTCTTACAAACCTAAGTAGCTGATACTTATTATACCTACATTATACATGAGCTATTAATATTTAAAAAGATCAAGTAACTTTTCCATGGTAAAATGGCTAATGTGTAGTTAAGCTGCAGTTCAAACATGTCTACTCTTAAATCAGAGCTCTGAAATTTTACTCTATACTGTTTCTTGTATAAACCCTCTAAATATTAAGGGCATTATCATTCTCATCCATGCATATAAAAAGCTATTACTCAGATTGCTGTTTGCAATTTACTTTATGTTTTTAATGATATCAAACATTTTTCTTCAATATCTTACATTATATTCATGACTAACAAATCCCTTGCCATCTGATTATGTTAATATCCATGTCAGATTTTAGGAAATATTTTAATACTTTAAGCTCTAACTTATTTAAGAAAATCTATCTGATATTTATTTCAATTTTGCTATAAAGTTGGGATATAAATTAATAATTAATAATGGGTTAGATTTTCAGTACTATTTTACCACACACACACCCATTCCCTACTAGTTAGTAATTCTTGCACATGATTTATGAGATATATTAAACACTAGAAACGGCAAGTAGATATCATTGATCAAAATACCCATTGATGTGTGCTAACAGTTGTGTGATGTGTCTTTTAAATGTATTTGAATATTTGGAAGATCAGGTTCACAGTTATGCTTCTCTTTGCAAAATATTATGAGCTTACTGATCTGGTTTGTTTTTCTAAGAAGAATCTGTATCAAATCCTGAAATAGACCCTAACTACAGAATGAGTTCTCTTTTTTTATTTTTAAGATTTTATATATTTATTCATGAGAGACACAGAGAGAGAGAGAGAGAAAGAGAGGCAGAGGGAGAAGGCTGAGGGAGAAGCAGGCTCCATAGAGGGAGCTCGAGACAGGACTCACTCCCCAGACTTTAGGATCATGCCCTGAGCTGAAGGCAGATGCAAAACCACTGAGCCACCCAGTTGTCCCCAGAATGAGTGCTCTTAAACTCATGATTTTGCTGTTTCTATGAGATAGATAGATGATGGATAGATAGATAATGTAAATAATATACATATTTCTATTAATATATAAAATATACTCCAAAAATGCACAAAATATACAAAGACCTAAATGAATTATTGCAAATGGAATATCTATATTGTCCAGAAACCTTTCTTGGGCCTCTTCCCAGTCACTAATCTCTCTTTTCCAAGAAGTCACCACCATCTTGACTTCTAAATTAGTAGATTAGTCTGAATTTTAACATTGTATATTTTATCTATATAAAATAAATAATTTGTATTGAATTTGCTTGGGCTTCCAAAACAGAATGCTTCAACTACCTGGCTTAAATAGCATAAATTAATTTTCTCATAGTTCAGCAGGCCAAGATTAAAGAGTCTTTTCTGAGGCCTCGCTTCTGGCTTATAGATGGCCATATCCTCACATGGTTTTTGTCTGAGAGCACATCCTTGGTGTCTTATGTAGATATATCTATCTTATGTAGGCCTTGTTTTATTTTATATCTGGCTTCTTTAACATTATACTTATGGAATTTGTAAATGTGGTTCTTTGTAGCTGCAGTTAAGTCATTTTCATTCTTGCATATCGTTCCATTTTATTAATGTATCATTTTAAAATCTATTCTACTCCTAATATTTGGGTTTATTTCTGGCTTTGGATAGTAAGAACTAGTTATGTACATTCTCACACAAGACTCTTGGAATGCATATGTAAACTTCTTGTTTGAAGTTTATAAATTTCTTGAGTTTATATCCAAGTTTGAAATTACTGGGTCACAGATTACATGATCAATCTCAAAAGATAAGCCAAACTGTTTTTCAAAGTTGTAACAATTAACATTTTCTCCATCAGTGTATGAGAGTTCCTGATATTCCATGTATTTGCCAATACTTGGTACCATCATTTTCTTAATTAGGCAGTGACTCAGTGGTGAGTGTGACTGGTATCTCATTCATCTCTTCTTTAATCAGTATCTCCCCTACTAATAATGAGGTTAAGCAGATTTTTCTATGTTTATTACTAATTGGATGTCTTCTTTTGTTGAAGTGCCTGTTCAAGTATTTGGCGGATCATTATATTGGAAGTCTTTATTTTTCTTTCTAATCCATAGGGATCTTTATTCATTTTGGATATGAATTCTATCACATATATAAGTTGTAGTACTTTGTTTTTTCACTCTCCAAATGGTATGTTTTGATTAACAGAAATTTTACAGTTTAATTTAGTTTGTCAACTTTTCCCCTTTATGGTTAATTTTTTTTTGTGAGCTGTTTAAAATGCTTTTCCTATTTCAAGGTTATGAGACTATTTTTCTATATCTTCAGAAGTTTATTTGGACATTCACATTTTGGAACTATAATCTCTATAATTCATTGATCCAGTACCATTCACTAGAAAGGCCATTCTATCACCCCCGCTCTGCAATGCTGTTTTTGTCATCAGGTAAGTGCTCATAAGCCACAAAAACATACCGATGAATCTTAAATCATACTGATAAGTAAAAGAAACCAGCCTGAAAAAGCTACACACTATACAATTCCAATTATATGACTTTCTTAAAAGGCAAAAATATAGAGATAATAAAAAGATCAGTGGTTCCCAGGGGTTCAGGGCTGAGAGGTGAACTACAGGAGATATTTTAGGGTAGTGAAATCATCCTGTAACATACTGTAATGGTAAATATAATAAATCAAACATTGCCAAAACCACAGAATTTTATAGCACAATGACTGAACTTTAATGTATGTAAAGTTTAAAAAAAAATGGAAATCCCAAGATGGAATTCAGAGTAAGAGAAAAGAATCTAAATGTAGGTCATGTATGAAACAACCTCACCAAAGAGGGTAGGGGAATAAGGTGCTGACCTCAGTAACCTTGGAAATGAGTGGAATTTATAAGACTAAAGCAAAAGGAAGAGTATGTAAAAATTATACTGTAGTTGATAAAGTTTTTCTGTCCTAGGGATGCCTGGGTGGTTCAGTGGTTTAGTGTCTGCCTTTGGCTCAGGGTGTGATCCTAGAGTTCTGGGATTGAATCCCGTATCAGGCTCCCTGTGGGGAGCTTGTTTCTCCCTCTGCCTTTATGAATGAATGAATGAATGAATGAATGAATAAATAAATAAATAAATAAATAAAGTTTTTCTATCTTACAGGGTACTGTTAAACAATTCTGAAAACACTGTACTTAAATTGAATAATTAATTGAATAATTAAGTAAACAGTAGATGGTAGAAGATGGGTTTTTCACTGGTGCACCGGGAAGTTAGAGAAAACCAAAGGGAAGATCTTAGAATCATTCTTGTTTGTTTTTTAAAAATATTTGATTTAAATTCAATTTGCCAACATATAATATAACACCCAGTGCTCATCCCATCAAGTAGAATCATTCTTGAGAGTTCGATACATCAGTATGATGTCATGTTTAGCTTGACATAGATAGTTTCAAATGGACATATTTAGATATATGAATATATAGATGGGCCAGTATACACACATGTATCTCCTTGCTCTTTCAGCCAGGGAGGCCTAGAAATAGCAATATCCTAGTTCCAAGAAGCATACCAAGTGCCCAGATCCTGGTTTCTGATACTACTTCCTCTTTAAAAGAAGCCAGGGATCATTTGAGAAATGGATGATTTGAGGACTGGGGTAGCAAATACACAAGGCGATCCTGGAGCATCTTGTGGTGGCAGAAAGTAAGAAAGTGCTAAAAACCAAACAAATATGCAAACACATAATGTCCAAGTGACAAAGGAATAAATGGAAAGAGCTTCCATAGTCCAAAATCTGGAACAATTTGAGCCATAACATAAATAAAGCAGTATTGGATTTTAACCTAAGGTATAAAATACACACCCATGAGTCTGTACTGATGTAAACAAGTTATTGAGTAATTTAATAAATGGAGAGAAGAGAGAAATCTTCCATTCAGAAGAATTTCAGATCACTCATATAATTACTCTACCCTTAATAAAAAACAGTAAAGCTCTTCCTCCCCTATCTTTGGGCTGCAGATAGTGATTTTCTCCAACTGTGAGGAAGAAGAGTAATTTTACAGTGCAGAAACCTGATGGACACTACCTCAAGCCAGGTAATCAAGGCTAACGTCAACATGGTTAAGTCATATTGATATGAAATGATGAGGATGACAAGTCACTTCTCCAGTTTTCCTCCCCAAAACCTATATCTCAGTCTCATTACAAGAAAAATCTCAATCACTAATAAATGAACAGTTTGCAAAATATCTGACCAATATTTCTCAACATTGTTAAGGTCATCCAAAACAAGGAAAATCTGAAAAGCTGTCACAACTAAGAGGAGCCTAAATAGACACAGATACTAAAATGTAATGTGGTATTCTGTATGTAATCCTGGAAAAGAAAAGAACATTAAGAAAAAGCTGGAACACTTGAATAAAGTATGGACTTTAGTTCCAAAATATCAATATTGGTTCATTAATTGTGACAAATGTACTGTACTAATGTAAGATTTTAATAGTAGAAGAAACTGCATCTGGGGTCCATAGGAACTATGGTACTATCCTCAATATAATTCTATAATTCTAAAAACTTCTAAAATGAAAAAGTATATTTTAAAAAAGAAGTGATACAAAGACCTCAGTAACAAAAAATGTTTAGCAATTTTAATCTTGTTTTCAAGTTTGTTCTTAGCTTAATTCTATTGTGAAGAACGAATTTCTGCTAAATAATTTCAGAGGTTATCTGTCATAATTTGACTCATCAGAAGAGTGTTGAAACTTTCTTAGGACTCAATAATTCAATTTTTATCAAATGTTCCAAAACAATATATATTATATATGTATTAAAATCTCCCCAATGTTTGTGGATGGTTTTCTTTCTCTTTTAGTTCTTGAATTTTTGCTTTATGTGAATTCTATCATTTAGATGTGATATGTATTATAAATTCTATGATATTATAAATATAAATTATATATAAAATAAACATTTATATATACATATAAGATATATATATTAAAATAATTGCATTTAGGATTGTTATAGCTTCTTGGTAAGTCCATTCTTTATTGTGTTGTGTCTGTAAAATCAATTTCCTTTGTCTAATATCAATACAGGAAATAGCAATTTTACATGGTGTTTCCGTGGGTTATTTTTTTTTCCTTTTTTTCCCCTTAAACTTATTACCTAAAGTCATCTATACTGATTTTCTAAGAGAATATAGTTGTTTACTTTTAATCTGGCTTGGCAATTTTTGCACTTAATTGAAGTAAAATATTAATGGTAATTGTCAATTGGATACTACTGAATTTAACTCTCCATCTTACTACTGCTCTTTATTTATACCAATTATTTTTTTGCCTTCTTTTTCACAGATTAACTTTGTTATAACATTTTCCTTTTCTGTTAGCATGACATTTATATACATTTTACTGCTACTTTACTGATTACCCAAGAGGTCATAATATTCATCCTTGATTTATTAATCAATGCAAAGATTTTGGAATATTTCAATGCTATGTTTTCTTTGTCTGACTATATACTATATTTGTCATGTATCTCAATTCCATGTCCATTTTAATATCTAGAAAACAATATTATTGCATCATTAGTTAGTATTAACTTATGTTTACCCATATATTTAACATTTCTATGGTTCTGCATTCCTTTCTGTATCTCCAGGCTTCTATATGGACTCTTCTAGACTGTCTTTAGAAGGTAGGAATGCTTACCAAATGGAAATAAGAACCCAGAGAAAGCTTTGATTCTTCTCTTTTTTCTGTTAATCAAATATGAAAGGGTATATTATGTGTCAAACTCCATCCTCCAATAAACATAATCCTGTACGTGTCTGATTCTTACCATGTGAGCTACCCAATCAGCAGGTGGAGAGTTTGAAATTTCCTCCCCCAGCACTTCTTCCAAGGGTATAAAAATATGGACAATATTTTTTCAGCTGTTATTGAGTCCAGAAAATAGAGACAAGAAGAAAGTTCTTTCTTGACATTGTAAGGTAATTTTTATTATTGTATTGAGTGGTCTTTGAGAGAAGAAATTTTGCTATGTTTATATGTATAAATTATTGATGCCAACCTCAAAATAAAGTGATGAAAATGCCAGTAAAAACAGCATGGTCTTATTTAACTTACATTTAGAAACAAGCAAAAGCCCCCATTTTAAAAAGTAGTTTCTTTTTGTTTGTTTGTTTTTGGTTATTTTTGATAGCATGTCTGTGTCTGGATGAAATTTCTGAAATATTAACCAGTAGCTTTGATCTCTGCAGTCACTGTTGTTCCTGCTTAGTCTAACATTCCCAACCCGTTTAATCACAGGTGTTCATTGCTTCAGGAAGAGTAGGTTATAGAACCGAACAAAGATATCTGTTGAGTTGAATGGATTTTCAACTCACATCAAACACAAAGACTGAAGGCAACAATTTTTGATTTGCAACAACTAGGCACTTGAGAGAAAGAAAAATTTGCTTTGAATTCAAAAAGGGCTTGGTTTAGCTTGGTTTAACTCTAATCAGCTCATGATACAGAACCTGACTTTCTGGATGATGAGGTTATTAACCAATCAGAAAAGAACACAAGATAAGGCAGAGGATCAGTTTCCCTGCTGCCAATATATATTGATATATGCCGATATATATTGATATATATGCCAATATATATTGATATATATATTGATCATATATATATATATATATGACTGAAAAAAAATGATGAGTGAATAGAGAGAATATGAGAAGGGAGAAAGGGAACTGAAACAACAGTGCCTTGATATAGTTTTATCTTTGGCTGTCATTCAGTATTTAATTTTTTAGTATGAGGTCCTGGAATATAGAAACTGACCTGATAGGTTTAGGAATATACAGGGAAAAGGAACCAGGCCCCGCTTTACCTGGAACCCTGGAAGTATGAAGACTCTCAGTGGGCCTTTGACCATGTTGATATGGCCAAAACAGAGGAAAAACTTTGGTAAGATTGGTCATGACAGATTGACATAGTATCTATTCTTCCTTCATCCTGAGATTTCCCCTGAGTTCCATATCGTGTGAAGAGTTTCCCACATGCCCCAGTGGAGGAGTCAGAAGATAGCAGAGAGTGCTGGATATCACGTGCCCCTGGTTGTGTGGATTGGGGGGTGGGGTGGGGGTGGGGTAGGGGTGGGAATATATCATTTCACTAAGGGTATATGCTTGTCAGAGCTGGAGATAAGTCGGGGGTTGATTCACACCTCAAGAGGCTTGTGTCACTACTGTATGTCAAGGCAGAGGCTTAGTCCAAGAGAGATACAGGCAGAAATGGCCAACCTCTCAGGGACAAGCACCATGTACGGACTTTGCTGACAAGTATAATAATAAGTTATGACAATGGTGGGTGCAGTGGGAAAAGAGGCAAAACTAGGCAGAAAGTGTCCCCATGACACTGGCCATAAAAATGACCAAGGAAGAAGATCACAAAATCACATGACATTGCCCAGTAACTATGATGTTACATAAGCTTCTGCTGAACACAGATTCCACTAAAGGTAAGGAAAAGCAAGAATTAAGGAAAGAAACCTAAAAATGCTATTTACTCCAAAGAGACTCAGATAATCTGGAAGTAACCAAGTTATTTTTAACAAGCAGGTTTAATTCAATATTGCTCTGGGGCAGAAAATGGGGTTTAAGAGCTAAGTGAATCATACTAGCAGAGAAATAAATACAATTACATTTTTGCAGATTTGAGTGTGGAGACAATGAATTATAAATCTTCTCTAAACCTAAAAGGAAGAACCAGCAATAATTAACTCATTCTGTTTGCACTAGGCATATCATATACTAAAATGTCCTACAGCTTGTACACTGGAACCAATAGAAGAACACGACTATATATCTTCAAATTGACTTTCAAATCCAAGATAGCCTCACCTAACTTTAGTGAGAGGGAAAAAAACACCACAACAGTAATTTATTCTGTTCTTCCTTTTTTTTCTCCAATATTGTAGTTCGCAATACAGTCATATGAAACTGTCTGAAAATTATAGTCAGGATTTCCTTAATCTGTATTTTGTATGCTGTAGTTCAATTTTATTTAAATTTTACTATAGTCCTTGATTAAAAATCTATTATACATGATTGTTAAATTTATCAAATTTGAATATAAATCTTAAAGAAAAGAATAAACATATAGCCAGTATACCAACCAATTTAGATATCTTTTCCGCATTCACAACTAAGCAGTGGACATTGAGTCAGCAGTAAATTTATGTCTCTCAGATCATTCCTCATCTTTGATTATATGTCATATTCTCTTTTCTGATTCCTACAACTAAGATTTTACCATTTGCCTGTCCACTTCCCTCATTCATCATTCTGATTTTTATTTTTTACATCTACTCATTTTGACTCAAATTTGTTCCATGCTAAATGACATTTAATGCCTGAAACAGAAATTGATCCTACAAACATGTTTCATTTAATTTGCTTTCAATAATCTCTACACCAATGGCTCAAAATAAATTTACAATAAAAATCAAGGTTAACACTTGAGGACTAAGTGTTCAAATACACTTAATCCTAAACTAATTTAAAAATAATTTTTAATAAAATAATAGCAATATGAATTTAAAAATTAAGCTTTCCACACTTTCACTGAAAATGAAAGATAATCAGTTAACATTCTGCTCTGTGTCACTTATCTCCTTTTCTATAGAGTGCTCTACTGAATTCCTTCCACAATGTTTTCTCTTAGTTTATCTTCTTAATTGTGTTTTACAAATTCATTAAGGTTTTTAAAATGGCTGTTTGCTGCGTCCATTCCAATACTGAACATTTTGCGGGAGCTAAGCTGATATCCTCTAGTTACAAAACATCTTGCTTATCTGAACTAAGACAAATATATAGCTTTGCATATGTGAAACTGGCAAAAAACCTTTCCATCTGTCTTCTTTAAATATCGCTTCTGCCAGACGATTTATATGGAAGTAAAATAGTAGCAAGTCAAGGTGAAATCTTTGCAGAAACCTCTGCTTTTAGGGCTCCTGGTTCCTGACTTCAGAAGATTCATATTCTTTCAATGTTACTTAATAGGATTTAAATTTTGTCTTCAAAATTGAGATTGCTAAAGGAACTGCTACTCTACCTATGCACGGTGATAGGCTTCAAGATTACAGAAAAGCAGACAGATGTTTGCTCAAGGCAGGATTTTGAACTTTCTCCTGTGTCTAGATAAGCAGTTGTTGAAGACCTCAAGGTCTGTACAGAACAGCATTTTCAAGGCCTGGCAACAGAACTCAGTAAGCGGTTTCAATTAACAGGAAAGGAAGAACAGCAAGGAGTAACACATTGAGAAGTGAATGAGAGTGGAGAAAAAAGGTCTATAATACGTTTCAATCAATTTGAAAGAGAAAAACAAAAAAGATGGTGTAGTAGCTTGAAAAGGGTATGAGCCCCTGGAAAGGTAGTTTGTTCAGAATTGTACTAAGTAAAGCTGGGCAATCCTAAATTCTCAGAGGCTTAGAACTACAAGGATGTTTTCTTGTTCACACTACATATCCTGCTGGTCAGAGACTCAGGTTAATGAAACAACTGCCTTTTCAAAGGTCCTAAGCTGCTAGGTCACAGGAAAAGATAAAGATCTGGCAAGAAATTGCTCATCAGGTAATGCCTTATTTCACTGCTGCTTGTAACTCATTGTCTGTAACTCATTACCTAGCCCCAACTAAACCACCAAGAACCACAAAATGAATTCCTATCATTTGACCTAAGAATGGAGAGCTGGAAATATTTGGAAACAGCAGAGAGTATTACTATGAAGAACTTGGAAAGGAAAAAGACAATGGAGAGGAAATAAAAATAGCAAATGTGAGAGCAGTCTTTGTTAGAACAAAATACAAGAGCAGGGAAATAGAGGAAACTTAGTGTCAAGGTAGAGGAGTCCTCTTTCTCTGAGATGACAGAAAGTATTTTAAAGTAAAAACTGAGTTTAAAGGTAGGAAGGGTTAGAAGTTGAGAAGATCTTTTCTTACCACTCAGTGTCTCCTATGAAAGATTTTTTACTTAGAATAAGGGGGATGATTAGGAAATAACTCACTTAAAATACTGGCCAAGTTCTGGAAAATTGGTAAACATCGATGATGTGGAAGCAAGTAAGGAATGTTAAACAATACCCAGTGCTGGGGACCCAGTTGAAGTCTAGGACCACACATATCACAGGCTGAAATCTTCATTTTAGGATAAGTGGCCTGGAGTCAAAAGCAAAGAAAGCAGTAAGTAGGGCAGCCCCGGTGGCTCAGCGGTTTAGTGCCGCCTGCAGCCCAGGGTGTGATCCTGGAGACACAGGATTGAGTCCCACGTTGGGCTTCCTGCATGGAGCCTGCTTTTCCCTCTGCCTGTGTCTCTGCCTCTCTCTCTCTCTCTCTCTCTCTCTCTCTGTGTCTCATGAATAAATAAAATCTTAAAAAAAAGAAAGAAAGAAAGAAAGAAGAAAGAAAGAAAGAAAGAAAGAAAGAAAGAAAGAAAGAAGTAAGTTACATTCATTCAAGACTCAAGACTGAAGTGGTGAAAGCAGATTAAGAACCAAGGTATAAACATGAGAGGGTTTTGGTGAAATACTTTGAAATTATAGACCATACTTGGAAGGTTTTTGGCAAAAGAAGTATGGTAGATACTTAGAGACTGAAAAACAGGAAGATCCTGAGATTGAAGGTTTCAATATGGAAAAAAAAATTATCTGGAAGCAAGGAGGGCAAGAGTAAAATGATGGAAAATCATGATTCTTTTATATTTATATATATATATTTATATATATATTTATATATATTTATATTTATGTAATAATGTATATTATATCATATTATATATTGCATAAATAGTATAATTAAAATATAAATTTATAAATATATATATAAAAGAATCATAATATTAAAGCTTCCCTCTCTAACAAAGAGCTCCCAAATTTTATGGCTTAGCATGACACATGTTTACTTTTCTTACACACAATGGTTGATAGTGGTGTTTCAAAGTGAGACAGCTTCCCTGGGCAGCTTTCCCTAAGCAATAACCTAAAGGGATCCAGGCTCCTTGCTTTTTGTGGAAGAAAACATTTCACAATTTTTTGCTTTTTCAATCATGAAGGCAGGGAAGAGAGAATATGGAAGATCACAAAGGATGATTATGAGGCCAGTCTATATAGGCTCTGCCTAAAATTATTGAGCCAGATCTATTTTTCTTCACCTAAAAGTAAATACATTCAGAAATATAGTCTTCTTATGTTCTAAGAAGGAAAATGAAAAATGGAACTGTGATCTTAGAATATTCTCTATCTCATGTCCTCTCCTCTGATCACAAATCATGCAATAGCTATTCCCACATGTAGAAGATATGATCTTTCCAAGGAGACAACCCAAGTCCCCACTAGTCCCCATATCCAACACAAAGTTCAAGATTTCTTATTTTTGTACAAACTTTTGCATGAAGTTTATATGTAGCTCACAGTGTTCCATATTTATTGGTATCATGTAATAAGTAGGTAATGTTTCAAAATAATCATGAAAATAATAAGAAAAAAAGTTTATATTGTAACTCTGCTTTGTCCAGTAACCTAGAAACTTCAAAGACAGCATATCTGCCTACACACTCCTCACATCCATACACATTCACAGGCTCAATATATAGTGGTCGAGTAGGGAAAAATCTACTACAATAACACTTTTGTTTGGAAAACTTAGACTGGAAGATACATTATGGTTAATAGTCCATAACACTTTTGAAATTCCACTGAGAAGACATCAAGAATTCCCCCCACCCCAAAGCTGATGATACCCTTTAATAATGCTTTGATTCTGCTCACCTGAAAGAACACCTTTTTGTTCTTTGTTCTCAATGGCTCCTGACCTTACCTTTATTATCCTTCTTGTCCATTATCTTCCTTGGTCATATACGATATGTGTGTGTGTTGGTGACATCCTCACTTCAGGACCACGGAATTTTCAAAACCTGTAAATACTCATGGAATGTTGCAGGCACAGTGGACTTTTAAACTTGAAGAATTCAAAGCTTTATTAAACCAGGTACTTTCTTTTTTCTTTTGCTATATGATTCACTCAAACCTAGTGGGTTTTTTATCTATTTGCTTTTAACCTCTGTCATGTGCTGGTAATCACACTCAAAGTTTTTTCTTAGATGTTTCTAGACTCCCAGTCCTGACCCCTTTGCTTTCTACTATCATTCCCTCTTTGAAATTATAGCAGCTATCTAGAAGGTCTCTGGAAAATAATAATAACTAGGAAGCCCACAACCTTCTCTTGACCTTTTCCCTGAGTCACTTATTACTTCCTTTAGCTGAGATGGTTGACCTAGCTTTTGTTTCACAGTCTTCTAAAAAGCGTTTCTTAATATTTTAGGGCTGGAAGATGTTGACTTCTTCAACCCAGTGAAACACAAAATGTCTGTCCTTCCTCTGTGCACTTTCATATCTGCTTGTAAACTGGTTAATTATCTCCCAAGCTCAAGTTTTGCTTTCATTAACTTACCAAATGTAGCTAGAAATAATCAATATATATTTTTCTGTTCCTTTCTTACCTACAGTTAACAGGTCAGTATCTCTGTAATCTGCCCTCCTCAATTACCACAGCTAATCATTTTACCAATATTATTTTCTGTTTCTACTGCTGGATGGCAATTTTTCCAGAATCTGTTATCAATGCTCTTGCTGTTGTAGGAAGACACTACTTCAAACTATCAGTTTCTATATTTCTCACCAAAAATAATGCCTACACAAAAGCTCAGTGACTTGTCATAAATATATATATGGTATGTATGGTATATATATGGTATGTATATATATACATGCACATACATATATGTTTATACACACATATAATATACACAATGAAGTTTTTCTTAACCAGTACAAAGTCCAATGTTTCTTATTGGATGAATTTCCTGGATAGCTCTCTCTCAAAAGGTAATTTCAGAGATCATTGCTTTGTTACCTTTTCTTGCCACCATCCACCAAATAATCAGACTCCTGAGCTGGATTCCATGCAACTGGCCAGCCTGTAGGAAGACAAAAAGAAGCACAGAGAATTGTGTGGGGATTTTAGAGACAGAATGGCAGGTAATTATAGCACTTAGTAACCACATTGTATTGACCAGAAATATTTACATGATTCACTTGGATTGAAGCTTTCTAGGGAAATATATCTTTATTTGGGCTCTGGAGGAAAATAAAATAATGCATTAAACACATAACAGTGCCCCTATTGTGTGTGTGTGTGTGTGTGTGTATACACATATGTGTATATGTATATATATATTGTATATTTGTGTAAATACATAAGCGATGATATATATTTATGTAAATACATTTTATTATAAATCACTTAAATATTCCCTAGTTTTTGTTTCAAATTGTCACAATTCTATTTTTTAGTCTATTTCTCACTAATTCTAATCCAAAACTACTTCTAATTACTATTTTCAATTAGTGTGAATTGTCTTCTGTATGGGAAAATTAAAAAAAAAAACATAATCATGATTTCATTGTTTTATATAATTTTACATGTCATCCAAAAAACAAACTATGAAATAAGCAAAACATTAGATGAAATGATAGTTTAAAAATGAAAGTACATAATTTAAAATACTTTTCCACTTTGAATTTGCTTTTTTCTTCACATTTGCTCTATCGTGATATTGAATCTCCTTTTACAGTTCAATTCCTACTGTTGATGCTGGTCTCATGAAAACCAACTAGTATATCTCCATATCAACAGTAATTAATTTCTGAGAACTTTGATACAAATAGCTCTCCATCTGTCCTAGGATTAACATAGTTTTTATTCACATTTATGTAAGAGATAAGAAAGAAGTCTCAAAAATCATGGATCATGTTGCTGGTTATAGGGAATGAAGAGGCCGACTAAACTATCTAAATACTTCTAGTTTACAGGAAGTGGGTACTGAAAGAGGAGCAGATCACAGGTATTTCTAAAGGCTTTGCATTGAGTACTTTGGCATATACTTGCAAATACCCCAGATTGCGCGGGCAAGCCCCAAAGAGTATAGAATCAACATGAACTGACATAAGATCAGACCACATTTAACTATTACAACATTTTGATCTGTTCCATTCTATCACAGAATGATAGAATCTTTCATGTTTAGTCTCTTCTTTCAAGAAATACCTGAAGCCTCTTTTAATAGACTTGCCTGATTGAGTCAGGACTACCCAGGACACTCTCCCTTCTGATGAACTCAAATTCCTTCTGCTTTGGGGCTTCAGCAGCATTTAGACTAGGTCAGCAGATCAGAGAGTTAAGTCTGGATAGGGAAGGAATAAACATAGGGGAAAATGGATACAGATGGAAAAAATGAATATGGCAAGGAATTAAAAGTATAGGCATTCTTCATTTTATTGTGCTGTGTTTTATTGCACTTTGTACATGCTGTGTTTTTCCACAGATTGGAGGTCTCTGGAAATCCTGCATCAAGCTAGTCTAACAGGACTATTTTCCAGGAGCATTTGCTCACTTCATGCTTCTGTGTCACATTTTGGTAATTCTCATAATATTTCAAATTTTTTTATTATTATATTTGTTCTGGTGATCTGAGATCAGGGATTATGACTTGCTGAAAGCTCAAATAATGGTTAGTATTTTTTAGCAATATTTTTTAATTAAGGCATGTTCAGTTTTTTTAGACATAATGCTATTGCACACTTAATAGCCTATAGCATAGAATAAACATAACTTTTATATGCACTGGGAAACAAAAAAATATTTGACTCACTTTATTGCAATTTCACTTTATTGCAGTGGTCTGGAACTGAACCTGCAATATCTCCAAGGTATGCCTGTGATGAGAGAGGAGAGAGATGGGGAAAGATAGAGGAAAATGCTGAAGTGATGTCTTCAGTAGGCAAGAAAAGCTAGGATTCAGAAGATAAATTAAGGGTTTGGCCTTAGAGAGGAACATATATAATTCATCATAATAATAGCAGGAGCATATGGACATAATAATAATAATAGCTGAACATATGGGCATCATTATAGGTAAGTGGTAAATGTGGTGTGGGGGTCTGAGGAAGTGCTCTTTGGCAAGGTCATTTTTTAGACAAGGTTTTCCGAAGGTGGCAAGTATCTAATTAAGGAAGTGCTCCCGGGAGATAGCTGTTGGGAGTTGGGAAAGGAGGACAGAGAAGAAGCAGCCAAGCAAATGCGCAATGTTGGCAGTGTTCCCAAGAGTAGCTTTGGGATGATCCCACGGGGAAATGCTGGAGGGTAAATTTTATTTCAGAATTTCTGATGGTGAAAGCATAATGTGTCTGCTGTTTATGCTATTCTTTTTGTTTCTGTTCTTTCTGTTTCTTTTGGCAGGCATGGTTGCATGGGCTCTTTATTTTTTATTTTTTTAGCAGTGTTAGCAAAATCTAAGAATCCAATACTTAGTGGCTCCATGGATGTCCAGACAGAGCACAAAGCATCCACGTGGCTGGGGTGGATTGTTATAGGAGCAATGAGGGATTAATCTGACAGAAGCGATGGCAGCTTCCTGGTCATGAAGAAGAAGCCGCTCCCACTGTTCCCTTCCTCAAGCTTTGGAACCAAAAATATGGTTCCTGAAAGTTCACCTGAAGCCTCACAAAAAAAGATACAAAATGACAGTAGGGGTCCATTGATGTGCTGAACCAAGATATCTTATCATTTAGGTAGCATTCATACCAAGGGCAATTCAGTAAAACAAAACAAATATACTACCCGCCCCCCCCAAAAAAAACAACCTGTCCTAAGACTCTCCAAAAATGTCAATTTCATGAAACATTTAGAGCAAGACAAGCCAATGAAATCTATGTCAAAGAGACCAATGAAATATGACAACTAAAAGAAGGTATGTTGATTAGGTTCTGGATTATGAAAAACAGTAAAATAATACAGGCTTAAGAATATTATTGAGACAAAGGCATTTTTAATGTGGACCTATTTTTGGTAATAGTATTGCATCACCATTAATTTTTTAATATAACAAATAAACTGTAGTTATGTTCTGTTTTTAGGAAATAAATGCCAAAATATTTAAGAGTGAAAAATCCTGATGTGTGCAAATAACTCTCAAATACAATACATTTACGCACTGATACGTACAAACACAGACACTAACCTACCCCCACCTACAAACCCACACACATGCACATATGTGCTGAGAGTTCAAATGAGAGGAAAATTGTTAAAAATGAGTTTAAGAGCCCCCATTCTCTGGGTGGCTCAGCAGTTGAGTATCTGCCTTTGGCTAAGGGCCTGATCCCGGATTCCCAGGATCCAGTTGCATCGGGCTCCCTGCAGGGGGCCTGCATCTCTGCCTCTCTTTCTGTGTCTCTCTCATGAATAAATTAATAAAATCTTAAAAAAAAAAAAAAAAAAAAAAAACCTGATGGGTATGGTGAAGAGTCTATGTGGTTCTTTATTTATTATAACTTTTCTGAGCTGTTAAAAATTTTCAAAATAAAACACTGGAAGATACTGTAAAAAGGTAGCAACTCTAAAATTGAATTCACAAGTAACCACCAGGAAATGCAAATTTTAATCTCATGTTTTATGCAAAGTAACACCTAAAGAGCACTGGATTTTTGGTTTGCAATTATCAACCCAACTAATAAAAGTTATTTGAAAAAGTAACAATTTCAAAATTACTTGTTTATATTAATTTGAGCTGGACAATAAAATAAAACAAAACAAATTATGCCCCTGGCATAAGTTACCAAGCAGGCACAATTTCTGTTTACTTATGTGTGCAATGAGAGATAATTACCTCCACTTCCAGAT
This sequence comes from Canis lupus baileyi, assembly GCF_048164855.1. Lineage (NCBI taxonomy): Eukaryota > Metazoa > Chordata > Mammalia > Carnivora > Canidae > Canis > Canis lupus. The sequence goes on from NC_132851.1 coordinate 16,506,184, forward strand.
TTTACTATTGAGAAGTTATATTTAAAATGTCTCTATGCTTGTTATCTAGGTTTTGAGTACACAAGTTTTGATGTTACTTTTATTCTTAATATACTATCTATATTGAAGTAAAAATTTTAAATAATAAACTATTGATATTGTTATTAAAGCATTTCTATTAATGTACAAATAATTATTTAAACAAATTATATTATAACAAATTAATATTCTTCCATTTTTTACATAGACAGAACAAAAAGTATTAGAAAATTCTACTTGTTCTCATTTTATTTTCTCTGAAATTATGTCCTATATTTCACTACATTTGAAGCTATTTGTTTTACATGCATTTAAAAATCAATTTAAATTGAATGTTAGGCTTTATAAAAAGTCCTGTAATAGGAGGTACAGGATGCTTCTAGGATATTTTCATTAATTCGCTTAAAAGTCAAAAATGATACTGGCTCATTCCACTAAAAAATCACTCACTATTTTTTTTTTTTTTTTTTTAGGCTAGAAACACAATAGGTCTTAAGTCCTTAAGGGAATTTTAAGTCTAAGAAGAAACTAAGGATATTTCTATGGAAACAAGCTTTAGCTTCTAGGAAAGTTGTAAATCAGTCTTTTGTGTAGAAAGATAGATTTGGATTTTCTAACACACAGCTGTCAGGTTACCGAAGTAGCTGATTTTTTTTTAATTTACAATTTTGACAGTAGCAATTATTTTGCACTTTCTACTTCTCTCAAACTTTTTATATTTCTATCCTTTTTTTATCATTATTTCCTTTAACAGTGAGCAATTCTAAAGCACGTCCATTTTTTAAAAAACTGGCATCTATTGTGTAAAATTAACAATTTTCTCTCCACAGTTCTTCTTCAATTTGCCACTGTCATTGATTTTGAATTGTTTCAAGAAATAGGAGAAATTTCTCCACATTTGAAATGGGTAATTTTTTTTTTTATAAACTTCAGAATTTCAGATGTTGTAGCTATTCAAATGGGAGCAAAGAAAAAAGTATTCTCTAAACTACTTTATAAGTTTGCTTTGTGAAAGTAACCAATATATATATATAAAGCTCACACATTTATTGTGAATCAATACATCTATAGAAATAACTACATTTTGTTTTCTTTTTTGGGTTTTCTTGGGGAGGGTTGCTTTTTTTCCTATTTCTATAGATTGTTGTTTTAAACAATAACACAGAAAATCTTACATGCAATTTATTGAATTGCATTCTGCTTAAGTTAACACTGATATTCTTTGGCATTAACCAGTGACTTAAAAGATGAACACAAATCCAAAATCTATTAAAAAGCTTTCAGGAGTGTGTAACAAAGCTATAATAAAACAAATACTAGGATCTATATTTCAGAACAAAAACAACACCACAGGCTTAGATATAAAGTCATAGTCACTAGTTTAAACATTTAAAACACCTCAGTATTTTTTGTGTACATCCCCAATGATCATTTATGCTCCAAAATAACTAAACACTTCTTAAACTCAAGGAAATCTATTTTTTTCTTATCTCTGAAAACCTTCCCTGCCAGCTGCATGCAGACCACCAAAACATTCTCATAAATTTAAACTGTGTCCAAAACAACAACAACAACAAAATGAAATATCATCAATGACAAAACTAAGAAATAGAAATAAATTAAAACAATGAAAAGTTTAGGGAAGTAAAAGAATAAGTAAAAGATGTGAAAAGAAATGTTTGATACAAAAATAAGTATTCAGCAGTCAAAGATACAGAGATGAAGCTAGTGACAAGAAAATCCAATTAGGGAAAGTATATTAAAACCAAATGACAACAGCAAAACTAAAAGAACAAGGTGGGTAAGGCAGAGGCAGAGCAAATAAAGACAACACATAAAAGAACCAGTTCCCCATTTAGTCCTAAATGTGCTTAGAATAAAAATACTCTCTGTAATCTCTTTCCAATAATTATTTGCTATGTAGAACAGCTCTTAAGATTGTTGCTCTATTCCTCTTTATATTCTAAAACACAGAAACAGGAGATTACCTTTCTTAATTTTTCTGTTCTCCATTGCTCTTAGAACAATGGCACATATTATTAACAAGACCACCATGACCCCACATCAGTGGGACTTTACCGAGCCTCATCTCTCTGGACATATTCACTCAGGTTCCCTTGTTTTCTGTGCTCTGACAGTGCTTTGATTTCATCTCCTGAATATGCCATGTTGATACTGAAGTGAGGTTTTGTACATGTTACCTGTGCCTGGCTTCCCTCTGTTTTTCCTGACATGTTTTCTAGTTAAATCCAAACTGTGCTAACATATCAGCTTAATAATCTTTTTCTGGGGGCACCTAGGTGGCTCAGTGGTTGAGTGTCTGCCTTTGGCTCAGGTCGTGATCCCTGGGTCCTGGGATTGAGTCCCACATCGGGCTCCGTGCAGGGAGTCACTTCTCCCTCTGCCTGTGTCTCTGCCTCTCTCTCTGTGTGTCTCTCATGAATAAATAAATAAACTCTTTAAAAAAAATAATAATCTTTCTCTGAAGGTAATATTCTTTGACCCTGAAGTAGTCAAACCATCTTATGAAACATATGCATGCCAAACTAAATTCCCCTCATAATTTTAATTGCAATGTTATACTTAATTGTGTAATTTTTTAAGATTCTAAGAACTGAAGATCCTAAGATTAAAATATATATAAATATATATCAACATATATAAAATATATTTTAAGAATACTATGACAAGAATAAGAACCATTTCTGCCTTGCTTACCATTGTTACATTATTTTCTTTTTAAAAGTTTATTATTTATGTATCTTTAGTAATCTCTATATCCAATGAGGGGCTTGAACTCACGACTCTGAGATCAAGAGTTGCATGCTCTTCCAACTGAGCCAGCCAGTTGACCCTTAACCATTGTCACCTTAATAATGTCTAGTTCAGTGAGTATCCAGCTCTTCAATCTGAAAAATGTCTCCACCACCCATACCTTTCAGTTTTACCAAAAACAAACAAAACTTAACTCCTATGTTTATATTTCCTTCCAAACATGCCTTAATTTTATTTTATATTTGTACATGAATTTGAATTTACTTCGATTTTTACATAAAGATAATAATGCAATTTTATATTTGGATAATAATGTCCCAAGAGAGTTCACAGTTCTGGGTAACAGAAAACACTCTAGCTATTTTAAGTACAAATGGATTTAGTTCTGGTAATCTCGTGTTTAAACATTGTTGGTAGGACTGGAGCAGCTTCCAGATTCAATGTTCAGATCTTATACCACAAGAGGCTCATGTAAGAAATTATCTCTGCTACATTCAGGAAGTTATGATCCTGGAGCTGATTCCAGGTTAGACCAACTTAACCATGGCCTAATGATCTGCAGTCTTCCCAGCTACCTTGACTTCCAGTCACTCTGTATCTGCAAGATATGCTAGATATGTCACTTCTCTTCCCACTGAAATCAGTTCCTCATTCAAGTCGTGCCCAACACATTGACAGCCTACATCAAGGGTTCCCGGGAAATGCAGATGGAGCACAAATATTTCCAGCTTCTATAGTACAGAAAAGGCATGAGCAGAAGAGATTTTAACAGATGCTGAGCAATCTAAAACATAACTTGCTTTGAGTTTCCTTGGATAATAAAAAACATAAAATTATAAATCTTTTTAGTTTTTATTTATTTTTTAAAGATTTTTTATTTATTTATTCATGAGCAAGAGAGAGAGAGGCAGAGACACAGGCAAAAACAGGTTCCCTGCAAGGAGCCCGACATGCGACTCGATCCTGGGTCCCCAGGATCAGGCCTTGGGCTGAAGACGAGCTAAACTGCCGAACCACCTGGGCTGCCCAATATAACTTTTTAAATAAAAATAAAATTTTGAAATCTGAACACTTATTTGTTACATACTACAAGAAATTTTTTGTTATGCTTAATACAGTTAGACATTTATATTTTCCACTTTGCCTCTTCAATCACAATTTAAGCTTATCAAATACAGAAAAGATTACTCTTTTCTCTGCCACTTCTATACATTAGCTTCATGTCAGTTATGTGATTGTTTAAGGGAAAGGTATTTTGTCCTGATATACAAAGACTGAAATCTTCTTTTATTACTATGAAATATAAATAGGAAAATAATTAAAATGTCCTCCCTTTTTTCTTTTTTCCTTCCTCCCTTTGTTTCTTTGTTTCTTCAATATTGTCTGACTTTCATGAGCCAAGATCCAGGCTAAAGACTGGAAAAATAAAAGGAAAAAAACACAATTCTCTTTTTATGCAATTTAACTTAGGTGGGAAAGCTGACTAAATCACTATGTAAAACTGTAACTGGAAATATAGAAGAGGAAAGTACAATATAACTATCGGTCAGATTACTGCCAGCAAAACAAGTCCTTTGAAAAGCAACTCAAAAGCGAGACTTTAATATGGGGAATTGGCCACAAACGTATTAGAAAAGCTGAGAAAGCAAAATGGGATTGTCAACCAAAGATGAGTCACAGCAGGAAGTTGCTATCACTCTAGAATTGGAGGGACTGATAGAGCAAAGGGAATTATAAGAGTCCATGGATGGGCCATCTGGTGAGAACTAACTATAGTTTTATAGGAGACATGCTCAGTGGAAGAAACACTGCCCAAAGTAGAGAGGAAGATGAGGAGAAATACCCTGTTTCTTCCTCCATGCTTCCACTAGAGCTTCTATCAGCCAAACCCAAGTGGGAGTTTTTTTTTTTTTTAAGGAATAATGAAAATATTTATTTCAAGAGTGAGATCCTTGAAATACACACTAAAACAAGGGAAGGACAGAAAGCAGATCTGAAAAGAAAAATGCAACTAACCAACACAGGGTATTATGAAAACACAGAACTGGTCTAGGAGTTCAGGGAGTGACATTTAAATTGAAAACTACAGTTTGAACTTTAAATGTATCTGGATAAGACACAGAGAAAGTGTCTCAGGCAGAGAGAACAAATATATCCAAATGCTTGAGGACACAAATTGGGGTAGTATTTTTTCTTTCCATTTTTAAAATCACATTTCAGGAAACCAAATATAGCTTATATTAGAAGAAATGTAACAAAACTGGTTCTTTTCTTGTCCATGCATTTTTATAACCATTTTATTAGTAATGATAAGTAACACTAAAACCATTTTCTTATCTCCTAATCATTAAAGAGAGATGAAGAGAGAGGGAGAAGAAAAAAAGGAAAGTGAGCCTCCTTTAAAATTCCTTAAAAATATATATTTAGCCTGTATTTGTATGTAGAGCAAACATATTTCTTTGACCTCTTTTGTGGTTTACTGATGCATGATAATCATTCCCAAGTAGTCTCTGATGTTCTCTTTACAGCATCTAATTACTTTGAATCTTCGCCAATAAATTTTTATCATTTCCCTCAGGAAATAAATAAGGGCTAATTAAAATGTGGTAAATTATTCTATCGATTATTTTTACTACATTCCTCCTTTATATGCCATGGCAGAGGCAATGATATATACAGGAAAGTGCCTTCCATAATAAATAGTAAATCTCATCAGAGTAGACAATTTAGAACAGCAATTGTGCTCTACTGAAGAACCATAAATCCTTGCCTATATTTCCCAGATAGAGTGATATTTTAAATACATGGTTTCATCATCATCCTCAAATTTTTTCAATTATCACTCATAAATTTTAGGTTTTGGAGTCCACAGCATAGAACTAGGAATAATAAATATGCATTCATATGTGGTTAGAGACTGAAGATTCTTTATTTCAAAATGGGCTTTTATTACATATGACCAGCACAAAATTATTTCTAAATTCCTTTCCCTTTTACTAGCCTTAATGTCAAAGTTTGAGTGAGTTATTCAGAACTTGCACAGAGAATTCAGTAGAGTCCCAAAGCAGTTAGCTGTGTTGGAAAAAAAATTCTTTTCATTAACAATATTCTTGTTTGATGCTCAAAGCACAAGGCAATCAGCACATCTCCTGAGAACTCCATCAAAGCCAATCACCCTTTCTTCTCAAAAAGAGAACACTACCAAACGGCACTTAGCCTCTCTCCCGCTAGTAAAATGGAGCATTTCTCTAGATATCATTTTTACCAGATTAAAAAAAAAAAAACAGAATATGTGCAAAATGAATGTTAATGAAGAAGTATTTTTCTTCGGAACTTTCTCATGACTGGAAAAATAGATTTGACAGCAAACATAATCCTGTGCTCCAAAACTGAGAGAATTTACTAGAAGAAATAAAAAAATATAACCTATAGATTAGGGGAACACAATTTAATAATACTTTTGACAAGGGTATATAAAAACTGATATTAGGCATCACTGATGACAATTTAAGCTAGAAAAAAACACATTTTCTTCTAGTTAAAAAGAAACACAAACAAATTTTTAAAATTTTGTAGAGAACTAAAAAAATTGTTGCACATATCTAGATAACTATTCCAAAGAAAATGATAAAGGATCAAAACAAACTTCATCAAAAAAATAACTGGGGTGAGGAGAGCTAGTTGTATGGTGCTTAAGCTATGTTATTGCTTTTATTGTTCATATTTCTATACTGAAGTAAAGCAGGCATTCATAAAAAATGCACAAATCTTAAGTGTACAGCTTTATGACCTTTTGCATATATGCACAATCATGTAACCACCACCCAGATTAAGAAAAAGAATATTTCCAACACACCAACATCTCTCCCTTACCAAACAGTAACATGTCCTCAGAGTTAACCATTTTTCTGATTTTTATCATCAAATATTAGTTCTTTAACTTCATATAAATGGACTTTATGTGTATTAATTCTTCCACTGAACATTGTCTATATGCTTAATTCATGTTTTGTTTAAATACATAAGGTTTGTTCTTTTTAACTGTATTGAGTATTCCGTTTACTGAGTAGACCACTATTTATAAATTCTACACTTTATGGGAATTCAGGTTGCAGCTAGGTGGGGTATGCAGTGACTTTTAATAGATTACGAAATTTATAAAACCTAAATGGTCAAAATTAGGCCAATTTTAAGATATAATGGATTCTCATAAAATCACAAAAGTAGATAAATATAAAAACTGTTTAACAACATGGAAAATGTTAAGATAAGCCACATACTAAATTGAATCTAACATGATTACAAGTATATAAAAATTATGTGTTCAAAAGGAAAATAAGCTGGAATATTATATATATAAATGGAATCACTTAATTTGTCAGCATGGTTGGGTTATATGTTATGTACTAAAAGTTATTTAGTGATTTTTTTTTTTTTTGCCATAAATGCTTTTTAAGATTTAAACAACTTAGTTAAGGTAAAATTTACATATACTAAAATTCACCCATTTAGAATATGTAGTTCAAGGGGATTAAAAAATACACTTATAAAAAAATAATAAAGTCCTGTTAAATCCCTTCCTAAAATAAAATAAAATAAAATAAAATAAAATAATAAAATAGTAGTTCAAAAGTTTTGGCAAATGTACAAACTGGTGTAGCCAGCATCAGAATCAAGTTATAAAACATTTCAATCAACTAAAAAAAACATTTCTCTACTTCCCTTTATAGTACATCTCTTCATTCCTAATCTTGGATCAACACAAACTCTTATCTACTTTCTATCATATTATTCAGTTTGCCTGTTCCAAATTTCATATAAATATCTGATTTCTTTCATTCAGTATTATTTTGAGATTCATCCATGTTATTGCATGTGTTAATGAGATGTTCCTTTTTGTTGCTGATTAGTATCCCATTTCAGAAGATATACAATAATTTGCCCATTATTTGTTGATGGATATTTGGGTTATTTTTATATATAAATATGTTTTAATTTATGATAGTCACACAGATAGAGAGAGAGAGAGAGAGAGAGAGGCAGAGACATAGGCAGAGGGAGAAGCAGGCTCCATGCACTGGGAGCCCAATGTGGGATTCGATCCCAGGTCTCCAGGATCGCGCCCTGGGCCAAAGGCAGGCACTAAACCACTGCGCCATCCAAGGATCCCTATTTTTAGATTTTTAACAAATCTAAATAAGTTTATTTTGGACAATCATGTAAAATATTTTGGTTGGACGTGTTTTATTTCTCCAGGTAAATCTCTAAGAGTAGACTCTTTGGTGGTTTAAAAGTAAATAAATGTTTAATTTTATAACTTTCAAAATCTTCCAAAGTGGCCATACCATTTTACAATCCTAACAATATATTTTAGTTCTAGTTGTTTTACATCACCACAAACACTGATTTAAGTTAATCTTTTAATGTTGGCCATTTTCAGACTTAACACCATGAGAGACATCTCATTGGGGTTTTGATTTTTACTTCTCATCATAACTAATGGCTTTAAACATCTTTTTGAAACTTTTTAAAAAGAATCATTTGTTTGTTTGTTTATTTATTTATTTATTTATTTATTTTTTTATTTTTTTATTTTAGAGAAGAGAGCATGAGCAGGGAAAGGAGCAGAGACAGAGGGAGAGAGAGAAAGAATTAGACTCTCTATTGAGCATGGAGCCTGATGGTGGGCTCAATTTCAAGACCCAAGAGATCATGACCTGAGCCAAAATCAAGAGTTAAACACTTAACCAACAGAGCCACCCAGGTGCCCCTTTCACAACCCATTTTTTAAATGCATTATTTTTCTTATTATTGAGTTGTAAAATTCCGAATAAACTTTTTTGTTATATATATATGTTTTATATATATATAACAAAATATTTATGGGAAATATATATATATATATACATATATATGAAAACATTTATGGGAAATATATATACATATATGGGAAATATATGTATATATACATATATATATATATGAAATATTTTCTCCCTCTGTAGCTTGTCTATTTTATTGTCCTAATGGTAGTTTTTGAAGTGCAGAAAATTTAAATTTTATATAATGCAGTTCATCATTATTATTCTTTTTCTGTTTTTCCTTTTGTGTCCCAATTAGGAAAACTTTGCCTACACTAAATTTGTGAAGGTTTTCTTCTATATGGTCTTCTTACTCTCAGATTTATAATCCATTTAAAATTCCATTTTAAGGGTGACTGAGTGGCTCAGTCAATAAGTGATCAACTATTAATTTTGGCTCAGATCATGATTTCAGTGTCATGACATGAGCAGTATATTGGGTTCTACACTCAGCAAGGAGTCTACTTGAAATTCTCTCTCTCTCTCTCTCTCTCTCTGCCCCCCTCTAAAAATAAATAAACAAGTAAATATTTTATAAAATGATATTTTGTGAATTAGACAATTTGAAAGTATTTTTTAATATAGATATCTAGTTATCCAACTACATTTATTGAAAATAGTCTCTCAATTTAATCATGATATATATGTTGAAAACTGATTTAAAATGTACATATATAGCCTATGTCTGAACTCTATATTCTGTTATGCTGCTATACATGCCTATATAAATGATTCTTAAAACTGCAAAAGTGATTTTAGAAATATCAAAGCTTTCAGCAATCCCCTCAGAAGCTTCAAGAAGCCCATGAAATCTTTGTATTAATATCAAGAAATTTTTGTCCTTCTTACTGTTAGTTACACTATTAATGCAAAAAAAGAAAAAAATGCTGGATAAAATTGATCATGTCTTCATTCAAATTGAGAAGGTAGCATGAAACTGTGTCATTACTCATTGCATCTTCACCACCACACATTCCCAAAGGGAAAACAATGCTCAACCCTGTACTAATATATATATATATATTTTTTTACATTCTATGGGAGAAGTGGGAAGTTCTCACAAAACAGTTCTGCTGCATACAAGGGGATGCTGTTTGTCTCAAGGAAAAGTACTTGTATAACGGTTTCTTGTGTAACTTGTGTAAACTAGTTGTTTCTTTCATGGAACATTATTTTTACTTGAAAAGGTAATTGGCAGACAAACCAGAACTATTTAGACCTAGGTATTTGATGACATTTCTTTCTGTATGCTTGCTTTGTTTGTCTAGTATTCAGAAATTTAATTATAATGTCCTTTTTATAAAGATTTATTTACTTATTCATGACAGACACAAAGAGAGAGAGAGGCAGAGACATAGGCAGAGGGACAAGCAGGCTCCATTCAGGGAGCCCGACGTGGGACTCCATCCTGGGTCTCCAGGATCACACCCTGGGCTGAAGGCAGTGCTAAACTGCTGAGCTACCCGGGCTGCCCAGGCATGAATTTCTTTGATTTTTATGTTTGTGGCTTACTCAACTTCTTATATTTGTAGATTTATATCTTTCATTAAATTCAGAAAGTCTTTAGCCATTTTTCCTTCTTTTTCTTTCTTTCTTTTTTTTTTTTTAAGATTTGTTTGTTTTAGAGTGGGACAGAGGGAAAGAGAGAGGGAAAGAGAAAATCCTAAGCAGACTCCCTGAGTGTGGAGCCTGATAAAGAGCTCAATCTCACAACACTGAGATCATGACCTGAACTGAAATCAAGAGTTGGTTGTTTAACCAACTGAGCTACCCAGGCATCCTTTAGCCATCATTTCTTTGAATACTCTTATAGCTCAACTCTTTTTCCTCTCTTTGTAATACTTCTATGAAAAGACTGTTGGATCTTTTGGTTCTTCTTCTGAGACTCTGTACATTTTCAATCTATTCACTATGTTGTTCAAATTAAGTGAATTCTATTGATCTATCCTCAAGGTCATCTGATCTATACTCTATCATCCTTGCTCTAACACCAAGACCAATCAGCAAGAATTTTTCTAGTTTCTAGTTTCTAGTATATTTACAAAGAAAGAGAATTTACAAAATAATAATAATAATAATAAAATAGTAATTGTAACACTGAAAAACATACTAGACAAATTCTCTTCAGAGAATTATTATTGAAGTATTGTGTATATGGCTGCTTTTAAATTCTTGACTGATAATTCCAACACCTGATTCATCTGGTTTTGATATCAATAAATAGTCTTCTGTTATTTGGTTATAATATTCCTGGATCTTGTTAAGATGGGTGATTCTTAAAAATTCTATCTTTAACATTCTGCCTACTTGGGAGACTTTGGGTCTTATTTAAATCTTTTATTTTAACAGGCTCTTATTGGTTTGGATTTAGCACACATTTCCTAGCTTACTTTTGTGGGCTGTGGTTCCAATAACTATTTAATTTTCAGAGCCTTTGCAGTGTTGTTTTGGTCTGCTTGATTTTTCTGGTGCAATTGAGGTTCCTACTTATCTTTGCTGGTGCTGCCAGTCAATTGATAAATAATGATTGAGCAATTGTCTACAAATATGTCTTAGGCAATGGACATACTGCAGTAAATAAGGCAGCTAGATACCTCTCCTTTTGGGTCTAACGTTGAAGTGAAAGAGACAAAATATATATGTAAACAAACAAATAATTGAGGAAGTAGCTGAGGGAGAAAGAACCTATATTAGAAGATATGGTATGAACTAGACTCTCTGAGGAAAGCAAATTGGAACTAAATCTTGAATGAGAAGAACCCAGATATGGGACAAATGTGGGAAAGAGCATTCTGGGCAGAGACAATGATATGCAAATGCCTGAAAGTAGACAGAACTTGGCATGATTATTATCAGGTAATGACTATGAACAGCTGGGTCTCAATCCTACTGGAGAGCCTCTGAAACTCAGAATTATCCTTTCAGAGAATAAAGGAAAATAAACATATGTTGACAAATTACAAATCCTGTCTCCTGAGGGTAAGCCCTATTTCATGAATCTGTAACTATGCCCAACCAAGCAAGATCCTATGTTACATAATCACAAAAACAGAAAGAGGGGAGAAGGATGACTAAATTATGGGATAATTTTCCTAGCTTCAAAACATCCTTTTATATTAAAAAATAGAAATATTTCATATAAGAATATTTAGGGACACTTATAGATAAATATACTTAGAATTGTTTTACTGGTTAAAATATTAAAGTTTCCTACTTTTATTGCAAAAATTCCCAAATCATATAAGTCACGTACATTTCATTTCCTATTCATCAGCTAAGTATGTTAACTCACAGTAGAGACAGTCTTTATTAAATTACATTAGTTATCACTGCATCAAACACTTGTAACTTTTATGCAGTGTAATTCCCAAACCATCTTAATTACTATGAAGTATACAAACTCAATAGGTATACATTGCATGATAAATCCTCAAAACTGCCTGTGATTCATTTTTGCAACATTCTTACCTTTATGCAGTAGAATCTGTGAAAGAATAAACATTTTAATTTATATTTTTCTATTTTTAAAGAAAATGAAAGTCACATGAAGCATTAATATCATTGTTAAAAAAGTACATTTCATAGGGGTGCCTGGGTAGCTCAATCAGATAAGCATAAAATTCTTGATTTTGGCTCCGATCATGATCTCAGGGTCATGGTATTGAGCCCCAATGTCAGACTTCATGCTCAGCAGAAAGTCTGCTTGAGATTCTCTCCCTATCCCCTTCCTCTTCTCCCCACTTGCACGGTCTCTCTCTCAAATAAATAAATCTTTTTTAAAAATACATTTCATAAAATTAATGTAACACTGGCCTATTATGCCCAAAGTAAGCAGTTCTTTTCAAATTATATACTTAAATTTTTAAGATGCAAGTACATAGAAGAAATGGTACAGAATAGTGTTATGGGACATCTCTGGAAGTAGAATTTGGAAATTTACATTCTGAATGACTCACCAACTGAGGAAGCTTGAGCAGAGCATTCATTTTTTAAAAATCTAAGTTACTCCCTCTGTAATAGAGGGGCAAAAATTATATCTAATCCTCAGGGTTACTTTTAGGATTGGAATAACAGAATCCAATTTAAAGCACAATGGCCAGCATGATGTAAGTATTAAATGGATGTTAGCTGATTATTATTATTATCACTATTCATTTAGACACATCATACTCCCTTAAGTTTCTTGAGTATAATGATATGTGAATTGCTTAAAACATTCTGAATACTCCAAAAGGTATGCAGTAATAATGGTCTCACCACTTCTAAAGGTTGATGCCACTGGGGAAGGAAGCAAATACTGCAGTTGGTGTTTTTATGTCAACTAATAAACTTTATTCCTTGGAGGTTGACTGGGACACATAATCTGCTGTCTCAGTTTTCAGTGACTTTTCAGAAATTCTACAAAGGTCTACCTTTTATTAGGAAAATTGATCTTGCATCTTAAAGGTCAACAAAGTAAAGACTTGATTTTGGTTCCTATGAATCCCAGAAATAAGCTGCATATAAGATAGTTTATCTGCTTTATGAGTTAACTCCATCTGGATTTGCACCTGTGATTTCTGGGAGCCTGTACATTTAGAGCATGCACTTAAAATGCTAAGAACTTCAGCTATGAGGAACAGAGTTTTAAAATTACAAAATGTACTTTAAGGAAAGTCTTGTTTTAAGCCAACTACACTCAGCAATAGAAGGTAAAAGTGATTGTGCTACAGAACAGGTGGCATGGTGGAATTTACAGATATAGATCCATAGTGCCATTCCCTTTAGCTAGAGAAGACATGAATGTGCTCACATTCTGGCATCTAGCCACCATCAAGAGCACTCTGCTGTCATATCCTATTTAACCATTCAGTTCAAGCACATTTCTCCAATGCTTTACAAAAATAAAAATTTAATGCACAAAGTTCCATGAAAGATGGCAGAATGAATTCATGCTTTCATAGCCTCCCTGCCTGAAACCTAATGAAATGAATAAAAATAATTAGAGATAAAAACTGCCTGTATGCTTGGGAATTATCATAAACCCATACAATGAAGTGAAGAATATCAGTCAGTTACAAAAAAAAATGCAGATCAAGCTGGGAGATTGTGATTATTATAGACATATCTCCAATTAAGAAGACTGTATGGTATAAGAATTAAAAGAAGCCTTGAATGTGTTCTACTAGGAATAATAGTTGAAGAGATGAGGTTGGGAGTAAACACATTATGGAAGAAATAAGAAAATCATCCTGTGGGAATAATTCTACCACAGTAAAAGGGCAGGGGGATGGTAGAGATTGTTAATATATAGACATCCTAGGCAAGTCACATTATTTTGTTTGAGCTAATTTTCTTCCAAAAAGAAAAACCCAGGATAGATGGGAAACTCTACACTCTAGTTTCTGACACAAATAACATAAGCAAGGAGAAATATTTGCACATCACACAGATCTGGACTTTCATCTGAGTGTTTAACTCCCTATCAATCAAAAAAGCATAAAACGTAAGAGAAGCCTCTAGACCAACATAGTCAATAGACGTAAAGAGAAATTACTTGATGACAATAGCTAATAGTACCTAATATTAGTAATAGCTGATATTACTCAATCAAATAAATGATTTAAGAAGGTTCACAAGCCGGCAATTCCTAAACCTAAAAGTTAATTCCTAAAGGACCAAGTGATACCTCTGAGGGAGGGAGCCAACGGAGAAAGGACATGGGGAAATATCAAGAGCAAGTGGTCTTTTTTTTTTAAGGTTTTATTTATGTTTTCATGAGAGACACAGAAAGAGAGAGAGGCAGAGACACAGGCAGAGGGAGAAGCAGGCTCCATGCACAGAGCCTGACATGGGACTCTATCCCGGGTCTCCAGGATCCTGGGCCAAAGGCAGGCACTAAACCCCTGAGCCACCCAGGGTACCCAAGTAAGTGGTCTTTAAAAGACCACTTATAAATAAATAAATAAATGACCACGTATAACACTAACACTATTCTTGAGCAAAGAGTGAGCTCTGATTGTTTTCTCCACTTAAAACAAATGAAGAGGATAAACCAAAATCATACCAATGCCAACATTAAAAAACTCAGCAGAAAAAAAAATTGTGGAGGAAGAAAAGGAAAAGCATGTAAATGATAAGCATAATTACTCTGTAATTATGGAACAAGATATATAATAGTTTTTTAAAGATTTTATTTATTCATAAGAGACACAGAGAAAGGGAGAGACAGAGACATAGGGAGAGGGAAAAGCAGGCTCCCTACAGTGAGTCTGATGCAGGACTTGATCCCAGGACCCCGGGACCATGTTCTGAGCCAAAGGCAGATGCTCAACCTCTGAGTCACCCAGATGCCCCGGTATAATAGTTGACACAACACATTTCACTATGCATCCAGGTATTGAATACTATCTGATCATAGTAGATACTATCTGATCAGGGAAATACAAATCAAAACTACAATGAGATATCACCTCATACCTGTCAGAATGGCTAAAATCAACAAGACAAGAAGAAACAGGTGCTGCTGAAAATGTGGAGAAAGCAGAACTCTCTTGCACTGTTGGTGAGGATGCAACTGGTGCAGCCATTCTGGAAAACAGTCTGGAGGTTCCTAAAAAAGTTAAAAATAGAGCAACCCTAAGACCCAGCAATCACACTACTAGAATTTACCCAAAGGATACAAAAATGCTGATTCAAAGGAATACATGCACCCTGGTTTTATAGCAGCATTATCAACAATAGTTAAATTAGGGAAACAGCCCAAGTGTCCCTAATCTGATGAATGGTTAAGGAAGACGCGGTATTCAATGGAATATTCCTCAGTCATAAAAAAGAATGAAATCTTGCCATTTGCAATGACATGGGTGTAGCTACAGAGTACTACACTAAGTGAAGTAAGTCAAAGAAAGACTTTGCATATGCAAAATACCATATGATTTAACTCACATGTGGAATTTAGGAAACAAAACAAATGCCAAAAGGGGAAAAAAAAAGAGAAAAGGAGACAAACCAAGAAACAGACTTAAAAATAAAGAACAAATTGATAGTTACCAGAGGGGAAGTGAGTGGGAGGGATGAGTTAAATAGATAATGGGGGTTAAGGAGTGTACTTGCCATGATGAACACTGGTTGCATGGAAGTGTTGAATCACTATATTTACACCTGAAACTAATAGTACACTGTAGGTTAACTAACTGGAATTTAAATAAAAAAATTAAAAAAATAATAACTCAAGGTGAAAGGCAGTGTCAAACTTCAACCCTTCAGAAAACCATCATGAAATAAAAATTACCCAATGGGAAACTGGATAGTGACACAGATAACATTTTCAGAAAGTTATAAATAACTCAAAGGAAAAACATAGGGAAATTAAGATTCTAATACTTTTCAATATATTTTAGTAATATGAAAATTATATGACTTGGGATGGTGTTTGCTTCTTGCCTCCAGCCCCATTTCAACATTAAAAAGAGCACATTTTATTCTCCCTTTCCAGTTGTAGTTAACAGGGAATATTTGTACTTTCTTAATGGTGCCACTATACAAGATCTTATGGCTGTTCTGATTGGCAAGAGTGCTGTGCACAAGAAGCTCTATTTTACTAATGGATTAGGTTACTTTTTCCAAAGACAGACCTCTTGTTCCTTTTACTTTTGCATCCTGAACTCTGGCACAGCACGTTCCATGTTTGCTGCTCCCCTTCTGCCTACTGTGTGTGGGCAGCATGTGTGAAACAGACCTGCTGTTCTCTTCACAGTAAGACCTTCATTGTATTAATTTGATTTTTCTAATTCAGGGAAAAGGATTACAAAGACTGACCAGCTTCATTAGACTGGGCTGCATTCATCAGTCAATTTTGGTGAATGATTTTCCAAAGTTATGAAGTAATATTATATTTTTCATTTGGCTAATATATATATATATATATATATATATATATATATCCCACCAGATGAGAAGGTGATGGAATCCTGAACCCACTATGGAGAATTGAATCCCAATACCAGACTAGTACTTTTCTTTTAAAAGATAAAAAAGAAAAAATTAATAAAACAATTAAAATTTTCAAAGTAAACTTCCCTGAAATAAAGGAAAACTCAATTCTGTAGAATAAAGGAATAGCCTTATTTCAGAAAAAAAATTAATAGTGAATGTTGAACACAGTAAAATATTTTAGTAGAGTTAATGAGGTACAAGGATTCAGAAAGAACCTTACAAATATGTTTAAGTAAAATAAACATTCACATAAAGAAGAACAAAAAAGAAACCAGAATAATCATAGGCCTTTTTATATCAGCATTATATCAGGAGCTAAATGAGAAACATTAAGAATTCTGATGGAAAATAAGCATACTACCATTCAAGAATGAGGAAAATATGATAGTCTGAGGTATGCATGAAGGAATACTTACAGCATTTTGGTATCCATCCTGAAAAACACTTACAGATACATTATATTCAACCAATAACAAGAAAAATAGAAATAAATATCAAGAAGGGAAAGTCATGGAATAAAAAGGCTGATTTAAATAAAAAATTAATTGAAAACAGTATCTATAATTAAGTGACAAAAATGTTTTAACATAGAGTATATTATAACTAATATTTTTGAAAGAGACATTATACAATATGTAAAAATAATAGTAACTAGATGGCAGTAGATTTATGAAAATATCAAAGAAATCTGCCAACAAAAAGTCAAGAACAAAAACATATTTTTGGCAAGAAGTGTGCTATTTTCTTCCTATTCCATGAGTGGAGTCAATACTGATTTTGAGAAATTAATAAACACAGGTTTAAACATGAAATTTTCAGGTTTTAGCTTTATTAAAAAATTAGAAATCACTACATGCATTTAAATTTCCCCAAGTAGAGTGTAGGCAATACAAAATAAAACAAAACAAAACAAAACAAAAAATGAACAATGAAACAAAACAATAACAAAAACCCAAAACCCTCCACAAATCATATTATGAAAGTACAAAAACAAAGGAAATAGAAGTAGAAATACAAGACAAAATGAATCTCTTATAATAACAAAGATTTGATAAGCTCTTAAACATTGTGGACCATGGTGATACAACAACCAAGAAGATAAGAACCAATATATCAACTATAAAGTCTTGCCTAAAAGAAACTGACTACAAAAAAAAAACAAAACAAACAAAAAAAAACAATGATTTATGAAACAAAAACTGAAGGAAGCAAGAATCACATTATTTATCTTAAACCGTTCAATTTCAAGCATTTTGCAATAACTCAGACCAAGAAAACTACATTAGTACAATAAAAGATCCTATGCACAATCAAGATAAAACTATTACAAATAAACATACCATTGAGCTATATGGAGAAAAAAAACTGTAATATAAGGAATCTAAGTAGAATTTATAAACTAAAATTTCTGACTGAGCAAGTAGAAAATAATGCCTGTATATTTATAAATGAATGAATGAATGAATGAATGAATGTGTGTACTCCATATATATATGTATATGAAGTATATGTCTCATTTATACTCCATATACATATCCTATGAGCACTCACACACTTTATAAAGAGAAAGAGGAAACCCTACTGAATTCCAAAAATGGAAATATAATGCAAAATATACTTCCTAACTGTGTTATAATAAAACTAAATATAAATAACAAAAATGGAAATAGAAATCAATTCCTCATGAATTATATGTATTACAAAGTTGAGAGATAAAAATGGCAAAAACATCCTATAGACTAAGTTATTAAATCAAATTTATTTTTTAAGTTGTTATAGTCGATAAAACGATATACTAATGCAAACACTTAGCAAAAAGCATATACTAGAAATTCATGATTGCATGCAGGTAGAAAAACTTAGGGAAAAACCATTAAATATCCATTAATAAAGGAAACTAATGATAGATCTCACAGATTCAATGAAAGATATATATTACACATAGAGTGAAATGGTATGTAACATTTTAGAACTCATACAGCACGTTTATATTTATTGACCAGATAGAAGAGCATAATAAGAAAAACCTCTTGTTAAGCACAGAAGAGCTTGGCTGCTTATTCTGGATAATGAGCCAGGAGAACAGTCAAATCACTATGTCCTGCACCTGAAACAAATTTAACATTATGCGTCAACTATATTTCAATTTAAAACAACAACAACAACAAACTGAACACAGGAAAATTGGAATTACTCCTGTCTATCCTAATCAGCAACGAATCCCTATCCCCCAACACAATAATGAGAACTAGATCTTTTTTAGTTTTCTCATTTATTTTGAGAAATTGGTAAAAATAATAGACCCTTTCTCTCCTGGAAATTTGAAACTCAATTATGAGGTTCTATGAACTGCTGATTAAGAACCCTTGCTCGACTAGCATATGACCGTGTGAGTTCTGGAGTCCGTATTTATGAGTTTGAATCCCCTGACTCTGTTGCTCCATTGTTCTAGTTTCCTGATCTGATAGATGGGGACAGTTCAATTCGTGTGGTGATTATAAGTATTGTGTGAGTTAGTACACACAAAATGATTAGTAGCCAGAATATAATAAATGTTCAATGCATGTACTGAAATTTTAAGGAGCACAGGATCTGGTGTGTAGTACAAGGTGTCAATAAGTATTTCTTAAAGAAATAAATAACTGTTTTTATCTATTTCTAAGAATTGTAAATATCAAATTGTTAGCATAACTCTGGGAACAATAATGTGAGTCAACTTAAGCATCAAAAAAGAAAAACTAGGGATCCCTGGGTGGCGCCGCGGTTTGGCGCCTGCCTTTGGCCCAGGGCGCGATCCTGAAGACCCGGGATCGAATCCCACATCGGGCTCCCAGTGAGTGCATGGAGCCTGCTTCTCCCTCTGCCTGTGTCTCTGCCTCTCTCTCTCTCTCTCTCTGTGACTATCATAAATAAATAAAAATTTTAAAAAAGAAAAACCAAGCAATTAATTATAGCACATTAAAATGTAAATAATCTCTGAATCCATAGAGGAGGAGACTGTGTTTCTTTACATATGAATGCCAGATACCATAAGTATAATGGTAATAATGACAGAATTTTTTTTAAAGATTTTATTTATTTATTTATGAGAGACAGAGAGAGGCAGAGACATAGGCAGAAGGAAAAGCAGACTTCATGCAGGAAGCCTGATGCAAGACTAGATCCTGGAACTTCTGAGCCAAAGGCAGTCACTCAACTGCTGAGCCACCCAGGCATCCCTAGAATTTATTTTTTCAATCAACACTTTGTAATCCTCATGGAGGGAAAAATAAGGCCTCCCAAATATGTCCAGATCCTAATCCCTGGAGTCCTTGAACATGTCACCTTACATGGTAAAAGAAACTTGACAGATGTAATTAAGAACTCATAGACGGAGATATCCAGGGTTATCTGGGTGAACATAGTCTAATCACATGAAAAAGCAGAGAACTTTACCAACTGTGGTCACTGGGAGATGTGACTATGGGAAGAGGGTCACTGAGACATAATGCAAAAAGGACTTAACCTGTTGTCACTAATTTTGCAGAAGGAGCAAGGTGATGAGCTAAGGAATTATAGTAGCCCTTAGAAGTTGGAAAAAGTTGAGAAACAGATTCTTTCCTAGAGTGTCCAGAAAGGAATTCAGCCCTGCTCTGGAATATATGTTATTCCAGAGAGATCTGTGCTGAATTCTGACCTTCAGAACTATAAGATAATAAATTTGTGTGGCCTTAAGTCACTAAATTTGTGGTACTTTGTCATGGCAGAAACAAAAAAACTAATTCAACCCCTTATATAATAATTGATTCAGCAAGGCTCAGCAATTGATGCTAGAAGCTTTGGGCAAAATGTTGAGTAATATGATAGTCACACACCACCACCACTCCAGATAACTTACTAATACAAACAAAAGAATGACCATTACATAGGAAGAGAATGGCATTTACTATCTTAATCAAGAGTTTAAACCTAGCATCTTTGATAAGGAGATATTCTTATAGCATGTGTCTCCCAATGTGATGCTCTATAGAGTTCACAACAACTGCATGAAGTATTTTTGCCAAATGTTTTACCTAGATCTAATAAGACCTATGGACCTAACTTCCTTATATTTGTAAGAAATGCAGAAAATACTTAAAAGGAATATGAATAAACAGTTACATCCAGAATGTGAGATATACTATAAAACAATTGGCCTTGAGTCTTCAAAAATCAATGTACTAGAAAATATTGGGAGCCTGTTCTGAATTAAAAGATAATATAGAGCTATGACAATCAAATGAAATGAGTGAACTCCAATTGGATCCTGGAGAATAAAAAGGAAAGAGGCATTAGGAAGGAGAAAGGATGGAAGGAAAGAAGGAAGACGAGAAAGAAAGAAGGAAGAACAGCTACAAGATATTTTAAGATATATTACTTATTAAAAATAAAATAATATACCCACAATTACCCCTGGTACCCCTTTTCCAATCATGAATAAATGTATTAGCTGTGGACTGTGGAAAGAGTATTGATTTGGAGTCACAGGATTTTGGTTCCAGTCTTGCTTATGTTTATGGATGATTTAAGGAAAGGCATTTTTACTCTGTCAATTACCTTAACTGGATTAGGTTAGATGATGTCTACTGAACCTGAAACTTGTACATTCCTTGATGTTTCCTTTAGGAGAAACTTTGGGAAGCTTTTCTTTGATGCTCAATTCTGGTGAACTTCAAATGACAAATTTCCTGAATTTTATAAGGTTACTATTTCTGGGTAACAAAATACTGCAAATGGAGCAGCTTCAATCAACACAAATTCATTACCTCAGAGGTTCTGTAGGTCATAAGTCTGGACATGGTGTGGCTAGATTCTTGCTCTGGGTCTCATGAGCTGAAATCAAAATGTTGACTTGAGTTATAGTTCTCATCTTGGCTTAGGATTGTCTTCCAAGTTCTCTGGTTGTTGGCAGACTTCATTTCCTCACAAGTTTAGGACTGAGGCCCTGTTATCCTTCTAGCAGTTGGCTAGGTTAGCTTTCAGCTCCTCCATGCTGCCTGCAGTTCTCTACTACGTGCCCATCATAGACAATTCGCAGCATGAATGTTTGCTTTCTTCCAGGACACTGAAAGCCCATCACTGCTACCCTTCTGCCACCTGCCTGGAAAAGACTCTGCTTCGAAAGATTTCTGTGATTAGTTCAGGCCTACTGAATTAATCTCTCTACCATAAGGTCAACTGATTGGGACCTTAATTATATCTGCAAAGTCTCTTCTGACCTATAACATATCCTGATCATGGGAGTAAAATTCATCATATTCAAAATACGTGGAGATTATTCAGGGCATGTTCACCAGAAAACAGTGAATCCTGAGGTCTTAGAATTCTGCTACTATATAGCTATCTCAAATCCATTGCATAAGAAAATATAATGCATTCAGTTGTTGGAAGTATGTAAAAAGTATTTTGTAATATATATAATTTTCTGTGGAAATTATTAAAAATTTTTAATTTTTAATTAAAATTAAATTATTAGGTCATGCATATTTCTTATTTTGAAGTGGTATAAACTCAGCCTCTAGAAAGGCTTAAAACATAGGAATATCATAAGAGGAAATAAAATTATGACAAATATCATAAGAGGAAATAAAATTATGACAAATATGGATTAACACATTAGATCAGTAAAGTGATTTATTTGGAAACCTTGCAAAAGTGTATTTTATCATATGTTAAGAGCAATCACAGTGTCCTACCAGGTGCAAAACGTTCAGATCAAAGAAAAAATAAACACATTTTTAAAGATTTTAAAGACATATCCTCAAAGCATTTGGTGAGTATTTGAAATGCTGTAGGCAAATATAGCATTTGCTTAATTTAATATTAAGTAGGGTAGTTCTATTTACAAATGCTAGGAGATGGGAGACAAAGACTTGTGGACAAACAAAATTTAGATGCAAAAGGGCATGTGAAATACACCTATTTAACCAAAAAAGCATAAAGTTGCTATGCCAAGTGCTAGGGATACTTTTCTGAGAAAAGGTTTTAGGAGGAAAGACAGACGTTGTCCAAAAATTTTGATAGTATTATGAATGATAAAGTTTGGTATGCTATCATAGCATATAACATTGAAATGTTATGAAATACATTTATTTCTAATGTATTTGAATAAATGACCACTGCAATTGGAGCCAGGGAAATTATATCTAAAAATAACTTTGTGTCCTCCTTTTGTAACTGTTTTTTTTTTTTTTTTTTTTTTTTTTTTTTTTTTTTTTTTTTTTTTTTTTTTTATACAGTGCATTAGGTTCAATGATGATAGTGAGGGAATAGAATCATATGGAAACAAACTTTGTTCTTGATTTTTAAAATAGTGAAATGTTAAATGAGATGCGTCAGGGTCTCATTTTCAGTGCTAGATGAGAAGTGTTGATAACACCATCAAACACAGTGATCCCCTACTTAAAGTTAAACACATTTTGAAATTTTCATATTGAACTTTAAAAGGAAAAGACAGGGATTAAAATAGAACTTTTAAAACTAGCTGAAAACAACTGAACTCAAAAGTTATAAAAGCACAGATGCTCAGAGCTAAGGCAGAGTTTAAAGGTTCTCCATTCTCATTTCACACACAGAAAATCCAAGTACCTCCACCATGTGCTGGGATATCACCATTCAAGGCACACTCTGCATACCCTGAAGCAACCTTCTCTTTCTTTGGAAAACACTTTCTTTTTTTTAAGATTTATTTATTTATTTTAAGAAAGAGAGCACACAATGTGCATGAGTGACAGGTGCGGGGTGGGGGGAGGGGTGGGGAGAATCTTAAGCAGGCTCCACACTCAACCCAGAGGTTGATGCGGGGCTCAATCCCAAGACCCTGAGATCATGACCTGAGCTGAATCAAGAGTTGACTTTTAGTTAACCAACGAAGTTACCCAGGTGCCCTGAATTTTTTTTTTTAATTAGCCTTCCTCTACTTCAAATTCTTCTTTCCCAAAATAAGTATCCCAATTTCACTAGTAATCAGACATCATCTTTTTGCTGTTAAATATTACCATGTTAGCTTTAGATCACTGTTTGGGCACAGAGAAATCTTTTGAAACATGATTATAACTGAACACTTTCCCCTTCTGTAAATTTGCTAAGAATATTTTTATATCATCCAATAAATCAATAAGATTAAGACAAGAACAGAGCAGAGTCTGGTGCACATCTTTGGATACCTGTTTCGCAATTGAAATCAACTATTAGCTTGCTTTTAGGACACTGGAATTATTCCAACTCTTCCAAAATGGAACTAATATGCAGCTTAATAAATGTCTTACTGAAGTCTAGATGCAATATGCCTATTGCACTTCACTAATCTACTTGGATAGTAACAATCTCTATAAGCAAAATGAAGCTATTTGGATATGCTTTGTCATTATTGCAGTACCTCAATGCCCTTTGATTCTGAGGTCAAATATTGTTCTAAAACCCCCTGCAAGCAGCTATCACAGATCCTAACCCACCTGAGCCTAACACTGATTTAATCATTTTTAGCACAGTTTTGTATATGCATTGTGGTAGTGAAGTAGCAAACACCGGGGGAAAAAAAACAACAACAAAAAAAAACACTTTAAAGTTGTGGCTAATTGATAAGTATGAAGATGAACTGTATCCTTTGCAAAATTCATCCTGTAGCATGGCTCTTTAGAAAGCAGCCCTGTGCAAGGTTTGGGTTTTCTAATGCATAAAGATGTGCTCTAAAAATGCCAGAGAGGTAGAACACTCATTGTGGTTGTCAATGGAATGTCCCGTTAGTAACCCCTGTGGAAATCACAAAGCTCCCAAGCACATTGAGTCATGAAGGTCATCCGCGTAAATCTGTCCACATTCATGAGTTGCTACTGCTAACTGCCACCAAGTCAAGTTCAGTGTCCACCTCATGCTGCCAAAGTGGCAGACCTCATCGAATGAAATCCCAGCCACTCATTATCATTCCTTGTTATTTATCTTTAAGGCAGTTCAGTATCTATTCAGACATGCCCTGGAGAATTTGCATATCTGAAATGGCATTTGTTAATGTGCCTACAATCTGAAAGAAGCATCTATTATTGGGGCGTACACATTTCAAAGGAAAAATACTGGTTATAGCTCCTTCTATAGAGATATGACATAGTTAGCACATTCTTGGTCTCTTGCAACAATGAAAAATTGAAATAGCTAGGTAAAGAATTGTAGTTCTTCTAAGCCCTGACAACTAAAGATGATAATTTTTATATCAAAATAATAATAGTTATAATATACTGTGGTATATGTTTTGCATATTTCCCAGCTTAAAATTTCTTTGAAGCATTATTTATTTTTAAAACATAATTATAGGGAAGATACTAATTTTCCCATTTTATATATAATGAAACACATTCAGAAAGGCTAAGATACTTGTTCAAGTCACATTATGAGTAACTGTATTTAAGATCTGCTCCAAATGCAATGCTTTTTCAATTTTGGTTCTCTGATTTTCAAGATTACAGATATGTAATTTTTTATTAATCACCCAATTATTTAAAAATAACCCAATCATTTATATGCTGTTGAATTATGTTCTTTACTTGCCTGGATTTGTTCATTTTATTTTACTTGTGCAATTATTAAATACATATAATCCATCTGTGAAAATCATTTCCTACCATATTAGTCTAGGCTCCAGCTTTATTGTATCACTTGAGGTATATTCTGTTATTGAAAAACCAATTTAGTGTTTAAATCTTGATTGTCCAAACATATGTCATATTATAAATTAATACTATGTAGGTATTCAAATCAAATTCCTAAAAAGTCCAGCCTGCAAAACTAAACTCATGACATCAAGAAAGACACAAGTTAAAAGAAAAAAAATCCCAGAATGTTAACAAAAACAAAACAAGAATGTGAAAGTCAAGAGAGAGAGGAAAGGACAAAAAGAAATCTAATCTGTAAATGATGGATGCCTCCAAAAAAGGGAATACAACAAATCAAATAGAAAGTTCAAAAAGATAATGAAAATAAAACCACTGACTGAAAAAGGACTCGAATCTTCAGATCAAAAAGGCTTAATATTACATAATGGTTAAGAAATGGGATTTTGAGCCAGAAAGGTGTGCTGAGTTCTGACTCATGTTGGCTTTTGGAAAGTTACTAAAATCCTCAAAGCTTCACTTTTCTCACATGTAAACATCAAGTTGTCCTGAGGATCAAATGAGATCATATTTGTAAATGGTTTAGCCAAAGTTTTGGCATATTAAAAGTGTTTAACACATGTTTGTGTTCATCATTATGATGATGACAGTGATGATATTTAAATTACGATAGGCTTGCAGAAAATATTAATTTAAAATAATAAACATCTATTTTCTATTGAAATGTCTAATGTTGAAGAGTTTTGCAAACATCCTGGCAGAAAAAAATGAAAACAAAAATAAAACACTGCATAACGGAAACTTTATTGGAAAGGAATTTTAGGTCTGAGAAATACTCAGTATGTCCATTTCTTTCTGAGAATCTGGAAAAAAGTCATTTATATGAAATTAGACAAGACATTTTAAATTAATGTGAAGTATTTATCCAATAAATGGTATATCCATTTAGAAAAATATGAGATATATAATATCTCATTTTAGAAACTTACATAGAATTGCAAATAGATTCAAACCACAAAAGTGCCTAAAGAAGACACAGATGAGTACTTAACATAATCCTGATGTGAAACAGAAAGACAGACTTGACTATGTATTAAAACTCCTTGTTACAAAAAATACAATGGTGAAAGTTAAAAGACAACAAACTAGACAAATATTGAATATGACAAAAGGTAACCTAACACTACTACATAGAATCTTTATTGGTCATTAGATTAAAAAGGGATAAGAGAAAAACACTGGCAATTAACAATTGAGGAGATACAAATGGTAAACCTATTAGTCAATCTTAATAACTTAAAAAATATGTAAAGAAAAATTAGGTTGTTTAGTCACCTTTCAGATAAGCAAAAGTAAAAATTATTTTTAATGGACAATGATGTTATAGGAAAAATAGCTAGTTTAAATTTTTTTTTCTTTTGAACAAACATTATCTTTAAAGCAGTTTTAGGTTCACAACATCATCTTTTGTTTTTTTAAGATTTATTTATTTATGATAGACAGAGAGAGAGAGAGAGAGAGGCAGAGAACAGGAGGAGGGAGAAGCAGGCTCCATGCTGGGAGCCCGACGCGGTCTCCAAGATCGCGCCCTGGGCCAAAGGCAAGCGCTAAACCGCTGAGCCACCCAGGGATCCCCACAACATTATCTTTAAAGCAGTTTTAGGTTCACAACAAAATTGGACAGAAAGTACATGGTTTCCATATACCTCTGCCCTGATCACACAGGTTTCCCCACTATGTCCATCCTGAAGCAGAGATGGTATATTTACCATAATTGAAGAAGCTAACCAGACACAACTTCATCACTTAAATCAATAATTTACATTAGGGTTCACTCTTGGTGTAATATAGGTTTTAGCAAGTGGATCATGACATGTATCCATCACTATAGTATCATACAAAATTCCACTACCCTAAAAATTAGCAATGCTCTGTTTATTCATCTCTCTCTGCCCACTAACTCTTGGCAAAACTTAATCTTTTTATCATCTTCCTCATTTTGCCTTTTCAAGAATGTCATATAGTTGGAATTATACACTATGTAGTATTTTCAAATTGGCTTCCCTCACTTAGCAATATTCATTTAAGGCTCCTTCATATCTTTCATGGCTAGATAGCTCATTTCTTTATAGCATGGAATAATATTCAATTGTCTGGATATATCACAGTATATTCATCCATTTATCTACTGAAGGATATTTGGCATAAAGAGGTGTGTGTGTGTGTGTGTGTGTGTGTGTGTGTGTGTGCAGGTATGTGTGGGTATGATGTGTATATATATATATATATATATATATATATATATATATATATATCTACCATGGTATCACTTGCAGACATCCTGACACATATTTATCTTACCATGGTATCACTTGCAGACACTTTGACACTTTACCCTTAGATATTTTAATTTGTATGTGTTAATAACAAGGATATTCTCTACATAATCAAAATACATAAATGCATTATCCACTCAAGAAATTTAGCCTTGTACAATTCGATTATATAACATAAATTTCATATTCAAATATCACAAATTGTCCCTTAATTATTTCTTAAGTGCTTTTCTGTTTCTGGATACAAGATTCAATCAAGGATTACAAAATTGAATTTAGTTGCCATGCCTTTTTAAACTACAAGTCTCCCAGCACTCGTGTTTCTATTTATTTTCTTCCCAACACTGACATTTTAAAAAAATCTAGGCTAATGTTTTTTTAAATGTTTCTTAACTTGGATTTGCTTGACTTTCACCACTACTGGCAACATTGCTACATATGTGACACTGTGTCTTCTTAGTGCTTTTCAGTAGGAGTATGATGTCAATTTGACACAATGTTGGTGATATCAAACTTTAATCATTTGGTGAGCCTGTAAATTTCTCCAGTATAAAGGAACTTTTTAAAAATCTTAACCTCTTACAACAAAGAAGTAATTTGTGGGGCAATACTTTGAGACTATGGAAATAATTTGTTCCTCAACAACCATTCATCCAATAATTCTGGTATTCATTGAAGATCCTTATATGAATTAATTATTTCAATGGGAGTTGTCATGTGACTTCCTATTTATATCACTCCTTCTTAATTTATTAATTTGTACTTTATATAAAAGAACTTTTTTTCTGCCAGCTCTCAACACTATTTCAGTATTATTATTGAATCCTAGATTCTTTTATATTCATTGTGCTATACATAAAAAAGTGTTATTATTCTTTTTGATCCTCAAATTGTCAGTATTTGGCCAGTGAGAGCCATTTAATATTTCTGCTTAATTACTTTATGATAAAAGTAGTGCTGTTAGAATACTAAAGTTAATCAAATAATAGAATTATTCCTAAAGTACTTTTAAACTGCTCCATTTTTTAAAATCATACACTTATAATAAATTAGATATGACTTTTTATTGTGACAGTGTGATCTGCTAGAGATGCCAGGTCCCATTTGTTCCAGTCTGTAAGATGTGGACTGGGAAAGTGGATGGTAAAGGAGGATTTTAGCAATGTAAGTGGTCTTTCCAGCAAGAAAGGTTTGAGAAGGGAACACAGTAATTTATCTTTTTTGGCAGGTAATAGCTGCTTTAAATAAATTATTTGCAATTTTGCAGGTATAGGTTACACATCCCATTCCTGTTTCAAACAACAGAAGCAAATACACTAGTTACGTAAGTATAACAAGTTGCAACTAGAAGATTAGATGTGTATTATGAAGCCACAAAGGAAATATTTATTCTGGAGTTTAGAAATCTAGCCTACAGATAATATTGAAAAAATTAGATAACATATTCTTTTCTGTTTTCAAACATAATTTTTCAAAAAAAAATATATATTATTTAATGGAAAGGAAGGATGCCTGGGTGACTCAGCAGTTGAGTGTCTACCTTTGGCTCAGGGTGTGATCCCAGAGTCCCGGGATCAAGTCCCATATTGGGGTCCCTGCATGGAGCTTGATTCTCCTTCTGCCTATGTCTCTGCCTCTCTTTCTCTGTGTCTCTCATAAATAAGTAAATAAAATCTTAAAAAAAAAAAAAAAGATAGAAATTGGAAAGGAGACACCAGAACTTGGAATAATTAGAAAAGATGAGGGGATCCCTGGGTGGCTAAGGGGTTTGGCGCCTGCCTTTGGCCCAGGACCCGATCCTGGGGTCCCGGGATCAAGTCCCGCGTCGGGCTCCCAGCATGGAGCCTGCTTCTCCCTCTGCCTGTGTCTCTGCCTCTCTCTCTCTCTCTCTCATAAATAAATAAAACTAAAATCTTTAAAAAAAGAAAAGAAAAGATGGGCAAAAAAGTAAACTAAAGTTAATTACAAAATTTTGAGTCTAGAGGATTAAGATAATCTATCAAACATTTTTAAGTGACCACTTACTATGTATTAGACATTTTACTAGGTGTTGGACAGTGTTTCAATGACTAGGATACAAGAATTACCTTAGAAGAGCTCAATGTTTAAAGATAACAAAGGTTAACACTAACTTTCAAAGAATAGGTAAATGCTTAAATCAAAACATAAAAGTGAATGAGCACAAAGAGAAGGTAACTAACTATATCTGAGGAAAGGGGAAAGAAAACAAAAAATACTAAAACAAAATCAGAAAGCATGACGATTATGTCTCCAAAGATATTTCTGATTTGCCAGAGAAAGGGGACATTCTATATAGAGTAAAAGAAAAGAATATCGATTGACTGTATAGATAGGTTAGATGACTAGATTGAAAGATAGGCAGACAGAAAGATAGATAGACGGGTGACAGACAGATAGATAAATAGGCAAAAAGGTAGATAGATACATACATACCTAGATGGATAAAAATATGAGAGGGAAAACAAATGAATAGTAATTTCTTTTAATGAAAATAAACAACACCTAAGAAAAATCAGTGACAGATGAGGCTGGAAAGGTAGTTCTTTTACCAGAAATTCTTACCAGACAATGATGTTTCATAAAAAGCAAAATATCAAGCTTTGCAGTATAACAGGTGATTAAGAATGAGGGTCTATTCACTATAGCAGTGGTTCAAGAGATTGGCTTAAGAGCAAATGTTAAACAGTTCAATTTAATATTCATTTATTGAGAACAGACACTATGTACCTGGAGTTCAAAGTGCATTATGGCCAATACAATTACTCCAGTGTCTTGGGATTAAGCCCTGCTTTAGGCTCCCTGCTCAGTAGGGAGTCTGCTTCTCCCTCCTCTTCTGTCCCTCCCCCCACTCATGCTCTTTCTCATGCATGTGCATGCTCTCATAAATAAATAGATAAATAAATAAATAAATAAATAAATAAATAAATAAATAAATAAAATTTTTAAAATACTCCAGATGATGGTCACTATTTATCAAGTATTGATGTACTATGTGAGGCATTTTGAGTGAACAAAATGTAATCCTTATGACAACCCTATACTATGGAGGGAGTGGACATCTTCACTGTGCAGTGAGAAAACTGAGGGCACAATCTAGGAACAGGCAAGAATAGATGAGAAATCAAAGAGAGAGAGAGAAAGAAGACAGGAAGGGAGGGGAGATAAGAGAGAGGGGAAGCTCTCTCTACAGGCTAAATCTTGTGGGAATGAAAAAACTTCAAAGAATGTCAAAAAACTACTTGTCACTCAGAATTACTATGGTCTTTTTGAAAAAGAAAAGCTAAGAGAAAGATCTTTGATTACTGTACATGATCTTTTATTTTCCTTATTAATACTACAAATACAATTTCAGGATACTTTATTGACAATCATTAAAGAAAATTATTGTAATGAGAGATCTATCTATACTCCTTTAAAAACCTATATTCTTCTATTAGTTTGCCTTATTTCCCATTTAGATTGTTGATTCCATCAGAGCTCACTAAATTTATTAGATTATATATATACATAGGAAATGACTAATAATATTTCCAAGTATGATTAGAAAACACATTACTAAGAAGAGAAGTTCAGAAATTTGAACAAGTACAGTTATAGGTTCTACATCGACAGGAAAGATGGTTAGTAGGGCACAAATAGACATTTTTAAAAGCTTTACTATATCCAGAATTCTATGTGTAAACCTTACACTTAGATTTTTTATAAAGGAAGGAGGAAAAAACTGAGCCATAAAGCCATTATACTCTTATAAAAACAATTATTATTATTATTATTATTATTATTTAAAGATTTTATTTATTTATTCATGAGAGACAGAGAAAGAGAGAGAGAGAGAGAGAGAGGCAGAGACACAGGCAGAGGGAGAAGCAGGCTCCATGCAGGGAGCCTGATGCGGGACTTGATCCTGGGACTCCAGGGTCATGCCCCAGGCAGAAGGCAGGTGCCAAACTGCTGAGCCACCAAGGGATCCCCTATTATTATTTTTAAATGATAAATCATCTAATTTGAATGATAGTAAAAAAAATATAACTATCTTGAGGTGGAAAGCCGAGGATACAACTTTGCTGCCCAAACTGGTGTTTGTCTTACTAGAAGTGAGATAGAGCCAAGATGCTGGGGGAAAAACGTGAAACAGTAAATAGTTGCTTAGACTCTACCACTAGACTTCCAGTTCTGACTCATTATCATTCAGTACCAAAACAACAATGCATACGTTTAAATGTGGGTAGAAATAAATTTGCCGCATATGATGTACCACACTAAACTCTCTGATTTTTACTCAGTCTTATAGTTATGTCGACAAGGTCATTTAATCACAGAAAACTGTTAATTATTCACGAGGGGAAAAAAAGTGTAGAGAGAGGGTGCCTGAGTGGCTCAGTCTGTTAAGCATCTGACTCTTGATTTTGGTTCAGGTGATGATCTCAAGATGGTGAGATTGAGCCCTTCCACTTGGAGTGGAACCTGCTTTAGATTCTCTCTCTCCCTGACCTTCTGCCCCTCCCCGCCAAGAAAAAAATGTAGAGAAAGCATCATTGTCAATATATTTTAACTGCACAACAAATGCCTTTTAACAAGGATATAGATGATAACAATATTGACACATTCAAGTATTATAACTGAAATAAATATTAGTACATTCTAGATATGTGTAAAGATATTTTGGGTTCCATTAAATGACTATAAATTATAATTAGATTTTTCTCAAGCTTTTACATTTACCAAATTATGGAAAAATAATACAGAAATTTAAAGAAAAGCACTTAGGTTCATGTATTTTTCTCATAAAGGGAATTGCTTTGACTAGATTTGAAATTTCAACTATTTGTCCAGCCATCAAAATCCACTCCATATGCCAACAATAACATCTTCAAAATTTCATAGCACAGAGTCATTTTCAATTCTCCACAATGGAGTGTAACAATCTGCTGAACATTGCCAAACCATATGAAAACAAACAAGACATTTGATTTATCTGGCATAGAACTATGTTGCAAAAAATTTTAATATGCTAGATATATATTAGAAAATATATTTAAAATTATGTATTCAAAATGTTACTCTGTGGTTGTCTGTGAAACAAATATTATCTTCTATTACACCACAACAGCTCTTATGTACTCCATCTTTCAGGTTCTTTTACTAGCCCATAATTCAATATTCCTTCTAATGATGAACATCACTACCATATTTAACTGTCAGCTCAATACATCCAGGAATTTTCATAAATCAGAGAATGTTTTAGATCACAGCCACTGAAATGAAAATGTTTTACACTTATATACTTATAAGTATATTTCTTTTTTTATAAGTATATTTCAACTTAATATAATACAGCACTGTTTCACTTTATAAAATGTTTATAACTTACACTAGCATTATAATAAGTTAATCAGATAGTGCAAGAGTCTCTAGTCTTGCTTTATAGAGGAGGAAATTTAAAACCAAATGATCAACTGATTTCTTAAGGTCACACAACAAAATAGTGCAATATCAAATCAGGTCTCCTGACAACATGGGGTTCTTTCTACCACATTACAGAAATAAATATACCTCATTCTCTACTGGAGTTATTGTTTCAGAAAAGTCCTTAGCACTTTCTTAAAATTGGTTTAGTAAACAAAGTATAACAATGACAGCAATTTTTAAAAAGAGAAAGCATTATTGTCATCTTAAGACAAACTCTAGCTTGCCAGATTTCAATGTGAATTTCTATTACCAATCTGATTACACCAACATTTAATGCCTACCTGCAGACATAGAATCCACATCAGTACAGCATCATTGTGTACCATCATTCTTGTATACAGAATAATAAAGAAACAGTATGACTCAGCAGGTTAGGCAATGAGCTAGAAACTTCAGTCTCTGTGAATCCTACTTTCTAGTACCTTGGTGACTCTTGATGGCTAAAACATAAGAATTTAACTGGTTAAATCCCATCTGTAGTTAAATTGAGTCCATTTAGCTCAGGAAAAAGGCAATAGTTTGGGTAATAATCTTATTTGAATGTTCTTCCTCCCTCCTATATTCTCTAGACAACAACTAACCTACTGATGACCTAAGAATCCCCTGTTGAGAGATGATTACAGTTACAATTCCCTAACAGGAATGCCCATATTTAGAAAATGTGTGATAAAGTTGTCTCTAACTCCAGCAGATGGCCCCTAGTAACAGTGCTCTGATGATGTGATCGATTCTTATAATAAATAATTTTGGAAAACTAATGCTTTCTCTACATGCATTGCTCTAAAATCATTCCTGTAAGCAAAGTTAGAATAATTTGCTCTTTGTATTCTTACTCCTTCCTAGAGCGTTACAGCTGCTACAAAGAAAGCAACCACCCCTTGCTCTCTTCCAATTAAAAAAATAAACAAACAAGAACAAACAAAAGCCTCTCTTCAAATTTCTCTAATTAACATAACTCATGGAAATATCAGATAATTTGCATGAGAAACAGACAGAATGATGCTCAGGGAAAGGAAATGAAGGCAATATTCCCAGACCTCACATTTGGGGAAGGGACTGGTGGAGCTAAAGAGATTGGAGCTAAAATTAAGCTTTAGATCTCGGTGATGTCTCAAGAAAGCAACAGAGCAGGATAGAAGTAGGAGAGATTAAGGCTAAGATGAGTAAATATACAAGCAGGGAGTTGAAAGACTAATGAGCATCTCCATCCCTCCCTACCTCTAATTCTAAATCAAAACAAAGAGGACTGGAGTTAACAACTCCATGACATATTCACACTGAGGATGATGTGTGTCACTTTGTGAAATTTATCTCCCTTCAAAGCTTCCTTAATTTTTTAATGACATTGTACAAATTTAAATGAATAATAGTTTTTAATCTGTGAAGAACAAATGTAATTTTTTATTTTCATATTTCATCTGTACAGCATACATTTATTACCAAGTCTAACATTCTTCCTGAAAGATGAACAGGTTGTGTGCATGATCAAACAATCAGTAAGGGTTGGTCAGAGTGACTGTATTCAAGAAAAAGATACATGAATTTAGTCATTACTATCTCTCCTTCGTTTCTTCTTTTTTTTTTTGTTCATCCAAAGAAAATATACTGTGTGTGTAAGTGTCAGTGTCTTGGGTTTAAGTATAAGATGCAGATAATTCCTTCATTTTCCACTGTGGCTGGCATTTTTATCCAGGGATCTTGAGGAAGAAACCAAAAACCATGATTAGGCTTTATGTCTCTCTATTCACATTGATGAACATTATCTTGACAGCTTACTTAGTGTTGAAAAAAATTAAAAGAATTCAACCATCCCACATTTGGAAAACAAATTCTAGTACCTTTCCGGATTCAAAGACAGAAGAACCAGATTATGAGAGGTGAACCAAAGTATGAGAGGTGAGTATCCATGATGATGCTATATTTTGAAATGGTTTGCTAAAATTTTTATCTACCCAATTTTGCTTAATCTTGACACAAGAAATGATAGCCTTAAATCTATATTAATAGGATCAGCTCAGACCTGCTGTATGTGGTGCAACACTTGTCCATCCCATCTGTTTAAGAGTCACTATAATCCTACTCTGTGTATTCTGAGCATCCTAAAATTACATAACTGATTAATAGTCCTTAGGCACTATTTTCATCAAACCCTCACCTAATACTTTATTTCTTGCCAATATAATCTTGGAAGTTTTACAGAGAAGCTATCTCATACATAGCCTCTGAATTATACAAATAATATCCCAATTTTATTATAACGCATGATTTAGACATGTGAAAATATTTTCATAGACCTCCTGAACTAGAGGTATAAGAATCATAAACTTTGTAGGTAGTAAAATTGAGGAGAGAGAAGACTCTGAGGATCCATGAGCAGTCTCTACATATTTCTCTAACACATTTAATGCGGTGCTGAATAGTGAAAATCCGTAAGTTCTCCAGTCATGTAATGTCTAGTGGGGGAAACAGATATACAAAATTTATATATTAATGAACATCATTGTAAACTTTTTTAATGCCACAAAATGGAAAAATAGTTCCTATTAAAAAATATAATAATAGGGCAGCCTGGGTGGCTCAGCGGTTTAGAGCCGCCTTCA
Source organism: Canis lupus baileyi (assembly GCF_048164855.1). Taxonomy (NCBI): domain Eukaryota; kingdom Metazoa; phylum Chordata; class Mammalia; order Carnivora; family Canidae; genus Canis; species Canis lupus. The sequence continues at coordinate 16,541,862 of NC_132851.1, forward strand.
GCCCAGGGCATGATCCTGGATATCCACATCTGGCTCCCTGCATGGAGCCTGCTTCTCCTCCCTCTGCCTGTGTCTCTGCCTCTCTCTCTCTCTCTCTCTCTCTCTCTCTATATATATATATATATATATATATATATATAATGAATAAATAAAATCTTTTAAAAATAATAATAATAATGATAATGAGGCCAACTTTAGGTTGAAATTTCTTGGAGTAATGATAATTAAGTTGAGATCTCAGGTTGAGTAGGAATTAACCCCCAGGGTGATTATTGGCTGGAGAGGGGTTACAGGGTTGAGAAGAATTCTTTCCTAGAGGAAGGAAAGGCTTACACAAATGTCCTGACAAGTGAAAGTGATCAGTGCAATAGAGAAACTGAAAAGTGGACCACTTCAGTTTTGAACTTGGGGGTGAATGATGTGAAAAGAATTTGAATTGAGAAGCAGAAGCCAAATTACACAGTCCTGAAGGCCATGTTAAAGAATCACATTTTAAAAATTCCAATTACTAGGAGAAATCTTTGATACTAGTAAGATATTAATAGTATCCAATAAAGCTGCCTTGTAGAAATTCAATTAAAGGAAGCTACATTTTTTTCTTTCCAGCAAATGTCAAATAACACTCTTTTTATGAGTATGTTACAAGAAAAAGCAACAATTACAACCACTTGTTTCTTAAATCTGGTAAATGCATTACCTTTCTCAAAAAATGATAAGCACCACAGTGTTGTATCAGGAATACCATACGTTATAGCCAAAGATAAGTTCAGTTATTATCAACTGTGGTCAATTGTGCCACTCAGAGAACTTCTGACAATGTCTGGAGACAACTTTGGTTGTCAAACTTTAGGAGAAGGAGTTGCTGTTGGCTACTGGGTAGAAGCCAGAGATGTTGCTAAACATCTCAAAATGCATTGCTCCCAACGACAAAATTTTAAGTCCAAAATGTCAATAGTACTGAGGTTAAGAAACGGTGCTGTTGATCAACAGGACTGTCAGTAGATTACTAATATCTTCCCATATACTCCTTCTTCTGTAAACATTTCATGGCCATTAAATGACCACAGATGGATCCAAGGTTGAGGACATCCTGGATCCTTTCATGGTGAGGTAGACATGGATGTATAATGCAAAAGAATTTTAAGCTTGAATCAGCTATATTGCTACTGCCAAAATTAAACCTTGATAATTAAAATGGTTAAAGGTGAGTCCTAGCATATAATATAATCAATACCCATGATTGCAGGAAATAAGAATGAGATGAACTGGAGTTCAGGTAACAAGGGAATTCTTAGGTTCGCTGCACGAAATTAGATGATGATTGACTGGCCTTATGCTGATGAAAAGAAGATACTGAAGAGATTGGATTCGATTTAACATTCAATGAAAAGTGTTTAGAACTCTCTGTGTGTGTGCGTGTGTGTGCATGGGTGGGTGTGTGTGTTTAAATATTTGCAATAAAGCATACCTTGTGAACTGCTAACTACTATACAGCCTCTAAAATACATTTTTAACCTAGTAGATTAAAAGTATTTGTTTTTATTTTATAAATATATAAGGATATTGAAAGGATATATACTCTATTGTGTGTCCAGGTTCATAATAAGTTGAAATGCAAATTCCAATGTAAAATCTATAGCAGTAGTACAGGAAACAATGACTATAACAAAGTGATCATGAGGTCTTCTGTAGTGTACAGAAATGACATTCCAATTCCTCAAGATGATGAGAACTTGTCACAGAAACTGCACTTCCAGGTTTCTCTCAGTCACAGACAAAACTATTTTATAAAGACTTAAACAAGGAGTAATGAGAAAATACACTTAAACTACCTAATTCAGAGCCAAAACCTCAATCTATTTATACAGGAAACATGTTAAAAGAACCAGTCTCACAAGAATAGCAAATTCAGACTGATTAAAGGTTGAGAAGTTTTTCATATGCATTAGAAATTTTGTTTGAAAGGAATTATTTCTTCATGCTGCACTTACAGAAAAAATTAATTTTTTAAAGCCTGTTTCTTCACCAGGAAAAATGAATCAAATGCACAAATGTTGGTTTGAAAACTCAGGAGTTTCCCAGGTGAACTCTGAAATGACCCCAGTATATGGAAGGCAAGGAGAGACTGAAGAAGAGAAGCAGACCACTCCAGATTGGTAGGTGGCACATTCAAAAGCAAAAGAACTTAGATACAAGTCTTGTCTTAGGCAGCAACAGAAGTAGTTCTCTGCACCTGCTTGCCAGAATCTTAAAAGTTTACATAGAGGTTTTAACTGGGTTCAGTCACATATACTGCTGAGATTGTTTCAACAACATGTTTCTCTCTCAAGGCTGTGACCTTAAAAGTGGCTCCCACTCTGGGAATGGTGGGTGGAATGCACATCCAATGACAGGGTGGGAGTGAAGAGCCTTGGATTGCCAGGGTTCAGCTCTCAGATCAACCACTGGTCATGTCCTCTCATGACCTCCTCCAACAAAGAGTTGGATTTTTTTTATATGAACAGTCAACATTAAACTAAAATAGTTAATGGAGACTGAAAATATAATAATTTACTTGAAAATAAAGGTTTTCTTCATAAATATTTTTAGAACTAAAACAGTGATTATGATTAAATATTTATTACCATTTAAATTGTTGACAGAATGTGATTTTATATCCAAATCAGTGACTGTACATTTCTAAAGGTACATTACCAAAAAAAATATCAAAAATAAAAACTCAATATTATATTTACACATATTTACAAATAACCAGTATCTCTAAATGAACAAATTATGGCATCTCTAGAACTTACTTTTCATAAGTATGTAATATGAGAGCAAAACAAAAACTTAAAATACAAACTTAACTAATTTGAAGCAATTAATTATTTATATAGGTATTTCTTGATATCTTTGAATTTCCTTCTTCCACAATATCTTTATAAAATATTGGCCCCAGCACTTTTCTAACATTTATTGGTTAAATGTTTAATTGTTGTCATGTGATAATACCCTGACTTCTTTCTTGTCAGTTTCACTAGGTTGATTTTTTTTTTATGAGGGATGGGGCCTACCTACTCATTTTGGCTTCCAAAGACTGATTATAGTAAGTGATTAATAAACATTGCCTGACTACATGCCTGACTCACACAGATATTTCATTTTGCCATTTCAAGTCCTGTTTGTGTCCTGCCACTGCCACAAAAAAAAAAAAATAGATATTTATGAATTATATCTATAGGCACCTTTGTTTTCTGGCTTATAGACATATTTGAGTTTGGACAACAGGGAACAACAGTAGGAGATTGGAGGGCAAGATAAAAGTGAGATCAGGGTATTTATTCACCTGGCTCCTTCCCTGCCAAAGAATGCTTCTCCTTTGTTTTAGCATACAGAAACCATTTCCTTTCCTTAACTCTTTAGTAATGGCTTCCCACCATTATGGACCATCAGCTTTTGCATTACACAGGATGGGTTGATGCTCTTGCCTTTTATTTTTTTAAGGAAGCACAATATAGAGAGATGTGAATAATTGCCATTCCTAGCCAATCTAAAAGTATAGTAAAAGTCACTGGTAAGCATATCATTTCATGTTTTCTCAATATCCACTGAGGTAGACACTTTAGCAGCATATATTCAACTAATGTTGAAAGTCAATGTTAGTTAAAGACTAATATTAAATTAAATACTCTATCCCTGCATTTCTACATGAAAAGTAGAAATTTCCGATATTTATTGTGGTGTACTCTGACAACTTTCAAGCCCCTCCTTTATTTTCTGGTAAGAAAAAGACAATTTATAATGAGCCCAGTTTACACTAAGTTCAAGAACCTAAATCCTAACTGTCCATACATGCCCGCATGCAAATGAAGCTCTGTCCTAATTAAGTGAAAACTAGACTTGTTTTCTTTAACTTTGTACATAAGTTTAATAATTTCCCATTATAAAAAGATCAAGAATTTTAGATAATAATAATGGAGATACCTCAAATACATATAATGTTTCAGATCGTAAGTGAACTGAGCACAATTTTTAAGCTCTGATTTTATTTTTTATTTTTTTTTTAAGATTTTATTCATTTATTCATGAGAGACACACTCACAGAGAGAGAGAGAGGCAGAGACACAGGCAGAGGGAGAAGCAGGCTCCATGTAGGGAGCCTGACATGGGACTCAATCCCGGGTCTCCAGGATCACGCCCTGGCCCGATGGCAGCGCTAAACCTCTGAGCCATGGGGCTGCCCTAAGCTCTGATTTGAATAGAAGAATGAGTTTTCAAATAATATTTTTCGTTAGCATTCATATCAATTTGAGAAGTGGTCAATGCTAGGGAAGTTTGATGAATGCTTTTCTATTCTTTATTATGCTATGGTTAAAGAAAAAGTTTTGGAATTAACTGGACTAGAATGTTAAGCTCTTTGTTTTCCAGATTTCAGTAAGGTAACATTAGGTCAATTAATGCACCTCTTCCCATCCATAATTTTCTCACCAATAGAATGAATATAGACATGATCATCCTCACAAATATAAGGATTGTTTAAGATAATATATTTAAGATGCTCAGAGCAGTTACTGGCACAAATAGTTCAAACAATGATAATGTTCATTATTGTTATTTTTGGTTTCTATATGGGTTTCTACACCATACCAGAGATCAGCTGATTCTTTCTTTCTCCAGCTATAGCAGCACTTTGTTCACAGCTAAAAAGATAACTCTCTTTAGGCCTTCACTCTCCCTTGGCCTTGCCAATTTAGGACAAAACTACAATTAAAGATATATAAGAAAACACCCTGCAGAAATCTCACCCTAAGTTTCTTTAGGGTCACAGGTTCTATGAACTTTAATATTTTTTTTTTATTTTCCTTTGAATATCTACTTTATGTTTTCAGTTTGAAAAATGCAGTAAGTCCCAGTATTCTGAAAGTTCTAATTAGGGACACATCTGGGTGGCTCAATCAGATAAGTATCAGAGTCTTGATTTCAGCTCAGGTCATGATCTCAGAGTTGTGAAATCAAGTCCAATATGGGCTCTGAGCTCAGTGAGGAATCTGTTTAAGATTCTCTCTCATCCTGTCCCTCCCCCTGCTTCTGCTCTCTCTCTCTGTCTCTAAATAAATAAATAAATAAATAAATAAATAAATAAATAAAATCTTAAGTAAATAATAAAAGTTCTAACTAACTTGGAAACAAGTTGAGTTTTAAAGGTATTAACCAATAAGGGCAAAGGATAAAGAAAAAGAAACTAACAACAAAATTTTCAAAGATAATAAGTAGATGGATGTATGAACTCACTAATCAGAGCAGAGTATTTAGCAACGGTGAAAGCCAAAAATTACCCAGTTTATTTTGAAGAGTCCCCAAAGGACTAAAAATCAATGGCACCAAGTCCCTGTAGAAGCTATTGTGAAAAAAGAGACCAAAAAACAGGTAGATTGATGAAATGTCTGTTTATATAGTAATTAGACACCAATTCCACATAGCTATTGACTACTACTCATCTTCCATCACAATATAACACTAAAGGTTCAGTCTCTGGAAATGATAAAATAAAGATTCTCTAGGTTTCAGGAGTCAGGTATTAAACTGAAAATAATAGGATTAAGTAAATTTGACTACTGAATACTAAAGATCCTAAATTCCTTCCCTCATTTATCTCCTGAAACACTTCCCTAAACAGTTTAACTTCCAGGAGGAAGATTGATATAGTCTTCTGCAGATAATTTTTCCAATTAAAGGAAAAATAATAGAAAGAAAGCCTCCCCAATATAATCCATATTATCATTCAGGTAAGCCCCAAATCCTCCTAGGCACAGAATTTCTGACCAGCTTCCCTATGCCTCATTTTAAATATAAATAGACAAAAAAAGAATTACCAAATATTTGAGGAAAACATTCAGTATGAAATAAACCAAAACAAGCAAATAAACAAAACAACTCAGAGGAAACCTATATTATGCAAAGGTAATACAATCTTACAAAGATTCTACAATTAAATACCTCAAAAAACAGAAGAGAAAATATTGCATGCATGAAAAATAACAAGATGGTACAGAAAATCAAACAAAACGATATTTAAAAGCTCCTTAAAATAGAAATTGTTATACCAGAATTAAAAACTCAATAGATTTGCATAGTAATGTTGGGAACCTTCCAGAAAGAAAAACAAAATATAGAAGAAATATGAAAAATAGAAAAGAGAGAGATAAAGAGAAAAAGTAGAGGATCAGTTTAAAAGAATGAAAGAGATAAGTAATTGGAATAACTGAAAAAGAAAACAGAGAATAGGACATGATCAAGTAATTATTCCCAGAATGGAATCACATGAATTTCTAGATTGAAATGGCTCAGAAAGAGCCTAGAAAAATAAATGAATAGGGACTACACTGAAACATAACATTGTGAAATTTTAGGACATTAAAGGCAAAAGAGAAATCTGCTTACTTTAAGAGAGAACAAGAGCAAATGAAATAGAGACACAAAGACAGACCTCATACAAAGAACCAAGAGTAATAGTGAAGGTTAGGGATAAAATGGAGCCACACTTCCAAAATTCTGAGAGAAAATTATATCCAAATTAGAATTCTGTCTCCATAAAAACTAAGAATTAAATGTGAAGATAGAATAAAGACAAATACTCCCTGAGCATTCTTTCTCTAGGAGATACTAGAGATCTTCCATCAAAGCCAAGAAGTAAACCAAGAAAGAGGATTCAGGAAACACAATGAGGAAATCCCCATAATGTTGCTGGAAGATCCCTGAACATCAGCTTCTTTATTTTACCTCTTCCCATAAGGCTTCTGCCCAGATTCAACAACTGAATTTGCAGTTTGCATCTGTCTCCTATTTCTACTTTTGAATGAATGTAAAATGGAGAAGGGGGAAAAATACAACTGTGCAGGCCTATTTATACCATTAATTTCATTAATGGCTTTCTTTTTAAGATAAATGCACTCTCCTAGCCTTACTATGATTAATCCAACTTGGCATGGCTTCTATTACCATTTATAATTTGATTAGCTCATAGTTTGATCAATGTTAGCAAATAGGATTATCTCATAATTTTCTTTCACAAATTATTTTTTGTCAGATATTGTCACAAATATCAATGTAATGATGACCTCATAAACTGGTTTAAATATCATTCTGTCTTTTTCTATTTTTTTGCAAAATCTATTAGAACCCCTTATAAAACTGCTGGATCTGAGGGGTGTGTATGTGTGTGTGTGTGTGTGTGTGTGCGCGCGCGCGCACATACTGATTTTGATGGTAGAAAGTATTTTTTGGTTACTGATGTATTGTTTAATGATATAATGCTATACAAGATTTCTGTTTTATCTAACACCAATTTTGATCAAATATATCCTCAGGAATTTGTGCATTTTGTCTAAAATTTCAAAATTATTAATATAATAAGCTTTGTTTTATAATTTACACATTCTCCGTTCTCAATATTGTTTATTTGCTTATTTTCTACAGACATATTTATTATTAGTAGTATATTATAGATTTATAAGTAACTCTCATGTATTAGTATTGTCCAATGCCATCTTTTGGATTTGTTGATCCTTAATTTACATATATGACTATATACAGCTTTGTGTTTTCTAATAGAAGTTTTTGTCTTTTCTAGTATAAAAGACTATGGATTTTATTTATTTATTTATTTATTTTATTTATGGATTTATTTATTTATTTATTATTTTATTTATGGATAAAAACTTCTTCTTAAATATTGCATAAGATGCCATCTTCTAGGTTTTTGGGTTTTGCATTTTTTGTTAACTTAATTGGAAAATATAAATGTGAAGAATGTTCAAATTCTCTTGACACAGAATTATCAATTGTTAATATTTTATCTATATTTGTTCTATTATTTGTGTTATTTCCCCTATGAACTTTTGAGAGTAAGTCACATATATCATACCCTATTACTTCTAAATATTCAATATTTAATAGGTTGAGAATAAGGATATTCACATACATAAATACATTGTTATTCAAATTTGAAAATCTAACATTAATAAAATACTGTTATCTAATCTATAGTCTCTATCCTAATTTGACAATTATCCCAATAAAGCCCTTTATAACATTGTTCCCATTGGAGGTCAAATCCAAACTTAGGCATCAATCTTAGTTATAGCACTTTAGTCCTTAATAAATTTGGCTAACAATTTTCTAAAGGACAACTTTTTTCCACATATCAAGGGCCCATTTTCAGCTAAAGAAAGCTGAATTTGACAAGATAAAGAGAATTAGAGGAATCATTTTTTTAAATACTTTAATTCGTTCAGGAATATATAAAATTAGCCAAGTTCGGTGCATTCAAGTTATAATACAGAGAATTTTTCTTTAAAGGAAAGCCCTTCTCCAGGTAGTTAATGACTCCTATGTACTCAAAACTTCAAAGACAGTGAAAGTAAATGGTCTTTCCTCTTTTGCTAAGTAACTTTTAAAACCAAAATATCCTTTTTTCAATCAACGTATTGGCCAAATTTATATATTAAATTCTCTATTTGAGGAGGCCTTCATTAAACTATTAAATATTGGGATGCCTGGGTGGCTCAGCAGTTGAGTGTCTGCCTTCTGCTCAGGGCATGATCCTAGAGTCCTGGGATTGAGTCCCGCATCTGGCTCCCTGCAGGGAGCCTGCTTCTCTCTCCGTCTATATCTCTGCCTTTTTCCCTGTGTCTCTCATGAATAAATAAACAAAATCTTTAAAAAAAATAAAAAAATAAACTATTAAATATTAACATTTTTCACAAAAGAGAATCTAAAAAAAATTAGAATCATGAGACTTAGACAATAAAAAACAAGGTAGTGAGTTATGCGTTTTTAAAAGGAAAATAAGGTCTAGTTTATGGTGACACACTGCCTGGCTGGTAGACAACAATAATATGAAACCTTAAATACCAGACACTGTGGTTCATAAGTGGACCTTGACCACCCAAGTGGAGGTCAGAGTTGAGAAACTATGTAATCAGGAGAGTAAAAAAAAAAAAAATAGCAGTACATGAAGCTGTCATTTATTGAGTACTATGGACTAGGCATTGTGTCAAGTGCTATTTGTGTTTTTTATCATTAAAATTCCCAGCAGCCATAGGAAGCAGTTCCATTTTACTGAAGAATATCTATAAAAGTTGAGATCCATAAAAGTTGAACAACTTGAGAAGGTGATCCAAAGCTATATCATGCTCCATAGGAACACTGTCAGGGATCTGGGCAACCTCTATATTCCCCAAGGGATGGAATTTCTCATAATTCAAAATGGTCCCAAGCTCCAGGCATTAGTTTAGAGACAGGGAGAAGGATATAAGCAAAAGAAGGCTTCTGGAAGCTAATACATGGAGCTTCCATTAACATCATTGATCTGAATTTAGTCATATAAACATTAGCCTATACCAGATGATCTAAGTGCTATTGGGGGGGAAAAGACTAAAATTAATAAAATCCAATACCATTATGCTAAAAGTCATTATTGGTATCATTCCCTTCAAAATATCTTTTTAAGTCTGGTTGAAACAGTGAAACTAAAATTGTTGAAGAAATCTGAGGTTATACCTCAGAGAGGCAACTCAATGAACATAAAGCAAAGGTTTCTCCATGAAGCAAAATCACGTAATTTAAGTAACAATAATCATACTATTTAGTTCTGTCCTTTAAGACAATTTGAAGTCTAAGCACTTAATTACAGAATGGTAAACTCCCTGAATTTTTGTATGAATGCATATTCTTGTAATAGTAGAAATAATTATTGAAAGTTTAATGTTGGAAAACAATATTCAGGGTTTTAAATACATCAGAAATCTGTAGCCAAAATAAAGTACATGAAATTCGCCCTGATTTGGCACACTCTTAAGAATAACATGAGGCCGTTTCTATGCACATGTTTAGCACAGCCTTTGGCACTATTATGATTAAGTGTTACACAATTCATGATGTAACACTACTCTCCAGGAAAGAAAAAAAAAAAAAAAAAAAAAACAACGATAAATTCTGTGTGCCTTTTGGGACACTATTAACAAAAAAGTGAAGGATATTCCAAAAGTGCTGGAAAATGGAAAAGACAAATGATGAGAATTTTTTTTTAAGTAAAGAAATACAAGAACATTTTCCAAAGCTTATTACATGGATGAGGAGGATGCCATGGGAAAAAAAATAATTGTAAAATTCTGGGAAAAACAAATAACATAAGTTGACTCAGTCTAGGAAACTTCTGAGAATCTTGAATATGCTGACTGGTGTCATCTTTCACTGTAAGTGTGTTTTGATGAAGCGTTGCCCAAATCATTTGAGTGTAGGACATGCTTCCTCAAAAAAACAAGTAGTGAAATTAGTATTTAATGGGTCACCTGTTCAGAAACCATTGATCTAGGGACTTCATATATCACTGCTGTTCATCCATCTGACCTCAGTTAACCTGGATACTGAATCTCTTTTCTTCTCTCAAGCAAGAACTTCATATCCCACTCCTGAACATACCCTCCTTCTTTAGATCCTCCCTTTTATGTTTTAAGGACCCACTTTGCTCCACCCCCATTCTAAATCCCTTTATTATTTTTCTGTATTTTCCTGAATAACTTGTGCTAGTACTGTATATAATCCCTAAATATATTTCTTTCTTAAATAAACGTGTATACCATAAATGTTCAAAACCTGAATGTCAGAGAATATAAGTGAAAGTCATCAAATTACATCATGATATTGAAGATGGAGCCTGACTTGAAGCAAAATGGCAAGCCAGATGTCACCATCAAGGAATATGCAAAATATAAAAAATAAAATAGTTTCTAATTCTTGTTGGGACATCAAACATGATAAGGGTGTGTGAAAAACGAATTATGTGGAGTGTGTGCGTGCGTGCACATGTGTGTGTGTATGCACTCATTGGCATGGTTCCTTTATCTAGCTTCCCTATTATAAATATTATGTTTTTTGATCTTTAATCATCCCTTGAGTTTATGCCATGAAAAAAAATCAATAACAAACTTGTACTGAAAAATTGGTGACTTAGTTCTATTGATAACATGTGAGCTGTGTTTAATATAAATTGAATAATAAAAAAAGGTTTTTGTGAAATGAAATTATGCATTAAAGATCTTAAATTATTTATTTTTAAATATACTAGTTTATCAAGTAGTATTTGAGTAATTAATATAGACTCAATACTATGTTCGATGTTATGGAAAGAGAATGAGTAAGCCATAACCGCTGGCCACGCAAACCTCTTAATCTAGTATGTGAGGGTGGGGAGAGATAGCCAAGTACGAAGCTAAGTGTGATAACATATGAGAAGGTGGATATGCTGATATAAAAGGCACCTGAACAAAGCATAACTGGAATTCTGTCCCAGTAGGAAGAATTGATTTTGTTGAACCAGGGAGGAAGAGGAAGAATCCAGAGAGGGCAACATCTGAGCTTTGACTTGAAGGAAAAGCAAAGATTTACTCTCTGAGGAAGAGATGACAGGAGGCAGGATGAGTAATCACTTGGGGAGATAAAAGTGAGTGAAACAGCCAAGAAGGGCAAGTAGAACAGTCATCTAGGAAAATGTCCAAACACAGTAAGTCTTCTATATTTCCCTTTCATACAAATGAATTTGTAAATAAATGAATGAATAAATGAACTACAGATGGGAGATGACAGAAAGACAGGGGGGTAGTAGAGGAATATCCCACAGATAAGTTTCAGGATGTGAAGGATTCCCTTTGCATAATTGTAAAACTCAACTGCAACGTCAATGACATATTCACATGAAAAAAAAAAAGGGTGATCAATGAAAGAAAATGTTGATTAGTTCAACTTCATTAACTTTAAAACTAAATGCATATCTGTAAAAAACACTGTTAAGAGAATTGAAAAAAAAAAACAAGCCACAGTCTGGGAGAAAAAAAAAAAAAACCTGCAAAACACTTAAGTGATAATAACATGGATCTTAAATACACAGCAGACAAAAAGTATGTGAGGTGATTGGTATGTTAATTAGCTTCACTGTGGTAAACATTTCTCAATAATATCCTTACATCAAAACATCACATTATTTTAAAAATCATATTACATACTTTAAATATATGTAATTTTGATTTGTCAATTATATATCAGTAGAGCTGAGAAAAATAAAAAAAACTCAAAAACACTTAAAACTCAAGTTAAGAAAAACAATCAGCCCAATTTAAGAGTTTAGAAGATCTGAGCGTACACCTCACTAGAGAAGGTATACTTAGAGTTGACACATGACACATAAACTTAAAAATCAAAACAAAACAAACCAATACTTAACATAATTTGTCACGAGGGAAATACAAATTAAAACAACCAAGTAATACTTTTATATAGTTGTAGAAAGCTAAAATTAAAAACAAAATGAAAATGAGAATAGGAATGGCTGGTGAGAAGGCAGAACAACAGAGCTCACTCTCAGTCATCGCTGGTGAGCATGCAAAAGTTTGGCCACTTAAGAAAGCTTGGTAGTTTCTTATAAAGCTAAACAGGTCTGGAGAACACCAAGATTTGGAGAAATAGATGAAGTGATCTCAGCAAGGTACACTGAAAAAGAACCATTTATGTTCATAGTTGATCTTGTTGTTCCTCTCCAACTTTCAGATCTGACCTTGGACTCCATGTAACTAGTAGGCAAGTAGGGGTTTGTTATATAGCACGAGGTTGATAACAGAATCTTGGAAAGGCTTGGGAAACTACTGTACACTGAGCTTCCAGAAACAACTTTGGTGGAGGTGCTGGGGAGGCCCCAGATCCAACATACCTCTGTTGCAGTCAGAAAATGATGAACAGAACTACTGAGCCCACAGGACACTGCCTCTGCAATGCCCCAGTGTCAGTGAAATAAAGGCTTCATTCCTGGCCTCTACTAATTATTATGCTGTGAACCAGTGTCTCTGGGTCTATCTGAGCAGAACCTAAATGACAGTGATCATCTATTTGCTCCCTAATAGAAAGGGAAGCTAGGAATAAGTAAAGGGCTTAGTTTGCTTATTTGTTTTTTCCCTTGTTTATTTGAAGACTCGAAGTGCATTCTGAGAAACTATCAAATGTAAGCAAGGTTTCCAAACAATGGTGAGTGACCAAAATAACCAATGTCCTTGCCCACCCATAAAATGTGAGAATGAGAGTCATACAGAGATAATAAAAACTAGTAGAATCAGTTGAACTAGTTTTATTTTGAGCATGTCACATGCAGCTAGAAGAAGCAAATCTATCCTTTGGTACTCTCTTCTTTTAAACAAAAGCACAGAAATCATATTGGCTGAATAGTCAAAAACTGCATGCTTTGATATAGCATAAATCAATTTGGCAGCTGAAAACTAATCTGATATACTCTTATTTACTCATTAGATAAGGCAATACTCTAAGCTTTAAAGAGGCCAGTGTGTAATTCCACCATTAATATAGTTGGAGTTTTATATAGTTACATTGGATCTTCAAATTTTTTGACTTAAGATGGTTGAGAATTTTTTTTTAAATAACCGATGTTAAGAGACAGTTTCCCTGATATAATTGAGGTCAGTTGGAAATTTAAGGAGAATGTGTTTAGAAAAATAATTAGATTTATTTCTGATAATTAAGTGTTTCTCTATTGGTTCATTTCACTTAATGTGAGATCTCACACTATTGAAATCATTGTTTCTATTAGCATCTCTAATCAGATGTGGAATATTTTAAGATTTTAATTTACTTTTCTTTTAGGGTCAGATATGTCCCCCCAAAGTTAACCATAGAGCCGAATTTTTAGGCTTGTAAAACATCCTGGGCGGCCCCATGGTTGAGCATCTGCCTTTGGCTCAGGTTGTGATCAGCAGTCCTGGAATCAGGCTCCCTGCAGGGAGGCTGCTTCTTCCTCTGCCTATGTTTCTGCCTCTCTCTGTGTGTTTCTCATGAATAAATAAAATATTTTAAAAAAGATAATATATAAACTTAAGCAATATCAAGATACCCAACTGGAATTACATCATAAAAATTTTCCAGAAAATGTCAACTTTCACAAATTCCATTTTTACTGTTACAAATAAAACTATACTTTGGGGCCCAAAGTCACAGATAATGTGTTTTTTGGGGAACCCCCAAGTCTATAAACCTGAGATGAATTGGACTAGATTTGTTGAACTTCTATGGCCATTCAGAAATTCTTATCCTTGGTGTAGTTAGATCAGGTCAGTCATGTTTATTTTCAGTTAGATAACTGCCATATGATTAATAATTTAGGGGATTCTGACTAAACTCTTCTAACAACTTGATTCTTATACACAAGTATTTAATGGTCAGTGACGTTAGGTTTTGAATAGATGATTGGTTTTCAAGTATAATGCTTTAAAATAAACAAAACAAAAGCAACAGCAAAAACAGAATCAGTAGTTATATCTCAATACTCAGCTTGCAGTAGCTGATGCTCAGATAGTATAACTGGGATGTTATCCATTTTAATTTACAAGGTTCAGAAATGCTGCACAGAACAGTCACACCTTTTAAAACAGGAAATAATAATAGTTTGCCTTTGACTGAGAACACTATCACTTTGTCAAGTATACTGTTTTTCAAAAGAGAAATTAGCTCAAGGCAGTCTGTTAGTCTACTCTAACAATTAAGCTAATAAAATAAGAAGTAACTAAAGTACTTTTTGTTCTTCTGATTCAATGAAATAACAGAATCAAGAGGACTTCCAGGAAAGCTGAAACTTTTTTCCAGTGAAACTCTAATTTGAAGCTCTTATCCATAATGTTGAGGCTGAATATATGTGTCCTTTAAGTTTTTCTAAAGTATTCTTAAAAATACTATTATGTATTTTTTTAAAAGCAGCTACATATGATGTCAGATTTAAACAATAACCATTTTTTTCAATATTTAACCCAGGTATATAATAGATAAAAACGTTATTAAAATAAAATACATAGAAAAATAAAGGATATTTCTTAAGAAAATTTTTGATACAGAGTAAGCGAAAATAACTCATGGTCCCCAAAAATACAGATGCAATGAAACACTGGGACACCTGCACCCTGATATTTATAGCAGCAATGTCCACAATAGCCAAACTGTGGAAGGAGCCTCGATGTCCATTGAAAGATGAATGGATAAAGAAGACGTGGTCTAGGTATACAATGGAATATTCCTCAGCCATTAGAAATGACAAATACCCACCATTGGCTTCGATGTGGATGGACCTGGAGGGTATTATGCTGAGTGAAATAAGTCAATCGGAGAAGGACAAACATTATATGGTCTCATTCATTTGGGGAATAAAAAAAATAGTGAAAGGGAATAAAGGGGAAAGGAGAAAAAATGAGTGGGAAATATCAGAAAGGGAGACAAACATGAGAGACTCCTAACTCTGGGAAAGGAACTGGGGGGGGGGGAAGAGGAGGTGGGAGGGGGTGGGGGTGACTGGGTGACGGGCACTGAGGGGGGCCCTTGATGGGAGGAACACTGGGTGTTATTCTATATGTTGGCAAATTGAACACCAATAAAAATTAAATTTATGTAAAATAAATAAATAAATAACTTGTGGTACTTAATAAATGTTTTTTTTAAAGATGTCAGTAACTTTAATTTATTTTAAATGTTAGGATATCACTCTGCCCATTATTTTATATTTTTGTTTAAAATTTCCTTTCAGTGTTTCATCATAAAATTAGAGATAGGAAATTTTTTGTAATACTAGGATGACAGGGATCCCTGGGTGGCGCAGCGGTTTGGCACCTGCCTTTGGCCCAGGGCGCGATTCTGGAGATCCGGGATTGAATCCCACGTCGGGCTCCCAGTGCATGGAGCCTGCTTCTCCCTCTGCCTGTGTCTCTGCCTCTCTCTCTCTCACTGTGTGCCTATCATAAATAAATAAAAATTAAAAAAAAGAAAAAGATAACCTTCAAAAAAAAATACTAGGATGAAAAAGTTTGAACCAATTGCTTTTTCCATTTCCAATTTTTATCCAAGCAATAAATGTGCATGGTGGAAATAAATTTTTACAAAAAGGTTTATAATATATCCTAGATCTCACAGACACAAGGCTTCTTTCTCTGTGGTAACTATTTTTAATTGCCTCTGTTTTGAGTTTCTTTTGGTAGTTAGCTCCTTAACTTTAATAACCAACATAAATTTTTATTTGTTACTGTGTCATTTTAAGTTCTTTTAAAGAAAAGGATTTAACTCACACAATCCCCTCTCCTTTCCCAAAATTGGTATTTTAAATTCGAGTTCTGGATCTATCAACTTTATCTAATCTTTTGTTTGGTTGACCTCTATGTTCTTTACAGAAACAATGTGCCTCATTCCTTTAACAAAGTTCACTTACCCTATTCCATTTGCCATAATCCATTTACTTTTAAATTGCCATAATGGTAAGATAATATTTACATCCTCTTCTCTCATCATATTTTAAGTATTCTATATTTTGTCTGACGCCATTTCAAAAGTCAAAAGCAAATAAACAGCACTATAAGGAGAAATATTTACTCCCTGCTGCTTTCCTTTGAAAAAAAAAAAACCTTCCCTAAAACATTGATCTCTCTTCTCTACTTCTCACCAAATGAGGAATGACTTATTTGACGGGTAAGTCTCAAAGGGAGACAATATACTAGGCACAGTTCCTCCTATCTTAGTCTCTTGCTATAAGAAAAATACCACAGAGTAGATGGCTTGAATGGCAAACATTTATTTCTCACAGTTCTGGAGGCTGAAAAGTCCAAGATCTCAAGATCGAGTCACCACATTTGGCATCTGGTGAGAGACCACTTCCTGAATCATTGATGGCAGTCCTTTCACTGTGTTCTCACATAGCATAAGGAACAGAGAACTCTCTACAGTCTCTTTTATAAGGACATTAATCCCATTCATGAGAGTTCCACCCTCATGACCTAATCATCTCCCAAAGACTCCCACCTCCAAAAACCATCACAATAAGGATTTAGAGCTACACAGACACACACACACACACACACACACACACACACAGTTTTAAGATAGCTCTGTATATGTAAAAACTGTGGGGTGATACTTTGGAGAATGAAATTGTCATATTTATTATGCATAGTGAAACAGACAGGGCCTTGAACATTTAGAAGATGTTGAGGAGATCGGTGCTTGCCAGGAATCAAGAAAGGGAGGATAGCTTAATGACAAAGAGGACATTTAGAGAAACTTCCAGAGTGAAGAAACAGTCTATACCATACTGTGGTAGTAAATTCCTGATTCAATCCATCACTAAACTCAGAAAACCAATGGAATAGGAGAAAATATCTGCAAACCATATATCAGATAAGCAGTTAATCTACAAAATACATAAGGAACTTCTATAATTCAATAGCAAAAAAAAAAGGAACTGTATTTTTAATTCCTTTACTCTCATGTTCACTGGAGCTAATTCACAAGAGCTAAAATACAGGGGGGAAAACATCTATTGAAGGATGAATAGACCAAAAAATATGGTGTATACAGGCATTTGGAATATTATTCAGTCTTAAAAAAAGAAGGAAACCCAGTAATACATAACAACATTGATGAACCTGGAGGACATTATGCTAAGTGAAATAAGTCAATGACAGAATGACAAATATTGCATGATTCCAATTATATAGAGTCTATAGATTAGTAAAACTTATGAAAGCAACAAATAGAAACATGTTGCCAGCATGTGAGAGAGGAGAAGATGGGGAGCTGCT
Source organism: Canis lupus baileyi (assembly GCF_048164855.1). Lineage (NCBI taxonomy): Eukaryota > Metazoa > Chordata > Mammalia > Carnivora > Canidae > Canis > Canis lupus. Next base: position 16,559,513 of record NC_132851.1, read on the forward strand.
AATCAATAGATATAAAATTTAAATTATGCAAGATGAATAAGTTAAAGACACACACTGTACAATAGTGTGTCTCTAGGGATAACAAAACTGTATTATACACTTATATATACTGTATATACAAGTGACAAATCACTAAATTCTATACCTGAAACTAATATTACATTGTATGTTAACTAACAGGAATTTAAATAAAAACTGGGGGAAAAAAGAAACTGACCTAAGTAACTTTGGAAAAGGATATTTCCAATGAAAACTGTTAAGACTGGAGACAAAAGTGTACACCAACACTGCACTCTGCAAATTGCTTCTCACAGGGTGAATATGAACAATTCTGAAACTTACTTATATGTATATTGGGGCTGAACAAATAAATAAATGGATATTGTAGACTGGGAATGAGGTTTCTCACTGTAAGAGAGGGAAGACAAAGATAAGTACTAAAAACGATCAAAATGAACCCTGTGGTATTGAATTGAAGTCAGAGACATTAGTATGAATGGATGTTTAGCCTAATAAATGTACAGATGGAAACAGGTGTAGATCCATGGGTTACCCAGCATATGTTATCCAATTCTGTGTGCTGAGAGGATTAGGAGCTATGACATTCTAGTAGCAACAAATACACTCATTATTCAGACCCTGCTTTCTAAGTGCCACACTCCAACAAAGGGAAGCAAATCCTCCTTAGAAAAATGAAGCAGAAATAATATGAAATGAGCCTGTGGTATTTTGTGATATCAGGAAGTGAGAAAGGCTCAAACACAAAAGATGGAGGCATTTCATAAAGATATAGTAGCCAACCTGAAAGAAGCTCCATTGGCCAAAGCTAGAACAATTTCACAAAAATAAACCTTAACATAAAATATGATATAAATAAATGTGTGTTCATCATGATACAGGTAAATGACTTAATAAGTAAATCAATTGATGGAGGGGGGAGAAAAAACTTCCTTAAGAATTCCAAGTAATATATATGTAGATCTTCTCCCTTCAGGAATTAGAACAAAACTTCTACCTCTTAAGTGCGGGGATGCATAGAGATTTTGTTTCAAAAAGGAGAGAAGAGTAACTTTGTAGTGGTGGTCATTACCTTAGCCAAATGACCACCACTCTCATTATGAGAAGAACATCAAAACAACCCCAGATTGTAGAAACCCCATAATATTCTTCAAAATATCTAGCCTACTCCTCAAAACTGTGCAGGTCAAGGAAAGACTAAGAAACTGCTGGACCATTTGCTTCAACGTGGATGGAACTGAGGGGTATTATGCTGAGTGAAATGAGTCAATCGGAGAAGGACAAACATTATATGGTCTCATTCATTTGGGGAATATAAATAATAGTGAAAGGGAATAGAAGGGAAGGGAGAAGAAATGGGTAGGAAATATCAGAAAGGGAGAGAGAACATAAAAGACTCCTACCTCTGGGAAATGAATGCTACAGGGAGAAGAATTTGCACTTCTATCAAGTACAACTTGTTTTTGGCCACTCTGCACTGAGCAAAATGACTAGAAGGAAAGACTCCTAACTCTGGGAAATGAACTAGAGGTGGTGGAAAGGGAGGAGGGCGGGGGGGTGGGGGTGAATGGGTGACGGGCACTGAGGTGGGCACTTGACGGGATGAGCACCGGGTGTTATTCTGTATGTTGGCAAATTGAACACCAATAAAAAATAAATTTATTATTATTAAAAAAAAAAGAAACTGCTGCAGGGGAGAAAGGGGAAACACAACAATTAAATTCAGTGTGCACTCTGGATGGAATCGTGGAAGAGAGGGGAACACCGATGAATAAGTGGTGAAATTCAAATAAAGTCTTGAGTTTAATAATAGTAATGCACCAACATGAGTTTGTTAGTTTTGACAAGTATAGCAAAATAATATGAAATAACAGTGGGGTAAACTGGGTGAGATGTATTGTGGAGGCCAGGAAAAATGAAGGCCATCCCACCTAAAGTTTAGCATTAGCACAAGCACAGCCATCTTAGGCCCCTGTGAATAAGAGCTGAACTTTATGGGAAAAACTGCAGAATGTCCTCAATGTCCTCGGCAGGTTATCCCATATCAGAAAGACAACAGAACTCAGAATTGCCCTCGGCAGAGAATCCCATATCAGAAAGACAACAGAGCCCACACCCGTGGTAGAAAGTCCCATATTAGAATGAGAACAGAGCTCAATGCCCTTGAAAGCCCCACATCAGAATGTAAAGGGAACTTGAGAAATTCTTCCACCCCTTCTGAAAATCCCCTAGACCAGTCTATGAAAAAAACAGCTGTAACCCACTTCGGGGTCCAAGTGCCTGCTCCGCTGTGTCGGGTATACTTGGACCCAAGCTCGAGCTTGTAAATAAACCCTCGTGTGTTTGCATCGGTGTCGGCCCCTCGGTGGTTTCTCGGATTTGAATCATGGGCACAACAGTATATAGAAACCCTGTACTATTTTTTCAACTCCTCTGTAAATCTAAAATTACTCCAAGTATAGTGTTTATAAAAAAAATAGATATTGACATACAGGAGTTTTGGCAGATGCTTTCATCTTTACTAGGTTTCCAGAAGCAATAAATATAGCTTCAGGTGAAGATTCTGCTAAGTGATTCTCCTGATGGGTATTAAAAAAAAAAAAAAATGTGAAGGAATCCCTCCAGAGGAGACAGATTTCATTGACCTAAGTTATTCCATAGCTAGAGACAATGGAAACAGTGTTTTGTACTAAAAACACTTGCTTATAAGAAATTGTCATTAAGCAGTTCCCAAAGCAAATTCAACACTACAATATAAGGAAAATTGAGATTCCTAAAGAAAAAGTTAGAGGTGTAGATGAAACTTTAAAAAAAAAAGAAAGAAGAAATTTTCAAGGTTTCCATGATTGCAAATTTATAAACTTTTTAAAAAAGCACCATAGTCTCCATTGCTGCCAATAAAAGGATATTATAGATAGCTGGATTTCATCTCTTCATATGTGAAATACACAGGGTCAATGTTAACCTCCTGTTTGGAGATCTATCACAATGTAAGGTGGCAGATTGTGGAATCTGAAGCATTTGGTCTGTACTAGATATCACCTGGTAAAGATAAACTAAAGTTTTCCCCCAAACACCCTCTCTCATTACCTACACACTCGAGTTTCTGCTACAGTCTTCAACAGCACCAATTACTAGAAACTAAGCATACAATTTTACCTGGTATAACTGATTCTAGTAACTAGCCATTAGCTTATCTAAATTTTGTGCTAATAATGTGATAGCCTAGTGTGTCCTAGTAACTCTGGTTTTTGGTTTTGTTTTCTTTTGTTTTGTTTCCTAAACGAGGTACATGAATTACCTAAAGTTTATTTCCTGTTAGCTCTTTCCCAAGAATAGAAGACTGGCTGAGGTCTCTGCAGAGATAACTGGCTTATCAGCATGTCCATCTACATATTTTATTTTTAGGTTAAAACACAAGGGGTTTCTGGACTTTAAAATTCTGGATCCTAAAATGCCTGGATGCAGAGGGCTCTACAAAGCAGATTATTCAACTTCCAAAAACATTACAAGTTTTTTCTGGAGAGCTGGTTCAATTTGTCTAGCAAAAAATTGTGCAGTTTCCAGAGTAGGAATGAAGGGCCAGACTGTCAACCAAGCCCTCTTTCCTATGCCCTGTCACAGCTTGGGGTCTCTAGAAATCAAACTCTGGGGAGACTACATGCAGTTAATGCAGGGTGATTTCTAAGAAGCATTTTTGGGATCAGCACCTGTGGAAGAAAAGAGAAGAAAGAGAACTAGACAGGGAGAAGTCATTTCAAAAGCAACTCCAGGGACACCTGAGTGGCTCAGTGGTTGAGCATCTGCCTTTGGCTCAGAGCATGATTCTGGGATCCTGGGATCAAGTCCCGCATTGGGATCCCCTCAGGGAGCCTTTCTCCCTCTGCGTTGGTCTCTGTGTCTCTCATGAATAAACAAATAAAATCTTTTTTTTTTTTTTAAAGGCAACTCCACAGGAAGCTCAGGATTAAAAAATGCTCATCATTTTTGTGGCTGCACAAGGTCAAAATGGCTATCCTCTTACATCTCCATATCAAACACTGGATGTGGGCCTTCCTGAGAAGAATGCGACCAGGGGCAAGGCAGTTTTCTGCAGCAGAGGTAACCCTGAAGGGCTAACAATCTGAGACTGTCATCTGAAAGCACTCCCTCAAGCCAAGGCAAAAAAGTCCTTTCTCAAAAGTGGGTCTCAATGGCACATCACTGTATCTATCACACACCCTAGTGCTCCAATCCTACCTTCTGGAAATATCTTTGCTTAGCTACTGATATTTTATATGCATCTAATAACGTTCATAAGAGTTCAAGTGCCTCAGACACATGCACCTGATTCTTGGATTATTATTGTTGTTGGTTTGTCATTATGAATATGCCATGATGAGTAACAATGTACCAGGGTCTTATACCTCCTTTAGTGCTACACACATTACTAACATATTACTATGCTCTGCACTGACACTCAGTAGATATTTGGAGATGGTACAATATAAAAAACTTAACATAGCTATAAATTTAGAGGAATATGGTTGCAAGTTCCAGTTTGGTCCATTATTAGTCCTGTTGTTTAAATCTTTCTCTTCCTCTGAAAAAAAAAAAAAAGAGTGCTAAATAATAATGAATAACAAATAAATAATAAAAACAGTTCCTGTTCTATTTATTATGCAGAGAATTTTGAGTAACTAATAATATAACATAGAATTGCTAACCTTTGTTAAGGGTCTTTTTGTGTCAAGCAGTGGTAAAGAGCTGTGAGTGCATTCCCCTCAGTTAATGCTTAAAACAAGGAGTGTTCTGAACATCACTGCTTATGCAGGTTAAGAAACTGAGAGAGACATGAAATAACTTTCTGAAGGTTATAGAACTAATAAATATCAGAGCAAGGATGTGAACTCAGATCTGCTCTTAAAAACTGCTACCTCTTACTGCCTTCTCGTAAGTATTGTTTTTTACATTCTGAATGCACCAGTGCTGGTTATTATTAAATCCATGCATATACACTTGATCTTTCATAATCACTGTACATATTAAGAAGCAAAATCATGTGTGCCCATTAAACTATTTATTTCCCAAATCCATTGAGCTCCTAATATATGCTAAGCACTTATCAGAATGCAGGTGGTAGAGCAGGGAATAAAACAGTAGTGCCCTTACTCACCCAGTTTATATCCAAGTGGGGAAAATAGACAATAAAATTATAAGAAAGCAAATACACAGTATGTTACATAGCTTAGATAGAGAATACTGCTAAGAAGAAAACAATGAAACAGGAAAATTGTTACATAATGTCAGTGCATCTGATAGAGAGGCTAGAGACAATCTCTAGGAGTTGAATTTTGAGTATAATTTTGAGCAGAATTTAATTGCTTAATCAAAGCTTGACATAAATCTTAGCATAAAGTAGACCATCGATTATGTTCACTGTTTTAATGTAAAAAACCAAAGAAAGAAGATATTTCAACAATACCCATAGATATAATGACTATATAGCAGTGTTCATTTTAATTGCAATTTATGGTAATTATTTTGTATGGAAGAAATGATCTCAAACAGCTGCAAGTTCTATCACTTAAGCGAACTGAAACAACAGGAAGAAACACTACTTCATCAAAGATTTCACAAACATAAAATATAGTTTTAAAATTACACATTTTATCATAATGTGCCTAAAAATTATATTAGATTCTTATATAAACTTCTTCCATTTGTGTTTTAAGTTTAGCGGTGTACTCTTCTAATGTAAGAATGTAGGGAATTGCAGACTGTACTGTCATACTCACAATTTAGATTTTAGATGATTGTTTTCTATTTGAGTATATTCTCTATAGTTTCAGGATTGTAATATGCACTGTACAAAAGGATGCTGATAATCACTATTACTTATCTAGTGCTTACTATTTGCTTAGCATTGGTCTAGATTCTTTTGCATGTATTTTCTAATATATTTTTTATAATAGCACTAAGTTATAATAAATATCCAATTTTATATATATAGAAACTAAGACATAGAGTGATTGTGTATCAGTGAGTATCCCTTAGTCTAACCAACGACACCATAATTTTACTTATTAGCTTGCCCCCCTTCAAAAAGAAATCCTAGTCAACTTTCAATCTTAGGAAATTAAAGTATGGTTTATTGATGGATGACAATACTTTCTCACCAAGTGCTATTTTTATCCTTAAAAAATGTGGCATTTTTATAAGTCTTATATATCATAAGGACACTTTGCTGAAACAACAACAACAAATTCCTTTCAAGAGTTCTAGTTCTGAGAAAATGGAGTACACGTTACCCCACCCTGTTTTTCTCATTGAATACAACTATAAATCTTAGATAGAATGCATGGAACAGCTATTTGAGAACACTGAAAAGTAAATTGTAGCAGCTGGAAGGGAAATAGAGATCAGAATTTTAAGTTCCCTTGAAATGAAACTGAGTTTACTTTTTTTTTCCTCCTCCAAAGATAGCTAAAAAACCACTCATGGGCACTGGATGCAGATAAATGAAGTTTTAAGAAAAACTCTATTTCTTGTCCAAGCAACAAGGAAGGGTTTCTCTAGAAAAAAGGGAGAATGAAGGAAATATCCTGTTGATTTCTCTTCTTTCTTGCCACCCTAACACCCTGGCAATATTATGGCAGCAGTGATAGCAAAGTCTTGGCCATGATACTGCACGGTTATTCAAAACTCTCAGGGGGAGAAAATCCTGCTCTGTGACCAGAGAAACTATGGTTCAAAGAATATAAGGCAAATTTCTGTGGTCTTTCTTCTTTCTCTGTTCCTATGCCATTGTAACTGCACAGCAGAGCAAGGAAACTCAAAATATAAACTAAAACAAAATACTAAGAAAATTAACAACAACAACAAAAAAATTGGTAAGGAGAAATAGGAGAACAAACATAAAGGGAAGCATGGCAAACCAAAATAAAAATAATAACAATAATGATGATAATAATAATGTTGGTAATAATACAGATCAAGAATTAGAATAAATGTAAATGATCTAAATATACCAATTAAAAGACGGATAGTTTGATTGGATTATTCAATTATACACTGGCTACAAAAAAACCCTGTAAATATAATGATAAAGGTATGTTTAAAGTAAAATGATGAAAAGTGATATATAAATACATATATATGCTTAATATCAATCAAGTAGACTTCAGAGCAAAGAAAATGATCATGAGTAAAAGGAAATATTACATAATAATTAAATGATCATTTTACCAAAAATACATAATAATCTGAATATATGAATATATATGCACTTAAGGGTTTCAAAGTACATAAAGCAAAACTGGTATGACTGGAAAGATATGAAAAAATATCACACCTATGGCTAAACACTTCAACTTTCAACTTTCCTGTCTCAGTAATCAATAGAACAAGTAGACAGAAGTTGGCAAAAATACGGAACTAATCTAAACATCCACAACTAATTGGGTCAAATAACATTCATAAATGCTCCTAAAAATAACAGAAAAATACACATTTTTCTCAAATGCACAAGCAAAATACAGCAAGATAGACCATATCTCAGGTCATAAACCAAAACTTAATAAAAGTAGAAGAGATTCAAAGTACAATTCCTCTGGTTACAAGGCAAAGAACAAATCAATAATAGAAAGATAATTGAGACTTGAAAATTAAACATACTTTTAAACAATCCATGAGTCAATGAGAAAGTATCATAAGGAATTCAAAAATATTTTGAACTGAAGTAAAAGTTTCAAAACAAATTAAAAAAATGTGGGATGCAGCTAAGCAGTGCTTAATGAGAAAATGAGAACATTCTATGCTTATATTATAAAGAAGAAAGTTTTCAAATCAGCAATTTCAGTTTCTACCTGTAGAAACTAAGAAATACCTAGTAAACTCCAAGCAGAAAGAAAAGGATAATAAAGAACAGAAATCAATTCAATTGAAAATAGAAAATTAATAGAGAAAATCAATACAAACAAAAGTAGATTATTTTTAAAAGATTAATAAAATTGATAAACTTCTAGCCAGACAAGAAAAAAATAGAGAAAAACTGAACAGCCAATATGAAAATATTATTCATAATAATTTAGTTACAATGCATTATATGTTTATTAATATGTATCTGTTGTAGTTAGATGCATTGTGAATATGCCCACATTGAAAATATGCAATGTAAAGAACAAAGATCTATGATATTCAGACTGAATATTACAAATTGAGTTAATCAGTTTACTCTCGAATGATTTACCAGTGTGCCTATTTTGCACATTTCTCACTGATGGGACTATGAAATCAAATGATAAATGGAGTATTTTACAAAGCAATAAGCTTATAGAATTGTCAAAGACATGTCATACAAGATTTAAAGGGAAGTTTAAAAGTCATAATACTGTCACAGCAATTTTTATAAAAAAGTAAAAATTTAAAAAACCTTCTAAATGACTGAATAAAGATTTCATCTCTTACAAATAGTGCCAATATCACAAAGCATGATTGGTCATGCACTCTTACAAAATAATTAATCTTAGCAGCTTTTCATTGGTGGAAAGAAATCTAAATGAAATAATCTATTTCATTCAACAATGATACTCTTTTGAGAGAAATTGATGAGATGGCAAAATATATTTGAAATTTAGCGGTGTAACAATGACGGCAGTCAAGCAAATTTTAAGTTCAAACAGGAGAAACATCCTGGGTAATAATACACATTTCTGCTTTCACAAAATTACTGAGAATGAATACAAAACATTTGGTGAGTTTAACAACCTAAAAAAATAACGGCATTGAAAGGAAATCCTTTTCCAATATCATCACTGTATAACAAATGAAACATGAACAGGAGGAATAGTTGTTCTGTCACATGAGTTTATAAGCAACTTTTCTTTTTTCTTTCTTTATTTTCAAGAGAGAGTATTAGTATGAGTAGGGGAAGGGGCAGAGGGAGAGAATCTAAAGCAGAGAGAGAGAGAATCTCAAGTAGACTCCCCAGTGAGCACAGAGTCAGCCATGAGGCTCCATCTCAGGACTCACGAGATCATGACCTAAGCCAAAATCAAAGTTGGACACTTAACTAATTGAGCCATCCAGGCACCCCATATATGCAACTTTTCAAGAGGACTACCAGGTATTTTTTCATTTCGTAGCATTCTTCCTCAAAAACAGTCACTAAGAATCTTAGTGATCTCATAAATCAGTTATTTGGCCATCAGCATTATTAGTAAATTTAAGTATCCCTTTTTCCTTCCTTATAGTCCAGATAGGCCATCATATTCCATTTCAGTCTACAAATTATTCTTCTAGTCCTTTATTCTACTTATGAATTTCATTTCAAAATTGTCAAAGAGGTATTATAATCATTTATTTTAAAAAGATGATTTAGGCTGACAAGATTGAGAGCCACTATCCCATAACCTTGGCAAAGAGCATATCTATATGTTTTTAAAATTTTTTTTTTACTTTTTATTTTATTGTTTTGTAGCTTCAAGTTGTTATTTAAATTCCAGTTTACATACAGTGTAATATTAGTTTCAGGTGTAGAATTAGTGATTCATCACTTATATACAACATCGAATGCTCATTACAACATGTACCCTCCTAAATACTCATGACTCTACTTAAAGAGTCTTCTCTATACTTGACTCTTCTCTATTCTTTTTTTTTTTTTGACTCTTCTCTATTCTTAAGAGTCTTCTCTACTTTTAAGAGTTTTATGGTTTGCCCCTCTTTTTTATTTTTCCCCTATGTTTTGTTTCGTAAATTCTACATATGAATAAAATCATACGATATTTGTCTCCTTCACTGATTTATTTCACTTAGCATAATACTGTCTAGCTCTATCCACATCATTGCAAATGGCAACATTTCATTCCTTTTTATGGCTGAGTAATTAATATTCCATTGTATATATTCCAAATTATTATTTTTTAAAAATACTATCAGATAAATTTTTAATTCTTTAGTTACTAATGTGGTTGATTTTTTTTTTGTACATTCACTAGCCATTTGTATTTGTTCCCTGAATTATCTTCCAAGGTTATTACTTTGATCAGTTTACTTGAGTTTCATTCATATCTATTTTATAAGTACTGAATATATTACATATGTTAAGCTTTAATTATAATTATAGCAAATATTTTTCTTTATGTATCACTGATATTTAAATAGCAGCTGTGATTTTGTTTTATAGATGGATACCAAATACATCACACATTCTATATTAATACCCTCACCGTACTTATCCTTAGGAATTCCCCATCCAGGTTTACAGATACTTCAGGGTTTTTTAGTTTTTCATTTATGGTATTATTTAATAAATTTCACTTGAGTTGTCTTTTAGCATTTATCATACTGAAAAGGTGTAATACCAACTTGATTTATTTTATCAAATAATTTCTCTATTTAGCCCTTTAACCAAACCCTTATATACAGGGTTTTTTTTTTCTATATTTCTTTTTCTCAATGATCCATGGATCCTTGTCCTGTTAACACAGTGTATTAATTATTGTGCTATAAGATAAGTATTTAATATCTGAAAGCTCATGTCTCCTTAAATCATTATTCTTCGCAATCACTATCCATACTTTCTCAATCATTTCATTTTGATGTATTTTGGGGTAATCATCCCAAATTTATAAAAACACTTTTGTAAGCAATTTTGTAAGATTCTATTAAATTTCTATATTAAGATATATATACATAATAGCCTTTCCAATAACTTTTGTCACTGACCACATCAAGTGCAAATTTTGAAATATATATATTTTAAAGATTTTATTTATTTATTTATGAGAAACACACGGGGGGTCGGTGGCAGAGACATAAGCAGGCTCCATGCAGGGAGCCGATGTGGGACTCGATCCAGGGTTTCCAGGATCACGCCCTGGGCTGAAGGTGGCACTAAACCGCTCAGCCACCCGGGCTGCCCAAATTTTGAAATACTAATAAAATAAATAGATAAATAGGTAAGTATATTTAGATGCATTGAATCATTTTAACCACCTTATGCTTACAAAAATACTAAGTAGGCAATTCCTAAATAAGTAATTTGGCTCCTGAAAAAGTTAGGATGCCACACCTCAAAACAGTAAAAACTAATTTCTGTATTTTCAAAAACAAATTTTGCAAAATTATGACTTGACTAAAAAGAGTTAATCCTAATTCGACAAAGCATAAATAGAAGCTCAACAGAGAAGGTAATCAAAACAAAAGACTTAAATGATCAATCTAAGAATCAGCAGATAGTACTGAGACACCCAAGTGTGTGGATATTATGCATAGATATGTAGATCTTCTCTGCAAATAAACAAAAAGTTTGCTGTCCCAAATGCATTCTTTCAGCTGGTGATGTAATTTTTGACTAATACAGACTCAAAACCAGTCTATTCCATATTATCTGCATTTCAGCTTTGATGAGTTTTATGGTAACTGGGTGACTGATGACCAGGTAACATGGGACCAGTGGTTTCAACATAATTATAACACATCATTTACTAAATCGTCAGAGTCTCCTTCCAAACATCAATCTGCTAGTTTAATAAAAGAAGTGAAAAATCAAGACCCGTTATTACCCCTCCATGAGAGCCCTCAGGGAGGAGAGGAAACTCCTCAACCTAGTGCACAAGGATATTCTGTAATGAGCAGCAGCTATCTCCATGGAGTGAAGATCGAACCTATGGTGTCAAGTTCTCTGTCACTTTTCTTCACAGCCACTAAAAGCCCCAAGGCATCATGTTAACACAGGAAAGTGCTCCAGCAATGGTTAATGAAACTATGATTCCAGCAACCCCCTAGGCAATACCCTTCTGAACTAGAAAACCAGCAAAACTAGTTCATTAACTCTCTTTGAAAGGGATATGCTTTTGTGGCTTCATAAAGATAACAATGTAGAGCTAGAAAAAGAATAAAAAGTCTCAGACTTGAAATACTAAAATGCATGCACTTAGTAATCAGCTTAATGAATGCTTAGTAAGTAAAGAGATTGCACACAAACATATATCCCTGAGAAAGGTGTGTAAAACCCACATTACATGAACAAGGAAAACAATTCCCAGAAGCAAAGATAGAGTTATTTACCTTTTCCTATGGCACCTCTGCATTTATTAAAGGCACAAACATAGATCAACCAAACTCATTTGCCCTGTGGGCATGTTTGGGAGCCTATTTGAACTTTCTTTTTTCTGGTTTCATGTTAGATCCTTTGGAATCTTGACATGGTTTTTAGTTCCAAGTTTGTAGTGGATGATGATATGCCAGTCTAGAAAATGAAATAATTAGCCTGGTTGATATCAAGCTCCCTTCCAAGTGTCTTTTGTTTCTGTTATTTCCTTTTCTCCTTCTTTTCCTTACTCCTTCTTAACCTTCCATTATTTCCCTCCCTTTCTCTATTCCTTCTTTCTATCTTCCCTCACCCCCATTCCTCCTTTTCTGGGTTTCAATGGCAAGTGCAATATTTTCTATATCTCAAAACAATTTATGGATGGTAAACCACAACATTTTCAGGAAATATAAGGAAAATATTATAACCCCCATTGTCAACAGTGCAAAGCAAAATATTCTAGAAGGAGAACATCAGCTTGGTTGTTCTATAGTGGTTGTATGTTATTCCCTAGTGAGAAATAGATTTCCAGCTGGCAGAGGCAAACAGATTATTTTGAATGTACAGTATTAATTTAGTGCAATTACTATGATTAATGTTTTTAGAACAAAATTGTAAGGTTTCCCTAATGAATGAAGCTGAAACATTTATCTTATAATAATGTTGTAGTATTGTATTAATATAAAGTAGAACAAAAAAACTAGAGAAGTATAGAACAGCCAAACCATAAATCTGAACAGCAAGAAATTTGCTTTTAAACATCATTACCTCACTACGATAAAATTTCCTAAATTGAAATGTAGAAAGTTTATTTGAAATTTCCAATTGATATACTATTTCCTGAGGCTTAAATTCAATTTCCAGAAATTATAACTATATGAAAGGGAAAAAAAATCCCAGCAAAAATGCATAGTTACAGATCAAGGCAATTAAAATAGCATTATTGTACAATGAAAGATATAAATGAGATATTGTGATACTTGCAAATACTAAAGAGTAAAGGGCATTTCTCTCTATGTAGAATTTATTTTTAATGAACAAGGAATGGAGTGCAGTGATTAAGAATTTAGTCTCTGAAGTCATAAAATTTAAGCTACATGTTAATCTGTGTGGGCTTTTACAAATTACTGAATATGTCTAAATCAATCTTAAAACTTGTATTCTTGAGTGTACATGAAGACTTTCCAATGGAATGGTGTGGGTGATTTAAGAAAGTCAATTTTCAGAACCTCAAATAAGTGTTGCTGAGCAATATACTTCTAGTCAAGGTACCATGCAGGATCTCCTTTCCCACCTCCGCTATTGCAATTATCCTTTTTCTGGTTGAAAAAAGGGAAAATTCTCATTCAACCCAATCCTTCTTTAGAAAATTATTTTGAGGGATCCCTGGGTGGTGCAGCGGTTTAGCGCCTGCCTTTGGCCCAGGGCGCGATCTTGGAGACCTGGGATCAAATCCCACGTCGGGCTCCCGGTGCATGGAGCCTGCTTCTCCCTCTGCCTGTGTCTCTGCCTCTCTCTCTCTCTCTCTCTCTGTGTGTGACTATCATAAATAAATAAAAATTAAAAAAAATTATTCTGAGCTTTAAAAACTATAGGGGTAGCAAATAAATGGAAAATTTAGATTGCTTGGGTGGGTGATGCTCTTTAAATAAGGCACTTATACCCACTGCATGATTTAGAGCATTGTATTATATTTTACAAAGTAAAAGTATGACACTGCAAATGGAATATTTTGTGTTTTGTTGGAAATTCTGAAATCAAATATATTATGGGCAAAGAAGATAATTTTAATTTCATTTCAAGATCTTATCTCTTCTGTGTTTTAATTATCATCAAAGTATATACTGCTCCTGGGGGAGAAATCTATGAAAATAAGGCAAAGAAAGCATCAGCATGTGACAATGAAGGAAGGGGCACCTCTGTTCCTCCAGGTGACACTAGGAATGCTCTGTCCTTTCTCCTTTCTCTGTATCAATCCCTCGTCCCCTCCTCTCCCTCTCTTAACTGTTCACAACTGTTTCTAAAGAGAAGTCCTGGTGGGTTTTTTTGCAGTAAGTACATGACATTAATGTGTAATTAGTAACTTCCATTTATAAGCTAAGATTACCTTACTTTTAAAAATAATTTGTTTTCTGGTATAGGTTGAAATGAGTCTTTGTAATTTCACTGGCTTCATTAATTATATAATCAAAGCTATTCTTTATAGACAGTAAAAGGGAAAGACTTCTGTTCAGTCCATCCTAGATTAAATAAGAACAAATTAGATAACCACATATTTTTTTAGCATACAAATTAATAAGATTTCATTGAAGTTCCCTAATGTGAGAAGTTGGCCAAAATGAAGTAAGAACACATGGAACTCCTGGGAATGTTTTATATTTCATGTTACTGAATAAAAGTATATGAAAAGCTTTTTGAACCTTCTAGGATTTCTTGGTAACTTTATCATTTTATTAAATGACATAATTTCCAGCAAATGAAAGTTACAAAATATTGTTCATGCACACATACATACACACACACGCACACTCTTAAAATTTATCTTGGTGAAAACACAAGCACATATTTTCTACTCTATTCTAACTCTGCTTAAAATAAGCATAGAGTACACCCTACATTTAGTCTTTTAGTTTTTTGTGGACTAAAACATATGCTTAATATCCACATTTTCCATATGTAATTGCTATAGGAAATATGGAATAATTAAAAAATTATTGTTAAAAAAAAGAAAACCCCTGGAGTATAGCATGAATCATCACAGTGTGATTTTTGAAATTTAAGTTTTCACTAAAATATTTTTTGCTATTAAAATATTTTTTTCTATCCTATTGCATCTTGATAGTGAAGGAAGGAATACCCTGTCTATATCCAGTCATTTGAGTAGCCTGCATGACATTTCTTCCTACTTAATAAGCTTGATGTATAAGACAGAAATCCACAAAGAATTAGTAGTACCGACTTGCTTTCATTTTGTTTAGCAGAAAGCCAAAGAAATTAGGAATAGAGTATATTAACTACTGACTTTTGTGTACATAATGGAGTTCATTATTAAAATAGCAGCATATGTTCTGTAACTGCTTAGAAATTGATACGTATAAGAATAGAGATAATTGTAGAGTAAGAATACATATCTATAAAAACTGAATTTTAATATCTACCTGATTATAACTGTAAATTAAATGAGTCTAGAGGCTGGTAATGTCCAGGGGAAGTCCAATAAATGTGGCTATTGTGAAAAATCAACTTCTAATATTACGGAAATATACCTCATGTTATGGAAATCTTTTAATGTGCTATAGAGCAGCTTAATTTTGCATCAGAATCACACTTAGAGTTCTTTAAAAGCAAATTTCAGAATTTTGAGATATAAAATCAGAAATTCTAAGGTTGATTCTTTAAAACTTTATGCCCTGGTCATTTTGAAACCAACTTGTAGAAATCAATGGTTCTAGACATCTAAGTAGTCATAGATGACTTCTCAAGCAAGCCTCTTTCCATGCTGCTTAGCATGATTAGATTTTAGGCTTCTTAATGCATGTCCAGAATTAAAACCTTTAAAAGTATAGAAACCCAGAAAGATCTTACAAGTTATAATAACTTGAAGTTTTTAAAGATAAGTAATTTTAATATTTTGCTGTATATATTTTTTGTCTTTTTCTTTGTTCTATGAATATGTACGAGAATTCATGGAAAGGCAATGTCACATGGAATACCATCAAATCCAAGATGCCAATGATTGTACTGTTCAGCATTATTTTACGAAATAGTAAAAGAAAAAAAGCTAAGTATTAAATTTTGACAAAATTCTTTCTTAACACAGCTTTTGTTTAGACTTATTGCAGGTACTATTTTAGACTTATTAAGGCACAAATGATATATGACCCAGTCACCTTGGGCACGGGCAGTATAATTTTGTGTTCTGTTAGGGAACAGGAAAATTTTATTAGGATTTCCTATCTGTTTAAACTTATGATTTTATTTTTTCATCAACTGAGCAACATGTTGCTGAAGGCTATAGCGCCTCTGCTGAAAGTCAGCAGGAATTTTCTGTCAAATTTATGTGATGCTTTAATGATAGTTTTATGCTATGCATGAATCTTTGACATTAGCCATTCATTGCTTAGAATTGTCTTCCATCTATTTAATGAGATTAGGAAATTTCTTCTTTCAGTTCCCATTCTTGTCTGGTAATGATACCTCCTTTTCCAGATGTCCCTGTAACAAACTTATCACAGCTTCATCTACTCATTGGGAATTTCTTTTCTTATGGTATGTAAGGCTCCTTATTGTTGATTTGCAAAGATCATAGAGTGAATGTCCATTCAATTTCAGTAGATGGTATCATTTGGTTTTCAAAAGCAGCTGCAATTTATAAACATATCAACAATATAGAAACCTACAGTGCACCATGTATTGGCAGTGTTAATCATTTTATTTTTAACTATTTTAGTACTTATGTAATCATGTCTGATACTTCTTAATTAACTTACATTTTTCTCTTTTTTTAACTTACATTTTTCTAATTATTATTATTTGGGTAACAATGAGATTAAGCAGCATTTTAAATATTTCTTGGGCACTTTCATAAACTCTTACCTTATTTTATTGTGGACTTACTTTCACATTTACAGTTTCAATCCACTTGGTGTATGGTATGAGGTAGGGGTCAAATTTATTTTACTTTTTTTTTTCATTTGCATACCCAATAATACAACATCATGTATTGAATAGTCTATCATTTTCTCACTGCTCTGAAAAACTCACTTTTTAATTGTATTTCTGTTATTTGACATATACAACTTCATTTTTGCTTTATTTCTCTGTCTGTCCTTTTTTTTTAAGATTTTATTTATTTATTCATGAGAGACAGAGAGAGAGAGAGAGAGAGAGAGGCAGAGACACAGGCAGAGGGAGAAACAGGCTCCATGCAGGGAACCTGACGTAGGACTCAATCCCAGGACTCCAGGATCACACCTTGGGCTGAAGGCTGCGCTAAACCGCTGAGCCACCCAGGATTCCCCTCTCTGTCTGTCCTTATACCAACAACCGTCTTACCTATACTAGTTTTGTCAAGTCTTAGTATCTATTAGAGAAAGTTTCTCATTTTTTTCTTTTACTTCAGAATTTCCTGGCTAGTCTTGAATCTTTTAATTCTATATAAATTTTAGAATAAGATTTTTAAATTCTGGAAAAAAAGAAACTGTTGGAGTTTTTTGTTGAGATTGCACTCTCAACCTACAAGTAATTTGAGGAGAGTTGACATTTCAAAATACTGAATCTTCCAATCCATGAAAAGTTTTATCTATTATTAAGATTTTTTACATTTTCTCTCAATATAGTTTACATGTCTCTTTGCAGAGATTTTGCACATCTTTGTGAAATTTAATCCCATGTTTTGCTTTTTCATTTTTGAAATTACTATGAGACTTTTTAAAATGCCCATAAGATTATTAGTGATGTTACGTTTTGTTTTATTTCCTTGTAAAAATATTATTGTTTTATTGTTTTATTTCCTTGTAAAAATATTATTCAGTTTATCCAGGTACTTATCAATGTTTTAGTCTTTTAAAAAAAATCAGCTATTAGTTTCAATAGGTTTCTATAATGTATATTTGTTTCCTATGTTAATAGTTTTGGTTCTTATATTTATAATTTATTTTCTTCAATTTTCCTTACGTGTCATTCATTGCAATTTTCCCAAATTATTTAGAACAGTGCCAAATTCATTAACGTTCAGCCATTCACCTTTTCTAATATAAGGTTGTACATTTTTCCTAATAAATTTAGCTGCACTCCCAAGTTTTGGTATGTAGTGTTTTGTTGTCACTCAGCTCAAAATATTTTCTTTTTTTTTTTTCAAAATATTTTCTAATTTTCATGTTAATTCATCTTTTGACACATATATTATTGTAGAAGTCAATTTTTAAATTTCCAAATATTTAGGGATTTTCTAGTAATCTTTTTTATTGATTTATAGCTTGTTTGTATTGATTTCAATTTTTCTTGGGCTGGAAGCTAAATGTAAAGTTAATGAGAAAGTTTAGGGTCATACCAAATGGTTGACTTGTTAAGTGTCAGTAAGCTGGTGATGAAATTTGGATTGCCTAGAAAAGCCAAAGCAAAGTTTTGTGGGTTTTTTAAAATTATGTTTTGTTTTGCTTTACTTTTTAAATAACATTAATTTATAAAGAAATATGATTTTTAATTATTCCATGAGAGTACTTGTAAAAGTATATTGAAATAAACACGATAAGAAAAAATAAAGGTATCTTAAAGTACTTGTTGTTTTAAAAGCTAAAAGTCCTTGGGGTGATGAACTTTGGAGGAGAAATCTCTCCTAATTATTTAAGTTGTAGTATATACAGTATATACATTTGTTGAGTCCCTACTGTGTGTCATGCATTCTGTAAAATAATCATGATCAGAAGAGCCAGGGTCTTTTTCCTCATAGAGCTTAAAATCTAGCAGACTTTGGGAAATGAGTCAAAACTATGCCACGGTATTATTTTGTTTGGATCTATTCTATCTAAACAGCATATCCATACATATAAGCTAAGACTTTTTTAGGAGCAAATTACATGGTACCATGTGTCTTTCTATTAATAAACTCAAATTTTACAATAAAAAGTGTTTTTCTACCCATGCAAAGACAATTTAACCATGTGTGGAAATAGTTATTTTTGTTATGCAGCATAGAATTTAGACTTTGAAAATACATTACCTAAAACATGCAGAAATTATTACAACTGGAGTTAACTTTGTACAGATTTGCATCATATAGGCAGAGCTGAAAATGTAAGGTAATTTGAGAGTATATTGTAATCCATTTCTTAATGCCTTATGAGAGTTGCACCTTAAGATAAATTATACATGCTAATATACGAGCCAACTTTTTGCTCTATTCTTTAACAAAAGAGAATGTAAGCTCTCATAATATTAATAAATAACATATATCAATATAAAAATAGTAGTTAGGGGACTCCTGGGTGGCTCAGCAGTTAAGCATCTGCTTTCAGCTCAGGGCATGATCCTAGAGTCCCAGGATCGAGTCCCACATCAGGCTCCTTGCATGGAGCCTGCTTCTTCCTCTGCCTATGTCTCTGCCTTCATCTTCTGTGTCTCTTATGAATAAATAAATAAATAAATAAAATCTTTAAAATAAAATAAAATTAGCAGTTAGAGAGTGTGTAGACCACCAAATTAAGTGGAAAAAAAACATATAGGTAATAAGAAGGATCTATTTCCTTTCTATCTTCCTCTAAGATAAACTTGAATAAAACTAGGTTAAAAAAAACATGTCTAAAAGAAAGAAAATAGGACAAGGTATGGTTATTTTTCATTACTATTGATTCCATAATTACAAATTCAGCTATTGCAACCCCAAAATCTATTATCAAAGCTGTTTCAAGATCCTTCATAGACATGTGCAGAAAGTCAAAAAATTTGAGTCACCTTTAGAGCATTGTTCCCAGTGGAGGTCAAACAAGATGATGTTTTGCCTTCTTGTTTCAGCTCTCATTCTGTAAATGATTGCATTTTTTCCAGTTTATTTAGTACCACATTATTTGCAATTTTATGCTTTTACTTGGTGATTTTACTGTTTAAAGTGGATTCCAAAGCATAGTACTGAAATGTTCTGTAGTTTTCCTAAGCATGAGAATGATGTGCTTTACCGAGAAAATACACCTGTTAGAAAAGTTTCATTCAGGCATGAATTATAGTGTTATAGCCATGAGTCCAAGGCTGATGAATCAATAATATCTATTAAATACAATTTTTGTAAAATCAATAAACATATAAACACCTGTGTACTGACTGGTTGGCAACAATGTGACCCGAGACTCTCAGGAACCTAACTCTGCATTTCTCCTAGGAGCAATGGTTCAGGTTCACTAATTCAATGTTCACAACAACATTATAGCACATAACTGCTGTGAATAATGAGAATCAGCTATAGTTTGGTAGGAGCTAGGAAGACAGTTTGGTGAGCATCTGACAAATCTATACATGACAGTACTTAAGAGCACCCAATTTTCGCCAAAATTTTTTTCTCAGCAGTAAAGGAAAAATATCAAACCAAAAGAGACTCAGATTTGGAGAATAGAATGAAGCAAGAATTTGTCTCTAGGGGAACCAGAGGAGGAGAAAATAGAAGCTGAGGCATTATTCTTTAAATAACTTTGGAAACTAGTCCAAAGTTTTCCACTTCCACAAAGTTCACTAGAGATTTTCAAAAGGGCATTCAGTTCCCATAGGATTCATCATTATCTCACCCTGGGTGGTTTAAGATACTGAAGCTAGAAACATTTCCTTATTCATAAGAAGACATTTATTTTGTGTTTTTTTTTAATTGGAGTACATATTCTTTTTTTTCAACTCTTTCTAGATATGTAGTCAAAACTCATCCAATGCCAAATATCAAGTAAAACATGTTGTGCACGCTAGGTGTCTACAAATATCTGCTGAAATTATGAATTAAGGAAAAATGATTTATACATATCTGGGATTCAGGGGTAGAGACAGATATGTATGGCTCTCAAGAGGCTATTTCTAAAGTCATAATACTCTTCATTCCATGAAGCAGTTAATCAGGAAATTTATTTCAAAGAAGTTATCTGTTATACAGAAAGAACTCCAGCCAAAAATATGCTAATTAATGAAAAAATGTCTCTTATTGTTTGTAAATAAATTATAAATATTTTATGAGAAATCTCAATTATTCAAAGCAAAATCACCTAGGTGCTATATACTTGGATCCTCCATAAATCAATTTTAAAATAGAAACAAATTGATTAAGAAAAATATGATTCCTCTCTAGAAAGAGTCATTTTCCTATTGAATAGTAGGTGATTATCTCAACATTTTCAACAGTTTAAAACCACAGACAGCTGGGCAAATGATTAGATCTGACTTAGAGTCCATTATCTTTAAAAACTCTAGCTATGAAGAAATTAATAGGCTTCTTAATCTTCAATTATGAGTTTAAAAGAAAGGGCAAGGCTTGGTGGGAAATTAAGACTGGCATGAACCAGAATTGTAAATTATTTGTAAACTGAGAGGTTAATAAGTGTCAGAAGAAAGTCTTTGTGTTTGAGAGAGATAATAACATAATGTGTATTTATTCTAGAACAGGGATGGACAAACTCTGGCCGTTGGGCCAAATCTAGTCAACAGCCTGTAGTTACACTTTTACTGAAATACAATCATAATTATTCATTTATGCATTGTCTTTGACTGCTTTCTCACTACAAGAGCAGATTCACTAGTTAGATAAAGACCTTATGGCCCTCAGAGCCTAAAATATTTACTATGTGAACCTTTACCAAAAAAATTTGCCAACCAACCCTTTCCCATGTAGAATTAAGAATAAGGCTCCATGCATTCTGTTTGGTTTACCTTTCTTTTTGCAGATGTTTTTAATAATTTCTTAATATCAAGTGAAATGCATAATGTAAAATATCAAATTTGATTTTCAATGAATAAATCTTCCTTCCTTTTTACTAAATAGATATTATATCTTTATATATTCTGTTTTTGCTTTTAGCATCTATCCTATCATAAACTGTATTGTTTTATTAAACCAAATATTTCTGATACTAACTATAGAAAATTAGACTGAGAAAACGGAATACTGTATAATATAAATAACATATAATTATGTGATTTGACTCTCCTTCTTTTTCTATTTTCATTTTTCACCCATGGATCTAGGAGCTGATGCTGAAAAATTAAAAATAATAGTATAATTGCTTGTGTCTGACATAAGCTTGTTGTCTACCTTGTAACCAGTTTTGCTGGAGCTTCAGTTTCTTACTTCTGATATAGCATATTATTTTTTAAATAATACTTCATTTGGTTCAAGTTGATTTGAAAAGATGTGTTGCTCTCATTTTTCAGTGTCATAATTTCCTTTGAACCCTGACACTATTATTATATTAAATATGTTTCACTTCATTAAATAGTACTGCCCTTACTGAAGAAATGTAATATCCTTTTTAGAAAGAAATCAAACTCTTGGAGAAATATAGGTTAAATTATTTAAAATAAGTGAAGAAACAAAACCACAACCCCATATTTAGTATTATATTTTGCCAAATATCATATTATAACGACAAAGGAAAGAATAATACAAAGCACACAACCCATAGTCAAAGCACAGAGTATGTGGATTACCACAGAGTTTGGTAAGTTATCAGTCAACTGATAGCCTTAACTTATTGAAGATGAAAATTTGAGGGACACAGAATTATGTTGGCCAAAAGAAATACATTTACTTTTGATTGTCTAATGCTATCTTTTGAAGTGAAATTAAGAATATGCAAGTAAGTTTTGCATTTTCTCAGTCTTTTTGATGATCTAAAGATATGTAATTGAATAAAACTTGAATGGAATTATAATAAAACAGAATGTCTCACAATTCCTGCTGAAGATAAAAAAAAAAAAAAAAAATCCCAGTAGCTAATAAGCTTCTCTACATTCTGAAGAGAAACTCCTAGGAATACAGTCACAGAATTTATTAAGATTTGACCAGACTTTCTTTATCCTTCACTCTCACAACCTCTGGCAGCCCAAATAAGAGAAAATCTCAAATACATCAGAGGGAAGAGCTTATCTGTGTGTTTAGTTGTGTAATATTAAAAACATGGTATTACTGTCTGCCCCCAAGCTAGTTGGATTCTGGGAGAATCATGCTCAGAGACTTAGGGAGCATACTGAAGGTAAGGCTCACATAACATTCCCCACACGGTTGGTTATGGAGCTGGAGAAACTTGTGCCCTAGTACTGCAATGGACTTGGGTGGGAGAATTTTTGGATGAGACTGGCAAATATCTCCTAGAAGTTTCAAGGCATTTGTGAATGTACAGGCTAAAAGCAGATTCTCTTCTATACATTTCTGAAAATTTCATTCCAGAGAGAACAACCACAGGAAAATGGAACAAGATAGGGAAACACAGGGAGTGCTACATATGTCCACTGTGTGAATTAGGCTTGACATAAAATATAGGATAGCTGGTTCAGTTTGAATTTCTGGTAGACAGCAATAATTTTTAATGTAAACATGTCCTCAATATTGTATGGAACATACTTATTATAAAATATGATTCCTTGTTTACCTGAAATTCAAATTTAAGTTGATGATCTGCATTTTTATTTGCTATGACAAGCTTAGCTACAATGCATGTGTGAATTAGTTAAAATACTGCTACTTGCTACGACAAACTCCAAAGTGTATAATGGTTCTTACTCATGAAAATTACAAAGGAGCAAGTAGCTCTTCTTTAATTGGATCCAGATTTATTTCATCTTATGGCTCCATCAATTTCAAAAGTGACTTGCTAGATCTCTGTGTTTAGCTGGCTAAAGGAGGCAGCTGTGAAAAGAATATGGAACATTGTACATGGAAAATTCTAGTGAACTAGCCCTGAAAATGGCACCACACTCATATTTCATTGACTAGAACTCCATCATATATCCGTATCAAATTCAAGGAAAGCTGGAAAATGCAGAATAGCTTTATATCTAGGAAGAAAATGAATTTGGTATACAAGTAGCCAATCTCTAGCACACTGAATTCCCATGTACCAGTGGAAATTCTGGAAATTACTTCACCCAAAATTTCTTTAAAGGACCTGGCCCAGGGCAGCCCCAGTGGCCCAGAGGTTTAGAGTCACCTTCAGGGTGTGATCCTGGAGATCTGGGATTGAGTCCCATGTCAGGCTCCCTGCATGGAGCCTGCTTCTTCCTCTGCCTGTGTCTCTGCCTCTATCTCTCTCTGTGTCTGTCATGAATAAATAAATAAAATCTTAAAAAAAAATAAAGGACCTGGTTCAGAAAGTATTTTCCATAAGAAGAGATTCAGCAATGTAATGTATACCTGTGGGTGAAGGCAAAATGGAGAGCTAAGAAGGATTTCTAGTGATTAGACAGAGTGTATTTCCCATATCAGTAAATTATTCAATGTGAAAGATAATCTCCATAAACCCACAAGTACAATGCAAAAGAAATTCAGCATTGAGATACTTTTAATACTACACAGAATTTAAATGTTTATTCCTCTTTCACTAATACCTTTTTCACCCCTGTAGGAACCATGAAGACAGGGAAAGAAGATAGCCAGATGAAAGAACAGATTATACATCTATACTGCAGGTCAGGCCAAGCTTAGAAGTAGGAAAAATGAGGAATGAAAATCTTTCAGTTGAATGTGGTAATGAATTTACTTGCTAATCAACACATGAAAGTGACCAAAAAGTTGTCATTTCTATTCAGATGTACTCAAAGCTCAGAGAAGAAAGATCTAAAATGGAATTAAAGACAATGGTTAATTAAAAACTCCTTAATGTCCTACTTATAGCCTATTATCTACCACCCAGTTTCCTCAATAAACTTGGTTATATATGAAAAGGAGAAGTTATCAAGTAGGCTTTTCTAATTTCTGGATGTTTCTAGCCTCACATAATACCTATTAGTAATCAACAAGTGTTTCCTCAGAAGAAAACCTTTTCTTTTTTGGTTTTTTTTTTTTAATCCTACTGAATTTTAAATAACCTTCTGTCTTATATATAATTGAATTCCAGTCAGGAACAGCTAAAGTATAGAACTAGGTGGAAGTTTTGCTTCATGTTGTCTGGTGCAGATTGATCCCAGAGGCCAAAAGCTCTAGTACAAGACTTAATTGAAGGGAAAAACAAAACAAAACAGAAAAGAAAGAAAGAGAGTTGTGAAAATTGGCAATAAAAACTTGCTACAAATCATAATTGCTAATAAAAGGCTACAGTTGTTCTTTTGATAACATTGCTTATGGCATATAAAGTTCCCCTGGGTTATGCTTAAAATATTTTAAATCTCATACTAGGATTATTAAAACTTAACAAAGACTACTTATATTTCTTAAAGTATCATAAATATTTTACTGCAAACTATTTTGATATATATGAAAATAAGATGATCCAAAGATAATATTTTTGTTGTATTTCATTGTTGTAACTCATCTTTTAAACAATTCCCAAGTTCTCTAACTGACTAGCTAGGAAACAATACTGAAAAAAGAAAAAGCAATAATCAGACAAGCATGTGTATCTCTGTAATTTATCACTTATGTGGGAAGATACTGGCTTTTACTTTTGCATAAAATAGGTGTTCAAGAAATGTCTTAGATATTGATGCATTATCATTTCTATAAAAATTAATGTGCTGTTAATACTCCAGTAGGCAGAAAAGAAGTCAATATCAGAAAGAATGTATATCAGCTTTATGTTATGATATTCTTGATATTATGAGTTCATTTATTAAAAAGGTAAAGTAGCCACATTTTTCAACAATTTTTTTTATAATTCTCACAAAGTTTCTTTAAAAATCATCTGTTCTGTAAATGTAAAATAATAAAGCCACTATGAAAAACTCTATGGAGTTTATTCAAAAAATTAAAAATAGAACTACCATATATGATCCAGCAATTCCACTTCTGGATATATAGTTGACCTCTGAATGACATGGTTTTGAACTGTATACATCCACTTATTTGTTTTCAATAAATACAATACAGTGCTGTAAATGTATTTTCCTCTTCCTATGATTTTTCTCAATAGCATTTTCTTTTCTCTAGCTTACTTTATTGAAAGAATAAATAGTACACATAATATAGAAAATATGTGTTAATCAACTGTTTTTCTTATTGGCAAGGCTTCTGGTCCACAGTAGGCTATTTGTAGCTAAGTTTTGGGAGAGTCAAAAGTTATATGCAGATTCTTGACTGCATGGGGATTGACACTCCTCACCCTTGTGTTGTTCAAGGCTCAACTGTGTATCCAGAGAAAATGAAACCATTATCTGAAAGAGATATCTGTACTCCCACATTTGTCATAGTATTATTCATAATAACCAAGATTTGGAAAAAAAACCTAAGTGTCCATCAACAAAATAATGGATCAAGAAAATGTAGTACACATATATAATAGAATATTATTCAGTCTTAAAAAAAGAAGGAAACCCTTCAATTTGCAACAACATGAATGAACTGGAGCATGTTATGCTAAGCAAAATAAGCCGGACAGAGAAAGACAAACACTGCATGGTATCATATATATGTGGACTCCAAAAAAAAAGTCAAACTTACCAGAGCAGAGGGTAAAAAATAGTTTCCAAGGCCTGGGGGTGGAAGAAATAGGTAGAGGTTGGGGTTGTTGAAAGAATACAAGTTACAGTTGTAACTTGCAAGATGAATGAGGTCTGAGGTTCTAATGTATAACATGGTGACTACAGTTGACAACACTCTATTGTATAGTTGAAATTTGTTAAGAGACTAGAACTTAAATGTATTCACACACACACAAAAAAGAGTAAGAGGTAAATATGTGAGGTGATGGATCATGTACCAGATCATCACATTGTGTTCCTTAAATACCTTATAATGTCATTTGTCAATTTTACCTCAAAAGAGCTGAAAATTATCATCTATTTGATATATTTTAATAAGCTTATTATCAATCGCTAAAAAGAAACCTGTGCAAAGCAGGTATTCAATGACTCTTTCAGATAAAAGAGCCATCATACCCCACTACTTAACTCACAAGTCACCCAGAAAGGCAGTGTGAACACCAAAAGGATATAAAATATATCAATTAGGAGTTCAATTTAAAAAAAAAAATTGTAAAGACCAGAGTCACCAAAAAATAGCTGATTTCTCCTAGCCTCCTGATTCCAGTGTTTATAGGTTCATTCTCCTCATCTCCTCATTCTCATTTAGGACTTAACCAAATGATAGGCAGAGACAGTAATGCATGATTAAAATCCAAGCATGATTCAAAGCATGGGTTTTAGAGACAAGTTACCTAAGTCCAAATCTTGATTCTTCTATATACTAGTTATGACTCTCAAAAATTATTTAAAATTTCTGTGGCCCATTTTCTCACAGATGAGATGAGGACAATAATAACGATGTCGTGGGGATTCAGTGATTTAACATATATAAAACCACTTACAAGAGCCTAGAATATAATAAACACTATGTAATTTCTAGTGCTTCTTCCCTTTAGGACTTAATCTACCTTTATTTCTCTGAATCTGCTTATATTGATTTTTTTTTCAATAGTAACCATTTTTAAGTATACAGTACAATGGCATTAATTGCACTCACAATATTGTGCAACCATCAGTATTATCTAATTCAAAACCTTTTCCAGGGGATCCCTGAGTGGCTCAGCGGTTTGGCGCCTGCCTTTGGCCCAGGGCGCAATCCTGGAGTCTCGGGATGGAGTCCCACGTCGGGCTGCTTCTCCCTCCTCCTGTGTCTCTGTCTCTCTGTCTCTCTCTCTCATAAAAATTAATTAATTAATTAATTAATTAATTAAAACAAAAACAAAAACTTTTCCATCATTCCAAACAGAAGCACTATAAACGTTGTACAATACCTACCCATTCATCCTTTCCTTCATCCCCTGGTAAACTTTATATCTAAGGGTGGATTTATTTAAAAATTAAAAAGGTTGGGATGCCTGGGTGGCTCAGTGGTTGAGTGTCTTCCTTTGGCTCAGAGTGTGATCCTAGGGTCCTGGGATAGAGTCCCACATTAGGCTCCCATTAGGGAGCCTGCTCCTCCCTCTGCCTATGTCTCTGCCTATGTCTCTGCCTCTCTCTGTATGTCTCTTATGAATAAATAAATTTGAAAAAAATCTTTAAAAAATTTTAAAAATAAAAATTATAAGGGTTTATATATTTTTATTACACACAGTAAACAATCTTTAGTTTAAGGTTATAACTTTCACAGGTAAATTTTTTAATTGTTTTAAAAATTTTGACATTAGAAAAAAGCCAAAAAAGCTTAATATGCCTTTCAGCACAGGTCTATGCTTAAATATTCACATCTCAAACCTCTTTTCAAAAGACTTTTAAAAAAATGGCTAAAAATAATTTACAATTGGCAATGATTAAAATCTCCTTGTCTTTGGAAGGGCATATTAATGACTCATATGAATTTAAAGTTACAAGCATTTAACAGTTTAATCAGGCATGCAGTTTGTACCAGAATACAAATGGTCTTAAACTGTCACTGCAGTTGTTTTTGGAGTGATTATTTTATCAAGAAAAGCATACTTCACCAAAACCACAGCATCAACTTTCAAACACTCTTTTTTAGGAGTTTTTGACTTTCAACTTTGGATAGAACTGCATTTAATTTCTGCATCTCTTACATATGGAGTATATCATAGACTCCATTAGGCCATTCACAAGACCTGCAATATCCAGAACAATGAGGCCAGCCTCTTCCTATGTCAAGAGAAGCACACAGGGTAAATATGAAACAAAAAGGATAATAATTGTTGCAGGCAAACTTGTTTCAAACATTTTCTTCAGTTGTTTCACAAGGCCCATGAAAAACTCATCTGGAGGAATGCAGGAGTATATCCCAGGGTATAAAACAATGCAAAAAGTTTTATGCCACCAGGAAGTAATACCAATCCAGTTCCAAGGATAGCAGAGAACTGCTGCATGCAAAGCATTTGTCAATCAGGTAATAAAACTACAGAACCAGGACCTTTTCAGTCAGGCCCTGCTCTTTTTCATTCTGGTCACTCTGGATCCTCTACAGCTTCTCCATGGCCATTAATTTTCTCAGGCTACACCAACAGCCATTATTTCACCTGCCTTTCTTGCCTAGCAAGAAACTCCTGGTAACCTGTCTATGAATTTGCCTATTCTAGTTATTTCATTAAGTAGAATCACACATTAACTGTCTTTTTGTGTATGATTTATTTCACTCAACATAGATTCCAAGAATCAGAATTTCATTCTTCAATACTATTCCATTGTATATATTTACATTTTGTTTATGCATTCATCTACTGAGGACACATAGGATATTTCCATCTCTTGACTACTGTGACTAATGCTGCAATAAACATTGGCATCTAAATACTGATTTAGGTCCCTGTTTTCAATTTTGGAGGATATAAATAGAGGAGTAGAAGGGTTGAGTCATATGGCAACTCATTTATATAGCTTTCTGAGGAATAGCCAAACTGTTCACATCTTACCTTCCTTATCTTACCTTCCTTATCTTACCTTTTTCATTCCTGCTGGCAAAGTATGAGGGTTCCAGTTTCTCCACATCCTTACCGACTCTTGTTATTTTCACCTTTTTCTTTCATTATATTCATCCTAAGCACATGTGAAGTGAAATCTTGTTGTTTTGATTTGCATTTCCCTAATGACTAATGATGTTGAACATCTTTTCATGTTCTTATAAACCATTTTCATGTCTTTGGAGAAATGTTTATTTGAATTCTTTGCCCATTATATGTCTTTTTGCTATTGAGTTTTAAGAGTTCTTTATAATGTTGAATTTTAAATGCCTATCAGAAATGTAAATATTTTCTCCCATTTTCTAGTTTTTTTTCAATTCCTGATAATGTCCTTTAATACATGAAATTATGTATTAACATTAAATTTTGATGAAATTCAATTTACCTTTTTTGTTGTTGCTGTGCTTTTGCAGTCATATTTAAGAATTAGTTGCCAATTCCAAAGTCATGAAAATTTATCCCTATATTTTTTCTAAAAATTTTATGGTTTTATCACTAATATTAATATGGTTCATCCATTTTTAGTTTTTATATGATATAAAATAGGTGTCCAACAAAATTCTTTTACATGTAGAAATCCAACTGTCCCAGCACTATTATTGAAGAGACCAGAGATCTTCCTCAGTTTACAGTGAGTTTCCACCTAATAAGCCCATAATAAGTTGAAAATAGTCTAAGCTGAAAAATGCATTTAAGACATTAATAATAATCTACTGAACATCATACCTTAAATGTGCTTATAACACTTACATTAGCCAACAGTTGCACAAAACTACCTAACACAAAGCCTATTTTATAATAAATGTTGAATATCTTATGTAGTTTGTTAAATGCTATACTGAAAGTGAACAACAAAATGGTCATATGGGTACAGAATGGTTTTAAGTGTATTCCCTCATCATTATAAGGCTGATGGAGAGCTGTAGCTCTCTACCACCACTCAGCATTACAAGATAGTATTGCATTGAATATCACTAGCCCAGAAGATCAAAGTTCTAAGTATGATTTCTACTGCATGTGTATCACTTTAGTACCATCATAAAGTCAAAAAAATCATTAAGTGGAACTATTGTAAGTCAGGGATCGGCCTGTCTGTATTCTTTTCCCATTGGGTGGACAAGGCACTCTTGTCAAAAATCAGTTGGCCATAGCTCTATGTTTTTATTTCTGTATTCTCAATTTTATTCCGTTGATCTATTATTTATCCATATTCTTGCACCATACTGTTTTGACTACTGTAGATTTGCTGTGAGTTTTGAAAGTGCAAAGTGTGAATTGTCCATCTCCTGTTCTTGTTTTTCAAAATTGTTTTGGCTGTTTGGGACCTTTTGCAATTTCATTTGAATCTGAGTATTGGCTTTTCCATGTCTTTACAAAAAGTTGCTTAAATTTTGATAAAAGATTGTGTTGAGTCTGTAGATTCTTTGAGCAACAGCAACATTTTAACAACTAAATATTCCTACCCAAGAACATGAAATGTCTTTCCATTTATTTAGGTCTTCTGATTTTTGTTTGTTGATCTTCTACCCTACAATTTTGCTGAATTCATTTATTAACCTCAGTGGCTTTCTTAGGTTGATTTTCTTAAAAGAGAGCTCTCATTTTATCTCTATAATCCCTTCATTCCCACTTATAAGTTTAAAAAGAAATATCTTTATTTTTTTATAGACTTTTAAATTTATTTATTCATCAGAGACACACAGAAAGAGGTAGAGACATAGGCAGAGGGATAAGCAGGCTCCCCTCAGGGAACCCAATGCGGGACTTGATCTTTGATCCCAGGATCACACCCTGAGACCAAGGCAGACACTCAACTGCTGAGCCACCGGGGGATCCCAAAATCTTTAATTCTGATCTCCTCATGAAATTCAAGAGAGTCCAGGAACCACCTAAAATAACAAGGCAGGTTTACTGTGTATGTAGTTTTCTGGAGAATGGGTTAATTGCTTGCATAGTAATCTGTCCCTCCTTTCAAAAAAATTAAGATCCATTGTTATAAAGGGAAACTAACATTGTCAGAATTTCTAAAACTTCACCTTGTTAAGAGGCATCTGGGTGACTCAGTTAAGTGCTTGACTCTTGGTTTCAGCACAGGTCATAATCTCAGGGTCATGAGATCAAGCTTCAAGTTGGGCTCTGCACTTAGCATGGAGTCTGCCTCTCCCTCTCTCTCTCTCTTTCTCTCTTTTTCTCTCTCTCTCCCTCTCCCCACTCTCATGTATTCTGTCTCTCTCTCTCAAATAAATAAATAAATTATTTTTTAAAAATTCACCTTATTAAATTACTGGAAAATAATGTATGATAATGACAGAAAACCCAGGATATTGATCTTCTTACTGAATAAAATAATGTATATCTGTATGTTTCCACTTCTCTTGATTTAGAAGGGAACAGAATAAATCATATTCTGTATGAAGATTCTTAGATATTTTTACAACTAAAACATCAGTTGGATAAGTATGTATTAAATATACATATTTCCTATCAGCACCTTGGTCTTTGTGTGGTTATAGAGCAATAATTCTTAAATTGTGGTCCTTGAACAGCAAGAGTAGCAATAACTGCAAACAAACTAGAAATGCAAATTTTGTGGCTCTAGCCTGGACCTACTGAATCTGAAACTCTGAGAAGAGGCCAAGCAATCTGTGTTTTAACAAGAAGATTCCGAAGCAGAGGAAATTTTGAGACCCACAAATAAATGAGGACAATAAAATGTCCGTGATCTCAGGTGAATGGCTTCTTTACTTCCCTGCTTTAATTTCCCAAAGCCGGGATCCCTGGGTGGTGCAGCGGTTTGGCGCCTGCCTTTGGCCCAGGGCGTGATCCTGGAGACCTAGGATCGAATCCCACGTCGGGCTCCCGGTGCATGGAGCCTGCTTCTCCCTCCGCCTGTGTCTCTGCCTCTCTCTCTCTCTTTCTCTCTCTCTGTGACTACCATGAATAAAAAAAAATTAAAAAAAAAATAATTTCCCAAAGCCAGTATCAGATCAGAGGAATTGATTATACTCAATATTCAACAAATATTTACTTTGAACAGGCAACTATTACCAAATTAAATCCTAAACTAGATTCTGGGAACAAGGAAAAAATGCAAAGCATCTGCATTCAGGGATCCACAAACCTATGTAAAAGCTATTTGAATCCCTGATAAGGTAAAGGCTATAACAGAGTTATCCCCAGGGAGTGCCATTAGAACCTAGAGGAATATGACCTAGCTGCCTGAGTGGAGTAGGCAGGGATAGTAGAAAGTTACTCAGAGGAAGAGAACCTATGCCAAGTTTTAAAGGATGAATAGAAGTTCCCCAGAATAACAGTGGCTGAAGGGTATTTCTTGTAGGGTAATTATACATGTAAATATGTTACAGCAAGATTATGTGAGGGTTTAGGAGATACCACATCTTTCCCTTTAGTTGAGGCACAGTGCACACAGAAGCTGACTGTGCATGGCTAAAAGTGAAACTGTAGAGATTATAAAGCCTGGATCATAAAGAACCTTGACTACCATGCTTAGGTAGGTGACATTGGTTGAGAAAGCAATGGGCATCATGGAAGCATGTTAAGCCAGAAAGGAAAACAAAGATCCTTGGATTTTAGAATAATGATTTTGCCAACAGATTAGGTGATGACTGGGAAAGAAATGGGAGTGGAGAGGGAGAAGTGTGTTTGATGTTCATTATATACTTATTACAATAACTTGCTAAGATGTCAAAAGTGAAACAGTAGTTTAGATGCATATCAGTATGAATTTGTTCACAGCAATAAAATTTATGACTTCAATTTCCTATTATTTATAACATGTAAGTGATGTCCTTATTGCCATGAGGGGTTAAACCTCTTAAACAATTGTCTTTTAAAGATCTCAATAAAGAATGTAGTGAGCCTATTATAAAGTATTTGTTTTGTTTTAAGTCAAATGAAGAAAAATGTCTGCACAGCTGATTTTTTTCATTTTTCTCCAAATTAGTCACTTCAAGATACATTTGAAATGTATACTTAGAAGCATATTTACTAAATAATTGGTTTTTAAGTCTGATCCATGTATGTTTCAGTTTAGGATAGAAGAAAATAAAGCACTTGTGTTCAAAATAGTAGTATGTAGCTTTAATAACATGGATTTTTCAAGATGGATATGCCATTTTCTTTGTTCTTACTGAACCTATATTTACACTCAATTGATTATTTTCAAATTTGGTTCTCTATCTTAGAAAAAAAACATTTGTACAAGTAAAGATAATAATTTTCTTCTTTACGCTTTTTATTCTTCCTTCCTAACATTTCTGTCACACTTATTCAGGGCCTTTACATGAAATAATATTCTTCTTTCTTCTTATGTTCCTTCTTCCTTTCTAATTGCTTGAGGGTTATAGATTCAAAGTACTTGTATACCTACAAGTGTAAGAGCCATCTCTCATTTACCGAAAGAAACTACCATCATAGGCAGCAATAGTCCATGAAGGGCTAGATATCATATGTAGCTAGATCAGGGAAGACTGAAACATATGACCATCGAATTGAAAAATTAATACTAATTTCTGATTAAGCAGATGGAATATAGTAATACCGGAAATCTAAACTTGCAAAGAAAGATTTTCATTTTAATAATGAAAGAAGGTAAATTAGTAAATTGTTAAGAAAAATCATCCAAATTTATAAAAACCCAAAGAAGGGGTGTCATGTCCCTTCAAAGTCATACTGGAATATTGTCTCATAGACCTGTGCAAAGATTCTGTAATTATCTAGGCCTTTATTTGACTTGCTGTTTATTATTAATTAGGTCTCAGAGTCTATGGAATTACATGTTAACTTGTGGATTTGTGTCTGGTAGAGATGTGAATTATCTGTCTGACAGAAAAGATAGCCCCAAAGATTGTAGTTTTGTTGCCTTGTTGAACTTTAAGCAGTTTTATACCCTACTTGTTCTCAGCAGAAGGAGCTAGGAGTATTTCTGGAGCCTCTTTTATGAGGCATTAATCTCATTCATGAAGTTCTGCTCTCTGACCTAATCACCCCCCAAAAATCCACCTCCTAATAATATCACCTTTGGGTGTTAAGATTCAGTTTATGAATTTTGAGAGAACACACTCACACTATAATACAGCCAAGTGTGTTGACAACTGTGTTGTCAACTTGGCTAAGTACTTTCTCCAGAACTGCCTTTCTAGTCTGTCTCCATATAAGGTGGACTACCAGAGATATTGTTCATGAGAGATGGAGGACAAAAAGCCCTGTCAGTTTTGTAGCATGAACCTGCGTTCTCCTTATTATCCTGTTAAACACTAACCTAGGTGCTGCAGTGAAAGGATTTTGCAGATATAAATTGCGTAACTAATCAGTTCTCTTAGAGAGATTTGAGTGGACCTGACTTATTCTTAGGGAAGCTTTCCCTGAGAACACACCTTGGGTCCAGTTGGGTTTTAGTTTGCTCCTAATCATCCTTTCCTGGCTGCCTTGCACAAAAAGCTTTGGCCAATGCCTGTGGGTGCCAGCCTGCTTGTGATCTCCCCTTCTTGACTCTCTGTCCTATTTCAGACTTGTTTCACCAGTCCCAACAATTTATAAGCCAATTCTTGAAATAAATAAATATGTGTTTGAGAAGGGGAAAGATATATCTATATATCTTACTTATTCTGCTTACCTGGTTCAACCCTAATAAACTACATGAATGCCTTAAATAAACCCTTGACATGCTTACTCCGTATTTGTATGAGAGGAGTCTTTTTTCAACTTTTAAAGACTTTCACTTTGACAAGGTAAAAAGTGAGTATCAGCAATAGTTCTTTGGGGCTCTGCTAAACTTAAGAAACCAAATTTGGAGGCACCTGTGGCTCAGTCAGTTAAGTGTCTGACTCTTGAATTCCTCTCAGGTCTTGATGAGGGTCCTGAGTTCAAGCCCAGAGTTTGGCTCCATGCTGGGTGTGGAGCCTATGAATAGAGAAGAAAAAAGAAAAGAAAATAAACCAAATTTTTTGTCTATTTGTAACAAGTTTCTTTCCATGGTTCCAAAGTAACTAGCAGTGAGTTGTAATAGGGACAGCATTAAAGAATGATCTTATATAACAATAATAATAATTATCATTATTTTTGTTAATATTTAGAAATAATATTATTTAGAAAGTAGTTTGATTTCTTATTTTGCTTATGCAACCCAGTTCAATTTTGATGTGTGACTTTGCAAGGATTTTTCAAACAAGATATTCTAGATCTAAAATGTTCACTGACAGTTGCTTATTTTGCTTATCACCCACTTGATCTGATTGCTTTAGCCATGCATAACAGACACAGGAAAAATACAAGGGACATAATAACCAGGAAAGCTACTGTGGTCAAATGCTGCATCCTATCAGTCAGTTGAAATCAACAAGATGGAATGGCAGCTAAGAAGGAACTTTGGGAAAGGCCAACTATTTATGTTAAGTGTTTCTGTCAATTGAGTCAAAAACATGACTCATGATGACTTTTGGCAGCTGGAGGGACAGAAAAGATTATTATTTTTTCCAAATGTGTCCTTGGAGAATTGCATCTGGTGAATAAGCATCCTTTTAAAATAGCCCTTGAGATTAGAAAAGGATGGGTTAAAGGGGGATGATAATTAAAAATTGGAAGAAATGCAAGTGAATAAGAAAATGGCACAGAGGAAAAGACAAAAAAATATTTTTAAAGACCAGGAAAAGACTCTTTTTCAAATCATTGCCCTACACCACAAAGGGAAAAGCAACCAGTCTGTGGGATTCTCTGCTGGTGACTCAACAGAGGCATGATTAGCTGTAGCTCAGATACGGACCAGGTCCGTGAGCCAAGTAGGGCCCTTCCTAGACAGGGAGGGGAGCCCGCAGACCTCCGTTCCTTGTGACTGGAAGAGGAAGGGCGTAGTCTGTTTGCACTTCTCCTGCATTTCATCACTTCAACTTGTGATGTTTTCATTCACTTAAAAAAAATGATGAAGTGATCCCCAATGGGTGTGTTTCACTTTCGAAACAATAAAGACGTCTGTTTTCTTTGGTGATGCTGGAAGAACAAATTTTCACCAACTGCTTTTTCCACATTACACAGGGAGGGTATTCAATATCCAAGTGGGTGGCTCCCTCAAAGGGACCAATTTTGGAAACCCCCACCTAGAAAAACATTGTGGATTTTTATGGTTCTTTTCATCCAAAGGTCTCAGGGGATTACCAAGCAAAATATGAGATCCTTGACAATATTTCGAGGTGGTAGCAGACAAGAATTGCTGACACCCTTGGCAGATGAAAAAAATAGCCAAAATGAGGGTACCGTGAGGCAGAAAGTAACAGTAGAACCAAAAATCAGACCAACAGAACCAATAGATGGTATGCCTCAAATTTCTTCTACCTCTGAAACTTTGGTATGCCTCTGTCATAACAATCATCTCGCTGTGATTACACATAAATAATATCCCTTTAATAAAATACTGCCACCACCTATGTGTCAGTGTGTACACCAAATCAAACTTCCTGAAAGAGGCTCACATTTTCAAGGTCTAAGGCAATTTCCAAGATATATGTCCCATAATCCTGAATATTTCAGAATATTTTTTACCTTTAATAATAGTAACATTCTTGTGGTTGATATTAATTTACTATGTGATTAACAGTCAATTTGGAGGATGAACTATGCATATAAGAATTATTGGGTTTTATTTCACTAAAAACTGAACTTTCAGTAAAATATGCCTTTGGGCTTTATTTTGCAAGTGGGTTATTTAAAGTTGATAAATGGGAGGGAAAAAAGATCAGCAAATGCATCTTTTATATTCTTGAAATAGCTATGCTTTAGTTTAAAAATGAATTTTTTTCTACATTTCCAAACAGTCCGTTTTGCATTTCACTATACTGTTGACTATAATTCAGGATGACTATAAACTTGAGAGTTTTCCCAGGAACAGGGTAAATCAATTAGCATGAGTATTATTCAGTCACTAGAAATGCAAAACAAATAGCCAGATACTTCCTTATCCTTCCTATCGAGACACTTAAAGACACTTCCTCTAAGTTCCAGAGCTCAGATTCAAAATATACCTTTTATGACCTAAAGGACATATCATCAATGGGCTGCAGGGAAAGCTCTTTTTTGTAATGTTAGTAAAAATCTATGACAAATCAGTCTCATTTCCAAGTTTCAGAAAATTCTTTATATACATATTTCAATATATTTAAAACACTGAATCTAGAATTGGAGACCGTTAAATGGTTCATATTTATTTTCTTGAATTTCAAAATGTACCCAGTGCCAAAAAGCCTCTGGGTGTGTGTACAAAATTTGTAAAAATACATAAAAACCTACTGAACCAAAACCACAGTGGAACTCACAATAACTTTCCAGACAGCATAATTCACCACTTAGTCACTAGGGAATGCCAATCTCAAAAGATAGATTTTTATACCAAGACAAGAAGATCAACAACAACAAAAAAATCCCCTCTAAGATTAGGAACAAAAGGAAAGTCCAACTCTAATGGACTTAAAACAATATTGGTATTAATGATAATAATAACAAGTTAATTGCCTAGTCTCCTATGCCAACATTTAATCAAAAGGTTTTTTTAAACATTGTGTCTTTTGAAATGAAGCTGAGTAACTAAGAATATTAGAGTTATGGTATTAACCACTTTCTATTTATTGTACATTGAGCTCTATATTTCTTCCTGGTTTCCTATTAGATTAGTAGAGAAACGAAATTAAATATGTTTAGCCACATGAGAGAATTACAGTGAATTATTGACTCTCATCCCTCTGTTCTGAGCCCAGGTAAGAAGTACAGTAAGTCGCATCCACTCTTGTCTCCAACACATAACCACACTTGGTTTCTTCTCTTTGTCTCCTGCCCATTGCCCTAATTAAGTCAGGAAGGATCTCCCGTGGTCAACCAAACCAGCTCCCCTCTGCTGCTTCTTCTTTTCTGTATCTGGCTCTTCTTCACTATCCCTCTGCCCCTACAATTTCTCAGCTTGGTCTCTCCTCAGCAGTTAAATTTATCTTGAAAAAAATGGTAATCAGATCACTTCATTCTCTAGTTTATAATCTCTTGTAGTTTTTCACTGAACTTAGAATAAAATCCAATTCCCACAAGAATCCACACAATGCATATGCAGTACCTGCCGACTTCTCTCTTGTGCATAGATATACAACCCACAGGAACTATAGCGTGACAGTGAAATACTGAAGTTATTATGATTTGTTAGTTGCTTAAGCTTCTGTTTCTTTAAATATATACACATATATAAATCTAAGAAATTACCTTGTGAATGTGGATTTCAGGTGGTTTAGTAGAACTATCTCATAGTAAAAAAGATAAAATGTAGAAAGTTATACGTTTGTTATACATATGTTATACATAAATATGTTATGTTATACATAAATGTATACATAGGTATGTTATACATAAATATGAAACCCCGGATATTTCCATTTCACTCACAATGTCATTTTGTGCCCTTCCTCTGTAACAACAAATACAGAAATTTCATGCAAATAACTTATAAAAGTCTATTCCTGCAGACTTGGTACAGCTAAAACCAAAATGAAATAGATTACAGAGTAAAGAATAGCAAAGGAATACTATGACATCTTACAAGATATCAAAGGGCCTAAGTTTTAGTCTGTTTTGTCAGTTTTGTGATCTTAGGGGAAAGTAATGTCTTAGACTCTACTCCCTTGTCTGTAAGATGAGTATTTTAACTAGATGACTTCCATATCCTTCACAAATGTATTTCTGTGTGGCTACAAATAAATGAGATGCGTGAATATGTGCAGGATGACAGTTTGACATTAAACTCTCTTTCTTCCCTCCATTCCTATTACTCTTCCCCTTCTCTGCTGTATTAAAGTGGTAGGAATATCAGCCTAAGGGTCCTGAGTAGGGGCATTCAAGTATAGCTTAGAACAAAGCCCTCAATTGAGAAGCTAAATAGATTTTGAAACTCATAACAAACACAATTGTTTAAAAGCCAAAGAGTTATTCATATGTAAGACCCTAGGCATTTATTATGGGGACAGTTTTCAGTTTGTGGTTTTGAATTACAAAAAAAGGTTTGTCTTGGAAGAACAGGAAGCAGAGCCTAGAGAACTAAATCAAGTCTGTGAAACTAGCATAGAGTAAAGGCAGATTGAGGAGGATAACCAAATAGCAGCTTCTCTAAGATACAGGGAAGAACGATTAAACACACACACGTACTCACACAATTCTGGATAAGAAACAGTTTGGAGACTATTTGAAGGCAATACTTTAAGGTTGAGATGATCTCTGGACTCCTGAGAAGACATCCAGAACCACACACATTTGAGTTCTAGGCCTGTTCACCAAGGGAGAGAAGAAAATGGGATGTAAATACCCAAAAAGGATTGACAAAATCCAGCAAAAAGAGTTTATATTTTTCTTCTCAGGAAACATCCACATTTCTAGCTCCTCAAAATTCAGAAAGTTGCTTCTATGTCAATACACAGCTAGAGACTAGAAATGACTGGTGTTTCCATGCATGAATCTAAGGTCATGCCTTACAAAATTCATCAGGACTAAAGTGACAGAACAGATTAGAAGACATAATTCCCAAGGGGTAGGAGAAGGTGCAAGTACACTTAGAGGGTCTTCTTCAGACTGAATGGATTTAGGCCAGGAGTCAGGACATGAGGACAGACCACATGACCTGAGACCACAAGGGACCAGGGAAGGGAGCTATGGATGTCAATCTACAGAGGCCCCAAATCAGACCGATCAAGGAATACCAGGGTCAAGGAATGACCAAATAATAACATTTATGTCACACTCCCTCAGAAGGAAAATTATGTTTGTAGATCAGAGTGACTTAACTATCTAGAAGTTCTTACACTGAGCATGTTATATCATCTGTAAAAAGAGGAGTTCCACAGCCAAGTTAAATTCACTTAGAAAAAAACGAAGACAAAATTAATTCATGTAATGCACAACTGAATTGTGACTGCAAAACATCTGATCTCTTATAAATGTGCATCAAAACATCTAAAAGATAGCATTTTATTCTGTTGTTACTATTATTGAGAGAATGGGTCATTTAAAACTTACTAGCTGCTGCCACTTTTGCAGCAGAGACCACAAATCTCCATAGAGCATCAATTGTCACTGAGACAGTTGATCAGATGACAGTAGAATGTACGGAACCATCACTATAAGTAGCTGAAATAGAAAAGAAACTATTTCAATTTCCTGGTTGTTGTTTCTATTTTTCTTTCCCACTGAGGACACTTAAGGGAGTATGATAAGCTCCATGAGAGAAAACAATACTTTTCATACAATATTAATATATAAATGTATGACTTAATTTGAATACAAAAACATGTGACATTCTGGAGCCCATGCTGTGGTAAGGGACCATAATATTATGAAGGATATGTTGCAACTTACTGCATGAAACATGAATGGATATAAAGAGATCATCAAATTATGTACCAGTCTTCCTTAACTACCTAAAAGCTTATGAATGCATTCAAAATAAGAAGTGACAAAAATTAAATCAGAAACATTACTTATGTAGCATAATCCACTAACTCAAGATTGCCTATACGAAGATATTAAATACACTTAAGAGATTTACTCTTACACATTGGACCTAATTAAAAGATTATATACATTATCATTTTATTTATCAATCAACCTTTATTCTGTTTACTTCACAAATTCTTGGAGTCAGTAAGACTTCCTGTAAGAACCCTGAAGAATTATTCAGTCTCCTTTCTAACAATGTGAAGAGCAGTAAAGAATCAAAATGAAAATTGTCTCTTGATTGTGTGCCAACTGTAGAATTGTCAGGATTCTATGGGGAAACAAGAGGGAAAAGGTAGACAATGAAAAAGGAACATCTATTCCTGTGCTCCAATTGTTTGAGAAACTGTTGTCTTGAGGCAAATATACTCTGATAAGAAATATAAACTAAATAAAACAATTGTTCTGTAAACAGTTATCAATAGCTAAAGCATCTTAATTGTATGTGAAGAATTTTCAGTCCTTCAGGAATGTTTTAAATAGACTGCCAACATGTTTCAATTGCCAAATTTTATAAAACAGTTTTTCCTGAATATTTTGAAAATACTTGCAATAGCTGTATTCCATAAAATCTCATTTATCTGATAACAGCTCATTCAACATAGAGTGTAATTTGAAGACGATCTATAGTTGTATAAATAGAGGTTTTCTGTTAATAGTGATTTCTTTGGAAATAAAGTTTCCAGGTTACAGAAATACACGTAAGCAAATGAAATGGCTACTCACCAGTTGTGAAACTATACTGTGTTTCTCTACTTGTGAACACAAAAAAGACCACATTCAATGTACTAGGATCATTTCATGATATAATTGCTCTATACAATTAAATGATTTCACACTAAAACCCAATCACCATGACTAAAATAATTACTAGGTGGTCTCATTTGATTCTCAAGGCCACTAAAATAAATGGGTAACCCTGACATTTTTATTCACATAAGAAACAACAATGTGAATTACAACTATATAATGGAGGAAAAAAAACCTAAAAATATTGCTCTATTGTTCTATTGTTGATAATATTAACTTTTTGTTTTAGTATCTTCTCAAAAAACACAAATATTTTAAAAGAATTATTCTAAGTTAACAAGAAAAAAACAGCTACCAGAAGTTCTTTTTTTTTTTAGAATAATTTATTTCTCTGAATTTGTAATGAATTAGGTGGTCTCATTTGATTCTCAAGGCCACTAAAATAAATGGCTAACCCTAAATTTTTATTCACATGAGAAACAACAATGTGAATTACAACTATATAATAGAGGGGAAAAAAACCTAAAAATATTGCTCTATTGTTCTATTGTTGATAATATTAACTTTTTGTTTTAATATCTTCTCAAAAAACACAAATATATTAAAAAGAATTATTCTAAGTTAACAAGAAAAAAACAGCTACTAGAAATTTTTTTTATTTTTTAGAATTAATTTATTTTCTGAATTTGTAATGAATGCACAGGAAAGAGTTCAAATGATATTAAGGTGTTTATGATAAAAAGTAATTCTTTTCCACTCCCATCCAGCTTTTCTCTCCAAAGTAAACCACGGTAACTAGGTCTTTGGATATCCTTCTATCCATATCCTGTACACATATAAGTATGTATATGTATATTTCTTTTTTAACATATAAATATTAACATGGTAAGGAACCTTTTCTAGATGTTGAATTTTTTCACTTAATATAAATAGAAAATTTCATGGCATATAAAGCTTCCTTATTCTTATTAATATTTGTATGACATTACATTGGGTGGATTTACAATAATTTATTTGAACAATCCTCAGTAATGTGCATTTTTGGTACTACAATGGTTGTTCTTACACATACATTATTCTGTGCATATGAAAGTATATCTGTAAGATAAATTCCTAACAATTGAATTGCTGGGATAGAGGACAAGCATTTACATTTGTTATTAGATGAATAAACCTTTATTTAATTCTAGTTGTATCAATTTATGCTTCTCTTTAAAGTATGGAAAAATCTATTTCCCTATACTATAGGACTTAGAATTTATTTATTGCAACTTTTAAAAGTACCAAATTGAAGTCTTATTTGCCCACCACTGCAAAATCTTTAAAAAGAAGAAAAAATACGAACATGAATTAGTTTTGAAAAGATTTCATGTTTTCTTTTTATAAAACCAAATGCAATCTCCAAATCTGAATTTTCTTTGAATGGATAAACTGATGTCATTTTTCACAAAGCCAAGTTATTTAAGACTAATAATTCTTTCCAAATTTCAGCATCATTGCAAATAAATCAAAATAAAATAACTTCAATATGAATGGAAATAGTACAATCAGTAGAAAGCTATGCAGTTCCTCATGTATATTTTAAAGAAGTAGAAAATGCTAGTAATCAATTTAAAATCATTCAATGAACATCAAATATTTAATTGTTCCAATTTACTTATTTTCTCAATATATTATGTCTTTTTTCTAAGAAAAGAAAACGTAGGACTTTCGTTCCTTCAAATAAAGTACACTCTTAGAGATTAAAAGAAAAGTCTTCTGGGACACTTGGGTGGCTCAGTTGGTGAAGTGGCAGTCTTCAGTTTAGATCATGATCTCAGGGTCCTGCGATCTAGCCCAGTGTTGGGCTTCCTGCTCAGTGAGGAGTCTGCTTCTCACTTTGCTCCTCCCCCATCTCATGTGCATGCTCTCTCTCTCTCTCTGTCTCTCTCTCTCTCAAATAAATAAATAAAATCATAAAGAAAAAGAAAAATCTTCAGCAATATTTTTCTTCATCGAATTGTTTCTTTGTAGTAACTTTTTGAACAAATTTGTAGACTTCTACATAAAAATGCTACTTCCAACTTTAATACCTGAGAAATTCCAAGACTTCAAAAGCTTGATGAAGAGTTACTTGCTCAACAACATTTTCTTTTAATCAAAAATCACGTTTTACATTTAAAAATTAATAAATTTAAAGGATCAAGTTGATAAATATACTTTTGCCGAATAACAACTCAGTATGAAGTTTTTAGATTCAAAAGAGCCATATGGCTATAAAATATCCTGAATCCCTTTCATGTGTTAATATTTATCTATTTGTACATACGATGAGATTAAATATTTAAGCAAAAAGAAAATAATTTCTTCTTTTCAAAATTTGCTACTTAAATTTCTCTAAGTTGGTTAACCCTCTCTTAACATTATTTTTCATATCAAGACACATTGAGTTGCTTTTGCTCTGATACAGCCCCAGTAGTTTCAAACGGATACTTTGAAATATGAGACATCAGAGCTAAGTGAAACTCCTTGGCTGTCAAAAGTGTTCCCACAAAGAACTGCTCAACTGAAATTTGTCTCTGTCAGAGATTCAAGAAAAGGCATGCACAAAACTGGCTCTCTGAGCCTCTTCAGACTGCAGTGACACTGCCTATCAAGATCTGGCGGAGGTACTAGCTTGACCCTATCTTTGACCAGTGCTGGGGTAAAGGAGGATCCAGGGATGACTAGAGAAGGGTGGCTAAAGGCCAGTTCCACTAAGGAATTTGGATGAGACCCTTCAGTAGAAGACAGAAGGGATGCCTGGGGAAATGAGATAGAAATAAGAGCCTGAGGCTGTATCTCCAATTTGCTCCAGAAGCCCAGGTCTGAGGATCCTTGTCTGAGGAAAACTTGAAAGATTTTCATGGGATACTAAGGTTTTCATAATCAGCCTCAGCATTTCATAAAATATTAAAATTCTTCTCCTAGCTGACTGTGTATTTTCTCTATTTTTACAGTGAGGTTTCATTATATGGAAATAATTTTTTGCAGATTTCTTACAATCAGAGTTTTCAGATTCACAAAAATATGTTGGTGCCATTGGCTTTTACCATAACAATTGGGACTGAGAGCATTTAAAAACATCTTTTAAGGCCCTCATCATTTCTACACTTATTGTGCACTGTCTATAATATCTTCCCACTATTGTCTATAAGCAGAAATT
The DNA here is from genome assembly GCF_048164855.1 of Canis lupus baileyi. Classification (NCBI taxonomy): domain Eukaryota; kingdom Metazoa; phylum Chordata; class Mammalia; order Carnivora; family Canidae; genus Canis; species Canis lupus. Next base: position 16,604,151 of record NC_132851.1, read on the forward strand.
TTATCAGCTGTCCTTCTAAAATGAGGTTTTATCAGCTCTTTCCCATCACTGCCATCATTCAGTCTTCACCACCAAGAGACTGTACAATTTCCCAGACTATTTGATATAATATTCAGGATTTAGCCTCAACTAACTTCAAAGTCATATCTCTTTCCATCTACCTACAACACATTTTTCATTATAGACATTAAACACGTCTTGAATTCCCTCAAACACACTATTTTTTAATATAACTCTGTGCAAGAATTCTTACCAGTCTACCTAGTATACTCTTACTAAGTCTTTAAAGTAAATCATATGTCCCAATACCCCTTCTTCTGGGAGGCCTCAATAATCACTATGGAAAAATTAATAACTCTCCTGCTAAAACCTCACAAATCTACTAGATATTGTGTTAATTTGTAAGTCTTTCTCTTTATAAGTTTACTCTTTATTGGAATATTAGTTAATTTTCAGGAGTTTATTTTTATATTTGCATGCATAATGCTTACATAAGATCTGATCCCAGTAGGTAATTGATAGATGTGTCTTGAATGGATGAGTAAAAAATAAATTCAATGCACAAATGAAGCAAAATTGTACAGAAGAAGACCTACACAGTTAAATATTCTTCTGGCAGAAGGCTGCCTCATTTTAATACACCAACTTTGTAGAAAATGTGTCTCTTAACACAGTATTTTTCAGCCAATATTTATATAGAAAAAATTACATTTATGTCTCTAAAACTCAATATGACATTTCTGAACAAATTGCATGGGGAAAAGTAATTTTCCAAATAGAATTGATAGAATGTTGGAATCGCATGGACATTTTGAGAAGCAAGCCAAATTTCAACAAAGGGGGTATTCATCTTAGATGTTGCTGGCACTAAGGCCATGTTACTGCAAACAAACTGTTTTTTAATAGGCATATCAATTACATTTGGTGATCTGGAAGAAACGTTTTAAATATTTAACAGGTACTTGTATATAAAAAATATGCTGTTTTTTAAGAAACTGGGGGCTTGGGGCTGACATGTAATTCATTATATTTATTTCCCATTTAAAATAATGAGAAAATCTTGGTGAGCATTTCCATTTAGATTTTCTGACTTTGAGGGACAGATATTATTGTTAATACATAGGAAATAGCTATATTAAATTAGATATTTCATACATTCAAATCATTGTGTTGTTTACAGTGAGAAATATAAAAATAAAGATGACTTGTCTATAAGTTGTTTATAGTTTAGTTCCCATCAAAAAGATGAGAGGGTCACAATTAATCTTCATTTCTAATGCTAACTTAAGAAATTGCATCGGCTATAGAGGGTGCTATGTTAGTAAGAATTCCTCAGCCACAGCCCAGCTTGCGAGAATGCTGTGATGATCAGTGATGTTTGTAACAGAAATGTACTTGCCATCACTACTCTAGAGATTCACAGGAAAAAGAAAACACTTCTAGTTAAAGTGATAAATTAAAATCTCCTGAAAGAGATGACACCTAAGCTGGGCAGGGTAATTTTAGGAATAGGAATGGAAAGTCATCAAAGTGAAACAGGGCCAGAAGAAAACCTGGAAGAGAAAGGCCTGGGAAAATTCAATGAAAGCAAGTAGACAAGTTGGTTGAAGCTAAACGCATTCTTCCTGTCGTCAAAGTGGAAGCTCAGGGTAGCTCCTCAGAAAGTCTCTTTCAATTTGACACAAGTGACCAGTAAGAAAGTCCCTTCCATGAATTAGCAATCGCATGACTTGAAAAATTAAAACTGAGATCTAAAAAATGCCACTGTAAGGGAAGAACTAATGTTAATTTTAAGACAAAATGTACTAAGCAAAAAAAAAAAGGAACAAAATCTTGGTATACTTCTCATTTGATTAATGAAACATGGACTGCAAAAAAAGGAAATAAAATATATTGTTGGCAATAATCTAATTAAAAGGGGATAGTAATAAAGATGAAATTACAGAGTTGCTACCTTTCAAAAGGTTAGCTGGGCAAGAGAAAGAACTTATTTCTATGTGCTGATAGAATAAAACTCCATAAACCATGGCTAAATTTTCAACAACAGCTTCCCAGCAAATATTATGCATCCCACTTAATTACTTCAGATTTCCTAGGAATTATGCATCCTGGAGTATTAGCCCTGATATAAACACAAATACCTTAGGATAATTCCCAAACTGGCCTCAGAATCATCTTCATGAAGAGGAACAAGAGAAAATATATTCATGGGGAATGGAGGAAAGGCTAACTGGGAGAACTATATTTGTTTTGGATATCAATCGATTTATTAGTTTTATTTGATCTCTTCTTCTTTTCTGTTTTAAACAATATCTTCCTGCCCTCATTCTTAGCCTCTTACCAGTCTCATCTCAAGCTAATAAAATTTTTACAGGTCATAAATTACTTGTGTGCATATCAACTGTCCTGTGCATCACCTCATAAATAAAATCTGATTCTTTTCTATCTTAACCATTCTTCTCCCCACTGTCCATACAAATGCTTTGATGCCTATTGTAACAATCTTGAGTTCAGCCAGAGTAGCAGAAGTAGTAGTAGGAGATACAAACCAAGAGATTTATTGCAAGGAATGGCTTCTACAATCATGGGAACTGGTTAGCAAGTCTATAATCTACAGAGTGGACCTTCAAAAATGGCAGGCTAAAACTTTCCAGCATGGATTGAAGCTATTGTCCACAGGCAGAATTTCGTCTTCCCTCAGAAAGTTTCATTTTTTAAGGTCCTTTCAACTGATTGAATTGGCCAACCAGCATTATCTGGGATAATCTCACTTACTTAAAGTCAACTGATTATAGACTTTAAGTACATCTAAAAATATCTTTGTAGCAACATGTAAATTGATGCTTAACTGAATAACTGGGTATTGAAGCCTAGACAAGTTGATGGTCAAATAAAACCATCATGGCCCACCTCTTGTCAACTTAACACCCACACACCTCATTAAACCATACTTACTATTAAAATTAAACACTAACAGAGTCTTATTTCCATTTAATATGATACAGTTGGAAATACATTAATACTTAACTCCAGAAGATGAGTCAAAGTCCTTCCCCCATGTTCAATCTTCTCCTTTGATATCCTGTAATATAAATACTGTGATATAAAATTAGTCACACAGAGTTGTTATTTATAACTACCTTCTTCCCCTGCCAATTCCTCCTTCCCTTTGCACTCAGTAACTATATCATCTGGTTATGGTTCTTGTCATGGTAAGGTAACCCAAACCCTCATTCATGAAGGTTCTAAACCATTAGCATTCCTGCCTAAATTGGGTTTAGTTTTCTACTGATTTTAATCATAGGGCTTGGTAAAATATATCCTAAGGGATCTCCTGTGTGCCAGACATAATCTTCCATACTTCCACTTTGTAGTAGCAATTTTCTCCTGGCAATTAATATTAACCATCTCTGTCAGTACAGTGACTCCCTTCTTTAACTGTTGATTCAATAGTTAGTGTAAGGATCACAAAATGGGTGGGTGACAGTCTCAACTCCCCATCCAATGGATATTGTGTCTCCTAGTAAAAGCATTCCTCCCAGTGGAACTAGGTCTTCCAGACCTGCAGAACCTGAGGTTGTGGGGACTGGAAGCAAAGGTTTTGCTAGTGAAAATATTGCTGGTGGAATACTAAGGGAAATAGAGAATGAAGCCACTCTCATTTTTATGCTTTTATTCCTGGCTAAGGAAGAAATAGCACTTTATATTGGATACTATAGAGAGTTTATACAGCCTCCTGCAGGGCATTGTCCTAACCCTGTGTATTTGCCCTACTTCCTGTGCAACTTATTCCTTCAGGACCTACTCAAGCATGATCTCATTCATATCACCTTTCATTTCATAATGGAATGGTACTATATATTCCCAACTTAATGGCTTCATGCATCACACAACACCCAGTTCACAATGGAAAGTTCAGTTCACATAACTTGGTGGCCCATGGTTAAGCATTAAATATGTAGTAAGGCCCAGGATAGATACATACATACACATATGTACATATGTATGTATATTTTGTTTCTCTGGAAAATCCTAATACAGACCCATTCAATAAATTTGGCCTGACTCAACTTTATGTTCCTTACCCCATTATTCCACACCCATAGTATCCATTCCCACACATACTCTCTAGATTTCTATCCATACAAATTAGGATGGGGAGGGGCAACACCATGCAATGAATGCAGTCCTTTGGGTATGTAGGGCAGTACACTTTCTGACAGATCACACTTTGCTTCTCATCCTTTGCAGCCTGCTGGGACTTAAATTTAGTTATGGGTCTAGAAACAAAGATGGTGGTACAGGCAAGTCATGAGGAGAATCAGCAATGCTTTATAAGCCAACTACTTCAGAGAATACCATTCATTGTAGCCTCTTTAGACTAAAAGCTAATAACCTCCTCATAGTGAATATTCTACATCATTTAAAAAATTTGTTAGTCTTATCAAATACACTCACACACACACACGCACACACACAGATATACACTTCATCCTGTAATTTAAGATCTTCCACATATTTCTGGTAACATATTCCTCTGAAATGTATTGGAGGCTTTAAAAAAATCACTAAATGATTATGAATCAGTTTCTAGATATTTCTTATTAAGTCTTTATGTTCTACTAGAAATTAGCAAAAAGGAAAAACAAAGGCTCAGATGAGCCTGTGGAAGTTATTTTCCAAGAGTCCAAATCCAGCTATAAAATGCATATTCTTTGAGGTAATTCATCTTTATTTTACATAAATTTATATACTACTCTCTCTTTATCCATGTCAGTGGTTCATTTCTTACTTTTCTCATCCATCAGCCTCATCACAACACATTGTTTCCTTTATATATCAGAAGCTTCCAATAGACTTCAAAATGTATTTTCTGTTTTGTTTTCACAACAAATTTGCATTTACTATCTCTTTGCATTGATATATGTTTTTATACAATATACATTTTAAGGATTTTGTATAAACAAAAACATGATTAAAAACTACCATTTATTGATGTCAATATATTCAAGGCACTGTATTAATCATATAAACATGAGGGAGACTGAGAGACAGAGAGACTTCCTTGCTTCTTAAAGTGCTATAATAGAGTCTGTATGAAAGATTACTATAATATTGTCTCTGTCTTTATTTTTTTTAAGATTTTGTTTATTATTTATTTATTCATCAGAGACACAGAGATAGAGAGAGAGAGGCAGAGACACAGGCAGAGGGAGAAGCAGGCTCCATGCAGGGAGCCCAACGTGGGACTCAATCTCGGGTCTCCAGGATCATGCCCTGGGCTGAAGGTGGTGCTAAACCGCTTAGCCACCCGGGCTGCCCTGTCCCTGTCTTTAATGGAAAAGATAGATATGTAAACATATGTAGTCTTATAAGGGAAGATAAAGCATTAGGATACAGACGTGTGTAGACTGCCATGGTCATGTATGGTGGACAGAATTCTAAGATGGTTCCCTAGGTTCCCATCCTCTGGTACACAGGCTCCTTTCTCTTAGTTTTAGCCAGATTTGTAAGTTTGAATGGATATCACTCCCGTAATTACATTATATTTTAAAGCTAAGGGATTGTGCAGATTTGATTAAACCCTGAATCAGTTGACTTGGAGTTAACCAAAAGAGAGATTATTCTAGTAGGCCTAAGTCAATCAGTTTAGCTCTTAACAGAACTCAACTGCTCAAAATAGCAGCAGATACTCTTCTGCTGGCCTTGAGGAAGCAAACCACCATCTTGTGAAGAGGACCATGCATCAGGAAATTGCAGGACCCTCTGGGATTTGAGAACCTCAGTCCTATGAACACAATACACTGAACTATCCAAAATCTAAATGAACTTAGAAGAGGACTCTGAGCTCCAAATGAAAATCCAGCTTGGCTGACACTGATTTTGACCTTGTGAAACCCTGAATGAGAATTCAGCTATATAGTACAGCTGAAGTAGTGCAACCTTCAGAAAGTGTAGGATAATAAATAGGTATTGCTTAAGCAGTTTGGAAGTTAAATTTATAATAATTTATTATTTAGCAATAGAAAATAAATACACTTTGCAATAGGGGAAACTAAATAATTCAAAATGAAGTCACCAATGTTCCCTTTTAAGATAATTTTCCAAACTGATCATAAACGTTTCCTAGGTGCTTTTTTCTTTTGATTCCAGCTGTTCCTGCTGATTTTAAGCACTCCTTGTCTCCTCAAAAGAGATGTGCTATTAGGCATACCTGCCAGAGAAACAGGCAGCCAGCCAAATCAGGAAACGGCTCAATTCCAGTGAAATCTATGGAGGGAAGAAAAGAGTAAGCCAGCCTTGAGTTCTGCCACTGGTTTGCTTTTCTGAGATTTCAGAGTCTATATTTTAATTAGGCTTTGTCTCTTTCAACATTTAGACACAAATTCTATGAATTCAATAAGCCAATGGTTTCAGAATGACTTGGGCAGATTTACGTATTATTGAAAAAGGTTTCTATTTTATAGGAATTCCTTAAGTTGGTGAGAGTTCATTTCTCTCTAATAGCATTTTTTTCCCACTCCCATAAGGATGCCTAACTTCCTCATGTAAGGACTAGAGATTTGGTTATTTTGATAAGGACTAGCATTTGGTTATTTTCTCTGTACCTTCTCATGCTGAGTGGTCTGGAAAGGCATTCTTATGTGGACAGTTGCAATTGCTTTGTTTATATAAATGAACGTAACTCCAAATTAATAAGTAGTATTTAAAGATCTTTGATTTTAAATGGACCATATAATCCAATGGAATCATTACAACCTGTGCTTATTTTTAGATTAATTTAAAACCCAATCATTGAATTCTACTAATGATAATCTTTCAATAGTTCCTTCACATAGTGCTATCCATTTTAGTAGCTACTAATCTCATGCAATTATTTAAATCTAAATTTAAATTAAGCAAAAAATAATAATAATTACATCAGTCTCACTAGCCACTTTTCAACTGTTCAATAACCACATGTGTCTAGTGTCTGCCATATTAGACAATGCAGATTATAAAACATTTCCATCACTGGAGAAATATTGTTGAGTAATGCTGAATTAAGCCCAGATTCCTAGGTAATATATTTAAGCTTTTCATAGTTTTACCTTCTTTATGTTTTTATTTTTATTTTTATTTTTTTAAAAGAAGCTCTTTGTTTTTTTTTTTTTTTTAATTTTTATTTATGATAGTCACAGAGAGAGAGAGAGAGAGAGGCAGAGACACAGGCAGAGGGAGAAGCAGGCTCCATGCACCGGGAGCCCGACGTGGGATTCGATCCCGGGTCTCCAGGATCGCGCCCTGGGCCAAAGGCAGGCGCCAATCCGCTGTGCCACCCAGGGATCCCTTCTTTATGTTTTTAAATATAATTTCCCCCTTTCTGCCACAGTGAGCCAGTGCTCTAATCATTCTAAATCACTTACCTTTCACAAATTGGATATTATTTAACATGAAAACATGGCTTTTTTCAGGGTCATTAATACCATTCATTCTCTTGTCCACCTGGTGAATTTCTGCTAATCCTTTAGCACTTAGCCCAGATATCACCTCTGATAAAATACTTGTCTTGATATACTCAAACACGGATAAGTATTTCCCCCCGCCGTGTACTACCATGATGCCTTAGCTACACCTTGATTGTAGTAATGTTTATATGGATGTGATTCCTTCACCTGGGTTTGTGCTATCATTGATCATGAGCCTCTAGAGGAAAGGGACCTTGTTCTTCTCATTTTATATCCTTCTATGCCACATATGTAATAGGCAATACTTATTAATTTAGCCATTCATATACTTATTTTCTTCACATGATTTTCTAACTGAGTGTGGGGCTATAACTTTATACACTGATTTTGGAAGGAAACCAAAAATAATCCATATGCTACTCAACAATTTTGACCTTATAAGAAAGAAGCTACAATAAGACAAAGGGCAGAGAAAGAAGCTTCTTTAAACAAGAAATATGACTTGGCAGATAGTGAAATATGTGAATAGCTTGTATATTTACCATTCTTGAAACTCTATAAATTAGATAACATCTTAAGTAAAAAATATCTTAGGTAGAAACCTTCTTGAAACCCCCTAAAATTAGATAACATCATAGGTATAAAACTGAAAAAGATATATATATTCAGAAAAAGATATATATCAGATCTTTTACAGTCCCATGGTTCTTGGCTTCTAGAGAAAGTGGTAAGTATTCAGAAATTACAATGAGGCTCTTGAGCTTTCCTCCATAATTTTGTGGGGTGGGAGAAAGTGCAGCTTTCCCATGCATTTTAATTCCATCACTGTATATGTAACCAACCTCAATTAATAATATGCTCATCCGGACATTTTTAAAATTTAATTACACAATTTTCTCTATTATGTTGTTCTGTCTCATTCCAAAAAGCATATAGTCAAAAAAAGAGAAACAAATTCTACCAATGGGTAAATGTTGCACTTATAGTTATGAATAAAAATACTGTTTCACTGTCTCAATTTTAGTCATATTTTTTGTATGTTTTGGTAGCCTTTAAAAAAAATCAAAATGCTCTAGTAACTTCCTCTGGCAAAAGCAGAAGAGCTCTACAGATTTTAGTCTAGCTGCCTGCCATCAGTCACAGATTTGGAAAGGCCCTCTAAGCACACAAGACCATCTGAATGACGCAGAAGAGTCCTGTTCAAGGGTCTTGGAACATGCAATCACTTGGCTGCCATCAAATATTTCTAGAGGAAAGGAATCCTCAAGTCCAATAGACCAGAGGGTCTTCTGGCTCTGCCAAGAAGAGTGACAGAGGCTATAAAACTGTCTGCTCTCCTCTGCTAACTGTCTTGCCAGAAATCACACAGACTCAGAGCTGTTGAAAATACGGCTGCTTTATTTCAAAATGCACACTGCAAAGGATGCTGCTTCCTACTCTCTCGCTCCATCTACTGGAGCTTACTCAAAACACTGATCTAGTTAACATTCAGCTAGAAAATTTTATTCTAGAATATCTTTCATTCCCCTGTTGGTTCCCCTTGAGAGTAAAATCCTTAAGAAGAAAATAGTCTGACAGCCAGCAATTTGAATTTGTTTGCAGAATATTTTTTAAAGAAGAAAAGAACAATGGGCAAGTTGAATAAAGCAAAATTCATTGTGAGCACTATATCCACTTTCTTAACTTCTTCTCCTGAATCTTTGCCTTTTACTATTTTTCTAGAACTTTTCTCCTTTTTAAAACTTACCTTGTAATTTGTGATAATTTTATCAGTAATTTGCAGTAGATGATTAGGTCCTGGATTTGAAGTCAGATGATAAAAATTCAGTTGTGAGCTGCATGCTTTAATTAATATCAGAGATTCACCAATTTTCTTAAAGTAACTAGGATACATGTTCTTACTTATGGAGATTGCATTAAAAAACTCAGGTATAAGGGATGCCTGGGTGGCTCAGCGGTTTAGTGTCTGCCTTCAGCTCAGGGCGTGATCCTGGGATCTGTGATCAAGTCCCACATCAGGCTCTTTGCAGAGGGCCTGCTACTCCCTCTGCCTCTCCCTGTCTCTCTCTCTCTCTCTCTCTCTCTGTCTCTCATGAATAAATAAATAAAATCTTAAAAAAAAAACCCAGGTATGACAGGAGGTATCCTATAATATCTCTATTATAGGATATAGATATATCTATATTATATCATACAATATCTCTAATTATACCTAACAGGAGGTATCCTATAATATCTCTATTATAGGATATAGATATATCTTTATTATATGCTATAATATCTCTAATTATGGAATCCCCACCCTTAATTTTGACCCCCACAATGCTCATCTATTTCCTTTTTCAATTTGCCTATGACCTTTTTATTATTATTATTATTATTATTAGACATCATTTCTTAGAGCAGATAAGGTTTAAAAATTGAACGAAATACAGAGATTTCCTATACACCACATCTCCTCTAGCCCCCTCAGAATTTCCCTTATTATTAACATCTTCCTTCAGTGTCATACATTTGTTATAACTGATGAACTAATATCAATATAGCATTATTAACTAATGTCCATAGTCTACATTTAGTTTCACTCTTTCTGTTGTACAGTTATGGATTTGGACAAATTCATAATGTCAGGTATCCACCACTACAGTATCTTATGTTTCTGTACCACCGGCAATAAATGAGAGTTCTGTTGCCCTATATCATCACCAGCATTGGATTGTCAGTATTCTATTTTACCCATTCTATGTATGTGTGCATGAACTTCTTATTTTCACTCTCTCTTCTAAGAGCTCTCAGAGCTTCATTGTGATTTCTCCCCTGCTGACTGGCCTTCAGGACCCTACAAGACTCAAAGCATCTTGATGAATATATCCAACTTTGTTTGTCTCTATATCTCCATTGATTAAAAGGTTTGGCTTGTGGAAGGTCCCACTCATTGGATGCAATCTCTTGACACCAATTCTTCTGTACCCAATGTTCTTGGAACCAGTCTCTGTCTAGCCACATCATCCCGAGTACCTCATTTTGTGGTTGTATGGCCTTGGGCAAGTCACATAATCTATCTGAATATCTATTTACTTACTTATCTAAAAATAACAAACACTTTGAATAAGTTCCTTGACAATCTTAAAGATTTTAACAAACATAAAATGAGTCCAATATGGAGCTGCTTTGTATGATGCACAATATAGAAGTCAATTCTTGTAATTGCTATGAACACATTGGGAAACCACCTAATTCAGGAAGCACAAATAAAGATCTGTCAACTTCAAAATGTCTTACTTCTTTCTGTTCTGGAATACATTATATTACACACAAACACACACACACATACACACACTAAAGTAGTGTCTTAATTGAATACATAGACTAAATCATGGTAATATTTGAGAAAGTGTCTACATAGGTTGATAATGTACACCAAACACTCCTGAATATAATACTAGGATAATAATTTCAAATTCAAAAAAGTTAAGTATATTATCTATTCTTTTAACTATTTCTTATGACCAAATATCTGATTATAATAGAAGTAGCAGGTGTGGACATTGGGGTGTTAGGGTTTGGTAATGACAACAAGTGGTAATCATAATGTTAAATTATTCGTGTGACATAGGAAGAAAATGAAACTATGCTTCTTATAATACAAAGACTGGTATAATACTGTCCAAACCCACTGGGATCTGGGGTGAGGATAGCATATGATTGTTTTCTGGACCACAGTTACTCCAAATATGGGATAAGTATGTAACCTTGTCAATCGTTAAACTCACAGGTATTTGAGCCATGATCAGTTGGCTTATGTATCTTCATGAGATACAAATCAGATGGATTTGCAATAGACTGTCTCCAAGAATATTAGGAAAAGAAGAGCTATTTAATTGCGGCCCTAAAGAAACTGACTTCTAACAAACATTTTTCCAAGCACCTAAAATTTCTTAGGTATTGTCCTTCTCAGTTTTTGTTTGTCTTAAAAATATGTGTCTTAATTTAAGAAACAAAACAGAGGATCATAGGAGAAGAAAGGAAAAAATAAACAAGGTGGAATCAGAGAGGGAGACAAATCATAACAGACTCTTAATCATAGGAAACAAACAGGGTTGCTGGAAGGAAGGAAGGGGTTAGGGGGATGGGGTAAGTGGGTGATGAGCATTAAGGAGGGCACTTAATATAATGAGCACTGGGTGTTATATGCAGCTGATGAATCGCTAAATTCTATCACTGAAACTAGTAATATACTATATTTTCACTAAATTGAATTCAAATTAAGCAAAAATATATAAAGATATGTGTGTATGTATATCTACATATATATTTATATATCCTTGCAAACATTATTGAGGATATTTTCAATGGATCTGTAATTAGTTTATTTCTTTTATCATATGTCTGACTTCTATGTGATTTTTGAGAAATAAATATTAATCCACACACTAGTCTTTAAAAGTAATCTGTATTTTTTTGCTCATGTCATTGGCTTTAAGATTGTTCATTTTGTCTTTGGTATGCTGAAATTTCATTTTAATGTGTCTCAATTGGAATAATTATTATTTCTAGTCCTCTTTGAGATCTCCTGAGCATCTTAAATCTGTTTCTTTCTCGGTTTAGACAGTTCAATAAATATTTTACTGATTATCTTTTTATGTATCGCCTCTTTTCTAATCTCTCCATCTCCTTCTGGAATACCACTCAATCATACTTTAAAACTTACCACAGCTCTTCCTTGTCTCTTAACCTATCCTACATGTTTCTCATCTTTAAATCTCTTTGTGCTAATTTGCAGATAACTTTTTTCTAAACTTTCAGTTCCTCTTCTGTCTTCAACTATGTCTAATTTTCTTTTACAATTATCCATTGAGGTTATACTTTATTGTATTTTTCCTATTTCAAGTTCTCTGTCTTTTAAGTAAAATCTTTTGGGCCTTCTCACACTTTTCTATAGGTAGATATTTTCAGTTTCTTCCTTTTTAAAAACACAGTAAGTATATTTTATACCCAGTCTCTAAGAAGCCCAATATCTATAATTACTGTGGGTGTATTTCTGGTACTCATTCTTTCTGCTGATTCTGGGATACAATGCCATGAATCCTTATGTGCTTGGTATTTTTAACTGTGTTCTGCTCGTAATCTTGAAAAATTACCCATGTGGCTATTTCAAAGATTAAAAAGCAAGGGAGGGATCCTTCCTCTGCAGATCCACCTTGGTTTCTGGCAGGCACCAAGGGGCACTGCAACTGTCCAGTCACTTTGAAATGTATTCACAATCTGTAGATTATTTTATAACTAGTAGATAGCTGTTAATTTGGATTGCAAATGTGTTATTCAATCAGGCTACAATTATTTCTTAGGGCTTTTCCTCCCCTCTAATCTGCACGACTCTAAGGCAACTCTGTCTGATTTCCAGGAGATGGTGGGCAGATTTACTTCTGGTTTACCTTTATTCTAATGCTGTAATTCTCTGAAGCCCTAGTTTAATGTAGGAAGAATCTCTTCTCAGATTTCTTATCTTGGGTGTTTAGTAGGCCTTGGGCTATAACTTCTATTGTCCTTATGTTTAAGCCATCAAAACTAAAGTGCAATTTACCTTTGATTAATAATTGCCTTTGTGGCAAAAACTGCTCCAGTACTCCCTTACTCTTGGGTTCCAGGTTTCCCCTAGACTTGGCCTAGTAATTCCTTACTACCTCATCAGCTTTTTGATGGCTTTTGAAAGGTAGTCATAAAATATTTTATCCAGCATCTGTTGTTGGTTTCAATGGGAGGATTAGTTTGAATAACCCAACCTGCTATATCCCTGGAAACAGAACAAGACATGCAACATTTTCTAAACAAATTTCTTAAATTGAGTTTGAATCTAAGTCTGATTCAAAGTGGAACAGGACACTTTGTAAAAACAAACCTGGCCAGAAATTAAATTCATGAACCCACCCCAGGGTCTCAGGAATAGTAATACTATTATTCTGTAATAAGTATGTACTGGCAAGAATTTTGCAGTGTGCTTTTCAGGGAATCAAAGTACAGCTGAAAACTGAATTTTAAAAATCAACTCTGCACTTGAAGAGAAATTTTCATAATTGTAGATAGAGAAACAAAGGTACCTCTCAAATAATAACAAAGAGTCTTATTCAAAGAAACAACACCTCAATCAAAACTGCAGTGGTACAATTATGGGATAGAAAGAACGGAAGAATGTCAAAACATGGCTAATAATCAAAGAACAGAAATTGGAGACATGGAAGCCAGTCTGACCAGAAATCTTTAGGTCACATAACTAAAGGTTTTATCAATTTCATAATAATGAAACATTACAACTTTATCATTCATAGGTTTAATTTTGTTATATAACCCTAATTAATTTAGACTACATTATGTATATCCACTTTACTAAAGTTTGAGTTCAATCATTTTTTTTAAAGATTTTTTTATCTATTCATTCATGAGAGACACACAATAAGAGAGAGAGAGAAAGAGAGAGAGAGAGAGGCAGAGACACAGGCAGAGGGAGAAGCAGGCTCCATGCAGGGAGCTCGACGTGGGACTCAGTCCTGGGACTCCAGGATCACGCCCTGGGCCGAAGGCAGGAGTTAAACCGCTGAGCCACCCAGGGATCCCCCAAGTTCAATCATTTTTTACCAATCCTTTTGGACTTTTTAATAAACATCCCAAGCTAAAAAGTGTATCCAGGAAGTGTCAAAGGTAATATCTGGACCCAGAGATCTGTGCTTTTTCTGGAATGTTACCAAGCCAGGTCTCTATCTACAAAATTAAGATGCATCTACATCTACAAAATTAAGATGCACATATATAAAGGAAAAGAAATATGTGGTGTGGTTTTTTGTTTGTTTTGTTTTATGTTCTGGGCAGGAGCATGGAGAATTGATTTTCTAGCAGAAATATCAGTACTTTGGAAGTTCTATAATTATGTAACATACACATTTTTTCTGTTCATCTCTCTTTTTAAAAATTCTGTTATCTAAATGTTTGACCTCTAAAAGACAGCATTATTAACAAGCTTAATCATAACATTTCAAGTTAAAATGGCTTTTTATGGAAACCTTCATTACTTGAAAGGCTTTGTCATCCACTTTCTTGATCAAAATAGGTAGTGACCTGTAAAGCAGCCAAGCAATTTGTACTTGCAGTGGATTTTTCCTGATGGATGAAGGAGCAGGCAAAGATTCTTCCTGGTAAAGTGTGGGTGGATAATTTTATGTGACAACCACATTATGAATGAGGCAATATGAGCATGAAGTAGTTCACAGCATTTACTTCTATCAAGTTCTGCTGATTAAAAAACCAAGGTGTGGTTCAAAAATTATCTGAGCCTCCAATAATTTTTGGCTTCTCTATAAGTCAGACTATATGAGAATACACCAGAGGCTCTGGAAAGGAAGCCATGTCATCATTGGCAAGAAGAATTCTAGAATTGGCCCCAGTTGGCTTAACTGAGCCTTCCAATGCAGCATGAAGGATGGAACTGGTGCATGTAATGGCATGAAGCCTCATATATTAAAACTGAATATCACTCATAGCAGTTGTAAGCTTTATCAGAAATCCTAGATACAGGCATCTTTTCAAGATCCCAAGCACTGAAAGGATCTTTTGTAATATTGCATACTGTATAACAAACATTGTTGTCATCAGCAGGTTTGGATCTTCTGGGAGTCTGTAGTCTGTCAAGGCCTTTGGCAGAGATTCAGGTAGAGAAACATTTACTTTAAAATGATTAATGATTCCCAACTCTACTTTGCCAAGGACCACGCTTTTTGTCCTCTCTTTTTAGTCATTGATCCCGAAACACTTCTGCAACTTACTCAGCTTTCAAATTAACGTGTATACTTTGAAAAATATACATACTTGATTAGATGTTTCTTTCCCCTGGAAACTGACCATGGCAGACTCTCTTGGACAAGTACTGTATAAATATCTATTTAATCAGTATTATTATTTGAATGGTGTAATTTAATTAGTCCATTTCTAAACCACATTTATGGGCCAGCTGGTAAAGTCAGGATTCCAAGATATGACCTTTATTTGATAGGGTTTTAATAATGCATTTACTGTAACAGTGTGTAGTACCACATATTACACAGTAATACCATTAAACTGTTCCACAGTAAACAATATAATATCTAAGACTCATTTTTTTTTGCCAGTACATGTGACCTAGAACTAAGAAGGCAAAATCTGAGATGGTTATGAATATAAACTCCGTTATAATTTACTCATATTAGTAAAGAAATATACTTAAATCTTTCAAGCAAGTGAAAATTTTTCCCTCGTATCTCTTTTTCTTAAAGTGCTTTGCTGTAATGGAAGGCTCTTTTTTCCTTCCTTTAGGTAGGAGAATAAGAGGGTAGAAGTACTGTGTTTTGGTAGGTTTATGAATGTATGAATGTGTGTGTGTATTTCCTGAAATAGCAAAATAATGTAACCATTAACAAAATTTACTATGTTTTTACTTAAATATATATTTAGGTCTCAATTTTTAAATTGATCAATTTTCTTTTGGAGTGAGCAGAAAAAATTAAACAACAGGAAACAAAAAAAAAAAAACAGGAAACCATTTTGGGGGTCAACATATCTCATCACTGTTTATTTGTTAAAAAAAAAAAAAAGATCGGTTGAGAGAAATAATTTATGAGATATCCTCAAACTGGCAAAGTTTGGTAGGAAAACTTGCTTAATACCGGGAGGTAGACAATCCATGCATGGCTCCCTGGTAGGCGGAGGCAATTTATACAAACTTTTTAAAGCATCTATCAAACTAACAACTCATCCACAATGGTTATGACGTTCTACAATTAAGAATTATAAAAACTCTCCATCTTTATTGTCTTTTGACTTATATTATAAAAAGTGATTTTTTCAAACTGAGATCTATTGCAAATAAAACCTTGCAATCTTCCCCTTACAAAAGCAATTCTCACATCCATGCATGAATGCAGGTATTTTTATATATCAACCATTTCTGAATTTCTTTTTTTAAACCTTTGTGTGTTTTGTTCCTTAGATTATTGCACAAGCATTTATTAAGCACCCTATGTAACAAACCCTGTTCTAGATGTGGGAAATTGACAATAAGCATATAAAAAACTCCTATATCAAGAAACTCATGAAGGGTCCACAACTATCACTCCTGAGTCAAAAAAGCCACTATTCTTTTTTTTTAAAGTTTTATTAAGGTATTACTAATATGAAAGAACTTCATATATTTAATGTGTACAATTTGATGAGTTTGAACATATGCAAACGTCCATGACACTTCACCACAATTAAGGTAACAGACATATCCAACACCTCTGAAACTTCCCTGGTGCCCCTTTGTTTTGTTTGTTGTGTTGTTGTTGTTGGAAGAGTACTTAACATAAGTTCTAGCACTCTTAACAAATTTGGAAGTGCACAGTACCACACTGTTAACTACAAGCATGTGTTGTACAACAGATTTCTAGAACTTATTTATTGAGTGTAACAGAAACTTTTACCCACTGAACAATGATCCCTTCATTTCCCCCTCCCCTCAGCACCTAGCAACCACCACTGCATTATCTATATCTATGAGTTTGGCTATTTTAGATGTCTTACATTAGTGGACTCTCACAGTATTTGATCTTCTGTGGCTGGTTTATTTCATTTAGCATGTTGTTTGAAGTTATCTTCTTTTTTAAGGCTGAATAATGTATATACTACATTTTCTTTATTTACTCACCTGCCAATGTTCACTTGGATTGTTTCAATTTCTTAGCTATTATGAATAAAATTAGCTGCAATGAACATAGGAGTGAAGATATCTGTTCAAAATCCTAATTTTAATATTTTGGGTGTAAACCTAAAAGTAGGATTGCTAGATCATATGATAATTCTATTTTTAATTTTTTTAAAGAAACTCCATCTTGTTTTCCACAGATGCTATACTATTTTATCTTCCCACTAAGTGCACAAGGGTTCAAATTTCTCCACATGCTCACTAACACTTATCTTTTGTTTTTTTCGGTAATAACCATTCTACCAGGTTATGAGGTGATATCTCATTGTAGTTTTACATTTCCTTGATAATTAATGACACAGAGCATCTTTTCATATGTCTGTTGGCCATTTGTATATCTTCTTTGGAGAAATGTCTGTTCAAGTCCATTGTCCATTTTTAATGGAGTCATTTCCTTTTTGCAATTGAGTTATAGCCGTTCCTTACATATTTTGGAAATTAATTAACTCCCTATCAGATATATGACTTGCAATTATTTTCTGTCATCCTATGGATTGACTTTTCATTCTTTGTTAGTTGGTTGTTTTCTTTGCTATGCAGAAGCTTTTTAATTTCATTTAGTTCCAATTGTCTATTTTTGTTTCTGTTACCTGTGTTTTTGGTGTCATACCCAAAAAATCATTGCCAGGATTTGAGTCAAAAGACTTTGCCCTATGTTTTCTACTATGATTTTTAGAGTTTTGGGTGTTATGTTTATGCCTTTAGGACTTTCTGAGCAGATTTTTATATGTGGTATAAGATAATATTCTGATTATATTCTTTTTCATGTAGATATTTTCCCATCACCTTGTTGAAAAGAATAATATCCTTTCCCAATTGTGAATTCTTGGTACACTTGTCAAAGATGAATTGATTAGGTATGCATGGGTTTATTTCTGGGTTCTCTATTTTGTTCCATTAGTCTGTCTGTCTATATTCATGCCAGTACCATACTGTTTTAATTACTGTAGCTTTGTAGTATATTTTTAAATCAAAGTGTGAGGCCTCAAGGGTTGTTTTTTCTCAATATTTCTTTGACAATTTGTGGGTTTTTTAATGATTTTTTATGATTCCAAATGAATTTGGGGATTTTTCTTCTATTTCTGTAAAAGTTGTCACTAAGAATTTTATGTCTATTACATCAAATGTGGGGGTTGTTCTGGGTTGTGTGAACATTTTAACAATATGCATAAATATAGATTGTTCTTCAATTTGTTTATGCTTTCTTTATTAGTTTCACCAATGTTTCACAGTTTCCAGTGTATGAGTCTTTTATTTCTTGATTAAATTTAATCTCAAGTATTTTATTCTTTTTGATGCTATTGTAAATAGGATTGCTTTTGGGCACCTGGGTGGCTCAGTGGTTGAGGGTCTGCCTTTGGCTCAAGTCGTGATCCCTGGGTGCTGGGATCAAGTGCTGTATCAGGCTCCGGGTGGAGAGTTGCTTCTCCCTCTGCCTATATCTCTACCTCTCTGTGTCTCTCATGAATAAATAAATAAAATCTTTATAAATAAATAAATAAATAAATAAATAAATAAAATTGCTTTCTTTATCTTTCTGATATTCCTTTGTTACTACATAGATATGCAAATTATTTTTATTCTATGTCCTGTAATTTACTGAATTTCTTTATTAGCATTAACAGGTTTTTTTTTTGGGGGGGGTTCCTTAGAGCTTTCAACATACCTAATTATCTGCAGCAGAGATAATTTTACTTTATCCTTTCTGATTTAAATGAATTGATTTCTTTTTTCTTGCCTGATTGCTCTGGCTACAATTTCTAGCACTATTTGAATAGAAGTGGTGAGAGTGGGTTTTCTTTCTTCTCCCTAATATCAGAGAAAAAGCTTTCAGTTTATTATAATTGAGTATGATGTTAGCTGTAGTTTTCCATATAAAGCCTTTATTATATTGAGGTCCATTGTTTCTATGCCTAGGAGTTTTCATGAAAAAGTGTTGAATTTTGTTAAATTCTTTTGTTGCAATTGTTGATATAACCCTGTGATTCCTATCCTCAATTTTGTTAATGTGTCGTATTTATTGATGTGTGTGTATTGGAATACATTTGTGTCTCAAGAATAAATCTTACAAAAAAAAAAGAATAAATCTTACTTGATCATGACATATGATCCTTTTAATGTACTCAAAGTAGTGACTTAGTTTGCTAGTATTTTTTTGAGGATTTTTGCATCTATGTTAATCAAGGGCATTGGCCTGTAATTTTCTTGTTTCTTGTGGTGGTTTTGTCTGGCTTTGCTATCAGGGTAATTCTGGCCTCGTAAAATTTAGTTTGGAAGTGTTCTCTTCGGTTTTTTGGAAGAGTTTAAAAAGAGCTGGCATTAATTCTTCTTTAAATGTTTGGTAGAATTCACTAGTGAAGCCATCTGGTCCTGGACTTTTCTGTGTTGGATGTTTTTATTACTTATTAAATCTCCTTATTCATTACTGATCTGTTCAGACTTACTTTTTCTTCATGATTCAGTCTTGGTGGTTTTGTATATCTAGCAATTTACCCATTTCCTCTGTCATCCAGTCTGTTGGCAAATAACTGTTCACAGTAGCCTCTTGTGATCCTTTTTATTTCTGTGGCATTAGTTGTAATGTCTCCTCTTTCATTTCTGATTTTATTAATTTAGGTCAGCTTTTTTATTCTCTCTCTTTTTTTTTTTGTTAGACTAGCTAAAGATTTGTAAATTTTGTTTATGCTTTCCAAAAACCAACTCTTGGTTTCATTGATCTTTTCTGTTGTTTGTGTAGCCCCTATTTCATTTATTATTGCTCTAGTATTTAGCATTTCTTTCCTTCAGCTAACTTTAGACTTAGTTTGTTCTTTTTCTAGCTCCTTGAGGTATAAATTTAGGAGTTTTTTTGAGATTTTTTTTAAGATTTTATTTATTTATTTATTTATTTGTTTGTTTGTTTATTTATTTATTTATTTATTTATTACAGATAGAGGAGAGCAGGTAGGAGCAGAAGAGATGGGAGAAAGTATCTAAAGCAGATTCCGCACTGAGCATGGAGCCTAATACAGGGCTTAATCCTAGGATCATGAGATCATAACCTGAGCCAAAATCAAGAGTCAGGCACTTAATTGCCTGAGTTACTGAGGCATCCCTAGATCTTCCTTTTTTAATGTGGTTGTGTATTGTCATAAAATTTCCTCTTATAACTGCTTTTGCTACATCCCATAAGTATTGGTACATTGTGTTTTAATTTTCATTTGCCTCAGGGCATTTTTCAGATTTCTCCTTTGATTTCTTCTTTGTTTTTTTTTTTTTAATTTTTTTTTTATTTTTTATTTATGATAGTCACACAGAGAGAGAGAGAGAGAGAGGCAGAGACACAGGCAGAGGGAGAAGCAGGCTCCATGCACCGGGAGCCCGACGTGGGATTCGATCTCGGGTCTCCAGGATCGCGCCCTGGGCCAAAGGCAGGCGCTAAACCGCAGCGCCACCCAGGGATCCCTGATTTCTTCTTTGACCTATTGGTTGTGCAGGAGTGTGTTGCTTAATTTTCACATATTTATGAATTTTCCAATTTCTCTTCTATTGATTCCTAGTTTCATATCATTATTTTGTAAAAGATACTTGGCATGATTTCAGTCTTCTTAAACATGTTAAGATTTGTTTTAGGACCCAACATGGGATCTATTTGGACAGTGTTCTATGGATGCTTGAGAAAAATGTGTGCTCTACTGCTGTTGGAGGGAAAGTACTGAATATGTTTGTTAGGTTTGTTTGATCTACAGTGTTGTTCAAGTTAGCTATTTCTTTATTGATTTTCTGCCTGGACATTATCAATTATTGAAAATTTGATATTAAAGTCTCCTACTACTATTGTATTGCTATGAATTTCGTCCTTCAGTTCTATTAATTTTTGCTTTATATATTCTGGTGTTCTGATGTTGGGTACACATATATATTTATAATTATTATATATTCCAGGTGCATATCCTTTTATCATTATGTAATATTCTTTTTGGTGTCTTGTGATAATTTTTTATTTAAAATGTATTTTGTTTGATACAAGTAAAACCACCCCTGCTCTCTTCTGATTATCATTTGCTGACTATCTTTTTCCACCACATTAACTGTATGTGTCTTTAATTCTAAAGAAAGTCCCTGTAGGCAGCATGTAGTTGGGTCTTGTTTTATAATCCATCAGCCATGCTATGTCTTTTGATCAGAAAATTTATTCCATTTACTTTTAAAGTAATTATCCTTAGGGGAAAAACTTACTACTGTAATTTATTCATTGTTTTCTGTTTTGTGGCTCTTTTGTTCATCTTTACTTCTCTTACTATCCTTCCTCTTGTTTTGTTGATTTACTGTGGTCATATATCTTTATTTTCTTTTGTGTATATTTTGTATGTATTTTTTGTAGTAATCATGAGGCTTACATAAAACATCTTAAAACAGCCTATTTTAAGCCAAAAACAAATAGCATATAAAAACTACTATTTTTACTTCTCTTGCCCAATACAATTTATGTTATTGAAGTCACAATTTACATCTTTTTTTCTTTCCACATTATTTTTCTTAAAGATTTTATTTATTTGTTTGTTTGTTTATTTATTTATTCATGAGAGACACAGAAAGAGACAGGCAGAGACATAGGCAGAGGGAGAAGCAGACTCCCTGCTGGGAGCCGGATGCAGGGCTCAATCCAAGGACTGTGGGATCATGACCTGAGCCAAAGGCAGACACTCAATCATTGAGCCACCTAGGTGTCCATCTTTCCACATTCTTATTTAAATTCTAATTAGTTAAGATATAGTGTAATACTGGTTTTGGGAGTAGAAATTAGTGATTTATCACTTACATATAACATCCGGTGTTCATCATAACAAGTGTCCTCCTTAATACCCATCACCCGCTTAGCTTGTTCCCTACCCATCTCCTTCCATCAACCCTCAATTTGTTCTCTATCATTAAGGGTCTTTTATGATTTGCTTCCCTCTCTCTATTCCCCCCTTCCCTATGTTCATCTGTTTTGTTTCCTAAATCCCATATGAGTAAAATCATATGGTATTTGTCTTTCTCTAACTTGTTTCACTTAGCAGAATACACTCTAGCTCCATCCGCATCATTGCAAATGGCAAGATTTCATTTTTTTTTATGATTGAGTAATATTCCATTGTGTGTATGTGTGTGTGTATATATATATACCTCATCTTCTTTGTCCATTCATCAGTCGATTGGAACTTGGGTTCTCTCCATAGTTTAACTATTGTTGATAATGTTGCTACAAACATTGAGATACATGTAGCCCTTTGAATCTTCATTTTTATCACAGTTTACAGCTTTTTGCATTGTAAATTTATTAATAAATTTTATAGTTATGTTATATTTATATTAAAATAGTGTTTTATATACCATCATTACAGTATTCCAGTATTCTGTATTTGTTTATATATTTATCATTACCAGGGTTCAGGTACTTTTGCATTGTTTAGCATCTTTTTGTTTCAATTTGAAGAGTCCCCTTTACTATTTCTTATAAAGCCGATTATATATTATTAACTTCCTTAGTTTCTATTTGTCTGGGGAAGGCTTTATCTCTTCTTCATTTTTGAACTGTTCAGCTATGTACAATATTCTTGCTTGGTAGTTTTTTTTCTTTCAGCAGTTTAAATAACTCAACTCCTGTGTGGCCTGCAAGGTTTCTGCTAAGAACTCTGCAAATAGTCTTATTAGAGTTCCCTTGAATGTGACAAATTTTCATTTGCAATTTTCAAAATTCACTTTGTCTTTGGCTTTTATCAACTACCTTATAATGTGTCTTCATATAGACTTATTTAGATTTATAATATTTGATATCCTTTATGCTTAATGAATCTGAATAATCACTTCTTTCCCCCATTTGGGAAGTTTGGGTTATTGTTTCTTCACAAATTTGCGTGTCATCTTTGTGCAGCAGCTATGCCAAGCTCTGTATGATTCTAATTTTAGTACAGGAACTGCCAAAGTGAGCACCAAGTCATTATTTTTTTAAATAAGCTTTCTGGTAACTGTAGTATCCACAGTGGTAATAAATGACCAATTCTTATGAAATGCAAAGCTAACTTGTCACCCCTCTACTAAAAATTCTATGCTCTTTAGAATGACCTTTGGCTCTTCAGGGGCTGGGTCCAGCCCATCTTTCCAACCACATCTTTCCCCAATGCTTCTCTTTCCATCCTTTGAAGCACAAACACTGGCTATCCTGGAGTTTTTTATTTTTTGTTTTTAATCTCAAGACCAAATATTCTCAGTTTATTCATCCATCTAGCAATACTGAGTGTCTAGTGTAAGCAAGTATTATACTAGTTAATGCACAGAAATCACTCCTATCCACTGGAACTTTGGTATCTAATGGAATACCAGAAATGTCAACCCACTTCCAGTCTCAATTTTCTATTATTGGGATTTCACAAAGAGCTTTTTACAACATAGTCACAATTAAAAAACAATAAATTTTGAGAATTTTATAATTCTTAATTATGTGAGGTGATATCATTTTCTTAGTGTGATAAGTGCTTTTGAAAGCATCAATTCATCCCTAAGTACAGAGCTAGTTAACAGATACATAATTTATGAATAAATAATTAAATGGATTATCATTGAACATCCCTTTGGATCTGAGCTGGTTTATTTTAAAGTTTTGTCTTATTTTTGTAGTATATCCTTGTTGATGACAAGATACTTTCAAGAAGCCACTGCCCTTTCAAAATTTTAAGACTGCAGATGCAATTCAGTGGTACATTAAGGACCTCCTCATATCAAGCATTCAATTAACATACCTGAGATCCTCCAGTCTTGGAGACACATAATCTTCAGAGTCTCTATTCCTCCAGGAGAGAATACTCAATCAGAATTTCCTAAAGGCTACCTGCTTCCCAACAATTTTCTTCCTTGTGTTATCTTGTTATTTCACAGGAAAAACCCTACTGGTTATTTACAATGTGAAAAATTTAAAGGTAATAACCATAAAAACTTTTAAAAAATATTTTAAAAAGATATTCTGATGGTCATTATCAAAACCAGCATCTCTATTAAATTGCTAATATTACATAACAGATCTCTAGCAAACAAGATTTGCTTTGGCCATGTACAAATAAAGCTGGAATAAGCAAAAATATGTAGAAA
This sequence comes from Canis lupus baileyi, assembly GCF_048164855.1. Lineage (NCBI taxonomy): Eukaryota > Metazoa > Chordata > Mammalia > Carnivora > Canidae > Canis > Canis lupus. Next base: position 16,628,472 of record NC_132851.1, read on the forward strand.
AAATATTTTCTTTTTCTTATGAATTAGGGCCTTGGAATACATTAATTTGTAACATACTAATTTAACGTTCACCTCATAGTAGACTCTTTATGAAGGAGAAAACAGGACCAAAATGCAATTCTATGACCCCACACATGGCAGGCACCTTTTTAAAATCATAGAGCAATGGGAGAGGCCTCAAATAAGAAACCAGAAAAATAAAACTTTAGGCAAACAGCATCACCTCCATGTAAGTCATCCATCTTCCGGTGTTTTTATGTCTGCTTTATTGCCAGACTTCTTTACATTGCAGAACCACTGGGTAGAGGCCATGCCTGCCTCTGTGTTGTGGATATTTTCTCATATATTATAAGTACTTGGGAAACGTTCTCTAGTAATAATGATTCAAGAAAACAAATCACAAATAGTACATGCTGTTGCACTACCTGTTTATTTACTAGCTCTCTCTAAAATATAGATTACTAGATTGGAGCCTCTACTTCTACTATATTCAATGCACATTCCTAGATAAGAGGCAATGTTACACCATTCTGAAATACACTGTGTGCCTGCTATATAGGTACAATTGGATTCCACATGAGTTCTTACCTTAACTCCTCTTAATACTTTCTCAAAGTTTAATATATGGCTGCCCAGGTATGGTCATATTTCTTCAGAGCCTTTTCAGGTCCTGCTTGGGTTTTATATTTTGTAACAAAAATCACTTCTATTTAACATGTGATATACTCCCAAACTTGTAAATAATGCAATTTTATAAGCTTCTTTAAAGAAGCTCACATTTCATTGCCTGACTGACAAACCTTTATGGAAATTGTTGCTTAAAAGTCTGTAGTCACTTTTACCAGAAGCTTGACACTGATATCTTGGCTTGGCCTATTCATATGGTTCATAAAACTTTAGTTCCTACAAAATATCCTGACATTTCTAAGTCAGTTTGGACCCCTTGCATTTTTTATTAATTGCGTAAAATTTTTAAACAAAAGCATTATTGTATTAATTAGTTTTGATGAAAAGAATAAAAATATATAGTTACTAAAAAAAATTCTAATTTTTCAACAGAGTGCTTAGCGTTTTAAATATTTTACTTCTCTATCAAAAAAATCTAGGCTATTTTAGGTGAATGGGAAGGAAGACTCCATGAAGAGAGGGCAGTATTTAACATGGCTTCTGAAAGTTATGTAGAATAAACATGAAGTTGATGTAGGAGGAAAGTATAAGTATGGAAGTGGAGGGCCAACATAAGCAAGGTGGTAGATAACCTAATATGAGCAAATCTTTCAAGGAAAAACAGCACAGGAAATGGAAGGAAGGAAGGAAGGAAGGAAGGAAGGAAGGAAGGAAGGAAGGAAGGAAGGAAGGAAGGAGAAGAAAAAGAAGAAGAAGAAGAAGAAGAAGAAGAAGAAGAAGAAGAAGAAGAAGAAAGAAGAAAGAAAGAAAGAAAGAAAGAAAGAAAGAAAGAAAGAAAGAGAAGGAAGGAAGGAAGGAAGGAGAAGAAGAAGAAGAAGAAGAAGAAGAAGAAGAAGAAGAAGAAGAAAGAAGAAGAAGAAAGAAAGAAGAGAAAGAAAGAAGAAAGAAAGAAAGAAAGAAAGAAAGAGAAGAAAGAAAGAAAGAAAGAAAGAAAGAAAGAAAGAAGAAGAAAGAAAGAAAGAAAGAAAGAAAGAAAGAAAGAAGAAAGAAAGAAAGAGAAAGAAAGAAAGAGAAGAAAAAGAAAGAAAGAAAAAAAGAAAGAAAGAAAGAAAGAAAGAAAGAAAGAAAGAAAGAAAGAAAGAAAGAAAGAAAGAAAGAAAGAAAGAAAGAAAGACAAGCATAGGATGCAAGAGTGATGTCAGGATCAGAAAGAGGGAAACAAGTAGGATTATCCAGTGAATAATCTGAAGCTCAGATTACCTTGCAATGAGCTGACAGAGACCAAGCACACCCCCATCCCAGTGAGAGGGACTACACCTGAGCTCAGCTTCCCTTGGGCCTGAGTGCACCCCCTTCGCCAAGCAGCTGGCATTTCCATACAACTGTCTGAAGAGCTGGCATAGATACTCATATTAAACTTTGACTCTTACATCTATCAAAAGTGTTCCCCCACGTGTACTACCAAGAAGTAGCTCAGCAAAGGAATAGTTACCCACACCTGTAATACAAACCTATGCTGTAACCAGAAATACAGGGTCCTCAAAGAATCTCCCTGGAGGAGGATGAGATATCGGTGGGCTATGATCTTCTCTTGCTTAACCTTAATATGTTTCCCTATGAAAGCCTATTCTTTATACTCATACCCCCAGAATATTATGGAACTCTCCCTAATCCACATCTTTATGATTGCTTGATATATTTTTTTACGATTTTATTTATTTATTCATGAGAGACACAGAGAGAGACAGAGAGAGGCAGAGACACAGGCAGAGGGAGAAGCGGGCTCCATGCAGGAAGCCTGACACGGGACTCGATCTTGGGTCTCCAGGATCACGCCCCGGGTGGAAGGTAGCGCTAAACTGCTGAGCCACATGGGCTACCCGATATTTTTAATCACTGTAAATTACTGTTAATTTCTGAGTTGTGCAATTTCATTACAGAAGTACTCACTATCCTGAAAGGAGTGTATTTGAGAAAGAACCAACCAGAATGCTGGAGACAAGTCAGGAGTTGGGTTAGATGATAAGATCTTAGAAGCCTTAAACTTTGAAAATATTTTGGTATTACTGCTCTTGACTATGGGTCATGATAAAATCAATCCCTAACTATTAAGAATGAAACATATGTAGGAAAAAAAAAACAAAAAACACTTCAATATGTTTCTAGGTTTCCTGACAGAAAAACCCTGAAAAGGTTCATCAAGACTGAACTATCTTCATCTTTATGACATGCCTGTTTTTCAGTGCTCTAAGGATAGGCTTCACTGCCTATGGGCAATCCACCCTTGGTTTGAGGTTGGCGCTTTGTAGATGAAAAGTTATAGGGATATTAAACATGACAGTGGCAAGGAGCATGAGATGGACGAGGGAACTAAAGGGTGTGGGAGTAAAACTGATCTTAGGATTAATTAGAAAAGCAGACAGGCAAGAAAGAGAATTAATCACAATTCTCTGTTCTGAAAGTGGGTGACCGGGAATCAGTAACAGTGGTATGATGGCATTCCCAGAGAAGCAATGAATATGAGGAGAAAGAAAGAGCAGAGGAGAAGAAAGAGGAGTAGAAACAGAAGGAAAAGAATAACAATAATATTATTATTGCAGTTAACATTTACTGATCACTTACAAAGTGCCAAGAACACTTCTAAGCAGTTTATTTGCATTTCCTCAAATGTCTCTGCATGTGATTATTCACAGAAGGAGTAGCCTGCTATACATGAACATATTTATGGCTGAACATATGTTCTTTGCATCTCACTTATACATATATGGAATTTGTACAGAAATGTGTGGCTATATTTCTCTCTTATACATAGTGATGGTTGAGTTCTTTAGGGGCCTGAGTCAATTGCTCTAGCCACATGAAATATAACTCTTACCCTTGAGAACTTTCTATTACATGAGTTAAAATGGAAGATTCTGTAAAGCACTGCTAGGGCCAACTGCAGTCTGTCCTCAATTTGTGACTTTAAAGGGTGAATATTAGGTAGTACCTGTGTAAAATAATTGGGTTCATCTGTGATTTTGGAGTTGGACCTCCTAGACCACTCTATGTGTATAGTCCTCTATCATAATTTTATCTGACCCAAATACAACTGAGTTATTGTTAAGGGCTTCCAGTGGTTTCTGATTATTTCCTAGTGTTTTTGTTTTGCTTTTTGAATTTTGTTTTGTTTTGTTTTGTTTTCTAAGCAATTGCCTTCTTGGCTTCTCTACCTATGTGTGAAAACATCACATAACTAACATATCCAAAACAAACCCAGTAACTCCCACCCACTTGTAGACGCTATTCCGTGAATACCAACACAGCCGCCCCTTCTCTCTTGATTCTTCCATTACAGAAAGTGAAAAATTGTATATAGGCATCTCTCATTTTATATTAGTGATTCATTTCTGAAAACTCTGACATTCTGGGCCAAACAGGAGCTTATTTCCCACTACTTTAAATGGGAAAGCTATAGTACAATAGACATTAATGCTAAACCCTCAATCAATCTTATAAAGCACACATACATAAAATGCCCATCCATGTATAACTAAAAACTAACATATTGTGATATAAAATATTAAAATATTACTTATCAGTCTCTAAAAAATAATGTTATTAGGAAACATGTACAGAAACATGAAATTTATAAACAACATGATATACCCCAATAAATAAATTAGTTGAAAAAATGCAACAAAATTTCCAGTAAAAAACAAAGCAATTTCTTATGATGACATATTACTTATCAAGTCAGGTGGAGACTTAAAACTTAAAGAAAGTTGAGAAGGGAGGAAGAGGAGGAAAGCTGAAAAAAATCACTATTTGTCATCAGTTGTGGCTGATGATGGTGCTAACAAATGAATAGAAAAGCAGCAATTTCAGATGTTCCAGTCATTTGTTTCTATTTAACAAACTTAGTGGCTTAAAACACTAACTCATAGTTCTCTTAACTCTGCTAAACTGATAGGGTCTCTGAGGAAAAGCAGTGGTACCACTTCACCGACATGAGACCCTCGTATTCCCAAGGCCAGTGCCTTGCTGGTCAGGAATGACCTACACAGATGCATTCATGAGCTTTTGCAGCAGAGATTCAGTCATCTCTCAGGAGGTTCTTTTCCAAGATCAGACCAACCTCACAACTGGCAAACTCACATCCTCTCCTATTAGGAAAAACTCTCCAAACATCTCTTTGAGATGACTCTGTGCACTTCAACCAAGTTCAGAGCACCATTCTTTTCCTTTTGCCTCACAGAATACCATATGACCTTATCTCTACATGCCTTGAAAAACACAGTAGAAGTTCCTCCTTCCTACAGCTGAAGTGGAATCACGAAGAGCTGTTTTTCTTTCATTTGGTTCTGTTCTAACTCATTTTGTACCATTTAATCTATTGTTTATAATATGAACAAACATAATTTTAACTGTAAATACTATCATCCTCTTATCTTAAGAGCTTCAGTGACTTTCCATTAAAATCAAGACCAACATTCTTCCAAACAGGACCCATAAAGTCCTGGAGGTTCTGCCCCGAAACTTCATCTTCCTCTATCTCTCTTAGTTCCAGCCACTCTGGCTAGCTTTCTGATCCATATAACATTGTTTGGCACATGATGGTCTGTCTACTTCTCTTCATTCCTCACTACCTCTTCCCTGCCAGTGATCCATTTTATCTATTTAATGTCCACTCTTTTTAGATCTCAGCTTAGATAGTACTTTCTTACAAAAATTCCCTACTCTTCCATCTTCCAGGTTTTACTAAGCCACTTTGTTAAACATGGTAATTATTACCCTCCCTGTACCTTTTCTTTATAGCACTTAAAATATTTTGTGGTTATACTTTTGTTTGGATGATTCTTGTTTTAATGTCTTTCCCATTAATCCATAAACTCCACGAGAGTGAAGGATCACATCTGCTAACTTTTCCTTGATTTTTCAGGATCTAGCATGTGGCTAGCACATAAACAATGTCTATTAATAATAACGAGCTAGTGTTTAGCATGAACCAGTGTGGCCCACAGAACATTCCCTGCAATGATAAAGTCGGACCTTGCTTTTGATGTTCCACATTTTTCTCCTCTTGTCTGAGACTGTCACTTCTTGTTTCCAGGTCCATAGTACCAAGACTTGGTCTTTGCTTTCATAAACACGCAATATAGGTAGGGATTTTGAAAGCCAAATCTTTCCTTGTTAACCCCTCAAATACCTCTGTTACACATTGTTGCAGTGTTCTAAATTAAGCATTTTGTATCTATCATCTCTCTTGTCTGTGTGCAGGAAAAAAAAAAAAAAGTTTTTTGCTCCAATGATGTGATCTCTCTAAGTATGGAAGGAGTTCTAAAGGCCCTCTGGTGGGAGGAGTTCTTTCCTGCTCAGAGACGAAGGGAGACACAGATTCTCCATTTGGGCAGCAACCATGACACTTACTGCATAGCATCATTAAAACCTTCCAAGGCAACAGTAGCTGGGAGACTTTCTATTTAATCACTTCATACCCAATAAAGTGTGCATTACACAATATTTTCATAATGCCATGGTAACCTAATGAGTCATCTTCCATTATAGGCAAGGATACTTGTGTCCGTGATCAGGGCACAGTGTCATCAAAGCCAGGATGGAGGCATACTGACAGATTCTTAGCAACTTTCCTTTTATTAGACTTTGTGATAACCACCCTAACATTTGCCCAAGTCACTGAGGCAACAACTTAATCCTTGCAAAATACTTTCATTATGTGTTGGGATTTTCACATTTTGAAACTATTTCAAAGTGTTAAAATTTCAGGAGACCAGACTTCTGAGGACATTGTGAAAGTCCCTAATCTTATCAATAAAATATCTCCAATTTATGATGAAGGATAGGTGACTTATGGAAAGTTTTCCTGCATATGATGATTGGATTAGCTGTGATCACAGAGATGATTTTTTCCTGACATGGATTTCCTACTGACTTCTCAATCTGTTATCATTCATTTCTTGTTCTGAAATGTGGCATTTTCTGCAATTAATATTTGCATTCTCCATTTCACTGAAAGCAAGAAAAAGCAGGTTTTACCACCTCATTTACTAGACCTATTAGAATAATGTTGTGATATACGAATCCATCCTATCTCTGGTTAGTTTGTCCTCTATCATGCACTAACATCCTGATTTATTTTCTTAGTTTGTCTAACTGCTACAAATACTGAAGATGATATAATTATTTATTTTAAGATTTCAAAATGTAGTTGAGAATAAGCAAATAAATCAAGACAATATATAATTTAGCACGAATTTAGTAAAACAACAGAGCATACTAGAGAAGTTCAGAGAAAAGGGAGCTCAGTGAAATTTGAAAAAGAAAGATTTCTGGGAGGAATAAGTAAATTTTAACTGAACCTAAAAAGGGATACAGAGTGTAAGATTTACCTAGAGAATGAAGAGAGCAGTGAACGATCCAACTAAAATAAGTTATGGGAATATAAGGACAAAGATATAAAGAGAAAAAAAAAGTGTGATCATGGGACAATGAGATGGGGTAAGTGGGACAAATAACAAGAATGACTGGGATTTAATTAATTAATTAATTTATTTTTAAATGGAGTTCAATTTGCTAACATATAGCATAACACCCAGCGCTTATCCCGCCAAGTGCCCCCCTCATTGCCCATCACCCAGTCACCCCAACCCCCCTGCCCACTTCCGCTTCCACTACCCCTTGTTCATTTCCCAGAGTTAGGTGTCTCTCGTGTTTTGTCACCCTCACTGATATTTTCACTCATTTTCTCTCCTTTTCCTTTATTCCCTTTCACTAATTTTTATATTCCCCAAATGAATGAGACTATATAATGTTTGTCCTTTTCTGATTGACTTATTGCACTCAGCATAATACCCTCCAGGTCTCTCCACGTCGAAGAAAATGGTGGGTATTTGTCGTTTCTAATGGCTGAGGAATATTCCATTGTATACATAGACCACATCTTCTTTATCCATTCATCTTTCGATGGACACCAAGGCTCCTTCCACAGTTTGGCTATTGTGGACATCGCTGCTATAAACATTGGGGTCCCAGCATTTCACTGCATCTGTATCTTTGGGGTAAATCCCCAGCAGTGCAATTGCTGGGTGGGATTGAATTTATAAATGCAGCGTTTGGCTGAATTTCACCAAAAAGCAGTCAGTTCCATTACCATTTTCTATGTGTTAGCATAGGAAGTAATGGACAGCCAAGCCAGGAAAATCTGGTTTTAAATCCTAGATGTGCTACCTCCTTGTTGTGAAGCCTTAGATAGTTATTTAACTTCGATAAGCATCAGTTGTCTCATTTGTAAAGCAGGGAAGGGGGGAGTTGCCTCATGATTTTTATCATGATTATTATACAAGACAATGCATGTAAGGGACTTAAATACTCATTATGTTATCAGCTTCTCTTATTATAGCCCACTGAAAAATTCCCAGCACCCAGAACAGTGTCTAGCACATATTAAGTTCCCAATATATTTTTATTAATTGAATTTATTATTACTTCTAAAACCTTCCCAAATCATTAAGTCTTTTATTCATCAAGACTCAGTGTTTGCTTAACAGGTAAAAGAGTAAAGGTGGTTTAAAGAAACAATCTCATCTAGTAATAAAAATAAATAAAAACACAAATTCAAACAATTCTTAACAATGTCATCTTCATATGAGTCACATATGTAGAACAGAGACAGTAAATAGAACAAACGACAAAATTAGCTATAAAATTTCTGATTATATATGCTGCTAGGAGGTATTATGCCTAAAATATATACCCACTAAATTCACTGTAATTTCCAAAGAGATATTAGAGAATGAAGAGCATCCTCTCATCTCTAACCCAACACACACACATATTACCAAAAGTTTTGCAAACAAATTTAGTTCAATATTAACTATAAATTTTCAAATGGCTCTTTAGTTCCTATGATTAGTACCTATGTTTAAAAAGGCTGGTCAAGTTAATTCTTTAATAGTATAATAAAACTAAATTTAATGATGTTTTGAAATATGGATTCAAAATATTCAAAAGAATGTAAAATGCGATACAGAAAGTATGTTACTATGTTTTCATTTATATTACCTAGAAATGGCAAAAAAGTAGTCTATGAATATGTGACAAAATAATGAAGAAATCTGGTAACTAAATCAGCTCCTTGCATTTCAAATATCAGTGCAAAGAGGGCCAGATGGTGAATTGAAAATCTGCATGAGTATTGACTTTTAATGAAAACACTTACATGCTCTTCATGGCCACAATTAGTATAGCTTCTCTGCTCTCCTCCCTTGATGCTAGGACCTTGTTAGATTGACCTCTTATGTCAATAAAACCAGCTTGAAGTTCACATGCAAACACATTCATAGCAAGCAACCTCCCCAGTTAGTTACGAAGGTTAATCAAGGTAAAGCCCTTGGTAGAGGCAGGATATTTATTTCTAAATTGAAAAGTCCTCTTGATATTAAAGTTTGGAGGGAAAAATATTTGCTAACCCTATAAAATTGAATTACCATCAAGCAAGGGAAGTGGTTCTGCATATTTCATACATGAAAAGAAAATATTTGGTATCCATTCAATTTTTTGCTCTAAGTCCTGTCTTAGAGACTTTGAGCATATATGAATGGAGAAAAAGCACTTAAATTACTGTGATACCATTCCAACATGGTTTTTCTCACTTTCTTCCTGGAGACTTTCCTTTCTTTCTTTCTCTTTCTTTCTTTCTTTCTTTCTTTCTTTCTTTCTTTCTTTCTTCCTTCCTTCCTTCCTTCCTTCCTTCCTTCCTTCCTTCCTTCCTTCCTTTCTTTCTTTCTTTCTTTCTTTCTTTCTTTCTTTCTTTCTTTCTTTCTTTCTTTCTTTCTTTCTTTCTTTCTTCTTTCCTCTTTTTTCCCTGCTCTCAAAAAGTTAAAAGAATATTCAGGATACAAAACAGCAGTATTCAGACTTTACGCTTCATAAAAACCTCATCTGAACAGCTGGTGTTCGGAGCTGTTGGAGAAAGATGGACATCTGCTATACAGATATCTTGCTTTAACCAATATTAATTTTCTTAAATTTGTAAGTAATATGGATTGGGATATCCATCTGTCCATGTTCTTGGTGTGAATATGAGCATTGTAGCTTTCAGACTTTTCTTCCTCAATATTTACTTTCAAAAAACCAAAATGAGAAAGAGCTAAAAAACCAGCAATAGGTCTTAAATACCACAGAAAGGATCAAGGAAACCTACATTTAAAGTGGAAGATAATATTTCACTGATAAGGGCATTGAAACCCATCATCTTTCCTTCTCAATTCTAAGACATGAAGGATCTCATAAATGTTAAGCACCTTCAATATAATAATGTCTGTAGCAGGATTTTCAGACTTATTACATGTGGGTTGTTTTTTTTTTTTTTTTTTATCTACCCTATCCAGAAATTGATTTCTTTGTACACTTTTCTCTTGCACTTACATCACTAGCAGTTAAAACCAACAATATTCATGTGAGTATTTAACAGTGGACTAAACAACCACAATTAATACCTTCTAAGGATGTTCATTATTGAGTATCCTGTCAAATTTACATCGGAAAATTTCATAGTAAAATTACAGTGGAACAATCAGATGAATGCTGTGACAATAACTGCTATAAAAATAAAAGAAGAAGGTATTCATTTTAGGAGGAAGAGTCTACAAAAACATAATAGAAAAAGTAAAACTCCAGCTAGACTTAGGAGACCAGATAAAGAAAAGTGATACATTCCAGTGTGGATGGCAGAGAGAAAGTCATGTGAGACAGAAAAAAAAAAAAATACATGGATTCTTTGCCACTTGATCACTAAAAACTGTGTCATGTACCTATTGTTTATCCCCTAGCACCTTGCCAGGCAGAGGGAGGATGGGAGTAGAAAATATCCCCCATCACTTAAACTTGTTTAGTAATTAGTCTGAGAAAAAATATTTTCTACTTACAGATACATACAGGTAAAATGAATAGTATAAATGCTGGGTGATATGGTTTGTCTTAGGAAGCTTTATGCAGGGTAAGTCAATGTGATCTTTACTTTTTTTTTTTTTTTCAATTTTGATGGGTAGAGAAATAGAGGATATAATTTTAAAGGAGAAGAGAAATGTGGGGGGAAAGCAGGTGAGTTGCTAGTGCAATAGCACAGAAACCCAGCTAATATAGGTGTTAAGATAATGGGCTTTGTTGTCAGTTAGACTGGCTTGAGTATTAGCTTCCTATATTAACATATGACTTAGGACAAATTATCCAATATCCCCGTTCCTCAGTTTAACCATGTACAAGATGGTGATAATTGTAGAACTGATCTCTAACTATTGTTACACAAAATTAGTATATATAAAGAACTCAGATAAATTCCTGGCACATCACAAGTACTTAATGAAAATGAATCATCATCATCATCATCGGCTACAAGATAGTGTCTTAAATGAATACAAGAATGCAACAATGTGTGAATCAATGTAAGTGAATGGAGAATAAGGAAACAAGCCCAGACAGAGTAGAGATGGTGAGAACTACACTTGGAAGGATTCTATCAGAGCCTAGATTATTTTGTTTGAGGTTCCCTCCTTCCTTCGTTATATATGCTCTGTAAAGCCAGAGAAGGCTTAGAGTCAATCAACCAAGGGATGTACAAGGAAGGCTTCCAGACTGGGACACATCTGCCTTTGCATTTTAGTTCTAGCCCTCAGGCTATTCCAACTTGATCTTGGAAACTTGTTTATATGTCAGCTTTCTCAGTCAAAAATCAGGAAAATGACAGAGTCAACCTCAAAGTGTTGCTGCAACTGTTAAAAAATAATGGATGGATAGTTAATTACCACAATGACTGGAACACGGTATTTAGTAAATAATGACTTGATTATCTTTATTATCTTTCTTCCTTTTCTTCCTGAAAGGAGCATTTACAGTATAAATAAAGTACTTATTTGGGTGTGTATGTGGGGCTGCAGGTGGGATGGGTTTTGGATATTAGCCTCTAGGTAGAAAACTGCATTTAACCAGACTTGAAATGATGAAGTTGAAGACAACGGTGCAATTATAAAAAGGCAAGGACAGGAGAGATAAAAGATAATGAGGACGAATCAGTTAATCATCTGAGGTTGCCTGAGAAACTACGGGGTGTAAAGACCAACAGGTCTGTGGATTCCAATTAGCAGCAAAACAAGGCACTACCGACTCAATCACTAGTCAATAATGAACTCAAATATCTAAAAGATCTGCATAAAAACTTGTAGGTTTCCTATGCATTACTTCAGTTGATGCCCATAGCACTTTTATAATGTGAATCTTACTATGTTTCTTATTTTATAGGTAAGGAAAAAAAATATTCCCAGAAAGAAAGGTAATACTCCCAAGGTTCCCTAGGCCAGTAAGTGGTAAAATCAGAACTCTCATTCTGGTTTCAGATTTGAAATTTCATGGTCTTTCCATTATATTATTGCCTTTCTGGAAATTAGGTTGTCTCTAAGGTCTTGTCTGTGTAAATCAATTATGATGAAATCATTGATGGGTTTTCCAATATTTAAAATTGAATTTGACCAATTGACTTTTTTCATCATTCCTGACTCTGATTCAGTAAGAGTGTGAATCCCCTAGAGTTGGTCTGGGTTTACTCAGAAAAACTGAAGCCAGGGATTGTCTTCAATCCACAGCCATCATCGTGGATTGAAAACAAGGGCTGTTTTCTCACTGGTTGTTTCAAACTGGCACAATTTACCTGACCTTCTTATAGTCCTAAACCAGGTGAGAAGCAGACATAATTTGAATGTTCGCTGGCAGAGTGATTCTTAAAGTGTGGTTCCCAGCAGCAATAGCATTCCCTGATAATGTATTTGACATACAAATGCTCCATCAAGCCCTTTCCCAGAATGAATGAATCAGAAACTTGGGGAGAGGCCCAATCACCCGTGTTTTAACAAGCCTCCCAGTGATTTTTGTTACACATTAAATTTGAGAACCATTGATGTTGAAGAACACCTTACAAAAGCATAAGCTTCATAGCATAAACTATGTTGTGTTCAGCATAGTATCCTGATCTTCCAGTAGATGCCAGTTATCTAATAAACGTTCAATAAATCAATGACTAAGGACAACACATGGTAGGCAGTGGCACTATCTGCAGCTTTAAAACTCACATATAGGGATCCCTGGGTGGTGCAGCGGTTTAGCGCCTGCCTTTGGCCCAGGGCGCGATCCTGGAGACCCGGGATTGAATCCCATGTCGGGCTCCCAGTGCATGGAGCCTGCTTCTCCCTCTGCCTGTGTCTCTGCCTCTCTCTCTCACTGTGTGCCTATCATAAATAAATAAAATAAAAATTAAAAAAAAATAAAACTCACATATATCTTAATTTCATATTTGCAAGTCATAGAATTTGCTTCCTATATCTTGACAAAGTTTTTAAAGTATTTATTGTGCTGGTCGTAACACATTGCTCCTAGAAATCAATAACTGGCACATTTATTTACAAAGACTAGTCAGGCAAAAAAAGGATCATCTGGACACAGTGCCTCAGAAAAGATAAAAATTAAGGAAATATTGAAATAAGTATTAGCATGAAATATGCAAGAATGAAAATAATAAGAAATTTACAATTGTATATGTTTTTTACTTATATAGTATTACTCATCTATAATAATATAGTTCAAGAAGACCTGTGAAAGTGATTAAGAGAGTGAAAGCAAATACCTAAACAGACTGAGATACCAACTCTCTTAAAGAAAGTTTCCCTAATGACCATAACCCCTGCTATTATACCTCTTCATAGTCCTCTCCCACAGTGAATTTGGTTAGACTCTGTGTAAGAAACAGAATACATAGAGGAGAGGACACTGCTTGGTTTGTAAAGCCACATCACACGTAGCCTTTCAGCTACCACCCTGGCTTCTTGAAATAACTCTACAGGTAATCAGCCACCACAGATACAGCCCAACTCTCCTGAGACAGGGACGCCTGGGTGGTTCAGCAATTGAGCATCTGCCTTTGGCTCAGGGCGTGATACCTGAGTCCTGGGATTGAGTCCCACATCGGGATCCCTGCAGGGAGCCTGCTTCCCCTTCTGCCTATGTGTCTGCCTCTCTCTCTGTGTCTCTTGTAAATAAACAAATAAAATCTTAAAAAACACAAACAAAACTCTCCTGAAACAGCCATTTTGTACAAAAGCGGATCAGCCATATGGAGAAGTCACAGAGAGAAGGTGTTGCCCAGGCAGCTTACAGATATTCCAGCCAGGCCAGCTGAGGCACTAGCCATTCAAATGAAGCATCTGTCTTAGATGTCCAGCTCAACCAAGCCTTCAAATAACTCCTCTCAGCTAAACCATGTAACAGCAACTTCATAACAGACTCGAGGGAAGAACACACATGAGTCTAGTCAGTCCATGAGAGAGAATAATAAAGTACTGTTTTAGGCCACTACATTTTAAGGTGGCCTTCTACACATCAAAAGATAACAGAAACACTAATGTTCATTTTAAACAAACTTTATGTTAATAATCCCAGTGATAAAATATGTACATGAATGAATGAGTCCACTTTTACTATTTGTAATTATTTCTATCCATTTCCTTTAAAAGTCACATGAATTTATTTTTTTTAAATTTTTTTTATTTTATTTATGATAGTCACACAGAGAGAGATTGGGGGGCAGAGACACAGGCAGAGGGAGAAGCAGGCTCCATGCACTGGGACCCTGACGTGGGACTCGATCCTGGGTCTCCAGGATCACACCCTGGGCCAAAGGCAGGCGCCAAACCGCTGTGCCACCCAGGGATCCCTAAAAGTCACATGAATTTAGATTTACTACTCAAACATGTGAAAAATAGCCACGAAATTATATCCCTTTTGCCCATGCATTATGGTCAACAAAAACCTGGCAAAAGCTGAATTTCATACCAGAGAACTGATGCAGCTTCGTGTACACAATTTCACTCATCAAATTACTCACCATTGAGCTCTGAACCATAAGAGATAGAAAAAAAAAAAAAAAAGAACAGTGCAGCAGGTACAAAGCTTAGAATATAAATGAGAATGGCTGAAAGACAACTCTAAAAGGAGGTTAATATGCTTAGTAATATATAAGCACATTTATATTTTTATTCATATAGCTACTCTTTGTACATTGATAAACCATGGATAAAGAGAAGCTACTCCTCTTTATCATTTACTATTAAAGATATTTAGCCACTGCTTCTGTCAACCCCACATTGTTGTTAGGGAGAAAATGTGCAGAGAAAAGGTGATAATGTATAGTGTAGTTCTGTATTTTAGAATATAAATCACAGCAAGGAACCAGATTGTTGCTAGAATATTATTAGCGTGGCTCATACAATACACAATAATGAATCCATCTACTGTGCATAGGTGAATACCAGGAAACAACTTCCAGATCATCATTTTTTTATGTAGTTTGATTATTTAGGTCATCATGTAACAGAGTTTGACTAATAATATAATTGACTATTTGGAATTTGCCATTCAGAAGCCACTTGATTTATCAATCTAAGATTTTCTTTAAAAGAAGACATTTATCCCAGCTCAAAGCAAACTATTTTCCTGGACCAGTGGGCATCGGTTTTATTATTATATAATCTCCTGTTAGCTTTATCCCAGAGAGGAAATGTGGCATAACTGAATGAACATGGATCAAGAGTTTGAAAGCATCATTCATTTCACCAAAACTGTCAAATTCTCACCAAATAGCAGGCACCATGCTGGATACTGAGGCACAGCCCCTTGTCCATGTGGGTTTTAACACTATCATGTTCTAGTTCTGACCCTGTCATAAAGAATCTATGTGAATAAGAAGTCATGTGACCTTAAATAAATTAGTTAATGAGTGATTTTGGATTGTCATCTGTGAAATGAGATATTTTAGGTGACTGCCACTATATTATCATTCCAATATTTTGAAGGAAACTTCTTTCTTAAATTCTGAATAAACCTTATTTTTATCAAAATATGATGTTTCATGATTCAACACAAGAAAAATAACAATAATCCTCTTCTTATCTGAGTAATAAGATTTTATTAAATTTTAAATCCTATTTCTGATTTTAATACATTTTACTTTTTTCCTCCTTTAAAAATTATATTGTCCAAAAAAACCTCCTGAATGCTCCACTAGTTTATTCAATTTAGAAACTTTGCACCGAGTTTCCACCTTGAAAGTAAACAAAGAACAACCACAAACTGCAAGTGTTTAAAAGTATCTGTGAGGGATAGTCAGAAAATAATAACTTTTTTAGAAAATGTTGAATAGAGTCATAAATATACATGAATGCTCTTTGGGAAATAGTAAACCGGAACACCTAATATGATCTTATTGAGAATCAAAGAGACAGAGATTTCTCTCATGTTAAGAATTAAGCTGTTTCTCACAAACGTTACCGGCACATTGGATGAGAATGGCCTTCATTGTGTGCAACTGTCCTGCACTGCAAGACATTTAGCATTCCTTGGCCAACATCCGAGAAATGACAGTAGGAATCCCAAGGCATGTGATAATCAAAATCATTCTCAAAAATTTCCAAATGTTCCCAAGAAGAAAGTTTATACCACTGGGTTAAAGGAT
Organism: Canis lupus baileyi; assembly: GCF_048164855.1. NCBI lineage: Eukaryota > Metazoa > Chordata > Mammalia > Carnivora > Canidae > Canis > Canis lupus. The sequence continues at coordinate 16,644,652 of NC_132851.1, forward strand.
TTCACAATCTCCTGTTTGTTGAGATGGTTCCGACAAATTCAGAGAATGAATCAATGTCTACCTATGAAATTAATAGATTCAAGAGATTTTGTGTCGTTAGTTTGCTCTGTGGAGAAAAGAGCTTGATCTTAAATCCCAATTCTTTGGCAATACTTTGTTTATTGTTTGAAGACATAGCTAAAATGTTCATAAAAGATTAAAAAACAACTGTACTCTTTAAAATATAAAAGGAAACCCTTTGCTCAATGAAATGAAATAGGAGAAACACAGGAAATGAAAAACAAAAATTCAAACTGATGTCATGGTTTATGATCTCTTTTACAGACTGGGAAAGTCCAGATGAGGAAGCGTACAGGATGTATCTTAGCAGCAATATTATCTTTAAGATTGCTGTCTTCAAGGTCCCTACCTAATCAATTTGAAAGCCCAGACTATTTAATAATCAAATATAGTCAAACCAAAAGGAACAAAACTATTGTAACCCTTTTTAACAGGTAACTATGCATGTTACTATTGGTTATAATTTTGTTTGCACATAGCACACAAAACTAGTAATTATTCACCAACAGAGGCAATTAAAGTTTATCCCCACCATGAAACTACTTGTAAGCAATAAGGCCGTTCCCTTATGCAGATCTACTTAAAAAGATTTAAACTGTGTCTAGTTCAAATGTTACTAAGTCAACAAAAATTATGTGGTGGGCAGCACTGCACTATAGATTGAAAGTTATGCATGCATTAAATTGCCATGAAATATCAATAAAGTCTCTTGTGCATATACATTCCAGCCTAAAACGTATTGGTTTTACCCCAGCGATGTAGGTTCAATTTTTTTGGACAGAAAGTCTTATTAAGGGATATTAAGGTAGCTTCATTCTTCTCATCTAGTTCTAAATGGTACTTCGCAGAAAGAATTAATACACTGTCAGCACCCTGTGTGCAGGACAAGTCAGTATTCAGAATAAGGATGTTGCTGTGCAAAAAAAAAAAAAAAATTTTTTTCTTTTCCCTTTACTATTAACCTGCTGCTTGTTGCCTTTATTTTCCTTGAATTGCTTAGTTTCATTTCACAATGGTAGGGATTTGCTATTGAAAACCCATAAGGGGATCCCTGGGTGGTGCAGCGGTTTGGCGCCTGCCTTTGGCCCAGGGTGCAATCCTGGAGACCCAGGATCGAATCCCACGTCGGGCCCCCGGTGCATGGAGCCTGCTTCTCCCTCTGCCTGTGTCTCTGCCCCTCTCTCTCTCTGTGGCTATCATAAATAAATAAAAATTTTTTAAAAAAAATTTAGAAAACCCATAAGTACTCACACACACACACAAACATGCACATTTTGTCCCTGTGAAAAACACCAAGAATATCTAGTGAAGGCATAAATTATTAAACAAGATCTTAGAAATTTTTCTTCATTAAATTTTAATCTTGTTGATTTAATCATACACATTTAATCACCATAATAATGATGTGTATGCACTTAAAGAAAATTGCACAATAAGCGCAAAAATGAAAGACTAGCCCCTGGTAATATTTTCAAGCAATTATAGAAAAAAATGAAGAAAAATAAAGCTGAATATAAAAATAATACAAAGACTAATGTAAATCTAGAAAAGCCAGAAGATATTTAATACATATGCACATGATGTCTTCAGTAATCTAGTCTGTAAATGTCTTTAGTGATAAAGTCTTTATTTCTGGCCCCAGGAGATTATTTTATAATTCCATCACTACTATTATAAGGTTTTCACTTACTATCCTACTCCATCTTTACTGGTATTAATGCTTCACTCATTGCTGTTTACAGCTTTCATATATACTTGAGATTAGTTTTCTTATCATTCCTCTGACGCAAATTAGCCAAGTAAAGACATACATGTGTATGTATGTATATTATAAAATGCCTGTCAACACACACATACGTGGGTTCATACACACACACTTGATAGAAATGAGATCTAAACCAAAATCAGTTTCACATAGTTACCAACCAGAGCTAGTTTTAACATCAGTTAAGTTTGCAACATTATTCAAGGTTGAGAATATGCAGGAAAAAGATTTTTTCCTCTCAAGAATATTTCCATTTAAGATGTACAATTAACATAAACCATAGCCTCACATGTGAAAACCAGAGCAAAAGAGGTAGTGGCAATCTGTCATCTCTGCTTCCAAGGCCAATAATTGTAGAAGACTGCATGCTTGGTGGTGGGGGGGGGGGGGGGATATTTTAAATATGTCAACTTAAAGAAACAGAATAAAAGTAATTCTATTTGCTGTAACTTCTGTGTACCTACATTTATTCAAACCAAAGTTACATTAAAAAGCAATTGGACTGGGATGCGTGGGTGGCTCAGCGGTTGGGCGCCTGCCTTTGGCCCAAGGTGTGATCCTGGGGTCTGAGATTGAGTTCCACATTGGGCTCCCTGCATGGAGCCTGCTTCTCTCTCTGTCTGTGTCTCTGCCTCTGTCTCTCTCTTCCTCTCTCTCTCTGTCTCTCTCTGTCTCTTTCTCTCTCTGTGTGTCTCTCATGAATAAATAAATAAAATCTTAAAAAATAATAAAAAAGTAAAATAATAAAATAAAAAGCAATTGGACTTCATAATTTCTCTTGACCATATCAAGTTTGTTCTAATTTTTAAGTGTAAGAGTATGTTAATTTTTCTGGAAAGAAAAAACATTCTGGCATGCATAAGCAGCAGATTAAGCAGTGTTCTGAAAGTAAGAACTAACGTTGAAGGAAGCACTATTTATGGTCTCACCTACTCAAGATAACTCTTTTAACAAGATACTTGGAGCATCCTCTTTGGTGACTTGAGACCATGCTCTCCTTTCCCTTTCAATTGTCCCAGTGTTCCCAGGACTTAAATAACAGGATAGACCTCCAAGTCTCCCACGGCTGAATGATCCTACAGTGATAAAGGACAAGTCTTAGCACTTAGGACATATCTGAAGTATGGACCAGGATGTACCTTTCTGGGACAAGGACAAAATGTTGGGGAATGCAAGAAGTAACTGGATGTTTAGAGGTCATATGTGCCAAACTCAAGCTTCCCGGAGACTTATCAATTCATTGATTCAATAAAAATTGACTCAACACTTAACCATGTGCTGAGGGCTGAGAACATAGGAGTGAACAAACAGACCACATACCTATCTTATGGAGTTAATGTCTTATACAAAGCTGTCACCAACACCCTTTTTTTTTTAATTTTTTATTTTTTATTTTTGTCACCAACACCTTAACAACTTCTTTCAAAACACCAGAAAGCTGACTATGGAACTCTAAATAGGATCCACTTTACCTGAAGGCATTTCTGTGAAAACCACCACCCCAATCTGCTATAGTGGTCCAATAGTACTAATGCAAGGAGCTAGCAGGAGTAAAGCGGGCACGGAAGCTTGTAGAGCCCTCAATTCTAAAGTTTAGCCATTAGGCTTTCCCAAATTCCATGCTTTGAAAAAGGTCATAGATTCCTTATTATTTCTTCCTCAAACTATTTCCTCTCCTTTCTATCAGCCCTAGACTTGCATCTATGGTTACTTTGATTAATAACCAATTCATCTCTTAAGTTTCTGAATTAACTTAAAGTCCCAGGTGGGGGCAGCCCCGGTGGCACAGTGGTTTAGCGCGGCCTGAAGCCCAGGGCGTGATCCTGGAGACCCTGGATCGAGTCCCACATCAGGCTCTCTGTATGATGCTTGCTTCTCCCTCTGCCTGTGTCTCTGCCTCTCTCTCTCTCTCTCTGACTCTATGAATAAATAAATAAAATCTTAAAAAAAAAAAAAAAGTCCCAGGTGGTACCATTCACTTTCCCCTAGCCTGTCATCTCCCAAAGCACACATAGCACCTAAATGACTACCTTCAAAATCATTAAATAAGAGGGTGGGGAGCTATTTATTTACTCTTCTTCCTATCTTTTCCTCCTCCCTTCTCTTTTGTTCCCTTTCTCCTTCTCTTCCTAAATCTTTTCCTGCTCATCTCTTTATTTCCTTCTCTCATTTCTCCTTCATCCTCCTACTGCCTTTCCTGTTTTTTCTCTCTCCGTATTTCTTCCTTTACTTGAAAGCTAGTCCTTGTTCCTTTGTATTTTTGAATGCACCCTCTATCTATTCCTACCATCAAATCTGTACCTTGTTATTTGGGATCAAAACTTTAGTCTTATTCACAAACAAAACATAGAGCATCACATCATGAGAAAAATGATTCCGTTTCTATTCACTTTTTAAAACCATTTTTAGCAAAAGGTTAGTGGGTTTAAAAAACAAAAAAACAAGCCAGAAGACAACAACAACAACAACCACAACAACAACAACACAAAACTCCTCCAGAGGAAGCCTGAATCACAGACAGATCCATTTTCAATGGGTATTGCCAACTGTTTGACCAAAAGAGAAGAAATCTCCAGTATTAACAGAACTCTAGCCTGCTTGGGCAAACCAGAGACTTTTCTTAAATCCATTACTTACAAATTGGAAAATCCAAAGATAAATTATAGGTATGTTCCAATGCCAAAGTCCTCAGTGGAGTTCTGTTCCCTTCAATGTTCTCTTTTGTTGTTGTTAAACTGAGAAAAACAGAAACATCATAAAAGCATTTTTAATAAGTTCAAAAATGTAATATTACCAGGGCTGACACTGCCACTAGGAGGAATTCTAGTATTTCATTCTCTTTTGTAGTACCATTATCCTATTCAGAATGCTCACCATACTGATACAATAAATGCAATGTATTTTCAGTTCTGAAGCAGATCAATGTGATAACATCTAAATCCCTAGGTTTTCACATCCTGTCTCCCAGAAATTCTTGCTGCCACAGGAATATCTTTCAGTTTGTTCAGTCTCATATCAGCAGTGACACCCAGTGGATGGAAACATCTCAAACAGGCTGGCTTTCATCTCTCTCTCTGCCCCCCTCCCCCATTTCATCTCTCTAGGGAAAGATTTTTGTAAGTGCTTTGTTTCTCTGACCTTCTTATGGCTCTCCACAGGAAAATAATTTATCAGATTGCCTAATGCCAGCCAGGTTTTCTTTAAATTTACTCAAATTAGAAAGCCTCAGACATTTCCTTTGCACTGAAGACATTTAAACCTATCAAAATATGTTCAACTAATCTGATATTTGGTTTCTAAAAATAAAATCAGATATACAAGCACAAGGATAAAAGAGGAGAGAGGTACTCAATTAATTTCCTACATTTTGCACTTTTAAAAACTGTAATTGCCAGCAGAAATCATGACTTTATTATTTATTCATAGCAAGTCATTCAGAGCGTATTAAACTAAATTGTGAGGAAAAAGTAGTATAAACTGTAGACTAAAATCAACTTCATTCCAAACGATGGCTATCAGTAAAAATATATATCTACTCTTTCTAATGCAACTACTTTATTAAAATGAACTAGTTCAGCTGGTCTCACGGGATGAAATAAATGGCTTTCTCCAATTTGACAGAAACTAACAAGATATAAATCTTTTAAAAGCCTCTTACAAATAGTTTCTTTATTCCAAAACTATTTGTGCAATTTTTTTAATATGATGTCTTGAAAAGTGGAAAAAAATTTGTTTTATTTGAAAACCTGTTTTTTTTTTTTCCCTCTGTGTAGTTAGAGCTAAAGAAGGTATTATTCACCTTGAAGTACATTGTCCAGAATCAAGCACTAGCAAGGCTCTCAATTATTTAAGTGTCAGTCAAGGAAGCACCTACTGGCACAGATTGGTGGTGGTGATGGGATTAACAGAATATTTTCTGACTTTATCAAAGCTACTAACCTCTGAGATCTCTGGTTTTCAAAGAGGTTTTATAGCATAGAAGTGGATCAGTTTATATAAGGAATTGAGGGGATTTTGGAAAGAAAGGAATATGCAAGTCTTATTAGAGTGGTCATCAACAAAGTTAGGAAAAGCCAGTAAATTCCTTGAAATAAAATTATCTTGAGTAAACAGGAGGTTGTACTGGTAACCTAAGTTTAAGAAAAGGGATATATTTGTTGGGAGATGGTTAATTTGATTTGGCATAGTTTGTGCATATTACTTAAAGCTTATTTATACCTAGGTACTGTTACATGGAAATTGGGCATGGAAGTATGAAATAACATGTTGCAAGATGGTGCCTAATATCAGACATTAGGCAGCAGGAATGGGTTCATTGAGTTCTAAAGGACAGTTACTCAGTAGTGTCACCATATGCTAGTAAGAAGGAATAGGATTAATGGGCTAAGACTCCTCTTATCCAGGGCATTTGAAAAGATTGTGGGTTTCACAAGGCACCAAAATCAAGGGGATACCTTTAATCTCCTCAGGGGTAGGAGTAGAATGTAGGCTTCCAGGCTAAATACTGGAACAGCAGCAAAGAGACAGCTCCAACATAATTTCTATGAATCCACAGGGTCATATACACACAGTCTCTTCCACTCACAGGAGCAGCTGTTATTGGATCTTTCTTTGCTTTTGCCCTCTCCTGAGGTTGTTTCCCTCACCCACTCACAGCTCTTGGACACCCAATGTACCTACTCACTTACTTTCACACCACTTTGAATGTGATGGGCTGCTTTAATTGAGAGGGCATATATGTATAGAGCCTCCAGAGCTCTAAAAAGCTCTCCTGGGCCATGTTGTTTAGACTGTGCAATATCTTCACTTAAAACAAATTTTATTTTCACCTGAGGAAGATATGCTTTCTCTAAAGCTCACAAAATGTATCACTTAGGTTAATTATAGCCTGATGCTTACTAATTTTTGTTTGCAAACCAGGCTAACCCTCTTTGGGTCAAGTCTCCTGTTATTTAGAGGCGGAAAAAAATCCCTGAAGATTAGAAGGAAAGGTCTTCTAATAAAAATGTATTTCTAATTGGGCATATGACACTCAGGAAAAAATAGTTATTGGAACAATGACTAGAGAAATAAGAGATTTTGTGCTTACATAGATGAAACAGGCTACAACATCCATGTTTTCATTCCTTTGTTGAACATTTATTTAGCTCCTACTGTGTGTCAGTCAAGGTGATCAATGTTAGAAATCAAAGATAAACAAATATCTCCTCTGCCCTATTTACCTCCAAGCTGTTACATGTGTATATGGAAATGGGGGGAGGGAGAAATAGTTACAAATCTTTTCCCCAATATGATTTACCTAAGGTGATCTGAAAATAGTTTGATCACCCTTCTTTCCATCCCAAATCATGGATTGAGTTATCATGTGTTTCTTTGATGTTTATCCATTTAAAAATGAAGAGCAAGAGACTCTTGCCATTTTTATTCAACATAGTACTAGCACACAGCAACCAGATAAGACAAGGAAATAAAAGGCAGCTATAATGTTAAGGAAGAACTTAATCTGTCACTATTCATAGATGACATGATTCTATATGTAGAAAACCCTAAAGTCACTACCGAAACAATATTAGAAGTAATCAATTATTCCAATACAGTTGCAGGATACAAAATACTCAGAAATCAGTTGCATTTCTACACACCATTAATGAAGAAGCAGAAAGAAAAATTAAGAAAACAATTACAATTACAATATACAATTGCACTAAAAGGAATAAAATCCCTAGGAATAAACCTAACTTAGTTGGTAAAAGTGTAAGCACTACAAAACTTTGGTGAAAGAACCTGAAGATGACACAAACACATGGAAAGATATTACATGCTTATGGACTAGGAGAATTAACATTGTTAAAATGTCCATACTACCCAAAGCAATCTACAGATTCAATGCAATCTCTATCAAAATACCAACAGTGTTTTTCACAGAATTAGAACAAATAACACTGGAATTTGTATGGAACCATAAAAGACCCTGAATAGTCAAAGCAATCTTGAAAAAGAAGAATAAAATTGGAGGATCACAATCCCAGATTTAAAGATATACTACAAAGCTGTAGAAATCCAAACAGTATAGTATTAGCACAAAAATAGACACAGAGATCAACAGAACAGAATAGAGAGCCCAGAAATAAACCCATATTTGTATGGTCAACTACTCTATGACAAAGGAGGCAAAATATACAGTGAGGAAAAGACAGTCTCTGTAATGAGTAGTCCTGGGAAAACTAGACAGCCACATGCAAAACAATGAAACTGGACCACTCTCTTACACCATACACAAAAATAAACTCAGAATGGATGAAAGACTTCTATGTGAGAACCGAAGCCATAAAACTCCTAGAAAAAAACATAGGTAGTAATTTCTTTGACATCAGCCTGTAGCAACATTTTTCTAGATACACCTCCTCAGGCAAGGGAAACAAAAGCAAAAATAAACTATTGGGAATGCATTAAAATGGAAAACAGCACTTCAGAGGAAACCAACAACAAAACAAGGCAACCCACTAAGTGGGAGAAGATATTTACAAATGATATATCTGATAAGGGTTTAATTCCAAAATATATAAAGAAATTACACAATTCATCACCAAAACCTCCCAAATAATCCAATTAAAAAATGAGCAGTGGACCTGAAGAGACATTTTTTCCCGAGAAGACATCTAGATGGCCAACAGACACATGAAAAGATGCTCAACATTACTCATCATCAAGGAAATGCAAATCAAAACTACAATGAGATAATACCCTATACCTGTCAGAATGGTTAGAATCAAGAAGATAAGAAATAACAAGTGTTGACAAGGATGTGAAGAAAAGAGGTATCTTGGTGCACTGTTGGGAGGAATGTAAACTGATAAAGCTACTGTGGAAAACAGTATGGAGGTTTCTCAAAAATGAAAAATAGAAAACACATATGACCCAATAATTCCAGTACTGAGTATTTACTCAAAGAAAATGAACATTAGTTCAAAAAACCATATGAACCCCTATGCTTATTACAGCATTATTAACAATAGCAAAGATATGGATGCATCCCAAGTGTCCATCTATAGATGAATGGACAAAGAAGATATGGTATATAAACATAATGAGTATTACTCAGCCATAAAAAAGGATGAGATCTTGCCATTTGTTACAACAGGGCTGGACCTAGAGGGTAGTATGCTAACTGAAGTAAATCAGACAGAAAAAGACAAATACCATATATTTCATTTATATGAATAATCTAAAAACCAAAACAAATGAATATAAATAAGTAAGCAAAAAGCAGAATCAGATCTATAACTACAGAGAACAAACTGATGGCTGCCAGGAGAGAAGAGCAGGGAGATGGGCCAAATGGGTGAAGAGGACTGAAAGGTACAGGCTACCAGTTAATAGAATGAATAAGTCAATGGGGATAAAAGGTACAGCATAAGAAATTAAGTTAAGGGTATCATAATAGCACGGGATGAAGACAGATGACAGCTACACATGTGAGCACAGCGTAATGTATAAAACTAGTGAAGCACTAAGTTGTACACCTGAAACTAATGTAATATCATGTGTTAACTATATTCAAATTTTTTAAAATGCAAAATAGACATTCCAGATTTAAATAAATAAATAAATAATAAAACAGAATGGGTATAAATCAACTCATATGCAAAGTTGTTGGAAATTTTTCCTTTTAGCAAAGCAGGGTTGTTGTTTTTTTTAATAGATTTTATTTTTTAGAGCAGTTTTAGTTCACAACAAAACTGGGCAGAAGATATAGAGATTTCCTATATGCTCCCTAACTCCACACACGTACGGTTTCCCCTATTATCCACACCCTCTACCAGAGTAGTGCATTTATTAAAACTGATGAACCACAGGGACACATCACTATCATGCAAAGTCCATAGTTTACATTGTGCACATTCTGTGGTTTGGACAAATGCATAATGACATGTAACCACCATTAGCAAAGTAGGTTTTCATCAAAGGAGAAAGTTTGTGGATCCTGACATCCTCAGGACTCAAACTACCCAGTTACCAAAAAAGGCACTGGAAAAAAAGTAAAGAAAAATTGCAAAGGGATGGAAGGAAGGAAGTATAAGCAAGTGAGGGAGAAAAAGGAAGAGGAAGAGATGAGTCAGAGGTAAGGTAGGAAAATGCTACTGCAAACTAACTTCACTTGCTTTAATTACTGCCAAGAACGGCCCAGATAAACTGAATAATCCTAGAGAAATGTACTGTGGATCTGGCCCAGGAAACTATGCAGGCACCATTTACCTGCATGAACGGCAAACATCAGCTGGAAAACATTGATGCAGGTGAACATTCTGTAGGCCTTGTGAAGAGAAACTTAAAAATTCATGTCAAATAGTGAACACAAGAATGTATTACTTTAGCACCAAAATGATACAGAAATGGTAGACTTACACTGTTTTCTTGTTTTAAGTTTTTTGGCTTTGGTTTGTTTTGTGAACTGTTTATTAAACTGTGAGATATTATTTTAAAATACACATAATAGGGATCCCTGGGTGGCGCAGCGGTTTGGCGCCTGCCTTTGGCCCAGGGCGCGATCCTGGAGACCCGGATCGAATCCCACGTCGGGCTCCCAGTGCATGGAGCCTGCTTCTCCCTCTGCCTATGTCTCTGCGCCTCTCTCTCTCTCTCTCTCTCTGTGACTATCATAAATAAATAAAAATAAAATAAAATAAAATAAAATAAAATACAAATAATAAAAGCACACTTTAACAAATTTTTGTAAAGTGAACACACTCATGTGAGAGGTGCCAGTTCAAAAATAACATTATCACCACCCTAAATGCCAATCACAAACCCCCTTTTATGTCTACTTTGCCAAGGGTAAACATAACTTGCCATCAAAAATCATAGATTAGTTTTTAAACTGCATAATAGAATTATATAGTATATATTCTTTGGGATTCTGACTGCTTTTGACCAATGTTAGGTTTCTGAGATCCATCCATGTTATTTGAAAGAGGTAAACATTCTCAACATTATATAGTATTTCATTGCATGAATGTACCACATATTATTCAACCATTTTGCTAATGATCAAAGCTAATGTTTTTAACATCTGCTATTACTTGTAGTAAAAGAAAAACAAAACACTTTTTTTTCATTTTTCCAGTAATTTATTTTTAAAGTATATTCAAACGAGCAAAGAACATTGTCACATATATACTGGCTCTTAACTAGATTAATTATTAGTAGGCTAGATTGAGAAGAAGTTGAAAAAAAAAGCCCTCTGTGTTGACACACAAACACACACACGCACACGCACACACACACATGGTGAGTGAAAGAAAGGTTAGCAGATTGGATCTGCAAACTGAGTAAACAGTTTGGAAAGGAAAGTAGGGTTGCCAGGCCATGTTTGAAACCAACCAAGGTAAGGCCATGTTGGGAAAAAGATTCATGACTGACACCACTTTCCCCCAAATACAAATGTATGGAGGTCAGTAATGACCCTTATGAAACTCATGGGCTTATTATAAATAATTTTACTCATGAATAATAAAGAATTCCTTATTCTTAACTCAGGAAACTTGCTTAAAACTATAGAAGAACATTAAAGAAGTTGGTTTTGGTTGATTTGTGTATTGTGTGTTGTGATTGTGTATTGATCTCTGTTTGTATTTATGCATATACACACTCACACTATACATAGGCTGAAAAATAAATTGCAGAGGTTCCACAACAAAATTAATAAGTCAGATAACGACTCCTTTTCTTTATTTAATTGGGAAAATAAAAGGTCTGTTTTGCAAAATACCTGTAACATGCAATTAATCCAGAAAAAATGTGAGTTTACACAGGTTGCCTGTATAAAAGTGTGCCTTGTACTGGCCTAAAACAGAGGCCTGATCTTGGTTTCAGCTGATGATGGACTCCGTCCTGTGGTGCCATAGCAATAAAATCTCTGTTTGATGACTCATTACCCTTGTGGACTGGCCATTTCCTGTTCCACTACACTCATAAGCCACTGATGTTCTGGGTTAGCCTGGTACATGTAATCAGACTTAGTGGAGCTCAGGGACCTAAGTTATCTGAGGCAAAGCTGAAAATTTGCTTACCCCCCACTTTGTTACAATGAATCTGGGTTTAATGTGCGCTCCTGTGATGTCGAAATATAGAGGTCTACATAGCCCGAAATGAACAATTTACTAATTCTTTACCTCCTTTCTAGCCTGTGTCTGTACATGTGTGCACACATGACTTAACACAAATTTTATCTTTATAGAAGCAGACACTACTAAGTTCAAGAAGAAAATCGAGTGTTTAATCTCTTACCTTCTTTTCCTAAAGATTTATTGTTGGAATAAAAATAAGATCATTGTATTTAAAAATCCAATAAATTTTACACTTTGTGGGGGAGATGTTGTTCATGTACACCCCTCCCAGAATGCTCTTACTAAACAATTCTTTCCTTAGAATAAGGAAAGGACTTAGTTACTTTTTAAATAATATATATGCACTTTCAAATATGTTTTGGTTTTTTTCTGTTTTTTTGTTTGTTTTGTTTTAGCCACAGCCATTATTCCGTCCTCTCTTGGAGAGGAGTTAATCTGAAGTTTATGAATTAATTCACTCCTGAATACTTATCCTCTTTTAGCTGAAATATTGCCTCCATTCTTTTTAATTACTTTGTCATGTATTGATAGTATTATAGAAACAACGGTGATGCTCATTTCCAGAAATTAGTGGCCAAAGGAAGAAGCTAAAAAATGAAACTAGGGGATTTTTCCTGCTCTTTAGATCATTAGGATGGGAAAAAGCAAAAAAACAAAACAAACAAACAACAACAAAAAAAACCACTATTCCTTCCAAATGATGCAGTTAAAAGGGTATCATTTCTACGTGCACTCTACTGAGCTGGTCTAAATCCGGGCTCTGGTCACAGAGTATGGAAGGCAGATTGGTTATTGTGGAGTTAGTGTCTGGAGACCAAATGCTTTCAGACATTTCACTAGTCCCTCTGCCAAACCTTATGTGGGAGCCAACTCCTATTATTAACAAAGGACTTGTCCATACATTCTTTGCAAATTCATTACTCAGATCATACCATGATCAGATGATACATACACAATTAGTAGAACTTAAGTTACTATCAAGATAATTCAAAGTCCATAAAACGTTTTCCTGATATCCTCAGGCAACTGAAGCAATGTTAAAATATTCCTTTGGTCTTATGAATTGTTTCCTCTTGCCTCCCTTTCACTTGTAAATTATTTGTGCCTCCTTGGGGAAGGCAAGATTAGCACCTCTGCTTCTGCAAACTCAGCTAGTACTCTTTACTAACATCGTCCAAGAAGCAGCCTGCCAAAGAGTTGGGAAGTCTGTTTGGCTTCATAGTCTGAAGGCTGTGGTGACTAGAAAAAAAAATTCCAGTTACTAATTGTTCCAGTTACTACTGCTGAGGTACAAAATTAACCCAAAGCTGAGTGGCTCCAATCAATCATTTTATTATTCCCACAGGGTTTGTAGGACAAGAATTTAGATAGGAAATAGCAGAAATGGCTTGTCTCTGGCCCACAGTATCTAGGGCCTCCCTGGCAAAACCTAGAGGATGGTAATGACCTGTAGGCTGGGAGCTAAAGTCACATGAAGATTTGCTCACTTACATGTATGGCACCTGGGCTAGGTGATTGGTGCTGCCATCGGGACCTACATGTGGCTTCTCCACAGGATTTGGGTTCCTCACAGCATGGTGGCTTCAAGATTAGTGGCGTTTTTACATGGCAACTCAGGTGCCCATTTGTTAGTACTTAAGGGAACAAGGGAGAAACAGCAGTACTTTTGTGACCCAGTCTCATCAGTTACATGGTATCACTTCAAACATGTTCTGCCTGCTGGTGTAGTCACAAGCTCAACCAGAATTCTTTAAAACTACCACAGGCATCAAAAATGGTAGCAAATATAGAAGATACTTTCTCTGTGTATTTGTATGAATAGACTTTTCTCGATATCTTCTGTAGAAATTGTTAAACATGTCTTTTCAAGACACCAAGAGAAGCTAGACTATACCTAGTTTTGAGGTTACATTTAGCTTATGACAAAATAACTATCTGAAAACTTTAAAATTTTACTCTAAACCAAAAGATAGCCTGGCCTACTTACTTGGACTGAATGCAAGTTATTGTCTGAATTATTATACAAGTTACGCTAATTTATTTTGCACTTTGACAGTTAAGCAGAAGCTATTTGCCTTTTTTTTAAACCCCAATCTGTAGTTTCCATCTTGCTTGAAACTTATTTCATTTCTGAAACCAAAGAAGATTATCTAGGTTTACAGTCAAACATTGTTGAAAATCCCTGAGACTATGTAGTTATTACCCAACATATTTTTCTACTTGGACATTTCCAGCAAGATTAGTTATCTGCACAAAAAGAGAGAGAGAGAAAGAGAGGGAAAAGCGACTAAACATTAAAATATCTATTTATACATCACTTAATATTATAACACATAGAAGTGGCAATGAGAAGATTATATATATGAGAAAATCATGAGTCTTCCTTTAATTCTTAGATTACAAATCTACATGGAGATAACATTCCAACTTTAAAAGATACCATAATCCTGGAGGCACCACCAGTTCTTAAGGGCTCTGTGTAACCCTATGGCATAGAATGATTAGATTTCAGAGATGTAATTTTTTTTCCAGAAATGCCAAGCTGATAAACATCTGAAATTTCAACACAGCTGTTCTGAGTAATTTCCTTATTTTCTATAATCACATTGAGAAATCAAAATTGGGGGAGAATATTTAGAACACTTTTTGTCTCCTACTTAATGGCCTGTTTGAGCATCTATGATAGCACTGCTTCTAAAGGAGGTAGAAGAAGAGCTGTCCTTTTTATTATTGTCACTGTGTATTTTGGGGCTTTCTTGGGGGGCTTTCTGATACTTGTCTTTAATGTTCTTTGTCTCATAACTGGCATCTTCTCATGTATTTCTTAGAGGAGGATTTATTTTGAAATTTAACCTAGCTTTTTCTATTCAATGAAAGCAAACAGTCGAAGCAATCATTCAGGTTATTTATGCACCAAATCACTTTTGTTTCCATTTAAAAAATATTTCCAGTATCTGATTCCATTTCAGCAACATTTTTACTGAGGAGCTAATTTAAAGAATGAAAAAGACAATATTTAAATATCTCAGTAACTGCTTTGGAAGCCTAAACTAGACTATTAACATATTCTTTGACTCTTCTTTTGAGTTCCTCTATTACATCCTTTCTCCCATAACAATCTCTTTCTGCTGCTACATAAGATTTCTCATGTTGAGAAGACACCAGCATTTTCATCAGAACATAGGATTCTATCTACCAGATAATGGGTGTGATCACTTCCAATGCTTTCCCTGCCTGTAAAACAACAATAAAGCTAGGGACTACTTTGTAGGGAATTAATGGACTCAAATGACATAATATGTATGAAAACACTTTGTAGACAGAAATAGGACATGCAATGGAAATTGATTCAAGGCTAAGGCTCAAAATGGCTATATATATCAGATATAAGTTTGTTAGTAGAGGACTCCTGTGAGTGGCATACATAAAGGGAAGGTACGACAAGTAATATTTTCCCATACATTCATTCATATAGTATGCCATGAGAAAGTATGACAAGGGCAGGTTAGATTAGCTAAACTGTGAAAGGATAAATAAGTGTTAACACATGGAAGAGATGGAGAGGAGCATGTATGAATCTCAGTCACAAAAGATTTTGATGCATTTAATGATTCAAAGAAGCTATGACTCCCTGTATTCTTCTGTCTCTCCAATCATGGATCCACATAGAGGTGTTGATTTTTCAGTGTGATCAACTTTTTACTTGTTAGCATGGAGTGGCAATTCCCAACTGACTGTCGAGAGGGAAGGCCTCCCTGCCCTATGGTGCTGTTAGCTGGCCTTAGAATCAAATTGACATGAGACACATTAACAAGAGAAAATCAAATTTAATAGGCATAGGTACAGAGAATCCACACAGACAGGAAGTTCCAAAGATAATGAGGCAACATGAAGTTTCTATGAGCTAAGGAGAAGGGGAGCACCCTAAAATAGAAACAGGACAAAGCTCATTAGCAAGAAGGTGAAAGGAGATGTTTTGGAAAAACAAGATCGCTCTATTATGCAGATAAGTTTCTTAGGTAAAGGGGAGTCTCCATTAATACTTCTCTTCCTGTTGAAGGCTCTCCTTTCCAATGTAAATTTATGCAGTTATTAGGGAGGCAGAGACCCTTTCTTGCATCTGATGGGTTTCTATTACAATTTTTTTTTAAGATTTTAAATTTATTTTAGAGAGGGAGAGGAGCAGAAGAAGAGGGAGACAGAGAATCTCAAGCAGACTCAACACTGAGCATGAAACCCATTACAGGGCTTGATCTCAAGACCCTGAGATCATGACCTGAGCTGATATCAAGAGTCTGATGATGTTGAACCAACTGAGCCAGCCAGGCACCCTGTGTTTCTATTACTTTTAACTCAAAATCATCTTTATGCCCAAAGTGGCCCATTTGGGGGAAGCTTGCTCTAGGGCTCTATGCTCCTTACAATGTGGAACCAGAAATGGGAAATTCTGATCTTTTTTTTTTTTTTTTTCTGAATACTTACCTCCCTATTTTCTACTGACGACATTCACTGTAGTTTGTCCTGTCACACTGCTCCCTGCCTGTGCTTCCATCCCTGATCACAGTCTTCAATGGGTTCTGTGATTTTCCTGATGATGCGGAAATGAATGGCTCAGAGGAACTGTTGAAAAAGCCAACCTTCCCTTCAATTCATGGATTCAACCTCCGTTAACACAGAGATTATTTTTTAAGAAGGGTCTTTCTTGAATGCTTTGAGATTATTAAAGTTTCAGCCTGTTGTTTTGAACCCACCTTCTGTTGGGGGTGAAATAAAACAGAGTCTTCCATGGTCTAGAGACAAGATGTGCATATTGAATATGGTAAAGCAAGATAAGACACTGACTGGTTCAGATCGGGTTTGAGTACCCTTTGAAGTGATGTGCTCTAGAAGCCTGAATCACATGGGAAGGGGAGATATCAAGCATGAGTTGGAACTTGTTCACGGATCCCAAGCAATCAGTGGCTATTGACATTGACAAGTTTGAGAGGAGTGTGGAAATCAGAGGTTACCAGGGAGAAAGAGCACCTAGTTGTAACAGTACCTCACTGAGCAGTGATCATAAGCAAACTTGGGATAAGAATGTTTCTTCCACAGGGTGTTGGAAAGGTGAGAGAGATAATTATTATGCCTAATGGTTTGTTAATGGTAAAGTAATAGAAATATATTATCTGTAATTTTTTTTTCATCAAACCTTGAAGGAGTTCAAGGTAAGAAGGCAGGTCTTCTTGATGGTACTATGCCTTGCATGCAAAATACAGCACCTAAGTGACCCTAAAGAAATGTTTGTGGAATTGAATAATGGATGTTTGCTCAGTCTGGGCAGTTAACTGACAGTAGAGTTAATAGAAGAAATTTGGCTCTGTTGCCTTTTTACATTAAACTGTGATATACTGTGGTATAGTATAGTGTAGTGTAGTGTAGTATAGTATCTATTCCTGATGGCCTCATAGGCTTTGGATATCCATTGGAGTGTAGAAGCAGGGAACTAAGAGAGACATAGAGAGAGTGAATGTATGTATGTATGTGTGTGTGTAAAGGAGCTAAAGTGACATTTTTCTTAATGACAACTAAAAGCAATCTTTCTTGAAACAAAAGTGAAAAATGAGAGCAAAGGGGTTTAAAAAGAGGTGGATCCCAGAATTTTCACAAGAACACTGCTTTCATTAGAATTCTAGAGCAGGTGGGATATGGGTGAATGGGGATAACTGCTGGCTAGAAAAGATACTAGGTGGCTCAGTGGTTTAGCTCCTGCCTTTGGCTCAGGGAGTGATCCTGGAGTCCTGGGATTGAGTCCCACATTGGGCTCCCTGTGTGGAGCCTGCTTCTCCCTCTGCCTGTGTCTCTGCCTCTCTCTCTTTCTGTGTCTCTCATAAATAAATAAATAAAATATTTAACAAAAAAAAAAAAAAGAAAAGATACTAAAGCTTTAATAAGGCAGGTCCCCATGAAAAGAGCTGTTAGAGTTGCTCCTGACCCCTCCCCAGGAGGGTTCATCCTGCAAGTGGGATATATATTGGTCTCCAAAAAGAAAAAACAGGGATGAAAAACAGGAAAACAGTAGCTCATGCTTCAATTGTACCTACTGCATATAACCCCCAGATATTTTCAGTGAAGTAACTAAAATGTCCTGCTTGTTGAGATTCCATTTCTTTTAATGGCCATCAAGTGGCAGTATTTTGTATACTCAAGAGGATAAATGTGAAAGAAGGTGACCTATGGTTGTAACTTTGTAAAAATCACAGGACACACTTCCTAAAACTGAGAAATTGAAAGTTTGAGCCAGATCTATCCGATCACCAAGGACAGGAAAATCCTCATATAATACCTGAGTACCACATGTAGCCCACATCTCCCAAGTTTTAGCTAAGTTATATTCAGTCAGATTGCTTGACCCCAATATCCTAAATAATATAAAATGATAAATTTTTACAGATTAATAATTAAGATAATCTCTTATATGTCCTCTTAAAGCCCTTTTGTTTATTATTAACCCATATGCAGGACCATAGCATTTATAAAGTAGAAAACTGAAAACATTTTCATGGACAAACTGACATGGGCCCCATTCTTCTTTCATTCATTGACTTTAGCCAGAATACACACTTCTTACTGATAAAAATGTTTGGCTAGAAGATCTGTATATTTATTTGGACACATGAATGCTTTCTAACTTATCACTGCTTGGAAAGTTGAATTTTAAGTATTGATAGTTGTTGGCAAATGCTTTAACAAGTGGATACCCTCAAAGTATGTTACTCACCAGATCTAATCATTTTTTCCTTTCTTTTATTGTGTAAATTATAGACAAACATAATGAGAAATGATCTGTAGGCATTATAAAGAAATAAAATTCAAGTTTTAACTATTGAAAAAAACTACAAATATCACCTTGGATGCCAATGGAATATAGTAATAAAAGAATATTACCTCTTTGACCCCTGCTGAATACATAATTATGTTCTGATGGTTACACAAATTTAATATTGAGTTAAATATATTATTAGTTAACTTCACCTGATTCTTTTCACTTTTTTAATGTGGCCACTAGAAAATTTAAAATTACATATGTAGCTCTCATTACATTTCTATTCGACAACACTGCTATAGATAATGGGAAGACATATTGTTCAAAGGAAGACATTTTCCAATGTCTGTCTTACAAGGAAAACTTCACATCAATGTGGAGAATAGATTAAACATTTATGATGTTACAGGCTAAATGACCAATTCTGAGTCACCTGTAATTGTTAGGAGAGAAAAACATAAAGGGTCTGTATAAAAGACAAAGGGATGAATTTTTAAAAATACATAAGAAATTTAACAATGGGGCCTGGTGATTAAATGAGGTAAACAGAGATTAAGACATATAAGACCAGAAGAGACTGTCAATAATGTAAAGATGGCAGTGTATGCAATGCTGCAGAAACATGATTGAAATGTTCTAATCACCTTCTCCATTAGCTTTCCTTATTACTTCTCTAAACTATTGTAAAAAGCTTATTAATTGCTTTCTCAGTCTTCAGTTTTCAACTCCTAGCAAGTCCATGAGTGGATTTCAGTCAATAAACCCTAAAATTATATACAAAACAATTTATAGATACAGAGATATATGTGCATTTTTCTAGGAATAGGTGCCATCATTTTTACTATATAATAAATGAAGATAATACCCATCACCCCTCAAAAAGAAAACTAAATGTTATTGCTCTAGGATCCATGCAAATTAAACACTGGTTAGAGAGAAGCAAGAAATTAACACATTATCTTGAAGAATATCCATAATTATATGAAAAAAACTAATAAAGTAGAAGTACTAAACCCCACTCCCCAAAATACAACTGAAAAACACATGGAAGTTTTTCATAAGTTTTTAACTTGGAATGAGTGTTAACTAGCCAAAGTACTTCATTGTTTGTGTGAATGGTTCCCATGAAAATATTTTAGATCATGCTCTTTCTTGAATATCTAAGATACAGTATCTGCCGATGTATCTGTATCTAGAAGTAAGATCTCCATTTTTAAATACCACTTCCTGCCCTGAAGCCGGGAAGTGTCTGGCTGGAACATCTGTGAGATAATTGGCTACTACTCAACAGCTATCTAGATGGCCTGGCGTCCTGGGAGTTGGAGCTGGTCATTTCAAAACAATGCAGAGACTGAGTTGTACCCCCATGGGCAGCTGAGAATTTAAATGGATTTCAGGTGCAGAGGTAGTATCATTTACCATTGAAGACTTATAATAAGAACAAGCTTCAGACCTGGGAAAATTCAAAGTAAACAAAATAGATCTAATCATGATGAGCCAAGCCACAGCCTCATAACTACAACTCCAGCAAACTGTGTAGATCACTTTGGAATGACACAATGTACTAATCATAATATATTCATTGAATAATTAGACTAGATTGAAGAGAAGGCAACATAAGTTTTATTCAACCCAGCTTTTCCCAACAAGCTTGCTCAAGCTTGAGAATCCAAAGGGGCACCGTGTAGGTTTGTGACAAATTCTTGCTGTGGTGTAGACTGTCTGGCAGTTAATGAAAAGAGCACAGGTGTATGAAAGGGAGGTAAGGATTAAAGAGAGGAAACTTTGGTCTGGGAGCCTATCCTACAATCTCAGAGCTTTACCCTTCAACCTGCGTTTCAGGAGACTGGACAAAAAGACATTGAACCCTCTTTGTTTCCTGCCTTTCTATGATTTGCTATCAAAACCCCTTACTAACATGACATTGTGCATGGCTTGGGTCTTTGCTTAATTATCTTAAAGGTGAGCATTGTTTTAGTCCTAGTTCTAGTTCTAATTCTAGCTTTAGTTCTAGTTCTTCTGAGTTCTAGTTCAGGGGTAGCTAAATTCTAGTTCAGGGGTAGCTAAATGTTCCGTATTTAACCATAAACTCAATCCAGTTATTTTTACTCTCACTTGGTCCCTGAAATTGAACTTCTCATCCCTTACACAAATGACAATGAAGAAAAATAAGTAAATAAGTTTTTTAAATGTTTCGGGATCAGATAATCATAAAAATTTAGTAAAAATTTTATTGTTTCCACATGTTCATATTTTCAACTAAAATATATATATACATATTAAATTTACTTCCTGCACTTACACATAAGCCCTTTATCCAAAATGCTGATTTTGTACAAATTATTTTGCTTAATCTAAGTCATAAAATGTGAACTGCTGGTGGTTGTAACCATTTTATATTACTAGGCTATATATATATATATATATATATATATATATATATGCACACACACACATGAAAGTCACTGTGAAAGCATATTACAGTCACTATATTTCATCCTTGCCACTAGTGATGTCATTTCCCTTATATAACATATGAGAAAAATTAAAGACTAAATATATGGTCCAGTGTTAAGTAGCAGATAAGTTGCATAACCAGGATTTAAACAAAAATCTGTCTGACTCTCAACTCCCATGACCTTTTCATTTTGCAACTCTTCTTTTCCTACTTTATGGACTGTGTTTCTCATCTGTCATTTCTAGAAGCAATTAAACATTGCATATGATCTGAGTCTTATCTCTAGGGGTTACATAAGAGCTCCCCTCATGGTCTTTGAACAAGACCTTTACTGAATTACATAAGCATTGAATTTGTGGGGGAAAAATGTTCATATCTACTAGTATTTGGAATTTCCCAATTTTTACATAACTAAGAAAGAATCTGGGAAAATAATTGGAGAATTCAGAATTTCCCAACAAGTTCTTTTATTATAATGGTGACTAAAGATCATTTAACCTCTGCTTGAATCTTTTCAGTGGCAGGAGATCAAAATCTAAAGGCAATTCATTCCAAAAAGGTGACTTTCTAGATTTTAGAAACTATACCTATGGAATGAATAGTGTATTTACATTTATGACTCCAAAGTCTCAATTTTAATCTAGTCTTCTCACTTGAACTTAAGAACTGTATACCCAGACATCCAACTAACTCTTTTATCTGCTTAGGTTGTTGAAAAGCAGTGAAAACTCAGAAAATCCATATTCTTTCTCCATACCTCCTCTTCTTCTAGTGCTTCCTAACTCAGGAACTGTTTTTCCTATCTCCATAAATGATACCTTTAGCCACACAGTTTCTCAAGACAAAAATGCTGAGGTTATCTCTCATTTCTTAACACTTCCACTTCAAATCTTGTTGATTCTACCAACTAAAAAGCTTTTGACTCTGCTCTCCATTTTTACTAATACCACCATAAAAAATAAATCATTGCTGGTTTTCTCAACTGCCTCTTAATTGATTTCTTTTTGGGCTTTTGAAAATTCATTAAGCACATAAATTTAAACTGAAGCTGGAGGTCACTGTGACCAAGCCAGGACTCATTTAATGATTATATGAGCAACTTCCATGAGATCATGAGAAGTCAGTCACTAATGAGGATACTATGCAAAAACAACAATACTAAGAACTGGTAAACCAAGTAGATCTTCCAGAAGTTGACTGAGCCACTTGGTAGAGTGAGACCCCAGTAACTTTGGGTAATCAAGGAAGGAGTGGGAGGCCTTTAAAAAAGGTGTATATGTGTGTATATATCTGTATATACACATATATATCATTTATTTTATAAAAATATATTTTATATTTATTTCATATAAATATATTTATACTTTATTTCATATATAAATACATGTATTATTTTCAAAGATAATGAAGCCTTGATTATATAAGTAATAATAGTAATCATATTAAATACTACATAATAATTATTGTATCCCTAGTTACTGAATTGGGGCAAATCATTTAAATTTAAATTTAAATAATTTCATTATGCTTCGATAACTAAAGTTCCCATATTTACCACAACAGCCTACTTTCAGGCTGCTCATAATGTAATATAAAATAAACTGCTATGTTTTTAATACAGTAGAGGTTTCTGTTATTTTTAGCTAAACTAATCCTTAACCAGTACACCTACATTAGTCCTTTTATTTTTCTCCTATGTATATTTTTTCCTTCTTATCTAAAGCATTTTAT
Organism: Canis lupus baileyi; assembly: GCF_048164855.1. NCBI lineage: Eukaryota > Metazoa > Chordata > Mammalia > Carnivora > Canidae > Canis > Canis lupus. Next base: position 16,667,598 of record NC_132851.1, read on the forward strand.
CTCATTTAATGGAGATTAACAATTATCAATTTTCCAATGCCCTACTGTTATTTAGTCTACCATAATTTAAATGTCACATCACAGTAATCATATCTTATTATGTTTTTAAAAATTTTAAATGTTAACTTCTGGGGCAGAGATATGACAGAAAGTAAATAACAAAAAATATATACAAAGAAATAAAAAAAATCAGAGAGGCATACACAGTGCAAGTCCTTGGGAATTTTCTGATATAATAAATTAAATAATAAGCTAATCTACTTTGTATTGTTACTTAATAACAATATAGTTATTGTTAATATATACTTGAAATATATAGTTATAATATACTTGAAAACTTGTATTCACCCAAAGCAGTTGAATCCAATCTAGCAACCAATTATTTTAAAGTCGGTATTGACTAAATATATAGTTAAGGCTATTCATATGGGAAACCCTTCCATTTTATTTGCAAAGAATAAAACACTCACTCTAGGACAAAATTCTATCAAATACAATTCTGTTTGAATTACACTTCCTTCTCCCAAGGAAGCATAATTCTTGCATTGATCTCTTTTTATTGGGATTAATCAACTGCTGTAGGATTTTGTAGCTGCATTTTTTAAAAGTCTGTTAATTTTAACTGAAATCAAAATAACACATCAATCCACCTTCACCTGTGCCATTATCCTCATCCCCACCATCACCAGAATAAGTTTTATCACTAAAAGTGGAGATGGAAGAAATGACTTTGCAAATATTAAGAAAGTTGCTAAATATTAAAACAATTGTGGAAAATCAATTATGCCCAAAGGCTACTGTACTGCACAACCCTGTAGGGTGCTATTCATAGAGAATAGCTCTGCTAGGGTTCCAAACACACGATTCCTGCCTGTAATATCTTTTCTGCAAATCTGCTAGGGAGAATTCCACAATTGACTTTTCTGTTTCACCCATAGATGAAAGTCTTCAGTGGCAGAGATCATGTCTTTATCTTCGTATCATCATTGTTATGGTACATTGGTTGAAACAGAATACACAAAGATTATTCTCTGAACTGAATCAAAGTTCCATCCGTATTTCCAAGCATCAACTAGAGAGCTAGTTTGGAGATTCTAGCTAGCATCAATATATTTTATCTGATAAAGCTGACCAGGACCTAATGTAATATATTAAGAAGTAAACACATGGAGCTTGGGTAAAGGAAGGAAAGAGCTGCCAAACTTTCCTAAGATATAAAATCAACCCTGGAAACCCATGAAATGCAGGTGATTTGAGCGGAACCTCCTTCAGATCCATAATCACAGAGTTGCTCAACATTCTACTCAACCTTCCTAAAATAGTTAATTCTTACCTCAAATTTGCACATCAATCCACCATATAGTTTTAATTTTTTAGTTCTAATCATCTCATTCTTTTTCAGTTTTATCAGCTGCCCACTTTTCCAATCCTGCATCACTAAAACTCATGTAGCGTTTCAAACTGGTAGCACTTGTCCAACAGCTTATAGTGAAAAATATTACCATATGCTCCACATAGTAATTTTAGGGAAAGAAATCATCACTCTAATTTCTGACTTGATTTCTGAAAGGGCACTGAGGTTAAAAATAGGAAATGTTTTATTAAAATATTCTCCTTTACTACTTTAGGTAATGTCATAGTTAATTTATTTTTTATTTTATTTTATTTTATTTTTTTTTGAGAGAGAGAACAATCATGTGAGTGGAGAGCAGGGGCAGAAGGAGAGGGAAAGAGAGACTCCCAAGCAGGCTCCAGGAGCAGCAAGGAGCTTGGATGGGTGGGGGCGGTGGTTGATCTCACAACCTCGAGATCTTGACCCCAGCTGAAACCAAGACTCCACTCTCAACCAATTGAGCAAACCAGGTTTCCTGATTTTCATGGTTTTACATCTTTCTTCTCACAACTGAGAAAACATTGCCCATCCATTTCTTTTCCAAATGCAGTAATAGGAAGCAACCAAAAAACACTGTAAAGAGCATTGTTTTTCTCATAGAACTGAGAGGGAAAAGGGAGCTCATCTTGGATTCATACCTAAGCATTAAAAACTTTAAAGGCTCAGAGTTATGAAATTATGATGCCAGAAATGGAAAAGACTGATATGCACTTGTTGGTAGCCACACTGTGCTTTAGAGAGCAAGGGTATATATGAGGGTTTTTTGTCATTAAGAACCATCATTTGAGAAGTTTACTTTAAACCTATAATCCCAACAGAGTGGGTAGGTTTCTGGTCATCCACATGTTTAAGAAAGAATAATAAACAACAAATCAGGAGAGATATATGTAAATGTTCCCAGTAAAGAAACCTTTAAGAAATCCCCAGAAATGCTCTATGTAAATGCTACCTTTGAATAGCCATCAACCCTAGAAAACACAAATGCCAGATCATTACAGTATCTGCCAATTAAAAACAACCTGTCTCTTACCTCTCTTTGCCTTAAACCTTAAACTAAGAGGAGCCAAAAGACAGCCTAGGATGGAAATGGGAAATAGGTACGAGGAGACATGCAGAGGAGAGAAATAGAGAAATCATCCATAACCTCTATCCTACCATCTTGTCTGATGTACGACTGAGTTTGGAAAGGGTAAGTATTAGGTTTAATAATAGTTCATGATATTGACTTTTATATGGTCTGAACATTTACTGGAATGAGATTATATGTTTGTCCTGAATTTACTGAAATTTTATGTGCAGAAAATCACCAAAAAAGTAACTGAACATGCCCTGAATTTCTCTCAAACCATAGAAAATTATTTGTCCCCCTTGAGAAAGTTTGAATAAGTCTTGGAAAAAAAATAATAATGTTGTTTTTTTCATGTTTCCTGTCAACTTCTAGTCTTTCAACCTAATGATTTCAATTATAATAATGTTTAAAGGCATAGAGGTATCCAAGAATGAGGTCCTCTTGAGGAACTAAAAGTGGACCATATAACTGAAAACTTTATAAAATTTGTCAAAGTTCAAAATAAAAGTACATCTCTTGTTGGGCTCTGATATGTCTGGAAATATCTAGAAATGTAGACTAACTTCAGAAAGGATCCATATCTGTTCACAGCATGCGCTATCATTTCCCTAACTACCATATGCCATCTGATCCTCTAAACAGAATCCAATTTCTCCAGATATCCATCCCTCCTGAACATATCCCAGTATTCATAAACAGCTGAACACCACCCACCAAATCCTAGGAAAGTGCAAGCTAATCATGGAGATCCAATTTTCTTACCTGTTATGATATACTGTTAGCTAATTTGCTGTAAGTTGTAAGGAATGGCCTTTAAGAGAAAAGAGTTCTGAGGAGGATTTTCAGAATCTGGATATTGTTGTCTGTGAATACAGAAAACTGACTATCTTAACTCTCTGCTAGTGGTGACCCATGCAAAATATAGAGTACTGACTAGGCTCAGATAACCTTTTGGCTTACCTCTAGGTCTTGGACTATCTAGGTGACTATTTCTCTTTATGTAGTTTACATATTTTATATTACTGTTGCCAAATCAATTACTCCCAATCTAAAAATGAGAAGACATGCAAGATTGTGGAGAATTATTTCTCCCACCAGTATCAAAATATTTGCTCCTTCAAACGGGTCCAGAAGTAAGCCATGGGAGACTAGCAGGGAGCCCTGAAAAATTTGTACTGACTATGTAACACCCAGGGTTCAAGACATGTATACTGAAGACAGATAGCCAAAATATTCTCTTTCCATTTAGGAAAAACTGTTTGGGAAAAACTCTACCAGCTGGGAAAGTATTACTTCAAGTTACAGGAATCAGTTGGTCATTGGCTATTCTCTGTACAGGTGAACATAATTTTTACATGGACCTTAACAAAGGTGATATTTGTGGATGCAGACTGATGGTCACAAAAGCCAAACCAAAGCCTTCAGCAATGTTCCCAAGACTTTCAGCTGCCAAATGTAGGAGTGTGGAAAGCTGATCTATTCATTCATTCTAAGTTAGGTATTTGTTAAACAAGTGAGATGGAAAGAGAATGAGGATGGAATGTTTGGGTTGTTCAGTCATTTGAGGGATTGACTTGATTTCAGCTCACATCATGATCTCAGGGTCATGAGATGGAGCCCGCCTTGGGCTCCATACTCAGCATGGAGTCTGCATGAGATTCTCTCTCCTTCTTCCTCTGCCCCTTCCCCAACTCACATTGTCTCTCAATAAATATATAAAATCAAAAAAAGAAAGAAAGGGCAGCCTGGGGGGCTCAGCAGTTTAGTGCCAACTTCAGCCCAGGGTGTGATTCTGGAGACCCAGGATTGAGTCCCACATCAGGTTCCCTGCATGGAGCCTGCTTCTCCCTCTGCCCATGTCTTTGCCTCTCTCTCTCTCTCTGTGTGTGTGTGTCTCATGAATAAATAGAAAAAAAGAAAGAAAGAAGTAAGAAAGAAAGAAAAAAGAAAAAAAAGAAAGAAAGAAAGAAAGAAGAAAGAAAGAAAGAAAGAAAGAAAGAAAGAAAGAAAGAAAGAAAGAAAAAGAAAGAAAGAAAGAAAGAAAGAGAAAGAAAGAAAGAAGAAAGAAAGAAAGAAAGAAAGAAAGAAAGAAAGAAAGAAAGAAAGAAAGAAAGAAAGAGAAAAGTGACAAAGTTTGGTCTTGTAAACAATAGTGAGCTTGAACAATGGGCCGTGTGTTTAGACTAAAAACACCCCAAAGAAGGAAAAGGGAGACTTTTTTTTTTTTTTTTTTTTACTTAAGTAGAAGAAGAGGAGCAAAAACCTACATGAAAAAAGAAAACTGGGAATAACTGAATGAAAAAAACTAAATGAAAGTGCTTTCTTACATTGTTTTTGTAAATTTAAATTTAGTGTTAGAACATGGGAAATTTCCTTCTATTGTATACAGATTCCTGAAAGCTTGCATTACAGAAAGTCATCTTAATACAATTTAATGAGTTTGTTTTTACTTTATGTACCATAAATTCTGATAAATGTTGGTTTCAGGTTCATATTAAGAAGAAGAATAGAACATTTAGAATGCACAATTGAATATATATATACAGAATGGAAGGAAATTCTGACCAGTTATCATTCACCTCAGGCACTTCCTCATATAGATAGTAATGGCCATCATTATTCACATTTTAGGAAGAAGGGTCACAATTTTTCATGCATCTTCTAGGTCTGAAGTCACACTGATAGGTGAGCAATGGCACAGATTTTACCCAAATCCAGTGAAAATGTGTGTTTATACAGCTGAAAACTTAAAAGGCTAGAGAACACAAATTTTCAAATTAATTTATTAGGTTCCTGTTTACATCTATTATTATTATTTCATATTATATCAAATGTTTTCCTTTAAACTTCAATGATGCTAGTAAAATCATTACTGAAGATGGATTCATTTTATAAGCAAGAAATAGTTTTCTTGATAGCATGGATTGAGTATAATCCAACCTGCCTCTTCAGTATCTTACACTTATTGGGCTCATAGTAAATGCACACTAAATGTTTGATAAATGAGTAAACACATAAATGCTTATTTGATTTAGAGTTGTATCTTTCGATACTCTCACCTTTAGTTAAGGTAAATTATTTTTCTCAGGAATAATAGAATACTACTTTTTGGTGCTAATAGCTCCTTAGCACATATAAGACACATATAAGCACATATAAGACAAGCTGAATTAACGAGGGTACATTTTCAATATTTGCTACTTCTATATTAGATCACGCTTGCAATTGACAAGCTTCTTGCTCCCAATAAAATAATGCAAATATTAAGTATGTAAGCTACATCAAGAAGATCTTCAAATGGTACAAACCGAAACAGAGCATTTAACCCTCTAATATATTTTCCCTTCATATTAAGAAGGCTAATACCTGCCACTTTATTAATTCACAGAAATATTTCTAGATGAGAAAATAGGTGTGAAGCATTTGAGAAAGGTGATATATAACTACAAAGTGTCATTATAATATTCAAGCTGGTATTTTGATTTTTGTGTCTCTAGAAATTCTGTTTCTTCGGTAACAAGCCCTTGAATAATTTTCCGAAGATTGCTACACACTCATTCTCACGTATCAGATCAAATGGCCCATATGCTCCTTAGGAAACATTAGCACTTTCCTACAGAAATACTCGCTAACACATGATACAAACTTCTGTAGTATTAGTTCACAGGTGGAGAATATGTTATAAAGACATATGAGCCCATTTTTAAAGCGTTTTAAATTGACTTTTTAATTTTAATCATTTTAAGTTATTTTGTTCTTTATGTGGGAGGACAAAACACTCCTGTATACTTTTGAGGCAACAGAGCACAAAAATTTAACTTCCCCTTAGAATTTAAAAAGAATATGAAAAACATATAATTCTCACACACAGATGATAATCTCAGTTTTCCTATAAAAATCTGTTCTTGGAACAATAGACTGTATTTGTAACTGTCTCTCCAACTCCTATAAAATTAGGACCCCTGGAGGAAGGACATCTGGCCCAGGGACACTGAAACAAGTAAATGTAATGCTAATAGTGATAATAGAAAAAGAAACTTCAAGAATTTGCTCTAGAATTTTTCTAAGTGCAAGTATTTGCAAGTATTTCCCCACTTATTCTGAAAGCAATTTTTTTTTTATTTTATTTAATTGAAAGAGAGAGATAGAAAGTGCATGAGCAGGGAAGAGAGGGAGAAGCAGATTTCCCGTTGAGCAGAAAGCCCGACAATGCAGGGCTCAGGGCTCAATCCCAGGACCTGAGATCATGACCCCAGCTGAAGGCAGAGGCTCAACTGACTGAGCCACCAGGTGCCCCTCTCAATTCTATGGCCTGATGCTACTACTCTCTCCATTTTAAAGCCCATGAACTAAACTTGAGAAAGGTTATAGCTTGTCCAAATTCACATAATTAGTACCTGGAAGAGCTGCTATTTGAAGTCCTTCTGGTAGACCAAGGCCTGGCTCTGTCACTCTGGAGTATTGCCTGCCAGCATTTTTTGTTTTTGTTTTTTAATGTCAATGCAGAATTCTTCACCTTACAGAATAAGAAGTATAAATCTTGAAGAAGATTTCTTAAGTAAGTTTTATTTTTGTCATATAAAAAAAATTACTGCAATGGACATTTCACTCCCAGAAAGGAAGTACTATGAATATTAGAAATCAAGTCACTGTTTTAATTCACAATTTGCCAGCAGATCAGAGCTTTTACTCTGAGTTGTGCAGTTATCAGGACTAATAACCCAGGTGTAAGAGGTTAAGTCTATTTGTGTTTATAGTTCAATACTAATATTCCAATGAATTAGGACCTCCATTTACACTGCCTGCTAGTCCTATCTTTTCTAGCTGAGAATTGTCTATGCAGAAATTAAGACCAGAGAGCTAAGAAGTGATTTACAGAGGGAGCAGTAGTTGGTAGGTTTCGGAGAGTTTTGCTTTGGCTGAATTAATCTATGAAAAATCTGTGTTTCATTCAGGAAGCAAGGATATATATAGAATCGTTATAAGCATGCATTTATCAATATCTATGGGGAACTTATCATGTACCAGGCACTATTATAAGTATTGACCAGACAAAGTCCCTGCTCCCATGATGCTAACTATTCTGTAAGTATGCAGTTCTTATTTTAAATATATAATTACCAGGACGCCTGGGTGACTCAGTGGTTGAGCCCCTGCCTTCCACTCAGGGTGTGATCCCAGTTTAGTCCCACATCAGGATCCCTGTGAGGAGCCTGCTTCTCCCTCTGCTTGTGTCTCTGACTCTCTCTCTCTATGTCTCTCATGAATAAATAAATAAAATCATAAATAAATAAATAAATAAATAAATAAATAAATAAATAATAAATACCTAACAGCAACAGGCAATAAATAAACGAGCAAATACAACGTCAAATGATGATAAGTACAAAAAGGTGGATGTATGGTAACATGGGTATCCTTTATCACAGAGAGAGTAAAAGAAGTCCTCTCAGATAAAGTGACATTTTAACAGCTGTCTGAAAGAAGACAGGGCATGAGACAGGCTGATACAAGAAAAGAATATCCCAGGTGGAAGAAACAGCAAGTGCCAGAGTCCAGAAGTAAGAGCAGGCTTGGTGCACTCATAAAACCTGTAGGAGTTTGGCATGGCTGGAACAGAGCTAGCTGGGCTTGAAGAAACTGGTGGAAGAAGGGTAGCAATAGGATTCTGGGATGTGGGGACAGTGTTAGGAGAGAGAGGTCAAATCTTGTAGGGCCATGAGGATCACAGTTAAATCTCTGAATTTTTCATCAGTGTGAAACAGGAAGCCATTGAATTTTGAGTGGGGGACAGATATGATCTGACTTCTGCTTTAAAAGGATCACCCTGGCAGCTAAGTCACGAACAGTCTGTAGAGAAGCAGAAGTAGAAACAGAAGAGTTAGGAAGCAAATACAATGATGCTATCAAGAAATGGGGCGGGGGGGCTCACTTGAGTGAAGTAGCAGTGGAAGGTGAGAAGTACTCTGATAGTAGAAACAGCTGAAGGCAAGAGTGACAATGTGTAATGACAGCTTGGATGTGGGCTGCAACAGAAAGAAAGGAGTCAAAGGTGACTGAGGTTTTCGACATGAATAACTGAAAAATAGATTTGCCACATTCTGAGATGGGAGAAGGGGAGGTAAAGAGATATTCAAGCTTGGTTTGGAACTTATTAATTTGTGGTATTTATTTATTTATTTAAGTAGTGACAGTGAATATACAAATTCAAAATGCAGGTGAGCAGTCCATCCTAGAGATACAAATTCAGAGCCATTAGCTTTAGACAGCTAAAGGTGTTAGGTACAAGATCACTTACAAAGTGAATACAGATGGAGAATCGTAAAGGTCCAAGGACTGAGCCCTGAGGGATCCAGTAAGATCCTATGGCTGAGAAAGAAAATCAAGTGAGGTACAGAGGAACCAAGGAAATGGAGGCCATGTAAGGAAAGTGTCTGAAGAAGAAGAGAAAGTGATGAACTGTGTCAACTGCATCTGTTAGGTCTTTTACAGAACAACAGAGAAACAACCACTGTATATGACAATGTAGACACAGGAGATCAATGTTGGGCAGATTTAGTTCACAGGTGGGGAAGAGTTTGGACTGGAATGAATTCAGGAGACATTTGATGGAGACGCGCTGGCAACAGCACGTAGAGTCACAGCATGGTGACTATATTTTCCTAACAAAAATCCAGGCTATACGGTTTCATATATCATCTGTTAGGAGTCAGGACATTTAAACTTAAACCTGTTTCAGCAATTCTAAGAACTATACTGTCAGGTTACAATGCAAGTACATTTACATTTGACTTTCCTTTTATAGAGCAAACCCAGTGTAACTTTATCTTCACAAATCCTCAGTTCCTAAAGACAGCTTGTCACAGCAGGCATCCTATGGTAGATTGATAAATGTCTATCAAAAGTGTTAGTCATTGTATGATTTAGTAGGATGTTTCCTGAAGCATAAGGCCAAATACTATTTCTAAATTTAAAATACCCTACATATGATGTTTATGCAAGTGTGCATACTACCACATTTTCTGCCCATGAATAATGCATGCCCTATGCAATTTGAGTCCAAAATAAGAAAAAAAAAATGCTAAATATCTAATAGTCTATATTAAATGCATGAATAAAACTTCTGTGCTTCATACTAAAAGCCTTGAAGCAAAAGGAGGTACTAGGTTAATTCTATACAAATAATAATGATAATAATAATAAGGACAAATAATTTTCTCCACTTGTCTCTTGTTATATTTCTCCTGCTATTCATTTCGATAACCATTCAAATAAGTGAATCTTGCTTTAAAACCATAAGGCAAAATGTTTATTTTTTGAGCCCTGGATAATGAATGGGTCATTCTAGACCAATGTTAAATGGCACAGGCATGGAAAGCCCACAACTGGAACCAAGACATGTAAATATGATTAGTACACATATGACTAATGCTTCTTTACCCCAAACATGTCAACAAACTCAGTATAATCTAGACCAGATGAGATCAGGTGTGTTCAAGGTGGTATGGCTGTAGACAATCCAGTCTAGATCATACAAAAATTATCTTACTGGAAATTTAGATTCAATAGGAAAATGCAATTTTTATTATGAGGCTGTAGGATTAATTGTGATGATTATTTTAAAGGATAGACTAACTGTCAGCCAGAGCTCAATCCCATGTGGTAGCTACTAACTAAATAGTCCCACAGCCCCTAGAGGGATGAGCTCTGGATTCAGCTGTTGGGACCCTAGGAATTGTTTAAACCCTATGATATACCAGTTAAGTGACACTTTTTAGGATATGTTATCTCAAGTTTTAGTTCTACTATCCACAAACCAATAATATCATAATAACATAGTGAATGTCAGATACAGATGGATTTACGTGAGCTAATAGTCTCTCTAATCCATCTCCTGCTGTGTCCTCAGACACTTCACTTTCAATTCTTTCCTGTCCTTTGTCTTCAATTTCTTCCTCTCTCCTGCTAAAGTAATTTAACCTTAATTTGTTCCTTGTCCACACATCCTCCTCCATCTTTTGTTTCATTCCTCCCTTTTAGAGCCTTTTTATAAAGTTCTCTAAGTGTTCCTATTCCCTGCCCTTTCTCTTCTCCCCTCATTTTCCGTACAATTCTTTACTCTGAATCTTACTTATCTGTTCAACAGGTACCTACAAGTCAAATTCCGCTGGCAGAAATTTATTAATATTAACCCAACACTCACTTTTCTCTTACATTTCTACTTCACATGTTTATGACTTATGCAACAGGAAACAGTATGCATCTTGTTGCTCAGGCCATAAACCTTGGAAAATAAGTTCAACATTCCCCTTTCCTCAACACACTAAGTGCTGTTGATTCTACCTCTGACTTCTATTCACTTCTCTCTAATGTCATGGTTATACTGAGTTGCATATGAGTATATTGAGTTACATACATAACTATGACATTTACATTGAGTTACATCCTCAATCATTCATTGTCTGGATTCCCCCAAAAGCCTCCTAACTGGGCTCCTTGCAAGCATTCTTGGCCCTACTCAATGTATTGTCTGTTGTGAAGCCAGAGTAATATTTCTAAATGCAATCTGATCATCTCTTCCTCCTCTTGGCTCCCTATTTTCTATTTCCCTATTTCCTTAGAATATAATCTAAATTTCTTGAGATGAAGTTTGGCTTAAAAAGCCAATTTTTATCTAAATGGTACTAATCTCTCCACTCTCAGTCCTTGCCATGTCCCTCCTCCAAACTGTACACTGGTGTATTTGAACTATTATTTTTATTTTTTTCTGGGGGGGGGGGGGTGGGCAGGGGAGCACATACCATGTTCTCCCATCCCTAGACTTTTCACATTTGATTATCTTCCCAGGCAACATTACCTTAAATTTGGAACAAGTGTCCATATCATGAAATCTTCTCATAGTCAGCATATAAGAATATGTACCATTTTCTACATTTTGATATTAACCATATATTCTGAGATCCATGTTAATACATCTATTGGGTTTAAGTTGGGTACCTCAGAATTTTCACAGTACTTGATATAACCAATTAATTAAAAAATCTGGGAAAGAACTGCATAAATTGTTAAGCATTATATAAGTGAAAGCAATAATATTATACTATTAAAATTCTTATAAAAATGGGCATAGACAATTTAAATTTCATTAAGCTTATTGCCACATTATTGGATCTACTATTTATGTCTATGGTTGAGGAGGAGCAACTATTTACAAACAACTATAACTCAAAAAAAAGCTTCTTTTATAGTTTTGTCTGTTGAAATTACAATTATACTGCCATTATGAGTAACACTGATTTCTAAGATACACAGAAACATATTTCTTTTTTTTAAGAATAATCTGAAAATACAGGCATATTTTGTTTTTTACAATGAATAACATAATGGAGGGCTTCTGCTAAATTTAATGTCATTTTAAAAAATTCAATAGTAGTTCATGTAAACAAAGGAAGAAATCATAATTTCCATGAACCCTAAGGCAAATTCTTTTAAAAAGGGAATTACCTGTGGACAAATAATCAACTTCAGTTTCAGTTTGGTGGGGAAAAAAATTTCTTAGTATGTTTTCCCAAAGAAAGTCCTATTCCATATTGCCTCCCTCCAAAATCATTAGTGACTTGGTTCATGATAAAGAATAAGTATAAACATAATTAGCTACTACATACACTTAAAATGTATGACTAACTATATCGTTAATAAATTGCTGCAACCTACTTAAAGCTTTCACAGAAGCCTTTAAAATGTTATAGTCCTTCATAAAATCCCCTTCTTAGGGAGCAATTTAGACTATGTTCATGTAACTTGTCTAAAAACCATCCATTTGGATTCTAGGATATACTATTATTCAACAGTTGGTGTTTAATTTAACCATTGTCTCAACAAACGGTTTTCTTTTGAAGTTACTGAAAACAAAACAAAAGCGTGACTGAAAACAAAAGTTGTAAGTAAAATAACTTAAATGTTATAATTTCTGTCATCTAATTTTGAGTAGCAAATCATCTGAAAAGTTAGTGGCTTCAAATAACAATAATTAATTATATTTCATGACTCTGTGAGTTGACTGGGAGTAGCCAGCTGGATAGTTCTTTTGTAACTAAAGTCATTCATGAGACTGCATGCAACTGGGAACTGAAATTGTGGCCAGAACATCCAAGATCACCCTCATCCTCCATGAGGTCTCTTCATATCAACCTCTCATCCTTCAAAGTTCAGCCAAGCTTCTTTACAGAATAACATCTGATTTCAAGAAACAAGCCCCAACGTTCAAGTGCTTTATCAAGCCTATCCAGCATCACACTTACAAATGTCCCATTGCCCAAAGCAAATCACAGGGCCGAGCCCAAAGCCATTATGAAACCTAACTACACAAAATTCTGGCAACTGGAAAGCATGGCCTTTAAGAAATACCAATGTAAGTCTACCATAGACAGTTTAAGTTTGTATATTTATGTTGTCTGATCATTTATTAAAAGTCAAATATCAACTTTCCATTAGTTGCAATACAAGCATAATTTAATCTAGACACCTTAAAGCATAAGCCACTTTCTTCCTATAATCTTATCCTACAACTTAAGTAATAAAAACTTTGGAGTCTACAATGTATAAATGATGTTTTTTTTTATATTGATTTACATTTAGTTGTCCTTAACATCCTGAAGCTTCATATATAGTATCATTTGTCCTTAAACTCTATCCTAAAATTAAAATTTTACCAGTCCTTAAATTGTTTTCATTTTGAAATGTAAGTTTGTATGGTATAATATTCCTTAATATTGGAGTAGAGAAAAATATATTTAACATTTGTCTTTATTTATAAGTCATAGCAGTATATTTCCTACTTGGAAGGAATTTGATAATTCAGTGCCATGGCTTTATTATGCAACCCTTCCTGGTCTTCTTAAACAACTATAGTGAGGTTTTGTCACTTTGAACACTTCCCATCCATTCAGCAGTGCTACCTTCTTGAAATTCAGAGTTGAAAGACCAGAGAAAACACTGGTTGAGTAGAGTATCTTCTCAGTTCCTGAAACTACAGAAAGTCTTCCCATGCAAGTAAGAAGAGATTAGAGTACTTTGCTTTACAATGAAAATTGTACACCTTTTCTCTTAAGCTTTCTTGCTACCTTTGCCATAGCCTCTTTTGAAACAAATTACTAGGGGCATCTGGCTGACTCTCAATAGAGCATGCAACTCTTGATCTTGGGGTTGTAAGTTTGAGTCCCACATTAGGTGTAAAGGTTACTAAACCAAAACAAAACAAAAAACTCAAAACCAAATTACTAAACAGTGAAATTTAGAATAGGAAAGGATTCTAAAGGATACTTGGTTACCTTACCTTTCCTTTGGCTCTATAAGTGCCATAAAATTATGCCATTATACTTTATTTTTCAAAATGTGTTTCAATATATAAAATTGAAAGGTTTGCAGCCCATTCCATCTTTGACTAGCTCTGCCTTATAGAAATTTCCTTCTTATGATGAAACAAAAATATACCCTTACATTAGTTGGGAGTTTAATCCTGGGGCCACACAAAACACATCTAGCATATGCGGTTTCTCCATTCAACAATACATCTGCATCACTTAGACTACTAGCTGATATGCCATAGGTACTCAATAAATGTTTGTTAGAGACAGAGAAACAGAAAGAGAAATATAGAGAGAAAGCTAACAATTATTGAATGTCTATCATGTTAAGCATTGTTAAGTGATGTGTATTATATCATTTGGACCCACTTAGACTTCTTCCTCTGTATGCTACATCATAATCTTCTCAAGACTAAATAGCTGCAGATCCTTCAACTACTCTGAATGTAACCTTGTTGCTATGGGTTGAATTATGTCTCTCCCTCCCACTCACCAAATTCACATGTTGAAATCCTAAACCAAAGTATGTCAGAATGTGACCTTATTTGGAGATAGTGTCATTACAAATGTAATCCAGTTTAAAACAAAGTCTTTGGAATGGGCTTTAAACCAATATGACTGATGTCCTCATAAAAATGGAAACTTCAGACACAGAGATACACATGAAGGGAAGATGAAGGCAAGAGACATGGAGAAGATCTGCAACACAAGAATCCTGAAAGACATCCTTCCCTTAGAGCACTCAGAAGGAATCAACCCTGCCAAAACTTTGATCTTAGACTTCCAGCCGGCAGAACTGTGACATAATAAATTTCTGTTGATTTCTGTTGTTTAATCCACCTAGTTTGTAATACTTTGTTACAGTAGCCCTGGAATAGTAAGTAACACACTGATATTCTTATGATCTGTGGTACACACTCTCAAAAATACTAATGAAAATATAATATATACCATTTATTCAATACAAGAACTTTTGCAAGTACTATTATCCCACTTAAAACTGAAAAGATTAGTACAAAAAGGTATTATTTATCTTTATTTTACAGATGAAGAAATGGAAATAGAGAACTTGAGAGATTTGCCCAGTGTCCTCCAAGTAAGCAGCAGAGCTATGATTTACACTAGTGATTCCAAGTCATTGCACTTAATTTTTGTACTGCTCTTATTTGATTATAGGCTTCGAAAATTATCAGATTAGAAATAAGTATGGTGGGGTGCCTGGATGTTTCGACCAGGAAGGCATCTGCCTTCGGCTCAGGTTGTGATCCTAGGGTCCTGTGATTGAGTCCTGTGTTGGGCTCCCTGCTTAGTGCTGAGCTGGGAGCCTGCTTTTCCCTCTCCTTCTACCCTTTCCCCCATGCTTGCTCTCTCTCTCAGATAAATCTTAAAAAAAGAAGAAGAAGTATGGTACTTCATTTGTAAACTTGTTTGTCCTGTAACTTGACTGCAACCCCAATCTGTTCATTAATATCTCCATATATTTGCTAGACAATAGAGCATGTAATACATACATTTTGATTAAAAAAAAAACAAGAATCCCAAAGAATCCCATGCAAGTAACAGGAGATTAGAATATTTTGCTTAAAGTAT
This sequence comes from Canis lupus baileyi, assembly GCF_048164855.1. NCBI lineage: Eukaryota > Metazoa > Chordata > Mammalia > Carnivora > Canidae > Canis > Canis lupus. The sequence goes on from NC_132851.1 coordinate 16,683,016, forward strand.
TTAGTACACTAAATTCCCTCCTAACTATCCCTGACCCTTTTTAACTTAACACATTTGGCATTGAAGCATACAGATCTAAATTTAAGCACACTGATTATGTTTATGATGAATTACGTACAGAATTTTAATTTGTCAGGTATTAATCCCAATCCTCATTTAATGATTTGCAATTCTTTGGAGTGATTCTTCTGGTACTCCATCATGATCTTAGTGAACAGATAATCATGTGGGTTTCAACCCACAAATTGTACCCAAGCCAGAATGTTACCCAAACCACAAAAATCTTTCTCTCTCTGAAATTTGATTCTTGGGGTGGTGGTGGGGTGGGGGGGGAATGCCAGGACAGAACATGGTCAGAAATGGGTTAGAGTACATACAGAAACTTAAAGAGATTGCCCGGGTATTCCTGCTAATGAACTACCAGAACTGTTCTGATTTTGTTTCTTCCGAGGGTCTAGTTTTTCAGCATGTCCTTCTTTCTGTGAATTATCTAACACTGTTACAATAAACTGTCTTGTATTATTAAATAAATTAATCAGAACCAATAACTGTTGCTTGAAACAAAGAAATAGAAACAATAACTTAGAACTGGTGATTTTCCTTGGAGGGTTTTCATAGTATCCCAGGAGAAAAAAATAAATGGAGAGTAAAACAGACTAACACTTTGATTCCAGCAACTAGCCAGAATAGAAAAAAAAAACAACAACAAAACCCTCTAGAAATTTGAAAACTGCCTCAAGTATGATCTTGGCTACTAAAGCTGCCTTGTAAGAAAGTGGGCAGTTCCAATCAGTACCAATGATTTTTCATATTGTTCCACCTCTAATAGAAGTGAATAATATTTTGAGTTCCTTACCTTATTTTTGCTTAGACACCAAAAATAATATCAGATTTAATTCAGAATTCTACTACATCTGAATAGGAAGAATAATCTAATACTATCAGAAGAAATTAGATGGAGTTACCTGAATTAACCTGTAAACTTGCTTCTGTTAACTTACTTCAGCGACTAGAGCAAATGGAGTTCTCTCTCCTCTAAAAACTCTCCTGACCTAAAGTATTCTACACTGAGTTTGAAACATACCAATCTCCTTAGCCAGTGTCACCTGTCACTGACACAGAACCTTCCTCACCCTGGACTTTACAATTTTAGAAGGTATCTTACGCTTTTTGTTTTGGCCGCACATAATCTGCTTCTAGTCTCGTGTGTCTCAGACAAATTCACTTCTCTTTAGTTACTGTTCTTTATGCTTCTGAACCTCAGTTGAGAGCAGAACACTAATTGCTCACTTGTGCTCTCTGACTCTGAACTACATTCTGACTCTGACAAACCTCTTCATAGTGATTTAGCAGGATTGCCCTGGGCCTCTTCTTCCAGGACAGAAAATCACCCAAGAACCACCATTTTATTTGCAATCTTTTATCAAGCAACTCACTAGGGCATGCTGTTTTGATACCAACATAGAAATGAGAGTACAGTGGAGGCCTTTTCACTGAATCTGTGAGGTGACCACATAAAATCAGCCTGTAGAAAATGTGGCCAGAAGGCGAGACATGATGAGGTGTGTCCAAGGCTGGGCCTGCCAGGGCACGTCAGGTGGAATGAAGGCTCTCACTATATCTGTTCTCCACCACAAGGGCACAATTTGTCCCGGTGCTGCTGCATAAAAGCAGCCAAAAGAGGCATTTAGAATGATATATGAAAAGAGGAATTATAAGGTTTGTGTGTTGATATTTTCAGAGAAATTCTAAACTCCGGCAAGTGATGACACCCCATCAATATCCTTTAATAAGAGACATATAGACACTAATGAGTAAATACGCAATAGAGTAAAGGCTTTCGATATGCACAGCTATAGTAATTAATTTAGGAAAAGTCTACTATCTGAAGTGAATGAAAAATTAGATGCATTTTTTTTCAAGTATAAATATAAGCTCAAAAATCACCCTTTTATTTTCTTGCTTCACTCCAGGAGAAATCTGCCTTTTCAGAAAAACTACGTTTAGATAGGCTCAGGTCATTAGGGTGATATATTGTTTAAGAAAGAAGAACCAAATATAGTCACTACTGAGGGATGGATACATTCAAGTGGGAAGAGCACAGGTTTGACTACTTGACACCTGGTAGCTTTGGTGTTGTTGCTGTTGTTAAAAAAAATAATTTTGAAGATATTTAAGTGTAGGTACAGCATAAATGCCAGCCCTAGTTTTTTCTCACACACTCATTAAGTGTAACTGGAACACTCCCCTAACTTGTCCTTAGTCATTTTCTTTTCACTCCCTGAATCACAACCAGAGATCATTCCATGCTATCATTTGAAAACAGAAATATTGGTAACTCGTAACTACATGCAAAATTCCCATTTCTTAGCAGCAGCATGTTCTGCAAAGCCTCCGCCCTCACTCTCTTTTCTTTGAAGTGAAAAAAAAAGTCAGAAGTTTTAATGCCATTTTCTACTTAAACTGTCATATCTACCCAACTCATATTGTAAAAATCTAATTTCATGGGATGTAGCTGTCAAATGAGACAGTGTCTACAAAAATGCTCATTTGCTGAAAACTTTTAAAGAAATTTCCATTGAATCCAATTCACAGCATTAAACTTTTAACTTATCAAAAATCTTTTACTTAGTTTTTAACCTTTGTGAGGAGTGTGATGAGTCACTGTCATCAATTCACTGAAATATTCAAGCAGAAAGCAGGTAGGTCTACCTACTTGGAAGTGATGGGCAATCTTCTCAATGCCAAGCTCTTTTTTTTTTTTTTTTAAGATTTTATTTATTTATTCATGAGAGACACAGAAAGAGAGAGGCAGAGACACAGGCAGAGGGAGAAGCAGGCTCCATGCAAGGAGCCCAACGTGGAACTCGATCCCAGGTCTCCAGGATCATGGCCTGGGCCAAAGGCAGGCACTAAACCACTGAGCTACCCAGGCTGCCCCAGTGCCAAACTCTTGATTACAGGCAGCATTCTTCCTAATGAAGCTCGGAATAATCCAGCAATCACAAAATTGCCAAGAACAAACTTTCCAATTTAGAATATTTTTAATTTTTCTTTAAAAAATGCCTCCAATCTGTAATATTTAGACATACATACATATAGTCCTCTGCTTACAACTGCATGACTATTTTGTCATCTGCTTAGAGATGCTGATGACTAAATCATTTAATCCAATGATGCTGCCTACCAAGAAATTAAGTTTCAGAACCAACTGGCACAGGTAGACAGTCACCAGAATGTGAACTAGTCAGATCACAAATCATTCTCAGAGTTGAGAAATGCCACCAGTCATTAGAATGAAATGGAGATCAGTCATGAGAAGAATCAAAGCTTTCAAATCATATGAAATGTAATTTTAAAAGACTTCTAAAAGTGCCAAAATAGATGTGAACAGCATTTCAGTACAGTAAGACTAATAGCTTTTAAATTGGCCATCGTAGAAGAAAAAAAAAATCTTTAAAATTTCTAAGTAATTTGAATAAAGCCCACACTAAAAAGAATTTGGATATTTATTTAATTGTGCAAAACTGTGAAATATGCTACAGTTTGTTTACAAGAAAGCTATTATACATTACAACGTAACAGAAACAATTTATTTCTGATAACTGGATAGTTATTCATGTGTGATTATGGGAAATCTACTCTAGTTTCTGAGTGCCTAAATTTCCTCATCTGTAAATTAAAATTATGCTATCTACATCATAAAATTGCTGTAAAGATTAATGGAATTAATACATGTAGAACAGCCTCTGGTACACAGTAAGTGTTTTATAAGTGCTCTATGTGATGTTGATAATGATACTATTCATGATATCATTATGTAGCTGTGCAAATCAGCAAATATTGTTAAACAGTTTATTTGTCTATGCTCTGTTCAAATGCTGACCATTCATGGCAAATATGACAGACAAAGTTCTTGAGATCATGTAGCCAATACACTGTGGTGGGGATAAGGATGCCATTCCACATATGGATAGAAAGCCTTCTTTCTAACAAAGCAACTCCTTATTAGTTTTACCTGCACAATAATGAGTGGGAACTCATTGTGTGTAACACAGGAAACTCTTGTGTGCTACAAAGAAATATCGCAGGAATTTTTTTTTCTTTTTTCCTTTTTCTTTCTTGCTTTCTTGAATTTCTTGCATTTCTTTCTTATTTAACCGTACACTTACATAATTTCATTTTTATTAAAGGCTATTTTTAACAACCAGCTCACAAAATGTCTGATAATTTAACAAGTAGCTCTTGTGAGCCAGATAGCCAGTTCTAGTGGTGTACTAGTACATCACTACTTCCTAAGCACCATCCTTCCTAAATGATAATTTTCAGCACCTGTTATTTTATTTTATTACATAACTGAGCAAGGTAAAGTAGATAATCAATATTGGAGAGAGGTTGCAGAGCCTGAATTTTGAAATATCACAAAAACTGACAGAAATATATGGTATTAGCATTACTGTATTCAAGCAGAAAGGCTTTGCAAATGTTTCCAGCTAATTGATTTTTCTTATGCCATACTGCATAATGACAATATGTCATAGTAACAGAAAACAGATAGCTGCACCAACCCTAGGCTCAAACATATCAATTGAAAACAAAATGAAGGGATCTCTGGGTGGCTCAGTGGTTTAGTGCCTGCCTTCGGCCTAGGGCATGATCCTGGAGTCCCAGGATCAAGTCCCGCGTCGGGCTCCCGGAATGGGGCCTGCTTTTCCCTCTGCCTGTGTCTCTGTCTCTCTCTCTCTCTGCGTCTCAAATAATAAATAAATAAATAAATAAATAAATAAATAAATAAATAAATAAATAAAATATTAAAAAACAGAAGACACAATGAGGAAAAAGTATTAGATGAGGATGGGTTTTAGTCTAGGCATTGGTATGAATACAGAAAGATGACTTGGAGCCTAAAACCTTAGCCCACGTGCCTACAGCGAGCACTCAAGGGAATTCTGATAAAAGTTGAACATACGTTTTTTATGATCCAGCAACCTTTAATGTAGACCCTAAGAGAATGCCCTGTCAAAATAGATGGAAAGAATTAAATTTCAGAATCTGGACAGGACCCTGAATGAAATGATACAGTCTTTATGTTTTTAGAACTTCTCACCTAAACATAAATGTTAAAGAAATACATCAAATTTGTTAGACTTAATCAGGGGATTGCCAAGTCTTTATATTTGAAAAACTCTTTCTTTTGGAATCTGAGGAATGTTGTCATGGTGGCCCACCACAAAGATTAAATTCTGCCTTTTGAAGAAAAAAAAGTTTAAAAAGTCTGTTTTGATCACAGAACAAACAGATCCCCAGGGGAGAAGGACCACCCTGCACAGAGGGACCTTTTATAAGGAAGGCAGCTAGCTTGGAAAGAAAATCTGCCTATAATTTTTGCTAATAAGACATACCCAATAAAATAAATTTACAGAAACCTAAGGCCACATAATGATGTTTTTTTAATATTAAAGTGAAAAAATTTTTAAATAATGGGTTGTTATTGCTTTTAAGTGTTAACTACTTAGGTTTGTATTTTCTATACAGTTTATAAATTTCATTAACATTTACTGTATCAAGTGATTCTCAGAAAAATATAAGGTATCATCTACATTTATAGATAGAAAAACAGCCTCAGACATAAAATGACTTATTCAAGAGTTCATCATCAGAAAGGTAAGAGAGCCTCGTATCCAGATTTTCTTGTACATGTTAAGAAGAAGGTTTGGAAATTTTTTCTGGAAATGGCTAGATAGGAATGATAGTCAGCATTGCAGGCTGTAAGCCTCTGGACTCTGCTACTGCCATATAAAAACAGTCATGGCATGACTGTGTCCCAATAAGACTTTATTTTCAAAAATAAAGAGCAGGCCAGATTTGACCCTGTGCCTGGCTATTGTTTGTTGACACCTGGTCTAGAAGAAAGAGGTTAGACTTTTAAGTTACAACTGAAATAGTTCAAATCTACCACCTAACATCTGTGTGATGATGAGCAGGTTACTTTGCCTCACTATGCCTTCTCTTCCTCATCAGTAAAATAATGATAATTATACCTACTTCACCAGGATATGAAAGTTAAATCAGGTAACATGTGGAAAGGACTCAACACCTTGCCTGGCCTATTGTAAGTGTTGAGTACGCATTGAGAGTCTCTTCACTTCCTTTCTCTTCCTTCCCACATGTCATTTTCCTGGAAAATATCTGGCAAATATCTCCTATACTAATTTTTTTTAATCCTCTGGAATGTCACTGACTCAGTTTCTCTTCTCACTTTTCTCTTTCCTTTCTCTCTTCCTCTGTATTCTTTACAAAAGAAATATTCATATTATATTAGTTTCCTAAGGCTGCCATAATAAATTACCACAGACTGGATAACTGAAAACAAAAGAAATGTATTCTCTCAAAGCTCCAGAGTCTAGAAGTCTGAAATGAAGGTGTCAACAGGATCATGCTCTAAGACTCTGAGTAGAATCTTTTACCTTCTTCTGGCTTCCATTGTCAGCCATCAATCCTTGCCATTCCTTGGCTTGCAGCAGCCTCACTCTCATCTCTGCTTGTCTTCACATAACATTCTCTCCTTGTAAGGACCATTCACACTGGATTAGGGCTCACCCGATTGACCTCATTTTAATTTGATTACATCTGTAAAGACCCTATTTCTGAATAACATTTATTGGTACCAGGGGTTAGGACTTGAACATATTTTTCAGAGGGACACAAGTTAACCCACAACACATCTATGATCTTCCTTCTATAGCATCTCTTGGTAGACACACACACACACACACACACACACACACACACACACACACATCAAGAGGATTAGATATAATTCACATTGATCTTTATGGCAAAACATAAGGGCTGTATGTGATTTTCTAATTAACTGATTTCTCATATACAATATTCAGCATTATCAGCAAATGATTATGTTTTGGTACTTAACTCTAAATTGAAAATTGTCTGCACAAATAAAACAGCAGTCTGCCACTGTCTAACACGCTATAGAAATTCTCAGATATTACTTTAAGCAAAGCCAAAATTAGATATCTATTTATTTTTAATCAGACATAAAATGAATTCTTTGTTAGTTATATCAGTTAGGATTTTTTTTTTTTTTTGCAAGTGACAAAAAAAAACAACTTAAACTGTTTAAATAATTAGCCAAATCTGTAGGCAAGCTCAACTTAAAAATATTGAAGGATAGGGGTGCCTGGGTGGCTCAGTTGGTTACCACAGACTGGGTAACTCTTGATTTTGGCTCAGATCATGATCTCAGGGGTGTGAGATCAAGCCATGCTTCAGCCTCTGCACTGAATGTGGAGCCTGCTTAAGATTCTCTCTTCCCTCTCCCTTTCCCTCCACCATCCTGTCCACTCAAGTGCACACATGCTCTCTTTCTCTTAAAAAAAAAAATGCTGAGGGATATAACATGTCAAGATTGATTAGATTCTAGAGCTTTAAAAAAAATTTTTTTTTCTAACTCTCCATTCTCTTTTTTCTGAGTCAGCTTCATCCCTAGAATGTCTTCCCCTTTCTTTCTAATGCCAACAATTTCTTAGGGGCTCTGTGCTCCCATGTTCACTTTGAAGCCAAGAGAGAAAGTTGTTTCCTAAAACTTATCTCAGAGTTGCTGGGAATTATCTTTTTGGGAAACATGAGTTAAATCCCTCTCATACCACAGTAGCTAAAATTAGATCTAATGGTTGTTCTGGAACCAATAACCAGTACCAGAGGATGACATGCTCTATACTCCATTCTCTGAAGCTAGAATAACAGTCTCAAAGCATATGGGTAGCTCCAGGTAAGGCAGATAGCTGGGGAAAAACTGAGGAAGTTACTAAATTACTGGGAATGGAGATTGCCAAATTTTGCTCAAATTTTGAATCATGGTTCAACCATCAGGAGAGAGATGTGTGTGTGTGTATGTGTGTGTGTAGAAAGAGAATGGCAAAAAGAGACTGATATAAGGAATTGTCTTATGTTATTGATCTGAATTTGGAGACTGGCTTGGCAAGTTAAGAGCCTATAGGAAAGCCAGAAAAAGATAATGAATACTCTGGAACCCCACGAAGACAGGGCATTTGCAGTCTTTAAACCAGGAGAGAAGGCCTAAATCCTCTTTTAGTGATTCATCTGATTAGATCAGCCCCACCCAGGATACTGTCCTTTTCTTTTGATTGAAGTCAACTGATTAGGGATTATAATCATATCTGTGTAATTCCTTCACAGCAGCACCTAACTCGGTGTTTGACTTGGACTGTAGCTCAACCTAGCACAGTTCACACATTGGAAAGCCAACATAGTTGCTGAGACAGTTCTCCATTTCAATTTTTAAAAATTGTCCATTTTAGCTGGACAAATTGTCCCCTAGGTAAAAGACTATATTCTCTGACCACCTTTGTATGTATATGTAGCCCTAGACAATATAACGTAAGTAGAGGTACTATGTGGGATTTCTGGAATGTCACCTTGAAGAGTCAGAGTAAACTTCTGATGACTTTTGCTTTTCCTGCTGCCTGGACTTTTGATGTGATGGGCAGAATTTAAGCAGCCTCTTGGGCAATGTGGTTATATGCTAAATATGGTATAATAACATCACAGAAGGAACCAGAATTCCTGATACCACTGAACTCCCACACCAGCCATGACTGTTCTACTTTAGATATCTTCTACATGAAATAGAAATAAACTCCTACATTGTTTAATCTCTTGTTATTTGGGCATTTGTTATAACCAGCCAAAACAAATTCCAATTAACACTGGGAAGAAACCACAACATCCACTAAACTGTGATAAAATTGAAACATTTTCTTGGACATGTTGCCAAAACAATATTCTATCTCCAACTGAGAGGAAAATTAATGAAAACTTCTGATTTTTTAGTTCAAAAAATAGGTATTTTTGAATTTCATAGGTTAGGAATACTTCCGAAAAACAAGGGGGAAGGGCAGCCCTGGTGGCTCAGCGGTTTAGTGCCACCTCCAGCCCAGGGCCTGATCCTGGAGACCCAGGATCGAGTCCCACATCAGGCTCCCTGCATGGAGCCTGCTTCTCCCTCTGCCTTTGTCTCTGCCTCCCTCTCTCTCTGTGTCTCTCATGAATAAATAAACAAAATCTTAAAAAAAAAAAAAAAAAAAAAAAACAAGGGGGAAAAAAAAGACATGCTATTTGTAAAGCTGATATGCTAAGCTGCATCTAAAGCAGGAAGGGCACTAATATGATTCCTCTAATTTGAAGGGTAGTTAACCCAATTGATGCAGGGAAGTTCAAATTATCCTGCAGAGCCAATACCTCTGATGTACTAGAGTCAGTAATATTATTAAGACAAAACCCAGGCCCTTTAACAAAAATTAAGTTGGTTTATTATACTGCAAATAAAGAAAATATAGCTTTTAATAATTAGGCAAAGAAGGTATCAATTCCTTTCTTGAAAAATCTACAAATTCTTTTTAAAATTTTTAATTTGTGTTTCATTAAATATACAGAAAATGAAAGCACTGAAATCAAATAATATCACAGCCAAATGAAGTAGAATAGATGGAAGAAATGAAGAAAAAGAAAGGAAGAAATTCTTTTCTTTAACCTACTATATTTTATTGTCACCAAGTTTTACCAGTTTATACATTATTCTTTAATTGTTATAACAAATGAATTACTTTAATACTCTTGTTTTGTCCTTATTTGAATTAATGGAAATTACATAGGTTTGATCTCACTAAAGTTTGACCAAGGTGTATGACTGCTTGATTTTTTTTTGAAGGGATTTATTTATCCAACTTTGAGCAAATTTCTGTGATTGACTTCAACTTTTAGATCGTGTTTCAATTTGGTTAATGTCCCTCACCATGACAAACGAAAACAAAATGACTCAATGTGAAACTGATGGATATTAGAGAGGATTTCTTATGCTTTTATATGAAAATGAAATACAGCACCAGACCAGAAAGAATCATAGAAAGCCATTAGCCTTTCAGGGGGACTTCAGAGAGTGGTATGCTTCAGTGAGTCACAGTTCACAGGAGGCTACAACCAGAACAAAAGTCATGCCATATTATTCCCGTCAGGGTCCTTGAACTGGCTAGTTATAAGCATTAACTGATTGAAAAATCTGTGTCCTACTGATGTACACAGAATCACCTGCTGTCCACTTTGTTGTCTTAGTTGTTTTTTTTTTTCAAATTTCTTAAGTTTTAATATAAAAAACCTTTGTATAAAAATTGTTGTGCAAATGCTTTCTGAAGCATGCTGTCATAGAAATATGTGTGCACATCCTGTAAAAGGACTTTTTTAATCTTCTCTTCAGAGAACAAATTATAAACACACCTCCTCTTTTAAACCCCAAATCACTATTGGCAAAGTCTATAGAAGTATTATAATCACTCAGACTCGGGATGAATCAATCTAAACCTCCTAATACAAAATATACACATTTTATACAAAATGTTTAATAAATTGGTTGTTCTATATCCCAGATGGCTGTACAATTTTTGGCTCATAACAAGGTAGCAGTTTTTTAATTGGCCTTTGAGAAAAGCTGAAATTTTTACTGCATGGTTTGGCCTTCTTAATAGCATCTGTGACTTTGCATGGCTCAAAGTCTGAGGATAATTTTTTTTATTAGAGAAGGCTAATTATTTTTTTCTATGGAAAAGTTAAAATTTATCCGACTAGAATATAGTTAGACTGACAAAGATTCTGTTATTGAAAGATATAGAGAATTTTCCATCAATGTAGCTTTCTGACAGTGGCAAATGGTTTACTACAAAAATAAACACATACCACATATACACATAAATAACTTAATCAAAATGTCACTTATAGACTTCCAGTTTTAGCTATGATATGTAAAGAGCTTGCAAGTTGTCACTCTTTTTCTTACAAGAGGAAAGAGCAAGACAAACTAAAAATCAACAAGTTTCCTTGGATTCATCAGAAAACTGAAGGCACAGGGCAAACTGCCACCTTGAAATCTGGAAAGACAGTCACATCTCAAAAGATGCAACAACCAAGATCTGTCTACCTGGAGTGAAAGCTGCTGGAGCCATAAACTGGTAGAAATATGTAACTGATATCTATGAGGAAGTGCATGAGGCTGAGTATAGCCTAGAGTGAAAGTAAGGAATTCCTAGGGCCTACAGTCTTAATAAGGTCTTATATTGTAAGTTATCTCTGTAGGAACCCCAATAGGTTCATGGGGTGAGGATCTGAGAAAGATACCCTCAATGCTCTGAGAGGGGAACAGGAAGAATGATCACAAAATATACCCAATGTAGGCATGGGAAAAGACAACCAGGACCTTATTGCTGCTGGGAGAGGGCATTCCTTTCAAATCAGCCAATCAGCCTGGATGCTGTGTCTCATGGGGGAGTGGGGCAGATATAGTCAACAGGGTTTGGGGCTTCTGTCTGAAAAAGAAGTAGGATATCCGGGACATTCAAATATTAAAAGAGTACTATGAACAATGCTGTACCTAGAAATTTGATAACTAGGCAAAATGGATCAAATTCTTAAAAGATGCAAACTACCAAAACTCATACAAGGAGCAATGGATTACCTGAATCACCCTATGTCTATTAAAGAAACTAAATCAATAATTAATAACTTTCTAGAAAATAACATTCCAGGCCCTGATTGTTTTACTTTGAATTCTTACCAAACAACATTTTTAACAAACAGTGATGGAAAAAAATAATATCAATTTTCCACACAGTAATAGAAAATAGAAGTGAACAACTTCCTAAACAGTCTATGAAGCCATCATAACTCTAATACCTAAGAAAAAGGTAAGACATTACAAGAAATGAAAAATACAAACCAGTATTTCTCACAAATGGAAATTCAAAAATTCTCAACAAAATATTAGCAAATCAAATTCAACAATACATAAAAATATTATAATGTACCGCAACCAGCTGGGATTTATTGCAAGCATGCAAGTCTGGTTCAATAATCAAAATTATCCATGTAAACCTCCATGTTACTGAGCTCAAGAAGAAAAGTCATTGTCTCAAATTAATTGAGGTAATAAAAACACTTGGCAAAATCCAAACCCTTTCTTTCTAGAAGGTAAGATAAAATTAAATTTCTAATTCTGGGTTCTATGTACTTGAAGAACTATACCTAAAAGCAATGGTTCCCATATTACTGGTTTCACTAGGAAGCACAGTTGCTATTCAAATATTTCTGGTCAGTGATAGCTATACGATTAGTTGGATCAAATTGACCTGTTTGAAATGTAAGTATGAAAGTCCAAGTATCTCAAAATTCCCTTCCACTACAAGTATCTATAATTATTTTTAAAATATAGCAAATATTATTTTGAATGCATATTTCCTAATATTTAATAAAATATCCAAGCTCACATGTTAATGGGTGATCTAAGGAAAAGATAACAGCAAACTAGAGTGGTAAACATTAAGTTGCTCTGGGGAATTGTCGGTACTATAATTACATGCCTGAATGCAAGTGACAAGGTCCTGGAGCCACATACATTGAGAAATTGGAATTGAAAGTTGGAGATACATAATTGATCCATACACATACATCATACAGAGAGTCAAAGCCAAGACACTAAACGAACTGGAAAAAAAAATTATATTTACAGCAAAGGAAATCAAAACAAAGTCTTCCTTTGTGCTCCTAATAGAAAAAAATATATCTCTTGAAAATTAAAAAACACATTTTCTTGACTTAATATGGGTCTGAGATTTAGTTACAATCTTCCCATTATTTGAGAACTACATGGTTAAAATTTATGAAAAACCTTTGTAACAGATCAGTGATGGCCTGAGGCTGCTGGCAGAGGTACAAAACAAACAAAGCTGGAAGAAAGTTCACACAACTCAGACCACAAGATCAAGTTTTTCTTTCTGTCTCTCTTTCTTTCTCTGTCTCTTTCTCTCCTCCACAGCTCCTCTTTCTTTGTCTTTCTCTTGCATACACATAATCTGATTCAAGATGAGTCCACAGTCACAAACTATAAAATGTATAAAGATGCATCCATCAGGAGTGAACATCAGCAGAGAAAAGCAGCAAAATTACATGCTTAAGAATTTGAAATTACAGAAAAATCTGAAAGAAAAAAACATTTAAATCATGAAAGAAAAAAAGCTATAGAAATAAAATATGCAAATTTTTAAAACTATACAGGAGTGGAAATGTTGAAAATAAATATTACAGTGCAAAATAAATGGCTACATTAAGCAACAAAATTGACCCAGCTAGAATGGATTATATAAACTGGAAGATAAAAATGAGGAAATCACACATATGTGTCATGGAGAAATGAGACATAGTGCATATGAAAAAGAAGTTGAAAAACATATAGGATAAAGAGAGAAGAGTCCACATACATCCAATAGAGAGAATAAAGAATGGAATACAGCACCAAAATAAAGAAAATCACCAAAGACTCTACAGATCTTATAAGTCTTAAATCATTAACATCAAGAACAATGAATCTCAAAGATGCTAAACAAAAACAATCCACAATTAGACACAGTAAGATGAAACTACAGAAAAGTAAAAGAAATGGAAAAAGAACTTAAAAGTAACCAGAAAATACCTCTGAAAACAGAATTTGCCACAGCACCAATATCTTCAATGTGTTAAGATAAAATATTTTTAAGTTAAAAATTCTGTTCACATTAAATCATAATTAAACATTGAGAATAAATAAAATATAAAATATATCCCAACAAAGATGGAGTTTTTCATTCATAAAGTTTTATTGAAAAATATTAAAGGATTTGCTTGAGGGGGGGAAAGTAAGAAAACTATGAAAAACTAAGGGAATTAAAAATTGTACACACGTTAAAAAAAGAATTAAAATATACAAATAATAATAATTTTGGTTTATTAATGAGGCAAACTAAAATACAGGAAAGTGATAGCATGTAAAACAGAAGAGGGAGTATTGGGAATTGATGGCCAGTTAATGGCTAGGAAGTGGGGGAAAAAGTAGACAGAGTGACGAACTATAGACATTGTGGAATCACAGGTCCAAGTTAAAAATGTCCATGTAGCCATTGTAAAAAAAAAGGCCAACATATATGTTTGCATTAATCAGAGTTCTTCAGAGAAACAGAACCAACAGTGTATATATACATATGAGAGACAAAGAGAGAGGGAGAGAGAGAGAGAGAGAGAGAGATAAAGAGACTTTAAGGAATTGGCTCATGCAACTTTGGAGTCCTGGTACATCCAAAATCCAGTGGCATAGGCCAGTAGTCTGAAAACTCAGGAAAGAGTTGCAGTTCAAGTCTAAAGACAGTCTGATGGATGAATCCTTTTTTGCTTGGGGATGCTCAGTCTTTATTTTATTCAGACCTTCAACTGATTATATGAGGCCCACCCACATTATGGAAAATAATCTGTACTACTCAGAGTCTATCAACTTAAATGTTCTGAAAATCACCTTCACAGAAACATTCAGAATAATGTTTGACAAAATATCTGGGGCACTGTGGCTCAGCCAACTTGGCATATAAAATTAACCATCACAATATCCAAATCTTTAGAGGAAACAAAAGAGAAACACAATATTAACACAAGAAGGTATAGGAAATAAGGTGAAAAACATGAATTAAGATAACAGTATGGTTTAAAAATGCACAAATATAAATCCAAACACGATGTTAAAAACAGTATCTATAAATGGACTTAACATTTAAAAATAGAAATTCAGAAAACGTTTTTATCCAGCAACACAGTGAAAAAAAATGATCTGAAAGGCCTTCTTGCTACAAACAACTAGATCCTACATAAAACATGCTTTTTATTGTAACCCTGTGCTCAGGAAGCAAGGAAAATCTCCTAGGACCACCCACACACACTGTGTTAAAAAAAACAAAGTGGAGTTCAAAATGGTTAGCAGTAAACACACTCAAAAGAAAGAGTTCTCTGAGGGCAAATGACTAAATAAGCACTACAAGAAGAATAATAATCATGGGGTAAGTGGTCCTATGAAGGAACAATACTTGAGACTCCCATATTAGTCCAGGGACCTTAGAAGGGAGATAAACTGACCACAGGTTGGTAGCATCTTTATTTTACAGCAAAATAAAATAGACATTAAAATCAACCAAATAGGAACCCCCTCCCCTCAAAAATCCATAAAACAACCATTTTCAAACATTGAATAATATGTAGAACAAGCCTGGGATCCCTGAGCAGAAGAAGTCATGTGAGATGGGATCTGTAATTACCCCAGTTTGGTCCAGAAGAAACTTTCTGGACCATGGCACAGGAAGGAGATCCCAAATAGAACATGTAAGCTTACTGAATTGAGGATTCATAGATTGGAATTTGATGTGGCTGAGAAGAAAGGAATTTGGCAGAAATTTAGGCAGAAGATCAGAAATGGAGGAGATACACAGAAAATTAGCTGCAGAAATCTGCATTCTTATAAACTGCGCTAAAATCTAAGTTGTGCATGCATAGAATGTAACTTAAAATATCCAGTGATCACAGATCATTAGGAAGCATCCAATTTCTAACCAGTGAAGATGGAGAATCCTATTTGAACATTCAAGGCTTTCCGTAAGCACTATACATCTTAATAGGTGAACAAAACTGGTTCTAGATTGACTATTCTAGACTCACCTTAACAAAACATAAGCCAAGCCTTAAAAGAATTAAGTTAACCAATATGTAATTTAACTGAGTGCCAGAACAGATTCTGAAACATTTTAAAGGAGAACAATAAAATCCAGTGTCACCTACATAAAACTTAGAGCATCTACTACCAAAACAAACAAACAAATTTCTGTGTGAAAAAAGCAGGAACATGTGACCTATCAGCAGAAAAAAAATTCAATAAATAAACAAACCAAAAATGACAAATGTGATGGAATTACCAGATAAGAATTAAGTAATAGTTTCTATAAGTATGTTCAAGGATTAAAAGGGAAATTTGAACATAATAAAAAGTGAAACAATATTTTTAAAGTCATTATTTATTTATTTATTTATTATTTATTTATTTATTTATTTATTTTTAAAATTTATATATAGGTAGGATCCATGCTCGACATGGGACTTGAACTCACAATCCTGAGATCAAGAGATGCATGCTCTACTGACTGAGCCAGTCACACACCCCCTGAAACAGAATATTTTTTAACGAACCAAATAAAACAAGTAGAAAGGAAAAAGGCAACCTCTAAAATAAAAATTTCACTTGCTGAGTTTAGAAGCAGATTGCACATTGCAGAAGAAAGGACCAATGAATATAAAGATAGCAATGGCCAACTTTTGGAAGGGAGCACATAGAACAAAAAGGCAAAAAAAAAAATTAAAACAAGACTCAAAAACAAAGGGAAAAACAAAAATAAAAAATTAATCCAGAGACTAAATGATGTGTATGAAAATCTAAAGCAGCCAACCCTGTAAGTCCAACAAGCAGAGAAGAGACAGAATAAAATGTGAAAACTTATGGCCAACATCTTCCAAATTCATAAAATACACAAAGCTAGAGACTCAAGTCCAGAGAAATGTATACAGGACCAGAGAAAATCACATAAGGTTCATCATTATCAAATTGCCAGAAACCAGTGAATCAGTCAGAGAAAAAAGACTCATTACATAAAATGGATCAATGTAAAGATTAACCTCTCATCTGAAGAAACCCAAGCCAGAATACAATAAATTGACATCTTTACGCTACTGAAAGAAAATAAAGTTAAACTAGAATTTTATATCCAGTAAAAACATCTTTCTAAAATGAGAGCTACATGAAAAACATTTCTGACAAACAAAAGCTGAGAGGATTTGTTAAAAAAAAAAAATGTTACAGGAAGTTCTTCCAGTGGACGGAAATCAACACCAGATGGAAACTTTTATCTACACAAATGAAGAGACAGCACAGGAAATGATAAGTATATAAAAGACTTCTCTTCCTTTCAGTTTTTAAGTCTCATTAAAGATACATGTAACACTGTATTGTGGGGGTTTGTTACACATAGAAGGAAAATGCACAACAAAAATAGTACAAATGATAAAAGAAAAAATAAATATAGTATATCAAGGTCATTAGATTATAATAAAGTGTTATAATAGTAATTATAGGTAGGTAAACTGTGAGAAGAAAAAAATGCATAGAATAAACCGCAAAGCCACCATTTAAAAATAAATAAATAAAACAAAAAGGAAGGACAAATAAACCAAGAGAATAAAATTGGACAGAATTACTAGAAAGTACTAAAATAACACTTAAAAGGGCAAGAAAGGAGAAAAACAATGGTGAGAGGGCAAATTAAAAAGTCTAATTAATGGTAGATAAATCCAACAATATCAACAGTACCATTAAATATAAATAATCTGCACACTCCAATTACAGGTAGAGATTGCAACATTAGATTTTTAAAATAGCAAAGACCCAATTATATGTTACTTGTAAGAAACACACTTTAATTAGTCTGCTTGGGATGCCATAACAAAATAGCACAGGTTGGGTGGCTTAACCGATAGAAATTTATTTTCTCACAGTTCTGCAGGTGGGAAGTCCAAGATTAAGCCATCTTCTCTCTGTAGCCTCACACGGCCTTTGGTCCGTGCACGTGTCCAGAGAAAGGGAAAGCTCTGGCATCTCTTCTTTTCATAAGGACACCAGTCCTTCTGAATTTAGGACCCCAGGTCCTATCTCCAAATGCAGTCACATTGGGGCTTAGGACTTCAACATATCAATTTGAGGAGGACATAATTCAGTACATGACACATAGATACACTGAAAGTACAAAGATGGAAAAAAGGTATATCATACAGCAATAATCACAAGTAACAACAAGTAAACATAATAGTAGAAAAAATAGACACCAGGAAAGGAATATTAGGAGTGATAAAAGAGGAAATTCATAATAATAATTAGTTCATAATAATTATAAAGGCATATGTACATAATTACTGTTTCAAAATAAGTCAAAAACTAACAAATCACTGAAGGAATAAATAATATCTCTATTTTATTTGGAGATACTTCTCACTGCTAATCCAAGTAAACTGAAGGGGTGCCTGGGTGGCTCAGTTGATTAAACGTCTGCCTTAGGCTCCAGTTATGATTCTAGGGTCCTGGGATTGAGCCCCGCATTGCATCAGTCTGCTGGCTCAGGAGGGAGTCTGCTTCTCCCTCTCCTTCTGCCTCTCCCCCTACTTGTGCTCTCTCTTTCTCTCTGTGTCAAATAAAGAAATAAAACCTTAAAAAAGAAAAAAGTAAACTGGAGTAAGGATATAGAAAACATAAACAATACTATCTCTCAAATTTACATCAATGATATTATAAATTACACCATAGTAAGAGAAAACATATTTATATTAAAAGCACTTAGAACATTCAGTGAGACAGACCATAGTCTACACAATAAAAGAAATCAATACATTTAAAAGGATGAAATCATATGGATATGTTCTTTGATCATATGGCAGTATATTAAAATTCAATATCAGAAAGTTGTGTGGGAAATTCCCCAAATATTCAAAAGTTAAGCAATACCCTTTCTAGAAATCCACTGGTTTCTAAAACAATTATAAGGGGAATCAGAAAATATTTTGAACAGAATGAAAAGAAGCACAAAATATCAGTATTTATGACATCCAACCAGAGCAGTACTGAAGTAGAGGGAAGGTAATAGTAAAGATAAGTGAAAACAAATGCAATAGAAAACAAACAATAGATAAAATCAACAAAACCAAATGATATTTTAAAGATCAATGAAATTGATAAACCTTAACTAGACTGATGTTGAAAAAGAGAAGTCTAAATTTTCCAATATCACAAATCAATGACAGGACATCACTAGAGATCCCACAGATATTAAAAAATAATATGGAGAGATGCCTGGGTGGCTCAGTGGTTGAGCATCTGCCTTCGGCTCAGGGCATGATCCCAGGGTCCTGGGATTGAGTCCCATATCATCTTCCCCTCAGGGAGCCTGCTTCTCCCACTGCCTCTGTCTCTGCCTCTCTCTCTGTGTGTCTCTCATGAATAAATAAATAAATCTTTAAAAATAATAATATGGAATTTTATTCATAATTTTATGCCAAGTCCAAAGCAGGACTAATGGACACATTTCCTAATATATATATATATATATAACTAAGATAATTTGACATGAGTTCAGGAATGAAAAAAAGTAATCAGTGGGATATCATAAAGAATCCAGAAATAGTGCCAAACACAAACTTATGTCTGTAGTGGTAGCATTGTACATGACTGGAGAATGGAAAAAAAATTACTCAATAACATATGGAAAATGAAATCAAATTCTTAACTCACACTACATATAAAAATCCATTCTTAGTGAATATGACTGAATACGAAAGATAATTTTTACGATTTTTAAAGCACTTTTCGAAATAATACGGAAAAAGAAAAAAAACACATGAGTGGGTAGTAACCTCAGAAATAAGTGTTTATTTGAAATATACACTCAAAAGAATATTAAGTAACAATTAAAATCACTTTTATAATCAGTTACAAGTTTTTTTAAATGTTAACAATATTATGTTTAAAGAAAAACTACTTCACAGATTAAATATATACTGGAATTACATCCGTGTACAAGTAATGCTTATGTAAGGAAAATATTAGAAGGAAAGGAGACTTCAACTATGGGTAATTTTTTTTCTTCTTTATACTTTTCTGTAGTTTTCAAATTTTATGTGTAGTTAAGTAATGGAAATAGTCATTTTAAAAACCCTTCAACTGCACTTGTGTAATCAATATTTGTTGGAATTTCTAGTAAGTCTTGAAAAGGAAAGAAAAATATGACTGACTTTCTGCCTTAGATAGAGTTTAGAGCCTAGTAGAAAACAATATACAAAATAGCAATTAAAAACAGTCGAAAATGCAATGTCTTGTCAATTTAGTACAGATAAACATTACAAAAATGCAAAAAAAAAAAAAAGTGAATGCAATGGGCTTAAAAAAGAAACAAGGAAGTTTAATTTAAGAGGTGAGAACATAGCAATATAACATTTGGATAAACCAAGAAGAAAATGATTTTCCAACAAAGTTGGCATGCCTACTTATTGACCGACCTTCTGGCAAATCATGAATACGTGGGGAAAAAAGCCCCACTAAGTGTTCTGGCTATAATTCTCATTTTCTTACTTAGAAGAGATTCAGAATCTGTCCTCTAGCCTAGGTGAGAAATATATACTTTTGTTGGCCTTTTATTTAAGTACTTAGGTTCTTACAGCATTTTCAAATATTGCTTGACTAAGGTACAACCAGTCACTATGTATCTTCAAATAATAAACTTCCTATTCAACGAAATCTCCAGGAGTCCAGTGACGGTTCTGTCCCAGAAACCTGACACATGGAAGTTATTCATGGAGTAAGTGAATAAATGGAGGTAGAAAAGATCAAACACACAAAGGTTAGGTTAGTGTCTAGTATATTTTTAAAAATTAAATCCACAAGAAATAATAAAAAGAAACACACAAGAAAACATTGCCGATGAAAGAGGAAAATGTGAAACAAGTGATCATTTTAAAATAAAAAGAATTCCAACAATGATTTTATTAAAACTTAACTCCTCACTCTAAATTTAACATGTTAACACATCAACCAAGTTATTGTTTAAAATCTACAACTGAAAAGTTAAAATAAAGAAACACTTTTTAAAAAGTGGCATAAAATTCTATAATTTGTGAATTACTACTATTCCAGAAAGTATGTTATAATTTTGTGATTTATTACTGAGTGGAAAATTATTTTATTTCATTTCAATAGACTTTAAAATATAATTTAATAAATTAAAAAAATTTTAAATCATCTAATCCCATATCTTACCATCAGCTGTGTCCTTCTACATTCAGACAGATGAATATTTAATCTAGTTTTAAGTATGTCCAGGAACAGAGATGTCTCACATTCTTTAAGAAATCACTTTGGGGTACCTGGGTGGCTCAGTGGTGGAGATCTGCCTTCAGCTCAGGTCATGATCCCAGGGTCCTGGGATCAAGTCCCGGCATCAGGCTCCCCGTAGGGAGCCCGCTTCTCCCTCTGCCTATGTCTCTGCCTCCCTCTCTGTGTCTCCCATGAGTGGATAAATAAAATCTTTTTAAAAAAAAAAAAAAAGAAGGAAAGAAAAGATATCCAGTCTAGAGCTCTAGATTACTTTAGAACTTTTTTCAAATCCCCTAATTGCATTAACTTAATTTTAAAGTTAGATTTTTAAATGTGTTCCATAAAGGTAAAAAACAATAGAGCTTTATTCTCAAAGAACCCTGCTTGTTGCAGTTCTTCATACTTGCTTCCTTCACCCTCCCCCAACCTATACAAAATGTTTTCAAAATTTAAGTAGTGTTTTGCACCTGGAAAATACAGGCCTGCATGGGGAGTGGGAGGAGAATTCAGCTGACAAGATTTAAAATAGAGTTCTCAGTTGTGGAGGATTTTGTTGATGGAGAAAGCTGGAGTCTTCCCCTTCTGGTCAGCAAAGCAAATTAGGATGGTGTTGAAATTATATCTGTCTTGTCATCTCCCTGGCAGGACACCTCTTGATAGGGCCTTCTGTTCCTCCCATTTCTTGGCAGCCTCCGCCTTTGGGATGTCTGGAAATAATGGAACTTTCAAGACTAAATAATGGAGCCTGGCAGAGCTTCTGTAGTTCTTACTTAAAGATCTAAATCATATGTTTGTATCAGGTCATTTAAAGTAAACTTGAAGCACTTGAATTAAAGCTTGAAATACAACTGCTTAGCGATAGAATTCCGTTTTGTCAGCTGTGATTGCAATTTCATCTAGAAAACAAGGGATTGCAGTATTTTGTTAAATGGATCCTGTTGCTTTTAAAAGGAAACGATGCTTCACACTTTAGGTAAGAAAAGATAAAATATCCAGACAGACGATTTGGTACCCATCATTGGAAGCAGATGCACGGCTTTTAAGAGTGGCAGGGGATGGGGATCTGCTTGTATCTGGTTTTGCTCTGTCCTTCATGGGCCTGATCTGAGCAGGAGCTCTTGCTGACTTTGACTCCAGAACAAACTCCTGTATGCAATTCTACAGGGCACAGAGCAAAACAGGAATGAGTTTTGTACTTTTCAGTGTCAGTATGATTCATGTACTATTCCCAAATACATGTTCTCTGAGTGCTTGGCCTCTTGAAGAAAAATTTTATATATCCCTCGATGAGGGCTAGGTTTTATTACTGGTGTTTTTCTGAGGCAACAGATTTAAGTAATGCCATTTTTGTAAGCACTGGAGGACCTCATTAAAGGCTTGCTTTTATTAGTCTCATTTTAGTCTTGAAAAAATATGACTGTATAAACTGAATTTCAAAAATATGCTGAGTAAAAGAAGCCTTACACAAAAGAGTACATGTTGAATGAGTCCATTTATATGAAGTTCTAGAATAGTCTAAATGAATCAATGATAAATTATTTGTAAGGCCTTATGAGTAGGAATAAGATGTGCATTTTGATTTCTTTCAAAATGTCTTTATTTGCAAATTCACCTAAAGTAACTGACACTCAAAAAGGATGCCTTTGAGCAGATATTTCTCTGCTAAGAGGTAACAAGCAAGGCACTTTTTAATTTTAATTTTTAAACATTTATTTTTATTATGGTGAAATACATGTAACGTAAGATTTACTACTGCAATTATTTTGCAGCCTACAATTCAGTGGCACTGAGTACATTGACAATATGGGGCAAATATCACCAGTATCTAGTTCCAGAGCTTTTTCATCAGTGCAAAGGAAAATCTCGTATCCATTAAGCTGTCACTCCCCATTCTCCCCTCTTCCTAACGTTATCTTTTTTCTTTCATTCGTTCATTAAATATTTTAAGTGCTCATCTATCCTGGCATTGGGACAGGTAGACAGATGCAGCACTGCCCAAGACAGACACACAGGTCCCTCCTGTTGGATAGATCCTTCCCTGCCCTGCTGCAGGCGAAGGCAGACAATAGAAGGGACAAAAACCAAGAGGTGAGAAGCCGATGCTTACAAAGAGCAGCACTGACAACATACAATTGTAGTATTTGTTTTCTAGAAACACTTTTTAAAAATTCTTCCTTTAGAAGAGATTTTAGAAGTATAGACTTTCACGAAAAATTTTCCATTTACTTTGAAAGAAAGACTTTGAAGTGTTTTGACAAATTATTTAGTGCCATCAGCGAAGGAAAGGGAATCAGGAACTTCTGATTCTATTCCTGTGTACTGGTGACTTCCTTTGTGGGTTTAGGCAAATCACTTACTGTTTGCTGTGTTACTTATTGAGGTGTTCTTCTTTCTCAAAATGAGCAAAACAGTTCAATCTTCTAAATTGGAAGGGATGTACAGAATGCGCACTGTGGAATTTTGTGCAATAAGGGTAATAACCTACTTTCTGAATGACTGAGAGCCTCCGTATTTCTCAGCACGACCTTTTTGCCAGGCCTCGTTGGCTTCCATGCAAATCACGTTCAAAACAGCATCTTTTGACAAATACTGATCATAATCACAAGCCAAACAGGATTCTACACATAGTTTAATGAGGAAGAGAATGGTCACATTGTCGGGCATATAAGATCAACACCTACACACACACACACACACACACACAAATACACACACTTCCCTCAGATTTTTCAGTTCAGTCCCAACTTCTAACATCAAGTCCCTTTGACAGAGCAAGCCTCCCCAGATGTTGCTTCCCCCGGGTGACTCCTTGCCATAGCATCTCCTTACACTCTCACATACTCATATTTCTAGCTTGTCCCAGTCTCTTTACAGGGAAATATGGCAGTAAAAAAAATAAATAAATAATGTTAAATTAAAATCGACTTATTCTTTAATCTTGGGTATCTGCTTTCAGTATTTTTCCTAAAAATGCAATATTGTACTCTAGTAGAAAAAAATAGATGAAAAATTTTTGTTGCGGCATATTTTAATTGGAAAAAAAATAGAAGTAGCTTAGTACCATAATAACCTGCATAGACCCCTACAATCATTGATGTGTACATCAATATAATTAAAAACTTCAAATAAAGCAGAGTCTATACATACTAAAATAGAATGATCGTGACACTCTATTATTATGGAGATCATTTTTTAAATCATCAGTTATCGAACACCTGCTATATTCCAGTGTTTTTCTAAGTACTGAGATATTGTAGAAAACAAAAAACAAAAGAGTTTTTATTTTCAAGGAGGAATACATAGACCATAAACAAATATGTCAGCTGGTAGTAAGTGCTGTGGAGAACCCTAAAGAAGTTGGTGATAACAGGGAGAAAGATAGCAAGGAATAAGCCCGAGTAAATTAGGTTATGCTGTGGTAATAAACTCCAACACTTATCTCTTACTGGTCACGCCATAGTCCAGTGATTCTATTTGGAGAGGTGTAGCTCTAAGTAGCAATCACTCAGGGATCCATGATAATGGGGCCTCCAGGAAGTTATCAAGGCAGGAAGAATGGCGGATCACACACAGTCTCAGTCTCTTCAATGCTTCCACGTGTCATTTATAATTATATTCTGTTGACCAAAATCAGTCACAGGGCCTTGCCTAACTCCAAGGTGGAAAGGAAATGCAATCACCCAGCCCCACCCCATGCCAGAATGGACAGGCAGATCCAGAACACGGGTGAGCAGGGCTAATGTCTATGCAGGCTTATGGAGCTATTAATCAAGTCCTCCCTGATAAGGTGTCATCAGAGTAGGGAGATGAAAGCAATGAGAGAATTAGCTCTGTGGACCTCTGAGGGAAAAGCATTCTGGACAGAGGAAACAGGAGAGCATAGATCTGAGGGAATTATGCCTGGGATATATGAGGATAGAAGGCTAGGCTGATTGAACAAATGCAGGGGATAATAATGATATTAAGATAATGCCATAGAAGTAGCAGAGATCCTAGCCCCACAGAGCCTTATGGACTACTTTAAGAATTTGGCTCTAATATTTTGAGTAAGATGGGCTAACAGCATGAGAATGACAATATCTGTCTTATTTTTAAAAGATCCTTCTGTTTGCTAAGAGAAGAATAACCTAGAGGCCGAAGGCAAGAGTTGAAGCAGGGAGGGAAATTAAGCAATTACAGTAATTCACAGGAGATGATAGTGGACTGAGATAAGGTGATGGCACAAGAAGGTTAGAGGTGGTGGTGGTCAGACTCTACATATCCTGAAAGGTATCATGCACAATGGGAAAAAGGGGAAAAGAAAATAAATAGTATGCACAGTCTGATACCATTTGTGTAAAAGAGGGGAAAATAGAAAAGTTTGACTGTAGTTACTTCTGGGCAATGACTGGCATTGAGAAGAAATATTTACTTTTATATTGTTCTATAATTATTTTGCAATTGGCATTCATAACTTTTAATAACCAATGATAAACTAAAAAAGCAGCCCTTGAATGTTCATGCTGCAAAAATAAATATAAGCTACAGGTGAGAACATTGAAGGAATATATCCAAATTACATACACACAAATATTTCAGTGAGAGAGAAGAGTGCATTCAGGTTTGAAGAACTATCACAAATTATCCAATTGGATCCTCTCAATAACCCACAAATAGCCATCTGCAATTTATTCATCAGAATTCTGATTCATTCGTTCACCATACTATTCTTGGGTATTTTACTATATGTCAGTAATTACATTAGATAACTGAGGGGAAAATCAGATGAAAGCACAAAACAAATGTAGCCAGCTCAATATGTTAGTAAGCATGGTGCAAGTACCACTACTTCAAAATATACAAAAAAGAATTCTGTTGAATCAAGAACAAGAGTAAACAAGAGTAAAAGTAACTTAGGAGCAACTGGCATCCTATGTTCAGCACTTCAAATTCTTACTGGACTGCTGTGTGCAGTTTGAGGCTCCAAACTACAGACAGGTATGAGATCTCAGAGACTTTTCACAGGAGAACCACAAAGACAACTAAAGGATTAAGAAGTAATGCTTATAAGAAAAGGCCAC
This sequence comes from Canis lupus baileyi, assembly GCF_048164855.1. NCBI lineage: Eukaryota > Metazoa > Chordata > Mammalia > Carnivora > Canidae > Canis > Canis lupus. The sequence goes on from NC_132851.1 coordinate 16,708,915, forward strand.
TGAAAGGGGATTATTTAGCCTGCAAAGAGGATGTGAATGGTGATTGAATACTGACCTTTAGGGTAACCAACAGTTTTAAAGACCCTGACTAACTCTTTTCTACCTCAACCAGGAAGAGAAAATGAGAAGATGGTTTGAAGGCGCCATGGCAAGTCAGACACAGCAGAGTGAAGGTTGTCAGACCCTGGTATGAGGCATGACGTTTCTTCCTCAGGGGGCTTGGTATTTAAGAATAAGATCAATTTTCATCTGCCTAAATGACTCCCCAAATCCCCTTCATCCTTCTGATTCTCTCTCTGGAGAGAGGGATTCCTTGACCTGGCTTAGCTATCCATTCCTATGCCAAATAGCCTTCAAGGTCAGGAAGTTCTCTAATATAATTCACCTAAATAGATCCGGCTTCGACTTGAATCCATTTCCTCTTGCTCTGGCCTCAGTAGAGAGAAAGAAACATTTGTCATGAAGCTCCATTTCAGAACATTTCAAATAATTCAAGACAGCAATTTTGTGCTCTGGCCTTCCTTCTCCGTGTTAAATGATTTCAATCCCTTCAATATGTCACAAATTTTGCCCACCTTTTAATCTAGTTCATTATAGCATCCATCATAGCACCTCAATTTATAATAGTGAATTGAAGAGAAACTCTTCTGGAACCTCTCTGGTTTTCACATTTCTTCTATGCAAAAGAATAAGCTCTGATTAAGGGCCAGCACCTCTAGTCCCATACAATATCAAGAAATGTAAAGGGGCATAATGTTTTTATGCTTTGGAGTTGAATGATCTGTTCAGCTGAAAATAAACTTCCATGATCCACATCCCTAGGAGGTCAGATTTTGTATTGAATTGTCTCTTCTAACTTCCTAAAACTTAGATGTTTAGGTTCCTGGGTATATTAGTCAAAAAAACTTTTTGCTGCAAATGCCAAAAACTCAATTTGAACTCACTTAGAACCAAAAGGGAATTGATGTAACCAATCCACAGAGGCAGGGGTGTAGCTGAGTCTAGGCAATTACAATACAAAATCAAATGCAACCAAGACTTTTTTCCTCTTCGTCTCTTGACTCTGCTTCTCTCTGCAATTCAGCTTAAATCTTTCCTCCCACTAACCAAGTTCAGGAGATTTAAACTCTAAAATGTCACTTAAATTTGCCCCTTCCTCTCTGTTCTTAATTCAACAACCACCAATCTGTTCCTAATTATCTCTTACAAAGATTAATGCAAGGTTCCACCAAGAGACTCCCCCATTCTCATTCTCTTTTCTTACAACCCATTTTAAATTGTATCATGTCTCTTCTCTGGTTATAAGCCCCCAAAAGAGCCTATCTTTGGCCTAGAGAATAAAACTCCAAATTTTTAAAAAGTTCAAGACCTTTTGTGACTTTACTACTGGGTATTTACTCAAGGAAATGAAAACACTAATTCAAAATAATATGCACCTCTATATTTATTGGAGGATTATTTACAATGGAAAAGATATCAGAGCAACCCAGGTTTTTATCTGTAGATGAATGGATAAAGAAGTTGTGGTATATACGTATTTTATATATATATATGTATTTTATATATATATGTTACTATATATATATAATATATATATACCCACACACACATATATATGCAATGGAATATTACTCAGCCATAAAAAAGAACAAAATCTTGCCATTTGCAACATTTTGATAGACTTGGAAGATGTAAAAATTAGTGAAATAGTCAGAAAAAGACAAATACCATATTATTTCACTAATAAATGGAATTTGAGAAACAAAACAAATGAATAAAGACAAGAGACAAACCAAAAGCAGATAAATATAGAGAACAAACCGTGGTGGTTGCCAGAGGGAGGCTGGCAGGGAGATGGGTGAAATAGGTGAAGAGGATTAAAAGTACACTTTTCTGAGAGAACTGAAAAAATGTATAGAATTGCTTTCACTATATTGTGCACCTGAAACTAATATACTGCTGTATATTAATCATACTTCTATAAAAAATTTAGAATCACACCAAAAAAAAAAAAAAAGACCTTTAATGATTAGCGTACTTTGGATTTCTCTAGCTTCAATCTCTTCTTAGAATTTATTCTGAAACACTTGCACTTTCCTGTTTCCTGCCAAAAATAATCATGACTATCTCTGCTAGCACTTCAGTCTGGATATTCTTCTCTATTTTGTCTACCAGGTGATGTATTTTTATCATGCCTAGAAATGCAACTCAAATTGGATACCTTGTTTTAATGTCTCCAGTAAGAGCTAATCCCTCCCATGGAAGAGGAAAGAGATGGTGCCATATTGTAATAAACACTATTGTATAGTTCATTTTCCAATTATTTTATATCATTTCATTATGCAGCTTATCTTCCTTGCTAGAGTATGAACTCTCCATGGGGACAGAGTTGATGTCCTTTTTATCCTCAAGCTCCACCCCATTTCTTATAAACTTTATGATCTCAGTGTCTTCATTTCTAAATGGAATGATGATAATAGTATTTACTCCAAGGAACTAAATGATCAACACATATAAAATAATTAAAAATAAAATGTCTGGCAGGGGAAGTACCCAATGAATATCAGCTATTGTTATTGTTATTATTATTTGTTGTATTTCTATCCCTGTGCCTCCTTCACCATAATACTCAATAAATGTTGGATGAATAAAGAGATGATTGGTCCAGTGGAAGAAGGAACAAAGGAATGAACATATCTGGTGGCATCTGGATCTCCAATAACTCTACTTCTTAAGCTTTGTAATTTCCCTCAGGTGTTTAAGTGCTAGTTGGGACTTGGTAGTAACCAATATTTATAGGTTAAGAAAGAAGTACTGAGTATCTTTGGTGGGAACAGAGAGAAACTGAGTGATGTGTGAAAATAGAGTTGGTGAAGCCACACGCTTGGTACTAGAATGAAACCAAGCCCTTCAATTTCAGCTGCACTGGCTGAAAGCAGAGTTGAGGTTGCTCATAGCAGTGCCCTGGGCATGGTGGATGCCCTTATCTCCCTTCAGAGAATCTCCTCTCTGATAGGGTCAAGACCTGCTGGAAAGGAAAACTGACATTTGGACAACAGAGGTTAGACAATCACATTCCCTTTCCCCACAAGGATTCCCATTTTATATTTCAACAGCACTGGGGAAAGAAAAGTACTCTTTTTTTTAAAAAGATTTCATGTATTTATTTGAGAGAGAGAGAGAAAGCACAAGCAGGGGGAGTGGCAAGGGGAGAGGGAGAATCAGACTCCCCATAAAGCAGGGAGACTGACGTGGGGCTTGATCCCAGGATCCTGAGATCATGACCTGAGCCGAAGGCAGATGCTTAAATAACTGAGCCACCCAGGCACCCCGATATTACTCTTTTTAATGAAGTATCTACTAGTCCTCCTATACTACATGCTTCAAGTGGAGTACATCACTGAATCTTCATAATATTCCTAGAAGATGTCTTATCATTCTCAAATTACAAACCAAGTATACTAATAAACCAAAACCTATGTCCTTTCCATTTATTGTGTTACTTCTCTGAAATCTTTAAAGAGAACAAAGGAAGAAAATAGAAATACAGATGGAATTCATCTCGTGTGTTTATCCTCTTTTGGAATCAGAGAGATGGACTATGAAAACATGTAAAAATGCCTTGGGAAGGAGGTAAATAAAAGAGAGAAAAAGACAAAGAGAAGCTTGGCAGTACTTGCCAAGAAAGAGCAATAAAATGCAGCCTTGAGAATAAAGGTGATGTCACTTGAACTCTTATTATTCCTACCTATTTTTCATGCCTTTTTATTGATCTTCCGTATAATATAAGCCATAGATTTTGGAGTCAGATATTTCATTCTCACCTCTGCCAATGGCTATATGAATTTGTGTGTAAAAGAGACAGAGAAAGAAAATGTGTGTGTCTACATAATTCCTCCCTTCTCTCATAAATTTTCAAGATCTATCCATTTCATCACTGAGAAGAGAGGAAATAGCGATATACATATGTTATAAATCTTGTGCCTTGTGTACTGGAAAATATCTGTAAGATAATCTAGTCTCATGTCCTCATTTTACAGAGTCAGAGTATTTAGAAAACGAATCTTACCAGTCTACATGTGTCTATGCTTTGTCTTCTCCCATAAAAAGAATTTCAGAAAACTTACTTTTTTCCCAAACATGATTAGAAATAAAAAATTCAACTGTAGATAGCACAATTCTTTAATTTATATACATTCATAGACATTATATAAGAACAAGCTTTAATAAGAGAAATGGCAAGTGAGAACACAATCCCTTCCCATTGCTTTTGTCACTAATAAGCAGAGAACCACCACAGCTTCTAACAAAATGATAATGGCAGATATATTTCTGAAAGGGTTGAATGCCTGGGGCACAAAATGAGAAACAAGATGAGGCTTTGTCCTATTTCTCTCTAACAATCTTTCAGTAATGTATTGTTGGTGGTGGTCTACCAACTACTGTGCCAATATTTGTCTCATGTAACCATCTGGCCGCTTAAGTAGGTACCTGAAACAGATATTTCTATGCTGATACCTTTATTCTATTAGGCTATAGCTTCTTTAGTTTTTATTTTACCTTTCCTGAACTGCCATAGTCATTATGGGAAAATGATAACCATGATATAATACTTTTTCTCAGCAGAATGCTTGACTCAGTCACAGAAATGACTTACTTATAGAAATTTCTTCCTGAACTTAAAGTTGCCAATCAAATTCTAATAGCCAAACCTCTAAAAAGCTCTCAGTGGAAAATGTTGGTATTTAACCAACATAAGTCTCTAAAAGTTATTTTAAAAATTTCACAAGCTATTTACTTTAGTCCCAGCCAAATTAGGAAAAAAAAAATAACTCATTATAAGTGGATTTCTTGATTTTTTTTTTCTTTCTTCTCTTTAAGTGTCATTATAGAAGAAAACACTGGTTTGAAAACAAGGTGATCTGGGTTTCGGTCACAGCTGTGCCCATAGCCAATTTTGTGCCTTAGGAAAAGCATTTAATCTTTTTGTTCACAAAATGAAGGGCAATTCAACCAGATGGCATCTAAAGTTATTCCAGCTATAGTCATTCCATTCTCAAATTGGATTATCAGTTTTTCTGAGGACCAAATTCTAATTTGATCTTGAGAAATACTTCAGGATTTAGAGTCAATCACCACCACCACCACCCTTCCCCAAAAAAGCCAAATGGTAACACATTTTGGCTATCACCAGGGAGACTGACTGAATTTCCTTGAATTCCTTTCAAAATAGCTGTTGTCTGTATAATAAAGGCACAGAGATAGGCAACGGAAAAGAAAAAAAAAATTGGATTATCTCAAAAAAAAAATAGGTGTGATATTCCCTCCTTCATCAGATGCAAGGGTGATAATCAATTTAAGTATTGATTGATCAAGGGTGATACTAATCAGAGATTAACCCTACCATTCTGAGATAACACGTTGGAAATGTGCTCCTGGAGACCTCATGGGTTGAGAGATGGTATAGCCTAGTAAGGTTTATACATCATAATGATGAGGGAAGGGCTAGAAGCACAAAGCACAGCTGGTATCCCACAAAGGACTCCCACTCAGGGTGGGATATGTGTGACATTCTTCGGGAAGTTTCCAGTTGTCTTGATGTTAATGCCTTACTAGAGGGAAAAAGCCATCTTTAATTTGACAATGGCAAGACCTCCAGTATCTTGCAGGTCCTTCTTAGCATATGGAAATCCTTCTGAAATCTCCCTTTTTGCTTACCTCCCCCAACTCTGCAAGTATATAATCAGCCTCCCCTTACAGGCCCAGAGCAGCAGCTCCTCCTGCCCATGAGTCCTGTCCCTGTGCTTTAATAAAACCACCATTCTGCACCAAAGACGGCCCAAGAATTCTTTCTTTCGTTGGCTCTGGACCTCACCTATATTCCAAAACTTCATCAATAACCCATGCAGTTTTACTACTGAATACAAAAGTAAAATCTTCGGTCCAAGGGGCAGGGTAGTAAAGCAACAAATTTAGCCTGGCTCCTCTGATGGTTTGCCCATGTCCCATCGGTGACCTCTGTGAGGTGCTCCCAAGTTTCACGCAGAGAAAGACATGGCCCCTACAAAAGGAAGGCATAGGCTGTACCAAGCAAAGGAAGCAGAGCCACACCAGCTTAAGTCCTCTCCCCAGGCCTGTTCCGTTTCTTGGCTTTGTTTTTGTGTTGTGTTTTGTTTTTCATTACTTACCGCCACAGAAAAGCCTTAAGATTTACTGACTTTGCTTCTGATCAATTTATTTTTTCTTTAGAAAATCCACTCTCTCCTCTAAACTTTATTTTATAGCCCTCTCCTCAGATTCCCTTAATCCTTCAATAACATCTCACTCTCAACCACATAAACAAAACTGCATTTCATTTTTCATGCTCCCCTTATAAATGAGCAGATTCAAACTTAGACCTGAACAGTAAGTCTCTGCTCTTTACTCTAATGAGACCTACATGCTTTGCAAAGTATCCCCAAATTCTGATTTTACAGAATAAGGCAATGAAGTCTTAAGATGCAGGTCTTCAGAACAAATGGTGTTAAATCCCAGCTCTGCCCCTAATAGTCTTGAGATCATGAGCCTCTACAAGTCTGTTTATTCACCTTTAAAAGTGAAAGACAAATTCCTATTTTGAGGGGACTTAATGAATATTTAATCTGATAAAATAAATGGACTTAACATGGTTCCTTACACATGGTGAATATCGTTAAAAATATTTAATTTTTATGCTCTTACTACTGTTAACATAATATGAAAATATTATAAAAGTTAAATAAGCCAATAAATATGAATCAAATGATGCAAAAAAAAAGGTATAGTTATTGTCCTCAACAAATTTACAATCCAGAAATGACACTATAGGGGAAGAAAAGTAATTTTTCTTCTACCCTTCTAGGTTTTTGGCTGACTTCCCTATAAATAAAGACAGATTAAGAGGAGAGAAACAGACCTCCTGTATACAAGGGAGATAACCAGAAAAACTGAGTAACTTCCCTACATGTCCCAAACCACCACCTTAAAACTGTCTCCAGCTAAAGACAAAAGATGTTAAGGGAAAGGAAGTCAGTTATGGGAAAGTTACCAGGAAAAGCATAGTGAACAAAGGCAAGATTGTTGTGCAGATTTATCAGTTGCTTTCTCCACAGATAAGAGTTTTAGGGTTTTAAGGCATCCTGCTCTTCAAGGTACAGAGGGAGATATCCTTAAAAATGGAGATTTACCTTTTAAATGTAAATTTCTCTTACTAAAGAGTAACTTCTCCTTGGTTTTGTTTTTCTTTGTCTGCTATTTTATTAAAAACAAACAGCCTAAAAATAATCCTTATGCCAAAGAAACATATTTTGGGGCCAAATTTTGATCCCCTTCCATACAATTTAACAAGTCAAATTCTAGGGGCATCTGGGTGGCTCAGTCAGTTAAGCATCCCACTCGATTTGGGCTCAGGTCATGATCTCAGGGTCGTGAGATAGAGCCCCAACACCCTCTCTGTCCTGGTCATGGAGCCTGCTTAAGATTCTTTCCCTCCCTTTCTCTCTGCACCTCCTCCTCAACTCACTCTTAAAAAAAAAAGAAAAAAAAAAAAGAGTCAAAACTTATTTGCCTATTTACATTGCTGGAAAGAGTTAATTTGAGCAAGAATAAACTGTTTTTGTAGATTCCAAAAAATATCTGCCACCAAGAATAATGTCTAACAATAGTAAGTGCTCAATAAATATTTGAATAGATGAATAAATGTCTCTCTCTAAAAACTTTCTCTCGAATTAGGAGAGACTGGAAGATTTCCACATTTACTCTCTCATGAGCCATCTGCCTGGACCAAATCCCACAAGCCTGCCAAGACTTTCTCATCAGCAGCTCCATTCCCTACCCTCTATTTATTCCCATGCGCTCCCAAACTGCTGCAAGTGCAACTTATAAGTCAGGAAACCGATTATCTCCTCTGTCTGCTCACTTTGGTCTCATCAGGAGACTGGGGTGATTATATGTCTTTGAAGCACAGCATCCTGGTCATGAAAGAGGTAATGGTGCCTCTAGATCTGGACGAAATTGCCCCTATTAGCCCTCTCAAGTCCAATCATGAACGCCCATTTTGAAAGGAGCATTAAAGAGAGAGAGAAGGAGAGAGAGAGAGAGAGAGAGAGAGAGAACTAAGTATCATGTGGTGTTCTGGGCTAGATCCTGGAACAGAAAAGGGATTTTAGCAGAAAATCTGGTCAAATCCCAACAAAGTCTATAATTTAGTCAATAATATCATACCCATGTTAATTTGGCCAACTGTGGAAGCAGCTTTAGTCAGGATCCATACAGGTGGTGACAGGGAGGGGGCCAGAGCACGGAAGACTGGATGATTATCATAATAACAGCAAAAATATGCAGTGCTTACATATACAGTACTCAGAGTGCCCTATCTATGTTAAAAGTGTCTTAATCCCACTATCATTTATGGGGTAGGTACTGCTGTTATACCCATTCTATAGAAAAGGAAGAGGAGGCTCAGAAAGTTTTAATTACACTTTTCCTAAGTCAGTAAACTAAGAAGATGCAAAGCCAGTGTTAGCAGTTGGCGTTTAGCTCCCAATACTGTGCTGTTAGCACGAATCATGCTACAGCTATGAAAAGAGGTGGTAAAAGGTAAAAAGAGGCCGAAAGTATGATTAGGAAAGATGAACTAGAAATAATAGCAGAAAGTGGTATAATGCACATTCAAAAAAAAGGAGCAAAAATAGAGATGACTTGGGTTTTGATGCCAGCTCTACCACTAACTAGCTATAACTGGAGTAGTTACATTTTGTGAGCTTCAGTTTTCTTATCTTTAGAAGATAATGGCACTTATAGTTGAAAGAGCAGATGATTAGGCAAAAAAAAAAAAAAAAAAAAAAAGTAAGAAAATATAAGCCATCATCCATTTCAGTTAAAATGGGCTGATGTGGAAGCAGCATCAATGTGGGTATTTCACTGATTAATGTAGTCAAAAAGTTCAGTAATTCAGTGTTTTAAATTTAAGTGTAAGTCATCTAGCATTTTACAGTGGCATAAAAATAAAGCAGTTGTTGCAATTAAATAGTTATGCCATAGTAAGTCATTAACTGAGTGAAAAACTTTCGAATTGCATGTGTAAGGCAGACAATAAAAGCTGGTGGAACAGGTAAATAATCTGTTTTCTGCCCCCAATATTTGGAAAATGCTTACAGTTGGGGTGACACAGACTTAAAAGATAATTACCAAAAAAAAGGTGATTAGAGCTATGATTTAGAAGGGACTAATGGAGGAAGGGTCATCTAATCCAGACACAAGAAAAAAATGTTTAGACCATAAGGAACATTTTTCTTAGGTAGAGAAAAGCAGACAAACATTCTGGGAAAAGAGAATTTCGTATTCAAAGAAAAGACTGGGAAATGATAGAGAATTCCGAGAGGTCTGTGCATCAGTTGTATGGAAGGAAATTGGAATGAGTAGGGGTAAGGCTATCTATATAAATTGAGCATGCTTATCAAAGACCGAGAAAGGAATCAGATGAGATCTGTAAGCAGAAAACTACTTCGATTAGATTTGATTTTGAGGAACGGCATTAACTACACTACTGTACAATGACCTAATCAGGTCACATCTGGAAAATTAAGTTCAATTATAAGTGTTCCATTTTTAGAAAAATATTGACAAATGGGAGCACATGCAGAGAGGCTACTGAGATGGCAAATGAGCTGAAAATTCACTTTAACTATTACAAGAGAACATATTTAACTAATTTCTGCTGTGTAGTGAATGGCCTATCCCTAACCATGGATGTCAAACCCATCCCGCAAACAATTTCACCTAAATCCAACAGTAAAGTATCTTCATTTCTATTCAGGAAAGCTTTATTTTTGTAAGGGAGAATGCAGAATGTTGAGGTTGGTGTACATGCGTGAGAGAAGGAAGAAATCATTGAAGAATAGAAGAGAGAATAGCATCTTTATCTCATCAGTCCTTTGGATCAACATCTGCTATGGAGAAAAGGGAAGAAACTGATAGAACTATTGAAAGGACTTTATGACATGACAGAGAGCTGCTCCTGGCATCTGAAAATAATTTAAAACACAAAGAAGAGGGGACACTCCTTTCCCTTTCTGACACGGTGGCCTGAGTGGGTTTGTTGTTTGTTTGTTTTAAGTTTTGAAAACCTTGGTCTTTTCATGGTGGGCAGTGATAAAAGATACGGACAAGTGGAAGTCAAAGCATGGCTGAAGCACATGGTTAAACTGATGAAAATCTTGACCACTCTTTTGAGAATCTCCAGATAGAACAAAGGCAATTTGAGAATGAGAGACAAAGTACCATGACACCACAAATGAAAATTATCAACTCGAGAGACGACTGGCTACCAATTGAATGTGGTTCACCCTAAGAAAGGGTAGACTAAAACCATGATGATTAAATCATATTATAAAGGATGAAATAATAGGGAAATGGGCCAGGAACAAGGATAAAAATAACAGAAATGAAGTTTTTAATGAGATTTACTTACTGGGTATTTATAAGGAAAATCTCAAACAGTTTGAGCTTTACATGGGTTTTAAGTACTCTGAGGCAAAGCACCACTGCTCTCTATAAGGTGGAAAAAGACTGTGGACATAGATGAGAAAAGTTCCAAGTTCCATTGTGTGTAATTTTCAACTAAAGTTAACTGAAGTTGCAAAACAAGTAACTGTCATGGGGCAAAAATAGGCCAGGAAAGTTTAAACTAAAAGTTAATGTAGAAACATCACTTTAAGAAGCTAAGATGTCTCCAGGTAGTGTGAAGAACAAGTTATAGAAGTTTGGCAAGTCGTCCATCCTATGGCCAAGAATATGGTAACTTTATAGATATAGCAAAACAGCGCTGCATTAATTTTTATACCAAAAATACACACATACACACACACATAAATGCACGTACACAGCCACACTTCTCTGTGCTTCAAACCCATTGAGGTTCTTTGTTGCACAATTTTCTTAATCCCTCAGACTATAAATCCTTGATGGCATTAGCCATACATTGATGGCATTAGCAAAATATTTCCTTTTGTTCCTGTAGGGTGATTAAAATTAAGCATAACCCTGTCTTCACACGGCCTTGATAGCTGCTACCAGGACTCAGAATTTTAGACTCCAGCATTAGGCAAATTGACAAATGGACAAAATAGGATGAGTGTGTGTGTTCCCATCTAGGAAGTTGCTAGCACTTGACATGGATATGCAACAGTTTGCTAGCATCTGGGACCACAGATCTAAGAAACTAGTGCTACTTGTCCACTAGGATGCTTACAACACATTTAAATAACTCCCATAAAGCATCTAAATCTGTTTCTAATCCAGAGACTAGCATGGATACCTCGGGATTTTCTGGCACACATAGCCTGTGAGTTGGTCAGTATCAATCCATACTTTAAATATTAGTACAGCATATTTCTCTTATTTCCACATTAAAAAAAAAAAAAGCTGCATCCTTATGGAGCAAATATAGCCTTTTGGAAACCACTGCTCTCCAAATCTTTTTGATTCTCTGCTACCTCACTAAAATTAATTTAAATGCATTCTTCATATATTTGTTGGTTTATATTGTATAGACATATAAAGCAGTTACCATTAAGTTACCTATATTATAAAGTATGCACAAAAATACATATCAAATAAAAAATGAAGTAAATATTAAATGAATAGTATTTGTAAATACTTGTATTTTGTTATATTATTAATGATACAATATTAACAATGCTATAGATAATGATACAAAATCAGTACAAAATTCATGGTAAAAAATAGTGCCCGAATAAATATAACTACTTAAACAGTTTTTGATACCTAATTTGTGAAGTCTGTCATAGCTTAAAAGGAAATGTTATCAGAGAGTTTGTATATACCAATGACAAAAGTGCATCGTTGGCCATCTTTCATTCTCACCTATAGATATTCCAAGGTTTCAGGTTTTATTTAATTACTTTTAAGATTTTATTTATTTATTCATGAGAGACACAGAGAGAGAGGCAGAGACAAAAGCAGGCTCCATGCAAGAAGCCCGACAGGAGACTCGATCCCAGAACTCCAGGAACACACCCTGAGCCAAAGGAAGACACTCAACCACTGAGCCACCCAGGCGTCCCAAGGTTTCAGGTTTTAAATGGGCTAATAAAACTTTTTCACATACTAATGAAAAATCAATTCATCCAAATGTACTACATTTTAAAATTTTTAATAAATCGATTTAGAATTTATTAAAACAACTTTGAAAGGTTTTTTTTTAAGATTTTTAAAAATTCTTTACAACTTTTCCACTGTGTAATATAAGAGATTTTTTTTAATAGAAGACTCCCTTGAATACTATTTAACAACAAAATTCAAACAATTCCAAGCATGATTTTCTTTTTCAAAATACTGTCTCCATAGCACACATATTTTGAAAAATTCTTTCTCATCATCACCTTAAAGGAAAATACTGCATAGGTACTTATTCTCATAACTGTTAATGTAGCATTCTACTCTAAGCTGTTATTCATCAGAAAGCTTACTAAGTTTGGGATTCTTCTCTTTTATTAAAGAAAAAGCATAACTGGTCTTTAAGTCTCTGAATGCTTTTAAATATTGAGTAGCAGCTAGGTGCCACCAATATCCATTGTCCTCTTTAGTAAAAGAGTGTCACCAAACTTTAGCTGAGCACATGGACTTATACTAAGGTTCACATTCCTCAGCTTCCCTTGCAGCTGAGTAAGGCCATGGGAATGAATTCTGGCAAATGGGAGGTGAGGTTAAACCAAAAAGGAATCTACCTGATTGTACCCTTCTTTTCCTCAGATCCCCTTTCCTCGATGGCCAAAAGGTAGATTTGGCACTGAATGGTCTTTATGCAAATAAAGTGGCAGAGCAACAAGACAGAATGAATCCCAATCTTCAACCAACATTAAACTGTCATTCTAGCTCTGGATTACACAATTTAGATTATTCTACAAGAAAAAGAAAAACAAAAATAAAAATTCTGGCATATTATTTCTGTTCCACAATGGATCATCTTGAGCAAAACTGGACTTTGGAGAACTCTGGCTAAAGATAAATATCCAGAAAGTTTATCAAAAGGAGGGATCTAAGGATCTTCATGTTCTACTTTTTCTTTTACTTTGTTTTCCTGGTTAATTTTATCTCAAAACTTAATTACAGCTAACTTATTTGTTCAAACACAGCTTTGTATAGTTTAACAACATACACAGCTTCTACTAAAATGCTACATTGGGAGTATCTCATTGAACGTATTGTTTAACGAATGATTCACTTAATATTCTCTATATTTGTTTAAATATACCCTGTGCATTCACTCTATCTCTCTTTTTACCTTTATTATTCCTTTCTTTGTTCAGTTTTATCCATTTCTACAAATGTACCACTTGCCATTCTCCAACATGTTTATTTTCTCTTCCATTTTTAATACTAATATTGCTGCTATAAGCTTTTTTTTCTCCCTAATATGCCTTCTTTATAAGCTTTGTGTGACCAGTGTCTGACTTTGAGAAAATTTTTGAACTTTCTATATAGATTTATCAGATAGCTCTGAGAGGCCTTATGCTCACTTTTAAATTTAAACTGATGCTGATCCCCAACATAATTAGTCCTCAGATCTACCTGACCTCCAAATGTGTGCACATGTGCATAACATAATACCTACATATATCAAGGACAGTATAGCACAGGACACATTGCCTGGGTCCAAATCCTTGCTCTATCATTTACGAGCTGAATAAACTTGAGCCAATTGCTTCCTCTTTCCATGCATCCATTTCCTGGGAAATAAAATGAGAATAATAATAATCATGCTTAATTATAGGACTGCTGTGAGGATTAAATCATGTCAAGTGCTTAGAACAGTATCTGGCATACAGCAAGTGCTATAACTTATTATTTCAATCAACTATCTCATTAGACTTAGTTCATTGGACAACTTTGAAAATCTAGCATTTATGGTTCGATATAATGGGGTAAGCAGCACAGAAGTTTTGAGATACTATCAATCAAGACATACCAAAGTGAGAGAGGGATTTTTACCAGTAGACAAAGTCAATTTGTTTTGTCATCTAGGCAGAGGTCCCCAAACAACATTTAATTGGAACCCAGTGACTACTGGGTACATTTCAGTTACATAATGTCTATGCCTGCTTTCACACTACAACAGAGCTATAGTTGCAACAGAGACTGTAAAGGCCACAAAGCAAAAAAAAAAAAAAATTTATATATATATATATAATCATGTCCTTTACAAAAAAAAAAAAAAATTGCCAACTCTCCTCCAGGTCACAGTTCAGTTTTTTTTTTTTTTTATTCAAAGACAACAAAGACTGCTGAGCTCCCTGTGTACCTGAAAAGAATAGCTGTCTCTCACACTTGCACACATTCAGAACACCTTTCTGTTCTCAGGGTTGGAACTGTTCATCTTGGTTTACCTCTCAAACCGCACCATCACCATTATGAGGTTGTTCTAACTAGCTTCTCATTTCGCATCATCTCAAAACTCTCCTGCAGTGGGTACACACTTTTGATGCCTTAAAGATGCTAACCTCTTGCTCACCTTGCCTGGTAGGGGACCCTGATATATAGGAAAATAGTAAGGAAAGAAGGAAGGGATCCAGAAGAGTGTAAAGGCAATTGGTGTCCAGGTACAATAGTGAACAGTGGTAGAGATAACCCACTTATTCTTAATGTGAGCTCCACAATTCAAAACCTATAGATCAACTGCCAAGAAGTTTTGTCCCAACTTAAGTCATACCACCCAAAAATATATATAAAAGAGGAGTTCAGAAGTACTGATTTTTTTCTGAGATGGAAATGACTCCAGAGGTTGTCTGACATAGGGGTCCTCAAAGTATGGTCTAAAGACCCTGGGGTACCCTGAGACCACTTCAAAGGTTCAATTAGGTTAAATTATTTTTATAATAATACTAAGATACTGTTTGCCTTTCTTAAGTTAATTTTCTCACAAGGGACAAAGTAGTTTTCCAAAGGTTACATGACATGTAATATCACAACTCACTGGCTGTAGCTGCCTTCTATTAAACTAGACTTCAGGGGCACCTGGGTGGTTCATCCAGTTAAGTATCTACCTTTGGCTCAGGTCATAATCCCAGGGTCCTGGGATCAAGCCCCATCATCAGGCTCCCTGCTCAGCGCGGAGTCAGCTTCTCCTTTTCCCTCTGTTTCTGCTACTCCCCCTACTTGTGCTCGCTCTCTCTCTCTGTGTTACATAAATAATTAAAATCTTTTTAAAAGAAGAAATTATCTTATTTATATTAATATATATTGGACCTACTTTATTTTAAATTATTAATAAAAAGAAATGTTTTAATTTCTCAATTTTAGTTTCTTCTCTGGTAAGCCAGCAATATGCTGATAAACTAGTTCACTTAAAAAAAAAAAAAAAAAAAAAAAAAGGTCTTGTTGGTGGTAGCATTTGCCAGTGTCCACGGTTATTTTCATGCTACCAATGGTTTAACTACCAGATCCCCTTATCTGAGGTAAGTGTCTGGACCCAGGTTACCAAATTAATCAAGTGTAGAGCCTAGACTAGAACCCAAATCCCTTTGCTACTATTTCTCAAAGCTGAACCAGAAAGAAAATGAGCAGTTTCCCAGCACAGTGAAGCACCTAAACCTGATGTGATATGAAAGATAGAGAAAGCATAGTGATGGATGGTAAAGATGAGACAGGGAGAAAAATAATTTTTATTAGAAGTTGCATAAAACATATAAGTCTTAAGGATTTTTTTTAAATAAAAGGACTCCAGAAGTAGGCAGAATTAATAGAAAAAGTAGCCTCCTAGGACCAGAGCCTCTTTATTCCTTAAATCTCCATCCCCAGTGAAAAGAATGTTCTAACAAAGGATAGAATCCCTTTCTAAAGAAATAAATTATAAGTCAAGTAAACACAGGGTGTTCTGCAGTTCCCTTTCACTTGAAGGATGGGGGCCCAACAGTCCACTTTGAAGGAGAACAATTGCAGCCTGACGGCCTTAGGACACACTCTATGCACTTCATCACAAATCAAAGTCAGTCTCCAAAGGACAGATTCTCAATCCTATCTGTAGAAGTAAGTGCTCAGGTTTGCTCATCACTTCCTAAGGAGAGGGACAGAAAAACCTGGGGTCAAATCTCCCTTATCTGAGTCAATCAGGGTGTTCTCCAGATAGAGTCAGATATATGCTTTATTATGCCATATTCCTAGGAAAGCCTATAAAGTACAGACCAAGATGACCGGTGGATAGCACGCTAGTAAATCCATATAAAATTTATAGCAATCTGTGGAACACAATCCTAGTTCCCATTAGTAAGTCATAGCGGCTCCCTTAAAATTCCATGTGTTTCCTGATCCAGCAGGTTTCATGGAAATGGAGAGTATGACAAACTTTCAGGAGCCAGACAAACAACATCTCAAGCCACAGATCAAGACACCACTTTGATCACAAGAGCAAGGGCTCAGCAACTGCACTTAGTGTGTTAACGCAGGACATTTAAAGAAATCACTGATAACTATGACACAATATTCAACTAAACTGAAACACGAACAGTCAAGAATAAATTCCAAAAAGGTTTAGAAAGTTAACATTTCCCTCCAGAAATCAATAGTAGAACATCTTTTAGAACTTTAGAATATTCTTGAACAAAAAGTATTCATTTTCTACTCCCCTCTCTAAAATATTCTGTCATATTTTGTGTTTTGTTTTCCTAATACTGATCATGGTCTGAAATACATATTTATATATTCTTGTTTGTTTGTTTGTTTGTTTGTTTTATCTCTTCACCCACTCACAGAATATAAACTATGAGAACAGGAGCTATATCCCCCAGAAAGTACCACAATGCCTGCCACACGTAGGATCTTAATAAATATCTGCTGAGTTCACAAATGTAAGAACCCAAGGTCAATTTCTCCTCTATTCCATTTTTCCTTGTCTTCCGTCTTCCAAATCTCACATGAATGTTTCTCATTGGCAGACACTAAACTGGAACCATATGGAGAACGGGGACTTGGGAAATGCAGTTCCTTATTTTTCCTCTGCCTGAGAATGTGTTGGTAGTGAACCTAAGTTGAAAATAGATGATCTGTCACAGGGGGTTTGTGTGCTGGGTCTCACCCCAGGCTCCCATTGTGCTACTTCAACAAGATGGTTATAAAAAGTCTCCTAATATCTCCAGAGCTCCATCAGACATAAATGTAAAAGCATTCTTCTCCTACAGGAAAAGACTGGAACAATGAGAGAGTCCCCCTCCATAGGCATTATATAATTGAAGTGATACTGAATTCCATATGAACAGAAACCAGACGTAAAATATAGTAGGGCAGAACAAAGAAGGGTGGTGGTGGTGGTGGTTATTTTAATTGTATTCTACTGCTTAATGAGCGGCACTCCTGATGTCAGAACGGGCAGGAAAGGGGTCTGGTGTGAGCTACATGCAGGTGTGTAAGCAGCTAATGGAAGTGACAGCTAAGATGACATGTAACCAGGGTGTTGAAAAATGAATTATCCATGTGGTTTAAATGGGCCAAATGATATATTGGAACACCATGTGGTTTAACACAAAGCATGGCATTCAAGATGGAAGATTCAAATCCTAATCCTGGCTCTCACACAGACCACTTTTCCGAAACTGAATGAGTCATTTAAACCACACCATGCTGTGGTTTCTCTCTCAGGCAAATCAGTGCAGCAAAATGCATTGCCCAGTCACAACACAGGATGTTGCAAAGAAACTAGGGTAGTAACAACAAAAGTGGCCTATTCTGAACACTGCAAGGTGCATGTGTTGTGCAAAATACTGGCTCTTATGTGTGATCGTCAAAGGTAAGCCTCTCATGAAATTAATTCATCTAAACTGGTCTAGTGCATTAGAAATATTTCCCTTCATTGCTTTAATTCTGTATTCCCTCTCTTTATATGAATTCACATTACATACCACAAACATTCAGAATTAGAGAATTCATTTTAGTTATAGCAACTCTTGCCAATAATTTGCAGTGTTTTACCATAGCCTGCAAGATCCCCTCTGGCCAGAAATATGCATCCTTGTCCCTGTGTTCACAATCTTATATTTAGTCCTTGCCAACAGGCCGTTTAGGTTGCTCCAAATCAAATAAACTCTGAAGCCCACACAGTAAGTATTAGATCATTACTGAGCAGGCGGTACACAGGCTGGAGGTGCAAACAAAACTCAAGGCAAAAGGGAATCACCAGACCTGAAATTAGACACAGAGGCAATTATGGCAAAGTGGCAAAAGCACAAGACAAGGCGTCAAAACAGCTGAAGGTAAATACCAGCTCTGTCACTTATGGTCTGACCGTGGTCAATCCCGAACAGGACTTTGGACTTCAGCTATAAACTGGAATAATAGATTACGCCGGGCAACCAGGCAAGAGCGCGCACATTACTCAATTCAGTGAGCGCTGATTCTATGGGCGGATAAGCTTTACAGCCACACTGCTTGGGGCTCAATTGTCGCTCTAACTCTAACCATATAACCTCGGGCAAGGTATTGCATCTCTCTGTGCCTCGTTTTCTGATCTCTCAAACAGTAAGAGTGGCCGCCTCACGCTGAGGTGCGAACTAAATGAATTAACCGGAATGAATAAAGCATTTAGAAGTCAGTGGCACATGGTAACATTCAAAAAACACTAGCTATTATGACTCTCTGCTCGGCACAGGGGACCCTCAGATCAGGTAAGATATGATCCATGCCCCAAAGAGGGTAATTTCGGTTCATTTTAGTTTTTGTCTCTTACTAGCAAGGAAATTCCATAAAATTTGGGAGTTTACTGCAATGAGGTTCCTTGTGTGCCATTGCAAGCTCTCTCTCCCCCAAGAAATACTCATCGATGACAGTGGTATTAATTCCCTCTATAGAACTGCTGTATCACAGAGAACAAACCAGAGAGCATGGGACTGGGAGCAAGAATAGTGATAGAGGTACCAAAATCCAAGCAGTTTTCATAACTTTGCTAGAAATAAGACAAGGGGTGGCAAACACAAAGCAAAAACTTAGTTTTATTCTTCTACTGAATCTGTTCTTTACTGAAGAGTCTCATGAGTGAGGAACAAAAAACCCCAAGTTTAATGAACTCTAAATGAAAGACACCGTGAGATGCTATTATTACAGTAGGTTTCCTAATTCAGTATTTCACAGTAATGACTATAAACCATTTGCCTTCTTTCTCAAAACACTAGCCCTCCTACTTTGCTCTTCTCTCTCAGATGTCCTCACGGGAGGCCCCCCATATTTCTATGAGAGATACTACATGAGCTTCCCATCACCAAATACATCAATTTACCTTTGTCGGTTTTTCCTTCCATCCTTTGTTTTTTGTACATCATCCTTCTGCAAATGGGAGAAGTGTCCCTCTTTCTCATAAAGGCCACCCCTGTGTAGGGAATCCCATCCCCTACTCTACTTTTCCCATATTTAATTACTGCTATCCCTTCCTGTACCTGCACTGTCCCTTTCTGCTGGCTCCCTCAGCTCAGCATAAAAACTTAATCAAGGGTTTCAAATTGTAAAAGGTAAAAAAAGAAAAAGAGTTTTCCCTCAGTCCCACACACTCTTCTGACTTCAACCCTACCTTTCTCATCTTTTTGAAAGCCACAGTTCTCAAAGCAGCTATCTACAAGAGACATCGCTATTTCTTCACTTCTCTTTTTCACTTTAACTCATTCAAAGCAGGCCCCTGTTCCACTGAAACTGCTCTCACTGAGATATCCAATGATCTCCATCTGTACCTCTAAGTCCAACAGACTCCTCAGTTTTTACTAATCATGACCTGTCACTGGCATTTGACCTTGTGAACCACTTCCTCCTTTAAACCTGCACACACTCACACACACACACACACACATACACACACACATTTTTTTATTCAGTGTCAGCACAGCACAAACTCCTGAATTTCCACCTGATTCTTTATGTGTTTTTACCAAGGTCTCTCTGTGAGCTCCTCCTTTGCTACCCATTTCCTAAGCTTTGAAATTTACCAACACTACCCCTAAGATTCCATGCTCATCAATCTGTCCACACCTCCCTAAGTGATCTCACATATATCTATGGCTTCAGTACATCTCACCACTAGTCCAGATTCTCAATTTGTCTGATCTTCAGATCTGTAATATATTCAAATAATTGAGATGTCTCACAGGCATCTTCAAAATTAGTTTTTCAAAACTAATGGGAGCATCTCTATTGACACAAGTGCCCAAACCAGTACTTACGAGATAATCCTTAACTCTACCCTCCTACTCCTTGGATCCAATCCATAATCAAATATTTTCAATTTCCTCATTTATCAGCTCAAATATCATTTCCTAATAGACTTCTTTGTATCCAAATATATAATTAGCTCTCTCCCCTTCCGCTGCACTATATGGTGCCATACATAATTTCCCTTCTCCAACTCTATTACACAGAAATCCAAATCATCATTTCCTTCTGTTCGTGTTTTACAATCATTAGAATTTACACACTATCTGTCCTCCCCACTAAGCAACTTGGGTTGCATGGACAGCTGTCCTCATGAATCTGCTCAGACCATCTGAATTTCCCTTTGCAGATAATATCTTTTTCAATAATGCCAAGCGATAGTTACCAATACCCAAAATAGAGTATATGACACTGAACAAATGCCCATGCATGCACACACACACACACACACACACACACACTGAACTTCAACTAATAATGAAATATTAGTGATCCACACATATATTTTAGAAATTAATGCCCATGTGATTTGCTCACTACCACCTACCCTTCTCCTGCTGTTCAGTAACCAGGTCATCTCTTCCATTAAGCCACTTCTCATATCTGGGCCATTCAAGCATTATTATTCGTCTCTTCTTCAGAGCTCACAAAGAAGTCCTTTGTTTCAACCCTAAGTTAGTTCAAGCTTCCCTTTCTAGGGCAACCTGTTCTTATTTATCTTTGATTTTTCTACCATCTAGCAGATATCCCATTATAAATATGCTCAAGTTATTTATTTATTAATTTAAATTGGAAAAACAGGAAAAGAAGCAACTCATTCATTAGTATAAAAATAAATATTTTACATTTGATAAAGTCAGTAGAACATTTAAGAAATTTCCTTAAATCTCAATAAATGAATATTAACAAATCAAGGGCAATATTATATATTCTCTGAGGGAAAATACATTATTCTTTATTAGAAAATGAAAGAAAAGTAATAATTAAAGATTAATATTAACTAATGTGAAAAAAAATAAAACTGATACTTATGACTACTTTTTTGAAAAAAATATTATTAGGCCACTTTCCTTAGGCTTTTTCTAAAAACACATAATGGAAATTATTTAAAGAAACTCAAAAAAATTTCAGGAAAAACACTATCTTCATATGTAACGTTAAGGGCCTAATGATGTTAAAATAAGTAGCACTGTCAAAATCAGGACAAGAGAACATAAAGAATTATAGGAGTTGTGCCTAACAATAAGAAATTATTGCATAGGGAGCACCTCTTGCTTCTCTTCTGCCAGGTATTTGGAGAATACTGATAATTTGGTTGAAGGTAATCATGTTATACTTACACTGGTTTAACTCCAAACATGTATATATATGTGTGTGTGTGTGTGTGTGTGTGTGTGTGTGTGTGTTTGTGTGTGTGTTAATCATGGAAAGAAAATTAAGAAACAGCCTTTTTTCTCAGAGTCTGTCTGGGTGAGGAGACATAAAAATAAAGAAATCACTTCAATAGGTTTGTTTCTATGAGTAACAAAGAAATAAAACAGGAGAGAAGGTAATGAATGGGAAGGATGAATGGTTCAGAACTGCATAAGAAAAGTGATGACCCCTGAATAAAGCATGAAAATTTGTTTAAATGTTTTATTTATTTATCGTCAAAGTAATGCATTATAATTGTTGGAAAATTGAGAAGTACAGAATAAAATAACACCTGTAATCTAATACCACCACCTAGAGTTACACATGATAAAATTTTAGACTTTCTTCCATTATTTTCTATCTTCTTTACATCTTCTTTTACCTTATAACTATGTTTTCTAACAGCACATGTTATAGGCACTTTAAACTAACTGGTGAGCTCGAAATACTTATAAGTACATTTGAAATCTTTTTACAAACGTTACTTTTATAGAAGCATCATATTAAGTTATTTGCAATAATACACTAGTCTATCTGCTCATGGATGAATTTTTATTTCTGGTTTTGAGTATCCTAGAGTTATTAGGTGTACAATTCTAATAAATAGTCGTTTTCATAAATCTTTTTTTTTCTTCATTTAAAATTAGAATTTGGTATAGAAAACAGAGAAAAGAATGTTACCTTTTTTAAAAGATGAACAGAATTTTCATTGAATGATCAACATTCAACACATGCCTGATGACAGGATAGGTATTTTAGGCCTCTGGAAGAGAATGTACAAAAGCATACAATATTGACGCATAATAGGGGTTTAAAATTCATAAGCACATTGTCTTGCTAATCCATAAAGATAAGTCAGGTGAGGAGGGATGGGGTATAAAGCTGAAGAAGTAGGTAGGAACCAGATCATGAATATGCTTTTATGCCATGATCAGTAACTATCTTTTATCCTGCAGGCAATGGAAATTCAATAAATGTTTGCTCAATGTAATTGATTTACCCACTGAGGAAGAGTTAGCTTCCCTAAGCAAATAAGACTAATAATGGGATATCTAGCTAGGGCTCAGGTGAAAATATTCTTTCTTCAGGAAGTATACCTTATTTTCCTAGCTGAGCTTAGAGGAAGCCCTCTCCCAATTTATTCCAGACATCTAATTAATTAATTAATGCAAAACTTAGAGCCACAAATATTTTTTGCATGCTCACACACATTGAGTGTTAATGTTAAAACTTAGACAAATGCTAGTTACAAACTTTTGCTTAGGGGCAGTCTTTTCTTTGGTTAGTGATCCATTGATCAGAGTTCTACCTCCTGACCTTTTGCACAACACATTTGTAATTCATGATATATATTACCCATATTTTATTTCTTCAAGATGAAGCAAGATGTTTAAAATGTGAAAAGCATTCTAAATGGAGTGAAAAATTATAGCCTTGAAAATTTTATGATTCATATTTATGAATTTTTCCAACTTTCAAAATTTTCAGTTCAATAGCAAATTTTTCTTAGCAACTCATGTATCAATTCTTAAAAATGCATTCCGCTTAGATTTCATTATAAAAATAAATTTCATTTAAAATTCATATTCATTAGTTTACTTAATATTGAATTTTTTGAGTAGCCTTATTAATTAGTGAAACTGGTTTAATCAGGTTTGATTTACTTGCCAGCTTAATCAAATTTGCAACCAACTTAATAGGAATTCAACACAAATGGATCAAGAAGTGCATAGGTCTTAGGAAGCTGAGTGGTTAGCTTGCAGGAGACATTTATCAGTCTGCCTTACAAAGGGAATGAAGGGCACTGGTAAGCCATGCAAACCTCTTGAGTGGAGTTCTGTCAAGGGAATTACTAATATGATTTCTCTTTTTTCCAACTCTGACACTTTATTTGAAACTTATCACTATCTACCCAAATACAAGATTACTTAGGCATATGATTTTCTCCCTTGAAAAAATATATGTGTTAGCTTTCATTAAATTTGTATACTTAGTGTTGTTAAAGCCAAAAAGTTCTAACAAATTCTACATGGACTTTAAAAAACATAAATATTGTTCAAATTAATAAAGACTTTATATGTATTCTATTAATACTTTGTGGGAATTTCCCACATATACTTTAGTCAATTAAACTGATCTATGCAATAAATGTGATTTTTATGATTGGGTGACTTAATATATTTTTTAAATGTAATGATCACAAAAGGGATAATATGGAAAATCCTCTAGGACGATTGAGACCAGACAACCTGTAATGGTGTTCTGTCTCTGCATTCTCACACCCTACATATTCTCCATAGTTCCTGCTCTGATCCCGGAAAACTATTTCAACCAATCAATATGACTCTGGAAGCCAGAGAGGCTTGGCCAACAGGAGGCATAACTGGAGGATTGAAAGAGATAGTGGCCAGGAAATTTTGATCCACACATCCATCTTATCTCAGCAGGGAAGTTTTAGCAGTGGCTGTGTCCCCTGACAACTATATCCCCTGAAAACTAGTTAACAGACTAGTTGTCAGAGGTTAGCTCACACTGGGCTCCAGAAAAACCATGTCCTCTCCTTGTCCCACCAGACTGTGGTTATTAATGGTTTCCTTACGGGCCTCAACATCTCTTATTGGTTCTCTTAACCCTACCAACCCCTGTGTTAATAGCCCCTCAACCAATTTTCTTCAAGATCGCAGGTGAGTATGTATTCTGTTTCCTGCCAGGACCCAAGCTGATACAACCACCAAGTATCAGCCTATAAATCCTTGCATTAAGTTTCTGCTACTTAAAGGAACTTAAAAGGTTTTGAGTTTTTTTCCTACATGATTTATGTTGCATTTAGGTCTAGCTGAGAACCTAGAGGAAAAAGCACTCTGGGTATTTCATACAACTTGAAAAATAATTTCACAGTACTTATCAAAAATTTATCATGATTCTGCCCTTTGACCCAGAAATTCCACTACTTAGGTTTTATCATTTAGTAATACCAACATAAGCATTTAATGATATACCTCAGGGATCACAAACTAAAGGGCCCACGAGAACCAGGCAGGTGCTCTAAATGAGGAGAGACTGTCAGGTGCAATGTGACAGCAAAGGTAGGGACTGTGGCAAGTGGAACAGATAGGAATTTATAATTGCTGCGGCCTCTACTCTGCCAAAGCTAGTTACTGCAATTCAAGAACTAGACCCGGTGGTTATTGATCTTCAGATTTTTTTAACAGAGGCCAAAACCTGCATTTTCATCTAAATTCTCTTGATTTATAAATATTGACTCAATTAAAAAAAATTTAAGCAACTTGAAGCCAAACCAGATGAATCTGTGTTCTTAATGTGGCCCTCAGGAGGCCAGTTTTTGAACATTGATGGATGTTTTGGCTGAATTATGGAATTATGTGAAATAGCAAACATTTAGAGACAAAGTGAATGGCAATCACGAGATAGATTTTAGATATGCACCTTCTAGGGATTTATTTGCTGCAATTACAAGAACAAGGCAGTTCTAGATGTATGAACCCAAAAGGATATGCTATGTATAATTTTTTAAAGCAATATCACAATAAGATTGTCATATATATGTAATTAAACAAAAATAAGATTTAGCTAAGTTTCTGAAACTATAGTTCACCAAATAAATAGCTTTGTTGAACTTTAGTCCATCATGAACTATAGCAAAAAGAAGTAACACACAGTCAATAAATATTGGCTATCAAGTTGTGCCAGGAACATTTCTTCTTTTTTAAAAAATTTTATTTATTTTTTGACAGAGAGCACGCACAAGCATGTAATAGGCAGAGGGAGTGGGAGAAGCAGGCCCCTTGCCAAGCAAGGAGCCTGATGTGGGGCTTGATCCCAGACCCGGGGATCATGACCTGGGCCGAAGGCAGATGCCTAATTGACTGAACCACCCAGGCACCTCATTGCCAGGACATTTCCAAGAAATGTACATTAAGTCAATTGAATTTCATAACAACTTTATGAGGAAGCTGTTTTTATTTTCCCCGTTTAGCTGCTAAGAAAACTGAGGCACACAGAGTTTCAGTAACTCATGCAAAGTTACACAGCTTATAAGTTGCAGAGCTGGGAATCAAACAATTGGTTTAGCTCAAGACCCAAACACTTAACTTTAATAATACTGCCTAAATGTTGTCCATGAAATGCTCCAATAATATTAATTCAAGATAAAATAGCTCTTTTTATTGGAAAGCAAATAACCCATAAACAATTTTCTATATCTCTACTGTGTAAGTTTTTACCAAGGCCTCTGAATTTATAGATCTATTTTTCAGCTAAAACAGTCAATACTGTCTTTTAAATATTCAGCCAAGAAACAAACACTTCAGTTTCTTTTTTTTTTCTTTTCTTTTTTTTTTTAACACTTCAGTTTCGAGGATGTTTTGTGATAGACGCTGAAACCATGACTTAAGAGAAGTCAAGGTAATTTTATCTTCTGTGGAAGAAAAAAGAGTTAAGTTGACCTTGTAAACTCAAGAAGAATAAAGGAGAGCAAAACATCCTGAAGACATGCATGCCTTGTAATATCTGATGCTCTTTTTGTTAAGTATGACCATAGTAAACATGTCCATGAAAAGTCAGACTGTTTGGCCATATGGTCTTGCTACACAACAGGTAGTGTGTTGGAATATGCTAGAACTTCAGAATTTTCCCTCCACGAGTTTCCACACTCCATCCAACATTAGTCAATGTGGGGTTGAGTTCTGACCAAAAGAAAGATTATAACTTTGTTGTTAATACTTCTCAGGAAATGGCATTTTTATGGCAAAAACCATGGTCTTGTTAAGATTACATCAGTATTTAAACTTACACATTCATCAGGGATGAAATTTGGCGTTTCTTTCTTCTGTCCTCAAGCACTGATAATTCTTATCCTAATCCACTCAATCCAACATACAGAGTTTATCTGAAGGGCACTTTCAAGTCATTGAAACAAATGACTCTTTGTTCTTGTTTTTGCTTTTGCTTTCCTAATAAAGATAACTAGATATATTACATAGTTGCTTTATCTGGGAAATTCCTGAAGTTGTTAAAATTGATTCCTTAAATGCCTTATACATCAGAGAAAAAGACTGTAAAATAATATAACACATAACCAAATTACAAATTTCTATGAGGACATGACAAATAAGGGAAGAAAGGGAATCTTTCCATGCCAAATTCTGCCAAATAATGTGAATTCATTCAGGGAGGAAATGGAACAAGAAAGTTAAAACTAAGAGACAGGTAACAACTTAAAGAGACTAACAAGCTTATTTCTTTCTTCTCTCTGCCTGTCCATCCTCATGATCATCCACTTTGGGCCACAAAATACAAGGCCATTTCCAAGAGGTAAGGATATGACAGCTAGAAGATAAATGCATAAAATTATCAGTTCTAAGACCAAAGCTTTACCTACACTAAGGCCCAGAGTTGACAGATTCCCAGGTTATATCTGAAGCAAAGTACCAGTTAAAGAAAGAAATAGACCAAGACCAAGAAGGACAGAGGTATCTCCCCAGTGAAGCCACTCACTCTTCCAAACCAAGAGGGAAGTTAACAGATAAGCAAGAAGAAAACCCCTCAAGGATATTATAGAATTCTATAGACCAGATTTAGTTCTTCCAGCAGTCTTAAGACTAATGGGTTTCCTTTCTTACCACTTTCTTTGAAAATCCAATAGAGAAATGCAGCCCAGAGGTTTCTTCAGGACCAAGAATTCCAGGGATTATTATTAATACTGATCTCTTCTCACTCCATACAAAAGGCTCCTGAAGTGTTGATGGAGTGGTGGAATCATGTGCTCTCTAGGATGCTTTAAATACTATGGACCCCTTTCTCCCAGGAAAATGCACATGCAACAGCAGTTAACTTAATTTCAGGGTGACTGCTGAAGTCCATCCAAGGTCCTCCCAGAATATAAACTACTGCCCTAGATAGGTGCAAGATAAAACTAAACCCAACCATACATTTACAGTTTAAACTATAACCTAAAGATAAGGCGACCAGAAAATCTATAATTCAGACCTCATTTGTAAGATACAAAAACATATAACTACCTGCTTTTTAGACATTACAACCAGAATCCCATGAAAGCTAGGTCCAAATTGTGTGAGCTATGTAAGTATAAGGACTTAACTTACTTGGGCTTGAATCACAACTCTACTATTTGATTATCTGTGTATCTAAAGCACCTGTAATTCCAAATATAATTGTATATATCTTATTAGGTTGTGATAAAGACTAAATGTGTTTTTATGTGCAAAATACTTAGCAAAGTACCAAGTTAATGTCAAATACATGTTACGCTGTCATCACAGTGTTATTAGTATTATCAATACAATATTAATAATATTAATTTGATATTTAAAAATGAAACTCTTCAATTCCCTAAAAACAGCTTGACATCCTGCATTTCCTATCTTGATTAACTATAGCATAACATAGTTAATTGTCTAAATCAAAAACCTACGAAATATCTTCTCAGTCACCTCCTCTCTACCCACACTCACTCGGCTTATTCCTCACCAGCACAAACAACTCTCTTGTCAAAATCCTATTTATTATGTTATGTCTCATCAAACTATTGACATTTTACCAAAAATACATCTCTGACTATAATCCTCTTCTCCACTAACTTTATTGATAATTTCTCCTTTCTATTTAAAAAATCTGATTAAATTAGAAATAGAATATTCTTACACATTCATCTTTTAGAAATATTTTCATAATACCCCACCAAATGAGACAGGATTATTTACTCTTCTCTATGTTCCTTTCTGTGAATGTCCATGACACACTTGGCCTGAATCTGATGCAATAATTGTCACAGTTATATTGTAGTGGTTAGACTTATTTATATGAGCAATCATTAGGGATTGTGTCATGTTTAGCCCAGTGAACCCAGGTCCGTCACAGTACCTACCTAGCATAAATAGCACTTGAAAAGGTTTATTAAACATATATGGATAAAATCAAGGATGGTTTTGATAGTAAATAAAATATGCCTTACAAACCATCCTCCCCAACCCTGTTAATAGCTCTGAGTAGGATAGTAATTTTAGAAAACTTTCTAATCATTCCTGGGAATGGAAAAATTAGAACTTCGTCAGTGAGGTATTGTTTCAGAGGAGAGCAATCATCCCCAAAAAGTCGAAGTGACACTCTTCTTCCTCCTATCGGTTATATAGTTATGGAATTTTGCTGACAATAGCCAATTGTGTATAACCCAATGAGGTTCAGGGACTGCAGACTTGTTACAGTCAACAAATCTCTTCACATTCTTAATGTCCCTGTTTATCTCAAGATGCGTTTTCCCAAAAACAGCTCTTACATTTTATAAAGTTTTTTAAACACAACATACGATATCCATCCATTTTTATAATAAAATATTACTCAGAGAGACATTACTGTTGCACTCTACAAATTCTGAGATAACATGCCTGAAAACATGTCCTTCACTACCATAATTTAAAGACAGAAACATGAAATGTCTAAAAAGAAATGCTTCAAAATATCTCTAACTTTCTGGCATTGGACAAAATTAAGTTACAGAGTTTAACCAAAGGGGAAAATATTTCTAAACTGAATCTATTTGTGATATACTGGTTTAAAATTCAAAACTGCCAACATATTCTGTTTACTCCCTTGGCATCTGTTGCATCTGCCAACTGGTGGCCAAAAAATTAGAGCAGACTTAACTAATTAGAAGGGTCCCCATCTGGTAGCTGAACTTCTTGTTTATGCTTCCTTTACATTCTAAGTACAGAGATTCGAACCAGAACTTCTGTGGTTTGTAGCAGAGGAGGCTCTTTCTGGCCAGCCTACTTGCTTATTGTCCTGCGGAGCTGAACTTGGCACAGATGGGAATGTTCTCTATATTTTATGGACTCCCTTTTTGTGTGCCCCTTGGGATGAATCATCTTTGCCACAAGAGTTTCCATTGTCTCTCAAAACACTTTCCCAATCATTTTTATCTCTGTGGGCCTAGATCTAAGATTATGAGTATTTGATTGAGAAATAAAACTCATGATTTGGTAAAGTCAATACTCTCCTTCCTAAGAATAAAACTAAGGGAAAGGATTAAAGGAAAATATCATGGTATAGAATGTTTCTTCATGGTTTTTATTTAATCATTGTGAGTACAGTTTCATAATGAAGGAAACTCCTGGTGGAATCATGCAGTGGTCCCAATCTAGGGCTCTGAGTAAAGGACTTCTGTTAGAATTTTTGCCTTGCCTGCTATTAGTTGTGTGTCCCTCAGCAAGTTGACCTCATTCAGTTTCCTCATATGCAAATTTGGAACAATATTTTAAATGCTGTTTCAGGGAACAATGAGAATCAAATAAGAAATTATGCGCAAAGTGCTTACACCAGTACATGGCATAGAGAAAACTAGCAAAGGACCTATTATTATTGTAAATAGAAACCTAACATTTTTTCATATAATACTTTTTAATTTAGGATACATGTTGCAACATTTAGTTGATCTGAAGATCAGTCATTTTGTTATATCTTTTAAAATTTCTCCTAGAAGCATGCTGATTGCTCTGAGCATATTCTAGTCTGTATCAGAGGAAGATTAGAAACATGCTAGGTAGCAGAAGAAAGCAGGAGTTCAATTGCTGGCTGTATTATGAAGTGAAACAGAATGACTCTATTCACTTTGTCACATTTTGCCTATTTTCCAATGTTATTTTTTCTTTTAAGTGGACATGAAGTGATTAAAAAATGTGAAAACAATCTTACTTGGAGAGACTGAGGAGTTGCTGAAACTCTGCTAAAAACCTACTATGTGCCAGCACTGTTTTAAGCCCTGGGAATACATATATATAAAGATGAGTAAGACATTTTTTCTCTGTCTTCCAAGAGTTCACAGCATTTTGTGGGATCCAGGTGCATGAATAAATAAATACATTTCTGTATAAATAATCTCAAGCCTGTGTTGTAGAGTCCAGAAATACTTCATAGGACAAGTGACTTCTGAGATGAATTTTAAAGGATTCATAGAAGTGAGTGGAGCTCTACATGATAGTTGAGAGTCATTCCAGTTAAAAAAAAAAGAGCAGTGTAACCTCAGTCATGGAGGAGAGTTGAGAAACAGTATGATGCTCTTTGGGTTGATACAGTTTAGAATTGCCAGAACTTAATACACATGGCAGAAAGCATGGCAAGCACCAATTATAGAAGTTCATCCTACAGTGGCAATGAGAAACTACTGAAGAATTTAAAGCTATAACATGGCATAGACAAATTTTCATTTTAAATTACTTTCAGCAGCACTGATGACAGGTCTGATGGAATGGTCAAGATGAATTTTTGCAACTCAGGCATTGACTAAGGAAAGATAACCTCACCTCAGGCAGTAATAGTTTGAATGAAGTAGCTAGGACAGGCTTCCAAAAATGATGTAAAATATGGAAGCCTCGTTGATTAATCAGATCTGGGTGTATGCCAGTATAGTGAGGGAGAATATGATACTCTCATTTGTAGTTGGGCAACTAGAGGAATAGAGAGGCACCCTTTATACTAGAGAGAAGCTAGGCCAAGCAGCAATATAAGGGGTTCAGGTAAATTTAGAGAGCCTATTGCCCATGGGGACATGGGCAGAGCAAATTGGTTATAATTAAAATCATGTGAATGAATGAGATTATCAAAAAAATTCATAGAGTGAAAAAAAGAGTAGTCCAAGAATGAAAATACAAGAAAAAATGAATTTTTTCATTTTGAGCAAAAAGAGGAATAAAAATCCACAAAGATACTAGAGAAGAAATGGTCATAGAAAAGAGCCAAGGGAGAATAGAATCATGGAAGTCAAATACGTAAAGAGTTAGAGGAAGGACAAAAGTTGACAAATGCCCAATGGAGATTCCAGTGGAGAATCTAAGAACTAAAATGTGTTACGAGTTAGCCTGGACTTTGGAGTTAGACAAAATTGGGTTCAAGTCCATCGTCCACAATTTGTGTGACCTGGATAAGTTTCTGAATATGTAAAATGATGCAATGTATCTCCTTCTAAGGTCTGTTGGGAAGACTAAATAGATCAATGTAAGCAAAGCACCAGTACTGAACAAATATGTTATATAATAATCTCTCAATAGGGGCACCTATTAGGTTATTTTTTTTCCTAAAAGGTTAATACTATAAAAAAAAAACCCATAGTTTAAATTTTCTAGTTGACAAGTTAATGGTATTATCTCTACATATTTCCCTATAAGAACTATGTGTTGTCTCCCAAACACCTGGTATGTACCCAAGCATATGTATTAATGAATGAGGCACAATTAAAAAGGCAATTCATGGTCAATTTTTATAATTACAGGTCTAACGCTTCATCAATCTAGAAAATATCTTTAAATATAATTAAGGTTACAGAATTACAACCATGCTTTGATGGAGCTTAGATGGAGGTTTATCACATCATATGCAACAATTTCAGAGATTTAAAAAGACTTTGGCTCTAAAGTGGAAACAACAGTTCCCTTGCCTGTCCAAATCCTCTATTCTCGTACCCTTAAATTTAGACACAAACTACCTGTCACTGTTGCTCTTAGAAAGAAGTCAAGCAGAAAAACATGAAACAAACAAGAACTAAAGGAAGCATGCCATATAATACAGGTGCAAACACAATTTGAGTGTTACCAGATCAAAGACATTATATTAGGTCATATAAGGTACCCCAAGAGACTCTTCCCTCAAGAAACATACCGTCTAGTAGAAGAAACATGATATTTTAAAAGATGAAGATATCAAATCAGCATGAACCCTTAGAAAAGACTTCAAAAGGAAGATTTTATCAAAGGTGAAATATTAAATAAAGAATAAGTTGATTCATTTAACAATACATACCATGTATCTTTGTGTCAGGCATTGTTGAGGTTGTTTGAGGCTGAGGACTTAGTGGCAAATAAGAATTTATCAGGGGCAATCCTTGTCTGTTAAGCAATAACTGAATCATTTATAGAGGGAGCCACCCATACAATGATCTGAGGCTTTCCACTGAGTTATTAAACAGGAGTGCAAGGGAAAATTAAATATTTTAAATATAATATTTAAAAACATCTTGCAATAAGAATAAAGACTTGAATGTTTTAAAATGTCAGTAAAATTATAATTCATTTGATAACACTGCAATTGATACAATTCACATCTTTCTTACTATTTCCTTGTTAGCACCCTTTATATAATTTGTCAAAATAAAATGAATAAGGAATGGCCCAGAAATTGAACATACTGTGTGGTCTCTGTTAAGCTCTGTAGTCAGCTGGAATATAAATTCTGCACAGTAAGTTTAAAAAAAAAAAAAGGAACAAAGACCTTGACAGAACCCTGTTATTACGGACAGGGACTTCCTAGACCCAGTGCATGTCATGAAATCCTACCCAACGTGATAACAACTGTGTGTTTACATCAATGAACTATGTCTGGAAAGAGAGTTATCAGTGCAGCCCTCTTGATCTTTTCAGCTGTTTTTGGATCTTAGGATAGTTAGTTACCATCAATATTTAAAGAAGCAAGCTCACAACTACTCAAACATAGCATAGGCATAACTGATCATTGTTGGAACTGCAGAATTAAGACACTCTACAATCAGATTCAAAAAATACTTTTGAAAATATTTTAGGTGCATTTTTATTCTTGTATAATGTAATGTTTTAAAAATTCTAAACAATTAAAAATGCATAATGAAATTATGGTTAACCACATTAAACTGCCATTTTATAGCTCAAAAACCATTTCATATGTCTAACCTAATACATAACCTGGGAAATGCCATAGTTAAATATTGCAAATGTAACACTGGACTCATGTAACCAGCTGCCAAAGAAATAAAACCTTACTAATGTGGTTGAAACCCTTACCAAAACAATTGAATTCCTCTGCCGAACAGGTAAACACTCTCACCTGCAAGTCCCTTCCTGATCTCAATCCCACCTCCCCACCTCTGTCATGGACATGACAACTATCTTGAGTATGATGATTATCCTTACAAGCATTCTTTATCCTTGATTCAAACAGTGCCCTCATGGCCATTCTTGTAGTTTCCTTGAGCAACATGCATAACAGTTCACCTAAGATAATACCAAAGAGTAGAAGTGCTGGCTTATTGTTTGTAAACCTGTCTTGCTAAATATTGCCATGGTTCTCCAATGTAACTACCCTAATTTATATTCTCACTGGCCAATTAAATGTTCATATGGCTCCCCATGCACCAACACATCAGTACCAGATATCTTACTCATTTCCTATCTGAAGGGTGTAAAATGGTCTGCCACTGTCAGTTTTAATCTAGCTTCCTATTTACCAGTAAAATAATTACTTATTAGATATAAATGTAGTTTTCAAACTTGAGAGTAAACTGTATATATACTCTAAGCTTATGAACTGTCTGGGTATGTCCGTGGGGCTCGAGAAGAGGACCACTTGAAATCTATTTGAATATGAAGCCATTGAAAGATAGGCAATTCCTGTGCACATACCTAGCACAATGCCACTTGGATAATATCTAAGGGGACAAAGTGAGACTGGATATTGACAATAGAAGCCAATGGTCTCCACCATTCCCTTTTCTGGATCAACCTCAAGGACTTATGAACAAATCTTAGAGAGAAAAAACAACCATAGGAGTGTTTTGTTTTTTTGTTTTTTTTTTTTTCAAATTTCTTGTCCAAATCTCAAAACACTACAAGTTCAAGGTCATAAGGCTTTGAAGTCCCTGTAAGAGGGTGTATTACAGGTGGCATATACCTGTTGTCTGCCATTTTCCTTTCCTCTCCCACTATGGACCTGGCCAAGGCTCTGACTATGAATCCAGTGCTCTTTAGGCTTCCTCTGTGGCTACCAACTGCCAGGATCATAGAAGGTTTCAAGAAGTATTCTTCCCAGTTGTTCTGTTTTGAGTGTGAGACTAGTTTTGCTTCTTCTCAGACTACCCTGTTCTCTACTTCAACTTCTCCCTTGCCATTGCTTCCCACCTTCAGCAATGAAATAGACTATCTCCTTATACATGTAAGAATGAGTAAAAGGAAAGGAAACCAGGCAACATGTTCCGATGTGCTTTGATGTAAAATTTTATTTATGTGCCCAACCAGACAAAGCAGTAATTACACTGCCTTAATTATGATGGTTGATTTCAAGAGACTAAAAGTATGAAAGGAAGGAAGAAAACAAAGAAAAAATAGTTAATTTTAACATTTTGCTCCTGTTTTTGATTATTTATCACACTTTACATCTAAGTTGTATATCCTCAAATGGACTATGAGCTCTTCCAGTGCTGTCAGCACCTCTTGTGTCCTTTGTGTCTTGAGGCCCTACATATGGCACTACAAGTCCCTTGTGAGTATTTGTGAATCGTACTATCAGTCTACACTTTGAAATCCACATGACTAGGTGAATATCTTAAAGAATTAACTCTTAACCCTTTGGTTTTCCATAAGAAAAACTGATTGTTGTTAAATAAATAAGTAATCCAATATATTAAATTACTTTTCCTTGAAAAGAAGGATAGGAGATGGAAAAGAGAAGTGATTATTTTTACTTAGAAAAATAACTATGACAAAATTCAAACATTTAAAAAACACTTTCAAATGCTTTTAGCAAAAAAATGTTTGGGGGAAAGAATGCTTCAGGATATTATGATTCAAGCACTAGTTTCTCTCTTTCTCTACCTCCCTTCCCCATTTCCTCTCTGTGTCTCCTTCTCTCCTTCCTTTCCTCCCTGCCCCCCACTGCTCTCTCTCTCTCTTTCTCTCTCTCACACACACACACACACACACACACACACACACACGGAGCCCAGGTGTTCAGATCCCATTTCAGAATGCAAAATGATGTCCTTCAATCTTTTTTTAGTGACTTTCTGCCACTATCTATTAAATTATCTGGGAGTCTGGGACAAGTGTCACCTCCAGGGTTCTCTTCCCAAATATTCTCAGGGTTTTGTTTTTGATTTTGTTTTTTCACTTGAGGAGTGGATTTTTCACTTAGTATTTTCTCAGAACTACACTCATTCTTTTCTCTTCTACTTTGTAATGCTGGGACTAGGAGTCTATAAAGGTTCTCAGGTTCACTTACATTTTAGCCTATCCTAATAGGAAATCTTGGCAAGTGGCATTAAGCAAGAGAAATGAAAGAAGGATGTTTTTCTCTTTTCTTTCTCTTTCATTCTTTTATTCTTTCTTTCCTTTTCTTTCTCTCTCCTTCTCTCTCCTTCTCTTTCTTTCCCTCTATCTTCTACCTCTTTTTCTTTCTTTCTTTCTTCTCTTTCTTTCTTTCTTTTCTTTCTTTCTTTCTTTCTTTCTTTCTTTCTTTCTTTCTTTCTTTCTTCTTTCTTTCTTTCTCTTTCTTTCTTTCTTTCTTTCTTTCTTTCTTTCTTTCTTTCTTTCTCTTTCTTTCTTCCTGTCCTCCTCACCACCATCCCCATCATATTCTTTTTTGTCTTGTTGCTTCTAATAGTAGCTCTGGAAGTTGCAATAATTTCTCTGAAAACCAGGCCTTTGTCTCAGTGCCCCTCCTCCGCATTCTCAGAGTGTGCTGTCTGCCCTGGGTTTTATTGCACCATCTCCTTTCTTGTTTCCCAGAGCTAGTACCTGGTTCCTGCTATTATTTTCATCTGGATTACCTCACTTCCCCTTTTTACTTCCTTAATCCTTCCAACAGTATGTAACCAATTGCCTCTATTAAATTCCCTCTGTTTGAAACACTTAAGGTGTTTTCTATTTTTCTGACTGGACCTTGGCTGATGCATTTGTCTACTAATCGGTCCTCCTCAATCTTCCACTGTCTTGCCAGCAGTGTGGGAATGCAAAAACATCCCTCCATATAAGAATCTGCAAATTCCTGGTAATATATGTATATATACTACACTTAAACACACACACACTTTAAATAGTATTCTCAGAGAAGTATATCTTCATATAACTCATTCTATGTAAAAATGTATATGTACACACACAGAGATGTCCATATGGGTCATCACACTAATAATCATTGGTAGAGAATATTAATGGCTTTTACTCACATTTTAATATTAAAAACATGCATCATTTTATAAAGCTATTTCATTTTGAAAAAAGTTCAAATATCTTAAGAGCACATGAAGATGTTATAAAAATTTCATATACATTAATCAGATTATGTTAACTGCACAAAATATTTAAGTAGGATATAAAATATTACATATAACATGAAATAATGTGATTATGATGTGCCTTTCTTATAACAGGCTTAATAAATGTTTATTAAATTAATAGTATTTTTGATTTTTTAATTCGATGTTATTTGACACATTATCATTTCTCCTGCTAAAGCATAAATTCTCATAACTGTGATTAACTCCACTCTAAGACATCCCTGCATACATTAATCTGATACCAACTGGAGTACACAATAAATAAACAAAAGACTTTGAATCAAAAGAAAATAAAGCACCAAATGTAAGACTGGCAATTACCTCTCTTGGGCACCTGTTTACTATAACTGAACAGCAGGATACTGCAAGACTCCAAACAATTTCTAAAAGGAGGAAGAAAGCAATTTCCACAGAAGAAGTTAAAGAATGAGTCACTCCATTTTGTTGGTTTGTGTTGCAAACTTAATGCTATTTAGATGTATTTTTTACCATATGTTAATAATAGTAATTAAAAAAGAGGGAAAAATGACAACATACAGCTATGTTATAATAAGCAGATGGTGGCTGGAGATGGGCTCTTCTCCAACAGTTCCCATTCTTTTCCAATTCATGATCTGTAAAAGGAATAAACATTTGTATTCCTCTAGTCTGCCATAATACTTCAAATATAAGGTTCAGAACCTCAGTGCCTTAGCACAGAGAAATGCTATACAATATTTTTTACCACTCTAAACTTAGAATTGCTAATCCAAAGAGTGGTGGTGATTTGGAAACTTTCAGGAGTTATTCTTTTGGAATTATTAGCAAAAGTTACCTACTGACTCCATTAGAAAAAACAACAATAATTCCCATCATTTGTTAGAAAAGATATGTTTTTATTCTGCTCAAAATTTCTTTGGTGATAACTTGTTTTAATAAACATAATAATGGAATATATCAGTCATAAATATTAGTGTACATATTTGCCAGCTGGTTTATGGTGTATTTTTGGTGACATGAATGGGCACTGATCTTTAAAATCCATTGGGGGACATATTTCTATTTGGGGACATATGTAGA
This sequence comes from Canis lupus baileyi, assembly GCF_048164855.1. Classification (NCBI taxonomy): domain Eukaryota; kingdom Metazoa; phylum Chordata; class Mammalia; order Carnivora; family Canidae; genus Canis; species Canis lupus. Next base: position 16,746,719 of record NC_132851.1, read on the forward strand.
TAAACATACACTATACATCAAATAGATTCATCCAATCATAGTGAGTCTGTGATCTGTGTTTAGTAGTTGGTTTTATGCTGCACAAATCAAACACCTATTCTGATTATCTTCAAAACATCTAAATTTATTACATACTTGACAGCTCACTTTATTAGGCCATTGCATGAAAAACTGTAGCATAGAAGACATTGACCTTTTCCATCCTTATATCATCATTTCTGAAAATTTTCCTGAATTGTATGTACCACTTATTGTCATCAATATGCTCTGTAAGTTCTAATGCCCTCCTTTATTTTCTCCATTTTCTACACTGTGCATAGTGTCTGACATAATTACTAAAGTGTAAAAGACTACCATGTGTATAACATTATAGCTGTTTTAACTGAGCATAAAATCTTAAGTCAGTCTCCTCTTCCATGACAACTGCTAGTGTCTCAGCTTAAACCCTGACAAGTTCTCATCTGGTGTACTACAACATCCACCAAACAATCTCCCTTTCTCCAAAGCCCAGTGTCCCTGCATTCCAAATCAGACTACAGGGTGCACTGGTGTACATTTTAAAAGGAAATTCTCCTCTTGTTACTCCTTGGCCTCAAAAAGTTCCCCATTCAGTATTCGATAAAAATAACCTTTATTAGTTTCTAACCTTCCCTCTTCCTATACTATTCTTCCATTATTACTCAGTTGCTGGCAATTTTCAAACATTTTGCAATGTTTCATATTGCCGTGTTTTGTTCAGGTTTTTGTTTGTTTATTTTGTTTTGTTTTTATGCCCAGCTAGAATAAGTTGAACCATTGATCCATCTGGTGAAATTTTGTTGGTTCCTCAAGACTTAGCTCTAATACGAGCTCCTCTCTGAAGCCTCTCTTGGCACTGGTTTAGAAACAACTACTCTGTCCTTGACAGCCCTTATATATACCTGTGATTATCTGTCTGTTTCTTACTGGACTGTGAACCCCTTGAGGCTAGGGACTATGTCTTAATTTGTGTCTGATATGTCTTCACATTCCCTAAAACTGAGCAGTGTAGGCACTTTACACATGTGCTAATAACTTCAAACATCATTAAAGCAGGAGCACTTGGGTGGCTCAGTCAGTTAAATGTCTGGCTCTTGGTTTCATCTCAGGACATGATCTTAGGGGTTGTGGGACTGAGCCCTGTGTGGAGCCCCGAGTTGGGCTCCACATTCGGTAGGGAGTCTGCTCGAAGATCCTCTCCTTCTGTCCCTCTTCCCATGTGCTCACTCACTCTCTCTCTCTCTCTAAAATAAAGAAATCTTTTTTAAAAAGCATAATTAAAGCAATAGAGGAAACATTTCTTTATATGGAAGTTTCATACTCAAAGGCAAAATATGTATACAGCTGCTAAATCATAAGGCTAGTGTGTAATCTATAATCCTTACATTATTATGGCAGTAGATATTTGCTAGGTATCTTCCCAGCATGTATTTTACTTTTCTCTCCTTTTCTGATGATGCTCTGGGTTTCCTAGCTGTGTGGTTTGGACGAAATTAATTTGTGTCCACCAAATAAAGTAGGACTAGCTTTCCTTCCTTTTCCTCAGAAGAAAATCTCATCATCCAGCCACAGTGGTTAGGTTCAGATGCAGTCACATGGCATAAGTCAAGTCAGTCAAAGCCAATGAAAATCAGTTCTGTGATTCTATGTGACTTATCATAGAAAGTGAATTTCTGTTTGAATGTGCATATAAGTGAGAACAGACATTTTATAATCCAGGGAAATGAAGGCAATCACTCTGCAGCATGAAGTAAATAAGCTGCTTTGGAATAGATCCAAACTTAAGAAATTAGAGTCAAATACAGAAAGACTCTAAATCTTACTAAGTATATATATATATATGAACTTTGGACCAAGCTGCTCCTGTTTATTCCCAGCTAAATTTTGTTAGTTCCTCAAGACTTAGCTCTAATATGAGCTTTAACTTTTATACCACTTTTATTTTTTAGAGAAACTTTATGTAAAATTACATATGTAAAATCTTAATTTAGTAATTTATCTAAAATTATATAGAAAAATTACACAAAAAGTACTCATTACCCTGTTTTTTCTGAACATAGTTTAATCTGTTATTAATGTCTTTCATTAATGCGGTATACATTACATTAGGGTTCACTCTTTGTGTAGTTGTATGGGTTTTGACAAATGTATAATTCATGTATCTACCATTACAATATCATATATAATAATTCACTGTCCTAAAACTCTCCTGTGCTCTATTACTCATCTCTCTCCCTCTGCCTCCAAACTCTTAGCAACCACTGATTGCTTTACTGTCTTTTTTTTTTTTAAGATTTTATTTATTTATTCATGAGAGACACACACAGAGAGAGAGAGAGAGAGAGAGAGGCAGAGACACAGGCAGAGGGAGAAGCAGGTTCCATGCGGGAGCCTGTTGTGGGACTAATTCCAGGGACTCCAGGATCACGCCCACGCCCCGGGCCAAAGGCAGGCGCTAAACTGCTGCACCACCCAGGGATCCCTGCTTTACTGTCTCCATAGTGTTGCCTTTTTGAGAGTATCCTATAGTTAGATCATATAAAATTTAGTCTTTTAAGACTATCATCTTTCACTTAGCAATATGCACTCAAGGTTTTCCATGTCTTTTCATGCCTTAATATCTCATTTCTTTTCATCACTAAATAACAGTCCACTGTTTGGACTAACCACTGTTTGTCTACTCACCTACTGATAACTATCTTGGTTGCCTTCAAGTTTGGGCAGTTATGAATGAAGCCACCATAAATATTCATGTGCAGCTTTGTATGTGGAATAATTTTCAACTCACGTTGGATAAATACCTAGGAGTGCAACTGCTAGATCACATGATAACCCTACATTTAACTTTGTAAAAAACTGCTGCAGTGCCTTCCACAGTGGCTAAACCATTTTGCACTTATATAGCAATCAATGAGAGTTCATGTTATTTACATCCTCACCAGTGTTTGTTTCCTTTAGTTTTTAACCCAGCTTTAAAATATTTTTTCAGTTTCTTATAACTGATAAAATTCTATCCAATAGAGAAAGCATAGGAACAAAAGGGGAAAAAACACAGAGGCATAACAGTATAATACAAAAATCCAGATACTATAATATATACTATCTGGACTAGAATTTTAGTTCTTTCATTTATTAAATGTGTGATTTTGGACAAGTTACTTAACCCTCCTAAATTGCAGTTTTCTTACTGAAGAAAAGAATGGTTCTTCCCAAGATTGTCATTAACCTGAACACATATGACAATATAATGATAAGAATATTTAAAAAGAAGGTCAAGAGTTAGATTATCACCCTGGATATTAGGAAAAAACTTAAGTGAGGAGCAATAGAGGTGCATTGTTAAATTCTCTTTCCTTATGAACCTTAGTGAATTTCCTCCTTTGTTTTCTTCGCCCATACCCCAAAAAATTCTTATAAAGCTAAGCATAAGTCTCAGCAATTTCTCTTCCAAAACGACAGATCTGAACTCTAGAACTTTTGCTTGCCCCCACTTGATTCACCTCTACAACATTTAATGAAGCATAAAATATCAGTTTGGTGCTCCTGCATATTGATACATGAATAGTAATTAAGTCACTGTTCAGTGGAAAAAACATAAAATTAAAGTAAGATAAAACTGAACTCTTTACAAAATGGATTTCCTCTGCACAAATACAGAAATCAGTGAAAAGACATTTTACTCTTACCTCGGTATTTTCTGTTCTTTTCCCATGCCTGTCTAAATGTCCCTTTCCTTTTCAATTTTTTTTTTTTTTTTTTGTCTTCAAGAAATAGATCTTTACTTAATAATCTTTTGGCTGTCTTACAGGGTCCCTATCTGCAAAACTTTGTGTTCTCTTACCTTTCTCAGGCCAAACACAAGAGGAATGTGGATAAAGTACTAAAATATTTCACTATGTATTCCAATTAACGAGTGAGGTCTTCAGTAGACAAATCAATCAAAATGCAAATAAATATCAAATGGTTGTTTTTGCCAAGTATATCATAGAAATTCCTGAGACACTGAAAGAACTATAGAAAAGGAAAATCTCTGGCTTTTTTTCTCTATTGTTTTTGATGGTCACTTTTCTTAGGAACTCCATAAGCTCTACTCAACTCTTTAGATGAGCCCAAATGTTGCTTTCTCATAGTTTAATATCTCTAAAAGGCTTACCTTTATTTTTTCCTTTTTCCTTTTCCCTGCTAAACATCAGCTTTTTATTTATTTATGGCCATTAATAAAGTTTATAATTATAAAAATTGCTCCAGATCTAGGCCATAGTGAGTCACAAAAAAATATTCTAAAACATGACATAACTGTATGTCACTGCACTTTGATAATCTGTAGGTTGTACTCAGCCAAGCAACTAATAATAAGTCTATGAAAATGTATCAACAAATAATGACTACCCATTATGTGCCAGGAACCATTATGTTAGATATGAGAGATACCAGGACACCTGGGAGGCTCCATGGTTGAGCATCTGCCTTTGGTTCAGGTCATGATCTCAGAGTTCTGGGATCAAGTTCTGCATCCGGATCCTCACAGGGAGCCTGCTTCTCCCTCTGCCTATGTCTCTGCTGCTCTCTGTGTGTCTCTCATGAATAAATAAATAAAATCTTTTGAATAACATACAAGAGATATTAAACAAAACAGAATCTATTCTCTCAAGGAGTTGACAGTCTGGTAGAATGTGATAGGCATATAACAAGCACAACAACATGTTTTGTGTACTGTATCAGTCAGTGTCTAACCAGGAAAGTAATAATCACATTAAGCACAACAGAAGAATTTAACACAAGGAACTGTCAGATGGATGATGGGAGAGGTGAGAGACAAAGAACAAGTAGATAAACCAGAGAGCAATATCAGCAGGAAGTCCCTCAATCAGTGAAAAAAACAAAGTAGCCAGAATCCTCTAGCAGAAATGAACAATCACAGACCAATCAGGTGAGAGCTAGAGCCATGGGAGTAAAGGGCTTCTGTAGGAAAAGCAGTAGAAGGCAGAGAAGAAGAAGGAAATATCTTGACTTTCTCAGGCTCCCTTTCAGATTTTCAGCCAATCAACCAAATTCAACTAGAGTCTAGCTGCCACAGGAGCCTGAGAAATTTACCAGACAACAGTTAAGCTCCCTACAACACAGAGCAGAGCAAGGGAAAGGTTCAGAGCAGCTCACAGGGCCATTGGGCCCAGAAATGGCACATATACTCTAATAAGAGTCTGAGCAAGATAAAGTGGAGACATAAAAGAGCTGATCAATTCTAAAGTGAAAGAGAGGAAAGAGCAGTAAATTGTCCATACTAGTATCTCAGAATGGACATAAGAAGGAAGGAAGGAGGAAAGGAAGGAAGGAATGCAGGAAGGAAGGAGAGAGAAATAAGTCAACTAGTATCTCAGAATGGACATAAGAAGGAAGGAAGGAAGGAAGAAAGGAAGGAAGGAAAGAAGGAAGGAGAGAGAAATAAGTCATTTATTCTTGAACCTTCTTAAAAATATATAAAAAGTTGCTTATAATTTCATATATACATTCTCTGTGAAAAATAATGTTAGATACAAATTGACCCAGGGAGAGTACTTCTATGAGGGTAACAACTAAAGGAATATAACCACTAGATAGAAACTTCTCTCTTATTTAGTGCCCTAATGGTCATGCATGAAGACAGAAAAATAAGAGCCTAAATCACAAAAGGGAAACTTAAAAATTTACCCTTTAGGTTCCAGGGACTCCAAGAATGATGATGGTGATTCAAGGTCTGTAAAGAAATTTTCATTCTAAGGATTCATTACAGCATGCTAAGCTAAACCTAAAAAGAAATCCAACTGCCAAACCTTTTACATATCATAATTTATTTCATGCTCAAATCCTGGCAAGAATCAATAAAAGAAAGAAAAGTGTTAGGGGCATGAGTTGTAGAAGAAACTAAATGAGGCAGAGCCCCAAAGCTTTAGAAACCACAATGGAACATGATTGTTAAGAGTCTGTGTCTATTCAGCACAAAGCACAATAGCCAAGAAGAAAATAAATTGAGAATCAATAACCTTAAATTCTGAAATCGCCTGAGAACTTTGAACAATGATATTTATCTTTCCTTTTTAAAGCAATGCACAACAGGGTCACAAAGCCTCCTGGAAACCACAACCTAGGAAATTTTATCTTCCCTGATGACCTCACAAATCTTATTTTGCCCTGTGCCACAGGCATTACTATGGCCATATGCATCTCTTGATGGGAGAAACATGCCCCTGAAAACACTGGAACTAAAGGTTGCAGAGCACTATAATTCTGTCCATGTGTTTTTCTTTCATTTATGTGTCTCAATTTTTTTTTCAAAAATATGTCTGTTAAAAACAGAAGGAAATGCAAATCAGTACTTTCGAACTCCCAAATCTACTGTTTATGTCTTCCTCTGATTTTGCCTTCCCGTAGGAAAAAATCTAAATTCTCAAAAAGATTAATGAATTCACATTGTCAAAAACAGTTTACGTGAGGCCAGCAGATCTTTCACTAGGAAAAGAAAATCATTCTAATACTTAATACTAAATCTCTGGATTTCATTATTGTCTCCTTTGTATTCAACTTGTCTCTCAAAATTGTCAAGAGGCCTAAAGTCTTTCTGATGGTCACAAGCACCCATTCAGAAAGAAGTTTTCTTAGCTGGTGGGCAAGAAATGGTATATTGATATTATAACTGTGTCTGCTAAAAAGATACTCGGAAGGCTCTCACTGGAGGATTAGGAAGGATATCTGAGAGATGCCTGCCTTACATGGACCTTTAATCTTATCCAACATTTGTAAAAGAAAGGATGTTTAAGATACATTTTTTTTTAAGATTTTATTTATTTATTCACGAGACAGAGAGAGAGAAAGAGAGAGGCAGAGAAACAGGCAGAAGGAGAAGCAGGCTCCATGCAGGGAGCCTGACGTGGGACTCAACCCCGGGTCTCCAGGATCAGGCCCTGGGCTGCAGGCAGCACTAAACCACTGAGCCACCCAGGCCGCCCTGTTTAAGATATTTTTAAAGATGACTGTGCACACCAAAAGTAGGTAAAACAAATAAACGAGGGAGAAACTTTCTCTAAGAAACCTGCTTATCTGAAATGACTCAGAAGTGAGGCTCACTATAAACAAGGGTTTTTTTCAACAAGACAGGACAATGGCAGTGTACTTAATTTGGAGGTTGTACAGCTGCTAAGCTAACTGACCGTTCCAGTCCAATTTATCCTAATGTGCTCCCTATGGTTCACATTTCTTGTCATACTAATGTAGGCCTCAAAAATGTCCAGGAGAGAAAGCTGTCAAGCTTTCTCAGAGCCCTTACATTCATTTTCACTCCAAAGAGCCCACCACTTTCTGTAGAAACAGAGTCTGACAAAAGACAAAGGTGGAGAAGGGCATGGAATCTTTAAAGATCATCTGGTTCAGTCTTTCAGACTAGTGATTTCTGAATCACCCAGAACAAATACCGAGATTCTTGAAGACCTCAGAGAGGAAAGGGATAAGAGAGAAGGGAAAGATTCATCCTGTGCTTAATAAATGTAATCTCTACATCTGCACTCACTACCCCCTGATACTGAATTCTGTGACCCTCACATTAAGAAATTTCTTCCTTGTGCCTAATTTTAATCTTTCTTCCTTTAGTTTTACTATAATTTATTATATTTTTGTTGCTCGGAATTATAGAGATTAACTGCTCAGCAAACCTCCTCAATTTCATATATTAGTACAGAAGAAGACCAGAATCACATCCTTTGTACTTTCCTAAGCCCATGAAACAATCATGTCACTCTTTATAGAACCATTTCATTCTTTTCAGTATCTCCTAAGTTTCCATTTTTGCACATCTTTTTAAATACTGAAAAATAAAATTAAAAGATTACTTCAAAGCCTCCTGTTTGCCATATTTGTTTCTCTCCATTAAAACAGGTAAGCTTATTCCCACAATGGCATCATATTGCCAACTTATTCAGAGTTTACTCAAGCAAGCCTCGGGTCCTTTCCTTTTTGTTCTGGTGCACAGATAGTTCTTCCTCAAATTGTATTTATAATGTTTACTTTTTTTGTCCCTAAGTAACTGAGCAAACATATTGTGGTTATAGCCAGGGGATGTTAGGAATTAGAGACAACAGGTTCTACAGAATCACACTGAGAATTAGTTCCCTCCAGCTCCAAATTTTAAGAACAAGTTTCAAAAATTTTGGAAGCAACTTTGATAAATTTGTCCAGTTTTTTGTTCTAATGTCTCATTTATAAAAGGTAAAATCTTAAGGTGATCAACAAATTACCTCAGCTGATCTCAGTTCCTAAGAGAAGATACAACATATAGAGGGAATTATACTTTAAGGTAGTAAGGATTTGCAAAAATAAATGAATAAATAAAAAGGATAGATTGATCAAAATTTATATCCCTAATTAAATCTGAAAATGCTATGGAAGCAAATGTAAACTTTGGTATACAAGAGACAGAAAGCTAGCTCCTCAAGCCTCTAGGTAGCTTTCAATGCCAACATATGGGGATGTTTCTATATCTAGAAACAAAGAATTCAGCCTTAGATCAAAGCTAAATGGATATTTCCTTGGAAGCAGATATGCACCTCAATAAAATCTGATCTCTATAGGATATGAAGCAGTTTGGTTATATACTCAGTTTTTAAACAAACATTAGAAAGTCATAATTATACTAACAATGAGTACTAGTAGTTATTTCCAGCTTGTATACTGAGACATTGTTCAACTTATTCTCATAAAATCTAAGTATATACACTTTTTCCAGATTGATTGGAATTTATTGGTACCTTACTTAGCAGCAAATTGAAGGAACTCAAATTTTACCTTTTTATCACGCTACCATTCATTTGGTCTCTCAAGCTCAAGATTCCAAATATTTTTTACATAAACTTTTACTGCATTTCATATGGTCAGTTGTTACTAAGTCTTGCCAAAATTAAACTTGTTTTTTTACTTAATATTTCCTCTTTCTTCCAGTGACCGATATGTGTGGTACCTTCCTAATCTCAATACTCTGCTGATCATTGTAGTAACTCTCAGGTGATCTTTTGGCTTTTGTCAATCTAGTTGCTGTTAAAGTGATATTTAAAAAAAAATGTTTTTGTTTTTTGGCACAAGAAAGTGAAACTATATTTTTTTTTTTAAAACCATCACTTTAGCAGCAAAATCCTTTTGGCTTGGGTTATAAACTACAGAAAACTGAACTGTGTAAGAAAAACTGTGTCACATGACCTCCCATTAGCCACTTGGGAGACTAGGAATTATAGTCTCTATTTCGGCAGCCATGGATAAACTAACACCAGGGTTTAGTCTGTCCATCACTGAAAAAGACAGAAAGATTCTGGTAGCATTTAGCAGACTGCATAGCCACGTACAAAGAACTTCGTAATCATTTTTTTGGTTTTGTGTTGTTTTTAAATGACTGTAGCAAAAGAATTTTTAGGTTGAAAGATTTGTGGTATGATCAGCCCAGCAACATTGTTTTTGAAAACTATGCTCTGCTGAGGCTCTCTATAGGCAGCTAAGATGCCCTTGGCTGTCTCTGTGGCAAAAAGGTGGTTGGGCAATAAGAATTCTGGCCTGTCAATTCCTCTTCAACAAGAGCAGAATTATATACACCAGCTCCATACTACACAAGTTAATCATAGACATTTTCTCATCCTGAAATAAATAAATATTCTTGACAAGCCTATCTCCATTACTTATGCCATTTTTTTTTTAGGTTGAACTGTATTGAAAGCAGAAGATTGAAACTCTTCTCAGATATCATTCTATAAGAAATGGAAAACTGAAAAAAAAAAGTTCTGGTGTGTATGCAAGAAAAAATTTTCTATTTGTAATGTGAGAAGAGAATTTTTCTATTCAAAATGTAGAGAAGAATGTGATTTATAAGATCAGTATGCTCAAATAATAAGAAAGGGCAACTTTCATCTGAATTTCATGTTAGATCACAGTATTTTTACCTTCCTGGCCAGTATTTATCACTTCCTATTAAGTTTTACAGTGCTGTAGGGAACAAGGAATGGTATTTTTTGAATTCCCCATCCCTTCTCCACACCCATCCACTTAATTTTTTTACCCTTGTCTGCTACATGTTCCTTGGTATTTAGAATCTTAGAGCATTGTCAATAGACAGAAAGCTGACCTCTGACGTCTAGCACACAGTTGTAATTTCAATTCCAAGAGAACACCCACTCAATCCCTTTGACAGTAATCCTTGCCAAAGCTTTAATACATAGGGTGAAATCTCCCAAGGCTAGAACTTTTCTTGGCAGAGGAACATCAAGGGGATGGAAAATGCTTTGAAAGGACCTAAGTTGTTTTTTTAAATTTTTTACACATTAAAGCTTTATCTTTGCCAAGTGCTTCTTCAAGGTTCAGCCTGCAATGTCTAAAGGACATAAAGTGCTTTATGAGATTTTGCTACAATAGGATTTATTAAAGGACTTCATGTGGTTGATACCTTCAGAGATAGCCGAAAGGCCCTGGCATTCGTATTCCCAACCTGTTTCCAGGGATTTTTGTGCTCTTCTACTTTTTGTTCAGAATTTAGGCATAGACTTCACATTGCTATCATAGTTTCCCTCATTTTTTCCCTTAAATTTTCACTCCTTCATTTGTCATTATCTTGGTTTTCCATTCTAAAAATTTCTACTTTTATTTCTCTTGCATTTTATCACAGCATGCATTAAATTCTAGATACATGAAGAAAAACTATAAACAATCATCAATCTCTTTTGGTTATATTGCTCCACCACATTAACACTGTATGAGGCATTTTTCCATATCTGAGGATATTTTTTTTCTATCCTAATCGTCATTTTCTTTGTTCTATTAATTCTCATTTGGGGCTTCCATAATAATAATTTGTTATGCTATTTCCTATAGTTCCTTATTATTCATTCCGTAATTCTCATCCTCAAACCTTAACTGGATAATTTTTAAAAAAAAATCTGGGTATTTTGTAGTATGTAGTATATTATGTAGTATGACTGACCTAGGACACACTGAATTTATTCAGCTCCCTCCAAAGAAAGTATTTCATATTCGTGAACTGCCCGTGTTTATTAATGTTTCTACTCTACCCAAATAGTGGAGAGGAAAACAATAGCTCTCTAAGGCAGGGAGTCTCAAGAATTAAGGACACTTCATGAAGGGTAAATATCCCCAGGTGACCAATATCAAAGCATTGGAATGTAGGTTTCAAAAACCCTACATCTATCTTTTCAGAGATCCAACCCCTCGTCTCCATCTTATGGCTCAAAGGCATAAGGACTAGAATAGTTTAAAACCATATAATTTGTGAAAACTAATTAAATATGCAAATAGCATTTCATAGAGTGAAGATCAAAGGTATGAAACTAATATCAGAAAATATTTTTGTTTTTAAAATATGGCAAATACATTGTGTAAAGCAAAACAGAAGCACCCACTACTATTGTAATTAACAATTGTCAATGAAATTAAAATATCAATTGGTAAGTTTAGCATGTGAAACTATTTGGAAAATTCTGAACATCTGGTTTAAGATGATAACATTAAGGTGATCATATTTATTGTCCAGCCTGGGACACTTGCAAGAGTAAAAGAGAGCACTATTAATAATTATATTGGATGACAGGTATAAATTGAGACTGTCTCTAAACAAATTGAAACTTAAACATATGATCATTCTTTAGAAATCACAGATAAACTACATACACTTAGATATAAATACAGCCCATAATTCCATAACTACTTTTTAATAAAAATGTTATAAGATCCCCCAGATAACATAAACAAAGTAGAATTAAAAATAAAGATCAATTACAAGGAAATTGATTTTTTTTTTATAAAAAGCATGGAAAATCAGACAGAAGAACCACCATTATAACTGGGGAATACAGATTGGTATCCTAAAATCGAAAAGACAGTGGACAATTGGAATAAAAAAAGTGTCTTGATTTCTCCTTCAATTCAAAATAAAAACTGAATTATAAAATGGAGATAACCTAAAAAGACTTCTAATCCAGGTAGCATGATTAGATTAAAAATAAAAATATATGTTGATTATCTAAGAGCATTGGTTATTTATCTGATAGTTTAGCCATTAATAATGATCAAAACTCCCGTGGCATAAATCATAGACTGATAGACTCAGGTGCCATATTAACTATTACACACCTGGTTAACAGTTTATATATACTTCTAGGATATGAGTATATGCATAATTTATCAATATGCTTAAGGAATTTTTCCTATTAACTAAAAAAGTTGAAAATTCATAAAAACAGAAAATGTTTCTTATAAATATTTATAATCTTTTTAAAATTATTTATTTATTCATGAGAGAAACAGAGAGGCAGGGACATAGGCAGAGGGAGAAGCAGGCCCCCTGCAGGGAGCCCAATGCAGCACTCAATCCCAGGACCCAGAGATCACGATCTGAGCCAAAGGCAGATGTCCAACCACTGAGCCACACAGGTGCCCCCTAAATATTTATAATATGAAGCATTTAATCAATGCTTGTTTTCACGTGAAAATAGACTGGAATTTGTCCTAAGAACATTATTAAGGTCTAGTCCTTGTTCACAAATGACTGCAATAGCCTATAAAGGTTGAAAAATGATTGAATTATAGAATAGAAAAAAAGTCATAATTGCTTTTAAAGCTGTAATATAATAAATCCATCACGAAGAAAACATTCAACTTAAACAATATTGAAATATATTTGGATTGTTAATAATAATGTAACATTTTAAGATCTAACATACTATTCATAATATTTGCTCTATTTAGAAAGGTTTATAAAGCAAAACTATGATATTCATCTTATTATCAATGGAACAAAATTCGAATACTTAAAATGACACTCAAAGTTATTTCTACTTTCAAGACTCTGTCCTTGTTTGCATAATCTCACCTGTGCTTAGCAAGCTGTAAATAAATATTTCACTCTATAATAAGTAAATTCAAATTTATAACAAAAATATTTATAAATCTGTTTAGGGAACCAAACCTCTAACTCAACTTTTAGAAGCCTCACAAATGTAGTGTTCTTTTGTTTGTTTTTACTGTAAATTCTTTTCAGCAAACACTAATATCAGAAATCCCTACATAAAATTACAGATTTTTTTCACATAGATGTGAACAGTTTATTTTTCATTGATAGAGGGAACAAAATGTGTTCTATTTTCCCTAGCATATCAACATCAGTAAATGAAGTCATTACTTCCTTTACCAGAAAAAAAAAAAAAAATACAAATCAACTCATAGAAAGTAGGATAGTCTATTGAGTTGAGTGTTTTTCTTAAAGATCAGTAACTTACCACAAGTTCCAAGTGCAGATATTTTTCATCTGAAACCCTATGGTATTGAGATGAAACAGGTTTTAATGGTGATAAACTTGCCAAGATTTTTTGGTTTTACACAAATAATTGACTTTAGGGTCTTATGCAATAAATTTTTTTAGATTTTGTTTTGCCTTGTTTTAGTTTTAAAATCTATCTTTGCTTTGTGTTTCCAAAGTACTGTGACTCTGGAAATGATAAGCTGCTCCCCTCCCCCAATTTTGGCCTGTTTAAACCTCCCTAGGTCCCTCTACCACCAAAGCACTGTGGTTAGAACAGGCATGATTTGGTGGGACCATTAATTTGTTTGAGGCTATAATTTTTGTTCCAGTAACTAACACTTCATTAAGTTGAAATGGTTTCATTATGAAAGGAAATATTCACAGAGAATTTAACCAATGAATGGAAAATTACTAAGTTTCCAACCAGTTTGATTCAGATGAAATGTAAAGCTTATTAATAAAATTGGTTTATGTTTTGAATTTTTTGAATTTTTTAATCATAGGAGAATGAAGACAAGAGGTTATGTGTAAGCTTTCAAGTTTACCACAGAGAAGCAAAAATGGCATATAAAAATACTTAGTTACTCTTTAAAAATGTGTCAGCTTCTCTTTCACTGAAATTAAATGCAAATATATGCTTTGCTTTCCTTAAAAACATATGTTATATCCTGGACTTAATACTCCTATTTAAGTACAGAAATTCAGTCTTGTTTCATTTCATTCATTCATCTAATAGCTATTTACTGAGCACTCACTTTGGTCAAAGCACTGGACTAGAACACCAAGGCAAAAAAAAAACCCCAAAAAAACAATATCTGTCCTTTCCCTCAGGAACTAACATTACAGGCAATGATACAGAAATTACATAACCAAGGTCAAGTTATTTCATAACAGCCATGATAAGTGGCAGGATGGTAAAGTCCACAGTACGAAGAATGTTTCTCTGAAGAAATACCACTTAAATTCACATCCAAAGAATGAATAGATCTGGTTTAGGTGAAGGAGGAAGACAGGAAAGATAATTCATAAGAATAGACACCCTGAGGGCAAAAATAGCATGACTCATTTGAGAAAATAAAAAGAAAAAAGGGATGGGGTGGGGTGGCTACTAAAACTGGAACACAAAGAATCAGGTAGGAAAGAGTGCTGACTCTGGAGCCAGACATATTGGATTCAAATCCTGCCTCCATTGTCAATGCCATCATATATGATCTTGAGAAACTTCAGTTTCCACATCTATAGGATAGAGATAATAATAGTATTGACTCTATAGTTGTGACAGATTAAATAGTTAATGCACTTAAGGGTTTAAAATGGTACCAGGCACATAAGAAATGCTACAGAAATACCAGCTATTACTGAGATTGCCCTAACTCCAACCAGAGCCTAAATAACATGTTCTTTATTGCATTTGTGAACTGTATCCTCAGTTCTACAGTAGGATTGGGAACAGAAATTTTTTGTAATGTTTCACAATGTGAAGTAAATGGACATCATAGCCAAAGCACCAGCAGACATTTTCAAAATGCCCTTTGCAAAGATCTCTAAAACTACAGTCCCAGGAAATTCATCTTTTCTTGTTATGATGATTATTAGAATTATTATTTGACTTAGTTTTGCTTTAGCAATGCTAAGTCTTTAAGATTGGGGAACATTTAGACCCTTACAGTAAAAATGCTTTAATATTTTCTTTAAAATGCAGTCCTATGGTGTGTAAGTAGGGTCTATAATATGGAATAGTGCTATGCAAGCATACTTAGGCATCTTTGAACCAAACTTTAAACTTAAGCTTTAAAGTTGATTTTCAAATTTTTGTTATTTTCTTTCTCTTCCTTTCTTCCTACTTAATATCTTCCTATTTATATTCATTTCTTACTGTGTAGCTAACATAAGCTATACCTTCTTTATTTCTTTTGAGTCTTGTCCATTCAAATCTAATTAGATACTTCTTATCTTGGTAGTCAATTATTTTTCCTTTCCTGTTTGTCTTTGAAGACTATAATATTTAGGCTTCCCATTTGTAAAAGGATTAGCAAAGCCAGCTATTTTAACCTAACCTGTTACATATGCAGGAGATGACTTCAGCCCTATTCTCTGACCTGAGGTCACAAAGTTCTCACATATAGCCTATAAATGCAGAATTTACTATAGAGACTGGCAAACCCACTGATAGTGATGTTCATAGTCCAAGTACTTATCTGACATTCCTAGTGCAAGAGAAATTCAGACTCTAGATAAATCCCTCTATGCTCTCTTGGAAAGATTCCCAGCTTTACTGATACTCAGGAAGAGATTCAGGATTTTTCTAAATTTATCTGAAAATGAAATTTCTCAGGGAATGACTATAATCCATTTATAGTCTGGCTCTGCTTGAACATCTATCCTGAAATCTGCCTACAATCATCAAAGACTAAAAGTATTCACTCCTGAAGCCCAAACTAATACTTACTTGCTTTATTTGGTTCCCAAATTCTGTGTTAGGGCTTTCAAATGTTCATTAAAGACTTCTAAGACCCATATGCTTCCCCAGCTATCTTAATTTTAAAAGTGATACTTTTTTAATTACATGCAACATCATGAATTACATAATTTTTGTTTTTAGTTCTATGTTTTTTCCTGATTATAAATTAATAATCAGATCATTATGAAAAATTAAGCAGAATAAAACACATCCATCGTCACCCACTTCCCCTAGAAAATTCATTATTTCAGCATATTTCCTTTCTAAATTTCTAATACTATTTAAAGATGAACTTATTTCTTACGTAAACTCCATAAAAATAGTATTTCACTACTCAAAATGAAGTCTAAAAAAAGTCTAAAAAAAATAAAAACAAAACAAAAACAAAATGAAGTCTATGAAAAGTCTATACCCACCTGTCCTCTCCCTAATAGAACACATTAGTTTTTCTTGCATCTTTGTAGCATTTAAAAATATAAAGAGAAGCATTATTTTTCCAGCGTCACCATTTCAAGGGTAATATATTTTTCCAGCTTAAAAAGTACAGTTAAAAAGTTACACATTAAAATCAGTAACCCTCTTTAGACAGTAGGAGAGAAAGAGGTCTTAAGATGAACTAAGATACAAACTATTATCCTTTCTGGATTTTTGCATTTGGAGGGAAAAAAAAACATAAAAAGAAGGCATTAATCTCTCCTTGACTTTTGCTATGCCAAGAAAATTTGCCATCCTGGTTAAATTATATTTCATAATTCTGGGGTTTTTAAAGTTAAATCACACACCAAGTAATTGTGGTTGAATGTAGATCCACCCATTTGGGACTTTTTGTAAACACATACAATTATCTAAAGTGCATTAACCACGACTATTTGTTCAGTGAAGAAATAGCATTTTTTTTCTGTGTGTCACATATGAAAATATTATAACATTTAGATAAAGGCTAAAACTGTTGCCTGATTTCTAAAACACAGGAGCAATTTCACCACAAGATACCATGTCTACAAACAGCAATTTTCATCCTCTTAAATGAAGAGGATGAAAATTTACTTTGGGGTCATTTAGTAAGTTTTGCACTCCACTGGGTTTTATTCATAGGAAGAGCATAACTTTGTAGAAACCATGTCCATCGTCAAAAGATTCTCTTATATCTCCTTTTCTGTTCTTAATCCTAGATTGATCAGAAAAACTCATCATTGCTAAAGAATCATTTTCATTTTTTTCTTTTTTCTCTGATGCCCACAGATCATGGAAAAGATACAGGCTGGGATAAAAGTAGAATATTACAATTATTCCATATAACTTTCAAACCTTACACCTATGAGGGCAATTACAATTGCTGATCTGCAATCTTCAATATGTTTGGAACCTCACCCAATTTACATATGAGATTTCTCCCTTTGTACCAACAGGAAGACTAACCAAAGAGTTAATACTTCACTGCAGGTTTGCTAGAGAAACTGGACTGTCTAATGTTCTATCCAGGTTCAAATACCACAGAGTGAGAAGCTGAGGTAGGTGTGGGACAGATTCGCTACTGGTAAGTAGAGAGTAAAATCCATCATAATAAGTCACACCTTAACTTATCCGATGGGATTGACATTTTGACCAGTGTTTTCTGGATTCTCCAACACACACTGCTTCTTCTTCTTTCTTTTCAACTCATGTGAAATAATGATCTTCATCTTTTCAGCATGTAGACAAGCAGTCTACACATTGGGGTATGTGGTTCAAGATCATTAAGGTACAGTGAGAAAGTAGTAAAACTTTTAGTTGATATTAATTTTTATTGAAAACATAATAAAAATTGTCTCAGTAATATTTAATATGTAGTCTGACTTTGTCATGGATGTATAATGTATAAATGAACATATAATTATGAGGAATAAATATTCTATACAGTTTACTGCAGAGGCAAAGAATTAGTAAAGTTTGAAAATAACTGTCTCTGTCAACTAATATTGCTATGTTAGAGAATGCTCTTGGGAAAGTAAGCAACAACTCTCCCTGCCCCATCCCTGCTTGTCTTCTACAGAAGTGGAGGTATACTCCCAGTGGACTGTTCATAATATAAGACAGGCTTCTATAAGGGGCTTCTTGTAAGAGGGGTTTCTCTATGTCTGAGTGGGGAATTTTCTGGCTACATTTCTACAGTTGATCTTAGCCAAAAGGCTGAGAAGTGATGCTACATTTCTAAAAGAGTTTTTATGTTGCCCAGTCTTTAAAATGACTCCAGCTTCCAGGATTTATATTTTTGTGTAGTTCCCCTCCACACTGACTAGGGCTGATATATGTAACTCACAGAATACAGAATAAATGCAGTACAACTTCTAAAACTGGGCAACAGTTTAAAAGACGTTATGACTTCCACTTTACTCCCTTGGATCACTTACTCTGGGAAAGCCAGTTGCCATATCATGAATATATTTAAACAGCCCTATGATTAGGAATTAAGACCTCCTTGAATATCTAAGAAGAAACCAAGGCCTCCTGGTAATGCCCAACAAGGAATCAAGATTTCCTAACAATGGCTAGCAAGAGATTGACAACTCTTGCCAACAGCTAAGTGAATGAAACATCTTGGAAGCAAATCTGCCAGCCTCAGTCAGACGTTCTGATGACTATGGACCCACCTAACATCTTTACTACAACCTAGGGAAAGACCCTGAGCCAGAAATACCTAGCTCTGCTACTTCCAAATTATTTACTCACAGAAAGTCTGAGCTGATAAAAGTTTATTGTTTTCAGCTTCTAACTTTCAGGGTAATTTGTTATTCAGCAATATATACTTAATAAAATTTTGTTCAATCATCACTATTCTAACAGAATATAAATATACACATCAAAAACTGGTCACACCATATTCAAATAATGATAAAAAATACTTTCCCTTCTGTACATTTGACTTTGAAATATTTATAAAAAAGCAGAGAAGGAAAACTGATGAGTGAGCTTGAGGAAAATGAGTCAATCTTTCTAGGATCTCAGAAGAATAGAAGTCAAATAAATTATCAAAGTGAAATATTTGTTCACTTTTCCAAATGTTGCTAAACATCCTAATCAATTAAATTCTTTCTAATTCCAAAATATCACAGAGGCATAACTCTCTGATATTCCTCTATATGACAGTGAAAATAATAGAATTTAGTTCCTTCTTCTCTAAAATCTATGAGCCTTTTGGTTTTTCACATTTTACTTTCTTTTTGAATTTTGAAGAAAAGTTATTTCATACAGTTACATGACTTCATTAATCCCTTATATCCAACAGCACTTAAATATATTGTTTAATCTGAGGTGCCTGCATGGCTTCGTCGGTTAAGCATCTGTCTTTGTCTCAGGTCATGATCTCAGGGTCCTGGGATCAAACCACATGTCATCTGGCTCTGTTCAGTGAGGAGCCTGCTTCTTCCTCTCCCTCTGCCTGCCACTCCCCCTTCTTGCTCTCAATCTCTCTCTCTCTGTCAAATAAATAAATAAAATCTTTTAAAAATATATTGTTTAATCTATATTGATCTCATATAATCTAAGAAAATTTCCCAATTGTTTTTCAAAAAATCTTTTTAATCTTCTCTCCACAAACAAAATGATTCTTGAAGGACAATAGGTCTTGCTTTTCTTTTGTTGTTTTTCAGAGTGATTAGAAATACATTCTGCATATAGTAAGGACTTGATTAATAAATTTCGTAGGCTGATAGAAAAAAAAACAGTAGATTTTTGTTTATACTAATATTTATATAGTCAAAGTAAATTAGGACAGGTAAAATTATTCTGAGTGTCAAATAATAAACATACCAATATAATGATGCACCATAAATCTCTTGGTTATGAGCATAAGACCTTATACTACAGTATCAGTACCAATCTCCACCAAATTAAACTCATGATTAAATTTTATAGCTATAATGTAGAACCATTTGTCCTTTTAATAAGAAGAAATTCAAAGAATGTCTGATTTTATTTTATACTACTAAAAATATTGAATACCTAGCATGAGCAGGATTATAAGGCATCTTACTAACACTTCAATATTGAGCTTACCTGACCAGAGTTTCTGTAGGAGGCCTACAGTGTCCACATGAGGCCAGAGCTTCAGCTGCCCATTTAATCCACTGATGATTAGACCTTAAGTTTCCCAATTGGCCCATCCATTAGTTGACTTGAGACCATAAAGAGAAGAAAAGACTGATTTGACCAATTCATTCTTGTTTTGTAAATCTGAATTTGTTAAACAAGGGAATCATTTACACGAAATAGTTGTGATTGTCATGCTGGGCCATACACAAACTCATGAGAAAGATAGAAAGGAACTCTTCAAGCGAGATCACAATACAGCAGACTCAAGGAGAATAGATGAGAAGGGTCCTTGAGACCACTGAGAAGTGAAACCAGAAGTTTAGTTCTTGCTATCGTATTTCTGGTCCCATTTCACATAATATTTGACTGTACTTCCATACCTATTCCTCTGCATCTTTACACTAACTCTCACTCCCTTTTAAGCCTGAGCAACTCTGAGCAGTTTTTGTTCCTTGCTCCATCAAAAAAGTTGACTATAACATTCCTTTAGGCTAAATATAGAAGTGAATGGGAATATTATATCAGTGAAGTAGCACCAGTGAAAATACAGAGCTACTTGAAAGGAATAAAAATGAGATAAACCTTAATTTACTCCTCTTGTTTAAAGAAACTTTTTCCATGGCAATCTCATTTACCATCACAGATTCAACTACTAGAGAGAGAGATGACTCCCAAATCTAATCTTCAACCCAGATCCCTCCCCTGAGAAATTCAGATTGCCTCCTAGACCTATCTACCTAAATTTCTAATGACATTTTATACTCAACAAGTTAAAATTCAAGTCCATCATTTCCCCTTAGTTAATTTTGCTGCAGTATTTTCTGTCTTGAGTAACCACCATCTTCCTCAAGCTAAAACCAAATTCACCTTTGATATCTTTTATATCCTCATTTCACTATTCTCCCTGCCCCATATACTTATTTTCCAAGAGCTGACAATTGACCTGTTTAACATTTCTCAAATATACGTCTTCTTATTCATTTCTAGCATTACTGTGCTAAGTCATCATCCCCCCTCTAATGCAGCCAAAGCAGGTAAATATGCTCATGTACCTGTGCTTTGATACATAAGATCAGAAATCAAACTATTAGTCATGGAACCTTTTTCTCCTAAGTAAAAGTAAGGCTTGGAGGTTATCTAAGTGTCATTTTCTCCTCATTGCTGCTTCCAACCCATTTTCTTCTTCCTTACTTCTAAAATCACCCAGTATTTCCACCATGGTAAGTTTCATGTCATTATTTATTCATCTACTAATTCTCATTTTTACTATTAATTCATTTCTAAGCCTTTGCCTTGATTTCTCAGTGACTTTATTGTTTGCCCACTCAACACAATTTCTATCATATTTCTTGGTGATTTTAATGTTCACATAACAAAATCTTCCCAGCACCCAGGCATCAACTGTTATTGACTTCCTCTCCTTCAGTGATATTTTCCTCAGCCACATCTCAACATCACATCACCAAAAAAGGCATATCTTTCAATATCTGACTGTAAACAACCCATTACTTTATTATTATCTCTTCTTTTTCCATTCGCCCCATGTGGTATACAATTCTAAAAATCCTTTACCAAACCTGGGTCCTCCATTGATCCTAATATTCCATGCCTCTCATTCTCCTCAGTTTTCACTTTATGCAGTTTATATTTTACTGTATATCATTAGAACCACTTTCTTGCACATGTCCTAAATTCTTTGAACTTTCTCTCCTATCATCTCACTGGCCTTGAAAGGTCTCAAGCCCTGATGAAATTCAATTCTTTACATATTCTGTGCTATCCCCCAGGTATCTGAGTGTGGTAGTGGAAAAGCACACATCCATTAAGCTCAAGTGAGCCCCTGAGATTACATGGAAATTCATTTATTTTCCCTAGTTAATTCACTCTCCTACTCTCCCAGATAACTTTCATACTTTCTCCTGTTTCCTCAAACTTTCAACACATCCTCTCTGCTTGCCACTCTGCTAAGAGAACAGAAGCAATCAAACAAGAACTCCATTTGCACATCTACTAACCTGCCAATATCTGAACCTACACACTTTGTCTTTACTCCTTCTAGAATAAATAAAATATCAGTGCACTGCTTAAGGTAGCTCTTTCCACTTGTGCACTGGAGCTTCACTCACAGTCTCTACTCAAGAATATCATCCTATGAAAATTCTCTTTCTCTCCTGCCTTGTCAACTTCTTTTTCTCTACTGGGTAATTCTAACAGGCTATAAATATGCTGTAACATACCCCAAACAACTCTCCTTTGGGTCACACATCGCTTTACAGCTTGCTATTGCCCCATGCTTTTATTCTTCTATACTGTCAGGCTTTTCAAAAGAGTGGTTTATCATCTCTAGCTCCAATTTCTCTTCCTATTTTCTCTTCAACCTATTACAGTAAGGTTTACACCACTACCAGTTCTCCATTTAAATGTCATCAATGAACTGTACATTGAGAAATCTAGTCATGAATTTTCAGTTCTTATTTTACATGAACTATTTGCAGTATTTATACTCTCACCTTCTTGAAATATTTTCTTTCTTGTTTTTAGGTACTCCAGATTGTCTTCATTTGCTTTATAGCTTTTCAGACCACTTTGTTGATTCTCATCTACCTTATTCTCCAAACATCCTACTGTCATCATCAATTTCTAAACACTGAAGTTCCCAAGAATTAGTTTTTAGACCTCTTCTCTATCTATAATTACTCTCCAAAGTAAGATGTCATCCAATATCAAAACTTTACATATACCTTTATATGCTGATGATCCCTCAATCTATATCTCCTTAAATCTTACATCCTTAAATCTGGGCCTAACTTATCACTGATTTGCTCAAAATATTCATAGTTATCCATTTGGCATCCCAAACCCAAAATCATACACCCACGACTCCCCTAAAAATACTTTTCTACTTGAATTCTTCCCCACATTAAATAATAATTTCATATCCTGTTTCTTAGTTGAAAATATTGGAAATATTTATTATCTTCTCTCATTCTCTCATATATATCCAAGCTATCTACAAATTCTGCTAGTGAAAACCCCAAAATACATTTGAAATTTGATCTGATGGTGTTCTTTGCTTTTCCTTTGCTACCCACAATTTATTCTCCACTGCTTAGCCAGAAACAACCCTTGAAAAATTAAATTATAACATAATTCTGCCCCAAATCTTTTGACGGCTTCTCACTTTACTAGAAGTTAAACTGGAAGCTCCACAGTGGCCTACAAGGCCCACCATGATTAATGCTGCCTTCTTCTGGAGTGCCTTAGTGCTCAGTCAGTTAAGCTTCTGCCTTTGGTTCGGTCATTATCCCAAAGTCCTGGGATGGAGCCCAGCATTGCATTAGGCTCCTTGCTCACAGGGAGCCTGCTTCTCCCTCTCCCTCTGCCTGATGCTCCCTCCTGCTTGTGCTCTCTCTCTGTCAAATAAATAAATAAAATCTTTTTTTAAAAAAATGCTGCCTTTTTCTATGACCACTCTAAGTCATATTACTGTCCAACCTATGACCTCTCTGACTTCTGAATACACCACACATACATTTGCTGTTCCTCTGCCCATATAGCACTTCCTTCAGATATATACACTCTTCCCTCACTCTCTTTCTTATAGTCTCTGCTCAAATATCTATAGATAGGACACTCCTTGGCCACTTACCTAAAACAGCAAACTTTGCTGTAGGCATAACTCATATCACTTATTTTTCTTTATTTCTCTCCATAGAACTTATCAGAATCTGAATATTATGTTTTTTGATCATTTCTATCTCCTTCAAATCAAATACTATTTTAAGAGGACAGGAAATTTATTTGGTAATGGATGTTTTTAATATCTACCTTTAATACCTATTATAGCATCTCACATATTAAGCAATGAATATTTATTGAATTGAATGATGAGTGAATAAATGGATTCAAGAGAAGCACAATTCAATTCAAATATAGGTATCTGAAAGAAATTTTGCCAGTGGACTTGATAACATTTTAATGCAGTAACATCTTCAAAATTTATGTAAAGTAAATACAATGAAAGCTTTCATTCAATTTCTTATGAAGTCTTTCAACATGGACCAACAGCTTAAGTAAAAATAATTTTACAATAAGATAATAAAAAGTAACCTACATACACAGTTTTACTATGTATTAATCTGGTTTAATTTAAAGACTAATTTTGAGTTTCTCAATAAATAAAGGGAAATCCTTCAGGATCACAATTTCTTCTAAAAATTTGGGAGAAGTGTTGGTCAGCAATGAGATTGAAGATACAGTTTTTTTCTGATAGAGACATAGGGAGTTAACAATCTGCTGTACACATCAGCCAGGTACAAAATAGGTTTGCTCTCCTCTTGTGAAAGTTGAGAAAGCTTAAAAGATTCAATATATAAATAAAAGACCAAACCATTTTTGCCCAGATTTGATTCAAGGGAACATCTGTACATAAGGCCAAAGTCCCCCAAACAACTATTATGGTTCTACTTCAGTACAAATGGATTTTCTAGTCCTTAAAATTCCACATTATGAAAAAACACTAAGGTTTTAACATGAAAAAATAATTTTAGATCAGGTACTACTATATAATGTTATTGTATAGAACTTAATTGATCATTAAAAAAATGAAAAATGAAAAAATGACCTTAACATGTGACCCATGTTAAAATGTTTGCAAAATAAGCCTTTCTTTGATTTGCTTTGCTGCTAAGATTAGCTATGAAATTAGTAAAAGATGGTGAATGCCTATCAAGTAGTATGAGAAGAAATTGGGCAAGTTAAACTATTCTTTCTACTGGTAATTTCTACCAGAACAATCTCTTTAAGAGCTTTCCTTACTCTGGCAAAGAAAGCCATATCACTGTACATAGACACTCCAGCACGTATAAATGATATAATAAGCAAATAAAATTTGTATCTATAAACTAGGCTAAATAAGCTCATATTAAAATAAACAAAGAAAAGTGCAAGTATGACTTTATTATTTTACCTTGAGTTAGTAATTAAATATAAATTAACCTCCATAGAGTGTTTCCTAAATACCTGGTATTGTGTCAAATGGTTTTCAAAAGAAATTCTCTTTTAGTCTAACAAAAGAACCCATTGACAGGTAAGATTATGGAGGCTTGTAGATTTTATGTAAATTTCCCAGATTACAGAGTTAATAAATGGAGAAGCTAGTGCCTGAACTCATGACAGCCTCTAGAACTGGGGCTTTTAAGCAAGGCAGTGTGCAATCTCCACCCTGAGGTGATTGTGTATGTGGATATCCTCATAGCAATTAAGTAAAACTGTAAGAAAGAAAGAAAGAAAAAAAGCAATCCAAAAGCTATGAGGAAATTGTATCATATCCTAAATATAATGAGAGAAATCAAGATGAAAGCTCAAGGCAGGCTTAGAGGTAGCAATGGTTAAATAATGTCCTCTGAAGGGCAGTGGTTGTGATGATTTATTAGTTCTGACACTGTCCCTTATTCCAGAGATGGACAAGAAAACCTATTTTGGGGAACAAAGAAGAAAAACAATAAAAGAGAAAGTCCATGTGGAAACAAAGAAGAAAAACAATAGGGAAAGAGGTCTTAGAGATGGCTTCTCTGAGGAATTGATCCTTGAAGGTTAAGCATTTCTAGCAAGTCAAGAAAGGAAGGACGTTTCAAAAAAAGAAGAAAACAGGTAAACACAGGGCTTGATGAAAGAAAAAACCCAGCAACTTCAGGGAACAATTAGTAGGGATGTCTCCCAAGGGAAGGATTTCTTGAGGGAAGTAATACCAGATAGGAGGCTACTTGAGCTGCTAAAAATGCTTCCACATTTGTAAACATACATTTGTAAATTAATCTCTGTAGATAACACGTTGTGTATACTTAACCCTAGATTTAAAGTAGAAAAATTCTAAAATCTGTCTAAAGGACAGAGAAGTCTCCAAGCAAACCACCTGACCCTGGATAGGTTGTGGGAGAACTTAAAAGTGATTCATTTGATTGAAATGATGAAGATAAAAACAGAACTGGAAAAAGCAGAAAAAAAGTGAATAAGAGAAAAATGATAATGATAACTAGAAGGCCTATCATTTTTTGGCCTAAAGGAGAACAGCATAATTAAAAGAGAGTTGGAATTAAGAAAAGTTTTTTTTTTGTTTTTGTTTTTTTTTTCATTTTTATGAGATTTGGATAAAAGCAAATTATTCCATCTGATGACAGATTTTTTTTTAAATCATGAATTGTAGTCAGTCTTTTCTAACCTGAAATCTCCAAGTCTTTCGAAATTCACCATTAATTGCTGACTATAATTTATACACCAGTATATTAGCTAATGCTATGAAACTGTCATGACATAGGGGCACCAGCATATATGAGGCTAGAGCCTCAGTGATGTGGGCTAATGGAGAAGAGCAAATAACCAGAACTAGAAAAGTATTTACCAATCTAACAGGTTTTTGCTCACAAAAAGATAGCTTTCTATGTCAAAATCTGGCTTCATTTGAGCTAATATGAAGAATATTCAAGGCTTCCAATCTATTGCTATGAGAATAATGGCAAGACTTTCCATTCTATTCTATTAAGTGTAGCACATGGACTGAACAATTATGGTCTCATGGACAGAAGGAAAGCATTTGTTATCTGGGGAGAACTGGACCTATGAACTGGACCTATATCAGTGCTGCTGTTTCCAATATATCTACTGATTATATCAAGATTCCTTGCCCTGTTTAGATTGACCTAAAGAAACAGGTAAAATTGAGCATACAGAGTACAGAAAACTCTGAACACAATTAAAGCAGTATCTGTCAACAGTTAGTTACTTCTTGTTTTTTTCCTTGTTAGTTTTTACTCTATTGCTATCTTTCGGAACATTATTACTAGTTTCTGCAGCTAAATGGCAAGTTTTCAAGAAAGAAAACCTCCACTCATAGTTTATCTTATTCATTCCACAACACCTAACCCTTAATTGGTGCTCAACTTATATAGATTCACTCTATAAACATAAAGACTCTAAAGGTATGAAGTAAGAAAGATTAAAGAGCAACACTGGCAAGGTGGTAGGATAGGAAGCGCCAGGCCCTCCCTCCTCTCATAGAATCACTTGTTCACCAACAATACCTGGACCAATTCTTTCTATGAGAAATCCAGAAACCAGTTAAGAGCCCCCTAAACTCCAAGTAAATGTAAAACTAGCTACATTGAAGCTGGTAGGATCATCTTTGGTCCACACTCTCTCTCTCTCTTTTTCTTGTTAAGATTTTATTTTTAAGTAATCTCCATGCTCAGTGTGGGGCTCGAACTCACAACCTCAAGATCAAGAGTCACATGTTCTACCAACTGAGCCAGCTAGGTGCCTCCGGGACTCTCTCACCATAGTCTCTCCACACAACAGAATGGCATGAAATCAGGAGGAAACTCCAAGCTCCTAGCTTCTCTGAAGGAAAGAAAAGACTAGAATGTACATCCAACTTTCTGACTGGAGAGAGAGGGATGCCTAAAGGATTGTCTTCTTTCTCACTGTGTCAGAGTGATGTCAGGGCCCAGCATAACCTATATGTCTGGGGGGCCACTGAGAACAATAACAACAAAATACTGGGTAGCATTTTGCTGCTCTGGAGGAACCATGCTAGAACAAATAAAGGCTGTTCCTCTGGGAAAAGAGATGAGGGGAGCATGTGTGCAGAGTTGCAAGCCTGAGGGACCAGTTTCTGTCTAGTCCAACTTGGGGAACTGATGTGGCCTGACATCTTAATGCCTAGAGACTGTTGAGAACAAAAGAGACAGGTGTCATATTGCTGCTTCAATGACCTGTGGTATAGCAGGCAGACACCAGAGGGAGCAAGAGATTACAAACTCCTGAAGAAAAATAACCCAGCATATCCCTTTAATTAGGAATCTAAACAAAGGACTTGTTTGTGTACATTCATAATTAGAGACACATTCACAGAAAAGGTCTGGGAGGCCCCAAGAATCTCTAGCTGGACTAAGGAAGGTCTTGCCCTGTAAGTAGCCAATCCATAAAGGCCACAAAAGGTAACTGCTTTTTCAAATGCATGCATACCAACACAAAATTACAAGGAACATGACAAAACAAAGAAACATTCCTTTGTTCCAATCAAAGGAACAAAATTTCTAGAAACTGACATCAAAGAAACAAAGTTATATGAATTACCTGACAAAAACTCCAACTCTCCAAATAACTGCTATAAAAACAGTCAAGCTAAGAAAAATGATTTGTGAACAAAATGAAAATTTCAACAGAGACAGAAAATATGAAAAAGAACAAAAAAATTGGAGCTGAAGAATACAATAACTAAATTGAAAAATTTGCTCAATGAAATGGTATATTCCAAGTGTTTGAGGAAAAAAAAAAACTGCCAACTGAGAGTACTGTATCCAGCATAAATGTCTTCCAAAAATGAAGGATAAATTTTCCCAGATGAACAAAAATCTATGGAGTTTATCACCATTAGGACTGCCTTACAGGAAATGTTAAAGGGAGTCCTTCAAGATGAAATGAAAAGATGCTAAACAGCAACACAAAAGCATATGAAAGCATAATGTTTACTGTTAAAGGTGAATATATAGGCAAATAAATACAGATATAGCAATACTGTTACAGTGGTTGATAAACCACCTTTCGGTATAGAAATTAAAAGAAAAAGTATAAAAAATAACTATAACTATACAAATATGCTAACAGTTAGACAATATAAAAAAGATGTAACTTGTGAGATGAATAACATAACGTGGAGGGAGACAAAAATGTAGAGGTTTGTATTTAATTGAAGTTATGTTGCTACCATAAAATGACTGTAAAAACTAAGAGGTACTTTTTGTAAGTCTGATAGTAGCCACAAAGAAAATATCTACAGAACTAAACAAAGGGAAAAGAGAAAGGAATCAAATCATGTCACTAAAATAAGCAACAAAACATAAAAGAAAACAGCATGAAAAGAAAAGATGAACAAAAGACCTAAAAGACAGAAAACAATGAACAAATGGCAATAGTACATTTCTCTCAGCAATAATTATTTTAAATCTCAATATATTAAACTCTCTCATCAAAAATTATAGAGTGATTGAAGGTATAAAAAATAAATAAAATTCTATTATATGATGTTTCCAAGATACTCATTTTAGATTTAAGGAAACACATCAGCTAAAAGTGATTGAATGGAAAAAGATATTCCATGTAAGTAGCAACCAAAGGAGAGCAAAGATGACTGTATTTAGACAAAATAGAATTTCTAAGTCAAAAACTATAAAAAGAGATAAGAAAAGACATTGTATAATGATAAAAGAGTCAATTAATCAGGATGATATAACAAAACTATAAGTATATATGCACCCAACATCAGAGCACTTTATTACATGGAGCAAACACTGACAGACTAAAGGGAGAAATAGATACCAACACAATAGTAGTAGGAGATTTTAATACTCCACTTTCAATAATAGATAGAACATTCAGATAGTATATAAATAAGGAAACAGAGGATATGAGAAACATTATAAGCCAAATGAACCTAACAGACATATATAGGATGATCCACATAACAGCAGCAGAATACATATTCTTTTAAAGTGCACATGGAATATTATTCAGGATAGATGCTATGTTAGGCTGTAGGACAAGTCTTAACAACTTTAACAAGACTGAAATCATACCAAGTATCTTTTCTCACTACAATAGAATAAAACTATAAATCAAAAACAGAAGAAAAACTGGAAAATTCAAAAAGATGTGATAATTAAATAGCACACTCTTGAACAACCCATGCATCAAAGAAGAAATGAAAGGGAAATTAGAAAATATATTGAGACAAATTAAAACACAGCATAACAAAACTTATGGCATTCAGCAAAAGAAGTTTAAGAAGGAAGTTTACAGCAATAAATACCTACATTACAAAAAAAAAAAAAAAAACAACTTCAAACAACCTAACTTTACACCTCAAATGACTATATAAAAAGAAGAAACCAGGCTCATACTTAGCAGAAAGATGGAAACAATAAAGATTAAAGCAGAAACAGGTGCACCTGGGAGGCTCAATAGTTGAGCATCTGCCTTCAGTTCAGGGAGCCTGCTTCTCCCTCTGCCTATGTCTCTGCATCAATCTCTATGTCTTTCAGGAATAAATAAATAAAATATTAAAAAGAAAGATTAAAGCAGAAACAAACAGAGAACAAAAAAAAGTAAAAATAAAAAAAACTGCTGATCTTCTTGAAAGATCAACAAAATTAACAAACTTTAGCTAGACTAAGAAAAAAGGGAGAAAACTAAAAAATAATCAGAAATGGAAGAAGACACATTACAACTAATGCTACAGAAATAGAAAGTAGTATAAGAGACTATTATCAGCAGTTTTATGCCAATAAACTAGATAACCTAAAAGAATGGACAAATTCCTAAAAATATATAACTTACCAAGACTGTGTCTTGCAAATTAGAAAATCTGAACAGGTCTGTAACTAGTATGGAAACTGAACTAGTAATCAAGAATCTCCCAAAAAAGAAAAGCCTAGGACCACATGGCTTTACTCATGAATTCTACCAAACATCTAGAAGAATTAATGCCAATCCCCAAACTATTCCCAAAAAATAGAAGAGGAGGAAATACCTCTAAACTCATTTTACAAGACCAACATTACCATGATATCAAAGCTATAAAAAGACACTTCAACAAAAGAAAGCTACAGACTAATATCCCTAATGAAGAGAGATGCAAAAATCTCAACAAAATACTAGCAAACCAAATTCAACAATACATTAATATTATATAACATGACCATGTGGGATTTATCCCTCAGCTGCAAAGACAATTCAGCATATGAAAATCAATTAATGTGGTAAGCCACATTAACAGTCAGAGGATAAAAATCACATGATCATCTCAATAGATGTGGAAAAATGATTTGACAAAATTCAACACACAGGAGCACCTGAGTGGCCTCATTGGTGAACTTTCCCACTCTTGATTTCAGCTCAGGTCATTATCTCAGGGTTGTGAGATTAGCCCCAATTCAGGCTCTGTCCTGAGTGTGGACCCTGCTTAAGATTCTCTCTCTCCCTCTCCATCTCCCTCTTCCCCTCCTCCTGCTTCTAAAAAAGTAAAAAAAAAAAAAAAAAAAAAAAAAAATTAAAAACTCAACACCTATTCAAAATAAAAATATTCAATAAATTAGGAAAACAAATTACTTCTACATAGTAAAGGACATATACAAAAACCCCACAGTGAATATCATACTCAATGTTGAAAAACTGGAAGTGTTCCTCTAAGATCAGGAACAATCTAAGGATGCCTCTCATCATTTTGATTTAATATAGTACTGAAAATTCTAACCAGAGCAACTAGTCAGGAAAAAGAAAGAAAAGGCAACCTAATCAGAAAAGAAGTATAGTCATCTCTCTTCACAGATGACATGATCAAATATGTATAAAACCCTAAAGATTCCACTAATTGTTAGAATTAATAAATAAATTCAGTAAAGTTGCAGGATATAAAATCAACATACAAAAACAAATTATATTTCCATACACTAACCACAAACAATCCAAAAGGAATTAAGAAAAACAATAACATCAAAAAGAATGAAATACTTAATAAAGGAGGCAAAGGATTTATACACTGAAAACTAGAAAACAATGCTATAAGAAGTTAAAATACACATAATAGAAAGACATCTTTATCCATCAATTGGAAGACTTACTATTATTTAAAGGCCTACACTATCTAAAACAATCTACAGACTCAATGCGATACTTATCAAATCTCAATGGCATTTTTTACAGAAGTAGGAAAAGTAGTACTAAAATTCATATGGAAGACCCAAAAGTCAAAAGACCCAGACTAAAGATCCAAAAGAGAGACAAGACAACCTTGAGAAAGAACTGAGCTGAAGGCCTCATACTCCCTGATTTCAAAATATGTTATAAAGCTATTATAATCAAAACGGTATGGTACTGGAATAAAGATGGACATACAGACCAATAGGACAGAATGGAGAACCCAGTAATAACCCCATACATACACAGGTAACTGATCTTTAACAAAGGTGCCAAGAATACTAATGGGAAAAGGATAATCTCTTTAACAAATAGTGTTGGGGAAGTTGGATATCCACACATAAATCAATGAAATTAGACCCTTACATCCTCCCAAAAAATCAACTCAAAATGAATTAAAAACTTAAGCATGATACCTGAAACCATCAAATTAGAAGAAAAATAGGAGGAAAACTTCATGACAATGATTTTGGCAACGATTTCTTGGATATGACACCAAAAAGCACAAACATCAAAAACAAAAATAGACAAATAGGACTATATTAAACTAAAACAAAAAACAACTTCTGCTCAGCAAAAGAATCAACAGAGTGAAAAGGCAACCTATGAAATGGGAGAAAATACTGATAAAGAATTGATAT
This sequence comes from Canis lupus baileyi, assembly GCF_048164855.1. Classification (NCBI taxonomy): domain Eukaryota; kingdom Metazoa; phylum Chordata; class Mammalia; order Carnivora; family Canidae; genus Canis; species Canis lupus. The sequence continues at coordinate 16,778,979 of NC_132851.1, forward strand.
TAAAAATATATAAGGAATTCCTGTAACTCAGTAGAAAATAAAACAATCTGATTTTAAAATGGGCAAAGGATTTGAATAGACATTTCTTCAAAAAAGATATGCAAATGGCCAACAGGTATATGAAATGATGTTCAAAATCACTAACTATCAAGGAAATACAAATCATAAACACAATGAGATATCACTGTGCATGCTGGGATGGCTATTTAAAAAAAAACAAAAACAGAAAATAAGTGTTGGTGAAGATGTGGAGAAACTGGAAGTTTTACACATTGTTGATGGAAATTAAAATAATGCAGCCACTGTGAAAAATAATATGGAGGTTCCTAAAATATTGCAAATATGACTACTATATGATCCAGCAATCCTACTTCTTAGTACTTATCCAAAATATTTGAAATCAGAATCTCAAAGATATATTTGCACTAGCATATGTATTGCAGCATAATTCACAGTAGCCAAGAGGTGTAAAGAACCATAAATGTCTATGAACAGATGACTGGATAAAGAAAATGTGGTATATATGCATACAATGGAATGTTATTCAGCCATTTAAATAAGTAAATCCTATCATGTGGTACAACACTGATGAACCTTGAGGGTGTTATAATAAGTAAAATAAACTAGTCACAGAAGAACAAATACTTCATGATCCTGCTCATACAAAGTATTTAAAGTAGTCAAACTCATTTAACCAGAAAGGTAGTTGCCAGGAGCTTTAAGGAGGGGAAAATGGTGAGTTACTGTTTAATGGGTATAAAGTTTCAGTCATGCAAGGTGAAAAAGCTCTAAAGATTCATTGTACAACATAGTGCTTATAGTTTATAATATTGTAATATACTCTTAAAATGTATTAAGATATATCTCCCCTTACCACAATTGTTTAAAAAAAGACAAAGATTTAAAATCATGATGGGAATTAGTAGCATAAATACAGATTCACAGATTGGAACTCTAAGAAGAGAGGACTCTCCTAAAATTAAATGAAATTAAGACAAACCATAAACTATATAAAATTTGTAATTATGCTCAGCAACTAGATATCTGAAAATGCAGTTTGGGTGAAAAACATATATAAGTTCAAGAATTATTTCAACAAATGAGCAGAAAATAACCTCAGATGAAATTAGTTGAAATTACAAACTTTTTCCCTAAACATCTAAAGTTGACATCACAAAGAATAACATGCTCCTAAAAACAACAACAACAACAAAAACTCCTGATGAACTTGACCTCTGTGTAGTTCAGTCATTTTTATTGCAAGGCCACTCAGACAAGTAAAAGAGAAAGCCAGGAAAAAATAATACTGACACAGAGATGAAGTAAGGAAGGAAACTTTCCGGCACTTGAAAAGTTTTATGCTCCAAAGTACTGATGACACAGCAGGAATTAAGCCTTTATCCCTGAAGCCAGGTCTGGTTAATATTTCATGAAGTCACCTCTCTTCAGAAGCAACCAAATTAATTCAGTGGCTACATTGAGATCTGAGAGCACACAGCTTCCTCACATACACACTTTACAGAGGGCCAGCTTCCTGTGAAAGCTGCTGGAGCTCTGTCAACACAAGGGAGTCGCCCAGTGGAAGATCCTGTAATGCCATGCTGGTAGCAAACAAAAGCAGGGAACATACTTTGTAGAACAGCCCCAGGAAAACTAATACAACCAACATACGCTCCAGAATCCTGTCAATCACTGAATTTCAACATCTATCTATCTGTATCTATCTATCTATCTATCTATCTATCTATCTATCTATCATCTGTCTATCTATCATCTATTTCCAGCAGATCTCCTTTCCAAATGAAATAGTATTTGGAAATCCAATATATATAAAACGGGAAAAAGTAGATTTAATATGATTGAAATGGGATGAGAAATCAGAGCTCTGATTACCCTCCTTGGTCTCCCTGTACCCACTGTGCCTCTTACATTTTTGTTGAACTCCAGGGCTTATCAGAACACAGTTTGAAAAAAGAATAAACTACTTCTATGAAGCTTTCAGTTTTCTTTCTTTCTTTTTGATTGAGAATAAAGATTGCTAAGTATTTTCATATAAACAAAACAAAGAATAGAGAAATATTCACCAATAATTTTTTTAAGCAATGATATCACTCCTAGTTGTTAATCAACTTGGTAGGTAGCTGACCCAGAGAAACTGGAATACAACAGGAAAATTGATTTAGCTCTTTAAATTTATTGAAGAAATATTTAATAGCATCTCTGATCCACCAGGCACGGACAGGTCTGAGGGATATAAAGACAACTTGTAGGGCACAGAGTTCAAAAACTTGTGTACAAAATTGGGCCACATTTATTTGATACTACTCCATACATCTCTACATTTTGGGACCTGCCAGCTTGATTGGCAGGATCCCACTCTGTTCAAGGGCACTTCCCAAATACTTCTGGAAATCCCTCAGGATGCTTTCACATGTCCACCAAGCATATCTGGTTATTTCTTCCTGCCAGTAGACTGGGAACACATATACACTGCTCAACACTCTAAGTCACAAAAATGGCAACTTCAATAATCCTCTGAAAATGCTTACCCCTCTATCTGCCTGAACTCAAGCACAGCCTATGATGCTGCTGAGAAAAGGAGAAATCTTTCATGGACAGGTCACCCATTCTCTTTGCCCAATATATCCTCAGAAACATGAGTTGAATCTGATTTATAGGTTCAACTATAAATTGAACCTAGAAGTGGCTTTGTAAGGACCCTGTATTTTGAAGGTAGAAGTGGGTTTTCAGAACACCCTATCTAAATAGCTGGGCATTAAGTTTATAGACAGTACAGAAACATTTTAGTCCTAGAATATTAGCCTTCTCACTTAACAGGGGGAGAAAATCATATGGAAAATTTTTCAGTGAGGTTATCATCTGCTGTCTAATTAGAAAAGGTACTCAAGACAAGTACATTAGGAATTCCCAATGCTTCTTTTAGGGTAGGCAGTTACTATTTACAGATTTATACAAAATCCTAGAACTACTTGGAAAGTTGTCAAAATGTCTACCCAAGCTCTCCAAAATCACTTTATACTCAAAAAGTGAAGGCTTATTCCACTTTTTTAGTATAATAAAAGTGCATATTTTTCTTTTAATTGTATTTCTTCCTGTAAAAATATTCAGTCAATGTATTCTTAAATGTAGCCATATACTCAGAATCAGAGTATAGAAAAACTATATGAGTCACAGGGTCTAGTCTCAAGAGCTAGAAATTTCATGAAAGAGGAAAATGTGAATTCATCTATATAGAGTAAATAACAAAAGCAAAATTACATGATCGATTAATTATATTTCCTTGCTACTATAATGCCAGTAAGGGTGTGTTAGGATGGATGGCAAGTGTGGCTGTAGAGGTAGATAGAATTTGTTCAGCAACAATCAAGAGGGAAGATGAAGGAAGAAAGAATTTAGTATTGTTTTAAACAATTATGAAGTAGGATCAAGAGGCTAAGAATGTCATTCTAAGTGCAAAGAATGCCTGCAAAAGAGGAAACACAGCATTATTATGAAATGCATGAAAAAGAAAAAAAAATAAAATTCTGGGTGACTGGCTCAAGCACTATTTAAGACGAAGTACAACAGAAAAATGAGAGGATTTAAGTCTGCAGATAGTATAATTGGGTACGAATCTTATATTTGATGATGAAGAGGTTTATAAAATAATCTAAAAAATGACTGAAAAAGATTATTCCTCTTATGCTGACATACAAGTAAAATGATATCATGATATTCTACTAAATAAATCATAACTCTAGGGGTGCCTGGGTAGTTTAGTTGGTTAGGTGTCTGACTCTTGATTTTGGCTGAGGTCATGATTTCAGGGTAGTGAGACTGAGCCCGGCATCAGGCTCCACACTCAGTGGGGGGTCTGTTTGAGATTCTCTCTCTCCCTCTCTCTTTGCCCCTCCTTCTGCTTGCTCTCTCTTCTCTCTAATAATTCAGTAAGTAAATAAATAAATAAATAAATAAATATTTTTTAAAGATAATTCTTTGTCAACTTGGAAAGAAAATTATAAAAGAACTGAAATTGTTTAGTAAGGTTTAAAGAAAAGATATTTTAAATGCATGTTGGGCTTCAAAGAAACAAGAGACAACAGTAGCAAAGACATGCATTTTAATGACCAAATGAGCCAGGAGCTAAATATAGTAAATTTTGACATTACGAAACCTATGAGTGAAAAGTGAATAACTAAAAACTGAAGAATTCAACTTTTTAGAATGACTTAATTTGAAAAAAAATTAAATTGCAATTATAAAATATGTAGGTCTTGAATATGAAAAACCTCTGCATAGCACATCTGAAAATATTTAGTCCCCATTAGGAATTGCAGGTCTAGATATTTTTTTTCTTTCACAGGCTTACAGATATTAACATTTTTAATATACAATTGATAAATGTTTTAAAATACTTATGAAGTAGGGACGCCCGGGTGGCTCAGTGGTTGAACATCTGCCTTCTGCTCAGGGCATGATTCTGGGTCTGGGGATCGAGTCCCATATTGGGCTCCCTGGGAGGAGCCTACTTCTCCCTCTGCTTATGTCTCTGCTTTTCTCTGTGTGTCTCTCATGAATAAATAAATAAAATCTTTTAAAAAATACTTATGAAGTGGATATTTCTGTCTAAACCTGTAGTGAAATTGCATGAATTAACAAAATATAGCAAGTAAAACTCAAATACAAAGAAATGTGATTTTACTTCTACTAAACCTCAGACTTGAGACACAAAGCTACTTTTTCTGAGAACACTTTTTCTTATATGTTCTAGAATCATTTCGAGCAAAGAAATAATAAGAATGCTATAGTTAAGGGAATTCAAAACATACTTGGAGGGACAGTTTATATAGAACAGAGAGCAGTGTAGAAGTACTAATCACGTAAGAGATAAGAAACATCTGATACTTCTTTGTGGTTTGGACTAGAGCCTCAGTTTGATGATCTGGAACAAATATCTATGTGTAGAGATATAGCTTCATCTATAGCACTAAAACTCCAGGTAATATTGTCCTCACTGGTGTGCTGTTATTGGTATATCATTAAGAGTAAGGACTTTAGCAACTGAATATAAGCTCATCCTTAAAATAAGAGCTCTAAAAGACAAGAATTTGTCTTTGTGTTTACTACATAGTATATGGAAGAGTGACTGGCATACAGTTGGTACTCAATAAATATTTGAATACATAATGCATGGAAATAGAAAATAATTTCTACCTAGGTCTCCTTCAATCCAAAAAAGTAAGCCTAAAAGCGACACTATATGTTATCCCTGGCTTTATCTATATTTTCTAACTTACTGTAATTATATTCTCAGTCTGAGTAATCTCGTAGAGAAAAGTTTCCAGTTTCATGACTGCTTCCTTTCATTTATTCTAAATGTTTATGTCTTATGCAAACTTTCCTGCAAAAATCTCAGGAGTGACACAGCAGGAAGGATTATCAGTGATCAGTTTCCCTATTTCTTTAAAATTCCTGGAGTTCTTTTCAATTTCTCCACTAACTTCTTGAATATTACCAAGGCTCACTAGGGATGCACTAACTCCCACTTTCCTCTGCATTAATTGGAACCAATTCTTTCCCAGGTAATTGTAATATACCCCACCTCAGGCCAAGTGAATCAGAACCCCTGGAGAAGACCCAAGTATTTCATTTTTTAAATTCCCCCCAGTGATTGCACTGCACATATAAGATTTAGAATTGCTACCCCTTTTGACTAGAGATTCTCAAAATTTAGTGTGCATATGAATTACCAGAACTCTTGTTAAACTTCAAATGCTCACCTGGTAGTTCTGAGTTAGGAATCTGAGATCCCTTTTTCCTCCCTATTGTGAGAGTCCAGAAAGGTAGTGACCAGTTCAGCATTTTTTTAAACCTTATATTCCTAACCCTGAACCCTCTTTGCTTCTTTTGTCTCAATAGACCCTAATGATCCTTCTGTTTTGGCATCTGGCTCTTGGAAAAATTACTTTCACCTTTCTGAGGGAAGGAACAAGATAGTATCGCCAGAAAAACTCTCCCAGAAGATGAGAGAAAATATTTTATCTGTAGCAAATACATAGAATAAAATTAAGACAGTTAAGTTTCCATGTTAAGGCAATCTCAAAGCCTTACCCAGCCACAGTTTGTAAATTTGTAGGTCCCATTTCTATATCCTATAAGATACAGTCATGAAAAGAATTTGTCACTGAAGAGAGAAAGAGAGAAGACACATAAGAATGAATAATGTAGGGGCACCTGGGTGGCTCAGTCAGTTAAGCATCTACTTTCAGCTTAAGTCCTGATCCTAGGGTCCTGGGATTGACCCCACATTGGGCTCCCTGCTCAGTGGAGGTCTGCTTTTCACTCTCCCTCTGTGCTCTCTTTCAGATAAATTCATTTTTAATCTCAAAAAAAGAATAATGTATTTTTTAAAGAAAATATAGCTCCTCTGATAAAAACATTCTTCTCTCTTGATCTCTGCATCTTTCTCCCACCACAGTCATTTTTAAAGTACCTTTATGATAATATTTCTCAGCTCCTAAGGCACTTTTTAAAAGTAGCAAAGCCAAAGCCCAACAAAATTAATTAAAATTTTATATAAAAAATAACAATAATAAAATGAAAATTAAAAAGTAGCAAAGCCAAGACCCCAACTAGAACAAATGATTCCGTCTCTTGAGATGAAGTGTGAACATCTGTGATTTTTTTAATTTTCCACTTATGCACACACAAATCATTGATACAGATGGAGAGAAAAGTTATGCTAAGGACTTTTGGGTGCCTACATTTTGAGGCCTCCAAAAGGAATTGCCAATAGAAACTAAAGAGTAAACAATGTTCAAAAGATTTTGAAAGAGACTTCAGAAGAGGACACCCGAGTGGGTCAGTGGTTGAGCTTCTGCCTTCGGCTCAGAGTCCTGGGATCAAGTCCCACATCAGGCTCCTTGTGTGGAGCCTGCTTCTCCCTCTGCCTGTGTCTCTACCTCTTTCTCTATCTGTTGTCTGTCATGAATAAATAAATAAAACTTTAAAAAAAAATAGGAAAGAGACTTCAGAAGAGTTTCTGGATATAAAGGCAACATTTTTTTGTAAAAAAAATAGGTCATTAACATTACTATTCAACAACTGTAACAGTAATTGCAAAATTTTGAAAAATAACATTAATAAAAACATGGAGGAGCACCTGGATGGCTAAGTGGGTTGAGTGTCTGGCTCTTGGTTCCAGCTAAGGTCATCATCTCAGGGTCATGAGATCAAGCCCAACATAGGGCTCTGTGCTCAGTAGGGTGTCTGCTCAAAATTCTCTCTGTCTCTCTGTCTCTCTGTCTCTCTCTCCCTTTGCTCTTGCTTCTGCTTATTCTCTCTCTCTCTCTCAAATAAATAAATAAATCTTTTAAAAAAATGGACAAGTTGTAGTATTATATAATGGAAATACAGTTTAGCATTATAAATAAATTATTGCTATATATATCAACATGGGTAAATCATAATTTGCAAAGTTTCATAATAAAGCATTCCAAATGACACTATTTATTAACATTTATAAGCAAATATAAACTTTATTAATACTCATGTGATAAAAAGTACGTAAGGGTCAATGAGAACTATATTGAATTCAAACGGCAACCCCAAGATAACTATTGCCTCTGGTAAGAGAGGGTAATGAAATAGGAGAGTAGGAAGAAAGGGAATTTTAACTAGCGTCTGTAATAGTTCCTTTAAAAAAAAATCCAAAGCAGGAAATCAAAACATTGCTCTTGCCATGAATATTTGTAACATTATTTTCTGTGCTTTCTGATATTCATGAGACATGTTATAATACATATTATATTTAAAGCAGTGGTGACAGATATACGAGAATAACGACAGTCACAGAGAATCCCAGAACACGAGTAAGGAAGTATTTTCAGCAAGAAATTATCTTAGTCCCTTCGGTCTGTTATAATAAAATATCATAGTATTTATACTACTTATAATTTATAATATATTTATAATAGTATTGTACTATTTCTCATTGTTTTGGAGGCTTGAAGTCCAAGATCAATTCACTAGCACATTTGGTATCTGAGAGAGCCCTCTATCCATAACTTCACTTGGTAAAAGGACAAGGAGTCTCTAAAGCCTTCTTTATAAGAGCATTAAGCCCATTCATGAAGGTTCCATCCTCATGACCTAAAGCCTCCCAAAGGTCCCACCTCTTAATACCATCACCTTGGGTGATTCAACGAAAGAATTTTGGCCCATGGACACAAACATTCAGTCCATAGCAGAAGGTCTATAGTGTCATGGAGGCCATTTGATTAAGTAGCTAAAAGCTCAATGATTCATTCATAGACATCTAAATTGAGTGGATAAAACTTTGGAAACTAGCATCAAATAGACATGAATTTGAATTTTTATTTGGTCACTCATTAGCTGTGTGGACATAGTCAACCTTAACTTCACCAAATCTCTGCATTTTCATCTGTAAATATTAGTAACAATAGTTTCTACTTAGGGGATTACTTTGAAGATCAAATGAGATAATGGATATAGAGAATTTATTTTGAATATTGGTGATATAGTAGCCTCTCTCAGGCTTCAGTTGGTTTAGTGAAATAACCTAACAAGAACAATAAATCCAATCCAATTGGGATCTGTGTATGCTTCCAAAGAATTTAAGTATCCTTAGGAAAGTGGAATATGAGAGGAAGACTTTGGAGTCAGACAAATGGGGCTTCATGTTCAGGCTCCTCCATCTAAGTTACTTAAATCTCTGTTTTCTGTCCAAGATTAAAAAGATGGAGATAAAACATTTTTCACAAATTTGTCTTAGGTTCTTAATGAGATAAAGTATGCAAGACTGACAATACCTACCATAAAATAGTTGCTCAATAAATGTCCATTGTCTTTGTAAAGACAAGAATAATAGGAAATGTGAGAATAAATCACCAGAATGGGTAATCAAAGTCAAAGTGGGTGGTACAGATAAGTGTTCCAGGAAGCAAGAGGGTGAATGTAAGGTTGACTCCCTTCTTTTAGAATAGGATTATTCCAAAGGTATAATGCTTCTCAAGTCTAGGCAAAATTGCTTGTTTAAGGAAGTGACAAAATAAAACTCTTTTTTTGTCTCTCAAAGAAGCTCTTGAATTTTTGGCTCATTACCTTTGAGAATCTTCTTCATCAATCTTCTGAAACAGGATCCCTTCAGGCTTCTTTCTCATATCTTATCTATTTCAACAAACTAGTTGTCTTATCTTTTCCTGTTTTAATCTGGAGATTTCCAGGCATATTTGCCTAAATTTTCACGCTTCATTTGTGAGGCAGTAAACTGTTGTTAAATAAAGCTTGGCTGCAGACCTTGCCTGGGTGCAAGATTAGTCTAGAGTCCTCCAAAAGAGCAGAGATAACCTCGGCAAGGGAGGCTTATCTGGCTTGTTTTTACAAATCAAAAACAAGTTGCTGAACAAGGGTTTATCTCAACCAGGGGAGCTACTTGAGCAATTCAGATAACTTCCTATTTGCCAACCAACTTTCTGTTATCAGGAAATGCTATACCAAGAGGCTGACTGTGTAAAATAAGAGGAAATTTTCAGCATGCATTTATATTCAAGCTAGAAAGATGATGTTGTTTAAAGTACAGACAAGTGTTGAAATGCTATTAAAAGTGTACAAAGTACCCAGCAGTCAAAAAGCCAGAGCAAGCTGTCACAGATAGGCTCATATATCAACAGCACTGTGACTTTTTGTTTGCTTTTATCACAACTTCGTGTATAAAGAGTCATTTACCTGACTGAGACTGAGGCAGTTGCCATGTCCCTCTTTCTCTGAAAAGGTGTATTTCAGAATCGTGTGCCTGACTGATGCTCTATATACAAGAATTTTCTATTTAGTAGTGTTCCCAGAAATCTCCAAGAAATTCACAAGATACATTTAGAACTCCTTAAGATCAAAAGCTTCCTGCAAAAATTGAGGGGGTGGAAAGGGACAGGAATCCTAAAGGCTTCAAAAGAAAGGAAAAAAGATGGCAATTTTCAGGAATGGAATTGATTACAAAAAACAAACATGGTTTATCTCATCAAAGAGGAAGGTGAATGGTGGATGGTGCTTCCTGGGCCATACTTTGGTGAGCAGGGGAATTACAAGGGAATAACACAAAGCGAGGGGAAGAATATTATATGGAGAGATAGAAATGTTGAATAAAGAAGGCTAAAGCCTGACTGGAAGCAAGCAGATGAAGTTGGGCAAAGCTATGCAGGAAGTTTAATAAAGTTGCCTCAGACTTGGCAAGTACTGAACAGCAGGCCTAATCTAGCATTTAATCGAGAATTCTAACTGTCACAGGAACAAGAAGTTGGAGGAAATGCTGAAAAGTAAAAATAAACAATAATGAGTCTTTTGTATGTGACAAACCACAGATAGACCAATTTTGCTTCTGCTGGGCTTTCATTATGCAAAGGGAATCAGTTCTATATGAAACAAGGCACTTTTTAAAAAATCAGTTGGCAGTAAATTTGGATAATAAAGATGAGCCTTGGATTTGAATACATTTATGAAAGAAGATTGACAAAATGTAGGAAAGGTGTAAAGGACCAAGGCAGAAAATAGCTAAATCATTTACTAAAAGAAAGTCTGAGAGAAAAGTGAAACTTTCAGACAAATGTAAATCTATATTTAGGAACTATGAGACTTAAAATAACTATGAATTTTTATCTGCAAAAAGTCATTCTAAGTCTCTTCAGTGGGATGTAAATTCTTAGTTTGAGTTCACTCCCAAAGCCAGGTGTAGTTCAACATCAGAGTACGAACCAGAAGGAAGAATGTATAACCTGAAACAAGTTACCTCATGCTCTGAGACTCAGCTTCACTTTTACTGTAAAATGGGAATGATATTGATCTCTTGAGGTTGTTGAGAAGATTAAACAAGAGTATTTATAAATATTTTGGCATTTCCTTGGCATATAGTAGATGCTTGATAAGTGGAGTCAGTCAATATTAATATTATCACCACTATCACCAGGATCTTAACTCATTTTGCCCCAAGACCTAAGATACAAGAAATTGTGCCTGAGTTTTAAGGGAGGACCTAAAAATAAAACAGAAATAAACGTTAATAAATTGTCTAAAGAAAAATGGCATGATTCCATGAAAACCAGCAGTGTCAATAGTATTAATGCTTACATGCCAGCAGGGTTCAGGTGTATGAAGCAAGAATAGTCTCAATCAGGGAAAAGTTGTTTAGGATGCCATGACACCAAGGTGACTGTAGGAAGTATCCAAACATGGCATTAAAAAATCGGTGACTTGCTTGCTGAGGTATTTCTTTTTCAGTTTTTTTAGTTCCTAAGTAATTCAAGAGAAAGTGTCAGTGTATGCTAAAACTTCTGCCTTTTTAACATCTCTCTAATACTTACTAATCTCCTTATTAACAAAGAAAGAAGAGAATTCAAGTCTAAAGTTCTTACAGTAAGAGTTTCTACCTAAAATTTATTGACATGATTTTTTTCACAGTATTTGTTCTGTAGCTGTTTTTTATTTATAACAATATGTTGTTATAAACCTTTCCAGTTAAGGTTGTGATAAAGAACTTTCCTTCAAAATACACCTATATGCATAAAAATATGTGTATGTAAAGAAGAATAGTGAGTAAACCATTGTTCATTCATTGTATGTTTTTGGTAAGTTTGCTTCAACTTTCTGTGCTTTACTTTTTTTTAATTTTATTTATTTATTCATGAGAGACAGAGAGAGAGAGAGAGAGAGAGAGAGGCAGAGACACAGGCAGAAGGAGAAGCAGGCTCCATACAGGGATCCTGATGTGGGACTCGATCCCGGAACCCCAGGATCAACCCTGGGCTGAAGGCACACGCTAAAAACTGCTGAACCACCCAGGGATCCCCTGTGCTTTACTTTCTTATTTATATTATGGACTAATAATTGCACTTACCTCATAGGGATTTAAAAGGGTTAATCAAGTAATGTATGTGAAGTGTTTTGTCTAGCACATAGTAATATATGCTTAATAAAAAATTGCTATGATTTTAGAGGAAGTCAATTACTGAGTTCAAAGTATGGTCCATCATCCTATGTAACCAATATTCACATTTAACCGTCTAGTTAATCCAAATGATCTACTAAAAAGGGAATGAGTTAATGCTATTATTAAATAAGTAGTACAAAACACATACATACATATAGCATACAGGGTTGTCAATTATTTCCCTTCCAATAATTGATAGACTTAAGAATCAAGCAGGGCCATCGAGTATATTAGAGAAGACTTACATATGATTGAATGATAACCAAATTAACAGCATGTATCCCAGACCACAAAATATGCTTCTGAATTCTCAGAAGTTAAATAAAAGCAAAGAGAAAAACGTAATTAAAAACTGCAGATAAAGGAAGGCAGAGAAAGAAAGTACCCTACCCAAAGCTTCCTTTTAGATTATTATTCCATTGAGAGTCTTTGGTTGCAAGGAACAGAAATGGACTCTGACTAACATAAGCAATTTTTTGAAAAGTAATTGAGGAAAGCTGAAGAACCAAGCTTGGGAATGTGTAGGACCAAAGGTGGCTCAAGACGTCTTGAAATGGAAATAGTATCAAATGAGAAAAAGGCCACTTAGGATGCTGCTATTTAGAGAGAACAGAATTCAAACCAATTCTTTTCTTTCAGTTAAAATTTATTTTGGTTAAATTTTCATATTCAGAAAGAAATAATTAGTTTAGCTCATGGCAGATATATTCTCCATACTTAGAGATGTCAAAAACCTTAAAAGAATCCCATCAGAATATATCCAACAGGGAAAAAATATTAATAAAAGAATTCAAAGTTCTAAATGGGAAAAATGGATACTAAACAGCCAAAGAAAACACATACCCAATACAAGAAAGATGAAGTCTATGTTAATGTTTTAATCCACAATAACTCTCAAGATTATCTTTCAAGTAGTCATAGTTTTTGCCTTACATTTAACCTCAAAACACAAATCAAAAAATGAGAGTGACATACAGAAAGAACACCTTCTCACCTTTGTTGGATATCTTTGTTTTGCTCCCAAAGATCACATTGATCTTTGCTACAGGAGGCTAACCTAGATGAACTGTATCAACAAGCTCCTTGCCTTCTGTAATCTATATAGAGTACCCAATGGAAGGAGATCGGATTTTGGAGAAGTCAGAAAGTTTGGAGTATTTATTCTCTTATCTTCCATCTGCACTGTGACACATAATCAATCCATTCTTCATCGTGTCTCTCCATCAAAATGTAAAGCTACTTGGAACTTCTGGGGAAGATGGCAGAGTAGAAGAACCCTAAAGTTACCTCTTCTCATGGATACAGCTAGATAACACACACCAGTGTAAATAACTGAGAACATAACTGAAAGACTGGCAGGACAAACTCCACAACTAAATGTAAAGAACAGACCAGATTGAAAAAAAAAAACATGGTAGGGAGCTAAAACCCATATGTCTGGCCATCAGAGGGAGAGAGTCAGGGGTGTGGGAGGGGTGAGAAACAGACTATCACACCAGAAAGACTACACAGGAAGATGAATCTCCATAGCATTTGGCTTTGAAAATCAGAGAGACCAAATTTCTTGAGTTCTTACAACCAGCCAGACATAAAGCCTAGAACTTTAAAAATCAGGGATCTTGGCTCTGGGAGAGCCCAGAATGTGATGGAAAGCTGTGTCCCTATCCTTAAAGAGAGCACAACAAACATCCAGTGGAGATACAACATAGAAGCAGCATTTGAAAAATGTCAGGGCATACAGGAGGGAGTTATTTACTAATCTCAGAGTCCCTGAAGAACTCTAGGAAGAACGGAGCTAGCAGCCACCATTTTCCTCCTCTACTCCTCAGCATAAACTCAGAGCCATCTGTAAGAACCAGACTGCACCAACATCCACTACCTAAGCCAGGCTTGCCTTATTCCCAGTGCTACAGGTCCCTACCACCATAAGACTTACACAAACCTTGCTAATACTACATATCCCAGCTGCATGCTTTGCAGGGCCTCAGTCCCAGCAAGGCGGCCAGTCACTTCCCATGGAGGATGCTTATACCTTATTAAAACTTTACCTTCCACTTGCACAGACTTCACAGGGCAACCTCAGGCCAGTTGAGTTCTCAACAGTGGCTGCACATCCCCAGTGGAAGAGGACAAGTGTCACTTTGTTAAAAGTTGTGCATCTCATCCACTGCTTTCAAGAGTAAGATATGTGGCTGACTTCCCTATCACAGAGAAAGAGACACAAAGAGCCAGGCAAAATAGAGACAGAAGAATATGTCCCAAATGAAAGAAGAGGACAAAAATCATTGCAAGAGACCCAAATGAAATGAAGATAAGTAATATGCCTGAAGGAAAATTTGAAGTAATGATCATAAAATACTCAATGAACTTGAGAAAGAATGGAGAGCCTTGGTGAGAACTTTAATACAGAAATAAAAAAGAACCACTAAAAGATAAAGATTACAATAATTGATATTAAAAATACACTAGATGGAATAAATAGCAGGCTAGAAGAAACAGGAGAATGATTAGCAACCTGGAGGACAGAGTAATGGAAAGTAATCAAATTGAACAGGTGAAAGAAAAAAAATATGCAAAATGGGAATTGACTTAGAGAACTCAGTGACTTCATCAAGCATAATAACATTTGCATTATAAGAATCTCAGGAGAAGAAGAGAGAGAAAAGAGGGTAGAAAATTTCTTCTAAGAAAAATAACTAAAAACTTCTGGAATTTGGGGACAGAAACATAAATTCAGATCTAGGAGGCACAGAGATTCTCCAATGAAATCAACCCAAGGAGGTTCCATGCAAAGACACAAATAATTAAAATGGCAAAAGGTAGTGATAAAGAATGATTTTAAAAGCCGCAACACAAAAGAAAAGAGATATATACAAGGGAAAACACATAAGACTATCTGAATTTTTCAATAGAAGCTTTGCAGGAAAGAAGTGAGTGACATGATATATTCAAAGTATAGAAAGGAGAAAGGGATAAAACTGGAGCCAAGAATACTCTATCTAGCAAGGCTATCATTCAGAATAGGAGAGGTAAAGAGTTTCCCAGACAAACAAAAGTTAAAGATTTCATGACCACAAAACCAGACCTACAAGAAATGTTAAAGAGGACCCTTTGAATGGAAAGAGAAGACAAGTAAGAATAAGAAAAGTATGAAGCACAAAAAGCAGTAAAATTAAGTTTATCTGTTAAAATCAATCAAGGGACTCCCAAAATAAAAGGAAATAAACTATGATATCATATACCTAAAACATGGAGAGGAGAGCAGTGAAGAATGGGTTCAAACTTAAGCAATCATCAACTTAAGATCAGCTACCTGCAGATGCTATATACAATCCTAATGGTAACCACAAATCAAAAACCAGTAATAGATACACAAAAAATAAAAATAAAGGAATCTAAGTATATTACTAAAAAGAGTCAATTTGTGGTGAGAGAAGAGAGCAAGGGAAGAAAGGAACAGAGAAGATTCACAAAAACCAACATAAGACAAGTGACAAAATGAAATAAATATATACCTATCAATAATTACTTTGAATGTAAATGAACTAAATGTTCCAATCAAGGACACAGGGTGGTAGAATGGAAAAACAAAAACAAGACCCATCTATTGGTTGCCTATAAGATACTCACTTCAGACCTAAAGACACATGCAGATTGAATGTGAGGGGATGGAGAAACATTTATCATGCAAATGAATGTGAAAAGAAAACTGGGGTAGCAATACTTGTATCAGAAAAAAATTTACTTTAAAACCAAGACTGTAACAAGAGACAAAGAAAGACTATATAATCATTAAGGGTACAATCCAACAAGAAGACATAACAATTGTAAATATATATGCACCCAACATATGAGTACCCAAATACACAAAACAGTTAATAACAAATATAAAGAAACTGAGATGCCTGGGTGGCTCAGTGGATGAGTGTCTGCCTTCAGCTCAGGGTGTGGTCTGGGGTCTGAGGATCAAGTCCTGCATCAGGATCCCTGAGAGGAGCATGGATCTCCTTCTGCCTATATCTCTGCGTCTCTTTCTGTGTTTCTCATGAATAAATAAATCTTTAAAAATAATATATATATGCATATATATTTATATAAAGAAACTAATAAATAGTGATACAGTAATAGTAGGGGACTTTAAGACCCCACTTACATCAATGGATAGATCATCTAAACAGAAAATCAACAAGGAAACAGTGGCTTTGAATGACACACTGGACCAGATGGATTTAGTAGATATTTCAGAACATTCCATCCTAAAACAGCTGAACATGCATTATTTTCAAGTGCACATGGAGCATTCTCCATAATAGATCACATATTAGGTCACAAAACAAGACTCAACAATTTCAAAATGATCAAAGCTATGCTACACATCTTTTTTGACCACAGTGCAATGAAACTAGAAACCAACAAGAAAAAATCTGGAATAAGACAGCTACATGGAGGTTAAATAGCATGCTACTAAATAATGAATGGGTCAACCAAGAAACCAAAGAAGAAATATATATATTATATATATATATATATATATATATATATATATATATATATATATATATATATAGAAAGAGGGAGAGAGAGAGAGAGAGAGAAATGAAAAGGAAAACACAACAACCCCAAATCTTTCAGAGCAGCCAAAGCAGTTCTAAGAAGGAAATTTATAGCAATATAGGTCTACCTCAAGAAGCAAAAAAAATCTCAAGTAAAAACCTAACCTTATTCTAAAGGAGCTACACAAAGAAGAACATAACAAAAGTCAAATCCAGAAGAAAAAAGGAAATGATAAAGATTAGAGCAGAAATAAATTTTATAGAAACTAAAACAATAACAAAATGGATCAATGAAACCAGGAACTCATTCTGTGAAAAGATCAACAAAACTGATAAACTTTTAGCCAGGCTCATAGAAAGAGAGAGAGAGAAAGACTCAAATAAACAAAATCAAAAATGAAAGAGGAGCAATAACAACTAATACCACAAAATACAATGAACTGTAAGAGAATATTAGGAAATATAATACACCAACAATTTGGACAACCTAGAAGAAATGGATGAATTTCTAGAAATATATAACCTACCAAAACTGAAACAAGAAGAAATAGAAGATTCAAACAGACCAATTAATAGCAATGAAATTGAATCAGTAATCAAAAAATCTCTCAAAAACAAAGCCCAGCACCAGAGGCTTCACAGGCAAATTTTACCACACATTTAAAGAAGAGTTAACATCTATTCTTTTCAGACTATCCCCAAAAAATAGAAGAGAAAATAAAACTTCCAAATTCATTCTATATGGCCAGCATTACCCTGATTCCAAAACCAGGTAAACACACACACACACACACACACAGAACTATAGGCCAATATCTCTGATGGACATAGATGGAGAAAGCCTCAACAAAATACTGGTAAAACAAATCCAATAAATACATGAAGAAAATCGTTCACCACAGTCAACTAGGATTTATTCCAGAGATGCAAGGATTAGTTCAATATTTGCAAGTCAATCAACATAATACATCACATTAATAAAAGAAAGATAAGAATCATATGATCATTTTGATAGATGCTTAAAAAAGCACTTGACAAAATACAATACCCATTCATGATAAAAATCCTCAACAAAGTAAGTTTAGAAGGAACATACCTCCATATAATAAAGGCTTTATATGAAAAACCCACAAAGAATATCATACCTCAATGGGGGGAAAACTGAGAGCTTTTCCCTAAAGATCAGGAATAAGACAAGGATGTCCACTCTCACCACTTTTATTCATCATAGCACTTGAAGTCATAGCCACAGAAATCAAGCAAGAAAGGAATAAAGAGCATACACATTGGTAAGAAAGAAGTAAAACTTTCACTATTTGCAGATGACATGATACTATATATAGAAAACCTATGCCACTCCACCAAAAAACTACTGAAACTGATTAATGAATTCAGTAAGATCAAAGAATACAAAAGCAATGTATAGAAATTTGTTGCATTTCTATATACTAATAATTAAGCAGCAGAAAGAAAAATTAAGAAAATAATCCCATTTACAATTTTACCAAAAATAGCAAAATATCAACAAATAAACTTAACCAAAGAGATGAAACACCTATAGTCTGAAAACTAAAACACTGATGAAAGAAATCGAATACTACACAAAAAATGGAACGGCATTCCATGCTCATGGATTGAAAGAACAAATATTATTAAAGTGTCTATACTATACAAAGCAATCTATATATTTGATGCAGTCCCTATCAAAATACCAACAGCCTTTTTAATAGAAGTAGAACAAACAATCCTAAAATGTGTATGGAACCACAAAGACCCTAAATAACCTATACAATCTTGGAAAACAAAAACAGAACTAGAGTTATCACAATTCCAACTTCAAGTTATATTACAAAGCTATAATATTAAAAAGCAGTATGGTACTGGTACAGAAATAGACAAGCAAGATCAACTGAACAGAATAGCAAACCCAGAAATAAACCCACAATCATATGGTCAATTAATCTTCAACAAGTAGAAAAGGATTATGAAATGGAAAAAGAAGATCTGCTCAACAAATGGCATTGGGAAAATCAGACAGCTACATGCAGAAGAAAGAAAATGTAGAGTATCATGTCATCGGCGAAGAGGGAGAGTTTGACTTCTTCTTTGCCAATTCGAATGCCTTTAATGTCTTTTTGTTGTCTGATTGCCGAGGCTAGGACTTCCAGTACTATGTTGAACAGCAGTGGTGGGAGTGGACATCCCTGTCTTGTTCCTGATCTTAGGGGAAAGGCTCCCAGTGCTTTCCCATTGAGAATGATATTTGCTGTGGGCTTTTCGCAGATGGCTTTTAAGATGTTGAGGAATGCCCCCTCTATCCCTACACTCTGAAGAGTTTTGATCAGAAATGGATGCTGTATTTTGTCAAATGCTTTCTCTGCATCTAATGAGAGGATCATATGGTTCTTGGTTTTTCTCTTGCTGATATGATGAATCACATTGATTGTTTTATGAGTGTTGAACCAGCCTTGTGTTCCGGGGATAAATCCTACTTGGTCATGGTGAATAATTTTCTTAATGTGTTGTTGGATCCTATTGGCTAGTATCTTGTTGAGAATTTTTGCATCCATGTTCATCAGGGATATTGGTCTGTAATTCTCCTTTTTGGTGGGGTCTTTGTCTGGTTTTGGAATTAAGGTGATGCTGGCCTCATAGAACGAATTTGGAAGTACTCCATCTCTTTCTATCTTTCAAACAGCTTTAGTAGAATAGGTATGATTTCTTCTTTAAACGTTTGATAGAATTCCCCTGGGAAGCCATCTGGCCCTGGACTCCTGTGTTCCACAGCCTCGGTGTCCATCGAAAGATGAGTGGATAAAAAAGATGTGGTTTATGTATACAATGGAATATTACTCAGCTATTAGAAATGACAAATACCCACCATTTGCTTCAACGTGGATGGAACTGGAGGGTATTATGCTGAGTGAAGTAAGTCAATCGGAGAAAGACAAACATATGTTCTCATTCATTTGGGGAATATAAATAATAGTGAAAGGGAATATAAGGGAAGGGAGAAGAAATGTTTGGGAAATATCAGAAAGGGAGACAGAACATGAAGACTCTTAACTCTGGGAAAGGAACTAGGGGTGGTAGAAGGGGAGGAGGGCGGGGGGTGGGGGTGAATGGGTGACGGGCACTGGGGGTTATTCTGTATGTTGGTAAACTGAACACCAATAAAAAATAAATTAAAAAAAAGAATTAAATAATGACAAGTGAAAAAGAAAAGAAAGAAAATAGATCAGTTTCCTTCATCATAGACAAAAACAAACTCAAAATGGATTAATGACCTAAAAGTGAGATCTGAAACCATAAAAATCCCAGAAGAGAGCACAGGCAGTAATTTCTCTGATATTGGCTATACCAACATCTTTCTAGTAGATATGCCTCCTGAAGCAAGGGAAAAACAAAAGCAAAAATAAATTATTGGGACTACATCAGAATAAAAGCTTCCGAACAGCAAGAGAAACTACCAACAAAACTAAAAGACAACCTATGTAATGGGAGAAGATATGTGCAAATGACATATCTGAAAAAGGGTTAGTATCCAAAATGTATAAAGAACTTATAAAACTCAATACTCAAAAAAACAAATAATCCAATTTAAAAAATGGACAGAAGACATGAATAGACATTAATCCAAAGAAGACAGATAGAAGGCCAACATACGCATGAAAAGATGCTTGACATCACTAATCATCAGAGAAATGCAAATCAAGAGCTGGAGGAGATAACACCTCACACCTGTCAGAATGGTTAAAATTAAAAACACCAGAAACAACAGGTATTGGTGAGGATGTGGAGAAATAGGAACTCTCAGGCACTGTTGCTGGGAATGCAAACTGGCAGCCACCATAGAAGATAATTTGGAGGGTCCTCAAAAAGTTAAAAACAGAACCAACTATGATCCAGTAATTGCACTACCGGGAGTCAAAGAATACAAAAACACTAATTCAAAGAGATACATGAACCCCTATGTTAATTGCAGCATTATTTGCAATAGGCAAATTATGGAAGCAACTTAAGTGTCCATATATAGATGAATGAATAAAGAAGATATGGAATATATATGCAATGAAATATTACTCAGCCATAAAAAAGTATGAAATCTCGCCATTTGCAACAACATGGATGGGATTTGGAGAGTACAATGCTAAGGGAAATAAGTAAGTTAGAGAAAGACAAATACCATACAATTTCACTCACATGTGGAATTTAAGAAACAAAACATACAAAGGAGAAAAAAAAGACAAGCCAAAGAGCAAACTCTTAACTATAAAAAAGAGGGTTACAAGAGAGGAGGGGGTGGTGGGATGAGTGAAGTAGGTAAAGGGGATTACTAGTACACTTATCATCATGAGCACCAAGTAATATATGAAATTGTTGAATCACTATATTATACACCTGAAAATATAACACTGTATGTTAATAACACTGGAATTAAAATTTAGAAAAAAAATACAACTACTTGGAGTCAGCCCATAATTACCCTGTCTAGGTTCCAGTAATTGCTACCCCCTTAGTCCTTCAGGTCTAGGTCTGATAATAGTTCCTCACTATTACTAATCCTGAGGTTCCCACACTATCCCTTGTTGGTTCCCCCAAACTAGTCACACTTTTATAATGTTCTTTTTTTAACGTGTCAGTTGCAAGTTTAAGAGTTCTATATGGTTTTATAGGGGCCCAAACTGATACGTTTCTCCCTGAATACCATTTCAAAGACACTCTTTTCAAACAAAATATTTTCCTTGTTTGTTGATGTATAAAATACTTACAATAGAAAGGCGGGAAGCATTTTATTCTACAAACCTTAAAGATTTCATATTTTATTTATTCACTGATTGATACACACTTCACCTCTGTCTCAAATTATTACACAAAAGAACTAATAGAAAAAGAGAGATAAAGTTACAAGTTAATAAATAAAAATGACAGCATAAATGTGACAAATATGTGAGTTAACTTGTGGATGGAATTTGTGTTCAGCTTCTGGACGAAGCAAAAAAAAATCTCGATAATTATTAGTCACATTAGAAAGCAAAAAATAATTAAAGGCAAATTATCAATGGTATTTTTTAAAGGTTTTATTTATTTATTTATTTATGAGAGACATAGAGAGAGGCAGAGACAGAGGCAGAGAGAGAAGCAGGCTCCCCTAAGGGAGCCGGATGCAGAACTCGATCTCAGACCCAGGGATCACACCCTAAGCCAAAGCCAGATGCTCAACCATTGAGCCACCCAGGTGTCCCTATCAATGGTATTATACTATGACTAAACTTCATTGCACTAAATGTGTAAACAGTAGCCAAGGTTCAATGAACTGAAGTCAGCTCTTTCTTGATTGAAATGGATTTTAATAGAGTGAGCAAGAGGGGAAGAAAGGAAGAACATATGAACATCGTGTGGGGATAATGCTCACCAAGCAGGCAATGGGCCAAAATAATGAGGGGTAGGGAGGAACAGAACAACCTTCAGAGAGGTCATTAATTTTTTGAGGGTTCATCCTTTCATTTGACTAGATGGAAATAACTAGAAAACTGAGCAGAAATGACTAGCAATTTGCTATATTTCCGCTACTACATAGCCCAGTCTCTGATGACTTATGAAGATTTTTGTTTAGAGTTTAGATTCTTATTGGTGTGTGTGCATGTGTGTGTGTGTGTGTGCATGTGTTGCTTATTTGTTGTTTTAATTTTAAAAAACATGGCCAAATTCATTAATGAGGAGACTTATACTGACCAGATTTCTAATATGAAGCTTTACTATAAACAATTATATGTGATTTTAAAGAGACTTTCTGTTCAAAATTCCAAAACTCCAACTAAACACGGTTGAGGGGCACCTGGGTGGCTCAGTGGTTGAGCGTCTGCCTTTGGCTCAGGTCATGATCCCAGTATCCTGGGATCAAGTCTCACATCAGGCTCCCCACAGAGAGCCTGCTTCTCCCTCTGTCTATGTCTCTGCCTCTCTCTCTCTCTGTGTCTCTCATGAATAAATAAATAAAATCTTTTAAAAAACAAATGAAACACTGTTGATTAGGTAAGCCAATTCTTTTAATTACTCAGATGACAGGGGTTCAGGTAGAGAGCGAGTTATCCTAAGAGTTCTTAATGACAGGAGGAGAGGAAGGAGCAGGTCAATGTCTAATGTTTGTGAAGGGGCCTATATTCCTTATTCCTTAGGCTTAATTTTTTTAAGTTAAAAATCAAGCTAACAAGCTGCTAAATAAAATATGTTTAGTTTCACCAACTTCTTATCAACTTATAGAATTGGCTCAAATTTAGATTTACTGGATCCTGTGAAGTTCTACACCATAATACAAAGGTGCTGGTAGATCTAACTCTTAATCCATCCTCTTTTTTCTTACCACCCTGACTCCATCCCTAACTGTGAAGGGGCCTCATGCACATATCTGTTGTTATGGACTGAATATTTGCTTCCCCCCAAAATCTATGTTGAAACTCCCAACTCCAGTGTGGCTCTATTTGAAATAAGGAAGTAATCAAGTAAAATGAGGTTATGAGAATGGGCCCTGATCCAATAGGATTAGTGTCCTTATAAGAAGAGCCATCAGAGAGTTTTCTCCGTCTCTCCAATCTCTTCCTACTCTCCTCCCCATACATAATGATGAGAGGCCATATGAAGACATAAAGAGAAGGTAGCCATCTACAAGTTAGGAAGAGAGCCCTCATCAGAAACCAAATTGATCACAACTTTTATCTTAGACTTCTAGTCTCCAAAGTGCAAGAAAATAAATTTCTGTTGTTTCTACCCTATCTGTGGTATTTTATTATGGCAACCTGAATAGACTAAGGCATGTGTAAGCACTCAACACTGTATATCCAGGCTCTGTCCACACTCCCCACAAACAGCAACCCTTTGGCTACACCTTGTACCTAGAAATTTACACAGTGATGACACAGAATGCCATCAAGAGGTCATCCCTGAATAGAGAACCATTTGAGGGAATTTAGAAATTATGAGTACCCAGGATGTGGTCTGAAAGAACAGACACAAGCTCTGGGTGGGCATGCACCCTTACTCTAAGGAATCTTGTAGAGAAGAGTATAGATAAAGGAGGCCCAGGGAAACCTTTCAAAACTGTGGGGCTAATGCTCAGGCCTTATATAGAGAGAGACTCAAATATGAAAGGTGCATGGTGCTAAGGGAATCATTTTTTTTTTCTCTTCTGAATCTGGTGATTCTGAAAAGCATGCCCCTTTGGAAAACACAGTTCTAAAGAGGACATATTGTATAGTGGTTAAATGCATTCTAATCCAAAAATGCCTGTTTTAGAATGCTTCCCCTATCATGTGCTAGGCATGGAACTCCACACAAATTTGTTATCTATGTCAAATTTCCTGACTGTTAAATGGGATAAATATAGTACCTATTTCATATGGTTGTTATGTGAAAGAAATGAGTGAATAGCACCAAACATTTATACATGTGTCTAACTCATAATAAAAAGAAAAGTTTATAAATATTCACTCTTATTTGAAATAATCATGGCAACAGTGTGCAGAGGAAAAATAGTTATCAATCAATTAATAAACTTAGCCAATATTGTATAGGTAAAATTATTTAAACCAATTTCTAATATAGGGTTTTTGACAGATGAGAAATTTTAAATCTTCTATGTGTTCTTACTATATTCATTATCTTTCTTCTTCATTAACTCTCATAATTGAAACTTGGTTTGGAATATGAAGTGCAATTGGGCTGCCAAGGGGATAAAAGCACTGTCTCTACACAGTGTGAAAGTCATTCTATCTCTGCTATGTAAACTCCTATTAGCAAAAGTGCAAAGACCATGTACACCTTGAAGAATTTCCCATTTTTAGGATTACCAAATTGTCCTGTAAAAGGAGACCTCACTGCTTATTTCCAGCATACTAAATTCCTAATGACGATCCACCTACCCTGCCATGGAAAAGACATGCTTATTCTCACAGATTGCTTATTCAGAACACATATCTTAAAAAGCATGCAGGCTAATGAAATAATATTTCAGATCTCACATTTCCATGTGGCAGAACAGGAATAGAAAGAAATCCTACTAAAGCTGGTACTGACATTCCCAGATGTGCAGCCATTAACACATGCTAAAACAGGCTTTTTAAAGAGTCTATGCATTTTTCTCCAAAGGAATATAAAATACTGTTCTCCAAAGCAGCCTCATAATACTCTGTCCTCCTTAACTTGGGAGTTATCAAAGCAGTAAGAGACGTTCTGGAACATTGCCACTGTCATGAATGCCATGAGTGGGGGGAAAGGAAGACAATGTAAATCAATGTAAATCAGTGTGGTGTCCTTTTGCTTCTTTTGAGTTATTAGAGAACCATACAATATTGATTTAGGGTAGGATTAGCCCAAAGTAGTCTATGCATCACTGGAAGGTTTAGTTGAGGACCTATTTATCCCTTACAGTTTTCAGCCTGCCAAAGTATCTTCTGGTGATAAAGATGGGCCTCTGTTCAAAAAGCTCAGTGAAAACAAGCAGTATAAATCCACTCTGCAGAAGTACTTGTAAACTCTTAAATGCAGCCTCTACCTGAACCAGGAGTACATGCTATGCTTGAAATGACTCCTTTGGGGAGTATTGAAGAATTTGATGTCATCAAACCTCTCAAAATGTATTAAAATGAAGTCCAGACATTATATTAATAATTTACATCATCTAGAGTCAGAATTTACCAGAAAATGAAGCCAGAAGTATCATCCAATAGCCTTAGGACTCTGCTATATTTACCACAGTACTCATAAGTACCAAGTTCAAGGTAAGTTTTGATTCCTATTGTGACTTATCAGAACTCACTGAAGGTATTAAAAATATATGTTCTTAGATGATTCTGTGACAAAGTTTCTGAGCTCATCATTCACTCTTTAAGACTACACTGAGTACCACTGAATGCACAATGATGTAGGAATGTGGGAATGTGGAAATTTCCCAATAAGTTTACACTACACATAAAAATATATCTTAGTCATCATTGTATCCCAACTCCTCAGTGCTGTAGCTGGTCCATAACAGGCTCTTAATTATTAAACTAGGATATAATAAATTTCTACTCAATAATAAGAAAGGCTGTACAACCTTAGGGAAGACACTGGTTTTTATCACTAGTTTTATTTTCATTAAAACAGTTCTACAACAGGACACTGTTGGTGGATTCCTCAAATGGCAAGTTACAAGGAGAAATGCGGTACACTGATTGCATTAATACCTCCTCCCCCCAATTGACCCCTTTCTGTGCTCCTGTCTTTTATGATAAAATCTTATAATCTCCCCAGCTCTGGCGTGGGACTTGATCATGTGACAGCTTTGGCTTCATAAGTGTTCAGTTTATTGTTGTATGCAACTAAAGACTTGTTATTGTTAGACAGCATTTGCTAACCGATACAGAGAGCTAGTTTAGTTCTACATTTTGTTCGTGTGCTAAGTCTTCTGAATCATAGAATTAAACTTTTTGTTCTAAATAGAAGCAGGAAAAGTAGAATGTTTGACATCTATTCTGCTTGGCTTACATCTTTTTGGTAAAATTATAATCTCCTTTTCCACCCTTAGTGTCCAGTCCATATCATTTTTTAACCTAAAAATATCCACACTGCTGCTAAGAAATACATGTACGCATGCTATGAGACCATGAATATGAAGTAAGACATGCATGCTTTCCATTCAATCATGCAGTGGGACTTTTCCCTATAAATAAGATGGCTTCAAGAGAGGAAATGCTTACTTTTCACAATAAGTGCCAAGTTCAGAGTTAAATTCTGCACAAGCTGACACGCAGCTCTAGTGATCTTGTCTTATTCATCTTTCTGCTGTAGAGCTAATTGCTCCAGTTCCTGGTATGTGGTTCAAACAACAAAATCTTACTAAATGAATAAATGGAAGTCATCCTGCGTTACAAGGTCCAAAATTCATTGACCTGAATAGTGTATGACTGGCTAACCCGCTTTAAAAATGTCCCGCTGATGTTGATCTAAAAATAATATAACTATTAGGAAAATTTTATCTAGAGCTCAGGCATCTGTAATGTAGCCTACAACTCAATAAAATATACTGTCCCTTTGAGTGCATATGGGAATTGAAAAGAAGAGGGTATGTGAAATGGTAGCAAAAGGCAGAAATCAGAAGCCACTATAGGTAGTTAGAGAGACAATAATGCAGTAATTGAATATACTGATAATTGAAGAGCTGAAAAACTAAGCAGAAGATTGTGAAGCCACCCAGAACTAGCAACAGCAGGAAAACTCTTAGCACTCTTGAGGATGGAGGGAACAAGGGAACTGGAGCCTCCTGCTGGAAGGTGGAAACTATTCAGAACACCTGGTGGGAAAAAGAACCTCTTTGGAAAGTTCTCCACCCTGAGCTGGACCACAAAGGAGAAGCAGCACTGCTAAAATGATAACTGAAACATAGATAGAGAAACACTCCGGTTCAACGGGACACTGATAATCAAGTTCTCCGTCTGCAAAAATATCCCCAGTTTATAGTGTTTGTCATTTCTATGGTGTAAATACGTCTAATATGGCTGATCTCAAAGTAGCAAGAAATAACAAACTGCTTGAAAAATTAATGAATATTTCAAAACCAATCCTTGCCAGCCAGTTTGAGCTGCCTTCAGCACACTGCCAGTACTTCTCCTTTCCCTTCTACCATGGTGAGCTGCCTTCCTTGAAGCCAGGGGAAAAGAGAGCCTGAGAAATGTATAAAACATTTTTGGAATCTAGGTAGAGCATTTACAGAGATCACAATGTTGCGCTCTAAGGAGTGCCATTCACACCTTATTCTTTATGAATGTTGTCCCCTGGAACTGTGCACCTTTCTGCTCTGCAGACACACACACACACACACACACACACACACACACACACACACACAATCTCTACATGTTCTGGCTGCAGGAACCACTGAAAATATAAAAATAAAAATAAACTTTAAAGGAAAGCTTTGCTCTAGAATCATCTGGTATTGGCCTTTTGGCTATGTCAAATAAGGATTCATCGGGGTTCAGAAAGTGTAGGAAGCAGCGATTTTTTTTTTTTCTGAACTGTGACTGCTAAAGTGGAATTCCACTTTTATGCCCTAAGGAAAACACTTAGATTTTATAGCTATAGAGGCTGTTTAATGGTGTTACATATGGACTGTCAGGATGCCCATGATTTATGCACTGTAGGAAAGGCTTTTTGAATTTAACTCAAGATCAAGTTATCCTTTCCACCAAAAGCAACAAGGGTATAAAATCATCCTGTCACTGTCACAAGTGGCAAAAAAATTCATTGAGTACGTTTAGACATGATTCATCCTACCTTTTGCCTTTTTAAGGTAAAAGCTTGTCTTTGATTGCTATTTATGCCTATACCGAACATTCCTTCTGGATTTTCCTTTAGGCTCTCAAAAGTTTATGTCATGTATGTTTGACCTCCCAAGAAGTCTCAAAATATGTGTCAGTGGGATCATTCCTTCCCTTCATTCGCTTATTCTAAAATACAAAGAAATGCTGTCTGAAATTAAAGTAGTAATGGATTCAGTTTGGGCAAGGGTTTATCTTCAAACAGCTGGGATCTTAAAACAAGTACTACCATTGATTTTGTTTTTAATAGCCATCATTTTCTTCAGGCTTCCTCTGGGAAAGGATTTGAAAGGAGTTGAGGTTTTCCACTTACATTAGATTGAGCAGTTCAATTCAGCTCTGTTTTTATGTCTTGGAGCTATCTTGGGGATTACTTTTATGCTATCCTAAAATGCTCACTATTAAAACAATGGATTCATTTTTTTACATTATCATAGGCACACTATATTCAATAAATATTTATTAATATTTCTATCTTAGAAAAATCTCAGCGTATGAGAGGGAAAAACTAGTTACGTATACAAAGACTTTCCTGAAGTACCAGTTTGGCAGAAGTTGATTGCTATGGGATCTGAATGTCCCATGCATGACTAACAAATACAATACTCCCAACTCCATAATTGATATTGGGAAAGCTAAGCAAAAAGAACCTTCTGGAAACACAAGGGCTGAGGTAGACAATATATTGTTACACTTTAATACTTGTGAATCTAATAATTTAAAATAATCAAAATATATGAAAATAATATTTTAGAGTCTTAAAAGCCAATCCACTGAGATTATTTAAAAAAAAAGACTTAATGATTTAGATATTCTGATATAAGGTGTTCTCACAATACACCTTTTGTTTCTGTTTTAAATACATTTTTCTACCTAATGAGTCACTATAGTTCCCAAATTATATATCAAGTGCCCAAAATAGACCTATTTTCAGAAGATGTTTGTGCGCACACACATGCACACATCCATTTTTAGGCAATCTGCATGGCAGTGCTTATTTTTTTTTTCACCCTCAAGAAAATCTTTAATCTTCTATGTTCTGTTGCAAGCTTTGCCAGCAATATTATATGAAATCCTAAACAATTAACTTAATGAACGTATATTTTAGTTAACTTACTTACAAAAGGGAAAAATAATACTGACATAAATCACAATGTTAGAGAAATTATCAGGGAAATTATTTTCTAGCAACCTGAAAAAAGCAAACCAAATTAATGTCCATTCAGGGTTTTTCTGAGACTCTCCTTTAACTTTCCAGAGTGGCTAAGTCTTAATTTAGTCAACTGATAGAACTAAAGTACTTTAAAACTGATTCATTCCCATAATTTATGTAGTTGTATACTAAAAACATTAGATCAAACATTAGATCAATCATCAAGTAGATAAACTATTATTGCTAAGACTGTGTTTTGGTGAGTATGTATGTTTATTCAGTAACACATGATGAACATTAACTATCAAAAAAGAGTCTATGCCCATCCATGACATTTCATTTCCATATAAATTGTATATATTCCCATTGCTGCCCCTGCTGTATTTTTTCTATAGTTGTTTTCTTTTCTCCATAAAAGAATCACGTTTGCATGCTGTTCCAATTACTATTGGAGTTATTCTGAAATTTAATTCTAAACATGTGCAAATAATATTACAACTTTCATTTACCAATTTAAAACAGCTTTTCTGATATAGGTCATCTTGCAAATCTCCACACCCCAAAGATATTACTACTGGTGCAACGAGGTCAAAATTCAAGCAAAATATTATCTTTCAGGTTAGCAGCTTTACTATCATTCTCATTTTAGATCACACTTTTAGGTGGGAATTTTAAATATGCTTAATCACATATTTACATTTTTCTTACGTTTTCTTATTTTATTTTACGTATGTGTCTGTGTTCTTCTTTAATGAACTATTCACAGTGCCAAACAGTAATTAAATTTCAGATACATATATGAACACATAAGGTTGAAAATTATTTTCCTAGGACTGGTGGAGCAGTTTCCCAGCAGTGTTTGATCTATCATTTGCTGTTAGTGAATAAGTAGCGTAATAAAATCAAGAAAAACTTAAAATGTGTATGTTGAAATAAGTTTCCATTTAAAAATTCCAAATCTTTCTTTATAAAAAAGCAAACATAATTCATATAGAAATCAGTAGAATTTCAGAGGTTATGTGAAAATTCCCACTCCTCTTGAGTGTTTTCAGAGGAAGACTCAAGAATAGCAATTGGCATTGTTTGTGGTTACACGGCAATTAATCTCTGATGTATCCTTAGGCACAGGAAGAAAACTGACATTACTAAGATTCTATGTTTTTCTTTCTTTCTTACCTAACATCTTGGTGTTGATAACTTTACAGTATGAGTGCTAAAGTTTTTTTGCTATTAATAGTAGAGCAAAAGGGTAATATTAAGCATATCTAAACCCTTTCAATATGGATAATGCTTAATCAGTCTGATGCCAAAATACGCCTGTAAAGAATGAGGATGGATCCTGTCTATAAATAATTCATGCAAACCAGCTGAATATCAGCCTTGGCACAGGTTCATATTGTCAAAGAAATTTCCAGAAACCCAAAAATTTTCAGTTCCCTATTCCTTGTGTCTCTTCCTACAAGTGCATTCCTGATCTCTGTGGTTTGAAGAGTTAGATAAAAACATACATACATACATACATACATATAGTCTTAAAAATATCATATAGGCAACAAAACAATGCAGTTATTAGGCCCAAAGGGAAGGGAAATTGAGGAGTAAGTGAGAAAGCTGGTTTGAAATCTGCTTTTGTCCTAAGAGAATTGTTGCTCTAGGGAAATTTTGTTTTGTCAACTTCACCAGAGAAAGAGGGCAGAAATCAAACCCTGGAATGCATAAGGTGGGAAACCGAACAGGAAACATAGCCAGATGGTCGATATTCTTAAGGTGAGGATGAAGTTATCCTACTTGGATTTATATTCAGATTTTAATCTCGTGTATCATCCAGGGAAATTTTAAACCTTGAAAATAAGTTAATAAGTAAGTTAATACTGCAAGTTGTGACTACAGTCTTACAGCAAAAATGAATGCCAGTCTTCTCTGGAGAAAAAGTATTTCCATCACAGACTTCAATTTATTTCTGAAAAGATTTTTATCAAATACATTGATAACACACAGCTAATGATCATGAGTCACACAAGGATAGTAGACCTCAAGGACCAATAAAAATAATAAACAACAGCTACATATTTGCATAAAATTCAGATTTTGGATATAATCAATGCATATTATGCAATAACTATTTGTCTATATTTAAAGAACTAAGACACTGACTATACAACAATAAGCCATTAAAGTGATAGAGAAATTTTTAAAACAAAATATATTTTCTAAAATAAAAAACCATTACAATAAATACTCAATGGTCATGTTTTAAAGGAGAACTAGATACAGATAAGGAGAGAATTAATGAATTGAAAGCTAAGTTAGAAGAAAGTATTCCGAGTGCTACATAAAGACAAAAATGTAGAAAATAGAGAAAAAGAAAATAGAGTTGAGAGATTACTGTGAGAAAGCAATCATAACTCAGAAGAAGAAAATAAGGATCAAATAAAGACATTACTTAAGGAGAAAAACACTGAAAAATTTTAAAAACTAATTAAAACATCAAGACAAATATGTAAGAGGCCTCAAGAAATCCCAAGTAGATTAATTAAAATTAAATGGTAGGTTTAAAGTCTAATATAAAATGAATTATCTTAAAGAAAAATATACTATGTATTTTAGTTGAGTCACAGATTACCAAAACTAGATTATGAAAAACATACATATAAAACATAAGGATAGAGGGAGACTAAAAGTAACATACTCTAACCTCTTCTATCATAGCACTTCATAGATCATGTATTGAAAATACTTTCCTACTGATCTGTAGGATTGCCCATTTGACTGCCATCTAAAAAAAGGTTAGAATAATACCTGGTTTGTAGTCCAGCACTTAGTATATAAAAAGATCGGATCAAGAGTAAAATCTAGCTATATTATATTAGCAAATAAATATACATGCTCAACATTTTCAATAAAAAGCAAAAATGTTCAGATCAGCTTTTTAGATTGTAGAATTTCTATTGATGTATGTCCAATTCACTGACTTTTTCTTCTGTTATCTAAAATTTACTACTGATCCCCGCCAATGAATTACTAAATCAAATGATATAGCAAATTTTCAATAAAAAATAATGTACAATGGGGGCGCCTGGGTGGCTTAGTCAGTTAAGCATCCAACTCTTGGTTTCAGGTCAGGTCATGATCTCAGGTCATGAGATGGAGCCCTACATCAGGCTTTATGCTCAGCAGGAAATCTTGAGATTCTCTCCCTCTCCCTCAGTCCCTCCCTCCCTCACTCTCTTTCTCAAATAAATAAATAAATTTTTTTTTTAAAAAATAATGGGGATCCTTGGGTGGCGCAGCGGTTTGGCGCCTGCCTTTGGCCCAGGGCGCGATCCCACATCGGGCTCCCAGTGCATGGAGCCTGTTTCTCCCTCTGCCTGTGTCTCTGCCTCTCTCTCTCTCTCTGTGACTATCATAAATAAATAAAAATTTTAAAAAATTAAAAAAAAATAATAATGTATTATGATGAGGTAGTTTTATTTTAATAATGCAAGAATATTTCAGTATTATAAAATAAAGTGACATAATTTATAACATCAAAAATTAAAGTGAAACTAAATGATACTATTAATAAATACTGAAAAGATATATAATAAAACATTCAATGATTAACATTGTTAAAACCTGTTACAAGAAAGAGGAAACTAAATATGGTGAGGACTACTGAAAACCAGGAACAAACTGTACTCTAAATACTAAGACCCTAAAAACATTTTTAGTTTTTCTATCCTATCAGTAGTTAGTACTATTGTGAATGCTCTGGTAAATGTAGTAAGAAAAGAATTATTACAAATATTGCAAGAAAGATAAAATACTGCTGTTGTTTTTCTCTGGTAATATGATTCTTCACACAGAACACTTGTAAGAATCCAGTTAAAACACAAAGTATACCAATGAGAAAGTCCTCCAAGAATTAACAAGAGAATTAGGCAAGGTAACTGCTTAGTAAGCAACCATAAGCAATATAAAAATAGTCAATAGCTTCTCTTTATATGAACAAGAACATAGAAATGGAAATGAGAGAAATATTTTATTTACCATACCAACAACCATAGAATATTTGGTAGTGTATTTATTGAGAAATAAGAGACCTTTATGAAGAAAACTACAGTATCTTTTTCTAAGATTTTAAAGCTAAATTATTAAACTACAAAAAATCCTTTTTAAAAGACACAAAAAAGTTAGATCCATGGAGATGGGGACACTTAATATGCATTAAATTAAATTTCCTCAAAATTAACATGTATTCAATAAAATTCTAGTTAGAATGTTAATGTTATTTAGAATTTTGGAATTGGAGACAACTATATTCAAATTCATATGTAAAAATAAATGTCTGGAGAATGCAAAAAAAAAAAAAAAGTGATGGGAAAAAAAATTAGAGGAACTACCTATACCAGAAACTATAACATGCTATAAAACCACTAAAAAATATCAATATGGTATTCAAAGAGGATAGGCAATTAAATCAGTATAAAATATCAAAAATTCCAAGGTAATTCTCCTTCTATGATAATATATGTCAAAGGCAGATTTCAATTCAATGTCTTATCTAATCTAATACATACTGCTTTTGTAACTGGTTAAATATCTGGAAGAAAAAACTTGAACCCTATTTCAACATATGAAAAAGTGTTTCAAATGGATTAAAGAAAAAAATGTTTAAGTTTTAAAATCAAAGGTCTCTAGAAGACAGTAACAACAATGACAAAGTTAGAGAGACCATCTTAATTACAATACCCAGAAATTATAAAGAAATATATACTTAGGCATATTTTACTCTAAATGACATGAAACATTTGAATATAAGACATATCTGAAACTGGACTCCTAACATCTTACTCCCCCAAACCTAATCCTTCTCTACTCGACCTCATCTTGGTTGATGGCTACCATATTGTTCATTTGCTCAGAGCAAAAGGCTTAGAGCCATCCCTCAGACTCATCTTCAGTCAGCCAGGAAATCCCATTTTCCTATTTCCTCTTCCTTCCAAACAGATCCAAAGTCTGGTTTTTGACCATTTTTACTCCCTACCTGCTGTAAACCATCATCACCTAAGGTCTGCATTGCTTCAATAGCAACTTCCAGTGCCCCCTACATCTCTCCTTATTCCATTCCAATTCTTTCTTATCCATCTAAACAATCTTATCCATCTAACAAATATTCTAACTAGAATTTTATTGAATATATGTTCCTTTTTTAAAAAAAGATTTGATTTACTCATGAGAGACCACAGAGAGAGAGAGAGAGAGAGATTGATAGAGAGAGAGAGAGAGAGAGAGAGAAGCAGAAACACAGGCAGAGGGAGAAGCAGGCTCTATGCAGGGAGCCTGACAGTGGGGACTCCATCCCGGGTCTCCAGGATCACTCCCTGGGCTGAAGGCAGCAGTAAACCGCTGAGCCACCAGGGCTGCCCAATATATGTTCCTTTAAAACACAACTCAGATCCTGTGATTTCTCTGATGAAAACTTTGCAATGGCTTCTCTCAATATAAAAGCCATAGTCTTCACAGTGCCCCCACCTGGCCGCATGCCCATTATTTTTCCAACTCATCCTATACTGCTTTCAAGCTTGGGTTGCACTGTGCCAATCCCACTGGTCTCCTTGCTGCTGTTCCTCCAACATAGCAGCATTGCTGTTTCACCTTTCTGGAATGGTTTTTCCCTGCTATCCACATGGCTTATTCCATCTAATCCTTTATGATTGCTTCTCAGGAGGTATCCTGAGAAGGTAATGAAATGGCAACCTTCTCCCAGCTCCCCACTCCCTGCTCTGTTTTTTTTCTACTTTTCTCTTTTCCCCAGAATTTACCGTCTTTCACATGCACTATAATTTATTTATGTTAATTGTTTTTGCCTACCTCTCCCCCACCCCTCTACTAAAATGTAAGCTCGTTTAGGTCAAGGATCTTTGTCTGTTTTATATAGACTGATGCCCCTAGAACCATAGAATAGGGTCTGCCACAATATAAAAGCTTAATAAACACTTTTGAGTGGATGGAAGAACAAATGAATGCTGAGCACTATCATAATAAAAGCCAATGGGCAACAAATTAAGAAAATATACCAGCAGTAAACATGACAATCAAGTAAACCGATACTTTTATAGTTTAATCTTATAATACCATAAATACATATGTTTATATGTTGATATAGCTATCTCTTGAGGGACAGAGGGATAGAGGAGAAAAAAAACTAACATGGTGATATGCAATTATTATTTGTTTTATTTATCTTTTATGTTTTCAAAATTTTCACAAGCAAGTAACCTTCACAATGAGGAAAATACAAATATTAACTCTCAAAAATAATTCCATTGAATATCCCTTCTACTAGCAATGTTTATTTGATCACTCAGTCTGATTGAAATTCTCATTTTCTCAAACTCTTAGAATACCTCCAGATATTTAAACCACAACTGTGAGCTTGTTGATCTAGCCCTATAGATTGTTAGTTCATCAAGGAATGGGGCCTTGCTTTATTTTTGTGTGTCCTCACTATTCTCTGTAGGAGTTCACTACATAAGCAAGCCTCTGTCTCTTAATAATATGCTTTCATTTCTCCAGCAGGTGGGCCATTTGTTTTTATAGAACTTTCTTTTTCTTTTCCTTCTTTTCTTTATTTTGCTATACCACTTAATAAATATTTATTTAATTTTATATACCCAAATTCTGATCTTTGTGTTACTCATGAAATCCATATTTTCATGTCTTCCCATTATGGCATAAATGAGCTCATATGGATATGTTTTGTGTCACTCAAATAATTCTCTAATTATTATAATTTAAAATTTAAATTTTAGAACAAAAGTAACACATCCTAAGTGGAGAAAAAGCAAATATTTGGCAAAGAAAAAAAAAACACTTAATATTTTTGTATATGTTCTTCCACATTTTTCTTTCAACAATTAGATATTAATGTGTTTGTTTAATTAGTTACTATAAAGTGAGAATCATAAACCAAATTTTCTTATCAACAATATTTAGTAAATTTTCCCATGTCAATTAATACATTTTTACAGTACCATTTTAATGGCTCTGTAGTATTCCATATTATGTTAAACATTAATGTTTGTCTACATTTCTACTCTTCTGAACAATGTGATTTTGCAAATCCTATAGCTAATGCAATATATATGACATTATGGTTTCTTTAGGATAGATTTCTTTAGAGTAAATTCCTAGAAATAAAATTACTGATTCCAACGGTCCAAAGGACAGGGATGTTTTCAACCTTTTTCCTAATAAATAGCTTGATCGTTAAAAGTATTATATCCTGTGACTGATGTCCTTGTTTTCAGCACTAGTAGAAAATCCTGGTGACTTTTCAATACCTTTGTGAGCTAACTGGTGATACCTAAAAAACATTAATGTTAATATTTAGATACTCTTTAGAATGATCAATATTAGGTTGACTTTTAAATTACTCAAAATCTACTCATGGCAAGTCAGAAATAATAACAAATAGTTTCAACAATTAAATATGATCTGTTGCTATGAAAGAAATGAAGAGCTTTGAAATAAATCACAATTACATTGTGCTGTAAATGTTCGCTGAGTGTAGGAGTACAATTAGGCGTCAAATTATATGGGAAAATAAAGCTGCATCTGAAGAAGGAGTCTAAGCCATAAAACCTGTTCCTGCTTGAGCCATTGTATTCCACAAACCCTGGGCTCTACAGTGGTTTCAATGCTTTTCAGACTTTCCACAAATTTGTCCCAATTTTTACTTCATATCTCTCTCCATAATGCCTAATCTATCTGATACTGTCATAATATCTTCATTATATTCCCTTTTTAAACTTTCTTGATTCTTTCAGACCGTCTGTCCACCTATGCTACATACCTCCCCACCAAATGCATGAGTTAAACTCTGCCAAAAAACATCATTCAAAATTTGACACTTATTCTAAGGCACCTCGATGATTAAGAAACAGGAGATGGTTTGCAGGAGAGTCCAGCTTTCAACCAATTGCTCCTTCAAAAGTTTACAAATACCTTTTCCTCTATTTAACCTATAACCACAAAGCTTACTCTTTAAAATCTTCATGAAAATGTAGAAGACACAAAGAATACTGAACCATGTTTGTCACTTTATCTTTAGGCAATGTGAAAAGTTATAGACTGGTAAACACTATGTTTTAATTTGGGAAGGGGTATAGATGTATGGTGCCTGTGGTCCAATAATTCCAAGGAATCAATGAATATTATTTCCATACTTTATTTCCTAATAGGAGTCTATGAGGGCTTTTTGTGGGGAAGGAGGTCATGGAAAGAGAGAATCAAGAGCATATAGTAATTAAATATATTAATAACTCCATTTTTTCCATCTCTTTTATTATAATGTCATGGAGATAAAGCCAGTAGCAAAGACTCAACCCTGGGACATCTTTCCAGTGGCCTGGCAATACATGACACACCCCTTACTTTTGGTCACTCAGTTTAATTGTCTATGATAATTCCTAGTAAAATTTAAAAATCAAGTTATAGAAGACTTTAACTTTCTACATGGAAATAAAGCTTCTCAAGTATCATTTGCTGTAATTTGTATTCCTAGTTTGCTGACTCATGGCCTTTCCAATAAAATTGCTATATCCATCTTTTTAGACTAATGGAAGAAACCAACGAAATAAAAAGTATAAAACAACTATATAATTATGCACAGGACTTCCATCCTAGCAACCTATTGCCAGTATAACAGTGTGATATAAAGCACTCTGGTTTATAAGACCCAGACATCTGAAAAAGAGAGAGCGAGACTTGGACTTTGAATTCCAACAAAGTGGGGCATCTGAGTGGCCCAGTTGGTTAAGCGTCTACCTTTAGCTCAGGTCATGATTTCAGTGTCCTGGGATTGAGTCCTGAGTTGGGCTCCCTGCTCAGCTGGGAGCCTGCTTCTCCCTCTCCTTCCCACTTGTACTCTCTCTCTCACTATGTGTGTCTCTCTCTTTCTCAAATAAATAATTTTTTTTTAATTCTAAGAAAGTTTAGTTTAAAAAGCCATCATAGTGATAATGTAAGCCATAATAGAAAGTCAATCAGAATAAAATTTAGTAGTGTGCTTTTGTTTTTGCTTGGCCACAAAGAAAGATGAAATCCTTTCCTGTGGATTTTTCTAAAAGAGATTTTGAGGAAGAAGAGCAAAAAGAGATTTTGCTGTAGAGGTAGATCCCAGATATGGAATTCCTACATAGGAAACACTCTAGTGGTTTGAGAGTTTATAAAAGAAAACACAGATAGAAATTACCTAAGTAGTTTGAGGATGTCAGGATAGAAGGGGATTTTGCTCTATTTTTCAATAGAAAATTCTTTCTTTTGGAAAGAAGCAGAGACTAACAGCAGAGAGCTAACTCCAAATAACAGAATGCTATAGAGAGGATATATGGATAGGCAACCCAAATCCGAGGTCACCTAAGAGATACAGTTTCCACAGTGTCAGTAAAGACCAAGATAGAGGAAGAGGTATCGATGTGGCAACCAGTCAGGCCATGACCAGGGCAAGAGAATAAAACAAGACACTAGCCATAGATGACAATAGCCCCCCTCCCCACCCACACACACACATGCTTGAACAGCAGAGACAGTTGAAACAGAGGCTGGTGCTCAAAGGCCAAGCTGAGTAAGCTGACCTCAAACACTTCAGAGGTTACTGAGAGCCAGAAAAGAACCAGAGCTCTGGTTTTCAAAATAATTTGCTTGTGTATCATCTTCTAAAGTAATTTTTAAAGGCTATATTCTTGCTCATTGTGAAAACTATCACCTATAATTTTTCATCCTAGTTTTAAATGGTTGTAAGATATGTCATTTCTAGCATATTTTTCATATTTAATTTTAAAATAGGATTGTTACATCAGTCTTTTAAATATATCCAATGAAATTGAAAAACAATAGATTTTATATCTGCCATGATCAGTTGAAAAAATTACAAAGACTTGCTAGCTCTACTGGCAGTCAGAAATTTTAAAATAGAAATTCTTTTTTTCTTTGGATAATTTTCATTTTAATTTCACTATAGAATTTAACGAAGTAATGCAATATTAAATTTGAAAGTATTTTATTAATCAGCCTATCATACTTCCTTATAATAAAAATATGCATATAAACTGAAATTCCACCTTTTATTTTCCTAAGATCATGAAGTTCTAAGTGGAAAAAAATAGAAAAAGTGTTATCAATAGGAGCCCAGTTAAATCAGGGTATAACTATAATGGAATACCATGCAGCTTAACAGTCAACAATGACTCTATTTATTTACATACTCACATAGAGCATTGGCTAAGGTATGTCGCATGAAAAATAAGGAACAAAATAATGTTAAAAGGGAGAGTAAAATAAGAATTTCTATGTGTACTTGATTTCTCAAGCAAAAACTAAACAAAACAAACTAAAACCTCTGAAATCATTGAGACAATATAGTCATCACCTATGGTAGGCAGAGAACTGGACACTAGAGAAATAAATCAAGGGTGGAAGAAAAATGTTCACTAACAATTAATCCTGGGTTTTGAACCATGTGAATATTTGATACAGATATGTGTGTGTGTGTAATTATTATTAGTATACCGTGGCAAAGACTGAAATATTCAAATTTTGCAAACAATCAAAAACCATAAAAATGCATTTCAACAAAAATATATAAATTAAGGAGATAGGAACGCCTGGGTGGCTCAGCGGTTAAGTGTCTGCCTTTGGCTCAGGGCGTGATCCTGAAGTCCCAGGATCAAGTCCCACATCGGGCTCCCTAGATGGAGCCTGCTTCTCCCTCTGCCTATGTCTCTGCCTCTCTCTCTCTATGTCTCTCATGAATAAGTAAATACAATCCTTAAAAATTAATTAATTAATTAATTAATTAATTAATTAAGGAGAGAAATGAAGCTGGTTTTTTCCAATTAGATTACACAAATATGAATAAATATTATTTATTACTAGAATGTAACAGGAATAATTCTATTCCTATACTGTTTTTCCATGGCATAGTTTATTCAGAAACCTTCTACACAACACAAAAAGTAGATGGGAAAAGATACTTTGTGTGGCTATTTCATCATTTTTCTTTTCATCTCTTTCCAAGTTTGGTGTCAAAAATTCTGAAGTGAGCTATCATTAAAAAAGTAATTTTACTTGTTTATCAGATGATAACTGAACTAACTCTTCTTTTGGTTTAGAACAAATAACTGAACAACTTCTAATTTACAAAAAACTTGTCACCTAGTTATGAGTCATTAACTGTTTCAATTTTGTAAAAGCATATAAAAATACTGTGAAAATTTTTTGAAAAGACTATTACTGATATCTGTTCATCTTTTACTTATAGGAATCTTATTTAAACACCCAGAAAGGAGTGAGAATACAAAATCATTGTTAATGTCAATGGTTTTGCCACTATACCATGTTTTAAAATTTTTATGTAATTTATTTTCTTAAAAAATTTGCTACAATCCTATCACAATTTTTTTTTTCTCAATTTAACACAATATGAACAAAGGCAGAATTCTTTAGGACAATCAAATCAAGGCATACTTAGAATGAAATTAGCCTCAAGTTGTGGTTATAATGCAGATAGTTTGATCTTCTCTTTGAAATGAAATGGAGACCATTGTAATTGAGGGCAAATGCAAATGAATGTTCTTCTATACAAAAACTCATTCATTATATAAATTCAACTATAATTTGAATCAAGTTAGAAATCCTGAGAAACATTAACCTATAGACAAATACCCATGGAATCCTCTAGAACTTGAATTTCCCATGGTTTTCCCTCAGGACAGTCAAAGATTCTGAACATTCAGATGACATCCCATCTCCCGTCAGTAAAATTCTAACATTTCAAATGTAATAGCTTGAAGTAGAAGTAATGGATGTAGTAGATTCAGTAGTCGATAATTCTAGGTTTGGGCTCTGCATATATAAGAAGAGGTGAGCAGAGGCAAGAAGCGTCTACTTCTAAAACTAGCATACAGATGACAAGATGACACCAAGGGTCCTAATTCTGAGAGTCTCAATGGAAAATTCACCAAAATCTACATTCCTAATGTGATCTAGGCACTTTGTGAGAACTTGAAGAGGGTCATTAATACAAGGAGGGAGCAGTGCCTTTTAGACACAACTCTCAGAAACTTGAGTATCAGAAGTGGTATGGAGATGGGACAGAGGAAGGGAGGGCAGAACTGGAATGACTTATCATTTGGCCTGAAATCCTACCACCCTGTCATTTAGTGCATTCATTCACTGGAGTTTCCTTAGCATTAGGCAGGTGAATGGTAACTGTTCCACCTCCATCTAGAAGCACAGAAGCTCACTCCTTAGAGTCCTATACACATATACACACAAAACATCCAAACAACTCTAAACCTACCATCTTATTTCTGGAAGGTCAACAGCACTACTGGCATACCCCCTCAATTGCCCAAGTGATGTCTAGGGAAGAAGGCACTAGGATAGCCCCCAAACTGAGATCTTCTTTTGCTTATTTCTATCTGAGGAAAAATGGGCCTAAATGATGCTATAACTATATGATTATCTATAGTTTCCATGTACACGATACCTCTTCTATAGAAATTTCAAGTGTCTGTTTCAAATGTGCTTATTTCTTTCCCATAACCTATAGAGTCCTCTTGCTGCTTCCAAAGTGAAGGTCTGTTCTTAAGGAAAATGTCTTTGGAAAAGAGAATGAATGTTTTCACAGTTGTCTTAAGTGGGATCCAGCAGTCAGACTAAGCCTTCTTTCTTCATAAACACAAAGAATCTCCTCATATACCAACTTGTACTGACTTGATGTCTGCACCATCATGGCACACGAGTCTCAGATTTTCCAGACAAAATCCAGGGGTAAATGGGCAGGTTTCTCTCAATTAGGCACATGGTTGTTTCCACAGTAACCAATACAGCAGTTGGACCTATTCCTACTGCAATGAAATGGGTTCACCATCTACCTTTAGCAACCTCGCATAATTTCCACATTCCAAAAGTCTGAGGAGTCACTGGAAACACTGTGGTCAGGCCATGTGACATACTAAAGATGCCACTGCAGTATTTTTAATGAAACAGTTTCATCTTTTTACATGTTCTCAATAAATGTTCTTTAAAGTCTTGGAGCTGCAGATTTAGTTTATTTAATTTACTTAAATGTCTGCCATATAACCTAATTGGAAAGGCTAATCTTTACTGTCAGATTCATTAGCCCAATATGATTGGCTTTCTTCTGGAAAATGTCTAACTTATTATTTCTATTGAGATAAGCATATACATTTTCATGACAGTGATCCACGTCTGATCACTAAGATAGATAAGGCAGAGTGTCTTGCCAGGAGTTTGTTATGTAGATTAAATGAGTCACATTAAATACTTCTTATCAAAGTTTTCTTTGTGTTACTTTTACTATATTTCTATTCCAGAGCAAAGCATTACTTGACAGTATCCAAGGAATAGAACAGGCAAAACTTTGAATCAATAAAAAATCATCATTCATACCATCTCACCATGTAAGTACTATTTTTTTTAAAAAAGATTTTATTTATTTATTCACGAGAGACACAGAGAGAGAGGCAGAGACATAGGCAAAGGGAGAAGCAGGCTCTCTGAGGGAAGCTGGATGTGGGACTCCATCCCGGGACTCTGGGGTCACGCCCTGAGATGAAGGCAGATGCTCAACTACTGAGCCACCCAAAAGGCCCACACCCTGTACTTTCTTAAGAATATTCTGATATAGGGGCAGCTGGGTGGTGCAGTCAGTTGAGCATTTGACTCCTGGTTTCCACTTAGGTCCTGATCTCAAGGCTGTGGGATCGAGCCCCATTACGGGCTCCGCATTCAGCGGAGTAGCTGCATTAACCTATGCTTTGTTGACGATAGTAGAAATGGACTGTGATCTCATGAGTAAGCTGGGTCAAGTTCTATTTCTGTGTATTCAAGTTATCATGGATGAAATTATCTCTATTGTGGTACAGATCAGAAATGAACTCGGGGGATGAATTTTACTCCTAAGATATGAGTCTCAGATTTTAGTCTATTACAGTCTACAATACTGAAGGGGAGAAGGAAAGATTTCAACTACTGTGATAGCATAGCCTTTGTTTTTTCCCCCTAATGAAATATGACACTCAAGCAAGCAAAAAAAAAAAAAAAAAAAAAAAAAAACAACCCCAAACTTATTTAAAATTTGGGTTCTGGTGAAGCCTAACTGGGGAGTCCAGATCTTCCTGACCCATCAGGCCTCCTCTTCGCTGTTCAGATCTGCTCCTGAGCCTCCCTCACAAAGACTTAGGTGCCATGAGACACAAATGTGAGACACTGGGCTATGCCAATCTCTTCACTGACTTTGAAATCAAACGTGCAACAAAGTTAACACTGAGAACAAAGCTGAGAAACTTAAAAAAAGTAAAAAAAAAAAAAAATTTTTTTCTGAAGTAACCAATTTAGCACTAATATTGAGTTAGGGAGTCAGGCAAGCTGGGTATGAATCCTAACTTGGATATTTTTTTAATAATATCAATAACTTAAATAATAAGAAAATTTAGCAAATTACTACCTGCATCTCAGGGTATCTATGATCACTCTATTCACAGGATTGCCAGAACCCTGCACTTGATACATACTACATCCTGATGCACAGCAGAAAGTTCAGCAACTGATAGATAAATTGATGGAATTTTAATAAAACTCCAGGACTTTTAATTAAGTTGCTTTTAACAAGGTTCCCTTCTATGTTTCTCTTGAGTTTCTCCCCTCCTTAAAAACACACCGAACTTCTTAAAGCTTATTTGACTGCACTCATCTCTGGGGGAGAGGGAGAAAAAGAACATGCTAATATATTTTTTTTTAATATTCTCAGATAGAGAAAATAATCCTAGGCAGATAATTTAGATCCAGAGAGAGGGGGCTATTGAAGCATGTGTATATACTTCTAATGTATCTGATAATTCAGAGCACAGTAAAGCTCCAAATGGCAAAAGGGAAGAAAGATAGGAGTCACACTGCAGCAAAAGTGATAGTCTAGGGAAAAAACAAACAAACAAACAA
Source organism: Canis lupus baileyi (assembly GCF_048164855.1). Taxonomy (NCBI): domain Eukaryota; kingdom Metazoa; phylum Chordata; class Mammalia; order Carnivora; family Canidae; genus Canis; species Canis lupus. Next base: position 16,823,049 of record NC_132851.1, read on the forward strand.
AAAAACTACTGCAATAAATAATAGCAGGTCATCATTATGTTTCAAAATATCAACAAACAATGAAACCATCTTCAACATTTTGTGCTTAAGAAAAAATAAATCATCTTAGAAACATCACAATCAAAAGTTGGTTTTTAAAAAATCTTTGGCACTTAAAGAGTATTTGGTTTCCTTTCTTTAGAAAAGCTATTTACATATTCACTTAAAAGTGACAGGAGGGGGCAGCCCAGGTGGCTCAGTGGGTTAGCACTGCCTTTGGCCCAGGGCAGGATCCCGGAGATACAGGATCGAGTCCCGCATCGGGCTCCCTGCATGGAGCCTGCTTCTCCCTCTGCCTGTGTCTCTGCCTCTCTCTCTCTCTCTCTCTCTATGTCTCTCATGAATAAATAAATAAAATCTACAAAAAAATAAGTGACAGGAGGTACTATAGCATAGTTCTAACAAGTTAATGTCCTGTAGACATCCTGTTTGATTTAAAATGCAGTTAAGAAAGTTGAGTTCAATCCCACCTATAATCATGCTTGTGTATGTAATTTTGGGCAGGTTACTTTTAACCCTGCAAATGCTCACTGTACCCACCTGCCCAATCAATGGGGCTAATAATGATAAATAATTCATGGTTTGTTGTGAGAAATGATCCAGGCGAAATGTTTAGTACAACGCCTGAAACATAGTAAAGACTCAGCAAATAGATATTAGTGCTACTACGACTGCTGTATTGCAAGAGTGGTGGAGGAAATATTACTAGCAGTTGTACCACTAGTATTCATGTTATACTTAGGTATTTACCCTTCAACCATTTCAGATGTTTTTCTACTGGCTCCTCAACTACATTACAATTTTCTCTCTTTTTTTTTTTTTCGAAGATTTTATTTATTTATTCATGAGAGATACAGAGAGAGAGGCAGAAACATAGGCAGAGGGAGAAGCAGGCTCCCTGCTGGGAGTCTGATGTGGGAATTGATCCCAGGACCCTGGAATCATGACCTGAGCTGAAGGCAGACACTCAACCACTGAGACATCCAGGTTCCCCTATAATTTTCTTCATAATAGTATCCATTATCACTTTTCAAAAATCTGCCACAATTCCTGCCACAGTTCTGGACTTGTAGTAGACACTTAGTAAATATTTCTTGATTGATTGATTGATGTAACATATGCATTACAGTTGGATGAATATGAATTAATTTATGTTTCAACTCAAATACTTAAAAAAAATCCCAGCTTCACATTTGATATCTTCGTTTGCTCAACTCTATGTTGCAAACAGCTAATTAGGGATGATATGGCACTGTTTGAGTTTTGGCAGACTATAATCCATGGATTTTAATACAATCCACTGCCGAATTTATAGTGGTCTACATGCCAGGAAAATATATTCAAATAATATTATTTGGTTAAAGGGATGGACTTACCTAATTGTGACTTTTGGACTCAAAATTTTAGCTTAGAGAAATGGTTTTATTGGTGCTTTCATTTATACTGAGCTTTGTTTATGTCATAAATACTAAAGAAACAGTATTTTGCCCCCAGGGATATTCACAGGTATAGCATCAGCCAAGTAAACATGTCATTAGTTGTGGTAATGTGTTTAACATTTTCAAAGTAATATGGAACAAAAACATTTCAGTTAAAAATAAATTTGAATTCTGATGTCCATACAAATACCATCCTTAACATACAAATTTCCAACTGAGTACTATGAAAAAATTTGGAAGAAGCAATCAATATATGTTTCCTGAATTAATTTTTTTCCTTTTTATTTTTATACAATTAAACTTAGGTCTCTAATTTTAACAAAATGGGACAATATAAAATAACACTTTTCATCTTATTGAGTTATATATATATAAGGTAAAATATATATATATATATATCTTACCTAACACCATGGTATATATTTGGGTTTTAGTTTTGGTTTTGTTTTATTTTGGGACTAACTAGATGTAACTAGTGTAGTTAAATCCATGTAAATTATCTTTCAAAATCTCATGATATATTCAATTGCACCAACCAATATTATAATGTAAACTGTATAAATTGAACAGATGGCATAGATAGATAGATAGATAGATAGATAGATAGATAGATAGATGATAGATAGATAACAGGTTGATAGAGGCATAGAGACAGATATACTTAAATCATTAATATAACCATTATTTGTAACAAGGATTTTCTCATGTCCTCTCTTCTTCACAGCATGTCTAATTTTTTCATCCTTCTGAATACATTGTGGCAATATATGATTAGGCATATATAGATTTAATTATGTTAATTTTTTGATGTAGGAAACAAAACCAGAAAAACTAGATTAGACTTTTTAAGAAAGGCAGAATAGAAAGGAAATTGATAGAGAAATCAGAAAGACAGGTATGAAAAGAATTTGTACCTGTTTTGACAAGCTAGAATGGATGATTCAGTATATAGGCAGATATTATTTATTGCCATTCTACGATATATTCTATGATATACTTTTCTTTACCTGATTCTGTTTATGTCAACAATATACACAAAATAGGACTAAATCTCCCCCAAAATAGGACTAAATCTCATAGTCTTCCTTTCAAACAGGAAAACCTAAGTCCTGATCAATGAGCTATCAATGGAAGAGAATGTTTCAAACAGGAAGGGGCTTCTAGGAAGGAGACATGGAAAAGAAAGAGATTAAACTGACATATCCCTTTTGCCCTTGACCTCCTTATTCTTCCAGCCTACAATAATGCTGGAGGCTCGGCAGCTGTCTTGCCACCACAATGTGATAGACATTAAGATGAAAGCCAAATGATAAGGCTAGATAACATCTATCAAAAAAAATTTTTAAATATGTTTAAGGTTCTTTTGAGGAAAAGAGGGGCACTCCTCCACCTCTACATACAACATATACACTGCTGTAATCATTTCTACTATTACTTCCTAGTTCTACTATTCATATCTACTCTAAATCCAATCCCTCTTCTAATAGTGTGGTGGCTTTCAGGGCTGGAGCTAGGCTAAAGCAAATGAGATACCTAATGATACAAAATTTAAGGACGTGTTCATTCAGGAGCAATTATACAACCCTGAAACCGAGTGCTTCTTTAAATTCTGACCACCATTATAGACTCTCATTCTTCCTCATACTTTATAACACTTATTGCAATTGCAGTAAAAAAAATTATTACATCTTTTTTATGAACAGAGACATCAGGACTTTTTAAATTGCTTTTTTAGATTTAACTTTTTTTTTTTTCCATTTGGAACAACATGGATGGACCTGGAAGGTATGCTAAGTAAAACAAGTCAGTCAGAGAATGACAAATCCCATATGATTTCACTCATAGATGTAATTTAAGAAATAAATGCACAAACAGAATAAAAGATATAAAAAGAAAGACTTTTAAATACAGAGAACAAACTGATAATTACCAGAGAGGAGGTGGGTGGGGGAGTGGATACTCTACTTTTTGGATTATACAGATAATTTCTCTGTGGTAACTATTGGAACTATTGATACCTACTTTAATGAGCACTGAGAAATGCATAGAATTTCACATTCTTCATAAGAGTACTCATGAAATGATGATGTGGCCCTAACAAAAAGGGTAGACCCACAATGCACAGGGCAAGATGCCCAATGAGAGATGAATAATCCATATCACAAGATGTTTGGGTGAATGTTCCCAGGGGGAGGTATTTCAGAAGCAATACAAGTGTTTCATGAGAGAGTAATTCCAGCAGGGTTTTCCCTCTCTCTCATATCTCCTTTCTATCCTTGCCCAATCTCTAATCCTGAGAGGGGAATTGGGAAAAGAGGCAGCCCAGTGGGGAAGGGGGGAATAGGAAAGAGAAAAATGCGGAAATGGAAAATCTCCTTTCTCTACTCCAGGTTGCAGTTTCTAGCTGAAGAAACAAGAATTTCCTATTAAGGTCAGAATTCTAATTTTACATTGGAGTGAAAATAATAATTATACAATGAGACTTTTTTTGTGACTGAAAATGCCACGAAGATTTTTATTACGTGAAATGACTAGAAAAGTCACAGACGTGCCTCAAAAATTAACTCAAGATATAAAAAGAATAAGCTCAACAGAATGGGTTTGAACACACAGTGGTAATAAGGTAGAGAAAAAAAAGTTATTTTCTATGGAGTTTCTATAAAGTCTCACTCAATAGAGATGTATTCTTTCAACACAATGGTTATTTTTAATGACTGAAAAAATGAACATAAATAGTATTATTATCGATGTTCATTTTAACAACTTATTAATGAATAGAGGGACAGCATAGGATTTTAAAGGGCAATCAGCTTTTCCTTCATGCTTTAAAATTATGTATAAAAATTAACTAAATTGATTATTTTTCTTGTATTATAAAATATAATAGACTGCTATATTTACTGCATTAATGACACTGAAAATTTGCAAGGCATTAAAATGTATGCTTGCAAGCAGAATTAATAACTTGACTATCCGACTTTTGTCTAGTTTATTACCCATGGCATACTCCATAGATCTAGACAACTATTCCAGTCTTCATTAAAGTTTTAAACAGTTATGAAATAGCAATACCCACCACACGGTTTAAATATTTCATGCAACATCTTTAATCACCTCTTTATAATTTACAGTATAGATTGTAAAATCATTACAGATAAACATTAATAATTAATATATAATATTATCTTCTTATGAATATATGTCATAGATGCATTTAAATCCTTCGCTTACGAGGTGAAAAATAGAGTTTCTTTTATGACTGCTATACACATTATAATTTTATTGTAAACTTGTGATTCATGCTTAGTTTTCTAGGCCAGATTATTGTCACCTCTCAGTAACTATCATGATACTCTACTTTTTGGATTATAGAGATAATTTCTCTGTGGTAACTATTGGAACTATTCACAAATATTCAAGTTTTCTTTTGAGATATATGGCAGGATTCCATTTTCCCATTCCTTTTGGGAATATGCATGGTTCCCTGACTTGCTCTGGCTAAAGAAATACAAGGGGTATTGATGTGTCACTTCTAGATAAAAATTTTCAGATCCTCAGTGCAATTTCCTGGAACCTGGAAGCATGTGTTAAGATGCAACTTCTGTCAACCTGGGACCATGCTTTGGTGTGTGTGTCGACCCCTGTTAGTCATGCAGCATGAGTGAGAAAAATATGTTCTTAGATTCAGGTACAGCAATTTGGAAATTATTTATTCCTGAACCACAGCCTAGACCAAGAGGTAACAGAGTTTTTCTGTGAAAGGGCAAACAGTAAGTATTCTAAGCTTTGTAGGGCATAAAGTCTCTGTTGCAAGTACTCAAGTCTGCCACTGAAATGAGAAAATAGTCATAGGGGGGAACTGTAATGGAACAGACATGACTGTGTCCCAATAAAACTTTACTTACAAAAAATGTTGATGCCTGAATCAGGTTTGCTCTGCGGTGACCTAGCTTGCCAATTCTAGGTCTAGCCTTTCTTCTGTGGTATAGTATTAAAATGAACTCGGGAAATATATGGAGGTGAACTTCAAATCATGTATTTAATAGATTATCCTGATTTTAAAAAAAAGTTTTTATTTTAATCACATGGTGCTCATCATGACAAGTGCATTCCTTAATCCCTATCACCTATTTCACCCATCCCCCCCACCATCTCCCCTCTGGTGACCATCTGTTTGTCCTCTATAGTTAAGAGTCTGTTTTTTGATTGTGCGTCTTTTTCTCTTTTTTTTTTTACCCCTTACTCACTTATTTTGTTTTTTAAATTCCATATATGAGTGAATAATGTGGTATTTGTCTTTCTCTGACTGACTTATTTCACTTAGCAGTATACTCTCCAGCTCCAACCACATCATCATAAAATGGCAAGATTTCACTATTTTTATGACTGAATAATATTCTATTATATATGTATATATATGTATAATGGATTATTATACATATATATAAAGAGAGAGAGAGTGTATACATATATAGATACAGATATAGATACAGGTGATATAGATATACACAAGCCACCTGTTCTTTATTCATTCATCAATTGATGGATACTTGGGCTGCTTCCACATCTTGGTTATTATAAATAATGCTGCTATAGACATAGGGGTTCATGTAGCCCTTTGAATTAGTGTTTTCATATTCTTTGTGTAAATACCCAGTAGTGTGATTGTTGGATCTTAGGGTAATTCTATTGATAACTTTTGAGGAACCTCCATATTGTTTTCCAGAGTGGCTGCACCAGCTTGCATTCCCACCAACAGTACACAAGGGTTCCTATTTCTCCACATCCCCACCAATAACCATTTCTTGTGTTTTTTATCCTTGCCATTCTGACAAGTGTGAGGTGATATCTCATTGTAATTTTGATTTGCATTTCCCTGATGATAAATGATGATGATTATCTTTGCATGTGTCTGTTGACCATCATATGTCTCCTTTGGAGAAATGTCTGTTCATGTTTTCTGCCCCATTTTTTAAAAATATTTTATTTATTTATTCATGAGAGACAGAGACAGAGACAGAGAAAAAGACACAGGCAGAGAGAGAAGCAGGCTCCATGCAGGGAGCCCGATGTGGGACTCTATCCCTGAACTCCAGAATCACACCCTGAGCTGAAGGCAGACACTTAACCCCTGAGCGACCCAGGCATCCTTCTGCCCCATTTTTTAATTGGACTATTTGTTTTTTGAGTGTGGAGTTTTATAAATTCTTTAAATATATTACATATATATTCATATTCATATATGTATACTCATATTCGGTACTAACCCTTTATCAGACACGTCATTTACAAATATCTTCTCCCATTCTTTAGGTTCCTTTTAGTTTTGTTGATTGTTTCCTTCACTGTGTAAAAGCTTTTTATTTTGATGTACTCCCAATAGTTTATTTTTGCTTTTGTTTCCCTCACTTCAGGGACCTATCTAGAAAAAAAGTTACTTTGGTCAATGTCAGAGAAATTACTGCCTGTGCTCTTTTCTAGATTATTATGGTTTGGGGTCTCACATTTAGGTCTTTAATCCAATTTGAATTTATTTTTGTGTATGGTGTAAGAAAGTGGTACAGTTTCTTTCTTTTGCATGGTGCCATCCAGTATTCCCAACACCATTTGTGGAAGAGACTGTCTTTTTCCCATTGCATATTCTTTCCTGCTCTGTCAAAGATTAACTAACCTACAATTGTGGATTTATTTCTAGACTTTCTATTTTGTTTCTTTGATCTATGCATCTCTTTTTATGCCAGTACCATTCTACTTTGATTACTATAGCTTTGTTGTATAACTTGAAGTCCAGAATCTGATGCCTCTGGTTTTGCCTTCTGGGTTTTCTATATATAGCATCATGTCATCTGTAAATAGTTAGTTTTACCTCTTCCTTACTGATTTGGTTGTCTTTTATTTCTCTTAGTCGTCTGCTGTGGCTAGGACTTCCAGTACTACCATGCTAAATAAAAACAGTGAGAGTAGACATCCATGTCTTGTTCCTGACCTTAGGAGAAAGGCTCTTAGTTTTTCCCCACTGAGTGGGATGTTGGCTGTGGGTTTTTCATAGATCGTCCTTATTATGTGGAAGTATATTCCCTCTAACCTACTTTGTTGAGGGTTTTTATGTTAATCTTTGTCAAATGCTTTTTCTCAATCTACCAAAATGATCATATAGTTTTTATCCTTTCTTTTATTGATGTGAGGTATTAAAACAATTAATTTGCAAATATAGAACCACCCCTTGAATTCCAGAAATACATCTTACTTGATCATGGAGAATGATTTTTTTAATGTATTGCTGGATTCAGTTTGCTAATATTTTGTTAAGTTTTTTCCATCTATGTTCATAAGAGGTATTGGCCTATAGTTCTCTCTTTTTGCTGTGTCTTTATCTGGGTTTGGAATCAGGGTAATGCTGGAATTGCAGAATAAATTTGGAAGTTTTGTTCCTTTCCTATTTTTTGGGATAGTTTGAGAAGAATAGGTATTTACTCTTCTTTACATGCTTGGTAGAATTTGCCTGTGAAGGCATCTGGTCCTAGATTTCTGTTTATTGGGTGTTTTTTTGGTTACTGATTCAATTTCATTGCTATTAATTGGTCTGTTCAATTTTTCTATTTCTTCCTGTTTCAATTTTGGTAGGTTATATGTTTCTAGAAATTTACCCCATTTCTTCTGGGTTGTCCAATTTGTTGGCATATAGTTTTTCATAATATTCTCTTATTGTACTTTCGTGGTTTTTGTTGTTATCTCCTCTCTCATTTGTTATTTTATCTATTTGGGTCTTTTCTCTTTTTGCTTGATAAGTCTAGCTAGAAGTTTATTAATTTGATTGATTTTTTTTTTTTGAGAACCAACTCATGGTTTCATTGATCTCTTCTTTTTCTTTTTTTACTTTCTGTATCATTTATCTCTGCTCTAATCTTTATCATTTCCTTTCTACTGCTGAATTTGGGGTTTGTTCTTTTTCTAGCTCTAACAGGTATAAGGTTAGGTGGTTTATTTGAGAATTTTCATGCTTTTTGATGTAGGCCTTCATTACCAAACATCCCTCTTAGAACCACTTTTGCTCCATCCCAAAAGTTTTGAACTGTTGTGTTTTCATTTTCATTTGTTTCCACGTACTTTTTTATTCCATATTTTATTTCCTGGTTGGCCCATTCATTGTTTAGGAGCATAATATTTAACCACCATATATTTGTGGTCTTCCAAACTTTTTCTTGCGGTTGACATCTAGTTTCATAGCATTGTGGGCAGAAATGATGCATGGTATGGCTTTGATCTTCCTGAATTTGTTAAGGCTTGTTTTGTGGCCTCCTATGTGATCTGTTCTGGAGAATGTTCCAAGTGTACTTGAAAAAAATTATGTTCTGCTATTTCAGGATGGGGCGTTCTGAATGTATCTGTGAAATCTATCCAGTCCAACATGTTATTCAAAGACACTGTTTCATTGTTGATTTTCATTTGGATTATCTATCCATTGATGTAAGTGGAGTGTTAAAGTCCTCCACTCTTTTGTATTATTATCAATTAATTCCTTTGTTTGTTATTAACTGTTTTATGACTTTGAGTGCTCCTATACTGAATACATAAATATTTACAATTGTTACATCTTTTTGTTGGATTGTCCCTTTTATTATTGTAGAGTACACTTTCTCTCTCATTATAGTCTTTGTTTTAAAGTGTTTTTCTGAACTACAGGTGTCTTTAGGTCTCAAATTAGTCTCTTATAGACAGCATATAGATGGGTGTTATTTTTTTATCCACTCTGTTACCCTGTGTCTTTGATTGGAATGTTTAGCCCATTCACATTCAAAGGTAATTATTAATAGTTATGTATTTATTGCCATTCTATTACTCATTTTGTGGTTGTTTCAGAAGATCTCTGGTCCTTTCTCGTCTTTCTTTCATGGTTTGCTGGTTTTCTTTAGTGATATATTTGGATTTCTTAGTGTTTATTCTTTGCATATTTATCAGAGTGGTTTTTGAATGGTGGTTACCCTTAGGTTTGTGTATTAATATCTTCTTCAGGGGGCACCTGGATGGCTCATCTACCACCCTGGTAGATGCTGGGTGGTTGAGCAACTACCTTTGGCTCAGGTCATGATCTTAGGGTTGTGAGATCAAGCCCTGCATCAGGGTCCATGCTCAGCAAGGGAATCTACTTCTCTCCCTCTCTCTCTCTTTCCCTCTCCCCCTGCTCGTGCTCATTTTCTCTCTCTAAAATAAATAAATAACACCTTTTTAAAAATTTGATGGTTGTTTAAATTTAAAGAACCCATTCTTTACTCCTTTTTCCCCATGTTTTAGGTATATGGTGTCATAGTTTACATTCTTTTATTTTGTGAGTTCCTTGACTAATTTTTTTACATAAATACTCATTTTTACTGCTTTTTTGTTTCTTACCTTCATATTGTCATTTTTGGTCTTTCCTTTCCACACAGTCTCCTTTAATATTTCTTGCTGGGTCGGTTTCGTGGTCATGAACATCTTTAGTTTTTGTTTTTCTAGGAAATTCTCTCTCCTTCTATTCTGAATGATAGCCTTGCTGAATAGAATATTTTTAGCTGCTGATTTTTCCCATTCAACACTTTGAATATGTCATGCCACTCTTTTCTCGCTTGAGAAGTTTCTGCTGAAAAATCTGCTGATAGCCTGATTGGGTTTCCTTTGTATATAATAGCCTTCTTTTGTCTTATTGCTTTTAATATTTTTCTTTATCACTATATTTTGCTATTTTAATTACAATATATCTTGATGTTGGTCTGGTTTTGTTGATTTTCTTAAGGGTTCTTTGTACTTCTTGGATCTGGGTATCTGTTTTCTTCTCCAGATTAGGAACGTTTTCAGCTATTATTTCTTCAAATAAATTCTCTGCCCCTTTTTCTTTCTCTTCTTTGTCTGGACCTCTCATAATACAAATGTTATGACATTTAATGAGTCACTGAGTTCCCTAAGTCCATTCTCATTTTGCAAAATTCTCTCTTTTAATCAGCTTGATTACTTTCCATTACTCTGTTTTCTAGGTCATTAATTCATTTATCTGCTTCTTCCAGCATGTTGTTCATTCCATCAACTATGTTTCTCATTTCATTTGTTGAGCCCCTTATCTCTGCCATATTATTCCTTGCCTGTGTGTTAATGGTCTCACTGATGTCCTCCACTCTCTTCTCAGGTCCATGAGTAGTCTTATGATGATTGCTTTAAATTCTCCATCAGGCATGTTACTTACATCTGTCTCACTTAGATTTCTAGCCATGATCTTGTCCTATTCTTTCATTTGGGACAAATTCCTCTGTCTTCTAATTTTGTCTAAGTCTCTGTGCCTGGTTCTGTGTGTTAGAAAAGTCAGCTACATCCCCTGTTCTTGAGGGTCATGATTTATCAAGAAGAGGTCATGTAGTGCCCTGCAGTGCAGTGTTCCCTGTACCCCAGAGCTTGGCACTTCTGGGAATTTCTCCAGTATCTACAGTATGCATTCCACTGTCGTGTCCTGGTGACTTTATCTTTCAGGACTGTCATCTGTCAAGGCTCTCTTTGACTGTTATGGGTAGTGTTTGGTCCTTGGCCTGAAAGTGGCACATTTTAATTAGATGTGCTCTAGTCTGCTTGTGAAATGAGATCTGCCACCACTGCCACCAGAACTGAGGCCAGCAGAACTCCCAAGTCAGGAGACATGGTTTTGGCAGGGATTTGGGCTAGTTTTCTAGGGAAGGGGGCCCATTGCACTGAGACTGAGGCAAGCATGATCAGAGAGGGGATTTCTTCTGAAGTGTGCAAGGTGACAGGTGTTCGTACTGTGCTAGCTCCTGCAGGTAGCCCTATATTTATGCTGAGAGGTGAGGGAGGGTAATGGCACCTGTCAGTTCCTTTATTCCCAGAGGGATTTCTCCATGAATGCTCTCTCTCTCTCTGGGATACACTCTGAGTTGAGCAAATAACCTCACCACTGTGTACCCCAGGCACTCTTCTGATTGCTGTTTCCACACTCTATATCTGTGGGCAGTATTCCTGCCTTTTTTCCAAAAGCAACTCCAATGTCCTCTAAGCTTTTCCAGAGCCAAGCACACTGACCTTTAAAACTCCAGGCTTTAAACCTTGCTAGTTGCAAGAAGTCATGAAATTCGGTGGCTTTGGCTTTTCAAGCCAATTGCTATGGAGATTCCCTTTTCTTTTTCTTTTTTTTTTTCTTTCTTTTTTTTTTTTTATGATAGTCACAGAGAGAGAGAGAGAGAGAGAGAGGCAGAGACACAGGCAGAGGGAGAAGCAGGCCCCATGCACCGGGAGCCCGATGTGGGACTCGATCCCAGGTCTCCAGGATCACGCCCTGGGCCAAAGGCAGGCACCAAACCGCTACGCCACCCAGGGATCCCAGATTCCCATTTCTTATGTGCTCCCCTATATATTAGTCTGTCTCTTGCCTTCCTCTACAACTGCAACTCCCTCTCTACCACGATCCATTTCTCTCCCACACTATGTCTTCTACTTTCTACCTTGTTTGATGTGGCCTCCTCTCTACCTCTAGTGTGGAGTTCATTCTGCCAGTCTTCAGATTAATTTTTCAGGTATTTAGAATGATTTGATAGTTATTATATTTATGGGACAATGTGAGCCTAGAGTCCTCCTACTTTACCACCATCTTTCCAGTCTCAGGAATCTTTCTACTCTCTGATTTTTCTTTATATATTGAAATTTAAACTAATATTTCCAAAGAAGTTTCAAGATGCTTTGTGGTTTTCACTTTCCATGTATTTTCTAAATAACATTAGGACCGTGCCTAAGTTAAATAAAAATTAAACATGTTTCTACATTCTTGAATTGAAATATCCAAATATTTTTCCTTCTTCTTGGCTAAATATATTTTTTTGGCAAAATTTAGGCAATATTGTTTTTTATTTCATTATTCAATTATAGGAACATAAACCATTACGATGTGAGTCTTTATAGTTAGACAGAGATACAAATAGAAATTTGCCTAAATAGAATTAGTCAAAACAGTTTTCTTAATTGAACAGGAAGTCTTTTCAGTGGTGTTATATAGGTAAGAATATGGTTAGATGCCCCAAAGGTATGTGCTAAAAAATACATGTTCACACTTATGTACATTATTCACACACAAACCTAGATATCTATAGTGAAAATGACAGAAAAGAAAATATTTGAGAAAGCATCATTTCTTTCCAAGGGAACTATGTTCTCTTAGTAAGTTGAATCAATAAATAAAATATAAATCCCTGGTATACCTTGTGACTTACATTGATGTTGTCTTATTGTCCATTTATTTTAATAAAATGTATTCATATTCCTCATTTTTCCTCAGAGTAATTTCTTCATCAACATTTAAAATAAATGAAGTGAAAATGTTAAAAGAATGTGAAGTATTTGAGCATAAGTATAATAAGTAACCGCATATTTCAATGAGCATACTACTTTTGGTCTGTAGCTACTAAACCTGTAAAGAAGTCATTATGTTTCATTCCATACAATTCAATGAATGGATTTTTGACAAGGCAAATTGTAATAATTCCTTTGTATCCATTACTTTCTTTCCACGTAAAAGCCTTTCAGCCTGGGGTTTATTAGCATAGTAAATTCTTATGCATATACAAGTGTTGATGGATTGGCTGGCCTACAAGAATACTCAATTAATTTTTTTCTATTCATAAACGATAAAAAAATAGATCAAATTATAGACCAAATGCTTCCTAAAGTCCTTAATTTTCATACTGGTAGTTGTGATCAGAGGTTAACAAAAGCAACTTAACTTGTTGAACTTTCATGTTTGTGTGTATGTGTGTATAAATATAAACTCTCTAAGCATGTAAAATATGCATTTGCTCTGATTTTCTAGATGCATCTTGAAAGAAATATTTACAGTCTGGTATTAAACCCATCAACATTGTGGGTTTTAATGGAAATGCTGCCCAGCCTTTCATGTACTACTCTAAATAATTAAAGATTTTTAAGTTCTTGGTTTGGTTTTTACTATGTAGATACATTTATTCCACTCATTAGCAGAACATCGTATAACATAGCCCAAATTAACAAAATGCAAAGACTGTCATCCCAGCAGGAACCCTGGAACATGAAATGGATTTCTATCACTGTAATTTTTGTTAGAGCTCATTTGGGTACCCTCAATACGCTGTACTAGTTTACATTTATGTGCCCAATTCCCTAGCTTAATCTTATGATTTTTCTCTGTAACAGGGTAAAAAGAACTTACAAATAAGCAATGTGTTGGATGACTGTTGTTTAGTTTTCTTTTGATACTTTTTCCCTATGGGCTTGATTTGTAATTAAAATAAGGTTACACACATGGAGGTCTTGAAATTTCCCCCATCCTCTTTTATAGTTTTGAAAAATCCCTCTGTTTCTGAGGACCTGAAATATCCTTATTACAAGAATTTAGATAAATGTGTCTCCTAAGAGCTATGAATTTCTTTAAAACATAGTATTCCAATTGGATAAGATAATGTTATAACTATGAGATATTAATTTTCAAACTACATGTTGTAAAGGGGAGGAGAATTTGGCACCCCAAAATAGATCTCTTTGGCACAGGATTATTTTGAACTATCTTTATGACACTACAGACACAGGAGAAGCTCTGAAAAATCAAGAAAAAAATACCCTTTTATAAGAGACATATCCATTTATAAAGGAAATCTCCATTGATAAAGGTGTCTCGCTCCCAGTACCAGGAAGAGAAGGATGACTAAATCAGAAATTTATCAGTGAGAAGGCAATGACTTAGAATTGCATAAAAACCTTACCTTTATTACTTGTTACTGTGCTTATCCTGGTAACCTCCATTAACAAGCCTTTCCCCCACCTCCAACATGTTTTGTCATTAGTTGAAGATGGTATTTAAGGTGCTGGCTTTGGCCATTTCAGGGAGTTACTCTGTTTTCCTGGGTATCTCCCATATATAGGAGGTATGGATGTTATTAAATCACTGGTGTTTTTTCTCCTGTTAATCTTTTATTACAAGGGAGGGAAAGGGGGGTGTCTCAGCCCAGAACCAAGAGGATGAAGAGAAAATTATGTTTTTTTGCCTAGGGTTTAACCCATATAGTATCTGCTGAGTATATGAAAATAAGAAAATTAGTCTCCCTATTCTTCCTCTTACTTTTCCTCCTAAAAGTTCCTGGTTTTATTAATTATAATGATATAATTGTGTGTGTGTGTATTAGTGTATTATATAAAGAAGTCTTATAACTTTACTTTGATAACTACAATTTCCATATTTATTGGTTTTAGTTAATAATTAAATCGATTTAATAATCTCTACTTATTCAATTACTATGGCTTCACCTTTCCTGAATTCTTTGATTCATCTTTAGTTGAAGAATTTTGTTATCAACTTTTTCTTTTCAAGAAAGATATTAGGGGCTTTCTAATCTTTCCACACTTGAGAACAATATTTCTTACCACTTACCACACCTTCTGCCTAAGAGAGTAACAAAAATTGTGAATGATACCTATTTTCTCCCCTTTTGTATATGTATATTTTCTTCCAAATTTGTATATGTTGCCCTGCTATCTTCTGGTGCTGAGTTCTCTGCATTTTTGGTTTATCTAAGTTTTTCCTATTGACCTGTTTTGTCTGCTTTTTCTTGCTTGAATGCCTTATAATTCTTTCTTCATGACTCATGTTGAATAATTACCACAGTATTTCCTGGCTTTCTTTTGATCTGCAGATTCAAATATTTCTTCATGTCAGAATATTTCCTTAGGGAAAAGTTTCATTGATATCTGTTCTATTGGTTTTGCTATTTTCTTTGCCAATTATAGTTTCCAAATTATCTTCCATATCTATCTCTCTATTATTACCTCTATATTTTTCTTCTTTTAAATTTTGTTTTGTGTGATCTCTTTCACTGATCTTCAGTCATATTTAATTTATTTTACTGCATAAAATATTATTTTCTTCCTACATTGTTTTTTCTTCCATTTCTTTCATGAATTTGGCAATTTTTTCATTTTCTTTCTTTTTCTTTTCTTTCTTTTTTTGGGGGGGGGTTCTTTGTGTTGCCTTCATATTGAACGTTTGTACCTCTTCTTTCAGTAGTTAATTAGAGGTAAATCACAGGGCCTATAATTGAAGAACTTGGAATAATTTTGTCAGAATATATCTTTAGTTTTCTTGGATAAATCCTTTAATAGTATATGTTTATTCTCTATGTGAACTTTCCTTATATTCTTTTCCTCCTTTAACTTTTTGTAACTTTGCAGCACAATGGGTAGCATCCAGGGAGGACTACTAAAGGTATTTCAGAGTGGATACAAATACAAATGTATTGGAAGGGCAGGAAAAACAAATAGATGATGGCAATGCTACACAGTTGTCACTAAGTAGAGGAAGCCACTCCCATCTCTAGGGAAGGAGGAGCAAACAGGAGAAAATAGTGTAACCCAGAGCCATAAGTATACTATCTCTGAGGCTGCCGGAGTGATGCTTTGTTACTGCAGTGACTGGAGATTCTAATACTGTTGCCAGTGCAGTCAGTGCATTTGCCAATCACAATATTCTTGCAAGCACCTTTATTCCAGGAGATCCCAGCCACCTACAAAATACCACTTGTCAGAATAAAAAAAATAACAGAAAAAAAGGACTTATTTATCCTTGCCTTTTCATCTCTTCTCAATACCTTCTATTGGAAGATCCTAACTGGAACCTAACTAACAAGGAAACCTGTGAAATACAGTTTATGGATTTCCAGTCCTTGGAAATACAGAAGAAAGTACAAAAAGGCAAAGTATGGCTGAGGTCCAAAAAACCAAAACTGGCGTATGCAGCATTCACATAAAATTTGGGTGCTTGTACCCTTCTGATTTCTGCATATATTTGAATATGGGGCAAAGCGAGAGACTACGAATAGGTATATGTTGTAGCTCTGATCCATGATTTCAGGACATTTCATTTGGGACATTTGTTTCACCAAAGCTATTGTTTTGTTTTCTCTTATGTCTCCCTTCTGATTTTTTTCCTTCCTCCAAAGAGGTTAGTGTATCTATCTCAATTACAACCACTTAATTTACAAGCATTTTCTGTTGAGAATTGATAACTACTTCTCCCTCTCTTCCTCACTTTCCTTTTGCTTAAAGGCTGTTATAGTGGCAGAGAGAACTAGTGCTCATGAAATATCCACATCCTCCCCCCCCACCCACAACTCTGGTCTCCCTTGCGAAGAGGATGAAAGCCATGTGGTTCTTTACAGAGAACAGATTGTGAGCAGAAGTAATATGTGTCACTTCCTCAAAGGACCCATTCCAGATGGCAAAGATAAAAGTGGAAAAGAGTTGTCTGACCTGTATCAAATATTACACAAGCAAAAAACAACAACAATAAAAAAAAAACTGTTAAGTCACTGACAGTTGTAGGTTCCCCAATGTTGATTGCCTTAACTACTAAGAAATGATAGAAAGAGATCATGAGTCTACATCACAGTGGCTCTCCGAGCTCTACCACTCTATTCTATGAGTTCCAATTGGTTTTACAGGAATGGTTTTCATTTATCCGATGGGCCACCCACATCTCTAGATTTCATTATTCTAATAAGTAGATCCTAATATAGATGTTTTTCATACAATTTTGTGAAAACACTTTTCTAGTTTTGAGGAAGAATGTGTCAACTCTCACCATCTTCCTTCTTTAACATACAAATTTAATAGTATAGTATACACCCCAGTTTTTGTTTTGGATTTGGAGCCATCTCCCTATATAACTGAAGATTCAATGGTCTCCATTTTACCCTTCTTTTTTGTCTGGTAGGTTTCGAAAAGATTTTTAGATAAGGAAAAAGACGATTTTCTTCTCTACCACTTGTAACTCTTCTGCAATTCTATACTGAAATTTGACATGTAGCATGATGTGAAATGGTTCATGTCAGTTCATATACATGTTTTTCCTTGCCCTCTCCATTTCTATCCCAAATAAACCCCAAAATAGACTAAACATGACAGTCACCCAGAAATTGTGGTGAAATTATGCATAAGAGAAGGATTGAGACCGTTATGTGAACAAATGAATAAATAAGAAATACATTTAGAAAATTGGGTAGAGTTTTGATATTTTTAATTCCCTTTCCTATTTTAAAAGAGCATTTAAAGTATATTCACAAATTGTTTTGATAAGACATATGCCCCCTGTTCTCAGTAGTTTTTTACACAATACACAGAGAAAAAAAAGAAAAGGTACTAGGTCTCTATGGGCAATTTAACAACAAATAACCACTATAAACAGGTTAGAGTTGTTTGAGTGATCATTCTCCAATAGATAAAATGAGTCTGTTTTGATCACATTATGACATAAAGTCGCATTTTTAATGGCTCATTGCTAAATTTATCTTAAGTGAGTATATTTTATAGTACTATATTCCTATAAATTTTGCCAGTCTTTGTAGAGACAGGAAAAAATAATAAAAACAGGATGGAAATCTAATAAAATATGATGAATAACAAAAAATACGAATATATTACTTACAGAAATTTGCTTTGGACATTCCGTAGCTCATTTCATGCTTCAATATTTTCACAGTGACAATATTAAATATTTAACTCCTGCCACCACCACTAACACACACTCTCATTTATTTTAGCCTCAGCTAATGTTTTCCTAGCCATTGCCTCAGCACCCACTACTGGGGCAGCATCAACAAGATAGCCCTCCAAATGTTCATCTCCTCACTGTCTAAAATCCCCTGTCACCACTTAGAAACCCATCCCATTACTACCATCCCTATTAATTCTTCTTCTACTATATTACTGCTACTATCATTACTGAATTCATAGATGAGTTTAGCAAAAGTTGTTCAGGTAAAATGGTGGGAGTAGAACCAAAAGCATAGTGGGTAAGAGTGAAAATTGAGAAAACTGTAAACACAAGTAAAAATCTTATGAGAAGATTGGCTGAAAGGGGGAGGAGAGTTGTAATGGGGGAGTAGGTATAAGGTCTTGTGTGGTTACTTATTGTTGCTGTTTTTTTAAAAAAAAGGATAGTTGGGCCTATTTGAAAATGAGAAAGAAAAAAAAAACACCTCTGGAATAAAGGAGAATAAACGTAGAAAAGAGAAGGGAAGAGTAGAATGTATGTTTCCAACAAAGGCTGGAAGGAATTGGATCCAAAACTCTGGATCCAAAGCTCTGGATCCTACCTCATTAAAAAGAGGTAAAGGTTTCGATGTCCATCGACAGATGAATGGGTAAAGAAGATATACATGTATATATACACAATGGAATATTACTCAGCCATTAGAAAGGACGAATACCCACCATTTGCTTAGATGTGGAAGGAACTGGAGGGTATTATGCTGAGTGAAGTAAGTCAATGGGAGAAGGACAATCATTATATGGTTTCACTCATACAGGGAATATAAGAAATAGTGAAAGGGATTATAGGGAAAGGAGGGAAAATAAGTGGGAAAAATTAGAGAGGGTGACAAAACATGAGAGACTCCTAACTCTGGGAAACGAACAAGGGATAGTGGAAAGGGAGGTAGGTAGGGAGATGGGGTGACTGGGTGATGGGTACTGAGGAGGGCACTTGACAGGATGAGCACTGGGTGTTATATGTTGGCAAATCAAACTTCAATAAAAAAATTAAAAAATAAAAAAGTGGTAAAGACTCTGGTTTTCCTGGCAAGGAGAAGGAAATGATCAATGAAAGTGTGAACATCTTTAGTTTGGTGGTGGGAAGCACAAAGATTTGTGTTATCTGCTAAAAGTAACAAGGAGGAGGCAGTGCTTACAGTATTTAAGGAGGATAGAAAGGGTACAAAAGAACCATAGAAAAGAGCACCAAATGATGTGGGGGAATGGACAACTAATACTCATTTGAATGTGGTCATTCCAAATTAATAATGGTACCAATTAATGTGCCTTCTGCTGTGACCATCTCCAGTAACACTCAAGTTTTCAATGCTATCTGTATTAATAACTGGGTATTATAAAGAATTGGTTTTGCTAGGAGGTATGACAAATAAACAAGTTTTTTAAAAAGATTTTATTTATTTATTTATTTATTTATTTATTTATTTATTTATTTGAGATAGAGAGAGTAACAAGCAGGGGAAGAAGGATATGGAGAAGGAGAAGCAGAACTGAGCACAGAGCCTGCCACTGGGCTGGGCTCAATCCCAGAACTCTCAGATCATGACCTGAGCTGAAGGTCAGACACTTAACCAGCTGAGCCACCCAGGTGCCCCAAAACAAGTATTTTTTATAACAGCAACAGGTTATCGAAATGACAAAGTATAAAATCTGAGCTGGATAAGAAAAATGAAGAAATTGTTATAAAAATTAGACAGATTAACTCACACCATCTTTGAAGAGGTAGATATAGCTAAAGTTGTAGGTTAAATCACCCCTGACTACCTTAATTAAGCAGAAGGCTAGGTTTTCTATAAAGACTGAGATCAGAGATATAACTTGAACCATTTTTCAAAGGTATAGGCCATCTCTTTTACTACATGAAACGTTTGCTTGAGAGTCAAATTTACAATTTCACACCAAAGTTTGCATTTGTTTTTGTAAGGAGTAGGCATTAAAGAATTGTTTTAAAAATTTACTGAAATGCATACTCTCAAATGCACATTTCCTAAACAAAAGCATACAGCTATTTGCTGAAATAATTACTAGTTCAAGTTGGGTGGCCTAAAGCTTTTCATCTGAAAGTGCCAACCGGCTCTGATTCTGTACATCAAATAACATTTGGTGTGGGTATATACACATATATGGATAACTAATTAACATTATATATGAAGCCACAATAGAATGCATTCCTTTATAATGAAAGGCACAATTCACTGTTTTAAAATAGAACAAAAATAAATAAACACAATAAAGACATTTATCCCCAACTTTAACTTCCTTGTATAATTTGATGTAGTTCCAAGATTATTTTTGTTTTGTTCCTAAATGCCCATAAGCTTCTAGAATAAAGTGAATACAAGTTTTTGAAAAAGTGATTAAGTTCCTTCAAATGTAACACATGCAAAAAATATCAAATAGAGGTTTCATTATTATGTTTATGAATAGGTAATAAAAATATTTCAAATAGTTTAATGCTGTAAAAACTTATTTTTTAAAAAATAGCTACAACCCATTCTAAATTAAAGATTTTAACTTGGTTGGGAAGGAGGGCTGAGATAGGATGATAAGGGAAAAGGTCATTTCTAGGTATATCGTGAGACAAATTTATTTTTTATTCTCGTCTATTAGATCCTCCCTACTCAAGTAAATGTTTGGAAGGCAGCCTAGAGAATTCAACCATAAATTGTTTTGTCTTCTATCAATAGAATGTCTTTGTCCATTAATTTCTGAATTGATTTCTATAACCCTGGAGTTTGCTAAGGTAGCAATACATAAAGCAAATGAATGAAATCTTGGATACATGTAAAAATATTTGCTGGGCCAGTTAGTTTTCCTATAACGTGTTAACATCTGAGAGTATTCAGCAATTGTGTAGATATGCCTCTGTTCAGTGAGCTGGTCTCCATTTAATGATTTGTTTATTTAATGACAGTCTATTGTTCTTCCCAGGAAATGTAATATATCAAAATAATATTTGTTGAGTCTAGTAAAGTGCTGACCCTCACTGGACATCAGCCAGTTAGCAGTAATGCATGCAACAGGAGAAAATAGATAGAATCACATATTCAAACCATTAAAGTTGGAAGGAACCTTAGAGATTCTCAGGTTCAACCCATTCATTTTACATAACAGGAAACTGAAGCCTAGAAGTGTCCTGCCAAAGTTTGCACAAGTACTTATAAATTGGACTAGGACCAGAGCTGAAGTCTCAGGCTCCGTATCCAATAATCTTTCCTCCAGCTGATGGACATAACAAGTAAAGGGATACATTTTTATAACATACTAGCTCCATGCAATCTCATATTGTTTTATAAACTTTTCAATATATTGGATAAAATTGGTAATTAAAATTAACACTACAAAGAGACTTGTTATTTTCCCATTCTGAGGACACCACAGATATCATAAAGAATATAAATTTACAAACTTATAATTCAGAGTTATATATAACCATCACTTAGTCCTGAGACTATTCAAGGCATCATGTCTCATGAGATTTTAAATCAATATAGTAGGAAGCAAAAGTGTAATTGTCTATGGGATGCCTAGGTGGCTCAGTAGTTGAGTGTCTGCCTTTGGCTCAGGGCGTAATTCCAGTCCGGGGATCGAATCCTGAGTTGGGCACCCTGTGGGGAGCCTGCTTCTCCCTCTGCCTAGGTCTCTGCCTCTCTATTTGTGTCTCTCATGAATAAATAAATAAAAATGGAAAAAAATGTGTAATTCTCTAAATGGTTTTCAACTATTTCCTATTTATAAACTTATGATAAATTTTTATTTTTTTAGCTCAGACAGTAAAGAATATTGTATACATTTCACCAATACACCCATAAGATATTCAGATGAAATAAGAACATCCAATATATCTTTTAATAGGATAACTGCAAGATTTTAACTCTACAATATATTGTTATATGTGTATAGGATTGAATGAAAGAACAGTTGTGAAATATTTATGACTGTAACCTATACCAGGTTCTGCCCTGCTCTATCAATTTTGGGTACAAAATGAAGTATCATTTCATATAATAATGTAGTTTAAAGAGCCAAGACACTATCCTAGACAAATTGTGTTTCTTCTTATTGTTATCTTTCCTGTGATGCATTCAACAGTCATCTAAGAGTGCTTACTAAGTCCTGGTCACTGTCATTACATAGGGGGAAAAACAGAAAATCTGATCTATCCACCATAGGGATCCATGTATTACTACTGTTGTTAATGTGGCTGTCACATGGTGTGGTTATTGAAAACAGGAGTTGAGGTAGCCTAGATTTTCATGACTACTGTTGGCAACATCTAGGCACACTATACCAAAATATATCCCTCAAGCAATTTAGTGCATTGTCTACCTTCTGCTGGAAGATGTTATGTCACCTGAGTATAATTCATTACCAAAATCAAGGTACAATAAAATCCTTCCTACTGGAAAAAACAAATGGTGACTGAAGAACACACCATGACACTCTAGAACAGTAATTTCTTAGTATGAAAGCAGGAACCTGAGCCTCTTGCCCCAGGGCTAGACATAACTTGGGCTCTTCCACTAATTTATAGGCCTAAGCTGCTAATACTAGGTCTCTTTTAGTTCACATAAGACCCATACACAAGGTCAGTATGGCTGGAACAGGCATGGTCTTAATTTCAAACTTATGATATACCTGGTAGTTGCTACAGTAAGTAGGTTTGGGGTTAAACATGGGCCATTGATCCAGATGCTTCTCCACACCTGTCATTTCCTTAAGGCCAACCCCTATACTCTCATTACTTTTTCATTCTTACACTTCATCCATCTCCTTCCCATATCCTTTTCTTAACTACTGGATCATTCACAAGAGTGCAACGCAAATATAATATTCCAGTTAAATTTTTTTCATCTCTTGATGAATAAATTTACATATCAGTTTGTTGGTTTTGCTTTATGGCAAAGAGAATGGTGGATTCTCAATGTCTTCGAGCAAAGACTTCTCTAAGGTGGCTTAATGTCTACATGACTCTAGATGTTGCCTTTTTTAACAGCAGTTTTGCTTTCTTCTTAAAAGGAAAAAAGTATGATCCAACCTATTAGGCCCTATGCTATGAAAACAAAAGAAATATTGGATCAGATAATTTACTGCATATGGATCTATGAAATGTTCTTTTAATTTTTAAAATATTTATTATTTATTTGTTTTTAAACATTTTTATTTATTTATTCATGAGATATACAGAGAGAAGGAGAGAGAGGCAGAGACACAGGCAGAGGGAGAAGCAAACTCCACACAGGGAGCCCAACGCGGGACTCCAGGATCACGTCATGGACCAAAGGCAGGCACCAAACCACTGAGCCACCCAGGGATCCCCTATTATTTATTTTAAAGAGAGAGCATACACGTGAGTGTATGGGAGTGGCAAAGGGAGAAAGAATCCTGGAACAGACTCTCTGCCATGTGAAGCCAGCCAGAGTCTAAGAGAGCTTTAGGCAGGGCTCTCCTGGATCCCAGGACCCTGAGATTATGACCTGAGCTGAAATTGAGTTGGACGCTTAACCCACTGAGCCACCTGATGCCCCTGAAATGTTCTTTTAAAAAAGTAAATGGTTTAAGTTTACAAATATACTTAAGGGGTTTATCTCTGATATTTTCTTGGAAATAAAATGAGCAGCGAGGCACACTGTATCTGCCTCTGCCAATGCCTCATCCACCCCAAGCTCTATTCTTTCTTTTCTTCTTTCAATATTAACTAATATTTATTAAGAACCTACTACCTGTTTGACCTTTGTAATGTCTCCTGGCAGTACGAAGATAAAAAGACAGCCAGCCCCAGTCTTAGGAGATCTCATTGCCTAGACAAAAATAGGCATGCAAATAGCATGGATTACTAGTTAAGTAAAAGTGTCACAGGAGCAAGGCCTAATATTTACAGGATGAATAGGCAATGACTAGGAGAGATAGTAGAGAAGGAGATATTCCAAGAGGAGAGAACTACATTTGCAAATGCAAAACAAAGAAGGCTGGAAATAAAATGCATAAATTATTTCCTATTTCTCGAGTATAAAGCTTAAAGTAGACATTACCATATAATGCTGAGCAGAAAAAAATGGACCACATCTTGGCAGCCTTCTCTATACTCTGCTACTTTTGGTTTTATTCTGTAGGTCAGTCATTCGCAAATGGACAAAGGCTCTGGCAAGAAAATAGGAGAATCACATGGGAACCCTTTTCTAAAAACACATGGTTACCATATGTGTTTTGAAAAATGTCTCAGATGATTGATACAGCATCTCCTCCTTTCCACCTAATTTGAAAAATCACTGCTGTGGATTATGGACAGCCATTGATGAATTCTGAGCAAGGAAATGAATAGATATTTGCCTGATATCCAGATGTATAAGACCTCCATGGACATTGGAGGTTCAATGCCTTGTCCAGTGAATGCCTATCTTATAACTATATTTAGCACTTTGACTAAATCCCCAAGGTAGATCCAACTCTACAACACATTAAACATAAATGCAAGTATTTTGCAGACAATTTCATAGAAAAGTTCAGAAAATAATTTGTTCCATACAATAGTAACTTAATAAAAATTTCATGTTACATATCTCTATTCCTCTCCACTGCTGTTTTCTTACCCTTCTTTCTTTTTTACTAGTTTCTGAAAAATCCTCTCTATCATCCTGAGCAATTTAACTTTTTATCTTCAACTTGCATACCTATTCAGAAAAACAAAAGCCTTGTAGCCATTATCAATTTTTCTTCAACCATTTCTCTTAGTTTCACCCCTCTATTATAAGTACCTTATCAAATTATCCAATCCTTTTCAAAAGGAAAGGTTCTAATTGTGGACATTTCTTCCTATATTTTTATATGTGTTAGAAACATTAGAACAGTCATTCATTCAATCATTTTATAAACACTTCTTAAATGCTTACTATATGCCAGTCTATCTTAATTCATAGCTGCTAGCTAGTAATATGTCTTACCTTTACTATCTCTCCAACTCATAAGAACGTCCTCATAATAGTGAAAGACAATCATAAAAATACTCAATTAACATTTTATTTCAATTATGGAAGCACTATTGTGAGCTCTGAAAAAGCTTTTTCAAACAACAGTCTTGGCTCTTGCATATATATATATTTTTTTAATGAAAATGTTCAGACTTCTATTCTGCAACAGCTCTCCTGCCCTCCTGCCTAGAGACAGAGAAACGGAATGGGTATCCTTTCTGCCCTTCTGTCACACAATAACAGATTTCCCCATTAATTACATACAGGCTTGCTATCACATTAAAAAAAGAGAAAGGTTTAATTATTTTCTACATATGAGGAATTTATTTTAAAAAATCAGGAAGTTCTATGTTTATAATTCTTTTTAATAATTTCACAGTCTCAAAATGTAATAAAAACACAGTAAAACAAAGGCATCTATCTAGTTGTAAGAATCTTCTTCTCAACCAAAGATAGAAGGTTGAAATTCTACTCATGCCCTGTTTTCAAAACATTGCACTGCCATTTTTGAAACTAATTTGTTGAACCTCAGTGTAGGATATATAGAGAAATTGCATTTACTCAGAACTGTTTCCTGGTGAAACTGTTTAGCCCTCCAACAATAAGAAATTACGGGAGGACATTGAATTACTCCCTACTCAAATCTAAAGTTCCAGTTTGGAATGTTTTCTTAAGAAATGTATCTGAAGAATTCCATGTTAATTAATATCATTTATGTACACAAAATGTTTGAAAAATACACAAAATTATCCTTAAACAAAGTATGCTTTTAAAAAAAACTCCTTTCAGACACAGAATACTTTAATGTAGTTGTCAATATTTTGCATGTGATCCAATTCTGCTTGGTGATACAAGCTTTGGATAACAGGCAACTATTTCAGGAAAACAGCTTATTTAAAACTAGATTTTTATGTCAGTCCTTTTTGTTGTTATTAAAATATTACACATATATATTTAATATTATAAAAATTATACAAATTATATATTTTTAAAGAATAATTTAGTCACATCCATCAAGTAAACAAAGGCATTAGAGTAGAAAAGTTGAGCATTTTCATTAAAATACTTTAAAATCCATTGCAGACTTTCCCTCACCCCTTGATCCAGAGATGTATGTATGATGGGGGTTGAAAGAAATTATTTAAAACTTATTTTAAATAAAAAATCTGACTGGGCATGTGAATTGCTTATTAAATTTTATAAACTCTTATCTTTGTGAGATATGCATACAGTGTATAAGCAAATAAAAATACAGGATGCCCAGTTAGATTTTCATTTCAGATAATCAATGGACAAATTTTTAGTGTAAGTATACACCATGAAACTTTTGGGACATAATTATATTTTCAAAAATTACTTGCTACAGCCTGTATTTTTTCTGGCAACTCTAAGTACATGAATAAAGCATTGAGTCTTTAAAGAAAAATAATTGGATAAAATGCAAACCTTATGCTGCTTTGATGTTTGCTGAGTCACTTATAAATTGAAGGCCCATCCCGCTCACATCCTGGCATAAGGTGTTTGTGATTAATTTTAAAAGTTTGGACCTAGAGATCTGAGTGTTCTGAAGGTTCATGGAATTTAAACAGCCAGGATGCCACAGACTTCTGTATCTGTTTTAAACTCGAAACACTGACAAACCAAGGAAATCTGGTAGGTCTTCACTTTTTGTTGTAGTTATTCATTACCATTCCATCCAAGTGGTACCAGAGATAATTCAGTTTAAATAGAAGTGTTAAATTAATTTATGTAATTTTCCAAAATACTTGCCACTTTACCCATTGTCCCTTACACATCTGATCATTCTTTACTCTTTACTTGTATATAGCCCATTCCGTTTCTCACTCTCATAATATCTCCTTCCACTTGCCTACATGCCAAGGCAAACTCTACCCTGAGCCCACTTACTTCATCAAGCCTTCCCCAATCACTTCTGTTACAGTAATCTTCCCTACACTGAGTTCTTCTGGTACCTTATCATATAATCAGATAAAGGTTAAAAAACACCTGTATAAGTACCTCTGGATGTAAATACCTGCACACACAAAGTGACACACCCTGATAAGGATAATTTAATATCCCTTTCTAATGTTTCACTCACTTGAGTGGTCTGCAGAGTGAGCATCTATGAAGTACCCATAAGGTTTGAAAAAAGCAGGAAGGAAAGGAAATGAGATGTTACAAAGTAAATTACAAAGTTCGGTATCCTTTGGGGTTCTTTCTGGAAAAAAATGTAAAGGATTTAAGTTATTTTTGGCTATAGGACTAGGAGTTTGTTTTTTTGGGGGGTTGGGGAGTTTTTTTTTTTTTTGGCAACACTAAGACTACCAAATAAGGGCCCATATCTATAAGATTATAGTCAGTTAACATCCTAATGATAACTAATAGAAAAACAGCGTCCAATGTATAAGATGCACAAGGTACTGCTATTCTAAGCAGTCTACATGTTCAATCTCATTTAATATCCAAGATAATTGGATAAAGTACTTTCTGTCTCCATTTTACAAATGAGGAAAATAAGATTCAGAGAGGCATCATAAGTTCCCTACTCACACAGCACTTCATATTAATGCTGGTGAAATACATAGAAGGTGTTTACTATAATTCAGACACTGAGCTCTCTCCAAAGCATCAAGACAGAGAAGATGAAGGGAAAGAAGCAGGGGAAGAAAGGGAGGATGAGGGAGAGGGAAAGAAGAAAGAATAAGAGGAAAAAAAGAACAAGAAGGGAGAGTCCTTGACCTCCTGTATCTTATAGTCTATAAGGGATAATATATATGCAAATAAGTAAATATAATCATATAATACTGTATAAAGATCATAAGAAGATAAAATGATTAGATTTATGGGAAATGAGGAAGTCAAGGATAAGTGAAGTATTCACAAGGATATTAGAAAACAAGAATCTAAAAAGAATCCATTAAGATACAAGATGGTAAGCACCCATGTATGTGTGAAGGTTTGTAATTATGAACGCAAATGATGTATTGGTAACACCCTAAGTAGTAAAATAAAGCTGGAAAAACTATGAGGTACCTCATATGCACATAACGGGTCTTGAGTTGTGACATGGATGCGATGGGGAATGTAATATCTCATTATTCAAAGTTAAACCCAACTGTCTCCATATAAAGTCCAAACTCCTGAGTCTGATAGTCAAAGCTTTGAAAAAACTGGCCCAGGTTGAACTTTATCTTCAAGTGCTCCTACAAATAAATATTCTTCTCCAAACATGTCAGTCTACTCATTGTTTCACAAAATATGCCATGCATTCTTCTTCTTCTATTCTTTTAGCTGTCACTTTTGATGTACTTAGAATACACACACGCACACACGCACCGTTTCTTCATTAAAGCTCAACTTGAAAGCTTAAAAGATTCTCTGTGAACAAATGAATAAAAGTAACCTACCAGGACAGACAATAGTTTCATGATTATACATACTAGAATAGTGAAAAATCAATAATTCCTTAATAAAAACATAGTAAACTGAAAATATTAATAGAGCTTCAAAAATAGGCTAACATATTTTCTTAGATAATTCCCATGTCAGAAAAATATGATATTACCAACCCAAGCCACGTCACAAAGGAGAGTTGATGGCCTCAGCTGACATAAATAGGTCATGAAGGCAAATGAATTAGTTGTTAGTGATTGGACTGGGACTGCTGTAAAATTGTACCTGGGCAATAAGATGCTAAAGATGCCATCAAGGTGGCCTTTAGGTAGCAGAGGAATAATCAGATGGAGATCGTGTTCTGAACTTTACGTGACACTGGAGATCCACAGAGATCAAAAATCATGAGGCAGCAAGTAAAAAGAATTGAAATAAATATTCCCTTATCTCCTTATAATTTTCAGAGTCCCAGTCCTGCTAGATGAATGTGATAATTATTTCTAACAGTCTGTAAATAATAAAAGCAATTAATGTTAACTATTTTTTTTATTTTAGATTACTGGGATTTATATTTTAATCTCTTTCACTTATAAAATTATCCATTCAGTCATTCTTTTATCCAGTGTATTTTGAGTACCTTGTAAGTACTAGGGTCTAAGTGCTATGAATATGATGACAAATAATACCTACTTGATTCCTAGCCTCACCACGCTTACAATCTAGCAGGAAACATAGATGCTAAACAAGTAATTTAAAATGTGATGAACAATTCTGAAGGAACAGTACATATTGCTTGGGGAGTTCAGAGTAGTGTGATTTAACTTAATACTCAATTTCAATTTTACAGGAAAATAATTGGAAGGAATACCAATGGCAAACTCAGTTGGCCTTTCCAAGATAAATTGAGCGAAAGCTTTACAAAATATATGTTACTCTTCTGACTTAAAGTTTAAAAGACAGAAGAAGATACTGCTCATCCTCATATGGATAATTTAGTATCAAGATGCTTAAATGAAAAGGGACAATTGGGGCAACTATTAAAGCTCCAAGCCCTTATTAAATACCTGAAAAGAATTAAGACCCAATGTGGTCACACAATGGGCCTAGGATTACATAGCTTATAAATAACAGAGCTAAAACTTAAATCCAAGTGGTAAGGCCTTCTAGAAGAGTACTCCCTATACATTGTTCAAAGGAGAGGAAAGAAGTTAGTCCCACAATACTTCCTTGGTTTATATTTCACTATAATATTTTTGAAATATTTTGGTAGTGGGGTGGTTATGGTTACAGGTTTTCAGAATTTTGGGCACAGAGGTGAGGATATAGAAGTTCCAAGGAAAGGGAATCTGAAAAGAGGAAAGAAACCCAATGTACGAAAGTAGAACAGTGGAGAGAGAGAGAACCCTACTTCAATAAGGGACACAAAAAGTGTTCCTCTTTCCCTTTCCAGCTTCTCTGGCTAGTGAGGACAAAGAGGGGAGGCAGAAGGTTGGGTCAGATCTTAAGCTAATAATTTCTACCATCCCTCTTCAGTATCTTTTTTTTTTCCCCCAGTATCCTTTAATATAGACAATTGAGTTTCTTAGGATCCTTTAGGACAGACAACTGAGTTTCTTAGGATTACATCAAGTGTGGTTAAAAATATATTTAGAGGGGTGCCCAGGTGGCTCAGTTGGTTAAGTGGTCGATTCTTGATTTCAGCTCAGGTCATGATCTCAGGGCTGTGGCATTAAGCTCCAAGTTGGGCTCCACGCTTGGCATGGAGTCTGCTTGAGATTCTCTCTCCCTCTTCCTCTGCTGCTCCCTCTGCTCACACTTGTGGCTGCTCTCTCTCTCTAAAATAAGTAAATAAAATCTTAAAAAAAAAAAATATATATATATATATATATATATATATATATATTTAGAGTGATTTACTATTTTTAATCAGCTATGACATAAAATCTGAATAGAAACCTAGCCTTTGTTACTTGAAAGCATTTTTCTTTTTTTTTTTTTTATAAGATTTATTTATTTATTTATGATAGACAGAGAGACAGACAGACAGACACAGGCAGAGGGAGAAGCAGGCTCCATGCCGGGAGCCCGACGTGGGACTCGATCCCGGGACTCCAGGATCGCGCCCTGGGCCAAAGGCAAGCGCTAAACCACTGAGCCACCCAGGGATCCCCTGAAAGCATTTTTCAAGATAAGTTCTCTGGCACTACTCCCTTCCTCCACCACTGTTTCCTCAGAGCACACCTACTCGGAAATTCTGGAGCACTCAAGCCTGCACCAGGGTGAGAGTTGGTTCACTGGATGACCTATGTCATCTTGTACCTTGTATTGTACCCTGGCGGAGACCTTTCTTTGATTGACCCCACACAGTCCCTGGCTGCTTAATTCTTCACCCTGGACGACCCCCATTTATGACCCAGATTC
This sequence comes from Canis lupus baileyi, assembly GCF_048164855.1. Taxonomy (NCBI): domain Eukaryota; kingdom Metazoa; phylum Chordata; class Mammalia; order Carnivora; family Canidae; genus Canis; species Canis lupus. The sequence goes on from NC_132851.1 coordinate 16,853,908, forward strand.
TATTTCCCAGCAACAAAAGGAAACAAAGCATTACCAGTTTAAAAAAGAGGCTTTCTTTGAAGCACTTAATACCAAAGGTGGTGTTCAATACACGTGCAGTGGGGAAGTTTGGGATCTTTTGTTTGTTGGTTTAATGTTTAACCTTTCCTTAATATCTCTTCTTTTAATGGGCTTTAACCTTTTCCCTTTGATCTCTTTGCTTCCTTTTCAGAGAAGAGGAGCCCAGCTAGTGCCCACCCACCCAATTCTCAACCCCTTTCAGCAGTTTTCCCTTTGGCCTTCACAGCAGCTCCAAGGATATTGGCACCTCTTCAGCAGTGCCCTCCCCCCAGACTGTCCCCATTATACTTGTCATCTTCCTGATTAACACCTCCAACATTCATCCCCATTTTTAAGTACTTGTGAGAGCTTTGTTCCAAGAAGAGAGTTATGCTTTTGTGAAATTTCTCCCCAAAGCCTACTTTACTGACCATCTTTCACCACATTTCCTTTAACAGCAAGCACTATTCATCCAATAGAAAACTCAGATGAGAAAATCATATGAAACCTCCACTTTAGGCACTTTGAGGAACTAACTAAATTATTTCAGACCATAAAGCATTACCTTGTACACTGAAGTGAAGCTGTGTAAAAGCTCTACCTTCATTGACTGCTACTTGTTTTTTCACAAAGTGTTTTCACAGACATTATTTTATACAACTCTGTGAGGTAGGTAGGCCAGAAAAGAGAAGGAAACTAAGACTCGGAACATATGAGTGATTTACCAAGTCTACATCAATTATTACAACTGAATATGGACATGCCAACTGGTAAACAGTACTGACCTTGACTCCTGACACTCCTACCTGCCATCCTAGTGCCTCGACTGGGATGCTCCATTTCTTCTACAATGTCTGGCTGTAAGGGGTAGGCATCCTGGGTTATGGTCAATACTTAGTTCTGACTGTCCATGCCTAATTTATACCTGCTATTAAATGTCCACTGTCAACCTTGGGCCACTTTAAGCTGAATTTCAGCTTTTTTTTTTTTTTTTTGAGAGAGGAAAGGTCACATAAGCAGTGTGAGCTCCAGCTGCAAATCTGTGTGAATGCAAACTTGTGGTTAGGAATCCTCAAAGATTTTTTTTTTCCCCTGCTCCCACCAAGAGGCAAGGTTGGCATAGACAATCTGCTTCGGCCTTGTGATGTGTAAGAGTTTTTGTTCCTTAAAAATATGCCATTCTTTGGGATCCAAATTTTATGGAAGAACCGCCTATTTCCCACTCTATGGGGGCTTTGTTTCCTGTCCTCCATTAATATATATGCCTATTACAACTCACTCTAGATTATCAGTAATTAGAACTGCTTACAGACAAATGCCAAATCTAACACTTGCCTACGCATCTGGACTTAAACATTTCTGGCCACTGGTGATTTCCTTTACTCTACCGCTAGTTCAGCCATGTTTTTAAATAAGATTTAATATTTAATCCAGCATTTTTTAGGTGTTCAATATGGAAAGGGGTTTCTCCAAATAGCTAGTTTTCCATAATGCCAGAAACAGAAGTCTTTGACCCATAATTTGTCATTTCATCCTTTATTGGCTGCCAGACATGCCATATACAAATCTCAAGGAAAAATGAACTTGCAAAATTGGCATAGAAAAGTGGAGTTGCATTTCATGATAGTGCATGGAAATGGCCCCTGGGGGTGCATGGATGCATGGGAGGCTGTGAAGTCACTGAAATTGCTATCATCTGGAAAAGATGATGTGATCATCAGCCAGACACATGGGTTTAAGTAAAGGAAAGTTTACACATTTATTAACTAAGGTTTTCTTTAGAAAGAGAGGAGAGGACTTTTTTTTTTTTTTTTTTTTTTTTTTTTTTTTTTTTAAGTTAGAGCAGCAGCTGCCATGGGAATTCTAGTAAAAGTACACTGCAGGAAGCAGGGACCATGGCCGGCCTCATGCCAAAACAGATTGGGAACCAACCACTAGTGTAGAGGAAAAATGCACTCATCTCATTTAGAAGACTGAGACAGTTTGATTTTCCCCTTGGTGCCAGGGAATACATGTTCCCTTCGGGGCTAAAACAGAGACATTCTCTCCAGCTCTGCCAAGGTCACCTTTTTAGGCAGATTTATTCTCAGGTGAAGAGAAAGCTCCAGCTTTAGCTGCAGTGCATTCTATTTGCCTGGTTTCTAATAGATTTGTTTGTCAAAGCTGAATTTCTCGCTCTACATGAGTGGGAGAATTTCCTAAGGAATGGGGTGGAAAAAACAATATATAGAAACCATCTCAATTATAAGGTAGACATGAAATAGTTAGAAAAGACAAACACCAAGTAATAATAGGAAGACACGTGCACCAAAAAGTCTGGTGTCAAACCAAGACTGCATTTACCTACTATCATACGCTGAGACTTGTCCCAAGACAAAGAAAGAAACCCCTTAAAGGTCAATTATAGAAAGAAGTTAGTGCATCAGAGGAATAAATTCATATTAGTTTCTTCATCCAAGAAATATTTATTGAGCTTCTGCTATGTGCCAAGCATTGTTCTAACTAACTTATTAGTGAGCAAAACACAAATTGCTATAGCTTGTAATTTTAATACAGGTCTTTGTGGATTTCTAATCATTTTTCTGTTGCTATGTTTCACTACCTTCCATTCTTGGATTTCCCAGAGCTTTGCCCTTCCCTGTCCTGGATATACGGACGCCCTTGTGGATTCTGTGGCCAAGAAGAGTTTCGGCAGGTTCTCAATCTACATGTAACTAGATGGGGGAGGAAGGCCTGTATCCGGCTCCCAGGGATTGGTCTTTGTGCCTGTGAGCTTACGTTCTCCCAAAAAAGATGATTCAGGATAACGATTCTGGCACATTATCTCATTAGGCCTCCTGATACTAAATGAAGAAGGCAGTTGAAAAATAACACTCCATTTCACAAGAGAGAAATCTGGGGCATGGAAAGGTTAAATAACTTCTCTAAATCAAACAGCCAGGAATTGGGCCTGGGACAAGGACAGAGATCTTTAAAATTCACATCACATTTTCCATCCCTTACATCGCACTGTCTTTAGATTAAGTTTAAAGAATGCTGGCAAAAATCAAGAATATACAAAAAGGAAAACATAACTATTAAATAGAGTTGCTATTTTCAGAATATTGTTAAAATTTGAATATTGTCAACACCAACCCAAGATATATATAAAAAATAATCATCCACACAGAAATGTGTCCTTAAAATTAATTCTTATTTTCTTTAATTAGATAAACTGTAAGATTGTATTAAAAATGTTTATGTTCCAGATGTCTCTCCTGATACTGATAATATAGCAACAAACAAAACTCCACAAAGTATTTCACAATATTATGTTGCTATCGGAGCTTTCAAAATACAAACTTGGAAAATAAAATGCATAAAGGAAAAAGCAGAGGGAAATACATTTGTAAATAACCTGGAAACATGAAGAAAAGAGATCAAGCTGAAACTGAATATCCAGCTGTGTAAACACATTTAGATACTTTTAAAAAATCTCAAATCGATGGTATTCACAAGGCCCTCCCAGTGCCAAATCGTATACTTCACATTAATTCTTCTGTGATTCCACATCCTTTCCACACTGCATCAGCCTAAAGTCTAAACTGTCTATTTCAGATGGAACCACTCAAATTCCATGAATGTTTTTGTTTAATCAAGTGAACACTATAAACTGTTGTTCTTGGTCATACACTCTACTCTTAAATAAAAATAAGATTTTTGAAGATGAAAGACTTGAGGTGCAGGTGCTAAATATTTGCAAATACTTTCATTACTCTTAGAGATCTGAATTATAAGTAGGGAAGCAGGGCCTTCATTAATTTCAGTTTAGAAACAAGTGCTAAATTCCACTATTTGAAAGGAGACTAATTTTTTATTTAAAAAAAAAAAAAAAGAATGGCTAGAAGAGAGACTTCCCAGAAGATTTCTGGGACTTCTGACAGAACTTCTGCGAAATTAGTAACCATTCTAGCCACATGTTGAAATTCCTCTTCCAATTACATGAAATCAATGATAAGGAGAACTTACATCATGTGTGGAATTACGGTAAGAGTTAACTTAAACCTTCATCTGAAGTCTTCATAACTACATTGACAATACCTATTTTGATGAAACTGAGCACAAGGAAAACTCACATCTGAGTTCTAACAGATGCAACTGCCTTAATGAAGTCAACACCTTTCTCACCCCAACACCCTACTTAGGTCAAATGAATGCTAACATATCAAACCCAGGAAAAAAGTCTTATTTATAAATTGCAATAGCTTTATTTTGGACATTAATTAGTTGGCTTAGAATTACACTATTGAAGCTAAATATAGTTGAAGTCACAATATTTACTTACTACAAATTCTGTGACTATCAAGCCTTTATTTTACCTATTTATTATGGGAGACCTTCCAGTTCATGGTCCATGGAGGCATATTAAACAAATGTACTCAATAAAAATAACTATTTTCTGGATTACACAGAGGTAGGACTGCAAGAGCTAACAAATAAAAATACACATTAGTTAATGTGAATTTCTGATAAACAATTACATACACTAAAAATATCATTCATTGTTTATTGGAAATTCAAATTTAAATATGTGTACTGTATTTTATCTGACAACCTTGCTGGAAGTTCACAAAACCAGTACTTACAGCTATGGAAAATGTGAGATATTAGATTGAATCTACTCTTCCAGAATTGTACCTTCTTAAATTGACCAAAACTCAACTTGCTTCCTTGTCATTTTTATGTTTGTAATCAAAGTAGAGTATAGGATGATTAGGTGAATAAACTTTTGGACAAGGATAGTGAATACCTTTTTAAAATTCAAATTTAGGGCAGCCCTGGTGGCGCAGCGGTTTAGCGCCGCCTGCAGCCCAGGGCGTGATCCTGGAGACCCTGCATTGGGCTTCCTGCATGGAGCCTGCTTCTCTCTCTGCCTCTCTCTCTCTGCATCTCTGTGAATAAAAAAATAAAATCTTTAAAAAAGTGTTAAAATTCAAAAAATTTTTAAAAGATTTTATTTATTTATTCATTTAGAGAGAGAGAGAGAGAGAGAGAGAGAGAGAGGCAGAGACACCGGCAGAGGGAGAAGCAGGCCCCATGCAGGGAGCCTGATGTGGGACTCGATCCCGGTCTCCAGGATCATGCCCTGGGCTGCAGGCGGCACTAAACTGCTGCGCCACTGGGGCTGCCCAAAATTCGAATTTAAAATCAAAGATGAAACTATATTTCTCCTAAACTGTTAAGGTTTTTTTAAATGCAGCTTTAAGCCTAATTTTAAGGCTATTATTTTACAAAAAGGATAGTGTTAATGAAATCTATTCATCTTCTGAAATGCATAAAACTATTTATTAAAATTTTGAAGCCATATAAGAAAAAAAGGACAAGAATCTTTGTAACATGGTGTATTGATCAAATAAAATGTGTACATGTATGCCAACTCTAAGGGGCAGGTGATTATTAAAAATAAAGTTAGTTGCATTCACTTATCTACATATAAGATTTTGCCATATACTACATGTTTATGCATACAAGTATCAAATTTCCTCCCCTCCCCCCAGACACTAGGTTTTGGAATACCCATTTTTTAAAAAATATTTCTCATGTTTAGATACTTGGATCCATGTTTTTTAAAAAACATCTTAAGAAATAGCTTTATAAATTAGAAAACAAAATCCTTTACATTAAATACATCTAAGAGTAGTTATCAAAATGATTAAATTTAATAAGCAGAAAAGGGCACAATACAAAACTTATCAGTCATAAAATATTCCCCCAAAATGTATTATCCCCACGACCAATTCATGTATATGTTATCAAGTGGGCCACTATACCTTCATTGAAGCCTCAAGGAAACGCTTTTCAGCACTTTCGCTTCAGGGAAGCATTCACTCAGCAGCTCTTATGACCCAATGATCAAGAATAATCATATAGGTCTCAACTCCACCACACATATGGGTTGCTCAACCATGCATACAAGTTGGTTTTAAAATCAACCAATCAAGTCCTGGGATTTTAGACATATTTTCATATATTTCAAAATGAGGTGATTTTTGTCCAGGAATATGGGTTAGACTAAGTAGATGATTATGTGAAGCCTTTTCCAATTATGATTCTGAACTATACAAAATTCTGTACAAAATGTATTTATAAAAATAGTGAACTTATTCAGTGAAATAAAGAAAATTTTAATTGGGCATTTTTGCCATTTACAAAATGAAGAGTATGTTGACTGAAGAACCTTGAACTCAGGAAGACATGACCAAGACAGTATGTAGGGGACTCCAGCCTCCATCCCCCTATGAAGATTAACAATTAGCTATCTGTGAACAAAAACAGCTCTGGGATTGCTCAGGAGTCCACTTAAGCAACTTTGACAGCACAATAGAAAAACAAACCTGAGAATAACCAGCCAAAAAGGAATGGAAGAACAGGCTCCTTTTACCTTCCTCATCCCCAACGGGCCAGCACTGCTTGGTTAAAAGAAGGCAATTCCCAGCTGGAGTTTCCCCCTCCGGGGGAAGAGAGAGCAGGTGAAGACCCGCTTCCAAAGACTTTCAGACTCTAAGTAAAGGACCTCCTTGTGTTTCAGCCCTACAAGAGACCAGAAGTGCACCTGAATAGTCAGGGTTCCACCTGGATGCTAGTGTAGCCAAAGTTGGCCCTGGCCCTAGCTACTGGCCCTTGTCCCTGCCACTACATATGTGTTGGAATAGGCCCTTCCCACTACTATTGAGGTAAAATGAATAAACCCTTTAGAATTTCTAAAATATTTAATTTATTTATTCATGAAAGATATACAGAGAGAGGCAGAGACCCAGGCAGAGGGAGAAGCAGGCTCCTTGCAGGGAGCCCGATGTGGGACTCAATCCTGGAACTCTGGGATTGCGCCCTGAGCCAAAGGCAAACGCTCAACCACTGAGCCACTCAGGCATCCCTAGAACTTTTAGAAGAAGAAGGAGAAGGAGGAGGAGAAGGAGGAGGAGGAGGAGGAGGAGGAGGAGGAGGAGAAGAAGAAGAAGAAGAAGAAGAAGAAGAAGAAGAAGAAGAAGAAGAAGAGGAGGAGGAAGAGGAAGAAGAAGAAGTTGTTTTATTGAAGTCCAAGTTAAAAACAGCTTCTTGGGATACACAGTCTTCACAAAGAAAAAGAGTGCTCTGGTAAGGGAGCATTTTGTGTAGAGTTATATACAATTTTTACATAAAAAGTTACAAATTATTAGACATTTCAGAAAGTTCCAGACCTTATCTTAAGTTTCTAGTATATGCAGGGCTGCATGACTTTAATCTTATGGGAACCAGGGAAGTTTCTTATTTTTTCTTATCTTTTGTGTTCAGAAGTCTTTTGGTTATTTTATTTAACAAAACAGATGTACAATGTGTGCTCGGGGCAGAAATAGAGCCCATGCTTTGAGGTTTTGCCGAGTCATTTTGACCTTGGTAAATGTTACAGTATAGCTTCCCTGGGAGCCCAGGGGCAGGCCTACAAACATTAGAAGTTGAAAATTTTCTTTATCATGACATAGGCACCTGCAGGTGGCCCCCACAGCTGAGTGTGTTGTACACCACCAGCTCTGGCCCACAAGCAAGTGGGATTTATCTCTGAAATAAAAGGATGGTTTAACTCAATGCAAATCAATAAATGTGATACAACACATTAATAGAATGGAAGACAATAATCACGTGATCATTTCAGTAGATTTAAAAAAAGCATTTGACAAAATTCCACATCCTTTTATGATAAAAACTCTCAACAAATTGGGTATAGAAGGAACATACTTAAACATAATCAAGGTCCTATATGACAAACCCACAGTTAACATCATAGTCAACAGTGAAAGTACTCAAAATTGCATTCCAAAAGCCTGAGTGAAAAAACTTAGTAAAAAAATCATACTGTGTTTCCTGTGTAATTCCATGAATTCTCCTGAGGAATGCATCTATTTTTTTCTAATATGATAATAATACAAAATTTTAGATAGTGCTATACGTTCCCATCCACCACTCCACTTCCATTCTCCCCAAGATTTCCTGGGCATCTCACAGCACTTCTCATCTCTTAAACTAAATAGGATAGATAACCTCCCTCATTGACCAACCTCCATCTCCTACTTCTCCCTCAAGTTGTCTTTGAATATTAATGATAGTAACTTATGAATCTTACATTTTAACATTGCAGAATTTAGGTCAAGTATATGCATAATTTTCCTCCTTCCATATCTGTCTCTCCCTCCCCCATGCCTTCCTCAGTAATGGGTTTGTTTCACATAATAGCGGGCTCAACTCCCAGAGGAGAGATACCCATTATACAACATTCCAAACACTTTAGAAAGCAGAACAGGATAGTGAGTAAAATAATTAACCAGGAGTTTAGACAGCTGAATTGTGTCTGTGTTTCTGCCTCTAATTACATATTTGACTTTAGATAAGTCAACTGAACTTTTTAATATACCAGGACTTGTTCAACAGTGATATAGCATCTCTATATGAATCAATGGAGTTTTTGTATTTTAAAAGTTGCCTTTAGAGGGGTGCCTGGGTGGCTCAGTGATTGAGCATCTGCCTTTGGCTTGGGTCATGGTCCCAGGGTCCTAGGATCGAGTTCCGCATCAGGCTCCCTACAGGGAGCCCGCTTCTCCCTCTGCCCATGTCTCTGCCTCTCTCTGCGTGTCTCTCAGGAATAAATAAATAAAATCTTTAAAAATAAAAATCAAAAAAATAAAAATTGCCTTTAGAAAGTGACAGGCAGATCAGTAGATCCTATTTTGCACTGATTTATTTTCCTCATGAAATTTATAATTAGCAATGACTAGAAGATCATATAAGAAATATTGAACATATATAATTCAGCTTGTTTTCTGTGAAACTATTCAAATGCAAAAATATAAGTACGGGGAAAGTGATCATGTAATTGCAAATTTTCTCAAAGTTGAAAATATTTGTCAAAAAATGCATATTTTCTAATGAACTCTAGTTTGCTAATTTATAAAAGCAATTTCATTTGCAAACTGGTAGATACAACCTGCTCAAATGAAGAAAAAATTCTCAAGGTGGATTAAAATATAATAAAATTAATTTTATGTCTAATATATTATTGAGTTTAAATGACATTGGTTTTAAAACTGTGTAATGAATTGATTTTGCTGTTCTAAGTTCAATTTTTGTGCTATTTAATTGTTTTTAAGTAATTTCTGCTAATTACATGAGATCACCAACTCATTCAAAGTATTTTTTAAATCCATACATTTTTAAGCTCATACTTAACTTCTAAAAATATTCCCCGTGGTATAATCTCCAAAAATAACTCAAACCATTTTTTCTATTTGAGTAAATGGATCTGTTATTCCATATGTCACTGTAGAGGGTGACAGAAATATAAAGATGAATAAGATATAGTGCCTGGGTTTAAGGAGTTCACCATCAAATGAGGGGAAAATAGGCAAACAAACAATAAAACCCCAGAAGACTACATTAATTTATTTAATACATATTTATTAACCATTCAGTATTTGCCAGCACTGTTCTAAATGCTAAGAAGATATCAGTAAACAACAACAACAAAATGACAAATATCTCTGCCCTCATAGAGCTTACATTATCATGGATGGAGAGGAACAACAAAAAAGTAATACCCTATGTCAGGTGTTGATAAATGGTGTAGAAGGGAACAAAATAGAAAAAAGGGAAAGGAGTTTGAGGATGATCAAAGGGAACACTGAATGGTCATATTTGAACAAAAGCATAAAATGGGCAAGAAGTTGGCAAAGACTATCAGCCTAATGCAGAGTATACTGGTTTTTTGTTTGTTTGTTTTTAAAGATTTTATTCATTCATTCTTGAGATACACACAGAGAGAGGTAGAAACATAAGCAGGGAGAAGCAGGCTCCCTGCAGGGAGTCCTCTGGGGAACTTGATCTTAGGACCCGGGGATCACGACCTGAGCCAAAGGCAAACATTCATCTACTGAGCCACCAAGGCACCCAGCATACTGGTTCAGAGAAAAGGTTAAAGTGGCTGGAGTGAATTGAGCAAAATTAGCAAGAAATGAAACCAAGTGAAGATTCTGTGGGTTGAAAATCCAGGATTCATTTAGCTGGATGCCCTGTCTCAGATTCTCTCAGATAGTTTCAGGTAGATGTTTGCTAGGGCTGCAGTCCTCTGAAAACTCCACTTGGACTGGAAGATCTATTTCCAGGATGGCTCACTAACATGCCTGAAGCATTGCTGGCTGTTGTTGGGAGGCCTCAGTTCCTGGCTCAGTGGACTTCTCTATAGGGATGCTTGAGTGTCCTCACAACATGGCAGCTAGCTTTTCCAAAGACAGAGAATGTTCTAAGAGAGTGCAAGGCAGAAACCACTGTGTCTTTTATGACTGGCTCTCCAAAGTCATTCTGTTACTTCTACAATGTCCTATTGGTTACATAGGTCAACACTATTCAGTGGGGGATGAAACTACGTAGAGGAATGCATAGCAGAAACAAGAATCATTGAGGGCCACATTGTAGCGTGTTACCTCAGCAGGGAATTCAGATTTATTCTATGTGAGATGGGAAGTTATCAGAAGCTTGTGAGCACATATTTGATATAACTTAGGTTTTAAAAGGATGACTACAGTTCCTAGGTTGAGCATGGACATTAGTGGGACAGCATGGAACCCAAGACCTCAATTAGGTGGTTTTGTAATACCAGCAAGATGGCAGATGAAATGGTGATGGAGATTAGAGGGTCAAAAATAATAAGGTTGTGGGTGTAAAGAAGAGAAGGGTCAGAAAAAGCCAACATTGAGATGTGACTTTGGGAGAAAAACAGACTGTGCAGGATTTTGGAGTGAATTATTGTATGCTAAGTGATGTAAAGCCTCCTTGGTCTTTTTACAAATTCTTTAGTAAAATAATTAACTCTGGAAGCCTCTGGATTTTTTTTTTTTTTTTTTTTTTTTAGCAATAAAATGTTGATTTCGGCTCTAAGCCCAAGCAAGACTTTATGAAGAAAATGACCCAGAGCCTTCCCTGGGTTCAGCCCACATCTGAATTCATCTTTATCTGGTGCAGAAAACCTTTTCCTATTTCCTAGGCTCTCTGTTTAGAAATTGGATTCGTTTTACCTTATATCTTTTCCTGAATCCTTGGTTCCAAGTACACATCTGTCTCAGTTTCTTCCTTGCCTCTCTTATACTCCAGACAGCCAAGGCTCCTCTCCTTTTCTCACCTAACACCTTGGTATTCCTATTTCCTATTCTTCTCCTTAACTACCTACTTAACCATCATCTATACCTCATCCTAATGAGGCTGTTTACAATTCAGTGTGGCTTCTTGGCTCCTTGTAATCTCTAAACTGCTCCTGTTTATATCCTAGAGGCAGAACTAGGATCATTTTTATATTACTATTATCTATCATTATTATAGGTAAGATGTGTCGAGTTCTCACTATGTAATGCACTATGTTAAATGATATGACATTCTGTCATAATTTTTAAAATAACTCTAGGAGATTAGTATTATTAGTATTATTTATGCATAGAGAAACCATAGCCCAGAGTGGTGGAGTACTTTGCCAAAGTTGCAAAGCAGATGCCATATTCCAACCCAAGTGTGTTGATGCCAGACTACAATTAACCATGACTATATATTAATCCACATTTAGCCATCTTTAAGGCTCAAAAATGTTATTGAATAATGATATTTTTATTCAGACATAAAACTATAAAAAACTGCTTATGTTTTATTTTTCTTTAATAAACTACAGAAGAGAGCATACAAAAATGGGATTGGAGAGACTTGGAATATCATAAAAAGAATTTCTCAATAAATTGAAAAACAAGCTTACATATATCACTTTTGTGAGAAAATCCAAAAGCTAAAACTTAACCACATGGGTAAAATGTAAAAAGTTAAAAACAGACATTCATAATTCAGGTTGTCAGCTTTCAAAAATTTCATCTTAGACTGGGTATTGTAAACTATACTATGATGTCTTGCAAGAGCATAAAAGAAGTTTTGATGGCCAGGAAAAGAGTGAACTAAATTTGAGTATAGTCAGCAGAATGGTGAAAACTAAGATCAGGAGAAAGAAAAAGGAAAAAAAAAGGAGAACGAAGAAGAGGAGGAGGAGTTTATCTAGAAGCTTTTAAGTTTAGGAAAGCCTGTGGAAAGTGGTTGTGGAAACATTATTAATAGTGACAAATTGACATCATTGATTATGAAATTAATGGAAGTAGGAAGAGCCTGTCTCCGAGCTTTTATCCAAAGATTTCAAATGTTTTAAAAGAGTCCCATGGTCAATTCTTTCCAAAGAGACTGATAAATTGAACATAATAAAAGCACAGATCAAGACCCTGTCAGCCAACATTCTGGGATCATTATGTTCTCCCCGAAGGATGACCCCTCTACCATGCTAGAAGCCTAAAGGCTGACAGCCACAAAATATTACCCTGTCTCTAATGATCCCAAGGATGATGTGACTCAGCTTCCAACCTACCTTTCCAGTGATTTCCTGTGTGAAGAGAAAGCTAGCTTGGCAATAAATAACCCATTTGCCCATAGTCAGAGAGGACTACTTGACAACCAAATGAATAGAGATTATTTTGAAAATAGAGGAAAAATTACCCTTCACCAAGAAAAGACTGATAAATGAGACGCTTACACCGGTCTCAGTTAACCATTTAAAAAATAGGAACAGCCTGGATAGATCAGTTGGTGGTTAGACATAATCTCCAAACCATCTGTAGTGTCAGGCTCTGAAAAATCCATGAGGTACAGAAAAGCAAAAGGTAAAGAAGCATACGCATGACACAACAGAAAAGCTGTTAGCAATAACTGCTCAGTTTTGTACATTGGGACGATATGCTTTCTCTTGGTTTTTCAATTGAGCATGAAACTACTTGGCTAAATAAATATAGTTCAAAGAGCAAGATGTCTTTTTTTAGCCCAAGTTAAATCTTAGTTACATGTGATAAAGGAAAAGTGGCAAAATCTGAAACTCAGGTTAACCCTTTGTCCCCTGTTATGAGATCCAGTCTTGAGAGACAATCCTTAAAGCCAGTTCAGAAGAGTTAGGTGATTGGAGAAACATTGCTCAGAGGAACTCTTTTGAGGAAGGAGATAATCCAGTTTAGAACCCTGGAAGTCTTTTACTAATAAGCTTTAACAATGAATATTTTGCAATTAAAAGTCATTTTCATGAAACTCCAATTAAATTATCATTTTGGAACCAGATAGAATCTTCATTACTGGCTTTCTGTGTATCAGTAGAGACATGAGCTTAATCTGTTTTCTATCTCTCAAAGTAGATTCAGCCTGACTGGAGCTCTGTATATATGTCCCTCAAAGATTTGACCTTCTCACAAGAAAGAGGAATACTCTCTTCAATAGGATATGAGTAGATACCTATTCCATGTGAAAATCTCCATAATATTCTTGAAGAGATCCAAAATATGAGTGCATATTGAATTAAGAACATAATGATCCCCATTATAGCAGAGAATTTTGTAATGAGGCACTGGTGAGTAATATTACAATTTTTAACAAAGATGATGGGAAACATTATCTTCACAAATAATGCAAGGCAAGAAAATGAGGATTGTTTAAAATTTTCCAGCTCTGTGCCATCCAATCATTTTTCACATACATACTCAAACACACCACCCAAATCCATGATTCAAGATGACTGGAAAGCAGAAATCTGAGCCTTTGGGCAAAGAGAATAGAGAAAAACGTTAAATGAAAATGTTAAAGTAAGAAAAAAGTTCTGACTCTTATACACTATTGATGAAAATATAAATTGGAATAGACTTTCTGAAGGGCAAATTGGCAGTATTTATGAAAATTTAAAATGTGCTTACTTCTTGACCCAATAATTCTATTTCTAGGATTCTAACCTACAGAAATATTTGCAGGTGTGCATTAAGACACAGAAAATGTTCATTGTATATTGTTTATTTAAGCAGAAAAATTGGAATCAAACTAATGTCTATCAATAGAGTAGTAGTTCAATTATGATAAATTTTAATCATAAAATACTGTGTACAGATTTAAGAGAATGAGAAAGAGCTGTATGTTTTAATATTTGACTATCTTCAAGACACATTATGAAGGAGAAAAGGAATGGGAAAAGGAAAGACAGAGATCAATATGTAAATGGATATCATAGTATGATTAAAATGTATGTTTACTTTTACATGTATATTGGACAGATGTAAATACATTTACAAATGTATGTGAAAGCACTCTTTCAGGGGTCCCCTCTAGAGAGAAAAGTGGGTATCTAGGGGACAGATAAAGTAAGTTTTCATTTTTTATTTTATAAAGCCCCACATTATTAAAATATTTTCAAAACAAGTATAAAGACTATAAAGGGAAATATTTTAAAACCAAAATAAATAAATAATATTATTGGAAAAGAGAACAAGATTTACTGAGGATAGACTAGAGTATGTAGTAATATTAATCAATACTCAAAGCTCAGTGTCTGTCATAGTCCAGAGGCAGCTCTGTTTCACCTGGTCTTTTCTCTGGTACCCACGTTGACCAAAGCAAGTCACATGGTGATGCCCACCTTCTTCTCATTTTTCTCCTGCTTCAGCTTCTGCTTCTTCTTCTCTCTTCCTCCATCCCTTCCTTCCTGTCTCTTGCTCTTTCTCACTCTGTTTTTCTAGTTATGGCCAGTAACTTAAAATTTAAATAGCTTTCTCTACTAAAAAACCTTTGTTCACACCAGATGGGACAATTCAGCTTCAAAAATCTCTGATTTCCCCCTCTCACTCTGCCCTCAATGTACTTCCCACATTTAGGAAAGCATCGTAACTTGTCTAAGCCATGCTAGTGCCTCCAAACCAACTTTACTGTCCTGTTCTCATTTGTCTACCTATGTTCTACTTTGCCTCTGGAGTTACCAGTCTAGGACACTGATCTAATCAACAGTTTTCTCCTTAAAATCCTTAGAGTAAGACTTTCACCTGAAAATAAATCCTTAATTCATAAAGAAAGTGTTTAAAACTCTTTATGAACTGACTCATCCTGTTCAATTCCTCATCTGGTAGTTCTTGAATAAAGAACTCAGACCTCACCAAACACCTTACTGCTCTCCAATGTCCAAAGCTATCTTTACTCTGTAACTGTTTCAGTCTCTGCTTGAAGCTCAGATGTGCAGCTCCTCAGTAACTCCTACTTGTCCTATAAGAATCCTCTCAAGGCTATCATCATTTCAGTCCCTGATCTTATGCTGTTATATGTACCCTTAAAGCGTTGGGCTTCTCACTGTCCTGCATTCATCGCAAGGGATTATAATTGCTGATTTATTTACCTGCCTTTCCCGTAAAGCATGTTCTCCTTGAAAGTGAGAACTAAATACTTCATCCTTGTATTGTTTTCTTGTACCTAGTTCTTACTTGGTATTTAAAGGTGTTTAAGAAATGTGAGTTAAATAAACACTTTCAGTACAATTGAATGAGAAGGGAATAGGTCATTGTTCTGTGTGGCTCCTGTTTGATTGACGTGCCTATTCAATCCATGCATTTTCCCTTGATAAGGAAGTGGATTCTTGGGCAGGATCAAAGTTGCTGACATCATAAAGTCCTGATCAGATCTCAGGAGAATCTGGGGTTCTGATCTCCACTTTCTCCAGGGTTAAACTGCAACCTGAATAGGGATCTCTGGATCAACCTGATGTCAAGAATGGCCACTACGTAGAAACACTGGTACTGAACCTCCATTCCCTTGAGTAATTAAACCAGTGCCAATGGTAAAAACAGACACATAGATCAATGGAACAGAATAGAAAATCCAGAAATGGACCCTGAACTCTATGGTCAATTAATCTTCAACAAAGCAGGAAAGAATATCCAGTGGAAAAAAGTTTCTTCAACAAATGAGGTTGGGAGAATTGGACAGCCACATGCAGAAGAATGAAATCGGACCACTTTCTTACAACATACACAAAAATAAATTCAAAATGGATGAAAGACCTAAATGTGAGACAGGAATCCATCAAAATCCTAAGGAGAACACAGGCAGCAAACTCTGAACTTGCTTGCGACAACTTCCTGCCAGACTCATCTCCAAAGGCAAGGGAAACAACCACAATTGACCTTTGGGACTTCATCAGGATAGAAACCTTTTGCACAGTAAAGGAAACAGTCAACAAAACTAAGGGCAACCTATGGAATGGGAGAAGATATTCACAAATGACATATCTGATAAATGGCTAGTTTCCAAAATCTATAATTTATCAAACTCAACATCCAAAAAACAAGAAATGGGGAGAAGGCATGAACAAACATTTCTACAAAGAAGACATACAAATGGCTAACAGACAAATGAAAAAATGTTCCATATCATCCGGCATCAGGAAAATACAAATCAAAACCACCTCACACCAGTCAGAATGGTTAAAATTAACAACTCGGGAAACAACAGATGTTGGCAAGGATACAGAGGAAGGAGAATCCTCTTACACAGTTGGTAGGAATGCAAACTGGTGTAGCCACTCTGGAAAACAGTATGGAGGTTCCTCAAAAGGTTAAAAATAGATCTACCCTATGACCCAGCAATTGCCCTACTAGGTATTTATCCAAAGGATACAAAAATAGTGATCTGAAGGGGTACATGCACCCCAATGTTTATAGTGGCAATGTCCACAGTAGCCAAAATATGGAACGAGACCAGATGTCCATTGACAAATGAATGGACAGATGTGGCATATAAATGTATATATATGTGGCATACACACACACCCACCAGCCTATATATATATATATACACACACATACCAGCATATATATATACACATACCACTTATAGATGTCATTTATATATGTCATTTATATATGTGTGTGTATATATATATACACACACATATACACTATTCAGTCATTTTATGTATATATAATATACATAAAATATTCCATTTTATATAATATATAATGGAATATTACAAAAAAAGGAATATTACTCAGCCATCAAAAAAAAGAATGAAATCTTGCCATTTGCAGGGATGCCTGGGTAACTCAGTGGTTGAGCATATCCCTTTGGTTCAGGCTGTGATCCTGGAGTCCTGGCATTTAGTCCGGCATCAACCTCCCTTCAGGGAGCCTGCTTCTCCCTCTGCTTATGTCTCTGCTTTTCTCTGTGTGTCTCTCATGAATAAATAAATAAAATCTTAAAAAAAAAGAAAAAGAAAGCTTGCCATTTGAAGTGATATGGATGGAACTAGAGGGTATTATGCTAAGCAAAATAAGTCAATCAGAGAAAGATAAATACCACGTGATTTCACTCATGTGTGGAATTTGAGGAACAAAACAGATGAACATAGGGGAAGGGAAGGAAAAATTAAAAAAGATGAAAACATAGAGGGAAGAAAGCCATAAGAGACTCTGAATTCTAGGAAACAAACTGAGGGTTGCTAGAGACAAGGTGGGTGGGAGGATGCAGTAATTGAGTGATGGGCATTAAAGAGAGCACTTGATGTAATGAGCACTGGGTTATATACAACTGATGAATAACTAATTTCTACCCATGAAACTAATAATATACTATATATTAACTAAGCTGAATTTAAACTAAAACAAAACAAAACAATGCCAATGGGCCCTGAACTCTTCCCTCCCCATTGGACCACAGGCCATTTTCCTTAGGGCCCAGCCTAACCAACAGTTTAGGGCCATTAGCTCAACACGTCTTCCCAACTCACTGTGCCAACTACCCAGGACCTGACGTATTTCAGGGTTACATTCATACTTCTACTTGAAAAATTGGCAGTGATTTTTTTTTCAATCCATTGGCATTAGAAAATTGGAAAACTTCCTTTTGAGAAGCTAAGCTTGAACGTAAGCCAAGATTTGGAGTAGTTGCATCACACTTTCCTACAGACACTGCCATCCGAAGGGCTACATTTTAAGCAACACTCATATTCCAAAGACTTCAACTATTTACCTGGTAAAGTATTTTAAAGGACATCTATAAGAGTTTGATAATAGCCTTATGTTGAAAAGTTATTTAACCTGTTTACACACCAAATCTGCCTGCCTTCAGTGGGTTTCTTACCCAATATCTAAAATCTAGAAAGTTATAGAAGTAAGTAAATTCTCTAATTTATTTTCCTTCATAGCTTTTCTTACCATCTGACATATTTCATATTTTGCTAATTTATCTTTTTGCTCCTACTGTAATAGAAGCTCCGGGAAGACAGAAAATTTTAATTTCTTTGTTCCCTTGCATATCCTTGGTATCTAGAACAGTGCCCAGTTCCTTTGTGTATGCACATAAAGAGAGGAGGATATATATTAAGAGCCAACTAGAAATCTCTGACATAGACTTTTATTCAGTTGATGTAGGCACATGGCCTCTACCTGGTATGAGTAATAACAGGAGTGCTATTTTTTTTTTTTTTTTGAATAGCCAATGATTTTCAGATTTGAGAACTGCAGTTGAAAACACTGGTTGTTTTCCATTCAATAATATCAACGTCAAGAAGAGTTTCTGCTTCTCTTCTTGTCTTTATCTTTGTCTCTGTGTGAAAAATATCTACTTTTTTCCCTGTGGAATTGGGAACAAAACTTGGGAATGGAGGTGGATCCTGTTAAAAGCTCCTTAAAGGAATGTCATAAACTTGAATCAATTTAGTAAAGGATTTAACTAAGGAAATTATGACCAGTGATGACAAGTTGATGATATTTCTGCTTCTATCTTCCCTTTTATGCCAAATATCTTACATTTGAAGTAGGACTTAGAAAGTAGCTTAAGAGATTAAGAACTATAGTCTTGGGGCCCAACTAGACTACTCTTCCTCATGGTGAGCTTTCTGTGTTGACTTCCATGACTTCTTTTTTTTTATGAGATTTTTTCCTACCCTTAACATCCCAGAAGTGGCAAAGAAGATAATCTATTGCAATTGAAATATGATACAATAGTTAAGAGCTTCTTTCCTTTTTTTCTCGAGATTTATTTTTTTAAACTTTTATAAACTATAGGGGGAATGGTAGCATTTTATTTTAGCCATGAAATCCTGTCTATTAAATAAAATTAAATTTCTCTGGTACCAAGGAGGCATTTCCTGTCATTTATAGAGCAGTTAAGATTTTCAGTCTACAAATTCAAACAAAATCTTTTTTTTTTTTTTTTTGATGATAATCTGATACGAGCTCCTGTCTTCCTCGTATAGTAGACCGTTATTTTGGGGTTTCTGCTTCCCTTAAGCTTCTAGGTTTTTGAACTTTTACCTGATGCTGAGGCATTTGATTGGAAGGAGTCTCAAACTCCTAGAATCTGCAGATCACTGGTCTTTGAAGTTATGTTGTGATGGCCCTGAAATAATCTTGCTACTTTCCAGTCCTGCTAGAGCATGAAAATATCAGGGAAGCTGTTCCAAAAGGCCCTTTATACAGACATGCCACACCACCAAACCCTTCCTGAGATTTTACCATGGCCCTGGACTCCAACAGGCTCCCAAGCATAGGATTCCTCCCTCCAGGTCCCTCTGATGTTTGAATCTCAATATCTCTGCTCCATCTGTCTTCATCCAGGGAAGAAAAATTCATCTTTTGTTTGCTTCATAAGATTCAAACAAAATCTCCTTAATGAACTGATACATTTGTAAAGCAAAAGCCCTGAAGACACCCCTTTTTCCTACTTTCTGACAAACTGCTTTCCATCCCTGAGACAATGAGTTTGCTATGTGCTTGAGGGGGACGAAGTGAAGGGGAGAAGTATAGAAGAAAGAAAAAAAACTCTTCATATTAAATAAGATGTTATACTACTTCAAGAGCAGATGGTGAGGTTTCAAATAAAATATTTTTTTCTACATGATTTTGACTGTAAAGTGCTTTTCAGCACTGGTTCTGCATCCACATATGGCTGACCCATGTTGTAACTCTCAAGAAATGTGGTGTATTATAGCATTTCCTTCACCTATACTTACCCCCATTTTAACTTTAGGACCTATTATAAGTATTTCATAAAAATTTGCTGAACTGGAATGTAAAATCAATTTCATATAACCTAAAGCCAAAAAGCAACGAAGGGAGGATATAAGTAAGGCTGAAAAATTCAGATGTGATAACAGATGGATAAGTTGTGCAAAATTTATACTTAATTTTCAATTACTTAAATAACTATATTATCCAATTGGGAATTCAAATGATTAGGGAAATAGTATGGTTTCCACATTGATCTAAACTAATCTGAAAAGACCAAACACCTACAAAGATAGCAACAACAGGTCTGGATCTGAGATGCTAGATGTGTAGAGAAATAAGGATTCCACAGGGAAACAAGTTTGAGAAACACTGCATATCAGACCTTAGAAATATAAAAAGCACATTAGTTTATTTATCTAAAGCCTCTGAGGAGTTGTGCAGAAAAGGAATCTGTTTATTTTTGCTTAAATTAGTATTTTTAAAACTTATTTAAACATCTCTCTATCTCTCTCCCCCGCCTCCCCGCACACACATACACACACACACACATATTCTTATTATCATCTAATGGACGAAGACACAGTATAAAAAAGATTACCTTTGAATGCCTGGCTGGCTCAGCTGGTAGAGCATGTGACTCTTGATCTTGGGATTGTAAGTCTGAGTCCCATATAAGGTATGAGATTCCTTTAAAATAAAAAAAATCTTAAAAGGAAACCCCTTATTAAAAAAATTACCTTTGGTATTACTCAATTTTAAGTTCATAGTTCATTTTTTTCCATTTTTTAACTGGTTTTTTTTTTTTTGTAACTTCTCCCATGGAATGAACTTTCATTCATTCTATTGAGAAACTACTAGTTGAATATTTGATCGAGAAGTGATGTGCAAATATTAGCTTAAAATTGTTGTCTTTAAAAATTTATGTACATGTTTGTTTATCAAGGCTATTGTCTTTTATTATTCCTGCCTCCTGGTTTCTATGATTGTAGAATGAGTTTTCTTTCTTTCTTTCTTTCTTTCTTTCTTTCTTTCTTTCTTTCTTTCTTTCTTTCTTTTTCTCCCTTTCTTTCTTTCTTTCTCTCTCTCTCTTTCTTTCTTTCTTTCTTTCTTATTTTCTTTCTTTCTTTCTTTCTTTCTTATTTTCTTTCTTTCTTTCTTTCTTTCTTTCTTTCTTTCTTTCTTCTTTCTTTTCTTTCTTTCTTTTCTTCTTTCTTCCTTTCTGTGTGTCTCTCTCTGTCTCTTTCTTTCATGTTTACTGGCAGAGGAAATACCTTTATACTAAAGTTTGAAGACTTCGCAATCTAATTTTTTCTAAAGACTTTATTCATTTATTCATGAGAAACACAGAGAGAGAGTGAGGCAGAGACACGGGCAGAGGGAAAAGCAGGCTCCCTGCAGGGAGCCTGATGTGGTACTGATCCTGGGACCCCAAGATCACTCCCTGAGTCAAAGGCAGACACCCAACCACTGAGCCATCCAGGCATCCCAACAATCTAATTTTTTAAAGATATTTCTGCAAGTTTTAGAAGACACTACAGGAGATAGCCCTGCTTTGTTTGCTTGTTTGTTTTAAACATAAGATGGTGTTATCAACCAAAAAAGAAATTATGCATCTTTCAGAATCCTATTCAAAGTGACCAGAAAAGAAAGACAAATCCACACAATAGCAAACCTCCTTTAGTCATTCACATTTTATTGGTGAGCAAGTGCTTGGCTTTACCTTAAGTTCAGTTTCTTCCCAGTTAATTTTCCTTTTCTTTCTACTTTGGCCTCTGAAGAAGTGAGCTCCTTCCCACTCTTCCTCAATCAAGTGAAGAGAGTTAATCTGCTTGGTGAGACCTTAATATCCATGCACCAAATCTCAGGTATGAGTAACTTTTCCTCTGACACAGGAAGCAGGCTTGGCTTTCTATCCCAAGGATCATGTGGGTTTTGTATTTCTATTTTCCATATGTAGACCAGTATCACTCAAATTTTGATGGGCACCACAATCATTTGGAAGACTTCATAAAACAGATTGTTGGGCCCCTTCCCCAGAATTTTTGATTCAGTAGTTTGGGGATAGGATCCAAGAATTTGCCTTTCTAACAGGTTTCCAAGTGATGTTGATGCATCATCGGTCCTTGGATCCACTTTGAGAACTGTGCTAGACAAAACAGGAACAGCCTTTTTTTCACTTATTATCCAGGTCACCACCCTCTCTGTTCTAGCATCTTCTCCTCTGGCTGGACAGGTAATTCAGGTAAGTGTCTTATTTGTGCAGGTGATTTTCCATTTAAGGGGAAGCTAATAGCCTCATTTCCTTTAAGGCACTAAGTCATTATTCTCCCACACAGGACGAACAGTGAATTTTGTACTTTATATGACTAAACTGATGCTTAACCAGCTTTTGGCTCCTTGTGCCTTTTTGGCAATTGATTACAACTCACAGGGGAGGTGGAGCAAGTGATTGGATTGTTCACTAGGTTTGTTTCTTCCTGGTCCCAACTCCTTCCTCTTCTGTCCTAAAGCAAGAGATATTTGCTGCCCAGTTATTCAGAGGCGTGTACATGTGATTTATCTGCATCTGTAAGTTTGCTAAAAATTCAAGCTTTTTCTAACAGAAGGTCCTTGTATCAGTGTAAGATATTCCACTGTCTATATTTCTGCAGAATGAGCTTTATGGAGACATTTTGCACATAAGTAGTGGCAGGTGTTTTCACATCCATATATCATTTGTAGTTCACTGCCACTAGACCATGACAGCAGAATGCACATTTATCACAGAATTTAATATAAAAAGTTTTTTGACCAGTTTCCTAGTCTCCAAGCAGAATAATCATAATTTTTCTCATGCTGGGGGTGAAAAAAAAAGGATGATAATTTAACAAACAAGAAAAGAAAAAGCAAAACTTACACTTTTTCTTTTTTAAAAATTTAGCTATACTTGACATGTAACATATTAATTTTATGTATACAATGTAAGGATTTGATACATGCATATATTTCTAAACGATTTCCAGAATAAGTTTAATTAATATTTATCACCATGAATAGTTATAGTTTTTTTCTTGTAATGAGAACATTTAGATCTACTCTCTTAGCAACTTCCAAATACATAATACCATGTTGTTAACTAGAGTCACCATGCTGTACATTTTACCCCTAGGACTTACTTATCTTATAACTGGAAGTTTGTTCCTCTCAACCAACTTCATCCATCATATAAGCCTATTATATTTGCAGAAAAATGTAGTTTATCACAAAGACTGCCCATGTACCAATTAATTCTACAAGGTAGGATAGCTATCATTTTTTATGTGGTAAGTTTAACTAGAATCTTGTTGAAGACTTTATCAACATTGAAATGGATGTTTTGTATATACAGATTTTATTATATGTAGATATTCATTATGTAACTACTTATAGAAGTTAAAAACTGAGATATCTTAATTTTTACACACAATAACTGCCCATAAGAATTCATTGAGAAAAGAAATTATGGTCCGGTATTGTGTTGGGAGGGATGAACCCGGGAGAAGATTATGTAATGCTGTGCTGGGAGAGGGTTTCTTGTGGTCTTCATGTTAACCAAATCACCTTTGAATCTTCAGGCAATGTCTTGATTGTTTCACATATGATATCTTAGAATACTCTTGAAGATCATCAGTTGAATGTAAATATACCTATATATTATATATAGGTTAATAATGGTACGATTTATTTTACAGTGCTGAGTTGGTTTAATTCTCCCGCAGTTTTTGTCCTATTTAGAAAAAGTCTGATGAATTCAGTCACACTCCTATGCCATTTACCCTCTACTCTTCTTCCTAAATGTGATGATCCAATTTTTATCTTCCAAGAATACTTTTATTCTCAACTTGGGGTGAACCTTGATTCTTGAAGGATAAAAAAGCCATGGGCATTACAAAGGTATGTGGCCCTCCCAAGACAGCAGCAGAAAAATAGATATATAGTATAACTGTGGTGTTAAAATTTCATGAGATGGCAAGGATTGGGAAAAAATCTTCAGAAAAGCTCCTATTACTCAGCTATTAGAAATGACAAATACCCACCATTTGCTTCAACGTGGATGGAACTGGAGGGTATTATGCTGAGTGAAGTAAGTCAGTCGGAGAAGGACAAACATTATATGTTCTCATTCATTTGGGGAATATAAATAATAGTGAAAGGGAATATAAGGGAAGGGAGAAGAAATGTGTGGGAAATATCAGAAAGGGAGACAGAACGTAAAGACTGCTAACTCTGGGAAACGAACTAGGGGTGGTAGAAGGGGAGGAGGGCGGGGGGTGGGAGTGAATGGGTGACGGGCACTGGGTATTATTCTGTATGTTAGTAAATTGAACACCAATAAAAAAAAAAAAAAAAAAAAAAAAAAAAAAAAAAGAAAAGCTCCTTAGGGCATCAATAGTGAAAACAAGGGCTAAGAAATGAAACACTGCTCTAATGTGTTGCTTCCTGTGTGAACTCTAATCCTATCACCAACACTTCTGTTGATGTTTCTGTAACTTTTATTGAGGACTTAATGTAATAAATTTGTGATATGGAGATTATCATTCTGTCCATTTATAATAAGACATGAAGAATTAAAAAAAAAATTAAGTTGCATGGGCAGTAACTAGCAAAGCCAGTGTTCAAGTTCAGGCTGACTTGAATCCACAACTCAGGCCTGTCAATATGATGCTCTCATTTAATTCAAGCATTATCTGAACCTGAATACTGTAAATATAGTTTTTTTCCTGAGTTGCAGGCTTTTCTATCCAACAAACAAACTGTTCTACTGTTCTAATCTTGATCTGGTCTACTTGGATATTTCACTGGCAATTCAAAAATTTTTTGTTTACTTAACAGATTTATTGTATCTGCACATAATGAAAGTGTATAATTTCTGAAGTATTTAGCAAATTATTGTCTCATGAAATCATACTCCATAACAAAGATAAGGAACACATCTATCGCCCTCCAAATTTCCTCAAATAATATTGTAATAACTGTCCAACTTCTTCTTGAGACCCATCCCAGCCACATTAACCGCCGATTTGCTTCTTGACATCTTTACCATCTCCAGCGTCCTTTCTTCTATTTCTTGTAGAGCAGTCTGTTGGTGATGAATTCTTTTGTCTATGTCTGAAAAAGTTTTCATTTCACTTCTGTTTTTGAAAGACTCTTTCAGTAAATGTACAATTAGAAGTGACAATGTTTTCTTTCATTATATTAAGTATGTTGCTGTATTTTCTTTTGCTTGTGTTGTTTCCAAGAAGTCTGTTGTCACTCTTATCTTTGCAATTGTAAATGATTTGCCTTTTATCCATGTCTATTTTTAATATTTTTTCTGTTATTATTATTTTAACTTCAGTATGATGTGCCTTTGTGCAGTTCTTTATGTATTTTATGTTTTGAATTCATTGAGCTTCTTGAGTATATAGGTTTACAGTTTTCATCAAATTTGAAAATATTTCACGTGTTATTTCTTTAATATTTTTTATTTCTCATTTTCCTCTCCTTGAGGGACTCTAATTGTACTTGTCTCAAGACTTACTTATTTATTTATTTATTTATTTATTTATTTATTTATTTATTGTGTATTTTTTTATTGGAGTTCAATTTGTCAACATATAGCATAACACCACTTGCTCATCCCGTCAAGTGCCCTCTCAGTGCCTGTCACCCAGTCACCCCATCCCCCTGCTCACCTCCCTTATAACTCTATTCATTTAATCTATTTTTTTCTTTGGTCATTTGTACTTTTGGTATCATAACTGAAAAACATTAACTAATCCAAAACTCATGAAGATATACACCTAAGTTTTCCTCTGAGAATTTTATAGTGTTAGCTTTTACATTTAGATTTTTAATATATTCTGAGCTAGGGGATCCCTGGGTGGCTCCGCGATTTAACGCCTGCCTTTGGCCCAGGGCATGATCCTGGAGTCCTGGGATCAAGTCCCATGTCAGGCTCCCTGCACAGAGCCTGCCTCTCCCTCTGTCTGTGTCTCAGCCTCTCTCTCTCTCTTTCTCTCTCTCTCTCTGTCTCTCATAAATAAATACATAAAATATTTAATATATATATTATGGTCATTTATATATATTATGGTAATATACATATTACCAATATATATATATTCTGAGCTAATATTCATTTATGGCATGAGGTTCAACCTTTTGATTTTTAATGTAGATATCTGATTATCCCAGAACCATTAGTAGAAAAGACTATTACTCTCTGCCCCCTCCCTCCTTATTTAATTGCATTGATACTTTTGTTGAAAATAAGTTAATCATGAATGTGAGGGTTTATTTCTAAACTGTCATTTTTATTGCATTGAGTCATATGTGTGTCCTTATGGCATACCTCACTGTCTTGATCTTCGTAAGTTTGAAAATGAACAATTTAAACCCCCCAATTTTGTTCTTCTTTTTCATAATTGATTTAGCTGTTCTGGATAGAAAATTTTTATATGAATTTTAGGATCAGTTTGTCAATTTTTGTACATAAGTCAACCAGAAGTTTGATAGAGATTTCATTGAATCTGTAAAACAAATTGGGTAGTATTGCCATCTTGATAATTTAAGTTCTTTCAATCCTAGGATACAGGCTACCTTCCAATTTATTTAGGTCTTCTTTAATTTCTTTCAGAAATCTAGTTTGCAGCATTCAGAGCATATATTTTACTCATTTTCTGTTTAACTTATTCCTAAATATTTTATTCTTTATGATGCTATTTTAAATCATTTTTAAAAATTTATTTTTCAGGTTAGCTCATTGTTACTGTATAAAAATATTCTTGATTTTTTTAATATCTTGTTCATAACTTTGCTGAACTTATATATTAGTTCTAATAATTTTTTAGTAGATTCGTTAGGATTTGTTTTATGTACCAAATCATGTCATTTGGTAATAGGGATAGTTTTTCTTTTCCCTTCCCAATCTGGATGTCCTTATTTTGTTTTCTTGCCTGACTGACCTGGATTGAGCCTACAGTACAATGTTGAATAGAAGTAGCAAAAGTAGACATCCTTGTCTTGTTTCTGATCCTAGGGGGAAAGTGTTCTGTCTTATTTCATCATTAAGTATGATGCTAACTGTGGTTTTTGAGATATATTTGATTGATGAAATTTCCTCTCTTAGTTTGTTCAGTGTTTTTATCATGAAGAGGTGTTGAATATACTCAAATTTTGTTTTCTACCTCTACCAAGATGATTATATGGTTTTTGCCCTTTTTTCTATTCTGCTGATATAATGCATTACATCGATTTATTTTTGTCTTTGAATCAGCCCTACATTCTTGAAATAAATCTCACTTGGCCATGGTTGCAATAGATGCCTAACTGGTATGTCTTCTTCCCATCTCAACCTCCATGAAGCCATCCTACCTATTACAGATATATTTATAAAATGCAAACCTTAGTCATATTCTTTTAGTAAACTCCTTTAATTTATCTTTATGACCTTTGGCGTCAGACCCAAACTCAGCATGGTATTAGATTCTCCTTGACATGGCCTAGTAGGATCTTCAGACTGCTTACCACTTTCTACCTCCAAGCACAGTGAACTACTTGTAATTTCCTCATATATACAATATTCATCTCCAGGTTCATTCCTTTGCATATGTTCCATTTAGGATGGTTTTCATTATCTTTGTCTAGTTAATTAATAATGATACATCAAACCTGATTTCAGGTGTATGCTCCTCACAGAAATTATTTCTCATATTCATTCTCCTAGTATGTAACACATCCTTGTCCTAGGTACTCAGCTTTTTTGCTCTTGATATATATTGTGTCATATTAAGATTATTTCTTTCTGTGGAAGTTTCCGAAGGAGACCATGGATTCCTTGAGGAAAGGACTATGCCTTAATGATATCTGTCTGGTACCTGGGACAGGTCCTGATCATAGGATTCATTGATCTTTAATACTAAATGTACGTATGATGGAGGAATAAATATAATGCATACTTTAAAGATTTGTAAAATTCCTAAATACTTATCATTAATTCCATTGCCATATAGAAATTCTCTGTAGACTTCACACAATCTTAAGTGACTAATTGCATGTTAACACCATATCTCCAATGAAGGCGGAAGCCATTTCTGTATTGTTCGCCACTATATCCTCAGCACTTAGCATAGTACTTTTATATGCTTGTTGAATGTACAAATGAATAAATAAATGATGATTCTTTTGCATGAAAGAATTATAATTAAAGAATCTTTCTGAAATAGATCATACTTGATGGAAGCAAGTATTAACCCTCTGGATTACCTCACTAGCCTCTTTCCGCCCCCTGCCCCCCTCAGGTAAGCTGGTTTTAGCAGACTTGGAATCCTAAAATCATGTACTTTGACGTGAAATTGGAATCATCTAATTTCACACTTCATGCATTTGCTCTTCATTAGTTAATAATAACTTACTTCAGGCCATGTTCTAGGTAATTTGTGTAAAGTAACTTTTTAGTATATACGATAGGCATAATTATTGTGGTAATCATTAGTGCCTTGTCATTGAATATTTCAGCCTCCTTCTCATGCACATGGTAAGATTGCACTATTGGCCTTGGAGCTGCATCTGGCCAATGATTTATGAGGGGAAGTGAACTGGGTCATTTCTAGGTGAGTGCACTTGCTGGAGACAACCTTCCTGAGCTCTTTCCCCTCTGGTATGGTGACTGGCAATATTCCAGACAATGACTGCTGTATCTACCTGGGTCCTTGAATAAGCATGATGTGGAACAGAGCCCCCAGCTGATCTGCGATGAGCATGCAGTATTAGCAAAAAATAATCTTTGGTTGTTTGTAAAATTCAGACGTGAAGGGTTTTATTGTAGCACAGTCCAGATCAGCAATGACATATCAAGTTATTCTCCTTGTTTATAGATGAAGAAATGGGTGGATAGTGGCCAACTGAGCCGTTTTCATCATACCACCAGTGTGACATAGCCCTGTGGGATTTTGATCAGGCAATCTGCCTGCAGAATCTGCACTCTGAACCCTCTGCTTCACTGCTCTACATTAACATTAGCCATCTTTTGGCTGTGACACTTTTACTCACGCACACGGAAACACACAGCTGTGTATATTCAAAAGGAGAAGTGGATAATAACATAAAGAATCGGTTTAATAGGGCCAAACCTCAGAGAACCATTTTTCTCTTCTGATTGAGTACTCTGTCATTTTAATGGGACAATCATAGTTTCACAAATCATTGAGTTAGGACAATTTCTGGGATAATTACCTTGTCAGTTAAATTTAAAAATATTGAAATTAAGGTTGAAGTTTGAAAATTATTCACAGCTTTTGCTTTCTCCTTGTTTTATAAAACCACCAATAATGTCCAGAAATACATAAATACTCTGATACTGTAAACCTGAGATCAAATGAGGTATAATCAATTTTTCACAGTGGTTAAAAAGGCCCATGGAGAAAAGTGTGTTTCAGCTGCCCCAGAGGCAGGGACTTATTATTATAATATAAAGTCACTTCAGTATATTTGCCAAAGTAAATTATTCAAAAAATTAGTAAAAATGAGGTCCTTTTTTAAAAAAAAATATGGCTCTTTTGATGCTTATAATATTAATACACATAAAGTACTTATAATTGATTACTGAACTTTTTACCATAGAAACAAAGGGCACAAAAAGATATGAAGCTGTTTGTGCTATTTTTCCCACAGAAGAGAGACATAGCATGAAACCTTTTCAGGAAGGATCTAGGGCTGCCCCATAAAACAGTCCTGGCCACATATGGTTACTTAATTTAATAAAATAAAAATAAAACAAACCATTGCTCAGTCATACACTCAGCCACCTCTCAAGTGTGGCTCTTGTGGAGGGAGGCAGACTAGCGGCATGATATGAGTGAAAAACGAGGCAGGTGCCAGGAAGTCCAGAGGAGGGAAATTTTCAGCACTCTGTTCAGGGAAGTTATGCTAGAGGTAATTTCTGATCTGAGTCTTGACAGTTCAGTAATGAGAAAGATAGGCAAAGAAATGTGGGAAGTGCCCTCGCATCAGAGGCAACATTACAAGCGATGATGTAGTCTTGGGAAGTCCTTGATGTGTTTGTGAAATTAGAAATAGTGTAGTTTTACCAGAAAGTAATAGGTGATGAGCTGTCAGGATCAATGGGGGCCAGACATTGATGCCTTGACAATGCAAAAACACTTGTGTTTTATTCTGTAAACTAAGCAGGAAGCATGAAAGTCTTAAAATAGGGGGATGACAAGGTGAGCTTTGCATTTTATGGAGTTCACCTGGTAGCAGTGTGGAAACTATATCCAGGTAAGAGACTATAACCATGAACCAGAGGAAAGATGCCTTGAAAGGAGCAGAGATGCAGAGGGAAGGGGACAGATGAGAAAACTGTGCAGCAGGTAAAATAAGCAGGGCTTGTTCTAATATTGAACGTGAACGTGGGGGGTGAGAATGGAGGAGGGAGAGAGCTCGGATGGCTCTTGGGTTTTTATTATGAAGCTTTTATTATGAGGGTGTTTACCTACTAACATAGTATCCTAAAGGAGAGGATGTACAGCTGCCATAATACAGATAATCAAGAAATAGTTTTCAACAAGATTGAATAAATGTTGGACAAAAGAACTATGAAATTACTATGTTAAAAAATGGACAAACAGCACATTTTCCCCAGTGGAAGTTTGTCTAAAACGTATACGTTGGTCCACTAGGTGCTACCCACCTCCAGACTCCAGAGGAACTTCAGGGGAAACTTTTATATATTTTTTAAATCCCTATTGCCTACAAAACAAACAAACAAACAAACCCAAAAAACTGTTGGTAGAAGCACATTAGGGAACTTCTTTGATTCTGGTGTAGTTAACCTTGGATTTGGAAGTATCTTATGTGTGTACATTTTAGTGATTTAGATTGTCCCCTGCATTCCCAGTCCTTGCTTAAGCACATCCAAACTTTGACCTTTCATAGTTTAATCAGTAAGTATTTATTTAGTGACTATTATTGTGTTTAAAATAGTTTCAGGAGGTATTAAAAAAAAGAAAGACAATTCCAAAGACTTGGCGTTTCAAAATATTTCCGAATGTTACTTTTGCTGTTGTTCTTAAAACTGCTTCCCCTTGCAGACATTTTCAGAGTCATTACCAAGTGATTCCGTTTAATCTCAAAAATGTCTATGGAATGCCCACTATTACTAGATTCAATGTTAGGAGCTAAGAACAAGGAATAAATGAGCTCTGTCTTTTCTGATTAAGCAACAGTCTTCCTAATATATTTTACCTCCACTTCCCTCCCCTGCCCTCTTCTGGTAGATATAAAAATGTTTTCAGAAATAGACCAAAGGCAAGTAGTTGGAAAAGAAATTGTAACTAGTATCTGTAACAGCCGTCCATTATTTAAGAAATAATGGCTGGAATAGCTGAGATAGGTATAAATAGCTGGTGGAAGAATCACTTTGATTTCCCAAGAGAAATATCAAAAATATCGTCTGCCCACTCTTCAATGCTTTGGAAAAGAAGGAAGCAATAGTGATTTGTAAAATATTGAATGAGAGCAGAAAAGTTTTGTATGCATTTAAGTCTTCTTGATGCTTCCATGAGATATCACTCAGTTCAAAATATTAAAAATATCTATTTATGTTTCCCTATAAACGTAGGTAGAATACTCTAGATTTTATCTTTATTTTTTTTTGCATAAGGGATTTCTTACAATTGATTATAAGCTAGAAGTCGGGATCTTTTTGAGTAATCTTATATTGAAATTGCAGTGAATTTGATTTCAGGTTTACATCTGGAAAATAAAATTTAACTGTTTTTTACAAAAGGTACTTTTATGCTGTTTTATATAACTAATTCATGATACAACTTTCACTTTTGAAAAGTAAAAACTATGGAAAGATGGAAATGTTTTAATTTTTTCCAGATGCTTCTGTATTTGTAAGAAAAAAAAATAACCAAATTGGGAAATGAGGCAAAAATAACTGCTTCACCTTCCGAGGTCATACTAAGCACGCTCTAAAAGGTGTTTTATCATTCCACTCTCTTGGAGAATAAAACTATTTATTATTACTATTTTACTTCTCTATAAAGTAAGCTTATAGAAAACTGATAATTCACAATGGTTTTCTTATCCAGGAATGAAGACAACCTGAGAGGTTATGGTCATTATTGTGAAATAGGATATGAACTGTATTATATGTAATTTAGCAATCTTATATCAGCTGTTTTTCTTTTTCAGTCTTTCCTATCCTTTTTTGAACCAGCTTTGTCCTCTTGCTCATTTCTTCTTAAGGAGTTAACTAGAACTTTTGCTTGTGCTCACTCTTTCTTGCATGTGAGAATGTTTTGTTTTTTTATAACATTTTGAGAGTTATGTTTGACAATCTAAAAATTAAATAATGATCTAGTTATGCTATTTACCACCAAGCCCTTTATGATGGAACACCATACGTAAGGATCCTATCTATAAAGATGTTACCCATAACCAAGAGAATTTTTAGAAATGTTTGTAGGTAAGGCCAAGTTCATTTATTTATCATGAAAAGAAGATTAACGGGTGTCTAAAAGGTGCACAGCTCAATTCTTTGTAGGAAGGAATCTGTATAGGGGGCCCAAGAGCCAGCCAGTCTTGACTCTTTAGCTTACCATAAGATGGTATGAATTGCCTTGGTTGCTTGCTTTTGTAAACTTTGCATGTTTGGTAAGTGGCTGAGTATATGTAAACTGACTTTGCGAAGTATTACCGTGTATTTATTTCTATTAATAAACATAGTCCACAAACAAACATGCATTCAGGGGGAAAAACAGAGTTTAAAAGAGGGAAATAAGGAATCTCTTTGATGGCTGAATGGATCCTGAATATTAATAATTAGTACCTCAAGTTTTTTATATTTTGGGAACTGTTTATTAAACTTTTCCAAGAATTCCATGAAAATTGTTCCCAAAATAAAAGTCAACTTTAAGACAACTTGTTGTCTTATCAAGACAACTTTTAACTTAGTTTCTCTTGTTGCCATCATCTTTCATGCCTTCCTTCCAGACCAGAGAAATTTAAAACACAATCTAATATTTTAATGTTTATAAAATTGAGTGGAGTTCTAGTTCCTGAGTCTACCTTAAAATCACTAACTATCAAAAATCATCATGAGCAGTGGTGTGTACCAGTAGGCAGTCCTCTTTTCTCTGGGTATTAGTACCTTTAAAAATATTATAGATCTATTTTGGTGTAGAAGAGGACTCATTAATTGAGTTTATCAACAGAGCTGCATATTGTTGTTTGTCTTGAAAAGAACAATTCCTGTTAATTATACATTTTAGAGTTTGTTTTTGAGGTTAAAGTGGTTGGGGCAGGAAGGCTACAAGGAGGAAGCTTTAGTGACTTCAATACTCTCATACCTGTGAGCAGAGTCTGGGAAAGACATTCAGGAGTGGGCCTTGTTCAAATGATGTGTTCATCTTCAAACTTAGCTAACTGAAATGCAAATACATGCCCTCCACATTTGCTAAGGTGTTAAAGCCATGGGTTTGAATCAGAGGAAATGAGCCTAGAACTTGTACCAAACCTCTCTAACATTAAATAATGTTTAAAATGGCCAAGAAAAACGTAACATCTTCAAAAGCGAATGGCGATCCATTTCCTTTTGGACAATAAGATGCTAGTAAAGGTTTGGAAGGACAGTAGATGGCCAAAGCCACAAAGGCATCAGTGAGAATGGGGTCCCCATGCTTTTGCTGTGGACAACTTCAACCAAAGATATCAAGAAAAGCTTCCCTGCAGTTTTAAAATACGAGACTGTCTGGGAAATTAGGGCCAACTGGCAGCAATTCAGAAAAAAAAAAAAAAAAGGATTTTCCATTGCATTTGAGAATACTGAAGTCTCAGTGAACATCATCGGTCAGTAATGTAAGGGTATCAGGCAGTCTGCTCTGTGATTTTCAGTGATGGTAAACATTTGCTATTGCCTGTGAGGCAACTTGCCATATCTGGATGCTTGCAGGCAGGTGGGAGGTGTGATAGCTAGGTAGCTGGTGGCAAAGAAAGCTCACTGATAAAATAGAATTGGCTGATAGCTGGATTAAAAAAGAATGATATATTGCGGGAAAAACCAAACCAGTTTCATTCTCTAAGATTTCTGTGGGTCATTGCAATTCATTTTATTTGGGTTTTCCAGTTTTGATTTTTACTTTATTCGGTATCTAAGGTAGGATACCACACCTTATGTACTTTCTTAGAAGTTAACACTGTTAAGGAAAAAGCTACTGTAAGTTGCACTATCAACAAACACCAAAGCCTTTCTGCTACATATATGATCTCATATTTAAAAGTCATAGTGGGAATAACAGAGAAGTGTCTCCCTAAAATTTCAATAAATTTTTATTAAGATAATGGGAAGACTTTCTGTCAAGGCTATTAAAATGCATCATGAAGTGAAATGCAATAAGGAAAAGTTCAGAAAATACTCCCAATTAGAAAAAAAAAAAAAAACTTAAAAATAAGCAACCTTATAACTTTTTTTTTCTTAAGATTTTATTGATTTATTCATGAGAGACACAGGGAGAGAGGCAGAGACAGGCAGAGGGAGAAGCAAGCTTGATGAGGGACTCAATCCCAGGACTCCGGGATCGCGCCCTGAGCCAAAGGCAACCACTGAGTCACCCAGGCGTCCTGCAACCTTATAACTTAATCTGCTGGACATTTGAGGAAAAATCAAGAGGTGCACCAAATTTGAATCCTCTCTCTTCTGTGTCTGTTACTGCTCCTGTGCAGTTCTGAGTCCAGAATCAATACTTAGCAAACATGAATTAATTCACTCAAAAAATGAATCACAGTCATAAGGAAAACTTGGTAAAAACCTGCATTTTATCCGGTGTTATCTTCAGGAAATGGTATTAAGAAAAACTAAGAATCCTATATTTCCAGTGGTGTTCCTTATTAGCATAACAAAATGAATGCTGTCTCTTAAAAAATAGAATTAAGAAAATAAGAAATAACATTTTGAATGAAACAAGATGAACATGTTGGGGCAGATATTTACAGAAGCAATTTTTAAAGTAAGATTCAAATATTATTTTCAGTTAAGAGACAGTTTTCTGATTTTATCCAAATATCCACATGCCATTGGGATATAATGAAACCATACTGGCTTATTTAATGTATAAATTGCCTTGTTTCTGAATGAAATGCTTTGGAGTTCTGAATGGAGTAATAAGCACAACAGTAGTGCAACAAGAAAAACCTTTCACTTAAAAAATAGAGCTTTCGGGGACTCTACTATCACGGCCACACATGCACCAATATCCGTGTCTCCCACAGTGGACTTTGCCAAATGTGATGATCAATGTGAACTCTGTTTCTTTTCTAAGGTCATCCTCTCTATTTGGGCGTAAGATCCTATCTCTTTCCACTCACTCACCTATCAAAGAACATCACTCCAGCTGTTTTCTCCTCTCTTTTGGAAGATGAACAAAGCCTTCCTTTTT
This sequence comes from Canis lupus baileyi, assembly GCF_048164855.1. Taxonomy (NCBI): domain Eukaryota; kingdom Metazoa; phylum Chordata; class Mammalia; order Carnivora; family Canidae; genus Canis; species Canis lupus. The sequence continues at coordinate 16,889,273 of NC_132851.1, forward strand.
TTAAAAAAAAGATTTTATTTATTTATTCATGACACACACACACACACACACACACACACACAGGCAGAGACACAGGCAGAGGGAGAAGCAGGGTCTATGCAGGGAGCCCGACTTGGGACTCGATCCCAGGTCTCCAGGATCACACCCTGGGCTAAAGGTGGCGCTAAACCGCTGAGCCACCCGGGCTGCCCAAACAAAGCCTTCCTTACTGCATCAGCCTCCTTAGCAAAGGAACATGTTTTTATTTCTCCCATTCTAAAACAAAACAACTTCCTATCGATCCAACATTTCTTGCCAGCTATCATTCCTTTTTCCAATCTCTTTTATAGCAAAGCTCCCCAAAATTGTTTGGATACTGTTTTCCAAACCTCTCTTCCTATTCTCTCTTAAATGTATGCAATCAGATTTTCCTATCCATCTCTCCAATCAAACTATTTTTGTTACTGCGCTGTTGACCAGAGGTGGCTTCACAGGCACGCAATCTGAGCACATGCACGGGGTCCTGAGCTTCACTGAAAAGCTCCCAATGCCACCGTCCTGAAGTTGGAAATTTCTGAACAGGGGGCCTGCATGTACAATTTGCCCTGGGCCCCACAAAGTCTATAGCCCACCCTGCTGGTGACCTTCATGCTGCTAAAGCTAATGACCGTCTTTCCACTTGACCTCTCAGCAGTATCTTCTAAGATTAAGCGCTCCCTGCTTCGTGATACATTTTTGTTTTCCATGGCTTCCAAGATACCTTACTTCTACTGCACAGGTGGCTTCCTCCTCAGTATCTGTTGCTAGCATCTCACTGCCATGATTTCAAATACACGGTGTGTTTTCACCTTCACTCTCTCCCTCTATTATCTCAGCCAGTCTCACAGTTTTAGATACTGTCTAGATGCTAAGGCTAACGCCTAACTTCCAACTCCTGGATCTGACAGTGTCCTTGACCTCTGGACCTCGCCCCAGATTTCACTCCTTTCCCTCCCAACTCCAGACCCAATGCATCGAATCCATTGTTCTGCTTTGCTCAGACCAAGTCTTGGAATAATTCTTGACTCTTGTCTTTCTCACTCTGCATCCAGGCCATCTAGTTTGTTCTCCTTCTAAGGTGATTTCTGGAATTTTAACTGCTTTTTTTTCTTTTCTTTCTTTTTTTTTTTTTTTTTCTGCTCCTGTTCTCTCTTGAAGAGATGACTAAATTAGCTTCCAACCTCATTTCCTTGCTTCTATCCTGGTCCCGTTTAAACATACATCAAATAGCAAACCTGTGCTCAAAACACTAAAATACCTCCCTGCTTCAGACAGGATAAAAGTCATCCTAGTCAGAGTGGCCTACCATGTCCTAAATGATCTGATCTCCTCTTACTTCAATACTTTCATCTCTGAGTTTCTAAATAGTCTCCCTCTGGTTTACCTGCCCCAGCCACATTGGCCACTTTGCTCTTTCTCAAACTTACCAGGTATACTCTCTTACCCCAGGGCCTTTGCATGAGCTGTTCATTCCGTCATTTCCTCCTGTCAGTCTCGGCTCAGAGGTGGGCTGTACTATCGGTTAGCCTAATGAATACGGGATCCATCCACTCTACTGCCTTTGAACTCTGCTTTTCTTCAGCTGTGCATGCATCACCTTCCAACATGGCATGCTATTTATATAGTTGTTTATTGTGTGTGTATGTTTATTGTCTTCCTTCCATAAAAACAGTTTTGGTCTGCTTCCTTTCATTGATGCAGTCCAAATGTGTGGAATAGTGCCTGGTACATAATAAATACTCAACTGATATTTGTTGAATGATTACAAAGCCTGGATTTCTACCACAAGGTGAGCATCACCACCACCAACACAGAGTCACAGCAATGATAATTTTGCAATAGAAAAAAAGAATCAAGGCAACTGTAAAAAGTAAAATCATAGAAAATACATCATAATGTATTGTAAACTAACTGCATTTATGCTTTTCTGGATATATCCATTCACTAGGTAATACATGCTATGTAGAAAGAAAATATCTAAGGAGATTAAAGGTCTGAAGAAAACACCACTGGTTGTAGAATATGTTAATTCTAAAAACCAACTAATGCGTAAACATGATGAAGGCAGACACTGCTTTCATGTGAGAGGTGGTACATATTCTGAGAAACATCTGTATTTGTGGGGTTTGAGTTCATAAATATTCCTAGGAAATTGCTTACACTTTAGTGCTTCTGGAGTTTTAATTTGGAAATTCACCTATTTATGGAAATAGTTGAAAGAATTTCTATTCCATTTTCCTGCAAATAGCACTTCCTATCCCAATCTCTATCACTTACCTGAAGAAAAAAGTTAGTATATGTTACATGTTTTGTTGTTGTTATTGAACAAAGGTTGGGAGGACTGGTTCTTATCTTGTGTAATATATTCTGTATCAATAACATTCAGGGAAGGTGACTTTCAGATTACTGACATCCTAAACATATTGGAGAATAGTTATTATAAAACTAGCAACAAGATTCCATTATAAAAGTTGCTTATTTTTATTTAAAGAAATTCCTGAAATTATTCATTAAAATGATCAACTATAATATGAAAAAGCCCCTCCCTTCTCATCATCTGTTCTGCTTTCTTTTTCTACTGCTGTTCTTTTCACTAAAAAATGCAACATGGAGGGACCCCAGGGTGCCTCAGTTGGTTAAGCATCTGCCTTCAGCTCAGGTCATGATCCTGGGGTCCTGGGATCAAGCCCAGCATCCGGTTCTCTGCTCAGTGGGGAGCCTGCTTCTCTCTCTCCTCCCAATTTGTGCTCTCTCTTGCTATCTGTGGGTCTCTTTCAAGTAAATAAATAAAAATCTTTTAAAAAACGCGACATGGAGAGGGAAACAAGGACATCTTGGATGCTACTGGACATTAACTTTGGCAACTTTCAATAGTTTTGGTTTTGCAAATTTCTTTGTTCATACCAGTGTGTTAAAAACAGAAAAATGGTACTTTGGGGCTACAAACACAGAGAACAAAAGTACAAACTAATTAGCAGTATGCTCAGAAACGAAGTCTTGTTTGTCTTCTGTGGAAATGTTTTTCGTCTTAAGCAAATTTGGCTCTGAAAGAATCAGGCAGGTGCTGCTGCCACGGTGCTTTCGGGTTTCCTGGCAGAGCTGGAGGTACAATGGGACCGGAGACAAAGCCCAGAGGAACCACAGCTAACCTCAGCGCTTTGCCCAATTTCCTCCCTGCCAGTTACCAGAGTTCACTATTGTTCAAGTTCCAGGGGTCACACATTGCCTGTCTCAGGGTGGAATTTATTCTGAACAAGTGTTTTGCTTGGCTTGCAATATTGAAAAAAAAAAAAAAAGTCAGTCACTGACATTACAAATTAGGAGATTTCACATAAAATTCCCTTTGTCCAGTTTTTCTTGAAAACTGAAAATCTGCAACTCAAGTTGGCTTGGTGCTGTTTTCAAAGCTGAGGAAAGGCTACCTTTATACAGCCCTCCAGTTCCCAAGGTCTCCACCCAGCTGGCTCACCCACACAGGCTACTGGCCTGCTTCCTTTGTGCAACTGAGTTTCTGATCCCTGCTCTACCCTCCCAGAGATGGAGACCGAAAGGTGCGGGAGGGCTTACAGTGCTGACTCCTGCTTACTCTTTCCCCTCCAACAATGGTAAATAGCTGATGGTCACAGAGTTCTTTCTGCATGGGATTCGCACAGTTCTGGGTGAGAACAAAGTGTAGTCTACCTAATCTGAAAAGTGGTCCCTGGTAGAAGAATCAAGTTCTGCATAAAGAAATCACATTCAGCGTTACTACCACTCTTATCTAGAGCATGTGGCTCCAGCTGTGAAACAAGCTTATCAGCATTATGAAAGCACCTCAAAGTCTCTACTGTTTCCAAAATGAGGAAGAAGAGAACAAGCTAGAGAGAGAGAGAGAGAGAGAGAGAGAGAGAGAGAGAGAGAGAGAGAAAGAGAAAGACAGGAAGGGAAGGAGGGATTAGTTCATTTAGGCTCCCAAAAATCAGAGGCGAGGTTTGTATAAGGAGAGTAGATACTAAATAATTTGAAATTTTCCAAACAAATCTTCTGAAGCAGTGAGTTAAATACTGTAAGCCCTGTCTTTTTTTTTTTTTTTTTTTTAAATCTGGTTAAAAACACTTGGGTGAATTTTCCCATGTCTTTCTCCTACCTGGATTTCTTCTTCCTTCTTTCAAAATCATCCTTCAGGAAACCTCTCTGATTAATTTCATTTTAAGCAAACAAACAAGGCATGTAATATATTGATATAAACTTCTTGAGATTATCACCAGGACCTTCACATCATATGTGAGTACACTGAACTGAATAAAAGTTAAGCTTCAAAAGCAGGAATTTTTACAAATTGTAACATAATCATCACTCAATGCTCAGCACTCAATACATAAATGTTTTTGAAATAAATGTTTTTTTTTATTGTTAATCTTCCTCAAGAAGCTAGTATAATTTTTTTTCTTTTACACAAGATATATCAATAAGAGATTGGTTAAAGAAAAAATAAAAAGCAAAGCAAAACAAGTTGAGAGAATCCAGGCCTTTTCAATCTTAGTCATCTCTTTGAAAATGATGATTTGATTTCACCATCTCAATTCATCAGAGCCTGTCTATATGTTATAATGGTCTGTATTTCCTATTGCTGTGTGGATGAAATGAATCCATATAAACCATACAACGCCATTATGTATAACTGGTGGTAAAACTTTATTATTCAAGTTTAGATGTAACAGACATCTTTGCTGCCTGAAGATTGTTTGCATAAGAAATACACCAAGAACATGTTTGTGAGTAGAAATGAACATGCACTATGAAAACAAAATTAAATAAAACAAAAAAAATTCCATGTGTTGTAAGAACAGAACTATTATAGCCAACATTCTAATATTCAAATCAGGACTACAAATTGAATTTTTTCTTAGCAACATGAAATCATTCCATATGAAAGACATTTTCTGCTGGTGAATATTGCTGTAAGTTAATTTTACATTGGCATTTTGAGATGTTTCCCAACCCCATCCCACCCCCCAATTAACCACGTTGTCAAATAGTCCACCCTAAGGAATTTGGCATTTCTTACTGTGATATTTGCCTTGTTGGTAGCCATTAAGAAACTATTGTTTTATCAGCCTTGTAATAGTTTTGCCTCTTCATAGTCAACACTATAGGCTGTCTAGTATGATATTTACAGCTCATCTTTAACAAAAATGACCCCAACCTTTCCTGGCCCTTGGGAACTGAGAATTTAAATAAAGCCCCTTGGCCATATAATAATACTTGGCACTCCTATGGTGCCCTTCAACCAAGGATCTCAAAGTGCTTTACAAAACAAGTACTACATTACCATTATTATTATTATTATTAATATTATTATTATTAATATATTTTTTTCCATTTTACAGGTGAGGAACCTGAGGAACGAAAAGAAAAAGTGATTTGCTGCAGGTCATAAAATGAAAAACAACCAGGGGTAGAACCAGGATCCAGTTTTGGGACTTATGGGTCTTGAAGGACCATCTTCTCTGCTGAAGGCTAAATGTTACTTCCATGTAAAGTTACTCTTGCTTTTCTCTGGTGTAGGATGGAGTGAAGCTTACAGCTCTACCTTTCCTTTTAAGAGAACAACACATGAGCAGACATTATCCAGTTTCCATGTGTGGATCAATGTTGAATTTCACATTCTCTTCATCCCTGACTTCACACACTTCTGCCCTAGTGTCTTCCAGAGGTCCTAATTACTGCAAATAGTTGTGGACAATTTCTAAACAATTGCACTACTATCAGAAATGTGTGAATCAGCTGTCTACGAAACACTAATGGAAAACCAAAAGGAAGTGTTCTCCAGAGAAGCCATCCTTCTGCCCTTGGCCAAGTTTTTCTTTGGGAAAATAACATATCCTTTCAAAGTCCCAATGCATGTCTTTCTATCCTCTTCTCATTTACAGCTGCCTACTGATTGAATTCCACCTAATGGTACCTACCTTTGGTTAGCATATTTAGTTTCATATTCTGGTTGAATTTCAAATCCGGCATTTTCTCCTGTGATCTAGGGACAGCCAGCAACCTCTCACCTACTTGCTTACCAAAGACGCCTTGCATTTTTTTCTTTTTTTTTTTTTTTTTGGCATGACCCTCAACCCAAGGACTGTGAGCCCATGTAAACTTTAGGGAAAAGGCTGGCATACAGCACAGGAGCTGACCACCAGGCTCTACACTCCATGCTTCCACCACTGCATGACAGATATTCCCACTTGGAATCGCATTAATGTTCACTAACTAAACAGGCAGGCAGTTCAGAGGTCTCAAGACAGGTCACCTTGTGATGTTTTGCAGCCACACAGCAGAAGGCTAATAATTCTTTTAATAGCAGTATTGATACTCTTCAATTTATTAAGAAAAATGTATATCCTCAGGCATTTTAAAATATATATACATTTAATATTTTTGGAGCTGTATTTGCATTGGATCATAATAGATTATGTGCACATGTGCAATCATAAACATAATGTGCTACCACAGGCTTCAACAAAGAGCTGTTAAAGATAATCACTTTTTTTCTTCTCATTAATATTACCTTAGAAAAGAATCCCCATGCTTGTTTTCTAAAATCTACCTTTACTAAAAGAGAACAGTTTAGAACAAAACATCACTATCTTAAAAGTTGATTTTTTAAAAGAACATCTCAATATGTCATGTAGAAAGAATGGGCACACTCTTTTCCTTTTGAACTACAGAGTTAACATGTTAAGGTTTAGAGCTCCATCCTTTTCTCATTCACTTAGAGTCCTGTAGTGTCTCTTAATCCACATCCTTCCAAGGTGGGCTGGCTCGGTGGGCTGACTCATTATGATTTTTCTATCCCAAACAACAGTATGAATATATAGGTGAGAGAGGAAGAAAGAAAGAGTAAGAAAAGGCAGAATGAATGCGTAAGCTGGTCCTGACCGAAAGTTTGACCCAAAGCTTGATTTGGAATAGAGACAAGTAATTTCAAAAGACTTACAGTTTTTCAATGGTATATAATTTTAGCTGGCATATAGTTTTCATCATGGGGGAAGCCTTTTCCAAGATGGGGAAATTCCTAAATCATTTTGAAGGTTCTTTAAAAAAATGCTAAGTACCTAAATAGCTCACTTAAAATCACAATTTAAGGCAAAATCATTTGGAAACTGTATAAACCAAATAAAAATAACAACCAACCATTTTTATATTTTGAGACATGGAACAAAGGCTTTCAGAAGTCAAAAAATAAGGGGTATTTTAGTGTTACAATAACTTTTCTTATTTTTTAAAAGCCCAACCTCTTCTCCATCAAAATACGTATAAATGAAAGCAAAAATGAGAATAAAATAATCAATAATAAAGGAATATGGAATAAGATCTATCGTGTCAATGCTATCAAGAATATTCTACTGAAAGCAGACTGACCATAAATATTCCAAGAATAGTGATATGTATTTTCCAATGCTAATCATTACTACTACATCTGTCTGAGAAAACAAAAATGAGATTAAAAAAAAAAAAAGGAATACATGCCAAAAATGAACAACCTATTTGTATCTGACACACTGGAGAAATTGTTTATGGAATAGTTTTGCCCAAAAAGTCATACCTGTAATATTGCCCAAGTTAACCAAACTTCTGGTATTTTGCTGATTTGAGCAGTTCACATATAATGTTGCTTAAGGATTGCCACAGTGCACTTGGTTACTAGTCTTTCTACTAAGAAAATGAAAAAATGTTTTGTTGTTTGGGAAATCTCCTCTCTTTTTAAGATCTTTATAATGGCCACCTCTCAAGTCTGCCTGTACATTTTGAGATGCATTCATCGAAATTCCTAAGAAAGATAAGTTAGCATCACGTAATTTGCATGTCAGAGCTCCTCACGCCACCTCTTTATTTCAGCTGATGTGAATATTAGAGCTAGACAGGTGAGATCAGAATAGGGCCCTTTAAAAATGAAACTGAAGCTGAAGGCTTAGTCCTGATTTCTTTTTTTCTCTTTCTCTCCCTTTTTTTTGTTTTTGTTTTTTTTGTTTTTGTTTTTTTTTTTTTCTGTTTTTTTTTTACATGAAAACAAAAATGCAAGAATGGAAATGACAACACATCAGAAAGACATTTTAACTTCATTCACTACGACAGTCACAAACTGCTTGAACTCTACCTGCCATCCAACTTTAAGGAACAAAGACCTGGCACTGGGAAAAAAGAAACAAAACCCAAACACAACAAAACGATACAAAGCAACTGGGAATTCTGTAAAACTGAGTGCAAACACGGCTACAGAACGCAATAAAAACACCAGTGCTGCGGGGGCCGGCAGCGCTTATCAAAATAATTTCTGAAATGTTTCATCCGAAACATAGACAAAGCAATAAAAAGAGGATATATGTTTATCATTTTAAGCATAACAATGTGAGTTAAGAGCTTAAAAATTAAAAAAAAAAGTACTTGGAATGAATAGTGCTACCCTTTTTTTTTCCTAAGTAGGCATAAAAATATTTTCATTTCCTTCTTGTTTTCCATACTGTTATATCAAGAACTTCCATTTGTTTCATGTTACCGTTTACAACTTTAATGCACACACACACACACAAAAAAGGTATCTACCGCAATAGAAATAGTTGCTTCATTACCTTGTTTGCTACATTTGCAAATGTAAACAGCTAGGCAGAGCCAGAACTGACTCTAATGCATGATGGAATATCTTTGTTGCATACGTACACTGTAGAAAATAATTATTCAATATGTCAGGCACCATTATTTGAAATGTAATACATTAATATTTACTAGAAAAATAAGTTTTTTTCTCCTATTTGTTCTCCCAACTTCTTTAATGAAATAAGTTAATCTGACAGTGCATCCAGTAGCTTGTAATATCTTCTACATCTCCGTGGCAAAAAATAAACTACTGGTTGGGACAATATAATGCAAATTATTAAAGTCAGTCCTTGTACATACATCCTCGTAGCAAGCATTGGGGCTCGACTACCAGCACCTTTAACCAATTACTTAATGTTCAGTTATGTAGCCCTATTTCCCTGAGCAGTTATGCTGAGGAGCTTTCCCTTCATGGATAGTTTTACAAAGCCTTAAGTATTAAAAGTACTATGAAGATATACTTCGAAGAATCCTATTTAATGCTACGTAATGAAACCTGTATAAATCTAATGAAGGGAGTGACTGGTACATATACCAAGTGTCAGTCTGTGGTGACGTAACCTTAGACGCTGCCTGGCCACAAAGTTTGGAAGTTACATTTAACCAAAAGAAAATAAATAATACAGCAGGTTACCTTGTGGAGAAATACCATGTATTCTAAACAAATGAAGCCCATGGTCTGGACTTTTGTATCCATCTAACCTTTTGAATGGAGGGGGGATCCCTTTAGTTATAACGTGCCAAGTGAGATTGATTGGTGACCAAGAGGAGGCTTAAAAAACAAATCCAAACTGCTTCATCACATACGAGAAAAATATTCTGGCTTAAAAAAAAAAAAGACTATGTAAGCACTGAGGACACTGTTTTTAAAAATGCATATATATATATTTGGACAAAACGAACCTAAATTGCAAACAAAAGGACTACTTTTGAACGGAGTATCTGAACATCTAAAGGACAAAAATATCAGAGAGGGTGTGCATGTGTATGTACAGGCAGGGCTGGCCAAAATCATCGTGCCACCATCTGTCACTTTCCTTGGGCTCTCTCACCAAGCCTAACCACAGCTCGCCTTTCTAGGTCTAAGTCAGAAACATGGTCAATGAGAGGAGACTGATGTAAGAGGTGCTATTTTCGTTTCACTGCCCTGGAGACTGGACTTCTCCTCATCTGCCTAAGATTTCCAGATACTTCTACATTTAGGCAACGACTTATGGGTTTATGAACAGATGGTCCAATGGCCAGCCCAATACTGCATTAGTATCATAGTATGTAAACCCTTTCAAATTCTAGATAGTTTTGATCTCTTCCTTTACAAACGTAATAATTAGAGTCTGGTGATACTTCTTATGGACCATTTCCACAGTACACATTCGCCAAGATGGTTTTTTGACTTACTAGATTCTAAAACATGACTATTTACCATCTTCCATTTTTATTTTTCTTCTCACTGACCATTTGTCTCACTTTTTAATCTTGGTAACCTACTCATCAAAAGAAAGAATAAAAGAAGGGAATTTCATGTTGGATAAGGCAGGCTCTATGAAGTATTTTTTAATAGGTCTTCATAAGACATTACAAGCTATTGAATTCCCATCAAGAAAACCTATTTCTATTTAATTGTGCTAAGTGCTAAGGTTTTACTCTTTAGGTTTTCCATTTTTTTCCACTTGTGCATTGTTCCTATGCAGGCCCCTCTGGATATGAGTTGTGAAGTCATATTTGTCCGTGCAAAGATGCTGGCATATGCTGCACTGGAAAGGTCCACTGTCACCATGGCAACTCATATGCAAAGCATACATCACTTCATCCAGAAAGACAATGCCACAGTGCACACATTTTGTTGAAAGTTCATCTTGAGTACTTCTATCAACTTTCTCTGTTTTTACTACATTCAAGGGACCTTCACTTTTTACACTTGACGGTGCCTTCGGTTTCTCCTTGGAGGCACCGTTTGCAGTTGGCCCAGGTCTGGAATGCTTGATCGCCAAATCTAGAGGAATGTCATTGTCTGATCCAACAGCTGAAAAATGAGGAGGCAGATTGAAGGTGGGATAAGGCACATAGTTTTGGCAAGGATTTGGTAGGCCAGGCACGTGACTCAAGTAGTGCGGATTCCCAGGAACAGAGAGCTTATATTTACTCCAGAACCGCAGCCAATCAGCTTCACTCTGGAAGTCATTATGTACAAAGGGAAGTCCGAAAAGAGGGTACTGGTACTTTTCAATAGGGCTGCCTGGTGGTGAATAATTTGGGTGTTTCGCAGGTCTCATATACTTTTCTATGGGACTGCCTCTCTCAGAACTTCCTTTGCCTTCTGACACGGATGAACTATTTCCTGGGTCTCCAGTACTTTCCTGAGGACTTTTTATCTGAATGTGCAAAGGTTGCATCCTTTTGTGAATATCCAGAGTTTGGCTGACCAGGACTGGCTGCTGAGCAGAATGGCTTTTAGTCAATGAACCCTGGGCTTCGTATTTACTCAGGCTAGGGAGCGGAATTTCTCTCTGGTGACCTTCAGTTAAATGATCTTCTGACCTCCTCTCTAAGGGGCTTCCGTTGACCTGCTCCTCACTGCCCCCTCTCTGCTGTTTGTTGAGCTGCTCAGTCTGAAGTGCCTCTGGGTTAAGGCGCTTTCTTGTCCTTCTCCTAATGATCTGCTCACCGTTGTTTTGTTTAATGATGTTTAAAGGCCTGGGAGTCTGCAGAGAACACACACACACACAATACATAAAAGGGAGACGTGAAAAAAGACATTAAAATGCATTAACATTTCCTCGCAAATATGAACCACACTTAAGTTCAAAGCAAGGGTAGACTTTATGTTATAGATTTACTAAATCTCCTCCTTTTGCCTTAAGCAGGATCAGAGGCAGGAACCAAAGCACACTATTTTAGCCTAATTAAATCATGTCCAACTTTGCAGGGAGGACTGAAAACTTTAATCTACTTAAAAACAGCTTTTCCAAACTCAATAGATTTTGGAATTGCATCATTTAGTGATAAAACTGTGTAGAAAGTTACTTGAAGAAACATGATTTTTCTGAACTATTTCTCAACTTGTGAGTCATGCACTAGTTAATATAGGAACAGAGGAGATAGGTTTTAATGACAACAGTGGCAAAACTGTACATCGCTACAGACTCATCCGTGTGTTGAAGCTCTACCTCACAGTGTGCCTGGATCTGGAGATCTGGTCTTTAGGAGACAAGTAAGGTTAGATGAGGACACAGAGAGAAGGAGGCCTTTCCCAAGCCAGGAAAAGAGCTCTCCAACCAGAACCCGGCCACCCTGGTACTCTGACCTCAGACCTCCAGCCTCTAGAACCGTGTGAAAATATATTCTGCTGTCCAAGCCACCCAGTCTATGGTAGTTTGTAATGGCAGCCCGAGCTGACGACTACGTGCATTCTTCTAAATAATGGCAAATGTGAATATAAAGTACTAAATATCAGGGCATAAGTAATCAAAGACAAATGAACAGAATCATGAGGAAATAGATTAGGTAATCAAAGCCCTACCAGTGGCAAACTATTTTTATTTAACCTTTCACTTTTATTTCTCCTTGTTTAATAGGATTTTACATAATCACTATGGAAAATTTTACTTGTTAACAGGTGAGGCATTTGTTTTCTGCTGAAAAACTAAATTCTTCTGTAGCTTTGGTCCAAATACCTGATACACCATTCTACTCTGCACTTTGATTAAATGCTGACTTTTACTCAGTTTGGTTTTTTTTTTTTTTTTTTTTTTTTTTTTTTAAATTTTTATTTATTTATGATAGTCACAGAGAGAGAGAGAGAGAGGCAGAGACACAGGCAGAGGGAGAAGCAGGCTCCATGCACCGGGAGCCTGACGTGGGATTCGATTCCGGGTCTCCAGGATCGCGCCCTGGGCCAAAGGCAGGCGCTAAACCGCTGCGCCACCCAGGGATCCCTCAGTTTGGTTTTTATTCAGCTTAGGCACTATATGATTGGAATTTATGTACACGTTCAATAAGCATTTGTATTATATGACTAAAGTCCATAGATAGGACTATGCTAGAAACTTTACTTGCAGTTAAAACTCTAACTTTGATTTATAAAACCAAAAGAATAAGTTTAATAAATTAATGCAAATTTACCGATTAAAATTTAGGAAAATCTTTAAGTGAGCTAAAACCTGAGTCTTCTAGAAGATTACTGAAATCAGCAAATAATTTCTACAAAGAATGAAATAAATATTTTTTTATACATACATACACATATATAATATGTAATTTGTGAATTATTCCTAGAAAAATGTACTTTAATGCAAGAGAGTACACCTTTTAGACCTTAAAAAAAACATAACATAAATTCTTCTTGGGATGTTTCTATTGTCACAGAGGCATTCTGAAGGCAAGAAAGATAACACACTTGTCATTGACAAATCAATTATTGGTTTCAGAATGAAAATGCCACATCCCTTGGATATGCCACATTCATTTATTTTGCTCAGAGTGCTCAGGTTTATAAAAAGCTCATATTTGTATTATGAAAATATGCAGTGTTTAATACCTATCTATCAGGAAACCTAAAATTTGAATTAATACCCTTTTAAAACTTTTGTAACTTTTGTGACAGTCTTTGACATGTGAGCATAACCTTTATGTATTTAAATTTACGATGTAAAGAAACTCAAAACTGAACAACATCTTGCCTCTGGAGAGATGAATATTAAAATAATTGTAAAAGAAAAAGTTTACTTTATATCATAGTTGTTAAATTATCATAACCTGGAAGAGCAGTAGTTTAATTAATTCTTGGCCTCTGATTGGCCAGAATTCAATTAAAATCATTAATGTCGTACTCATTAAATGAAAGCTTATTGCTGTGCTAAAATGGTGAAGGTGAAGCAAAAGGAAGGTGATGCGGTATGGAGGGGAGAATCTGCTAGCTACATGCAATAACTGAAGCTTTACAGTTTACCACCAATTAGTATTGTTGGCAGCATGCGTTTTTTAAAAGAGTGCTTCCAATGGTCTGTTTATGAGGACGTTTTGTCTAAAACTGTATTCCCTGTAGCTGTAATTTATTCATTGGCTGTACTAAGAGCTATGGGAAAATGCCAAACAAAACGAAAAAGGCAGAGGGAAATGGATTTCTGTTTACTAAGTGGGGTATTCCTATTTTTAAGGCAGTTCTTGTCAGCAGATAAACTTCCTAAACTAAAAAAAAAAAAAAAAAAAAAAAAAAAATCCTCCAGGAAGTCAAGTTAATATGTAGATGGGGGGAATTTGGGAGCTTAAACTTTATCATAGGATGTTCTGGAAGGACCTCAGTGAGTCACAGAAAGAAGTCAGCTGGACAGTTAAAAAGTCAGCTAGAGAAGTCACTTTCGCACCTTACTCTACTGGGTGGGTGCCTTTCGGGCCCTCAGATACCTCACTCGAATATATCCATCTGAAGAACTGAAGAGATTCACCTGGCATTCTTAGGTCCTAGTTCAGACCCACTCTTCTGACTATGCCTGACTTCTAGCACCCAAAGCAGCCAAGAGGACATTGCAAATTCTGAAGTCTATGTGAAAATAAGCATTCTTTACCTGCCCTGTATTTTATGTGAAATAGGAGAGTCCTCTTTTTAAAACCCTTTTTATGGGTGTTTGAACTTTTAAGGTTTCTCCTTTCTGCCTAAATTAATTTCACCAAATTCTGATAACCATTAATTTGACTATGTGTTATGGGAAGTTCTCAGAAATCAATCATTTTCTTCTTTTATATCAAAAGAAGCATAATGCATTACTAATGATCTCAAATATATCTCCCCATAACATCTAAGGCCACTTCACCATAAATCACAGGTGCTCTCAAAGTGACTCTATTAAACTCTGCGGGAGCAGGCACTGCAAGCCAGGGAATGGTACACATCACACCACAGACCAGGCTGCTTTATAAAGCTTTTCCTCAAACAGTCTAACAAGCTCTTACCGAGTGAAGCTTCTGGTAGAGGCCACACGCGTTGCATACATATCCGCCATTTGCATTCTTTCGCCAGAGAGAGGTCTTTGTGGTCAAGCAATTGGCACAAAAAACACCCGAGCCTCTTCGCCTCTGAAACGGGGAAAAAAACACAAGGTCAGAGGTGAGTCACATGATCAGTGGAGTTAGACCAAATCAACCCAGGAGTTTTGTCTTTAGACTAGCAACAATGACAGTATAAAACCACACTGCCCATAATGAGGTCAGGTTCAATTGTGTTTAATAGGCACCACTGATTTTCATTATAATTAACCCTACAGTGATGGATGAGGTGTGTGCAACACCAAAGGCTTTTCACAGAAACAGCTTTAACTTTTTGAACTTTGGGTTTTGTGCCTTTAATGATGGCTCCTAAATGCTGAACCCTAAAATATACCTTTTAAAAGTGTCAAAACAAAAGTCACAGGACAGAACGTGGCAATATGTTTAATATACTTTAGAAAGGGGGGAGCACAGGCTACCTGAGATTTAGAAATATAGTCAAGCGTGGAATAAATGCAGTATGGAAACCATTTAAAATTAAACCTGATTTGTGTCTTTCGGAATGTCATTCATGTAACACAAGTATTAAGAGGATGTCACACACTCAATTCTAGTTTTTGGGTTGCAATTGTAAACTTCGAAAGAGAACACCCTCTATTTCCCAAAGCTGAGGGGACCAGTCAAAACTTGTGCCAACTCAAAGTACAGTATTACTGAGAACCCTTATGAGGTGCCTGCTGAAGCCAGACAAGCCAGTCCCATCAATGGCTATTTATTTTATTTGCCTCAGACTTGGAAATCACAGCATTTCCGAATACAAATTGATTTTAGTGGGCTGAATTCTGTAATCACCAGATTCAAAAATACTCTAAGAATATTTAAAAGTAGATAATTAGTATTGCTTGTTCCATTCTTGCTATCAAGTAATGATTCCATTAAACTCATTGAAACAAAAGTCAGGCTGTGTTTGTAGGCGCAAATACTAACAGGCAGGAAATGAAATGCTCTTGCTGAAAAAAAAAAAAAAAAAAAAAAGCCTGAATTGCAACTTCACTCTCTTTTCTCTAGGAAGCAAAGCCTTTAATGATAAAATATGCACGTTAGATAAAGAGTGGAAAAAATGTTGCTGGAACCCAATTTTATTATAAATTTAAAATTACAAATACCGTAAGTCAAAATTTCAGGGATTCATAAAATTTAGGCAATTTATTTAACTTGAGTCCATACTGTAGACGAGTGGTATCCCTGCCAAGAAAATACAATGGTTATAATTGTACTCTGATACATTTCAAATGGAAAGCTTTCTGCAGACATAATTTTGGCTTCAAGACTGGAACACTTTCTTGGCATTGAAAGGGCATTTGATTCATCGGGTGTTTCACAATGTATCACTAAAAAGACCTGGTGAGCAGCCAGTTCCCTATAGGGTAATTTTTCCATCCAGATGCAAGTGCTATCAGAGGCCCTCGTCAGCTAAACTAATTATGATCTTGCAATTGCTGATGCCTGCTCACTCTAACATTCGACATCCTCCATTAATCATCAATACAAGGAAAATGAATGAAACGTAAAGAAATGAGGGCTGGTAAGCTGCACAGCCATAAAAATCTGAAATGAGAGCAATAATTTAACAAGATTGGGGGAATGTTTTTAGTGCGCACAAAGTCAGGCTAACAATTGCCCTTTTCAACCAAGAACACGATTTCATTAGTGTAGCAGGTTGTGCTACTTTAGGTGATGTAATAAAAGCTAGATTTTTCACAAAGATAATCTCTGGCTCCCCTTCTTCTCCCTCTCCACCCAAGTCAGGACCAGGAATGCATCACGGTGAGAGCAACCGCAAAGGCTGGGTGTCAGTCCACAAGTCCCAACTGGGACCTACTGCAAAACTGCCCCCCCCCCGAAAAAAATCAATGAACTATTAGATGCTATGTTTATCAAACACTCTGGGGCCCCCTTTATCTGAAGTTAGCTGGGGAGCCTACTTAGGTTATAATTGTGCAATTTCCCTGGGGCCGCGCCATCTTTTTCCTAGATCTAAATAACACGTTTGGCAAATAAACACCAACTTGATCCACATAAAGGCAATGTAAATGTCCATTTGGAAACTAACCCACATATATGGCTGAGGCTCAAATTTGAATCTGTAACCATTCACTCCAGCCTGCTTTTCTTTACTTCTGCCCTGGGTGCTTGACACAGCATGCCAAAGTGGGTGTAATCCTGGTTTCTGAGAGCGTTTCAATCCTTGCACAATTTTGTGCTTAATTCTCTTGCAAAGAAAATGCCCTTCATTAGTTAGAGGGAAAGTCCTAAAATTATAGCACTGGTTTCCACAGGCATACCTTGCTTTAAGCAGCACTTATGTTCCACTAAAGAGGTATATTTTAGGAAAACTAAATCTTATTTTAAAGACATCAGGGGTACTCTGGATTCATTTACTCAGAGTCAGTAGAGCATGGAGGTTAATAATCAGATTTAGGAGTCAGACTACTTGTATTCAAAACATGTCTCTGCCTTTTGCCAGGTGCAACTTTAGGCAAGTTATTTAACTTCTCAAAGCTTCAATTTCCCCATCTTTAGAGTGTGAGCTGCTGTAGTGTATGGGCAAATGGATGCAATTAAAACAGTGCCGGGGATGTAGTAAACACTCAGTAAGTTAGTTATTTATCAAAGGGATTCAATTATTTTCTTTTGTAAGAGAAAAATATTTGGTTAGTTTTGTTTTCATCTCCTTAATCTACCTACTGAACGTTCCAGAGATGCTCAAGACATACAGTTGGATATTATCAAATGTATTTCATTTGTGTCAATCTTATCAAATATGAGAATGGAAAGTTGAGTCAGAGTGAAATATCTAGGTGTTCACACCTAGGATTCAATAGGAGTGTACTTGTGTGGGGGTGGAAAGTAGGAGGGAGGTGAGAAATATTTCACATATTAAGTTAACTCCCATCTAAACACATTTATCACTTTGGTTAAGCACTGTACCACCTTAGTTTCGGCGCACTTGGAATTTCTGCAAGCAGCAGAGAAAGTGGCACAGTGGGCAGTATCCTTAGCTGTGAGACCACAGAAGCATAACTGCGCCACATCGCTCTCACCTACAACACAGATGAGAGCTCTGACCTGGTCTGTGTGTAATGTAACCTGGCTGGACACAATAAAGCACCCTTTTGAAGTTATCAACATCCTTAGCCCAATCAAGTGTAGAGAGTGTAGGGCTACTGCCGAAGGCAGGCAGAACAGAAGTCTCCCTTGCCCCACTTTTTAAAAAACAAGCTTGGCCTTGTTAAAGAGAAAGAAAGGCACTGAAGACTTTAATTCATAGTTTATCATGCATGACAGAGTTTTAAAATATTTTGTCATTCTCCTTTATACTGTGTTTGTTAAGGACAGATATCATGACTCCTAATAGTTATCAAATACTCTAAGAAACAGGTACCTAGGACAGTGCTCTGTCTTGAGACACTAAACATTAATAAGGTTGAAAATAATCTAGTGGAAGTAAAAGAACAGAATCTAACTTGCTATTTTTTTTTATCATTAATAGTCACTCCTATTTTTGAAAAAAAAAAAGCGTTTAAAAAATATTCCTTTTAAATGTCACACATTTGGATTGACAAATTTACTTCCAGTTGGGCAGAGATGACTAATGATGTTGTAGGAAAGAAAATCAAGAGAATTCATTTTGCACTTCTATATTTCACGCTTATTTTTGAGGAACAGTTGAAGCCAGGTACTTGGTAGGTCCTGAGGATACAAAATCAAGTACTAAGAACACGGCTCCATTTTCCCCTGATACACATCATTATGGTCATATGTTCTCCATGGTTCTGTATGTGTGTATGTTTAAATAAGATTACTTCTCCTTTTCTGCAAGCTGGTTTTTTTAAAAAAATTATTATTTATTTGAGAGACAGAGAGAGACAGAGACAGAGGGAGAAGGAGAGAGAGAAACTGAAGCAGACTTTGTGCTGAGCAGGGAACCAGACGTGGGGCTTGATCCTACTACCCTGAGATCATGACCTGAGCTGAAACCAAGAGTCCAATGCTTAAGCAACTGAGCCACCGAGGTGCCCCCAAGCTGTTTAAGAGTTAATAATATTTTATACCTCCATGACATCATACAGGAGAGAGGAGAACTGAGTCACACAGGTAAGGTCACTTCTGGAAAGTACCTGAGAGGAATGCTTAGCTAGGGGATGACACCACTCATGTACCTGAGGGGTATATTTAGCACCATTCTTACCCTACCCTCAAGCTGAACAAAGGTTATACACTTGTATATCTGAAGCCACAGAGCCACCACATTCTCTGACCTTCTGCTTCCTTGTGGGCTTAACTAAAGGAAAGAGGGAAGGAAGGTGGGTTCCAAACCAAATCTACAAAAAAATGAAAATTTCTAAGGAAAAAATTCCAGAAGCAACAATTCAAAGAACTGATTTTTTTTTTTTTAAAGCTTCAAGTTTTATAGCTTTGCCTAGAAACTTTTAGGTTACATTTGGGTTGCCTCTACATAATTTCTGTTGGCTGATAATTTCCTGTGTGAAAAAGGAAGGATGGTGATAGAAACAGTTAACTGCAAGAACTTCTGAAGCCAGCCAACAACTAGCAAGTACTTTTCAGTGATAATTACTGAGAATTCTTCGGGATCACTTGTTTCCTTTCCATATTTCAAATGTATTATGACCACAATGCTGATTTTCATAACAGCAATTTAGGTGATGAATTTGGACAATCATCCATGTTAGGACTGGAAATAGAAAAAGACATACCTATCTTTAATACAAATACACTTTAAATCCAACATTTTTTTTTTTCCTGCTTTGAAGTGCTCCAAGAGGTATAATGACTAAAATAACGGACCAAACAAACAAAAAATGTAATTTAGGTTCATGGCTAACCACTGTATGGTATCACTATCATTACATTTTTCTGAAAGCTTCTGGTTCAAATTTTGCTTGTAGGGGGGTTTAATTCTTTAGTCCATTACAGATCAGTGGGTTGAGCCTCGGCACATGTACTGGTGAGCTCAGATGTGTCTTAAGAAAACAAAATGAAAAAAAAAAAGTTTTAAAATTGGTTTAGCTGTTTCTATTGCTTATATTATTTAAAAATCAGCCAAAACCAAACATTTTAAGGTTTTCAAATTTCATTAACAAAGAACTGATTTCATTTGATTAATAAGAAATAAATTTGATTGAATTATTCATTCAAGTGGTTTAACATTTAGAAATAAATACATGGGTTATTTATTTCCAAGATATTAAAGTCTCCATTGGAAAAGGAACTTGTGCAGAAATGATCCTTTATATTAGTGTTTCATGTATGAGAACTACACTGAAACCATGTAATTACATAATAAGCTTTGATAGGCAGAGTATTTACTCTCATTTTTTATGGTTTTATATCTTAGACATTTAAAATCAATCTGAAATTTGATATACATGCTGTTAGTACAGATATACCTCAAATATTTTTTAACTCTAAATAATTTCTGTGTTTATTTGATTATATCAATAATCTTTGCAAACTCCATTTTAGGGACACGTACAAATAGCTATGATAGAAATTTCTGGTACAGTTTTGTAGTAATAAAATTTCAATGGCAAATTTAACTCAGTTTGGTTCTGGGAATGGAATAATTACTGAATATCCAGCATGTGCCTGGCACCGTGTTACAAAATGGTGTTACAATGATGTATATGACAAACATGGTCTGTAATCTCTCTGGGCTTCCAGTAGAATGTGCCAGAAACATAGTAAATGTGGAGTTAATGAGACACAAGTTGAGATGTTCATAAACATTGAGAGTTTAATTCATGCAAATTATGTAGACATTTCTGAAGAAACCAAAATACATCAATAAATCTCATTTATTTACTTATTTATTTAGATTTTATATTTTTAAGTAATCTCCACACCCAATGTGGGGCTTGAACTCACCACCTCAAGATCAAGAGTTGCATGCTCCACCAACTGAGCCAGCTAGGTGCCCCAATAAATCTCATTTAAAGGCTGAAAGTTACCTAATGATTGAAGAGCTTACTCTCTGTGTTCCTTTAACAAAGTGGGTAGTAATAGTGTCATCATTTCAGAAACAAGTTGATGGTTGTTTGTTATCCCATAAATAATAATGTCCTATAATAATAGTATAATAATCAATAACACTGCCTGATTGACTACCAAAAAAGTTGAGTTAAATAATGTGTTTAATACAATCTTGTAGTGGATTAAGATTCTATAATTATGAATAAATAAATGCTTACTATTTTAGTCATTATCACTGCTATTACCACCGAGTGACACAGAAGGCCCCCTCTCCCTTCTAATCACCCCCCAAGCAAGGATTAATCAGCTGTTGAGTACACATATCAGTAGATCCTACAGAATGCATAGAAAGTAGCACCTAAAACCACTTAAAAAATAGATGGTGGCTTGCTACAACCATCTTTAAATTAATAGCCAGAATTTTACCCAAAGCACAAGATATCTGATATTTTAGCAAGAGCAGGGAAAGAATGCTGCCAACACAAAGCAAGTTACCAATATCTTGGCTGACTTTTGTTCCAAATAGAATTGTGAAGAACAGTGCAGTTGAAATGGGCTGCACAGCAAGTCTCTGCCTGATTTAAAACAGCCCTCTTTGCCCTCAGATTTCTTGCCAGAACACTGAAGAGACTCTGCAAGGTTCAGCCAAGCACCCATCTTATGATCTCCTACCTCAGAATTTGGAAACAAAACCTGTTTACCCTGCTTATTAAATTCACTTCCTCGACACATCAGCAATGATAATGGAGACTAGTGTAAACAAAGCTGACATCCCTGGCTAGGAGCAATGGAACTACCTCTGCTCCAGGACATGAGGCAATACATACTCTAGTAATCATACACTGTACCCAGGTATGAATGTGCCCAAGACTTACTGCATTGACGCATCACCCTGTGGAAGTTGCCCCACATATCAGGAAATGCTACTGTGCCAAACATATTAGCTCCATTTTTCCTGAGATGTACTTGGTAACTATGGAAGTGGGATAGCAGAAAAATCAAGATTTTGAGACATATATCCCACACTTTAAATTACTCATATAGTTTCTTCAAATCTGCAGAATTTAGAAATTTATCACACACATATAGAGCCCATTACATAGGTCTGAGGACTCCATCTCCATTCTTTGACTTACTCCATATTTGGTAAATGAGCAAGCCAAATATCCAGGGTCATGCCCAAATTACATAAAGAACTAGGACTAGAAAAACCCAAATCTTTGGAGTTCTACCCACACTGTTTCTGTAATAAGGTTCTGCCTTTACAGCAATATGTATTTAGACAGCTAAAACTATGGTTGAAAATTTATGTCTGCACTGTCTTTTTTCATTCCACGTGAAAGTCATTATTGTCAAAAGAACTACTCAAGTCTTTCACTGCTTCTATTTCTGCCACCATGGATCCATTTTCACCTTCAGCTACAACAATCACTGGAGGCTTTCTCCACAGGGACTTTCTTCCATGCCAGTGCCAACACCTGACACTGAAAAGAAAGAAAAAAGGCTTTCTGGAGGCATTGTTAACCAATTTTAGCACCTCTTAAGAAAGCTTCAGCATGGGAATATAGTTGATTCTTTTTTAAAAAATATTTTATTTATTTATTTGACAGGGAGAGAGAGAGAGAGAGAGAGAGAGAGAGAGAGAGAGAGAGAGAACAAGCAGGAAGAGAGGGGGAAGCAAGCTCTCCACTGAGCAGGGAGCCCAATGTGGGGCTCAATCCCAGGACCCTGAGATCATGACCTGAGCCCAAGGTAGATGCTTAATAGACTGAGCCACACAGGCACCCCTATACTTGATTCTGTTTTAATAAATTTATTGCATATTTTACTTAAATGATATATTTTGTAAACACATTTATTATGGACATTACTTACATTATAAAAAACAAAAATCTTAAGTGATAATGATAAAGAAGAAACCTGTTGTAGAAAAAGCCTAAAGTCCAAAGGGTTCAGCTTCTGTACACTTAAAGAAAAACCCAAAGAGTTAATTTATATATTATTTATGTAGGGATGCCTTTATAATAGATAATGATAGTGATGATGATGGCTATTTTAGAAGAAACAGAAAATACCAAATGATAATCAGGAATTCTTTTTCATGGCATGCCTGGCTGGCTCAGTTGGTAGAGCATACGATTCTTGATCTCTGGGATCTAAGTTTGAGGCCATGCTGGATGTAAAGATTACTTTAAAAAATAAAATAAAATCTTTTCAAAATTAAAAAAAATTAAAAAAAATCTTTTCATATTAGCTAACAGCTAATAATTGGTCCATAAAGTTTCCATCCTCATGGCATTCACATATATATCAATGGTTCTTCACTGGTTCCTAACAATTCTTTTGGTAAAATCTATAACACTCTCCCCAGAAAAAAAGTAAGTAAAACGTTTTACAAATAACTTCGGGCTGTTTGAAAGAATGATCTTCACAAAATGTATCCGAGCATTTGGTATGGACCTGAATGTCCACCGATCTGAAGGTTAAAAACTCCTACTATTAATTATCCTGGTTTGGATCAAAATGAATTATCAGGTACTCTTATTCTCCCACTTTCACTGATGAGGTGAAAAGACTAAGAATGGTTCTTTGATTTAGCTAGTGTCAAAAAGTACATCCTAGTCTCTAAGTCTAGACAAAAACACAGGACAATGTTCTAGAAATCATTTCTGAATCAGTATCTGATAGAATTCTCTTGTTTGACTCCCTTTAGTGGCTTCCTTAATAATCACATCATACACCTAATATTTCTCAAGACTTAACTATGTGTAGGATTATTATGTTAGAGGCTTCGTTTCATTATCTGACCTCCTTAAAACGATCCTAAGAGACAGGTATTATTATTATTGTTGTTGTTACTGTTCTTCTACCCTCCATTTTACAGATGAGAACTGAGGCCTAACAATGTTTTTCAGCTGCTGAATAGTAGGGCTAAGATACAAACCCAAGTCTCCCTCACTTGAGAGCCGCAGTTCTAAACGATGTTTCATGCACCAGTACTAAAGAGGTGATTGGGGAATTTTTACCAAAAATATTTCACCGTAGCTTGGCTTTGAAGAACGCTTATCTCTTCAAACCACCCTATAACAGCTGATTGAAATTATGCAAGTTTTGAGATACCAAAAAGAAATGACTCACCCTTGATCAGATATGGCAACGATCTGTTTTGAGGTTGATAGATACAGTCATAGCCAGAGGAACACAACATTTGGCTGATGGAGAGGTAGTGGTGGGGAGGGGGAATGGGTGCAGTACATGTGTTTTAATCCTGACATTTCAAAAAAGAAAAAAAAAAAAGGATGTAAAATATGCCTCTGCTTAAAAGCAGAAATTAGTCAATACCATTGACTTAGCTCCTAATGCCAGTCACATGGGAGGGCAGCTGTGAACAAGAATCCCTGTTTTTGCATTAGTCTTGGCTAGAGATGGGGCAGGAAAAATGATGCTGGGGTTTTGACAAGTTCTGTAAACACATATGTTCAGATAACAATTTACTAGATTTACTTTATATACTTGTATGTTCCCTGGCAGAGACCTTTTGCAATGTGTGGTATCATCATTATTCAACATAAAATGCTGCCAATTCTGAAAGATGAGGTTATTTTAATAAATTTCTCGGATTTGGATAATATAAAAATATTTATAATTATTTCCCCTTAAATATTTCCCCTCTTATTACATATAAAAGTATAGGTTCTTCATCAACGTAGGGAGCTGACTGATACTTTTCATGTGTGATATAGTTTCCATTTCATCACAGAACAGCTAAGACCAAAACATTCTTAACTCTAAACACTTTTTAGAGGCTATCAAGTTGAGAGGATATAGTACAGATCAGATGTTAAAACATAGCATGTAGTCTGCTCAGCAGAAGGATGATAATTGCTGCTTATTTCCACTGAACAGCATACAAATTATGGAAATACAGTTAAATATACTGAAGTTCAAAACAATTACGAGCCACGTTAAAAATCTGCAAATGTGTGTCAACAAGAGACTGTGATACTAAATACGCAATTTGGACTAAATACTTGATAATTCTATCTTGGGAATACTTCTTGTACTATTTGGTCCTCTAGGACTTAAATACAAAAAAAAGTAAGAAAAACAAACCTGAACTTCATTCAACTTTTGAGTCTATAAATAATTCTTTTAAAATATTCTCATTTTTACTCAGTTTTGTATTTCCTTGGGATACAGAAAGTCATAGGTACTTAAATACACCTCTCTGACGGTTGAAGTAAGTGCTTACTCTGTTATGTCACTGTTCTAATCGAAGATGTATCTTCAAATGAGAATTCTGCTATTGGTATGGGTAAAACCAAACTGGAGCAGATAATTTCATTTATAGAAGCCCGGTGCAGACAGGGAAATCTAAGCTGATTTTCAAAGTTTTAATAACATTGATTTTAAAAAGACAAGTTGAGATTATGAATTTTCTTAACAATAATGATGTAATTTTGTAATCACTGAAATCTTTCATGGGAAAACTGCTTCTTCAGTAACTCACACAGTCAATTAATTACACAGGAAGGTACTGTAATAGGCTGTCCCCATGTCGCACCCCCCCACACACATTCAAATAGCTCACGTACACGACTTCCTTTTCCATTACCAACTTGTCTGCAGTACCATCTGTAAAAACGAACACATACCTTGTGCTGCCACTTTCTGCTTTTGCACGTCCATTAGTGGGACTGGCTGCAGCTGCTCAAGAAGAAAGCCATGATTGTCTGTGTTTTTATATATATATATATATATATATATATATATTTTTTTTTTTTTTTTCCCTCCAGTACTACCATATCAGAGCAAGGCAATACATCGTCTTGAGTAGCGAACTGCACTTAATAACCCGACTCGGACCCGGTTCTCTGTGTGATCTGGAGTTTGTTAATCACACTGTATCACATACCAAAGCAAGAACTACCTCATCGCATCAAGCACTCTCGAGACGACCCCTCAGTCACTCCTCCCAACAGGAACAGTTAAAATCATTTCATACTGTGACATTCTGTACATCGAGCAGAGTATCAGGAAACCAATACTGAGGCCTGGCAGCACATCCTGAGACACAAAACTCCTGGTGAGTGAGATTTTATTTCCTGAGAGGGGCTTTGAAAATGAAACACAGCAACTAACTTTTCTAAAACTTTATTTTCCCCTGCCTCATGTTTATGATTTTTCTGGTAGCATTATTTTTTCCCTAGACAAACGTTATTAAACTGTTCACAATCTTTGCATAAGATAGAAACATATTAAAGCAAGAAATGGCCCTAAATCAATTTTTTTTAAGATTTTATTTATTTATTCATGAGAGAGAGAGAGAGAGAGAGGCAGAGACACAGACAGAGAGAGAAGCAGGCTCCTCACAGGGAGTCCAACGTGGGACTCGATCCCGGGTCTCCAGGATCACACCCTGGGCCGAAGGCGACACTAAACTGTTGGGCCACCGGGGCTGCCCCCAAATCAATTTTTTAAGGTTATTCGCCTACAAGAAATATTTCTCCGTATTGTGGAGTAATACGAATTAAAAAAAAAAAAAAAAGAAAAGAAAAAGAAAACACCACCAACTACCAAGTTCTTAAAAATATTTTGAAAACAGATTCATAGAAAAGCTGAAATTAAAAACATACGACAAAAACCCCAGAGATCCAACAAATGGTTTAGCTGTTTTCCTGTGCTATTCCACATTTACAAACTTACCCCAAATATATCAAAACTACTCTTCCTCATAAGAGGTATTTTGCTGTCAGTGTGTAAGCTTAGCTTTGGAACATCAGAATGCCAATTCTGCCTTAGTTTCTCATATACTGAATTGTCTTAAATCATCAAATGGCTCTGCTTTCTCAGCATTTAGGTACAGGAGATAGAGTGCTGGATTCCAATTATTTACAGATGCAAGTCACTCCCAGGGGACTGGGGCTATTAAAGAAAGGGTCTATTTTTCTTTTAATCTTTGCATTATCAGTGTATTGCACATAGTAGGCATTTAATTAATGACAGCTTAATTGAACTGACCTCTGTCAGAAGACAGGATTCTGTTAATTTCAATAAACAGACATTGTGCTGAAAATATGTTTGTGTATACATATATACATGCTATGATCAGCGGATTATACTTTAAGTGAAGCTTTACTCATGAAATATATATGGTAGTCATCATTACAAAAATAGGACTTATATTAAAAACAGTTTCACTTTTGTGAAATGCAAAATAAAATTAGTAAGTTATGTATCATATTTAGACTATATATTATATGACAGGAGGGAAAAGAAATGGACTTTGCTTGAGCTTCTGAGTAATCTTCTAGGATTACTCACTAGGAGAAACTAGGAGAAACTAGGAGAAATGGCATATGTTGATGTGTGTATTCATATATATATATATATATATATATGAATGTATATATACATATATATATACACACACACAATGAATATACATACATATAGAAATGAATCCAGTGCAACATTTCAGCACTGACATGTAGTGAGGTGTTGCTAATTGCTTTTATTTTCATTAAAACAATATTATATATTATAAAGGGCTAAAAACCAATGTTTTGTTAAATTAAAGAGAAAAAAAATCCCATGAGTTTCCTGGAGACTGGAGAAGAAATATAATTAACTATATGTACAAAAGACCAAAAGGGAAATGAAGCAACAGGGTACACCTAGGAGAGTATCTTACATGTCAGCCTAATATTGCTTTTAATAGTGGAAAATAAGACATCAATAGCTCGTGATTTGTTTTTATTACTCTGTTACAGTTCTCTTAATTCACATACACACTCAATTAACATAAATATAATTGTATATGGGAGAACACTGAATGCTACGCTTGACATATATCAAGAATTCAATGAGCGTTAAATTCTTCCTTTCTCTCTTGGTTTCTCTCTTGGTTTCTCTTGGTCTCTTGGTTTCTTGATATTAGATTTTAGAAACTACTGAATAAGATTTTGGCATGTATATACACATATATCATTCAATTATCTATAGTTACATATTTATGCACATATGTATAAAAGTCATACAAAGAAGCTCTTATTTATTCTATTTTTACAACATGAAAAAATAGGAACAGTGATCCTAAAACTCTCACATGTGACTGTTTTAAAATTTATCACATCAATTATGCATTTAAAAATATGAACATCTCTCTACTCTTTCCCCCTCTCTCTTCAGTTTTTTGTTTGTTTGTTTTTTGATTGTGTTCCAAAAGAGACCTTTTAGGATTTCATTACATAAATAAAACCAGTTTGGTAGTGACTTATTTGCTTTCATAAGATTCATGAGTCTGTCGAAGATACATGTCTCATCCTAAAACACAAGTAGAAATTTGGGGAAGGAATCAGGATCCTTTGGAATTTTCTACAACATAAAGGAATGCTTGGTAGGCCAAGTTCCTTTATGAATATTACTTAGTCTAGCTAGTTTTCTTCTTTTCATATACGGCAATCACACAAAATATAGCAATGGATATTTAATCCACAGACTATATAAAGTTGACCCACTTAGATTTATACAGATAAAGATTTAGAAACCTCTCAATTAATTTGGGTGCTGGCTATAAGTTTATATCCAATAAGCAACTACTTGGAATGTGACATCTTCTATTTTATGTATATATATATGCACATGCACATAAACAAAACATACACTTACAATATGTATAAGCACCTATGCATGCACGTTTCCTTTTAAAAAAGTGACTTCTAGGTCCTCCTTAATAATTTAAAAAGCTCAGAAGGGATAATCTCGTATTTTAAAGGGTTTACTTTAAAAAAAAACCCAAAAAGTTACACTTCTTTCCCCAATAAAGGGTTATATCTGACTAGAAAGTAAATTTCTCTGATGGAGAAGTAGATATAAAAGGTATAATGACAGAATCAATGAAACTTAAGAAATAAGCAGGTAGCATTTTATGAAGAATGAATAATTTATGTATGATTAAAAAACATTTGCAG
Source organism: Canis lupus baileyi (assembly GCF_048164855.1). Classification (NCBI taxonomy): domain Eukaryota; kingdom Metazoa; phylum Chordata; class Mammalia; order Carnivora; family Canidae; genus Canis; species Canis lupus. The sequence goes on from NC_132851.1 coordinate 16,917,928, forward strand.
ATATTACATGTGCCAAAAATTGTGTACTTTCTGAAGGACAGGTTAAATAGTTAGATTTGACTTAAGTCATACCTCTTTTTCTGTCTATTTTCCAATATTTTATTTCACTCATTGCATATATATATATACTTAGTGTGCCCGTGTGTCTATGTCTTTGGCAAAATAAAAATGGAAATAGTCATCTTCTTTGAAACTCATCCCAAATGAAGGCAGTAATTCAAAAATAAACATTACAGACTGATTGATACCAGACTAAAATTCAAAGCAATTCACATGTACCAAAAAAAAAAAAAAAGTAAAGAGTAATAGAGAGCCTTAAACATAAAAGTCCTAACTTTTAAAGAAGAAGAAAATCACCATTAGCAGAGGTTTAGCTAATTAGCCGATCTAATGCAGGGCTTTTATGTTTGTAGGTTTACAAATTTCAGAAAATGACCAAATTATTCCACTTATACCATTAACTTGACCCCTTCCAGAATTTGACCCTCCTAATAGATTTGTTTTATAAGATATGACATCTTGAACAGCTGTGCTATTCTTTCTTGAACTTGACTTTTTTTTTTAAGCATGAAAATAGGCTGATTTACTAAAACATGAGTATTCTTTGGTAACTGTGGGGGGAGGGAAGGATCAGAAATGGAAAAATAGTATGAGTTCCTATCGAAGCGAGTCATTTTGAAACTCAGAGAACACTGAAGTATTACAAACATTTGTGGTCAGTTAGAGAAACGATGTAGAGAGAATTTGAAAATAATCACTATGAATTGAGTTCATTAACATAGGGGGCATGATTATTAAAATGGAGAAGAAATTCATTTGAATGTTCTCATCTTCAACCCCTACCATTGAGTGGATGCCATTATGTGCTCGTTGCAAATTGCAGTATGTTTCAAGTCTGGTTAGTGAGGCTCTTTCCAGAATTTTACTTTTAAAAACTCAATATAAATCGAGATTAAGTTAGACAATTTCAGGGAAAAAGTTTTCAAAATTTCTTACAGGGCAAATAACTTACAGGCACACTGGGAATTTTAATCTATGCTAAAAATACCTCCAGATAGAGAATATTTAATACAGTAACTAAATAAATAGTTTGATGTAACTGGAATACTGGTCTTACTCAGAAGCCTCTTGATAAAAAGCCATACTGGATTTATAGATGAAGTAGGAAGGGAGAACAACGTAATATCTAATCATCAGGGCTTCTACCCTTACTCAATTCCTTATCGAGTTTAATCTTGCATAGCTTCTTAGGCTTAAGTGATGTTTTCCTACCCTGGCTCCACATGGCAGCTGGACTTAAAATTCTGTAAGTACTTCAGACAAATAATAACTTATAGCACAGAACTAAAAGCCTATATGAAGCTATTCTTAATTTCAATTATATTTTTAATTTATTAGTTATCTGTTTTTCTGATCACTGTTGCTGATAGGTTGACCACTATCTAACACAACTCAAGCACAGTGCTATTTTTACAAGAAGTGAGGGCATTTGGGGGAAAAGAAAATCAGACAACCGTGTTTCCAGTGTCTCGGGGATAATTGTTACCTTTCTCTTTTTCAACTTTAAAAGAAAGTAGTGTCTATTTTGCTCAGGGCAGCTGTTTAAAGCTCCTGCTGTCAGAATCATTTCAACTTGAGTAGATTTAGGATTATTTAAAAATGATTATTGTATTACACTAAGTCTTCTATTGCTGAGAATACTTGAGCATCATAATGTCCATACACAGCACAGTAATTAACCCAGGAGATATATATTCACACTCGCCTTTGTGTGTGTGTGTGCGTGTGTGTATACATATTTCACATGAGTGATTCTAGATGGTTTTTTATTTAAAGACTTTTAGACAAACCTGTTATGGGGAATGTAATATTGGTAGTCTGAGATACAATAACATTTTTAAAACATTCGGTCTTCTAGTTCTGAAATCCATATTTCAAAGTAAACTCTGAAGGCTATTCACTTACGACAGAGGAACTTCTATGAGCTGTTCCATTCTTCTACTTATTTTACTATGCAATACGCTATTGTAATGTAATCTCAGAACATTAGCAGAGAGGTTTTGCTTTAATAGTCATACATCTACAAAAATCCTTATTTTGAAAAACATATTTTTCAGCTCCTAGCTTAAATGATTGGACTTGCTTTTATTATTAGATAAATACATAATTTTTAACTTGGCAATACTGGTATAATTTTCCATTAGAACTGCAATTAAAATTCATTTTCGTCCAAGCCATAAACATTGGTTTCCTTTAGCTTCCTTCTAAGTTGATTTAGATTTTCCTTAGCAACCAATGCACAGCCTTCTCCACCCCTTTCTTTCTTTGAATGTTTATTACCTGTTGAAATCTTTTTGGCTTGCCGAAATAGCAGACAGGAAAGGAAAAAACTTACAACCTAAATGCCTGATATTTAATCAATAAAGGAAGGATTTTCTCCCTTAGGAATTCACTGCTCTGTAAACTGCCTCTTCTCCTTTTTCAGGAACAGAGATGAAAATTATCTGCTTCCCACAGAATCAAAACCTCAAGTCACTAGAACACACTGAAGAGCATAAGAAACATGCTCTTACTTACTTATGGATTACAGGTTATTCATCCATAATTTTTAAATACAATTGTTAATCACTTGCTATTATAGAAAGATGACAAGGCCTCTGAGTCTAAACTTACACTTCTTCCAAAGTTTCTCAGAGTTATATGTTCGTAATATTCATTATATTGATTCTCTCAGTGATAGACAATCTACTTTCCTGGAGGACAGATCTCATTTCTGAAAGAAAGCAAAATGTATTCAGAGCAACCATGATGAGTAGAATCATGTTGGTCGTACCCAACATGACCAACCAGCAGGGTGTGGACAGTTGCTGAAAGAAGGCAGCACCAGTGCTGGCTGTGGTGCAGGAACAGAGTTCAGGGCCCTGTAGGAGGTCAGGAGCTACCCCGTCACTGCTGGGTGGTGTAGCTCCCAGGAGAGTGCTCAGGGAGCAGCCGGGACTCAGGTGGATCTCACGGCTGAAGGCTAGCCAGTCAGAATTGAAGGGGGCTCACTAGGTTGAGTGTTAGTTACAGTAGTGCCACTCTAAGGAAAAGCTAGATACAACTAACAGATCGCTGGCGTGATCTCATGGCTCAGAAACTGGTGTTGATCATTATTCTAAAGACTTACAACAATGTTCTTTCCAAAGTCAGCAAAACCTGAATAAATTGGCAGCTTCCTCAGGTGGTGGTTTTGAAAGTCTACACTCACTTGGTAATAAGTTCTGGTATGTTTATTTATAAACGTCTTATTACTTTAAATTATCACCTCATGTAAGGAAAGTTCAGTGCCTTTGAAGTGTTTATAATTTTGAGGGGAGGTAAGGTAAATATACATGAAGCAATTAAGAGAATGATGCAAGAACGTAGACATGTCTAAATACTAAGATTTTTATGATTCCTCTGCTTCTAAATGCTGTAACAACGAGAAATGTGAAACACACACGCACACGCATACACTCTCACACATACTCACACGCATGCAGCTAAGGAGCTCATGCAGGTAGGTGGAAGGACTTGAATGTACTCTCGGTCATTACTTATCATTGTAACTTTTAGTTTCTTTCTGTTGCTTGTGGCAGAAAATACAACCCAAACTAGATTAATATGAGGATAAATCATCTGACCTGCAACTGAAAAACTAGGAAACACTGACTTTAGGCACAGTTTCATCAAGATTCAAATGATACCATGAAAGCATAATTTCTCACCCACTGGAATATGTTCTCTCTACACTAACTATAGTTTCACTCATATACCTTCTCTTTGGATGGAAATATGGCTGCAGGACATATAGCACCATATATTCAATTGAACAAGTGTGGGGGGAAATCACTGAGTCCTCCTTCTTGATAACTCAACATGATGTCCTCAAGTAGGGCCTTGTTGGCCTAACTCAAGTCATGTGCCTGTCCTCCTATGGCTAGATGGGATGTAGGATGGAATGCCTGGATTAGTTTATTACGTCTATAGTAGTTTCTCTAATGTGAGTTATAAACTATCTGGTCATCTTATGCAGATTTTTGGGGCAACTGGGTAGCTTAGTAGGTTAAGCATCTGCCTTAAGCTCAGATCATGATCTCAGGGTCTTGGGATAAAGCCCCACACCAGGCTCCCTGCTCAGTAGGGAGTCTGCTCCTCCCTCTGCCGCCCACCCCCCCACCCCCGGCTTGTGTGCTCTCTCTCTCTCTCTCTCAAATAAATACATAAGATCTTTACACAACAACAACAAAAACACAAAATGTAGATTTTTATTTAGTAGGTCTGAAATGGGATCTGAGATTCAGTATTTCTCATAAGCTCCCGGTTTGTGTAACAAAAAAACAAAGGCACAGAGTTGAGCTCCAAATCTTGGGCAAAATGAGCTTCATTTGAACTAGATGAAATGAAAGTGAGGGAGATGTGGATTTTCAAGAGAAAACTAAGGACTGTTATCAGAAATAAGATATTAAAAAACGAGGTTAAAAAATCAATATATTTCCTCTACCACATACACACACACACACACACACACACCCTTCTGTTATCCATTTAGAAGAAGGATCTTTTGGTAAGTAAAGCATCTGTACTGACAGTACTGCTGATCACATTTGAGTGGTCTAACCCATACCATCTAGTATCTTCTGTGGTTTGAATAGTCCTTGAAAGAAGCCATCATTATCTACTCTTCTCATGTAACTCTCTTGAAAGGATTGATCCGTGCCATTTTCTTTTTTCTACAAAAGCCACACTATGAGGAGGTAGTATAATGATCACTATACCACCAAGAGTCTGTTTAGAAGAACTTGGCAAAACCTTATTGTCACAAAAAGCAAGGATGCTCCTGACAGGTGCCATGGCCAATTATTTGAGATTCAATCAATCCCATTTCCTTAGTTCACAATGAATATACAGGATATGTTTGGAAGGTTCACAATAAAAGCCCTTGTGGCCAGCTCATGTGAGAACCCTCCTGAAGGTTTATCTGTACTTGAAAGACCAATAGAGCTTTTCAGTAGTCACAATGATGACAAAGGTAACATCCGACTTTTTTCCAAATCCAAGTTCTTACTATCCTGTGTCAAATATCAAAAAGTATTAACTGAGCCAATAACTATTTCCATTGGCACATATGTCATTAAAATAAATGATAGGCAAATGCATCATTCTTATCTTCCAGAATGGATGAATTACTACATTAACAAGAAGAAAGGTTTACTCTCTTTCAAATGAGGTATCTAAATGGATTGAGAAAAATATTTACCTCTTCTGATCTTATGTCTAGCCCTAGCTCATATTTACACTGTAAATATTAGTTACTATCTCAACTTTTGCTTTCTTTAACCTCCTTAAAGAGCAGGTATACTCTTTTGTTTGAGTTCTCTACATCACTGGGCACATCTCTAGTTTGGGTTATAACTCAGAGTCAAAGGGAGCATGACACTACTTTCTGTATTCTTTCTCAGGTAAAGAAAAGCTATGAGTTTCATTTCCTCGTATGAACTGAAAGCATCTTATAATCTAGCAAGTGAATTTTGTAAGTGCCTCATAAGAGTATTAAGACTAGAATACCAAAACTTGGCATGTCTTTCTGATTTCTAAATGAAAGTAAGCAAACGTCATCCACGAGATGTACAAGTGTCTAAAAAATAGAAAGTGCAAGGCTTACTTACTGCCAAAAGCATGTATATCTAGAGCCAAGAAGTGTTACACACACAGGATTGCATAAAAACTAAGGCCATGGCACACTAAACGTGATACTCAGGTGATACCTATCTGTCATCACTTACTTATTAATATTTAATACCATTCATTGAACATCTACTTGGTGCCCAGCACCATACTGGATGATTATGGCCCCCATGCTGTAGAAGACATGACCCAAGGTGTGAAGGTGCTCACCAACCACCAACCATCAGAGAAGTCACATAAGGAAAGTCCTGGTAAATGCTCTAATAAAGCTATTGGTATTTCCTAGCTTCAGGAAAAAAAAAAAAGAGCAAATGGCCGGTCATTCTGAAGGGTCATGAATATGATGCACACAGAATGTCCTGTGCTATGCCAGTCACATAACACATGTTCAGTAAATTAGTTTCTTCCTTCTTTAAATATTTATATAAAAGTGGGGTGTAAATAACAAATGATATCCATGGTCTCTTCCAGTTCTTGCATTTCAATAATAGTTCATTCTTTTTCCAGCTGATCTGGAGCAATCTCACTGGCTTTGAGACTCCTATTTCCTCTCTCCCTTCTCCCTTCCTGCCTTCCTTTCTCTTTCTCCCTCCTTCCACCCCGTTTTTTCTTTTTTGTTTTTTATCGTTTCATTTTCAGACTACTCAAGTTCCAGGCATTACACACTGTTGAGTCTAAGAAAAACTGTATTCACAATAAAATAAATATTCCAAGATTATCCTGTACAGTTACTAAAGCATGATCCAATATACAATGACTGGTGATTGATCCCACCTAACATAATATGTGTTCATAATAAAGGCAAACGAATGTTTATTTCATTCAAGATATTTAAGCACGTAGCAAAATGCACTATAGGTTTGTCTTTTGTTGCTGTTCAAGGGGAGGGAGCCAAATGGTCTCAACTGCATATGGAGATAGCATTAGATGTGTTCCTTTTGCTACACTTAGTCAACAAAGTGCCGGAGTGTAGGAGTGTGGATGACGAGTACCTTATAACTTCAGTCATGCATTTTCTATAAACTAGCACTGGGGCTATTCACCCCTGGGGCACGGAGAAGCAGTCAGTGAGTCTTTCAGGATGGCGGTGTTGTGATTTTCATTTCCTGGCATAGCCTTGTGCTAAATGCAGGAAACGGGATTTGGGAGACCCACATTCTAGCACGGTTCTACTTGGGATTATTTTTGCACTGGAACAAGTTACTTTATCATCCTCCTTCAGTATTTTCACCTGCTTTAGAAAAGAGGGGGGATGATCTCTGCACTGCCATTTTCAGTGACACTAACAAGATGAATTAGAACACGTGGCATGGATATGAAAGTAAAAATCACGTTACAAAGTCAAGGGATTTTTAAAGAGCATCGAATGGGCAGAAACTGAACTCGTTAAAATGGCAAAGACAAACAGAGCAAGACACGATGGAGTCATTAGTTTTTCAATTGACCTGTAAGTAATTTTCCATACTATCCTCTAGGACAAATGTGGTTAACTGTGTCGTGTTCGTCAAGTCTTTACGAAGTTTGTTTTAAAAGTAAATCACTGGCAACACTGAAATTTATTTTCATAACGAAAAAGTTGCAGTGAAAGAGCATAGTTTTTCCTCATTAGCCACAGGGGACATTCTGTACCCTGTATACGTTATTATTAGCACTTTGCAGCTAACCAGCAACTTTTAAACACTACTCTGCAACAGCTGTAAAACGAAACCTTCCAGTCATCGGTCCCTTCTGCTGAATGTCCAGAAATGCAGTGTTATGACATGTATGAACATCCACCCGGACTTCCTTTCAACTGAGAAAGCTCAAGAAGGCAGAAAACGAAGGAGATCCACAAGAATCTGCTCCCTTACTGTATACAGTATCTCCCTCTCTGATTAGAGCCCAGGGCACACTCGCCAGAGCGACAGCTGTTTCCTGTCTTTTCATTCCCTTCTTCCATTAATGTGATTTCGATTGTGTTATGGGCTGCACTTTAGATCTAAAAAGAAACATTTAGTTTTATTTGAATGCTTAAATGATTAATGACCCGCTAGTGTAGTTGTCTTCTCATAATTGCCATAGAGTAAGCTGCAATGTACTTTTAAAACCCAGACCTCTGGGCACTATTGAGAGCAAACGATGGCTCAGGCATTGGCCACTCTATAGAGAGTTCATTTTTAAAATGGCATCAACTCTCCAGTATTCTATTTTTATGTCAAAGGAAAGTCTAGAAACTTTTTTTTTTTTTTTTTTTTTTATGGAACAAATCAAGGCACTGCCACACTGTTCATTGGAGGAGGGTAGGTGTGTACCTGAGAACTACAAGATAAAAGGAGAGCTCGAATCAATGAGAAGGACTGTCTGGATGGGCCAAGACTCCGTGTTCTTCAAAAGGAGGACCATTCTGCATTTCATCCGAGAGCGGTGCACAGCTGTCCACTGAAGGGGAAGGAAGTAGTTATGTGCACGTATCATGTAATCAAGAAAAGGTGCCTGTGAGTCGTAACAGGACCATGTGAGTCTCACACTTTTCTATTTTATACAGCTAAAATCCTCAGATCCCAGTGCAAGTTAGAACCCAGCAGTCTACATGGCACATGTTAACTCCTAAAAATATAGATGTTTACAGAGATATCATGAAAAAAGATGTGATGTTTGATGCCCAAGGTTTCAGCAGTAAGCCTGATAATAAGTTTGTATTGCTCTTCTGTTATGTTTTTTTTTTTTTTAATACAAAATACGCTGAAGAATAGATTCTAAGGCATTGCTGCAGATTATACTTGGTGTGACAAAGGATAACGGGCAGTGATAGGATAAAAATGGACATTATCAAAAGCCACAGTGCCTGAGAGTCACCTAGATAGCGCTGTCAGTTTGTTGTGTTTTTCTGTTTAAGTCTTCTGGCTAAAATGTTTTCTGACTTTTGTCTTGGCCAATTTTGGGCCACACTGAATGTTAAATAAACTATTATTTAATCAAATACAGGCATATTAGTCTCACTCCCGCTGACAACTTCAATTAGAATATTTTTGCTTTGTTAAAAAAAAAACCCTCATGATCTTTAAACTGTTAAGGCCTCTGTACAACATCTGGTAACAATTTTTGATATATCCAACCATCAAACTTGTATCTCCGTGAAGTGGTTTATCCAAGATTTGTTTTAATTAGGCCGCCTTTCTAACTTCACATGGCTTTCAAAAGACAGAATCACTCAGATGTTTGAAGCTGTAAACTTACTGAAAGGTTCAGAGGCTATAATTAGAGATCCACCAAGGTGGACTATTTCTGTTTATTAGCTAGATAGCCAGGTGAATTCAGTTGCCTCTTTGAAAAAGAACAATAAACTATTTCTAATTTTAGCACATTAAAAAATGTATAAAAGCTCAGAACTGCTTTTTAACACCTTACTGTTCTTGTTCGTACTCCTATCAAAAGATTTGGGTCCAACCAACCATAGGGACCCATATTACAAATCTGTATTTCTCCAGTTGGGCAGACAAGTTCAGTGTTAAAGTCTTCTATTTGAATGAAGCACAAGTTAGAGGAACATATTACTGCGAAGACAAGATCACAAAGAACAGCATATACTTGAACACTAAATATAAAAATAAATCTACGGGATCCCTGGGTGGCCCAGTGGTTTGGTGCCTGCCTTTGGCCCAGGGCGCGATCCTGGAGACCCGGGATCGAATCCCACGTCGGGCTCCCGGTGCATGGAGCCTGCTTCTCCCTCTGCCTGTGTCTCTGCCTCTCTCTCTCTCTCTCTCTCTCTCTCTCTCTCTGTGACTATCATAAATAAATAAAAATTAAAAAAAATAAATCTACTTCTCGATTCATTTTAACAAATCATCTTCCCTCGATCATCCATAGCTTCCGGTGAGCCACCGTTTCAGTAAGAAACTATGCTTACCTTGGATGTTCTTTTTTTTAATACATTTGCCTCTGTACAAACCTTGGAGAGTATAAAAATCTCCACTCGTTTATTTGCATCACAGGCACAGATTAAAGGCAAAAGTAATGTGGAAACTTAAACTATTTATTTTATGAGGTAACTATTTAAAAATCCACTGGGAAAATAATGAAAAATGGCCTCATTATCCCTCTTTTTTGGTGAACCAGGCTTCATTCTACCAAAATAGGTCTCCCAGCTCTGTGTGTGTGCATCTGTGCCCGCGTGTGTTTGTGTGTGTTTGTGTGTGTTGAGGTTGATGGTAGCCCGTGGCTTTTCTCTGCAAGTTTTTGATGTTACTCCCTTTGAAGCACCAGCACAACTTTATAGCTTTGTATTATTATTAAACTTCTTCATAAATGCAGAAGTTTCTCATCATGGTTCACAAAGCCTAAGAATGGACCCATAGGATCACTAATATTTTAATCTTTCTGGATAAAATGGACTGAAAGCAACTGTAGTGAGGTTCACTATTTAGTCTACATGGTGGAGTGCATGTGGATATTTGGAAACACTTGGAGGAATGACTTCAAATGTTATATTGGATTCACTCGTTTTATCTAAACAGTCAAACTCTGAGTAGATGATACAGTGTAGGCAGCAACAAACGTTTTCACTCATTGATTTTCTGAAGGAAAAAAAATACATCTGCTTTTCTCTTCTGGCTTACAGAAAAGTGGGAGAAAAGTATGAATTTTTCACCTAGCATTTGAAACCATAGTGAATTTTATATTCAAACATTCTCCAATTCTGTACATGGCAAGGAATATATATGCAATATATATAAGGACTTCAAAGGGTTTTACTGTAAATCACAATCATCTTCCTGGTGAACACAGGGCTCTATCTGGGCAGCAGGTGTGTTTTTCATTTGTTTAATATTTGGGTTTTCTTTTGTTTTGTGGGGATAGATCATATAATGTAGTTCAACAGGGAAACAAATTAGTTGCCAACATTTAAAAACTGGGTGATCACACATAAAATCCAATTTTTTACTAGATTTTACTGACATTTCTAAAATCTGGTATTACAAGTCTGGTTTTTTGAATGGCAAGACGTAGCTGAGGTGGTTGTAACTGCCCCTTTAAGAAGCTGTACTGGCCACCTCACCACACGGCCTCTGAGCCTTGGCATTTTTTACAACCTGCTTGGCTCCCAGAAGCATTTAATTTTGCCATGTTAACTTTTAAGTCATTTCATATTGATTATCCCAGGCTTTTTCTGTCTCCAATGTTTTTGTAATCTGGAGATACCAGAGTCTGCCTGCCTGGGTTCAAATCCTGTCTTGACACTACGTAGCTATGTGACCTTGGACAAGTTACTTCAATTCAGTTTGAAATAACTGCTTTATTTGTAAAAAAAACAAAAAGGATAATCATGATACCTACCTGACAGTTTGTTCTGAGGAGTAAAGGAGTTAACTCAATGCTTGGATAATGGTATTTACTCAATTAATGTTAGTTATTGTAGCTCCAGTTTCAGACCTCAGTCCTTTCTTCATACTCAAACTCAGCAATCCCATACATCCTGTAACTGGTTGACACCACCAACTGAACAATATCTAAAATGTAACTTCATGTCTAATACATCCATAAATAAATATTTTTTAAAGATTATTTATTTATTAGAGAGAGAGAGAGAGGCAGAGACACAGGCAGAGGGAGAAGCAGGCTCCATGCAGGAAGCCCGATGTGGGACTCAATCCCTGGATTCCAGGATCACACCCTGGGCTGAAGGCGGCTCTAAACCACTAAGCCACTGGGGCTGCCCCATAAATAAGTATTTTAATTTGGATATTTTGGTACCTTTCTAAGATATACACCAACAAGGTCTTTGATTGAGATCTAAAATACAGATCGTCCATCTCAAACATTTAAAGTTCCCCATCACTTAGAGAACAACATAACCCACTGCTCTCCTTCTTTCCCCACTTGGTCTACCTTATCTTTACCATCTTCCACCAACTCCCTCCATCCTTGCTCCTTTCTCCATTTCCATGGGATCACATGCTATTCACTTAGACTTTGTACCTGCCAGTCTTTATTTGCTGGAGATTGTGCTTTCTTACCACCATGTCCAGGGTCCAGCATAGTACCTACAACAGAGCAGGTGCCCCATACATTTTCGTTGAATGCATGAACAGATGATGGATGAATCCAACTGATTTAAGTCCTTCCTATCCATCATTCCAGGTGCAACTCAAATAAGTTCTTCTATCTTCTCTTCCAAGATCTCTTCCTCTCTCTCATGTTTTCTCTCATTTCATTTTGTTGGTGGTTCTCCCATTTTACTGCGTGTCTTTTTCTATAGTGTTTGTTAACACGGCTCTTTCTTCCACTAAACCCTGAGCTTCTAAAGGGTAGAGAACACATCTTTGGGTGTCATTTTCCAACATATTTTGCAAATCATCAGGGCTCAATTATTCAACTGAATAATGCTTCAGTTCAGCTTCTTTCAAAACTCAACTACTATATAAGGAAAATTCTCGTTTTTCCACAACTGGTTTCTTTCCTTCTTTCCTTCCTCATTACTTGGTGGGGCTCCACTGTTCTCAATTTGGCACCAACTTTGATGACTTCCTCCCCTGTATCCACTTTTCCTAGTATCAGTGGTTTTCTGCCACTAGAGATAGCTCCCCACATTCATATCTTTGCTTTCCAATCCACCAAGAATACCATTTCTAGATTGAATTTCCGAAGAAAAACTTAGTTTTATCGCTTCCTTGTTCATCACTTCCATCTTTTCGTAACCCAGTGGGTAAACTCTATAATCCTTTGTTCCACATTCTTAATACTTTTTACAACCTCAATTCGTCAATTAACTTCCATTACTCTTCACACTAGTTTCTTCCAACTTTCCTCAAACACAACCTTTGTACAATAAAATAGGTGGATTTGAAACACCACACACACACACACACACACACACACAAACCAGGCTTGTACATTCCCAGTTCAGTGTGTTTTCACATATTGTTTCCTCCCCTCCCCTTAACCTTCTGAAACTTGTGTAATCTTCAGAAATCAGCTCAAGATTCCAGACTTCATGAAGCTTTCAATGCTAAGTTTGTTTTTGTTTTTTTGAGAGAGAGAGAGAGTGAGCGAGTAAGAAAGGGGCAGAGAGAGAGGGACAGAGAATCTTAAACAGGCTCCATGCATGATGCGGGGCTTGATCTCACAGCCCTAATTATGACCTGCGCCAAAATCAAAGAGTCAGAAACCCAATGGACTCAGCCACCCAGATGTCCTGTTAAATTTGATTTCTAATACTTTTTAAAGGAAGCTCCAAGCAATTTGCTTTATTTCTCTTATGCTCTCAAGCCTACCTCATCAACTAGATGAATATTTTATTCTTTCCTATTTACCCATTTTGGCAACATCCCCCAAATCGCCCTCCAGTGAGTCCTACTGAACTACTTTCCTATACCGCACACCTTCAGTCATATTCCCCCTTAAGTTAGTCCAGACTTGTGGGAGATAAACTGCACCAAAATTCCTTCTTCATTTAAGGAAACAAAAACGAGCCAATGAGGAAATCAAGTGTTTGTTTCTGTATTCAATTTCGACTTTTGGAAGGCAGGAAATTATGACTTTCCATTGCTCAGCAGAACAGTTTAGCAAAGAATCGAGAAGAACAAAATGCTCAATTTGTAAACTGAAGAGAAGGAGGCTACCAATCTAAACTTAAGACAATTTCTTTCAAAATATTGCTTGAACAAAAGGCTAAAAAACTTATAAGGAGAGATGGAATTACCAGAGGAAAAATACCAAAATACTACATTATTATTGCACTGCTAATACAAATTTAAGAAATCTATCCATAAATATCAATCTATAATGGTTTTAATATAAAATGCAACATGTCATTAACCACATCTCACTCTTGGATACATTTGTAAAAAAAAAAAAAATGGGTAAGTATCTTTATATGATGGTTTTCCCACTGGGGAAATACAGTTCTTTTCTGTAATTGTTGTTTTTTCTTTTCTTTCAAACAGTGATTACTTTTAAATTCCAAAATTGGGTCAAAGTACTAAAAAAAAATGACCATTTGGCTTGGACGCATTGGTTTCTGTGTCAGGCTGGATATGGATATGATGGTTGCAGCTTGACTCTATAGCAGAGACTTCCCACAAAATCAAGGATGTGTATAGTGGGAATGCTCAAGACACTCAGGTAAATGTTTTTAAGCTATTTGAGAATCATCATTTACATAAAAAGCAATGTGCCCTGTATAAATTACTAGTGCATGATTATTACTCTGTGCTTCCTCCACAAGAAAGACTTTGTTTCCTATCAGACCAAAAACATGGCTGCTTCCCCCAATCTCACGCTTTTCACCTGCACCAGCTGCTTCCAATTACCTGCTTCCACCTGCAGGACCCCCTCGAGTTGTATTGAGATTGGTTCCTGTTTCAAAAACAACCAGGAAAGTGACCTGGGCCTGAGGCAGAAAGCTGCTTCAGTTCGGAGCAAGAATCTTGCATCAATTTAGTTTCCTGCTTGTTTTTTTGGCCTCTGAAACTGTTGCTTCCAAACTCCAGGCCTGGCTTCTGGAACACTCGTTTTTCAGACCCCGAAATGGGACATGGGCATCCAACCCTCCCAATTTCAGTCCTCGTCTGCTCTATCCGGGCCCATTCTAGGATCCTCAAATGCCGCAACTATTTTGAGCCTAGGAAGATGATGGGAATTACAAAATGCCAACCTGACAAAGACAGATTTATAGCCTGGAACTTATGCAACTGCCATTGTATATCGTTCAGCCTAACGGAATGCAGTTCCCGAGGTTACCAATTCAGGCTTGCCTTCTGCTTCACTCTGATGTCCTTCCATGCTTCAACTCATCCAGTTTCCCTACCTGCTTTTAACGTTTACCCTTGCTCTGATATTCGGGAAGGCAAATCTCTCCATTTAGCAGAGTGTTTCTCAAAGTGTGGGTCACATTGGGGGGACTCATTAAAAATGTGGGTTGTTTGTCCCACACAAGACCCCCTGAATCAGAATCACTGGTTATGAGGTCCATGACTGTATTTTTTAACAAGGCTCCCAAGTGATTCTCAGTTCAGGTCTGGTTCACTTCTAGTCTTTTAGCTCTAGACTGTGACCTTTGGGATTGTGCTACCAATTCTTTATCAAACCTATTAATGACACCTTTGCCCCATACTTGCTTCCAGGTATCTTAGTTTTACAATCATCGCAGCATAAGATGAAATGGAATTTCCCTGATTTGCTACCGGATTGATTGAAGGTAATGGAATTCCAAGTGTAGGAAAATTGTAGCAATTCGGACAGATTTTCTGCTTATATGCTGATCTCAGTTTATTTGATTTTTTTCCCCTTTGAGTCTACAAAATAAACATTTCTAAAACATGAATGTTTACTTTATGCCTTTAAGCAGCTCACAGGCTGGTAAACTTTTCTACAAAAGACAAAAGTGATGAAAATTATAACAAAATATGCTAAAAGTAATAAAAAATTATGCGTAGGTGTAATGTCAGCACAAACAACTACTAATCAAACCCAGTTTGGATTCCTATGGGATTAAACCAACCCTTTTAAACTTTATTGAAATCTTAAATAACGCCAGATTTCTTTTGTGGGGTGGGGGAGGTTAAATTTACAATTTTACTTTAGAAATAGTGCAATACTCTCAGACTGCCATATTTTATCTATCTCAGAAGACATGTCAGTAGCACTATTCAAAAATAATTCAGCAGATTTAAAAATACAAATATTTTAATGTTAACTTTGGTGATTAAATACTTGGAACAAACAAAACTTATGTTCAATGTCACCTACTATGAAATCACTGTGTAGAGATCTGAGTTCATTCGTTTACTTTCATAATTGTTGTCAAAGTTAAAATGTATTAAACCTTTGAAAACAGAAACTAAAATGTTTCAACTTTCTAAATCACATAAAAGAGAATACATTTTATGCTTGCTTTGCAAGCCTCTGATGTCTTTTCCTTTCAAGTACACTAAATTACTGACTTGCCATGATGACTAACATAAAAGGACCACGCAAAATACTGTTCGCTTACCAAAGAAGATATATAGGCTCGTTATAATAAAGTGCAATTAATTTTCATTTATGTAAACTAAACAACAACAATACTAATACGAACGGCCTTAACCATACTCCAAATCTTCATTTCAAAAGAGTCCAAATAGAAAGCAGGTTCACGGAATGACATTAGTAGATTTTATTCTTTTTACCAACCGCATTGCTCATATTGCTTTAGACGTTTTCATTATTCTTGTGATGTTTGAGAAATGACAAAATTAGAGAAGAAGAATCTGATCAAGATAAAGCATGGCACAAAAGCTATATAGATAATTGCCTTCACAAATCTAGTGCAGTTTTCATCTCTCCTAATTAGCCTCATTACCATACTTTAAGACAGACTAGCAGTCACTCAAGACCCTGTTCTTTTCTGTCAGAACAAGTGCTGACAGCCAAATGGACAACATATGGAAAAGTACCCTCTTTCCAGCTATTCTTCTGTGTACTGGGCCTTTGGCAGAAAATGTGGGACAGAGAAAGTTCCCTAAAATCCATACTCTAATAGGCGTCTCTAAATTAGGGGTAGAACAATGTACCTTAAATACCTCTCTCTTCACCTCCAACTTGTCACAATTCGGGGCGTTTAGGTCTCACATCCTAAGTGTTTTCTAACAGGAACACTGACCATTTTCTACAAGCACATAGAGCGTGTTAGCACACTAATTCTGCTGGACAATTTTTTTTTTTTTTTTTTACAGATTTTATTTATTTATTCATGAGACACACACACAGGGAGACAGAGACACAGGCAGAGGGAGAAGCAGGCTCCTCACAGGGAGCCCGATGTGGGACTTGATCCCAGGACCCCGGGATCACACCCTGAGCCAAAGGCAGACGCTCAACCGCTGAGCCTCCCCTCTGCTGGACCTCTTCATCATTAAACAACTATCATGAAACTCTCACTTTTGGGCACCCCGGGGTAGTTTTTGCCCTTGACAACACTGTAGTGTCTCTTTAAATTCCTTAGAGACTAAACAGAACTTCACTGATCACCCTTTGAAAAGGAGTTTTAAATATTAATTCAAAAAATGTCAAGTAATTCTTGAGTACAACATAACTGTCAATATTGACTCATTTGCTAGAGGGGAGACATTATGGAATCTATAACAACAACAGAAAAAGAAAACATTTGGTGACAGGCTCAATATTTTTCAGATTTCTGGAAGCCTCACCGCATACCTCCTACCAGGGTTATTTCTAAGCGAAATTACTTTTTATAAAATACATTTTGAGAAGATTTAAAAGGTATGTTCAACTTATTATAGTATTGAAAAGGTAATTATTTGATCACATCAGTCATGATATTTATAGGATTAATTTTCTCCATTCGAAGAAATCAGAATGTTTCAGTTACTTTAATTTAAACAACTTAACTATTAAGTACTTCTATGGCTCCTTTCTAGGCCCATTTGTTTATATAATCACAGGTATCTTTCATTCTTTCCTGATCACTTTTCCGGTTCTTTAAAGAAGATTTTTGCTAGATTTAATTTTGCTTTTGCATTGCAAAACCTATGATGCAATCTTAATGGCAACAAAATCAGGGAAATGGATTTTCTGCACTTTGCAGTTTGGGGAAACTAACAGTCCATTCAGCGTGAATGAAAAATACCCTGAAGGCCAATATTTACTAAGCATGGCACACACACAGCAGCCTTGTTAAAAATCCACAACAAATCTCTCATTGCAAACAAACCCAAAGGCTTCAGAGCTTCTGCAACTGTCTGAGTAATGTTGATTCTGACAGGAGAAGGCTGCTTTCTTACCAATCCAGCAGCTAGCTAGAGGTCTGCTGGCCCCATACCAACATTTCATGATTTCTTGTCTGTATTCTTCGCTACATATTCCTCTTGTAACAATCTACCAGAGATGAAGAGCATAATACAAAGGTGAGGTTTTCCTAACTGCCTACTTAATATTCCAAGGAGACTGGTAAACACCCACTAGCTGTTTAATTTAATCATGCCAATAAAGGCATACATAATTAATGCTGGGTCCCATCAGACTATTGGAAGAAAAATAATGGTCAAAGTAGCAGTCCCAAATAACAGGAAATATTTGAGCTTCACACCTAACACTTTAAAATGCATGCTGCCTTCATGTGGAGATGCCACGTAATGTGATTTAAAACACGCATGCACAAATACTTGGAAGAGGAAAAAAGTGAGGAAGCTTCTTGTGTGAAAAAAAAAAAAAAACAGTATACAGGAACGTGATGAACTATGCACAGACATATCATGTGCAGAGCCACTAGGCTGTGTGTAATGCAGAACTCTGAGAAGTATGATTCCAAAGATTTCTTACAGAAATCTGATTATAAATTTAGTGAGTTATTTCTGAAATCTATTTCTTGCACCCACCTAGACTGCCTGGGAAACATCTGTTCTGATCATGACGTGGAGCAAGAAACTGAATTCCAAACCCAATGTGATTAGATGATCAGTATTCAGAATCCTACGTCTGCACGAGATGCTCTGAATGGCACAGGCCTCACCAACCATCTGAAATGCTTTTTGAACATGCTTTTCATTCTTCACGCTATTTAACTTTCAAATGCCTTACATTCCATTTCCAAAAATTAGATAATACAATTAAGCGCCTATGATTTTGCGAGGACCACTTAAAATCACCAGCTAATGCTCTCTTTTCAAAATAACTTTGAGCCTTGAACTTGACGGAACAGTACACATGTTTCTCTTTTGGACCTTTCCATTTTCTAAGTTTAGGATCTTGCAGCCTGGGAAGATCTGTGTCAGGAACTTCTTTCTTCTCCAGAGTTATGAACTGTAACTCATGTGTCACCCATGCATCCCCGAACACCAATTACACATGAAAAAACAGAGCAGGGAAAAGTGGTTGCACGCACATGTGCCTCCTCCTTGCTTCCCCCTCAATAAAAACAAATTAACAGCAGAGCCTTGGGACAGATTTTTAGTGTTCACAACTTACAAAAATTTCATAGATCCATAACACATCCTTTTGGGAACACAGTAAGTCATGTATGTTCAAGACCATTATGAGAATCCACAAAACGACAAAGATCGCAATCAGAATTCTGATGGCACACTACGGATGAAGTTTCTCCCATTATCCCAAAGCATACAAAAGTGTGGTGTGAGTGAATGACTGGTGACTATTAGCATCCAGCAGATTCCTCTCCGGCCTACTCTTTTTCACATATTTACTGTAAATGTTATTTACAAGGACCGCATGATGTAACCATTTTGCAAACAAGTTAAAAACTGTATACTCACGTTAATGGGTAGATGCGCAGCGTGCTCTATTTAGGTCAACGATACTCTGCAGGTAAACCTCTGGCACGCTATTAATTTGCAAAGTGATCCTAACTACTTCTGAAAAGCATAAAATCCGAGTTTGATTATGCGCACACTTAAATGTACCCTCGTTCACTACTTGTGTCTCATTCATTCCAAAATCATTCTTCTTCTTCTTTTTAAACAGTGCATTCCAGGTACCAGACGTTGTGGTAGGCGCATCATTTTGCATTTTAAATGACTAAAGGGGATAAAGGGAGGAAAAGTGACCTATCTCACCCAGTGATAGCCCGTGTCAAACAAGAATGGAACTGATGAACACATGAAAGAAACAGACAGCAAAAAATGCAACCACTTTCGCCAATAAACACTAGATCATTTAAGGGAAGTCCCTCCAGAGTTACTGCTTCCTGATTGATGTAATCCTAACCACAGCCTGTGGTCCAAAAATTGCCAATCAATCATGTATACATTACAGGAAAAATTGGGTTAACATGTCCTCACGCTGGTGCTTCAATGATGTTCTGTTCAACCCTGGCACAAGATACCCTTTGCAAAAACTCAGCCTGGTAGTGTATCGTTAGTTTGTTTTCACCTCACCATTTTGTTATGATGTATAGGCAACGAGCCTCCTGTGGCCTTCCTAATCTGAAAATGAGCCAAGAGAAAGAACGTGCTCAGAAGTGTTGAAAGAAAGGCCCATTCTGTGCCCAGGGAACTGCATCTAATACAGGAAATGAACACAAGTTTGCTGTAAGCTGTCCAGCTTCTGAATCAGCTGTGCCCGGCTCAGAATCCTCCCCCCTTCCCCCACCCCCACCTCGCCAACCAAGAGCCCGCAGCCAATATTAAAGTTTTGAAAAATGTGTTTTCTTCCTCTTCTCCCGTGTTCTCTCAAAGCTGTGTAAATCTAACTTGAATGGTAAGCGGCTTTATTTTAACAAGTGTGAGTTATCAGGGTTCGCATATCAAATTAAACCCAATGAATTCTGGACTTGTTTTAAATTTCAAGCCAGAGGCCCTAACTCCCTGCATTTCACTTGGCGGCTCGCCAGACTTAGTAATAAAGTGCTAAGCAGAAGACAGGAAATACTAGAGAAGTCGAACAATGTTATGACAATGTTTATAACTTTTACAGTCAGGCCTGGCTGCACATCTGCACAACATCACTCTGGTCAGACCCGCAGAGAGGAAACCATTCCTTAGCTGGCAGCGTTTTGCTCCAGCCAGATGTTATCACTTTACTGGTATCTTTTCACCAAACAAAAAAATATATATATTATATATTATATAATTACATTTCTGAGAAGGAAACGAGGGAGGGGGCCTCTTGTTTGGAAGAAACCGTACCTCAAATTAATTCTCCCCCATAATTGATTTATTCTGATAGATCTGAGTCAGTTCTCAGACAATGGCATCTTTCCCTTTGATGTGATAACGTTCAAACTGCCTTTTTTTTTTTTGAGGGGGGATTAAAAAAAAAAGCCTTGTTTGATGCCACAGACTGAAATACAAAGGGACTTCCAAGTATCACGGCCTTGGCATGCTTGGATAAGACTCAGATGCCTGTAAAATTAGGCGGTCACCTGACAAGTATTTATATAAATGAGACGATATTAGTGGCGTTTCCTTGAGCACAGATGTAACATAAGAATTTATCATTTTAGTTGAAACTGAGGAAACTAATGTCTCTTTTACTTAAATCATTTCAAGAGCCTGACATATAAAATGTCGCATCACCATTAATAATGTTCTAGATAGATCAGTATGGAAATAGATTTTTAACTAACCTAGGCTAATGGAAAACCAAACCAAACCAAGAAAGCTCAGTGGTTATTTGGAAAATAGTATCAGGAATAATATAACTTCACGAGTCCTTCATCTTCAATTCCTATAACTAAAGATGGACATGGTCACACATCGATTCAGTGCTCACTGGCAAAACAGAAAAAGAAAATCAACCAAACAGAAATCCCCTCCATGACTTCAGATCTGCTTCTCAATTTTACTAAGAGAAATATCTATATTTGCATGTATGTATGTGTAAGAGTGGGTGTGTTTGCCTGTGTGTGTGTAGATACCTCATTGCACCTGTCCTACTCCTGCCTTCAAACAATTTATCGCTTGTCTCAGATAAACTTGAAAGCCAGTTCAAAATGTGAAACATATTGTTGGCTTAGCATCCTGGGAAAGCCACATCAACTTTATCAACAATAACTATGAGGGATACATTAAAATGAACATGGTTTTCAAAAACACTTGTAAGGAGCCATGCACCCCACTGCAGTGTCAACTATAAGACTGCCTATTTCTAAAGTACCTGTAAGCAGGCAATTGATTTGGATGAATTTGACGAGAGAATACTTATGAATTGCTCTCTGCCCTGGAATAAATTCTATCGTGGCATATACATGTGGCCTTACGCACATTAACATACTTGAAGCCTAAAAACAAAAGAAAACAAAAACAACATACTTGAAGCCTGTGGGTGGGAAAATACTTGCAAGGGAATTTATTCACTTGGCCATTCAATGTGAGTTCAGCTAAAATTGGATGTTCAATCCAATGGTTCCCAAACTCCTGTTTGGTACTGGTACCACTCTGGCTACTAAATTCCCAGGCTTTACTTCTAGGTCAGGGATTCTATGATGGTATGCTGAAATCTATAGGATATTGGAGACTCCTTGCCTATTTTTAAACCTCCCCATCCCCCTAAATTTTATACTGGCCTGAGAAGTGCCACTCAGCATGTCTGCTGGCCTGAGCAGT
Source organism: Canis lupus baileyi (assembly GCF_048164855.1). Lineage (NCBI taxonomy): Eukaryota > Metazoa > Chordata > Mammalia > Carnivora > Canidae > Canis > Canis lupus. The sequence continues at coordinate 16,939,677 of NC_132851.1, forward strand.
ACTGTCATATGGTTATCCAATATTTTGAATATGGCGCTGGGTACAGCCATTCAAATTGGCTGGCCTAATTCAAATAGTTTTCTAGTAATGTTTTAAATTATTCCTCTTGTACTACTGTACTTCCATGTTATGAGTGTTTGTCTTTTAAGTTTTTCAAGTTTTTTGGCTTTTATGCAAAGTAAGCTCCACTGTGTATAAGTTGTTTTGACATATTTAATTCCACAAGAGAATTCTAACCACCAATTCTTTCATCAGCATTCACACTACTGCAATGATAGAATGCTCTATTACTTAATATTTTTCTCAGAGCCCAAGATACTGATGGTTGATTAATCTCAATCTGATGTATTCAACAGTGATATTATACTCACTGTACTTTGATGGATTGAATTATTTGTAAATCCTGTAACATTTCTCATTAATTAACTCAATGGTTTAGAAGCATGCTGAGTTCAATTTTATTTTGTCACGTTCATGAAATTCACAGAATTATCTCAAAATATAGAATCTTTTCAAAAAAGAATTCTATGGAACAGAGAATAAGAAATGAAAAGACACTGCTCTCTAGAAATTGTTATAATGAATGAAATTCTTCATAACACGAATGCTTCACTTTAAACCTCAGCATACTTTGAAAACATCTTCCCATTTCCTCAACTTTTCATTATAATCCATTACTAGATAATTGGGGTTGAGATGTAAATGAGGTCTCTGTAGGCTTTAGGCTTAAGGATAGTATGTGGATTTTGTTTTTCTTCTTTAGAACCCTTATAATATCTTGATCAAATTAAATGCCATCATTGGTTCCAAGTTCTTTTGTGCTTTTCAAGGGCTCAAAAATCCATTCCTACTTTGAATGATGCAAAAGGTCTGTTGGTCTTTTCACATTACTTTCTGTGTGTTCTAAAGCATATAATAGTCTTCCGGTTGCTCTTAATGCCCAGCTTTACAACAGCCTGATTTAATGGGCACAAACTGCAACAAACGCAAAAGAAATTTAAGTGACTATAAAAGATCAGGTGGTGGCAGTGCCCGCATCAGGGCTTCATTCCACCTGAGATGTGTTCCTCTGTTAAGACATTTTGTCCAGGTAACCTGAGAGGTTATGATTCAGTAACAAGAGGCTCATGTTTTAATGTTTAATAGGTCTAGCATGTATTACCTAATAATGGAAGCTATTATTTATGAGTGCATGCTAACTTTTTTAGCTTATACACATTATTTCCATGGTTTTCAAACTTTTTATATCAATGAAACCATTTTTTTCAAACCTTGCATCCTGGATGCTCAGTATCTCTAATTAGAACAAGTGAAGCTGCTAGGGGAGAAAGTCTGATGGAATTCTCAGGGCTCTACTGAGCTCATGCAATTAAGATGGTTTGGAGAATCCTTGCTGAACACCAATGCATTATTAACAAACTTAAACAGGGGAAATTGAACTCATTTTCAAGATTCTGAAACAGAGCTGAGAGACTAAATAATACATCTAGTAAGCTTCAAATCTGTTTTTTTTTTTTTTCCTCCAAAGCCAGAATTCCTTTTTGTATGCCACATGGCTTCTTTTTGAAAGAGAAAAATACTTTCACAGTTTGTAATACACTGGTAATGTATTTTTATAATCAATGGCAAATTAAAAATTAGGCAACATATGATGAACTTCTGTATACACCTTATTTTATTCTAGCTGACATGGATTATACTTATTTATTTTTAAAAGATTTATTTATTTATTTATTTACTTACTTACTTACTTATTTAGAGAGTGTGCATGAGTGGGAGGGAGAGGGGCAGAGTGAAAGGGAGAGAGAAAATCTTAAGCAAACTTGCCGCTGAGTGAGGAGCCTGATAAAGGGGCTTGATCCCATGCTGTTGAGATCATGACCTGATCTGAAATCAAGAGTCAGATTTCAGCCGAGCCACCCAGGTGCCCCATTATTTTATTTGAACTGATGACCATGAGATTGAGACCTGAGCTGAGATCAATAGTCAGATGCTTAACTGAGTCACCTGGGTACACCTATTTTATTTATTTATTTTTAAAGTAAACTCTATATCCAATGGGGGGCTCAAACTCACAAACCCAAGATTAAGAGTCACATGCACTACTGACTGAGCCAGCCAAGCACCCCAGATATTGTTAACTTTTAAAAATGGGTTCTTTACATTCATGGATTCAAATAAATGTTAGAGATTAAGAAACAGAACCAAAATATTCTAGAAATGAAGTGAATTTAACATCTTGTCCAAACCACTCACTTTGGCTAAGGTCATCTTACGATTTATACATTGGAAAATTGTCTGGAGTATTTCTCCGTATATTCAGACACAAGCAAATCATAAAAAAAATAAAATGTATGGCTCCTCTATTTTATTTCCCAAGAAAACTCACAGGTACAACCTGGGCACACATTTTCTTTCTTTGCTATAATAAAATCCTCACCATTTCAGATCATTTGGGTCTATCTAAATTTATTAAGAAGTTTGCTATGCGAATGATTTAGCAAATATTAATTATAAAACACATAGAAATATATATTTTCAAGAAATGTTCTATTCAAATCAGTGCAATCCAGCATCTAATAATGTGCTTGCTGAGTGTCTATGAGCTGGGGACAGAACAGGGAACAATTAAGACAAACATTCTTGCTTTATTCTGGTGTGGGAGAAAAGCGCACCATTCAAATATACTGTGGAGAAAACAGAAATGTGTAATACTGTTGTCCTAAAAGAGAGAAAGCAAACTGTGCATCTAAACCGTATTAATACAAAGAAGAGGAAGTGGTTAATTTAGACTGATTAGATAAAGTATAGTAGTTTTACTTTAAAAGGTAAAGAACTTAGGTTAATTCAAACGAACTAAAGTATAGTTGGCTTTACTTTAAAGGTTAAAAAAAAAAAAAGCACAAACAAAAAAACTAGCATAGCACTGAGGCTGGCCCATACTCAACATTTATAAAGATGGGAATGGTAAGCAGTGTTCTAGATTGCCCAGCAGAAGACTTTCGTTATTGCCTAAACGGGGAGGACTGAATTGGCACCCGGGGGGGGGAAAGTGGGTGAAGAATGCTAAATGGCTCAGTAAGAGAGCTGGTGTTGGGGCGCGTGAGTGGTTCAGTCGATTAAGTGTCTGACTCTTGATTTAGGCTCAGGTCATGATCTCAGGGTTGAGATCAAGCCCTGCATTCGGATCCATGCTGGGTGTGGAGCCTGCTTCAGATTCTCTCTCTGCCCCCCCCTGCCCAAACCCCTGGCTTGCTTGCTTTTTGAGAGAGAGAGAGAGAGAGAGAGTGCACGCGAGCGAGTGAGAGAGCGCTCGGGTTGATTCCTTCAAGCAAGGAGAACAATTAAGGGTTCTGAGCTAGGAATAAAGCAATCTTGTTTGTGTGTTAGTCATATACATTTGTGGGAAGTATGGACTATGAATTGGAGAAGTAAAAACTGCAGCCCCTTTGGGAAGTCCATGGGGTTCTGATGAGTAAGCAATGACAAAGAGACAACTGATAGGAGGGGTTAAATTCAAGAGAAATTTTGGCACCACACGAGATCACATGATTTCTAGTTCCTTTTCAACCCTGACGCTCAGTGACTGGATGTGAGGAAATGGAAGAGAGGCAGAGACAAGGTTCCCCCGGGATATGATTTGGTAGCTAACAGAATGGCTCGCAGAAGGTTGTACTCAGATTGTTTATCATGTTCCAAAATTAGAAGCACTAGCAAAGCTCAGAAGACTGCTTTGTAAATGGTAGATGGCATACTTGAATCTAGAGCTCTCTTAAATGAGTATTTCGTCTGATTTAAGGAGAGACCAGCAGCATAGTCTTCTTTATATGCAGACATATACCTAATCATATCATTAATAACCATTTGCAGTGACCAGCTGGACCAAATGGGCAAAATCCAAGCCCAGTGTCCAGTTACTACTGGTCATTCAGGGCACCTCTGTGGGTCTCCTCTGTAAGTAGACAGGATTGGATACATCATATTGACGGTTCCTTCATTCCTAACAGGCTATGTTTCTAGTTAATAATGTTGCTATACTTCAATTCAAATTTTAACAATGCACTTGTAGAAAATTAATCAGATGTGACTGAAAACATGAGTAATTATTTATTTACTGCACATTTACTGAAACAGCACCTGGTATAACATCCAGCATCAGGGAAACACAAGAACACAGAACTCAGCACATACAGAAGCTATTTTCAAAGAGCAGAGTATTGGTTAATTATGATAGACATCTATAATTCTATTTTATTTTTTTATAATTCTATTTTAAATTAAAATTATTTATAGAGAACTGAAAAATTTCACCATTTAAAAAAATCCCTTCAAACTATGTTTAAATTCTATTTTTAAAATACATTATAGACTAAAATCATTAAATTAATTCTTCAGGCTATTTTTTTAAACTATGGAATTGTTAATGCAGGTTTATACTTCTCCAATCCATATATTAATTCAAGCAAACTGTTCAAAGTAAAACCTAGTATAAGTATTATCCAATGAGTAGTTTAAATTAACTTGTAATTGACAATAAGCAGACAAATAGTTAACAGGCTAAGATCCTAAAATTTCTTAAATACCCATCCATCCACTGCCTTGTTTACATTTTCCCTTACAGAAACTTTTCTTCATGGTAAAAAAAAAAATACTTAGATAAGGTAAGGTAAAACACCAACATATCTGAATTGTGAAAAGGGAAAAGAACCTAAACACTCTTAAGTGTTAGATATATTCCACGAAAACCTAAAAGAGCCTTGTAACCAGTCATTGTGAATGAAAGCTATTAATTAATTTGTTGATACTGGTCCTCCAAATGGATTTCAATTCATTTAGATTATTGATCAAAATAAATACTTTCTCATCTCATTAAAAATATTGATTCATAGCTTAAAAATGAATTTTGCTCACAAGTCTTCTAAGTTTAAAATTTTACTTTTTCTTTTTTAACCAATTCATGTTTGACAATAGCTTGCAGTGCACTGTATTTTCCCAAGGTTTCAATTGGTGATATTTCTAAAATAGCTTCCTATTTACCTAGGTTTTGAGTCACTCTTCCAACAGGATCAAGATCAACAACCATAGAATCATACCGGAGTGAGCAAATTATATAATTTTCTTACCCATAATAATGGTTTTGTGAATGACAAAGTTAAATGAAAACCAAGTGAGATGATAAAACTCTGATCCCCAAAGACTATTAGACTGTTGATTTAGTGATCTTTTAAGTGGAACTGCCTGACTGAATTTTTGAATTGTGAACAGGTGTTTAGGTGTGCAGAATTCTCATTGATTTTAATGGAGTTACACTATGAAATCCCTATACACTACTTTGATTGTTTCCCATATGTAGAGTATAATCAAATTCAGACCACTGAAGTTATCCACATGTCTCTGAAGCTAGGATTTTGTCAGCATATTGAATTATACAAATGGATAACCATGTCTTTTCTGTAGACCAGCTGAGTAAGTAAAAATTGTGCAAAAAGTTGGCCAATCATACAGTTTTGAAAAATTATATAGAACATAAAATTATGTACATAATATATATGTAATATGTATTTTGATAACATACCAGTAAGTTCTTTTCAAGGGCAACATTAGCTGTCCATTAATAATTAGATTTTTTTAATTGTCAGAAAGATATTGAGTAGTGAGGGATTTCTGTCTCTTGTTTACTGAAATACTTCCAGTGCCTAAAACAGTGACCCACACATAGGTATCCAATAAATATTTGATAAATGAATGAACTGGAGATAATCCATCCTTAAATATAATCACCTGCTCAGTTAAAATTATAATCAGACTGCAGATTAAAAAAAATAATTTTATTTTTGAAATCTATCTTAGTTTATCTAGTACATAAAATCAATAGATGCACACACATGCACATACCACAGCAGATTCAAAACATGATTATCTTATTGAAAGTTCAGTGAAAAGCCTATCATATGGTTAAGGTTGGTATTTGAACCTTAACTTCAAGTTCTTCTGGAAGTAAAACCGAAAAGCAGATATTTTTTCTATATAACCCTAGGATTTATAAAACTTCTACATTTTAGATAAATATTTCCTCTTTAGTTTCATATTAAAATACATTAAAATTATATTTATTAGAGCAAGAACATTATTTTATTTTATTTTTATTTTTTAAGAACATAATTTTGCTACTAGATTTTAGGAACATCATGTTAGTGACAGGATCATTAAAGGAATGAGTCAGGTGATGTAGAAACTAGTTATTTTCTTAGAGTCAAGCCTTACAAACAAGGTAAAAGCCTTATAACAAGTACCACGATATTCATTTCCTACAAGTTTCAAAACTGCTTTTATTCAGAGAGTGGTCTAAAAAGCAGTTTGGACAATTAATCTTTCCACCATCTCCCCATCCACCCTCTGAACCTTTTGTAGGATGCATTCATTCAAGCAGCAACCAACCATTTTATTGATCACCTATTATATTCTTAGCCCTGGGCACATATATATATGAGTAACAGTATCTGATATGAATCAGTTTATCTTGTGGTTGAAGCCAAATTATGTAACGAGTATTTTAGAAAGGGCCAAATAAGTACAGCTACAGACATTATCTATAATACAATAGTATTAGTATAGTGGTAACAGGATAGTGGTTAAGAGTTTTGTCTGAGAGGTTCACAGGTTTCACAAGCTGCCAAACCCTGAGTGATAATGGCTGAACAATCCTGGCTGAATTCTCTCTGCAGGTTATTAAAAAAAATGAAAAATCTGGGAATTAAAGGCCATCAGATCATTCAAATACTACTTATTATGATCTCCCCATGTTCCAGGTACTGTGCTGAATGCTTCCTGGGTATTAAAGATAGATGACAGATACATATATACATACATACATAGGAGATAGATCGATACAGATAGACCATCAATTACATATTTTGTTAAGGCAATTAATAGTTTGTATGATAATTATTTGTTTACATAGATGCCTTCCCTCTGAAGACCATGAATCCCTTGTGGACACTGTCTTATTCAGCTGCGTGTCCCCAGAAACAGCTAAGGTTCCCTCCCCATGGTAGGCATTCCATAAAGGTTTCTTGAACTAATGAACACCTGAACCAACAATCTTTGTGGCATCTCTCAAGTCAATTAATATTTATATACCTCAGATTTTCTGAATCCTAGTTGGCCTCAAAGTTGCATATTTTGCATATTACCTGATTTCTATAACCTCAGCTATAGGGGTAAGAAGAGAATACAGTTGCTTCAGGATCTGATTAAAGGCTGCCTGCACATCCTTTATTCTTGAACCTCTCCATTCCAGGGGCACAAAATGTTCATTAATTGCCTATGGGTTCAGATCTATTTTAGGGTCCTGAATTTTTTTTAATTAGTAATTATTTTGAACACACAAATATAAAAGCAACATAACGAAAGCACCATCTAACAAATTCTAACCTTAAAGCAAACAAACAATGCACACCACAAATAAACCAAAGTCCCTATCAATGGAGTAGCAGCCTCCTGTTTACCTCTTTCCAATACTTTTCTTCTTCTTTCTAAGAGGTAACTACTATTCTAAATTTAGTGTGCTATCTTTCCTACACTAAAAGAGCAGAGCCTAATGCCAAAAGGGAATGAAATTCATAATGAGGGTATTCTGAAGAAACATGATCTCACCCTTAAGGTCTCAGCAATGCTGTGGGTCATCACTACTGATCCCTAAGGAACAAGATAGTTAGCTCCCAAGCAACTCTGATGCACACAGAGGATGGCCAGAAGATCTCTGCAGACAATCTCTCAGCAGCCTGGGTAGGAAAATCATTATGACCACTCATCGCCCCTTCATAGGAGGGCTTCAACCAGCAGTCTGAGAATTTATAGCATACGAAGCAGCAGAATAATGCAGTGGTCACAAGCTGGGGCTTGCAGCCACTGCTCGTTTTGTGACCTTGAGCAAGGAAGTTACTTAACCTCTCCTGTACTTCTGGCATGTCATCTATAAAATGGAGGTGAGAACTCTGTCTACCTCGTGGAATTGTTCAGATTAAGTGAATTAAGGCGGGGAGGATGCTTTAAGAGTATCCTGGCACACAGTGAGCATGCAATAAATGTTTAAAGTTATTCCATTCTACATCCGCAAACACAATTTTACAAAAGGATGTGCTATTTCCTCTCCATCGTCTCCAGAAATGTCAGGGACATGTGTCTCCTCAAAAAAGAAAGCACAGGGGCGCCTGGGTGGCTCAGTGGTTGAGCGTCTGCCTTCAGCTCAGAGTGTGATCACGGGGTCCTGGGATCGAGTCCCACATCGGGCTCCCTGTATCGAGCGAGCCTGCTTCTCCCTCTGCATGTGTCTCTGTCTCTCTCTCTGTGTCTCTCATGAATAATGAAATAAATCTTAAAACATAAAAAAGAAAAGAAAACACACTCCTGGAAAGCACACTAGTCACTAGAACTCCATGTTCTGTGGTCACCTTACAGTGTGAAAAATAAAACACGAAAGGCCAGGCCATCTTGCTTCCAATCTCTGTTCATTATTTGATGCCATTCTCTAGCAGCACCGACTAAACACCAGTCAGTGTAGTATGCATTAGGGGTACAGGGTGATGAAACCAGAGAGGACACTGCCAACAATCACACATTAAACACATTAAGCACCAAAATTTGACTAGAGGTAGATCCTTCATATGCTGTCACAAAATGTATACCCTCTCTAAGCCTCAACTTCCTCATTCATAAAATAAGGGCAGTAGCACTTGCTCTCTCTCTTCTTCGTGTTGCTGTGAGCTTCAGTAAAATCATCTCCAGGACCACACTTTGTGAAAGCGAAGACATCACCTGAACACAAGTGTTCTTGATACTGACACTTTGGCTTTGCTGCTGAGATATGTTCACTTAGAAATACTCTCAAGTCTTTCTAGGCAGGATGTGAATCCTAGGAGCCATGTGTCACACAACTTGCATAGAAACCTATGGGGCCACCACAATTTCCCTCGTGTGAACTGACCGGAAGCACTGAAAAACAACGGCTGGATATAAAAATTAAATGTAGTGTAACCAATTTGAACACTGAAGTAATGTTTATTCTTTTCTGATAGGTTTAACTATTTTCTCTTTAGCCGAAGAGTGAAATAAAAAAGTAATGTCCTTTGCTGCCCTCCTCATAAATTCTGTCTAAATTCCTAGACACAACAACGACAGAATTCATGTAAATACTCTTAACTTTAAAGGTCAGCTTCTGGTACCTCATGGAATGGTGCAAGGGAGTCTGGCCAGCTGCTGACTACACTCAGTGTATGAAACCAAATATCCACCTCCAGGCTGGCAAACCCGGAAACCCTCATGATAAGAATTACCTGCTTTGCTAAAAAGGAGCAGGCTATTTAAAGTGTTCCACTGATTTCAAGTTCTCAAATATTCAAAATGATTTAATTTTAAAACAATTTTTAATTTAAAAGTAATTTAATAAGTTAATATTGTAAAAAAGGGGACTATTCCCCAGCCTGAATATTAAATTTCAGTTTCCCTTATTTCGGAAGCAGCTTCCCTTAGTAGAAATGTAGTGTCAGTGATAGTTTACTAAGTACATGTTTTAGATTTTGTTCCAAAGCTAATATTTTAATAAAATATATAATATAACAAATATAACATTGAAATAAATTATATCCATCTTTCTATAAATTAGTTTATAGTTTGATTTTAAGTACCCCTCTCTCCAATTTGGCATTTTAAATATTTAAATTGCTTGCACATGCTCAATACTTTGCCTCTTCTAGGTAGTTAGCCTTGACAGCTGTTTATTATAAAAGGCAAAATAATCAAATAGATGTCCTGATATGTTTTTTGTGCTTCAGAGTCACCTAAGTCATTAATTCTCAATTAACAAAACAGTAAAATCCTAGTAATTGAACATACAATTTCCTACTTTTAAGCAAAATTTTTGTCTCACCCCCCCCCCTCCATTATATCACCATATATTATATTACCCAAATCGATTTAACTATAGGGATATTATTTTCTGGTTTGGCTCCAAAGAAAATGCTAAGATAATGGGTCAAGTATTCTGTAACCTACTTATCACTGGTTATTCCTAGATAAAATTTAGCAGAAAAATTAAAAAATTACAGTGATGGATTTACATCAGAGCTACAATATAATTGCACACAAACTATTAGGAACCCATTTGAACTCTGATAGAGTGGTTCATTATTTGTGGTTGTCTGACAAGAGCACAATATTCTCAGCAATATTTTATATGATATAAAAGGTTAGGTTTGAAAAATTAGCATCACAAATGTCACATTTACTTCCAGCAGGAAATGTGCAACAATATGTGACAATACTGAATAAAATGTTGAAACATGTTTTCCTTTTGTTTTACTTTACTCATTTTTGTAATACAACACTGGTTACTGGAAAATGCCTTACAGCTTTATTCAAAACACATGTTCAAAGATTTGAATGAAAAAACTTTGACTCTCTCTGGAACATCTAACCGATATATCATTTGTGAGCTTTAAATTTTTTCTTACTGTCAGGAACACTTTTATGTCTTTAAGATTTATTTAAACTAGTTTATTATATAATGAAGCCTGTCAGATCATAGGAACAAAGTCAAACAAGATGTGCTATATCAAAGTATAACATTTAACATATAGATTTAAGTATACATATCAAGTACAATGCAATCAAGCAAAGTTTAATCTGAAAATGCAAATGTTTCAGATTATTAAAGCCACATCTGTCCTTTGAAGCACAATTTAGACTGTTTATCAAAAAGCTATGTGTAATTATTCTCTCCTACCCTAGACTTTGTAACAACAGATTTCTTTTCTTAAGAACTTTTCAATTTCACTTTAGAGTTGGGGTTTTAAAGACTTAACCACCAAAGAATATAAGATCACAAATGGAAAATTAAAAATCTTTACAATGTGTCCTATTATAATTGCAATGTTTTGTTGTTGGTAAATTGGGATAATATTTCAAAAGGCATTTCTCCAGGGTTTAAGAAAAATTCTAAATGCTTTTGGAAATCAATTCAATGTAGTTGTAGCTTCAAAACTGTGTGCTTAAATGCATTATTAAAATTTTTCAATATTAAGTTTTATAATACATTTGGCTTTCTCTGCCTTGGCCAACAGAAACCATCAAAAGCGGCAATTTAGCTGGTAAAGAGTGACTCTGAAACCTTAGGAGAAACTAGGACAGAGCTTTGAGATCTAAGTCCCTGAAGTTCTCAAATCTTAAATTTATATATACATTTAAAAGAGGCTCTGTTGTATTCTCTAATATACATGCACTGACATATATATATATATATATGTATATGTATGTTTATATAAAATAGAAAAGATACACAAACCATCCTCAGTAATATTATTACATCTGAACTTCTGGGAATGAAATGAGTTGTTGCAACATTATGCTAGAACAAGTTTTTGTGCAAAGCTCTATTAGATTGTGCAAAGATCTATTATGGGACACATAAGAACCGAATGTGACATCGAAGTTTTGGGTGCTCATTTACAAAATCTACTTAAAGCTGAGAGCTCATTTTATCTTAGATTATAAAGACTCACATGTATGACAGTCTTGTCATTAAAAAGCAATAGTTTATAAAATTAACTGGAGTCTCTGATAGCCATTGGAGCAAGGTTTAAAAATTAAATATGTATCTTTAGGTTGAAAAAGTAACTGAGAAGTCTGCTGCACTCAGGAGTGGAGATCCATTGCTGTGACTCTAGATCATTAAGGCTACTTCTACACGGGTAGCTAGTTGCAATCACAGCACAAACTGTACTGATGCAAAACCTAGAACTCACAGGCTGCTAAAACCAGAAATCCTATACATTGCCTCCTCAATATTTCGGGTTTAATTTATAAATTATAATCTGGCTGCAGTAATCAACAGGGGACAGAGGAAAAGTGGTGGCTTACAGGAGATTCTGCTTATTAACCTTTTACATTTTAAAAAAATGGATTTCTTAGTACCGCTGTGACCCCACAGGCAAAGGAAACAAATGCTGGATGATTATGAGGAGTTTCTTTTTAAGAAAACGGGGTCAGTATTTAGATTGAAAGGTTAAAGGGCACACGCAAGTCTGTCATATATACTCTGTCATAATATACTTAGAAAAGAAGAAGATCGTTGGCAAACGTAATATAGGTGAGTGCTGTGTTTCCTTTTTTCTAAATGTTTGCAAGTTTGATAACTTTTCTGAAACCTCAATGTAAAAGTCTTCACAATCATGAAGGGCTGCTAATGAAACACAATCTAGTTTTAGCATGAGAAACAGTTGGTATGCTGAGGAGCTTACGTCCTAGGAAACATGTGAAATCATAAAAACCTTTTAGATAGATACTGGCTATAGTCTAGAGCTGCTACAGGTAAAATGGGGTGATGGGGGCGCTGGCCTAAAGAGAGAGACAGAGGTGGCACAGGGCTGAATTAACCTACATTTTAGTAGTGACTGCTCTTTTCACTTCCTTTCTATTTTACAAATGCCCAGAGGCATTTCTGCAGTGGAACATCTTGCAAATTCTAAAAATAAAGTAATAAAGTTTGATTCCTCAACTTTCACAATATTTTGACAGATTCTTCCAACTTTAATTTCCTTTTTGTAATGGTAGTATGATTTGCATTACGTTACATTGCTTCATTTCACCATGAAAAAGTTCATCTCTAGAGAACTGCTCTGAAATTATGCACTACTTTAATAGACCTCCTCTCAGAACTGAATAAAAATAATTTTCTCATTGTAATCTTATATTGTAATGGTTAGTAAGATCCCACTGTTGACCTGTATTTGAAGCCAGGTTTGAATTTTCTTAAAGACATTTTGAATGATAGTCCCATAACAGGTTCTTATTTCCCCCAAAAATCATTTACATAAAGGAAACGACCAGAACTGATTTATTTAAAATTTGGAGAAGTTACAAGAACAAAAAAAAAAAAAAAATCACATTCAATTACTGGATTCCCTCATACAGACAGACAGACAGTCTTTTTTTTTTTTTTTTTTTTCAGTGGGAGGGGTGAGAGTCTTAAAAAAAAGAAAGCAGCTCTGGCCCACGGAAGGCAAAGTGGCAAGCACAAGAATTATGGTAAAACGTGCTCTGTGACAAAAACTGCTCCTGAAACACTGCCTTGCGGGGAAACCAGCAGTGCAGAGGTACTATTGGAGAAACCTCTTGAAAGAAAGGAATTTGGCCTTTTATAAAACAAAAACAAAACGAAACACACAAAAAGCAATATTCCTAATGTGCCTTTTATACGCACATAAAGCCCATTTATTCTGAATGTTTTTATGATGTGAATTGATGTATGTGTATCAGAGAGTCATTACAGAGTCAGAGACATGGAATCGGGGGGATGGGAGGATGGGGGGATGGGGGAGGGCTAGGCTAGGAGTAGAGTGTTGAAAACGAGGTGAACAGATCAGAAAGGAGACAGAAGGGAATGTGATACTGGCAGGCTATAAAGTCACTCAGGGAAATAAGACCGATGTTCAACAGGATAAAAAGAGTAGCCTGAAACGTAAAATTTCTTATCACTACTCTTACCTCACTATGTACAGAAGCCCATGCTTCCAGCACACCTAAACCTTCTCTGCTACCTAAGCAAGGAGCGTAATTAATCATTTTTCCCCAGGCTGATCACAACTGAACTTATTCCTCTGACCGAAGAGAAATCTCTGCTACCTTGGGTGCAGGGGAGACGGGAGCCAAGCACAGCCCCACTGTACCACCTAAATGAGAATTACTGAGCCATCCTCCTCCATGGCTGATGCTTCCTAGAACTTTCTTGCCTATAAAAATTCCCCATGAAGATTCCACTACTACTGGTTAGAGCACTTCACTGATGAGAAGTGATAGACTAGAGCACTATTTTTGGTTCTGAATTTTAATTTCCAAAATACTAATGCCACAGTAATTTATGTAACTGTAACTCATCAAGAGCCATATATATGTATTTTAATTCATGTTTTTACATAGTTAACTTTCAATTATCTTCAAAGGATCAGATGCCCTGCAGTTTATTTCTGACAAATCATCCATTTTATTGTTTCTGACGTTGTTACCAACTCTGCTTAATTAAAAGTTTATTTACATAAATGGGATATTTCCTTAATCTAACCCAGGATTTTAGGAGGGTGAAATGCTTTAGGAATAAAAACAATTTCCCTTGCACATATGAACAAGCAAATAGTACTTCTGCATGAATGCTGACTCCCAGAATGAGGTGGAAATAGTGATAAATTGATTAGAAGGACAGGATAGAAAAAGTAGGCAGTGTTTCCAGCCTTTCATGAGACAAATATTAACTGTATGGTTACTGTGTCTGAGTTATGGAGAATTTTCAGGTTAGAGATACTCTCCAATGAACGATAAAACAGCCTTTGCCAAAGCTAAATAGAAAGGCTTTTGAAAAGTTTCATCTAACAGCACAGACAAAAAAAATGAGAGTGGAACAGAGCAGCTACCTTGCTAGCTCATCATTTTGAAAAACAGTAGAGTGCATGTATACAGATTTGAAAAAGTCATATACACAGTCCATTACTTGTTTACTTCAAAATCATCAGACTTTACTTAACGTACACACACACACACACACACACACAGACACACACGCGCGCGCACACACTGCACCAAACAAAACTCGCAATTGACAAGATGAAACAGTGTGAAGTGGCTCAAGATTCTTATTCACAGTTGCATAACAGGCTCCTTGATCTGCAATATGCTTGGCAGCAATAGCAAGAACAGATATTGTGCAAGTTACAAATTAACTAGAACGTCATTAACCAGTGCTAAGAAGACAGTGCCTGGTGTTGTCTTCAGTAAATTGGCTATTTGAGGAAAATTTTTTTCCTAGCTATGCCTTCGCCCATAATGCCCCAATGAATATGCCCACAATCACATTATCACTTCTCTTCCAAAGAATATTAATCGGTTATACTCAGGGTTTTAAAAAGAATATCAACCACTACACCACATCAATGCTACCCACTGTCTAGAGACCTAGTTCAGTTCCTTTGAAAGCTTCTGGAAAAATAAATTTCTCAATTAATTTCACAAAAGGCTATTACTGAAACCAGACTGAATATTTCCATGCCCAGCCTTGTGTATGCTCTGGTCATTGACAGCTTGACTATCTCCTCTATGAGACAAGGACAAGATTTTAAAGGACGGTATCTCTTTATTCTTTGCTTTCCTAGCCACAAGGAATGCTAACTTCAACATCTTTTAAAGGGCTTCTCATTTATGCATTCTCCTTTTTCTTTTTTTAGTAGCCTTATTAGGGTTTCTACTTGCAGAGTGAAAGGTTTTATGGGTCAATCATCTTAAATCACACTTGCTTCAATGTCCTTTCCAGTATTTGAAGAGAATGTTGAAATGAGAAATACCATGCAACAATTAAAATAATTCTATGCAAGATCTGGTCGCCAGCCAAATTTGAAAACATGGAATTGTTTACTTATTCTTGTATGCATTTATTTAAACATCTGAATGCATACTTTTACATACTAAGAATATAACTACATATGTTAGCATACAATTTCATAAAAGATGGTTGTTTAACTACAGCCTTATCTATGAATGTTACGTATCTAATATGGACAGAATAACAAGTACTCATGTGTTATAATCAGATATTTGTTTAGTTTTTTTTAAAAAAAGTGTTTTATTTTGTCTGGTTAATATAGCTTTACCAAAGGCCAGTCATTTAAAATATTTTAACATTGGCCATTTTAATGAAGGAAGCTTTTTAGGAATTATGATAGCAGCATATATTATTAAGACACAAAGGTAAACAAATGTAACTAAATGGGAAACAGGCAGCTATCGAATTAAAGTTGATAACTAACATATCTATGGCTCATATTATCTAAGTGAAAAATGAGAAAATGCCTTAGGTCTTCTTACTCTGCATTCTGGAGAAGTTCCTTTAATTTTTTATTTTAGGTGACTTCACAGATATTAAGGATTCCATTAGATGAAGTTGATCTTCAGTCAGTTTTTAACTTTTCAGAGTTTATTTCTGGGCATAAAGTCTTGGCTTAAAACGTGGGCAGCAGTTGTCTCTATAACATAACACTCTGCTTCTATGATTAACACAAATATCCCATAAAGATGTGGCTGACTCACGTGATGGCCAGAAAGCACTAGAGCATTTGTTTGCAGAGCAAACAATGCAACATATCACTGGAAGTCAGGTCAATCAAATGTTTCAACACACATCTGTCCAATCCTCAGAGCTCTAGGGCATGCACTATACATGATTTCCCTCTTAGTTACTGTGGCTCTTTCCTTCCATGCCTCTTCAGATATTTAGAAGAGGGGAAGAAAAGCAAAGTATCCTTAATTAAAGCATTCAAAATGATACCTGACCTTTCACTTGTGTTGACCAAATGGTTTATGCTTTTTTCAATCACTGCCATCTATCATCCTTAATTAGCATCTACCCAATAAAACAGCTCACTTCTGAAGTATATTAATTACTGTTTTACGACTTTGGTTCCTATTATCTTAGCTGTACAGCAACAACTATAAAAAGCGTGGCATTTCCCTGCACAAAGGGGCAGTATATGTTATGTGTGATTCATGTAAGTTACATTAATATTTAGAAGAGTGGTTTGGAATAAGCTGCATGTTCTAACTTCATGCCCTAAGGAGTTGTCTCAATTTTCAGCACTAGAAATAAGTCTTTCTGGGAGAGACAAGGGAACAAAACTTTCTACTATGGGAATTTCAAAATCATTCAAGTTATAAGTGGCAAATCCAAACAATAAAGAAAGATGCTAGGTTTAGAAGAAATATTCTGTTCTTTCAATTTTGTGACCACAGTATGCAGGGGAAATTCCCTTGTGAGTATTTGTGTATAATACAGAGAATTGAGAAGCATTTCACTGTAAGTTTCTAAGTAAGTGACTTTTAATTATCTTTATGATTTGGTTGTGTGGAGTCCTGTAAATAACAGAATTTTCTGTAATATTTACTGAAAATTATTCACTATGTATTGTTATGAGTTTAATATTACAAGATATTACTAAAAATCATAAAAAACTCTGGTAGCCTTAGGGAAATTAATATGAGAACAAAGAAAGAAAGAGAGAAAGAGAGAAAGAAAGAGCAAGAGTGAAAGAAAGAGCACGTAAGAGAGAAAGAAAGGAAAAGAAAAGGAGGCAAAAGAAAACAAGAAAGAATCTGTTGGAAAAATATAGACTACTAAAACTTCTCAGAAATCACAAAAATATATGAAAGGAAGGAATTCTCTTAGAGCCTATGATTCTTTTCCATTACTATACAATCATAATGATAGAAAGGACTTCAGGTCTGTTTCGTGACTTTGTTTAGGACCATAAATAAATCCACTGAGCCATCAGAACTTAGTCTAGGATGGATGAATGGAAGGAAAGGATGAAATGAAGAATTTCTAGACGAAGAAAATTCACAGCACTTTGCAAAAGCTCTTCCTCGCGATTGATACTATAATAAAACCGGTACTCATCTCATGCTAGAATTTAAATCTCTCTCTTGTTCTATCATCAGTGAGAAGAGAATAGTTCTTTACTGTTCTCTTCTAGTACTTTTCAGGGGGATATTCTTTAGTGAGCAGAAGTAATACAATGTGCAGTGGCACTGTAAACTACTCAGCATCCAGATTTTGCTTATCAAAATATTAAGAGATATAAAATTATTTCTATAACTTACATATGAAGAGTCTAGGCAAATTTTCAATTTCAAGTAAAGAAAACCTAAATAAAAAAAGTATGGGAGAGCAGTGTATTTTTAAAGCCATGCATGTGGATCTAGTACTTTATTTAAAAGGCTAGAGATAGAAATTCTATTTTGTCCATAGGTTATAAATGTAGCAGACCATAATGGTGCAGGCTCCTCTGGTCACTAAGAAAAGAAAAAAAAAATAATAGCTCTCCAGATTCAAAAGGAAATTAAAATTAAGTACAGAATGAACTTGCTTTCTTCCTGAACTAAAATATGGAAAGCTAAAGACAATAATGTTTTACTGCCCAACTTCTGAAACTCTAAGAGCATAAAGCAGAGGATTAAGTGAAAAATCAGGTTCATAAAAAATGCATAAATGGTATTTAAAAGAGTGCCATAACAAAAGCATTATTTTATGAACTTTTCTTGTCATAAAACACAAATTTAGTCATGTACTGGTTATAAAGTCAGCATAATTTGAATAACTTCTAGGGATAATGGCAAGTCATTTTAGAATTTTTTTTTTTTTTTGGTTTCTGTTCATTATAAAGAAAACACATGCACACACGCGCGCGCGCACACACACACACACACACACACACACACACAAACCCCTCACATTTTCCTTCCTGGTGAAATTCAGATCACTTTGCTTTTACAATTAATTGATACCAATTTGAAATTCTTCTTGGAAGAAGCACCTTTAATATATGGTACACAAAACAAAAGCATAAGGCAGCCCAGGAAATTTGAAAAGAAAGCAGTTCAGTCTTAATGACATAATATAGTGAATACGTATATTTTTAAAAGGCAAGTATTATTCCAAGATTCTGTTCTTCCCAGTTTACATGTAGTCACAGTCATATACTTTAGCCTGCATTCTTAATAATTCTCATTTATTACCAAACATGTACCTAATAAATAGAGCACTTGAAATGTTCCCTGTAATACTTCCTACTGTTAATTACTATTAAAAAGTAGTAGTCCCCTATCTCACTCCTATTTGGAAGAAGCTTTACAAATACCACTTTCCCCGTATTTGCCATCTTTGATATGCTCTAGTTTATAGTTTCATGAACTCGAAGCATAGCTTTTAAAATAGAAAAAAAGAGAGAAAAAAAGAAAATGACACAAGGTTGTAGATTTTTCATGATAAAATATGCTTTTACCACGAAGGGAGGCAGGTTCCGAAAATATGCAGATAAAACAGAAAAAAAATATTTTTATTGGCTCAAGCATAAGGAAATATGCATAAGCTGTTGAACCTGATTCATAAGCAACTACAAAACAATTGTTGGCAATATTGAACTCAAACTGGCACTAGTAATTACCACAATAAAATTTCAGAGAAGGAGCTGTTTCCCTAGGAAGCATGGCAGGCTCCCACTACTGAAGTTTGGCCAACTAATCAACCTTCTATTCAACATATAGCCTGTGGTTCCTCTTTTGCCTCAGAGCATCTATTTTTTGAAGAAAATCATATTGTAACAAACAAGTAATTCTAATTAAAAATGCTAGGAAGAGCGAGGCAGAAATTTAGTTTCTGCCTAATCAGCAAACAGCAGTACTTGGTTTATATATACTTTGCAATTCTAGGTCCTCAATATTTGTGCAAAACTATGAATTTTCATAAATGTTTGAGTTTCAAAAGGACCAACACGATCAAGCAAAAGAGAGAACCAGGAAAATATTGGGAGCTGTAGCTAATGCAAGGATGCCCCTGATTTCCAACCGAAGTCTTAGCAAGGAATGAAGAACATTATCTTCTACTTCTGAAAATGCCCTCAAAATAAAATTTTAAAACCACTTACCATATTACATGCTTACTTTTTTTTCTGTAGCTAATACTGTAAATAAAATAACTCCTTCACATGCTTGCAGTTTCCAAAAACACACTTACAGCCATTATAAAAAATGTCATACGTAACTTTACATTTGTTAGTCAGTGTTATAGTAACAGTAATAAGTTGAGGCTTTTTAGAACAATTTCCTTAGCATCTGTAGCCTATCACAGGTTTAAAAAAGAAGAAAAAACACATTTGAGTGGATTATGAGAAAATTGTGACATAGAAATACAGGATGTTATTTACCATTTTCAGATATGGGTACTGGGGGAAAATTAATGTTTAAGAAAGCATAAAATTTAGAAGATTAACACAGTTATATATGTTAAAGGAAAAAAGGAGAACTAAGGAATGAAATTTCTGAACATAAAATGATTAGAGATGTGCCAGCAGGTACCAATAGCCTATGGTAATATTCAAATGGCTATGCATCATTAGCTCTGGACTAGTAGGGTTCCTTTATATCTTGCAGAAGCTCCCAGGTATCTAGAACTGCTACTGCTGCTAAATCTTCAGCCTCTAGGTGAAAGTTCTGCAAGCTTCTCTGAACTATTATCCCACTACTTCTTGACAACTGATTAGAAACGCTAACAGAAGACTGAATTCCACCACAGACAGGGATTTCTAACCTCAAACAGGTTCACTTCTGTAGATACACTGATGCTTCTTCAGCTTAGACCCCAAATTTTGGAATTAGGTCATATCTTTTTCTACCCACTGACGGCTCCTGAGGTTCAGAGTTATACAGTAGTAAGTTCCACTAGAAAATGGCTCCTTGTTTTTATCTCTGTGTCCTTAGTCTCTATCTCATATAGCAAATATTTAACAGGCAGTAAGATCTTACTATACAGACTATTTCTTCAGTGTGTTTTTTTCTCATTTAATATCTTATGTCAATAAATATAAAACAATCTACATTGTCCTCCTCATGTGTCATTTTCATAGTTATCCACAAAGGATTTGGCAAAGTCCATGCTATTCCATGTTTCAATTGCTTCTAATTTTCCTCCCTTTCTTTCTTTTCTCCTGTTTCCTTTTCTTTCTCTAATGTGAACAATATGGGATGAACATCCATCTATTATCTCTTTTGACTAAGTTATACAAGAATTGTTGCTAATCTCTAGCAAGGTATGCGGATTTAAAATTCTACTAAGTATTGTAGTCAAATAGACATCCAAAAAGATATACCATTTAGATCATTAATGTACTCCCTAGCCCATACTCATGCAATCTGCTGGAAAAATAGAATTCTATTTTTTTATTCCATTGTACATTCCTTTTATCAATAATGAGGCTAAAACTCACTTAACATGCTTACTGGTCATCTGTATTTCTTCTTTTCTTGCATTTTATTCAGTTTTAGTGCCATGTACCCATTTTTGAGGAAAAATGTTTTGAACACACTTTAAATTGAATCATAAAGACTAAAAAATAGGGATGCCTGGGTGGCTCAGTAGTTGAGCCTCAGCTCAGGTTGTGATCCCAGGGTCTTGGGATCGAGTCCCACATCACATTCCCTGCACAGAGCCTGTTTCTCTCTCTGCCTATGTCTCTGCCTCTTTTTCTGTGTCTCTCATGAAATAAATAAAATCTTTAAAAAGAAGGCTAAAAAGTATTAGAGTAGGAATAGCACATGCTCCTTTACATTGTTTGCTTTACATATCCCTTTAGGTGGAGCAGTTAGATATTCCACATGAACACAAAGGATGTGTTACAAAATTCTCCCCTAAAAATGTCATTCAACTAGCTTCTAAGAAACAATGTTTGAACATATACTACATAGTGTATAAGCATGACAAGGTCCTAGTGTTTAGGGGGATAAGAAAAATAAGTAAGGTACAATTTCCTGACTTGCATTTTATCTTTTCAAGTTACCTAGAAAAGCATTTCTAAAAAATTAAGTATAACACTTTATATAGTTAACATATTTATTATTTAAACTAATAAATACTCATCAACTCAACACATACTAATTGAACACCTACCCAAGACCCATAGGTGAATTCAATGTTGATCTTGCCCTTATGTAACTTGCAGTCTAGTGTCTGAAGCTCAACAGGACAGATACTGAGTCTAATTCTGGTTGAGACAATGTATGAGTTTAAGATTCCTTTGCATTGGAAAGGCTCTGGAGAGGGCATAGTATCTGGCCTGCAGCTGACTGATATATGATATACATCACATGTAGTGACCTGTATGGTGAGAAAAATAAGATAAAATCAAGGAAAAAAAACTCCTTTTCTTTATGAAATGTTTATAATTGAATCCTAATATGGAGATGATTAGTAGAAAAGAAACTCACAAAACCTAAGACTTGTCAATTTCTTAAAGAATTTGATCTTTTGTAAAATCTTACAACAAAATAAACCTCCTTTTACATGCATTTCTCTATATTTAATGACATGACAAGCCACCAACAGTTAAGATGTATAAATGCATAAATGGAATAATCGGGTGGTGAAGAAAACCTTCCATATTAACAAGTGGTAAACTTGTCACAAATTTTTTTTAATTTTTATTTATTTATGATAGTCACACAGAGAGAGAGAGAGAGAGAGAGAGAGAGAGAGAGGCAGAGACACAGGCAGAGGGAGAAGCAAGCTCCATGCACCCGGAGCCCGACGCGGGACTCGATCCCGGGACTCCAGGATCGCCCCTGGGCCAAAGGCAGGCGCCAAACCACTGCGCCACCCAGGGATCCCACAAATTTTGTTTTTAATAAACAATTGAAACTAGAAAAACAAACAATGAAAGCATGACATAACCTCCGAATGTATTTCTTCAAAAATTTACCCCCAAACATTTTACCACAGCATCTGAAAGCCCTTAGAGTAGTGCCAGTAACCTTTCTCTGAATCTGTTCCAGATATAGATACGACTAGAGAATCCTACAGCCCAGAGACACTGATGGTCTTTCACTCCCCAATGAAGCAAAAGCTGTCAAAAACATCTGAGAGAGGTGGAAGAGGGGAGCGCTCACAGGGGCATAGTTTTATTCATATTTATATAACTTGGGTTGCACAGCATTTGCTTCAGTTTGCTTTCTGTATCTGATGCAGTTTAAAGGTGTGCAGGAATTTTCTTTTGTTCAGACTAGAGATGACCTTGGAAGTCACACAGACCGTCATGAGCACAAATCCTGATTCCACTTAGTAGCATGTGATCTTAGGAAACTTACTTTTCCCCTCTGAGCTGCCCTTCCTAATCTATAGCTTTTAAGA
Organism: Canis lupus baileyi; assembly: GCF_048164855.1. NCBI lineage: Eukaryota > Metazoa > Chordata > Mammalia > Carnivora > Canidae > Canis > Canis lupus. The sequence continues at coordinate 16,962,448 of NC_132851.1, forward strand.
GAAAGATTAAATGAAATACTATACAAAACACTTAGCAGAGTGACTAGAATAAAGGAAGCATGCAGTAACAGTAGCTATTATTATCAAGAAATTTAAACATAGGTAAAGAGCTAAACATTAAAATGACTATCAGGGCATCTATAGCTTTTATAGAATTTATAGAGAAAATGTCAGTTTATAGATTATGCTCTGAGATTGGCTTATTTCAATAGCAAGGATGAATATTTAAGGAATGGGAAACCTGATGCCTTCTTAGGTGTGTTATTTTTATCTGGGGAGAGACTGATTTTATTTTCTTCCTTCTGTGTAATGTTTTTTAACCCTTTGCTTAATGTTATCATAGATAGCATAATTTGATGTAGGAATACTACATCAAATTGAGAAACAATCTATCTTAATGTGTAACCTCTCACTGTACAACGAATGCATGTAAAGGATGGATATATTATGGGAAACAATTTTTACACACGTATCTATTTATTAAATCCCTTTCATTAACAAGTTTTAAAATAGAAGGCCTCTTTGAGAGGATTCCTTTCTATTAATGATTACACTCGAATAGGATGAACCTCTTCTAAAGTGTCAATCTAGCATAATTAGTTAACAGGACCTGCCGTTATGTTATTTTTCCATGCTAATGATTTGATGCAATATGAACATGAAATTCATGTGCATGTCAGCCATGAATTGGTAGCATTATTAACACTGGTAGAAAAAAAGGCTTACTACAAAATATTTAAAAATATTTTAGATTACAAGTGAATGCTAAATGCTATCCTCCTTTTTCCCTTTATAAAGAAAAGCACTAGGTCAAACTTATCATTTGCGATGTGTTGGTATTTTTCCAATTACCAATCCTTTTTTTTTCCCCCCAAGTACCAAGGATGGAACAGATTCAGAAAAAGGTTACTGGCAAATAAGATGTATACATATTTGACCTGTTTGCTCATTTTTATTTTTTATTTAAAAAAATATTTTTTTGTTTGCTCATTTTTAGATCAGAAAGCTCAAGTTTATATATATATTAAAAAAAACCTCTTTAAAAGATTGGCTGCCACTTAGAATTAATGATACTAAGAAGCAAAGTGTGTGACCTAGCCAAGGCGATTCAACCAACATATGGAGTTTAAACTTCACTTTGTCTCAAAGGTTTTGTGGTGCTAGCAAATGGAACTCATAATGCTACTTACCAATCCCTCATTTACCCCAAACAATCCTTTGATCTTAACCAACCTCACCTTTTGACCACAACTCCAATATTGAGTAATCGTATTACTTATCTGTCGTTAAAAAAATCACAAGGGTTTAGAATATGCTGGAAGTGAAGTGACAGAGAGTTTCATAATTCAGATACTAGAGTGCCTCATCTAATTGGACCAGATCATCAAAAAACTAGGGCATAAAAACTATGATGGGAACTCTATTCGTTCCCAAATCTGAGCAACTATGTTTATTGCTTAAAGAAGTTCCTGCCCACTTGTCACAAATACAGAGGATGACTATTTGCAGAACAGAGACTGACTACATTTAGCACTGCTTTCAGAAACACAGTGGAAACCTGGATAAGCATATCTGCTGAGAAAGTGATCTTTATTTCCCCTACTCTGAATTTTTCTGAAATGTTTCAGGGTAGCTCAAATATCAAACTTTTGGCTTACAGCTTCGATTAAGAGAATTCTCCTTCAGATAAGGTGTTCCAAGAGGCCCTGTGATTATTCTAGAGATGAAAGACACTCCTTGTGAAATCTCATTACAATTAGGAAGAAAGTTTAATGATACAAATAAATAGAATATAGGGCAGGATAGGCCACTGCTTTCACGTGTCATAAAATACTAAGAGAAAAATATTTCTTAAGGTAAAGACAGTATAAATCAGGGGTTCAGAGGGCACCTGGGTGGCTCAGTTGGTATAGCGAGTTGAGTCCTGATTTCAGCTCAGGTCATGATCACAGGGTGCTGTGATCAAGCCCTGGGTGGAGCTCACCGCTCAGTAAGGAATTTGCTTCTCTCCCTCTTCCTCTACCCCCACTTGTGTGAGCTATCCCTCTCTGTCTCAAATAAATAAATAAATCCTAAAAAAAAAAGGATTAAAATCAAGGTTCAGTCAGAACCACAAATTGATATAAATCACTGGGCCATTTCCCAAATGAAGACATTAGCTTTGCTGCTTGAATAACAGCTTTCCATCAAAACTAACCACTCTGCAAATGATTTCAAATGAGGGTAAATATATGTACGTTTAGAGCATTTATAGTCCTAGCGTGGCACATACTGGTTATGTAGAAGACAAGGCCTAGCCTACATACAAAAATTGATTTCACTGAATCATAACTGAACATGCATGTAGGTCAATTTGGGCTTGGCAAGATCGTATGGTAATAAATAATGAATTAACTTTTGCACTTTACAAGGCAGTTTTCCTTCCTTCAATTACTAAGAATATTTAAAATACTTAATGAAAGAACTCTGCATTAAAATCATGAGAAATGGCTCCATCTTCTCTTGCAAACATCACAGTACTAGAACACACCGCCTCTCAACTTTCAAGTCAAAACTGAATAAACATGGGCTTTTTAGTGTTTCTTAAACACCAACAAAGTTGGGATACATCAATTTAATAGTAGAAGGAAGTCCCTAAGGCAAGGTAACGCCTTTGAATTCTTTTTGGCTCCTTTCATCAAAGATCAAATCTAGAAAGAGTATGAAAACAGCTTCAGTTGACCATCAACATGATTCCAGCAGCAAAGGAAATAAGAATATAACTTCAATAGCCAGGATCCATATCCTGCAGGCATTTTAGATAAAAGAACTCCACCTTAGCTGTAACCAAAATGAGTGGAAAGCCATGGGAAAATCCAGAAAGATTAATATAATTATTTCCATGTGATCAATAGAACTTACTATATAACTTACTATCTTTTGTAATATGCGGTTGCAATTTGCCATTTTCATATGAACATTATTTAGCAGTCTTTCATTCTAAATGTATATATACTGTTCTTTCATAAAAGTTGGTCTTGCCCTCTTTGTGGGCAAAGGCTGTCTTATTCATCCTTATGCACTTGTCACACGTCCTACCACAGAACAAGCACTGTGACTTTCTGTTAATGAATAAGAAAAATACTATCAAAATAGACATGTGATCATGGCTATCTAAGACAGGAGGTAGGAAACAATAAGTATTGGTGGTCAGAATGTCCTAGATATCATGTTAGGTCCTTACGCTTTTTATTTAATTCTATACCTCATGATAAAGAAATAATGATCTTTATTTTACAAATAACATTTAATCGGGATCCCTGGGTGGCTCGATGGTTTAGCGCCGGTCTTCAACCCAGGGCGTGATCCTGGAGACCTGGGATCAAGTCCCGTGTCGGGCTCCCTGCATGGGGCCTGCTTCTCCCTCTGCCTGTGTCTCTGCCTCTTTGTGTGTCTCTCATGAATAAATAAATAAAATCTTAAAAAAAAAATAGCATTTAAGCTCAGAGAGGTTAAGTAACTGGCAGAAGCTCACACACCTAGTAAAAATAGTGGAGTCAATATTTCAATTCTGGTCTGATTCCCAAACCTTTGTAGATATATACTGTAGGCATACTGAAAAGGTACTACCTCTTTCTAAAATTTTAAGCCATCTAAAGTACAGATACAAACCAGGTTGCAGATTTCATATATATAACTTAACACAGGAAAGAAATTGTCCTATAATCAGCACAGAGCAGTCTCTAAAATGAGAGACTGGTTTGAAAGGCATGTAAGTGACATGAACTGGGTTTCCTCTAGACAGAAAAACAAGTGAGAACAAGAGAGGATAAGAGAGAATTTTTTTTCGGTTTCAAACATTCTTTCACGGGAAAGTGTGTTTAACTAATAGTTGCTTTTGTAAAATAGTGTCGTTCCCCCCCCCACCTTTAATCACTGTAATACTGTAATTCAGGAAAAAAAATAAGAATGGAATATGATCATCGTAAATCAAATATTTTAGAATGAAAAGCATTTTTTTTCATTAAAATAAACCAACATCAGTGTATCTCAAAACAAGGCAGACTATTTCCCAACTAGGAAATTTAAGCATTCATTTCTCCCATCTTTAACACTGCTTATAATGCCATATATTTTCACTAGCTTAGGCCTAAAATTAAGGCTCAGATAGGGAAAATATAGGTGAATAGAGTATTGTATTATGACTATCCTATATTCATTTTAAAATATCTAATATTTGATATTTAAATATTCAGTAATAATTAGATTAGTCATTATTTCATATAAATCTTAGGTCTTGTAACCCTAACCTGAGAGAAACAAGTCAAATGCACCATTCCCATAATATAAGAAATACCTACAGTATGGAGATGTTAAAGACATCTCAAATTTTACCCTGTGAAAAGCAAATAGGGACTAGAAGCCAATTTTCCTAAATCCCTATCTTATTTTCTTTCAGTTCTATAAAATGTTGCTTCCACGTTTGGAGTTTGTTATTCACTTTGTAACATAAAAGTACTTTTCTTGAATACGTTTAACTATTAAGCTTCAATTACAATGGCTTTACAAATTTATTACTTCTCCTAAAACTAACACCTGTTCAATACCATCTTCAAAAAGTATTTGAGGAAAGATGCTTAGTTTTCAAATTTTATTTCACTGAGAGAACATACAAAAACTTTCTAGAGTAGGGCTTGATATATTCCAAGGGAACTTCCAGAAATGTTAGCTGAATGAACACAGCCAGTCATGAACAACAAATTGTCCTGAGACATCACCTCTAGACCTACAGTTCCTTTTGAGACTATGGTATCTGCAACTTCTTGGGGTAGGCAGGATCCTAAGATGGCCCTTTAAAATTCCAGGCTCCTGCTGTCCACAAACCTGTTCCAGTCAGTAATATCCATCTTGGGGCTGTCTTGAAGGGATTTTACAGATACAAGGAGAGTCCCAAATCAGCTGACTTTATGATCGGGAGATTATCCAGGGTCTGACCTAATTAAACGAGAGCTGTCAAAATAGAGTTTTCTCTGGCTGGTCTCAGAAGAGGAAGACAGGCCTGGAATAGAGCAAACACCTATGAGGGCCACAAGGCCAGAAACTGCCAATGGGAGTGGTCCTGCGCCAACACTAGAAAATGAGGACCTCAATCCTACATCTAAAAGGAAATGAACTCTGCCGACAACCAATGAGCTCAGAGGAGGACTCTGAGCCCAGGTGAAAACCATAGCCCTGGCTGTTATCTCAGTTTCAGCTCCGTGAAGCCCTAAGAGTATCCAGCCATGCTGTGCCCAGTCTCTTGACCTGAAGAAACTGTAGGGAAATAAACTTGTGGTATATTAAACTGCTGAATTTGTAATTAATTACACAGCAATAGAAAACTAATAGTCCTTTAGATTTTTAATGGACCTCACGCTTCCTTTCCTCTATGTAAAGAGTTGTATTTACTATATAGTGTCAACTTCTTTGATCAATACGCTATATAGCCATTGTGTGGGGGAATGATAAAAAAAATTTGGCTACAATTCCTGCCAGAGATTACTGTGGAGTTGAGGGTATAAGGCACAGTCATAGGAAATAGCTTAACGACAACCCAAGTTACAGCACAAGTCAGATTTTTTGAGCTAGGATATGATATGATTTGGAAAGATTATCCTGCAACACCTGGATGAAGAGGATAGAAGAAAGACAGGAAGACCAGGCAGTAAGTAGACTATAGGCAATAAATCAAAGAGAGAAGGAAAAGAGGCATATGATGAGTAGTGGGAATGGAAAAGAAGGAATGAGCCATGATACATTTAAGAAGACTAGATAAAATTATCCTCATTACTCTTTTATATGTTTACATCTACCTTAGAGGGTGATGAAATCTTCACTATTTATTCATGCGACCAGCGTTCCCTGGGCACTATGTGCTGGGCACAACTGTAGCAGGTGCCAGAGATGGAGCAGAAAACAAGGCAAATGCAACGCCTTTAAGGAGCTTCCATTTGGGGAAAAGGAGAAAGTAAACATGCTAACAAATAATGTAATTTCAGAAAGCATAATGTTTGTATTATTGATCTCGAAGCCTGGCATTTTTGAATAAGTGAGACATAGTTGATAGAGACCCATAAGGAGGAAAAAGAGAGAAGAATCCAGAACAATTCTGAACTTTTTTGCAAGAGAGACTGAAGAAAAGGTAGTATCAAGGAAATAGAGAATCTGAAAATAAGCCAGATATATAAACTTCTCTGTGCCTGTTTCCTCATTGACAAAATGGGCATAATAATAGCAACTGCCTCATAGGGCTGTTAGAATAAATAAGCTAATATATGCGTGGTGCTTAGAATGGAGATAATAATCACTATGCAAGCGCAAGCTACTATTTTCATTATTTGCTCTTTTTTAGAATTCACTAATGACTACTATCCATACCACTTTCTTAATCATTGGGAAGGATACACTGCAAAGGAAACAACATTATTTCATTAGCGAACTAAATAAAATTGGAATTAATTTCAGTGATTTAATCAGGCAAACCTGCTTAAGAACTTACTACCTTTTTAGTTCTCATTACTTATTATCTTCAATTCACATCTGTGAAGATTTTTCTATGAGAGGAATATAAAATATGAGCCATATTACACTTTGGAAATGACATATTATTTTAATTTTTATATACCTTATGAACTACTCAGAGATAATGGTGATTTCATTCATCATTCTCTCAACAACCATTTTAAAGATGCTATTAGACGTATAATAACAATGTGGGAAACATAATGGTGCAACATACCACCTTTCCCTATCATAACCCTGACTGCACTTTATTGTAATTATGGGTCTAATTTTTTTAATTTCCAAGATAGACCATAAATTACCTAGTCCACAAGCTCAGACCCCTTTACACTGCTGTTTCCTTAGGGCCAGATGCAATGCTTGGGGCACAGGCAGTTATCGGGGCTCTGGGAAATTTTCTGAATGGGTGAAGGTCTCTCACCCCTAATTAAACAAAGGTAGCCAACTGGGAGATGATAATGTCAAATTGAAAGTCAAGAAACATGGATTTTTTTTTCAAAATTTACACTTAATTGCATGTATTTTCTGGTATTTATTACATATCAGGAATAGTGATTCTCAACACGGATGGAGGTGAGTTTGCATATTTCACAAAAAAGAGAAGGACTATACAAAGACAGAGAAATACTGCCCTACCACAGAAAGAAATCTTTATCATTCAAGTACAGCCATGGATTTGATATGAATGACTGTTGTGATGAAATAGCCTGGAAATGATTTCTTTAGGATAAATCCAATAGAGAACAAACCAGCTTATGGAAACTGAAATTTGCAAATGCATGTCTTGGTATCAGTATTCATGAAAACCTGTGCTATGGTTCTCAGTTTCTACAACTTTCTAATTACTCATACATTGAGAAAATCTGGTTTGCCATCATAAATGTGCTCAAAATATAAATGGTGAAAATGACGTACACAAAAAGGGAGATTCTTCCTAATGGCTAATTTCAGTTCCTGGTAACATCAGTACCAAAGAAACCTCTTTATTGGCCTTTTTAACACACTAGGGGTGGCTTACTATATTCTCAGCAGCAATCTGACATGTTGCACAGTCTATGGGCTATGATGCCCTAAGCTTAACCAAGACTGGCCAAGAGATGATCAACTATCATCTTTTCTTTCCTCATATAAAATAATAAAAGTTGTAATGGCTGCCATGATTCAATATTTAAATTGAAACAAATGGAAGGGCTGTATCTGAATAGAAACAGAGAAGGGAAGTAGGAGCAGAGAACCAAAAGTCAAAATGCAGCCAGTAGCTATGGTCTCTTTCCTACTTCCAGGACTACAAAAAAACTACAGAGCTAAAGAAATTCACGGACAGCCATTCCTACAGAGGATTACAGAGCATGGTTATCTCAATTTAAAAAAAAAAATTATTATCATTTTTCTTGCCTTTGTGTATCTCTGCATAGCAGCGTCATGGTGATCAAGCAGTCATGTTCAGTTTTAGGAAACCAATCAATACACTGGCCTTTTTTTTTTAAGATTTTATTTATTCATTCATGACAGACACACGGAGAAATGGGGCAAAGACACAGGTAGAGGGAGAGGCAGGCTCCCTGTGGGGAGCCCAATGCGGGACTCGATCCCAGGACCCCAGGATCACGACCTGAACCAAAGGCAGTCGTTTGACCACTGAGCCACCCAGCTGCCCCTACACTGGCCATTTTTAAAGAGCACCTCTTGAATCTTTCAGAAACTAAATTTTTCCTTCTCATCTGAGAAGACTTTTGGAGAATTCAAACCCCAAAGCAGAAAGCAAGATATATAATGACAAAGTAGACACTGGATAATTCAAAATTCAAATAATCAGCTCATAAGTAGTTGAAGTTGATTAAAATTGAGATTTGGGTTTGTATGTTTCAATGCTTAAAAACTGTTCTCATAAAAAAAAAAACTAAACTCTTTATGTTAGGTCATAACTAGTTCTCTATTATTTTTATAGTGGCAACATCCTGTCCCCTCAAAGTATAACTGATGATTTTACACTCCCACCCCATCATGAGGACACCCTTTTCTACTGAAAAGCAATTATGTGACTTGGTTTGGTCCTTCTACTTTCCATATTCTGCTCTCTTTCTCTAAACTCAGATACATACCTAGTCTCAAGTGAATTACATGGTTCATACATCTTCATTTAGAAATAGATGAGATATATAGGGTACTAATAAAATGTTAGCACTTTTCATCACAGCAGGTGGGAACATATTTTCTCATTTCATTTTTGTGTGGTAACATTGCCCAGTGATTTCCATCATACAAACCAAAGTTAAAATGCGGTTTGAATTCTAGTCTTAAGAAGCAACAATCTTTTAAGGGAAAACAAATTAAAGCTTTTCTCCCCTCTGCTTTTTAGAAAAGATCCAGAATTCTTTCTGCAGCATTTAACCTTTTCTAATTAAAAAGTTTTATAGCATCCCATTGTCTGACAGAATTTGGTTCAATAATCACGTATTTCTTGGTTTACTAATAAAGAGTTGGATTTTTAAACATTAATTAAAAGACATACATTTTGTTTTCATTTATTTGAATCAAAAGATTGTGAATTATGATGCTTTAAGGACACATTATATATATATTTTAAAAGATTTTATTTATTTATTCATGAGAGACACAGAGAGAGAAAGAGGCAGAGACACAAGTAGGCCCCATGCAGGGAGCCCGACGTGGGACTCGATTCTGGGTCTCCAGGATCACACCCTGAGCTGAAGGCGGCGCTAAACCGCTGAGCCATCTGGGCTGCCCCAGGACACATTATATTTTAATTTCAGAACAAAGTGTGGCTTTTGTCAGAAAAAAAAAAATGTGCTTATGACATTTCAAAGAGGACAGTAAACGTTATCAGAAATATACTTTATTAGAATTTCTATTAGCATGAATTTCACTTTTTCAAAAGAGATCCTTTAAGGTTAAAACTTTCTAAAACACATTTCAAACTATTTTAAAAACATTTTCGGGACACCTGGATGGCTCAGCAGTTATGTGTTTACCTTTGGCTCAGGGCATGATCCTGGAGTCCCAGGATCGAGTCCCACCTTGGGCTCCCTACATGGAGTCTGTTTCTCCCCTCTGCCTGTGTCTGCCTCTCTCTCTCTCTCTCTCTCTCTCTCTGTGTGTGTCTCTCATGAATAAATAAATAAAATCTTTTAAAAAATTAAAAAAAACAATTTTCAAACAGGTGTATAATACTTTGTTATTTTTTCATATCTCTAGCAATATTCGAATATGTTTCTTGATCCATCTTAAATGTATTTTTATAAATAAGCCCTTTCCTTATTTTGACCGTATGTCAAAATAAACTGTGCTATTTTGTGTTCATCCTCTGCTACAGAAAAAAAAAGGTACTGATCTTCCAATTTCCTCTTTTTTCCTAAATGTAAATGCAGAAGACAAAAATACAATAATGCCTGTGGAATTTGGATGATGGTTATTCTCTATATTTCATTCTATTTTGTTTTGTCTTTTTATTTTTATATAGGTATCAGGGCAAGGCCCATACAGAGGTTCTGTCAAACAAACTTTTTATCTTACCAAGACAAGGAAATTTTACTGGGGCAAGATCCAGTTTTACAGGGGATTCTTAAATGTCTCAATCTTCATAAAATCCAGAAATTATAATAAGTGGTAAGTCCATAAAATAACTTTTTTCATCGGTATTTCCTTAAGGTGAGGATAATTTAAAATATTTTTATTGTAAGAGGACAAGGAGGTATAGTCAATTATGCCATTTATTCAAAATATTTTCAATTACAATCTGCCATGAAAATCCATAAAAAGACGTACTATATATCTGGGCATGCGTTAATACATGTTTATACATGCAACAATAACTTTTTTCTGAATAGAGCCAATGAATAACATTCTGATGATTTGGAATTCCAGGGTATAAATGTATACTCCACTAGAAGAGACTGTAAGTTTAGTACAGTAATCAGTATATTTCAGCCTTTCATTTTGTGTCCTTCTGGAGCCAAATGACCATCTTTCTGCCGATATTCCTTATGCTTGCCTCTTACTACTGTGGCCAATAGTCATAGGTTGATCTTCCGAAATAATTTCATTGCCCCAAGCCATAGAATTAATCTCATGGAATTTGAAACCATGGTTATATTCTTAAGACTCTTTCTTTTAAGTTAATATCAGGGATTATAAATATGTCTTTCTAGATTTGGGGGGATTGGCTTATTATTTTGTAAACTGGAAGTCAGATTAAATCCAGAATAGATGACAGCTCTTTGAATATAAAATTGACAGAATCTTTTGCATTTACAATAATCTAATTCTACCATTATCTAAACACACAGGATAGAAAAGCAACAAGGGGTGCCTGGGTGGCTCAGTTAGATGAGTATCCAACTCTCATTTTCAGCTCAGGTCATGATCTCAGGGTTGTGAGGTTGAGCCCCAGCATGGAGCCTGCTTAAGATTCTCTGCCCCTCTCCCTCTGTTCCCCATCTCCTTCTTTTAAGCAATAACAACAACAAAATACTGGAATTTATGTTCTAAATTCTAGCTTTTCAGAAAAAAATTTCGATATTTTTTTCAGGATGTCTGTTTATGATAACAATTCTCTTTTCCTCCCCTGAAGTGCTAACTGGTAGATAAGTAGACATCCCGATGGGTATTGTGTAAGAATGAGACTTTGCCTAAGATGGTTACAATTCCCTTTTTGTGCAACTATTTCTCACAATCCTCTTTGATCAATACCTTTGTCTTTCCTCTTTTAGATGTCACAGATAGCTGAATTGCAAGATTTTACCTCCAAAGAAGTGAGTTATTTACATTTATTTATGTGTGAGATTTAGAGTCCAAGATATTCCATTGGAAAAGAATATGTACAGCCTAGTGGCACATTACATTATTACTCATTTCATTCTGAAGCACCATTGGCTTGCTTTGGGGCTTTAGCTTTGGCTTGGACAACAAAAGCAGTCATAGAAGGCCTGATGATGCCACCTTCTCAGCTGACGAAAACCCAATAGCAATGATGCCATTGGAATCACTATATAATGATAAATATAGAAGACAAGTTAACCACCTATTACAGGTTTAGCAAGGAAAAATAAAGCCAAACACAAACTAATCAAATAATTAATTCAAATTCTTAGGGTAAGTGAAATTTGCATAAAGTAGATATCCTTGGGATATATTTTTTGTGATATTTATTTATAAATAAAATATATCCATGAGGGCCTAAAGATTATTAAGAGTTAAGGGTTTTTTAATTTCAAATCAGTTCTCACTGGGCTTCTAATATGTATATCTAAAATTCTGAAAAAAACTATTGAGATAAGAAACAGAAAATTGGGAGGAGGAAGGTTAGTCAGGAAATACTTTAGGGATTATGGATCTTAAAGGAAATATTGACCTTAGGTAGAAACAGAGGAGCAAGGATGCTCTCAGTCAGAGATCTGGCTAATCAAAGTCTCAGAGGTGAGGATGTTCATGAAATATGTTTGGAGGGCATCCAGGATAATAAGTAGATCCATTTTTCATGCATTCATTGGAAAGGCAGATAAATCTGCAGAGGGAATGTGACTTTCATTGTGAGAGTATCTTAACATTTGGTGAGAAATAGGGGCGACCGAGGTTTTTTGAATAGAACAACTCTATTTATTAAATGCCAAGCACCATGCATCATCATGCTTATCATTTTTATTTAACTCAATCTGCAAAACTCTATGGAGAAAGTGCTGTCGTCATTCTATTTTATAGATGAGGAAACTGAGCTTTAGACAAGATAATTAATTGGCCCAAAGTCACATGATGAGTAAGTAGCAGAAACATGATTTGAATCTAGGTCTCACTGAAAAGTAAATGAACAAAACAGTATTGTAAGGGGGCGAGGAATGAAACAAAAGTGTTTTTGATAGATAGGAGGCATGAGATACTAAAAAAAAAAAAAAAAAAAAAAAAAAAAGGCTAGTTAGGACTACAAGTTCTCTTTGAAGTACAGAACGTTATGCTTGGCTTCTAGCCTGAACCTAAATATCTGCTGACTGGACTATTAGCAGAAGTCTAGGACTGATAACATTTTGTCACTTTCCCTTTGAACTTTTCACCCACATCACCATAATAAATCACCAGTCTTTAACTTTCACAAATTCTTTTCCAGTTTAAAAACTTAAAATCTACTATAGGTCACATCACAGTATACAGCCCACCTTTAAAATGTATTGGTACCTTGGATCTCTATAAAGAATTTTTAAAAGAGATTCACCTATAATGTAATATTATCATCAATTCATAGTTAGAAAACCTACTGGTACAGATCTTCCAACAATATGAACATCTGAAATTTTAGTGTTCTGTATTTAAACAAAATGTAATTTTCAAAGACATGCTATAAATGGGTATGTATTACAAAGATAATTAAAGATTTAAGTAAATGTATGCATTCATTTCACAGAGTGCTGTAGCACAGGATTCTTTTATTTTAGTGGAAAATATACTGATTTCTAAAGGAAACGCTAAATATTTCTGTAGCCAAGATGGATTTCACGTATCTTTCACAAGATTCTGTCAAAGCTCTGAAAAAATATATTCCATCATTTCATTAACAAAGCTTGAACTCATGCTGGGGCATCTCATTCTCAAGCACTAGATTTAACAATGGGACTGTGAACTCCAGTGTCCATGGCAACAGTAGCTAATTCTTCTTTCCAATCATGGTGGCAATTCTCTCCCATGGCTTGAATCAGTTACAAAACAAAATACTCTCAAAGACCTTTCTGAGCCAATAGCCTTGCAGCTAATCTGCTAATAGGAAATAATCTGCAGCTAATACACACATTCCAGGGCAGCAGTGTGTTTTCTTAATACTTTGTTTCGTGGGCCTCTTTCCAAAGAAAGCACAGTAAAGAATAAAAAAAAAAAACAGACATTCATTAAAAATAGTATTATACTACCTGGCCACTATTAATGCCTAAAACTTGCTGCAACTTGCATTGCAAGAGTTTGTTAAATAGCAAGTCGGGAGGAGGCAATGTAGCAACAAAGAGAATGAAAGCAAATTGTTTATGCCAAGAGGGTAAGAGCTGAGTTAAGAGAAGGCATATTTAAAACAATTGATTTTTAGCAAACATTTACAGTTAAATTAATTTTTCTCAGTCTCTACTTGCTACTATTTGTAGAATCTGTCATTGGATGCACTCCAGCAACAAATATCTCAACTGCCTTGTAAAATCTCTCTCTCTCTTTTTTTCTTTTTTTTGGGTCCTCACTGTGGAATATGGAAATGGTTTAGCATTGAAATTAGTTTTTCACCTCAAGGGTCAGAGTTTAACCTCTTGAGCAACTATAATGACCTAAAATCATTCTAATTACAGAGAAGAAACAGTCTTCCCCAAACCCTGATAAAATTGTTGAATCAGCTTCCAAAGTTCAATATTGCCTTTTGTTCAGAAGAAGATTGGGATGTTTTTGCTTGAAAGAAAAGCCATGAATAATCATAAAGAAAGATGAAATACCTTTTCAACCCACTCGAAGTGGAACTTCCTCCTGTTCAGGGTTGGGATGGCTTGACACAGCAGTGTATCTGCATCCGTGTTCCAGACCCTGAATCCTACCTGGCTCAAAGAGATGTGATGACTTCAGCCTTTATGCTGCAACTCTTCATTTGGGAAGAAGTATGGATTCCCATTATTCCCTCTAGTCATGCTCCCCTTTCCACATTTTATTAAAAGGAAGCAAAATGAAATAAACAGAAGTAGAGGAGGAATAAAATCTTTATACTTAAAGGAATCAAAACACCAAAGGGTATCTCCCTCATCCTCTTTAAATCCGTTTTATAATTCTGGTTGCTATGACAACATGATGCAACTCTATATTACCATGACAATCTGACACAACTTTCAAAAAACAGTAAGCACTGTTTTATTCTGTTGTTCAAATGCTCCCAAGGAAACATGCTGTTATTTACTTCTGTGATGAAACCTGTACTATAGTCATATAGATCTTATGTCAGAAAAAGAGAAGCCAAAATATGGCAGATTAATGGAGGAGAAAAAATATAGATCTAAGTTAACCATTTTTAAATGGGACTTTTTTTCTATTCCTAAAGAATTTGAAATTGTAATGTTCTTCATTTGAAGAATGAAATGACTTCTTGACACAAGAGGGTGACTGTTCATGCAAAATAGGGTTGGTTTAGCTTCCTAGCTTCTAGACATGTTTCACCATCACCTGTGCAATCTGAAATGAGAAGTATGAATGGGCTATGGGGAAGCCAGAGGATCAAATGAAACCCAAGGGATGGATTATACAGAGCTAACCACACTGTTCAAACAAAACTCCGTTTAAAGAGTTCAAAGTTTTAGTTGAATTGAGCATGGTGCTTCTTAGATAGCTTCAAAAAGGGAGTATTTGGAGCCCTTCAATTCCTTTCCTGGATAATTATTTCCAATTGTCACTTTATACTGAAGTCAATGATCTAAGGTCTTAGAGACTTCTTCCTACCACTACTACCACAGCAACTCCTCCCACTGCCTTTCGGCTCATATAATAAATTAACAGCTATATCTGTTGAGCAACTATAACATGTCAAATCCTGTGTCTAAAAATCCTTGCAATAATTATGCAAAAATAGGTCCTATTTCTACTGGATGGAAAATAGACTTGCAACTTAGAAAGTCTAAGGAACTCTCAGTAAGATTCATGTATTACTTGGTAGAACCATGATTTGAACCCTGCTCTTAGGTCTCCAAAGCTCAAACTCTTCCCAACCAATGGACTGCCTGCCTTTCCAAACAATGATTATCTTTCAGTTTTTCTATTATGACAATAAATAATAACACCTGTAAATATAACAAGCCGTTGTTAAATATAAAAAACACAACATATACCTGGATAAGCTTTATTTCATTTGAAAACAGGCGATACTTTGCCACATCAATGTAGATATTAAAAGGCAGAAAAATAAAGCATTCTAGGGAGAAAAAGATAAAGACTTTAAGAGTGATTAATATCCTAAAAATTTGTCGATTTAAAAAGATACAAGCACTTTGTTTTTTCATCCTGAAACATAATGGTTATCATTTACTACTAAATAGCTGGAGGAGAAAAAAAATATCTAGTAAGTTAAACTGTGCCAACAGCAATTTTGCCGGTCATTTCAATTCTTATGGAAAACAAGGTAGGGCGAATCTCTCAATATTGTGAAGAAAGGACAATGGCAACTTCGTAAAGCCCAACACAACAAGCCCACTGCATTCTGAATTTTTCCAAGTATACACAATGAAGTCTCAATAAACATTTCTTTTAACAACAGTGTCCCACATTTGTAACTTGATTTTAGATCTAGTTTTTTATTTTTTATTTATTTATTTTATTTTTTAAAAAATTTTATTTATTTATTCATGAGATACACAGAGAGACACAGAGAGAGAGAGAGAGAGAGAGAGGCTGAGGGAGAAGCAGGCTCCATGCAGGTAGGTCGACATGGGACTCGATTCCAGGTCTCCAGGATCACACCCTGGGCTGAAGGCGGCACTAAACCACTGACTGAGCCACCCGGGCTGCCCTAGATCTAGTTTTTTAATATATATTTTACATGTATATAAAAATGTATTTTTAGGCTTATACCTCTATTACCCCAAATTTTGCTGCTTAAGTTTCTGATGCTAAATTATCAAATTTCATTCTCAAAAATACCTTTTAATTTAAGTAGTATTTTCATGCATTCAAAGCAAGGGCAAAAAATGATGACAAAACATTTCAAAATGAAAGTTAAAAATACGGGCAGCAAATATCATTTTCACTTCACTCATGGGATATTTCTCTGCACACAGCAGCCTACTTTAGTTCTTGTTTGTGCCCTACAAAACATTCATTCCTTCCCTCTCTTACTAATCACACTGGCTACTTATATCAAGTCTAGAGACGGTGGCTCCAGTGTCCTCAGGTTCTAATTTTTTCTATTAACAGGAAGTGACACAGAAGCAAGATAAAGAAAGTGATTAGGGGGAGGGGATTATTCTATCAGTTCTGTTTCAGGAAGAACCTTGGGGTCTGAGGAACAATTCTCCTATTTCACATTGCTCAGGTTCAAAGAAAAGCAGACCATCTGCTTGCTCAATTGTTGATATATATGACACAAAAATATCAGAGGTTAAAATGATGTTACATGAATAATAAGCCTTATAAAGGGCATCTATTGAAGCTAAGGTTTTGATTGCAGGCATATACCAAGGTGCATTCTTTTGATGGTAAATAGTATGTTAAATCAACATTTATGGAATGTTTTTGATGCCAGAAGTACAAAAAAAAAAAAAAAAAAGCTGTCAAGGAACTATGAGCCTGAATGAGCTCCACCAATATCTGCGCATATTCCATATACAAATCCTTATAGAAAATATGGTGATGTTTAAGATCCTGCCTACAAGGAGTTCATAATTTAGAGAGGTGAAAATTTATACGATTGTATTTATAATAAATGTAAGAGTCTGCCAAATACATTGAAAGATAGAAATGTTTTTAGCATATAGATGAGAGAGGAGAAAAGACTATCAAGTTTATTGGTTTCATCTCTTCCAATTAATTTTATGGTGTTAATCTGAGCAGAAACAAAAAAGCATTCCAAGAAAAGACCTTATATTATGGTGATATCTTGGCATATAAAAGTGCTCCATAAAATTAAAGATTTTTAAATTCACTGTATCCCCAGTGTCTTTCTGTAACAATATCTGATAGTAATGAATGAGTTTGTTGAATATCTAACAGCGGTATTAAGAATTCATGACCCTAAGCATGCTTCCACCCCGAGTCTATGTTATACTGAGATATTTTAAAACCAGTGTTTAAGAGCTACAGACAAAGGTTGGTAGATGAAAATTAGTAAGTGAATGTGTTTTACCTGATGTTTCTTTGCTCTTCTGAAAGCTACGACTACTGTTTACGAAGACAATTGATCCCAAGATTGCAAATCATATTGGCTCTCTAGCCCTAGTTTCTTGTAGAAATAATCTTTTTAAAAAATATATTTATTTATTTATTTTGAGAGAGAGAGAGAGAAAGAGAGAGAGAGAGCGTGCATATGCAGGGGGCAAGGCACAGGGAGATGAAAAGGGAGAAAATCTCAAGCAGACTACCTGTTGAGCACGGAGCCTATCATGGGGCTGGATCTCACAACTCTGAGATCATGACCTGAGCCAAAATCAAGAGTCAGACACTTAACTGACTGAGCCATCCAGGTGCCCCTCTCGTAGAGATAGTCTTGAAGTTCAAAACCAAGGATAAGTTCCTCTCTCCAAAATTGAGACAAATGTCCAAAGGATAATGTAAAGCTTCTCAGTCAAAATGGATGGGAGGAAACCCATACACAAAGATTGTACTTTTATTTATAATAAAATGGACCATGTCCTTATTCAATTTGTCTTTTCTCTTCCTCTAGTTTAGAAGTCCTCAGAGTCCTCAGTGGACTAGGGGCATCAAAAAACAGGCACAGAAGTGCGATAGGGGAGGTGATCTAACAATTCGAACAAGGCAGAAATATTAGATGTCGAGTAAGAAGATCAAAAAACTGTAAGAGACAGACAAAAGACTTCAAAGAACGTATCAGACAGATGTGACTTAGGAAGAGCAATGAGCGCTGCTATGTTATGTATCAAGGATCAGTAAAGCCAAAGAGGAAACTGCAGTCGATTCAGACTTCAACTAGGCAGTTTACCAAATACTTAAGGAATATTTCCCTGAAAAAAGTTCCCTGGTTTTTCTTTTTTTCTCCTCTCCTCTCAACCCTTTTTTTTTTTTTTTTTTTTTTTTCAGTTTTAAGCTTGAAGAATAATTTCAGAACTTGGAAAATTCGCTTACATAGAACATGATAAGCTAGGAAAACATGATATAATGTAGTAGAAGCCATGACTAGATATTTGAATCCTGTAGGTGCGGGATTTAATGTATTTGTAACAGAAGGTTCATGTTACACAAAATAAGGAAAATTGAACCTTACTGAAAACACTAAAGGAACTTCATGACATGTATTTCTTTGAGGAAATGCCAGGGTTGACGGAACCATGATTCATTATAACACACTTCTTGTCACTAAAAGAAAACACATATAACCCCAGACAGAAATGACCTAATCCTGGTTGTTTACTGAAGTTGTAATAGGGCAACCGGTTTCTACCTTAAGCAGTTCCCACCTGGGAGGTGTGGAAGACTTCAGAACAGATTCCCTAAATGGGAAATGTTGATTCACCTTTTTAACCTATTTACTAAGATATTAAATTAAGTCTTCTGAAAAATAAACTACCTTTAAATCCAAAGAAAACACAACAATTTTCAGAAATCACATAATATTTTTGGCACTTATTAACAGCCCTATGTCTTATGCAGATTTGTGATAGAACTATTATTATTCCCATTTTTTATTTAACAGAACTATAAATGTAGGGATGGGTAAAAGCTACTTCAACACAATGGTGATGTAAGGTTAAAGAGAACAGAATTCTTGGTTATTTCCAAAACTCTGAAATTATGTTGGTAAATGATGAAGGGCAGTTGATTCATAGTTATTCTAATTTATCTACCAACAAAATTCTTCTTCTCTATAAAGTGTTTTAAGATGATTGAGCAAACATCTTGAGGACATGTAAGGTGCTATGTTAATGATATGTACATAGTACTGACAAATGAATAATGCTGTGCTTCTTTGGAAAACAAAACACTTTCTGGTCGTTTTTATAGTAAGATTCAAACGTTAAGATTGACCAGGCCCAATATATTCCTTGTGTGTTAACACCAGGTTCTTCTTTCCTTCCTTTTCCTGTCCATTGTGCATTCTACCCTCAAGAGGACACATGTTTTCAAAGCTGTTGAAGATAAAATGTTCTAGTTTTTAAAACTCTAACAAAGGTTTTCAAATGGAGATCTTTTACAGATCAGGCTTTACTTCTAAACAACAACAGCAAAGTTAAAAGAAGTGAGAATGTAAGAAGAAGCCCTAATCAAAACCATAAGTTCAGGGTGTCTCCTGAAACACACAGTTTTCTTTAGTAATAGAGTCAATCTGCCTGAAATATTTCCATGCCATTTCTAGGGGCAAAAGAAATGCTGCATGCATTAGTGCTCCTGGAGGTAAAAAAAAATTTTAATGAATACAGATTAGGAGAAATTATTGAATTCATCTGCTGTGTCTGAGCAATATAATTGATTAGATGGTATAAGGATATTTTCATACAAGTGGATGAAATATAGGGAGCTAGGATAGAATGTGAATAGTTATTTGTGATACTGAGTGATGACATGAGGTTTTCTGGGAAAATGCTGATTTCTTAAATTACCTACACAAGTTCAATGTCATCCTTTTGTCATTACTAAACAGTCAGGGTACAATTCTGAGTAATTAGATTTGCCCCAGCTATCTATGTCTACTATTACAAAAGCAACTAACTAAATGTGTGACATGCTAAAACACATCCTCACTGAATTCTGTGAGAATCTTCATGCTGAGTAATTGTACCTTCAAATAGTTTCTAAAGACATGGAAACTGTATTTTGTTTTTTAAATGCTGCTGCCAGTCTATCATTCTATGTATGGAAAAACACAGATTACGGCATCAGCCATTCAGCAAAATTAAGTACAACCAACATGATGAACTGGGTTTTAATGCCAATATAGTCCAGTCATGGGATGTGTTCTTGACAGTGACAGAGAATCCCAAATTTCAACCATATGAACCAGACACATCAGGAACACGTGTATAAGTCGGCGGGGGGGGCAGGGGGTGCGGTTGTGGGAGAAGCTAAATAAGCCTGATTACCAGTAACTCCTAATTCTCTAATTCTCTCTTCCCTTGGCTTCACCCAATACCCACTAGTCTCTTCAGGTTCTCAACAAAGTTGTGGCACTACTATGCTACAGGAATAGTATTATATAATCCCGAACCATATTTTCCTCAGAGTCCCTTTCTTCTTACCTTACTTATCTTCCGTCTATTCCTACATTGGTTATCTATTTACTCACTAAACACACACTTGAATGTCCATGTTCCAGGTGTTATATTAGGTGGAAGAGATGCTAAAAGGAAGAAAGAGGATTCTGGCCTCGTGGTATACACCACCAGCTAGTGGGGAGATGGATGTGCACATAAAAGAATGATATGGTATAATTGCTGTAGGGGCACTTGGGTGTCTCAGTCTGTCAAGCATCTGCCGTTGGCTCAGGTCATGATCTCAGGGTCCTGGGATGGAGCCCCACACTGGGAACTCTGCTCAGTGGGGAGTCTGCACCTCCTCTGCCCCTCCCCCCCTTATGCTTTCTTTCTCTCCTCTCAAATAAATAAAAATAAAATCTGAAAGGGCACCTGGTTGTGGCTCAGTTGGTTGGGTGTCTGCCTTTGGCTCAGGTCATGATCCCGGATCACGCCCCACATTGGGTTCCCTGCTCAGAGGGGAGTCTACTTCTCCTTCTCCCTCAACCACCCCCCCCAACTTGTGTGTGTGTGCACTCTCTCTCCATCAAATAAATAACTAAATACGGGGATCCCTGGGTGGCTCAGCAGTTTGGCACCTGCCTTCGGCCCAGGGTGTGATCCTGGAGTCCCGGGATCAAGTCCTTCCTGCATGGAGCCTGCTTCACCCCTGTGTCTCTGCCTCTCCCCCCACCCGTGTCTCTCATGAATAATAAATACAATCTTTAAAAAATAAGTAAATAAAATCCTAAAAAAAAAAAAGAAAACACACACACACACCTAGGGATGTACCAACGTGACAGGAGAAGCTCTGAACTCTGACAAATCTCATCTCTGCCCCATATCTCAACTAATATTTAAATATCCCTAATTTCCAGGGGGATCCCTGGATGGCTCAGTGGTTTAGTGCTTGCCTTTGGCCCCGGACGTGGTTGGTCCCAGAGCCCCGGGATTAAGTCCCACATCGGGCTTCCTGCATGGAGCCTGCTCCTCCCTCTGCCTGTGTCTCTGCCTCTCTCTCTCTCGCTCTCTGTGTCTCTCATGAATGAATAAATAAAAAATCTTTTAAAATATAATATAAATATATATATATATACACACATATATATATATATATATATATATATCCCTAATTTCCAAAACAAAAATATCTCCTGGAACCACATGCTCACTTGCTGGCAGTTTTAAAGGGTGAACCTAAACATATGAAATTCAAAGAGTTCATCAAAAACAAATTGTATTATTAACAGCAACATGATTTCCACACACACACATCCTCGCCAACAAACCCTTGTTACGTCTTAGTTCTCTATCTTTGTAAATGGTACGACTTTTTATACTGTCAGCCAGGGCCAAAATAGGAAGTCATCATACCCCCCCCGCCACCCCCCCCCCGCCCCACACAATGCAGCTAACCTTGGGCAACATGAATCTTTACCAACTTAACATCTTAAATTTCTCTGAACTACCGCTCTTCTGTAAATCTACGCCACCGCCCTAGTCTAGCACTTTGCTAGATTTCTAACTGGTTTCCTTGTATCTGGATGCTGGAATGCTGCCCATTTCAGGCCTCCTTCCTCCCTGCCAGCAGAATAAGCTTCCCCAAACACAGATCTCATCTTGTCCTTTCCCTGGTTACAATGTTTAGTGATTCACTATCAAGCAAAGGCTTTCACGTCTACCTTCTTAGCGTTAGCAAGCCAACAAGCCAACTCGTACTTAGCTATGTGGGAAACGGATTCTCCTCCTACATGGATTAAAAGTGAGCTAAGCATCTGCAAGAATACAGGCACACCCTTAGGATATGCTGCAGACTTGAGCCAGTTTCTTTTCTTTTCTTTTCTTTTCTTTTCTTTCTTTTTTTTTTTTTTTTATAGAGCAAAATCCAGTCATAAGATCAGGGACGTCTTGACACTCTTCTCTGAGGTATGGTTTCAGTTTTCTACAAGCACAGTGATCAAAATTGGAGAAAGCTGACAGAGAACAGAATCCAGCAGCTTAAAGCGGATGAAGATACCCTGGAGACCGAGGCACTAATAAGAGCTTTAACTTCAAAAACTTGAATAATGAAAGGCTTATTACCTCCAATTATCAACTCCCTTGCTCTTATCTCTTTGATACAGGATCCAGGCAAAACACCAGGAATATGAAAAGAGAAGCCCCAAGTACCAAAATGTGGGCATTTACAAGGCTTCAGGTGTCAAAGCAGTGTCTAGGCAAATGGCAAAATCCAGAACCGAAATAAAATTTCTAGGGACAATACACTACATTTGGCGCATAGTAGATGCTCAACAAACGTGCCATGTGAGTTGTCTGAACGCTCAATAGGCACCTAAGGACACCAAGAAGCAGTTAGCGTAACTTAAAAATAGCAGGTCAATGAATCATGCTTTCAATATTTAAAGACACATGTAAACACATTTTAAAAATGGTATCCCATTTATTGAATATTATATTAGTAAATATATATTCATCCTTATTCATAGTGAAGACTTTTTAAAGATAATTTACTTTCACAATAAGTCTTCAATATAAATACCCAGAAATAATCTGGCTTCCTTACTGTATAACTTAATGCTGAAACCCTGTCTGATTGTGTTTCTCTTTGTGTGTAAAATATTCTAAGAATGGCACCTGTGCTACCACACAGATGCTGCAAGTGAATTACTAGATAATTCAACCTAGCTGTCAAAAAGCTGCCATCAAGTTAAAAATAAAAATAAGATATGACAGTCAACAGGAAAAGTTTAAAGCTAATCCTGCATCTGGATAAGGCTCTCCTGATTGATTATCTACATTTTAGGAAAAAGCCCCTTTCAGGATGATTAAAAAATAAGTGATAAACACTGGAATAAATAAAATATCCTGAAAGAGAGTAAAAACTTCCAAAGTAAACTAAATAACAAAACTCAGTTTTATTTAAAAATCAGAGAGCTAACTGGGCTGGGTTTCTTGAAGTTTTCTCAGCTCTAGAAAAATTATAATACATATTGACAACATGAGGTTAAAAAATAATTCCAAAACCAAAAAAAAAAAAAAAAAACCAACCTCCAAAAGAGGTAAAACGTCTTTATTTATTAGTAAAGATGCAAACCTACACACAATATACATTCTGTCATCATCTTGATTAATTTTGGAGTTATTTCTGGTTTGGTGGAAAAGAATGAACATTTCTTTCTTAGCATGGTAATGTTGTAACTTGTACCACCAACTTATTACTGCAATGAAAACCATGTTTTCCCTTATTTAGTATTATTGTGAGGGTGGATAAAAATGACGTGCCCTTATTACCATAGACAATAATTTACATATTTTTCTAAGGGCCTGTGTAAAGTCTGCAAGTGAGTTTTTCATTAAATTCTCCCAGTGAAATCTACATACTCCCTGCCCGACCTGCTTTCTAGTCTTGTGTTTCCTATCTCAGGCAGGATAACTTCCCTACAGCCTTTCTATAATTTCTCAAATCCTGTGGATGAACTCTACTCTAATGTTCCTTGTTCAGGTTATTTAGTCTCCCCGATACTATTTTAAAAGATATATATTTAGTCTGTTTTCGGCCTGTCTGTTGGAAAGAGGGGTTACCAGGCCCCATATATTCTAGGAAAAACAAAATGAGATCTAGGCACCATGGTCAAGAAACTCTGGACTTGTGTTTTGGGGACTACCAAAAATGAACATTGTTTGTAACTCCCCCCACCCCCTTGAATCAGCTATTGAATAATACATGGGTGCAAACAGGCCAGCAGCTATGATTCTTACTACCCCCAGGACAAAATTCAGATGATTTCAGAGTGTTCAGGACGCCTCCACCATTTGATCTTGTCTTTTTATTAATGTCATTTACTACTCTCATGTTCAAAACCCAATGCACCCATCTGAGAACCAGTCCTTTTCTCATCATTACACACATTTGTTTAACAAAAAAAAAAAGTGGTAGAATAGAAGCTTCAATAATCTTGTTAAGGGAAATAATTTTCTTAGCATAGGTCAGGCCATGCAGTTATGAGTGATACTGATAGCACTGAGTCATTTTCCATGAAATTATTATCTGTTAGGCATATTTATTTCTGAAATCCCCCAAAGATTGTTGCTCTTGAAATGTATGAATACCTACCTCAAGAATTCATTCTGTAACTAGCTAGTTAATAGATATTAAAATTACACCTTAAATATAATAAAATTGAAATAGAAATGAGAACTTATTTAGGTACAAGAAAACTTGTAACTGTGATAACCACCACGAGATAATGTTTTCTTCAAAGATACAGCAGCCATATGGGGGACTTTGGTTGGCATTTTTGTAAAGCACAAGATATGCCATCATGTACGTGCAGAGAAACACATCATTTGTTATTCTGGTAAAATTATGTCTTACCATATCAAGCATTCCTCTGTAAATGCAAGAATTCTTTTCAGGGTATGTGTAGAATGCTCCTAAGGTTATTGTCATCAATTAGCATTTATGGATGGTTTCAATGAGAGAATTATGCCAAATTAACCAATGTACAAGAAAGACAATAAAGAAGTGTCTTATGAAATATAAAGCTGTCCACACCATGTATGAAATATAACAAAAACCATGTTTAGGCATGGCTGCTGTTAACATGGTTTCACTTATGGTGTAGACAGGATGGTAAATTATCACACATTCCAATAACAGGACTTGGCCTCACTTTGAAATCACGGTGGTAATATTTTTAATATGCAAGAATTCTTACCTGAGGCCAGTCATATGAAACAGGAAAACACATGTGCGCTGAAATTGTTTTAATGTGTGAGACAACCACACACTTCGCCCTTTTCTGAAATTTCAATTGTATGTGACGTCTTGATAGTGTATCTTCTATAATAAGTGTTACGTATGATTGTGTTATTTAATGGTCCAAAATTAAAAAGACTCTGTCCTGCCCATTTCTATCTATATGCACAAGTATTTTTCTTTAAAACTTTCTTTTAATCCTTTTATTTTTTTTACAAGTAACAAATAATCCAGCTACTTAGCAGAGGTATGCATTTGGTTCCAATATCTTTTAGACATTATTCTTGCAAAGTGATCTTGTAAAGCATTTGGCAAAAACGTGAGCACTTTTGTTTACCAAAGTTAGGTCTTAGGCTTATGGAGGCAATCTGAAAGATTTTGAAAAACTAGGACTTACTGACTGAATGCTTGTTTAGACTTGAAAGCTTCTTGATAAAAAAAAAAAAAAAAAAAAAGCATGTGTGTTTGAAAATGCTTTCCTCCCAAAGTTGTATTTCTTAATTAGGAAACTGGTATAAAGGTGGAAGTGAGTAAATTTCAAAACTGTAATACCTCTAAAAATCTGTCAACATTAATCTACAACCTAAAAATGTATAAAATAAAACATTTGATTCACTGTTATTTTTTAGGAGTCAAAATAGTTTTGGGTTTTCAGTGAAAACAGTTGATCTTAACTACAAAGATTTATAGGATGCCACTCATAGCTTTCTAAAACGTTACTAATAAATTATTCAAAAAGACATACAAAGGAAACAATGCCATAAATGATGTTAATGACCTTAAGTGACCTAAAGGTAAAATCAGAAGATCCTGAATGACTTTTCCCTAAAGAAACACATTTTTAATTATAATTTACAAATTTGTATGGAAAAAAAATTAAAGGAAGGAGATGACTTTTCCTACAC
Organism: Canis lupus baileyi; assembly: GCF_048164855.1. Lineage (NCBI taxonomy): Eukaryota > Metazoa > Chordata > Mammalia > Carnivora > Canidae > Canis > Canis lupus. The sequence goes on from NC_132851.1 coordinate 16,988,565, forward strand.
TGGTTATCAAGAGGCCCAGCAAATGAAGCTCTGAGATGACAAAAGAGAATACGGGTTAGTAATTTATTATCAGACATAATTAAGAATTGAGAGTTATCCCTAGAACTGATTTCATGAACCAAATTTCTCTATCATAAGTAGAAATCAAAGTCTTAATAGAATTCATATCTTACAAAATTATAAAAAGATAGGTTTATGGAACTGTCTAGTTCTCGTTACTATTAAATTGGCCCATTATATTTAAGGCTTTTGAAGGCTTTGTTCAAATAACTCATTTAATTGAAGGAAAAATTAAATACTGGTTTAGATACTTACCTAAATAAGCTTACCTACATCCAAAGTCAGTGAGTCTGTATCTTTAAAACTGTTCGAAAGCAATAACCAATGTTTAAAACTACATTTCAACTATAGCTCGCTTTTCTTCAAATATGTAATATAGATACAGCACAGGTAAGTTTCATTCATACCCAGAAATTAGACAGATTTGTAAACTGTTTACAATTAACATCTGTCCCGTCTTCAATCTCACAATTTTTTCTTCAGGATTACACAAAGTGCAAAAAATGAAATGGTATCTGGTCGATCTCTGTTCTTACAATTGTGAGGTGTGAGGAGAAAAAAGGGAGGTCGATAGTCTAATTCAGTTTTCAAAAATACTAAAAAAAGAATGATTCCAGTTAAAAATAAAGATGTCTTAGTTTTATCTCCCTTACAGTAAGTAGCAGAAACATGAGCTGAAAACCCGTGGAGGCTGTACTCATTTCTATTCACAAAGAACTGTTCTACTGTCTGTCTGCAAATAAATCTCCTCAGTAAATAGCTCCAAGGTTGAGCTAAAGAATATTGTATGGATCAAAGAATTCATGTCTTCCTGTGTAAAGTGAACAGGCCGCAAGCCCACTTGTTTGTCTAAAACAATTAGAGGTAGTATGAAAAGGAGGGGGTTGGGACAAATAAGTTACAGCTGATTTTACTCTGCAAAATATTTAAGGGGGGTTTCAAATTAATAACCACCCAGGCCCCCGAACAGCCTAATCTTTGTCAATTGGTGCCAAATTATGCAAGGTGCTGCCAATTCTGGTTGTCTAACAAATCAAGACCAGTGTATGTTACTCCTCGGCTGAAGTCTGATTGATTCTGGTCATTATAGGGGCTGATCTCATTTTCACACATGGAATCAATATGTGAGCCAGATGTTCATTTACAGAGAAGCATTGAAACGACTCATCTACACGCAACTTTATCCCGGACCACAGAGCCCCACAGACCCATCGCCTCTTTTCACCCATACAAGGCTTCACACACAGTACAAAACCTATAAAACATTCTGCTAATATTACTGTCAGCTGAATGACTTTTACAGTACTATATAAAGTTGACAGATAATACATGCCAGTCCTAATTTGAGATAGACCTTTTCTTTTGGGACCTCAACCATTGAACAAGCAAACAGATTGAGAAGTAACATTTATTACAACACATAAATCATGTTCTTACAACTACCATAGGTCTGGCCTGAGGGTGAAGCCTCTGCATAGCCTGTGAATCCTAATGCACTTCTTCAGTTACTAAATTGTACTGTCAGTCCCCTATCAGTGTGCAGAGAAGAGCTCGTCTAGCTTCTCCTTCACCAGAAAGTTCTCATCATGACAATTTTTGCACTTTGTTCCATGAAAAAAAATGCTAATAATTTGTTTTCTTGAAAGAAAAAAAGCAAGACATTCTTTTGAATAGTAATGACCACCTTAACCTATTTATTTAAATTATACAGATATGCTTCGTATTTCATTTCATACACAAATTACTGTGTGGTTCAACATAAGAAGCAATCCCGAGTTTACTACAAAGACTGCCAAAGGATAAAGACAAAACAAGAAGCATTACAGATCATAAATGTGATGGCAGTAACACAGATGGCGTGCACTTTCTTTTTAGAAAAAAAAAGTTATATTCGATATTAAACCTGGTAGGATATTAATAGGGAGTGATCATACAGCACTTAAAGAATTCCTCTAATTCGTAGAGCTGACTGTAATCAAAGTTCTTCACACCTACAGAAAAATACTGGTTTCATACTATCCTGAGATGATGACCCCAATGTGCACTTCTTCAGACAGTAAATTTCCCTTCCACTTTTGCTATAATACTGTTTAGAAAATGCATGAGTGACCTAACATGGTGAGACTGTATCTTACATCCATTTGTTTTTCTGTGATTTCTCAACCATCTTGGCCTCAGTGGAGTCTTCTCGTTACATTTACTCTGCTCAGTGCTGCTTGAGGATTAATCTAAAGTATGTCTGTTTTTCATCAGGTAATGACCATTAAATTTGGCTGCATTTCCCACTAAATCTTGTTGAATGGCACGAGAAACAGAAGCTAGAAAACCTTTCCTTATAACCCTGCTATGGTTTCTGAACCTAGACCTTTCTAGAATTGTAGCTCACTACTGCAGAACTCTGAGGCCGGAGTCATTTGGAAGGAAGTACAAATGCTCTCCAACTCAGGATCTACTTTCCTGGAAGAATTTATGACTGCTGCTTGTTCCAGCACACTCTGGAAGGACTGATCACTTGGGTCATTTCTAAAAAAAGTTTTGAATTGTGAGTTTACGTCTGTGCAGCACTTGGGGCTTTGCCTTTTCTTCTGAACTAAACAAAAATACTGGCCAATCAAATATTCTCCTTCATGTCTTAAAACTCCTCTCGGTGTCAATCCTAGGGAGTTACTATCCTAGTGTGTTTAGAACTAGTATAATTATTTCAGGGTCAATTTTTTCCTGAATGACAATATCCAAGAAAAGTCATGATGAATGAATCTATGTTTTCCCTCATGCCACTCTCATCATCTGTAAAGAGGTAGAGGAAATCCTAACAGAAAAGGGTACGTTTCCATGAGAAGACATATGACCAATCAATGCTAGAAATCATAATAGTATTATTAGCTTCCATTTATTAATTGAATTCTCATTTATGAAGCACCTGTTAGGTGCCAGGCATGAAGTTAAGGCTGAGGATACAGAAACAGGTTAAGATGTAAATCCCTCTCATCAAGGAATTTGCTGTCTAGTGTGGGGAAGGGCTCAGTAAACACCACAGCGACTCTGCAGTGTTTGTGGCAAGAAGCATGCAAAACATTGCAGTTTAGGCCAAAAATCAGACCTGATAAATTCAATTCCATTTTCAATAGTATTGTCAATTTTGTATCATCTATAATGTGGTAAAAAAAAAAAATGTTCCTTCAAGGCTAATTAAAGTTCTTGTCATTTTATAGAGAAGAAAAAAAATAATGAAAATAGAGTTTTCACCAGGGAAGTTTAAAAGGAGTTGTCCTTTTCCAAAAGAAGTGAGTTTTAGAAAACCAAAAAGGAATCTGTTTATGTCCTGGTGAGTCGAACTCAACCTGAAGGCTTTTTTTCTTCCTTACATGCTCTCTTATTCAGTACACAGTGCCTCCTGGAGCCTTGGGAATCTCTTTTCATCCATCTCTCCTTTCTCTCCAGTGCCATGGCCACCACTCTACTGCTGGGCCTGGGCTGTCATCAGTAATACTTGCTGTGCAAGCAGATTTCCAGGGTCCTGCTGCCCTCCTGATATTATGGGAGGGTGGGTCTGCATGAAACAGGACTCTCATTTGCAAACATCAATGGCTTTGCTCTAATAAAGTTCAATTAATTTAGCCCAGTTAGATTTCTGCCTCTAGGTCTTAAACCCAATTTCTTAAGGTAAGGAATTATAGAAAAGGAAAATTATAAGGAAGATATAGGTAAGTCACTGCACCCATTCTACCCCTACTACTTATCTTAGTCTTGGCCACCCTTCAAAGCTCAGTGCAATCATATTCCCTCAGACAGTTCTGGAAACAAGCCTCATTGTGCCATTCCTTTTCCTTTCCCCTACAGAGAAACACTGGACCTAGATAGCTATATCAAATGTACACCAAACACAGCTTGTCATAGGTTTATCTTTTATGAAGCATTTTTAAGTGGCCAAAGAGGAACCTTTTAAGAGTTCTTAAAGCTGTGCAGTTGCAGACACTAAACTGATTGATCACTCACACCAGAGCTCAGGTCATCCCTCTATAATGCAGGCTTCACTCCAAAAACTATTAATCTGTTCTTCCTAAGCCATAAATTTTGAACTGGCTATTAATACAACTCAGTTCTTTGGGATGTTGTCTCTTAGGCCCTAAAAAGAATGTTAAACTTCTGATGACGAAACTTCCTCAACTGTCAATTTCATATTAAAAGAGATTTTCATTAAGATTGAAAATCTTCTGCATTGAGTCCCGCTTTGACTTTGACCTTGGCTTTCTCCATGCATTTCACATCTTGAAAGTAAGTCCCTTCTTTTACCTCCTACACAGCTCAACAAGTCGATTTGGAATTCAACACAGATGTCACGATGCTTTATTTATCAATATTACATAATTCCTTCTGCCATATTGAAGCATTTAGAGGAAAGCTATCTATCCTTTATCTCCATTTTGAATGTCAAGGTTATCAGAATTAGTTCCAGAAACAGATGTTAGAAAGTCTCATTCAATTGAAGAAATAAATATAAAGGATTTTAAGAATGTAGTAAATGTAGTAAAGCAATATTCCATCACTGATGTATACACCTGTCTCAAGAACTAAATATTAGTCTTAAAGTAGTTTGTTTTATCTTTTTTTTTTTTTTTTCCTGTGAAGTTGTCCTTCATCAAACTGCTTGGTCTATCTTTCAGGGCCCTTGTGTCAGAGAATATGCATGTATGTCAGGAGTTTAAAAATCATACCTCCTGCCAAATCCGAAATTATTCTTTCTGGTGGAAGAAAGAAGCCACAGACATGTACCAGGAAAAGCAAGGACTTTTGTCTCTTCCAAAGTGAATTATCTGCTAGAACAAAATTTATTACATGCCTATAAAATTTTCTACATTACTAAAATTCTGTTCTACCCGATACTATTCCAATTAAATATATATTGCTACTTAAAAACCTTTTTCTCTGGATATAACCAAAATATAATGCATATATTTGATTGACCTTTATTTGCCAGCATGTCTTCCTTCCATTGTGTTTAGGTCTCTGCAAAAATGACCAAGTCTCCCTGCCGAGTATCTACTTTATTTGTTTTCACCTCCACACAGCCTTCTCCGTGCCCAAAGCTTGAATTGTTCGTTCCTGCCCTTCCCATTGTGCCATCTAAAAATGATCCCTGGTTGCAGTAAAACACAATGTGTTCTCCCTCTGGAAGTGAGACTTTTGGTTCTGATAGCCCTAAATCCTCACAACAGAGATGGGACCCAACAAAACCCCTCCATATTCTGGATTTCCCCCCAAAACAACTGACCTTTGGTTTACATGAAGAAAAGGAGAGTTCAAAGGCTTTCATAGGGGATCTCTTTGACTTCCTAAGATATCCAGCCATGGTCAATTTGACAACTGACAAACTACAACAAATCTAACTTCCATACTGAACCTAAACCACATTTAGCAATTAAATCACAAGACATACGGAATTAACAGGTTATATTATATGTGACATCAAAAATATAGGTAAGACAAAGGCTTCTACATACAAACTATGCTTGGTGTGAGGACAAGTGCATTTTAAAATTTAAAAATGATCTATCACATACAAAATTCAACATATCAAACACAGCTAAACAACAGTCTGTCCTTAGGACTACGACATCAAGTCATCACTGCCATTTCTAAATTACGAAAAGTTACCTTCATTCTCAAAGGTAGCAAGATTTGTGGCCCTCACTGAAAGTGTGTAAGGATTTCCACTTAAAACTTTCTATTTCAGGGGTTTATAAAAGCTATAAAAATTCTCTCCAAGCTGAAACTTGGCAAACGAGAACTCAGCATGAGGACATTTTTTTTTTAAGCCTAAATTTAAAAACAGTATGTTCATGTACTTTTTTAAGCATAAGAAGAAAAAAGGAGAGAATTTTTGAGGTTTTAGTTGCCTTTTTTAAAAATCTGCATTCCTTAGGAACTAGTTCGTTTTTAAAAATGGAAATCTGCAGACTATAAATTCAAATTTGGCCATGTTTCTTTGAGAATTTTATATAAATTAAAATAATCTAAAATGGATCCTATCATGAAGGGAAGAAATTCATTGTTCTCAGAAGACTGTTTCCGGAAATAAATATCGCCCTTCCCTCCAGTATGGATATGAAAGATATATGCATCACTTTTTTTTCCCCCTGAGCTGAAGAAGCTATTTTTCCCTGAGTAAAAAAGTTCAATGAATCACCATGATATTTCTGGTTAGAGAATACTATATTTTCTATCTCTGCCTCCACCAAAAATTTATACATATTTTAGTTTAATTATACACACACACACATACACACACACACACATATTTCCATTATCCACCATAGTCTCAGATTTTGGTAAAAGATTTAGCTCCCTTGAATTTTGTACATATATATTATATTTCATAAATATATACATGGTAAAGTAAGGTTATTGTACACATGCCTATAAAATATGATCTTAAATACTGTGCTGATAAAATTGGTCTACTATTAAAAACATCTCATTATATATGAGAATTTTACTTATTGTTTCATCTCAGAAAATATCTAACTTTTCTGAATCACATATGTGGTGGGGAAAAGGAATGACACACAAAAAAATGAGTAAGGCACAGGTCTTGTTTTTAACAAGACTAGCTATGGATCTGGGCACATAAAATGTAAACACTTTAGCTATATTCTCTTATACAAATACACTATGACTTTTTTTTTTAATAGGAAAGACAGTTTCCATAGGCCTATTCTCAAGTTCTCAAGTTCTATAACTTCATCAGCGCAATCTGGTTTAGAGCACTTTTACCACTGAAAACCTTCCCTCATGCCCACAGTGATGCTCTTTCTGAAGAAAGCCAATCCTCCTAATACAGGGGCCCTCTGTTGCTCTTCACAGAATGCACTTTCCTTCCCTTTGAGAGGTGTCACTCTACCTTTGGGACTTTATTACCTCAATTTGGAACTCTAAAACTAAAGTCCATTTTTCCATGTCTGATTTCTCTAATCGTCTCTTTTTTTAATGGGTCTGTCACATGCCAGCCACAGTACAGCTAGATGCCACTTCCATAGTCTGAAGTAAAAAGTCCCACCTTCAGCTCCTACCTATTGCCCAGGTGACTTGGCATGGTCTTGTCTTAATTGTGCAAACCCTTGAATGTGCCAGGCTCAAACCTTGATACCTTCTCTTTAGAACTGCAATCCAATTCTCAACTGCTACTTACCGCCTATCTATACTAGAAACTGGCAGGAATTAAACTGGATGGTCAGATCAATGTCTGAAAAACTTCAAAATAAGGAAAGGAGGTAAACAGGTCAAATATAAATCAAAAGCAAAATTACTTTGATGTAAAAATCAAACACAAAATCAGAGAGAAAATGTTATCTTTAATGCTTCAAAGATCTTTATTGAAACTACAGTAGTAGGTGTAATGAATGTTCAAAATTTCTTTTTATTAGATAAGAGTATTTATATTTATATTTATATTTATATTTATATTTATATGAGCATATGTTTTGGAGCACCTGGGTGGCTCATTTGGGTAAGCATCTGACTCTTGATTTTAGCTAGGTCATGGTCTCAGGGTCGTGAGATTGAGTTCCACATGGGGCTATGCTTGGGCATGTGGAGGTTGCTTAAGGATTCTCTCTCTCTTCCTCCATCTGCCCCTCTCCTGTGCTCTCTCTCATTCTTAAAAAAAAAAAAATCTAAAATGGACACTATCAGAAAAAATTCCCTTCTCTCTTATTCTATGGTCTATTTCCAAGTTGTTTAATTTTTTTCTACACAATTATTTAAAATAATTTTGCTTACATTATTACCATTATTTTATACAATGATTCAAGTCACTGATGCTATTCTCATTCATACAAATTACAGTTCAGTTTAAATTGGTAGTAAACTATTACATGCCACAATTCCAAATACCTTCCACTTGAGCCTTTCAAATAAACACAGAACATATGAAAAATAGTTCAAAAGGCAAAATTACTTCTCAGCATAGGACAGCAAATGACTGTGGTTACATTAACATTCTCATGTTCAAGTGCATGATTTCTACTATCTCAAAATTTTTAGTGTCATGTGTCAATTCCAAAATAAGAAAAATAAAATCTATTTGATGTTATTTTTTAAATGTGTTTTTTATATGACAAAGACTATTAGAATCTACGGCTAGAACTCTAGCGATGATCAAGTATAGAGTTAAGATAATTAAGGTGGTATTTAAGGGGAGTCTGTTGGGGACTCAAGAGAAATGAAGTAACTCTTCAGGGCCATAGAGTGAAGTTGGAAAGAAAGAGTCATCGCTAGAACAAAGATCTATTTTCATTATCCAAAAATTATTTTTTACTATTTTGTGTTGCCTAAATATCACTAAGATACTGATGTAGTCAGATCTAGTGCTCACTTTGGCAGCACACATACTAAAAGTGATGTAGTCACATCTGTGACAGACATCTTGTAGAAGCAAGGGAGATATGATTTCCTCAAAGACTAAACTCCTCAACAGTCATTATCCAGGGAGATTAAGAAACATAAAGCAGTGACATCTAACTAGTTAAAAAGTTAGAATTAGGTTACTACTTTATGTGAAAAGAATTTAATAATCTTCAGATTACTCTAACATATGCATTTTTCCAAGAGGTACAAATGGAATTAATGCAAAATACCTTTTTCCTATGAACTTTAAGTGTAACTAGTCTGGCATGTAGCATTAGTAATAACAAACAGATCTGCATCTTTTACATAGGTGATCTAAATCAGGATACAGTACATCTTTTAATGAACTTTAAGTATTAAAAAAAAACTTTAAGTATTTTATATTTATAGCGCATAAAATCATGTTTTATAACTTTAAGATATTCTAAATACTTGTTCTATATTTTTCCTGGAATGAAGAACTAGTTTTGATTAATAAATACATGTAAAAAGTCACATGTACTAATAAGAAAGAATAATTCTTTCACATGAACATTAATACACGGAAATGTCTGTTCTGTGGTAATTGTGGGCACGAGAAGGTAAAAACACAGAGCAGCTGCTTCATCTTTGATAATGCCTTTAACACCTTTATAAAATAATAAAAGAATATGCATACCTGTGTCCATGCTGTCTCTAGTTATCATCTAAAATACTGAATGCCAACTTTAGCTCAATGGACAACATGAAAGTTTCCCTCTCAGCACTCTTTACTTGTTCCATCCATGATGGAATAAAAATCATTTTGGATTCTGAGACCAATATCTTTTTCTTCTTCTTTTTATATTTTATTTATTTATTCATGAGAAAGAGAGGGGCAGAGACATAGAGGGAGAAGCAGAGAAGCAGGCCCCCTGCAGGGAGCAGGATGCGGGACTTGATCCCTAGACCTCTGGACCAAGCCCTGAGCTTGAAAGGAGAGGCTCAACCACTGAGCCACCCAGGTGCCCCCCACTATCTTCTTTAACTCAGTTTTCTCCAATTCTTTGACAACTTTCCAGAATTTTCTCAATGATATTGTCTAGGACTTTGGCAATCATCCTTAAAAAAATTAACCATTAACCTGAGTATACTAGAACATGTCAAAGTTACCACATATACCACTGTTCTCTGAATCCATGCTGATAATAAATATTAACAAAATGGTATATAAAATGGGGGAGAAAGAAAACACACACATACAATAAAAAACCATTTATCATAAATGTGTTAGCAATGTTAAGACAAATTCTAGGGAAAATTATAGCATTTGGCATGTTAAAAATATCTCTTTACAGAATGCATGAATTTTGCCACAGGTATTGAAATTATTTGCACTTCTTTTGTTCAGATGAACAAATGGATCTCATATATTCATAATGGATCTCAAATATATTTTTATATTTGACTGTAAGTTTTCTATTTTATATAAACTTACAGTCACTATTAAGAAATTTCAGATATTCAGGAATCTCTTAATCTGATGTCAAACAATGACGGCAGAAAAAAAAGAATTGATAATTTTATGGAAACTAAGTTGAAATCTTTGGGAAGATTCTAAAAAGACGAGTTTCCATAAAATTAATTTTGGTTTGGATATACAGAGGATATGTTAAAGAGAGAGAGAGAGAGAGAGAGAGAACATTATAAAATATAGAATAATTTAAAGGGGAAAAAATATACCATCCCAAAATATGCCTCCTTAGCATATTGACTATTTAATGCTAGTTATTTTTAAGAAATAGCAAACACAGGAGAGACTCTGAAAACTGAGTAGAAGTTACCCTATGGTAAGAGAAACCTGGATTTGGAAAGGTGTCTTCCACTCGAGCAGGAACGGAAGGATGACTAAATTTCTAGAAACTCTCTTCAATTGGAAAAGGAAGGATTTGGGACACCTGGGTGGTTCAGCGGTTGAACGTCTCTGCCTTTGGCTCAAGGCTTGATCCTGAAGTCAGGATCAAGTCCCACATTGGGCTCCTTGCTGGGAGCCTGCTTCTCCCTCTGCCTGTGTCTCTGCCTCTCTCTTTCTCTGTCTGTCAATAATGAATAAATAAATAAAATCTTAAAAAAGGGGGGGGCAGGATTTACATTTGCATAACAACCATACCCAGATTTACAGTGCTTTTTCCTGGTAACTGGATATCAAATTGGATATCAAACATTGGAGAAGACAAGTTCAAAGATTGGTTTACTGGGGGAAAAAAAGAGATAAGACTCAAAGTAAATGCTCTACTTGAGGAAATTAATGATCACCTGTTCTGTATGTTTCAGTTGTAATAAAATGTGTGAGGTATTAACTTTTTGAATAATTGCCTGCTCTAAGACCTTCCACTTTATAGTGATTTAGGGGGTCTCAACCTGGGGTAATTTTACCCCAAATAAACATTTGGCAATGTTGGGAACCATTTTGGCTGTCATAACTGAGGAGGGAGGATACTACTGGCCTCTAGTGGGTAGAGGCCAAGGATGCTGCTAAACATGCTGCGATGCATAGGATAGCACCCCACAACAAAGATGGATCTGGCCCCCCAAAATAAAAAATGTTGCTGTTGAGAACTCTGTAACAACAAAGAATATTACCAGTAATAAAATTACATAAAATAGGATTTAAAAGTCTAATCACTGATCAATGTCTTGCTAATATTTCTAAGTAACGACAGTAATTGTGGGAATGATATTGTCATTTTCACACACATTTTATCATTTGATTCTCCAAACAAACATAGAAGTAGGCAAGGTATGTATAATTCGACCCATTCTAGAGTGCAAAGCACTGAGGCTCATCAAGGTTAAACAGTACGAACAAGATAATTTGAGGCTCAAACTAAACACAGTTATCTTTAAAAAAAATATTTATTTATTTTAGAGAGCGCGAGCGAGAGTGTGTGCATGTGCACACAAGGGAGCAGGGAGTTTGGGGGGGGGAGCCACAGAGGATGAGAATCTCAAGCAGACTCCCTACTGAGTGGGGAGTCTAGGGCTCCATTCTAGGACCCTGAGATCAGGGGCCAAAACCAAGAGTCTGCTGCTCCGCTGACTGAGACACCCAGGCACCCATAAAGCACAGTTATCTTAATCTCCATCAACTGTTCTTTTTAGTATATGTCACTACATCACTGAATTGAAACAACTTTATAAATATTTTATGGAATGTCTGAAAAATTAATAGAACCCTACATTAAAAAAGCACAAGTTGCAGAGGAATATTCTATTGTTCTATTTTTGCAGGGAAAAAGAATTGGTAAAAAAAAAAAAAGTCATTTTCTATAGACTTTGATATGTAAGATAATCTGGGACTTCTGTGCTTTTAAACCAAAAGGATCATTTATCTGGGTCTAAAAAAGTCACCCTGTTTGTCAAAAACAAGGAAAGAACACTTTATGCTTTGATATTCCCAACAAATTGTTGTAAAACATGAAATCTATATCTTCCTGTAAGCTTCAAAGTGGAATTGCCAGACTTCTTTTGATCATTTAGACAGATACCCTAATTACTTTCTTATTCAAATCATATGAAAGCTTCATTTTTAAAAAGGTCCCTGAAAGTTTTTACATAAATACACACCTTCCCTACCAAGATTCTTTAACAAGAGATTCTTCTTATGCCACAGGAGGAAAGCAGATCAAGGATACCAGCTTGGGGACCCTTCTCTCAAGTGATTTCAATGCAACAGTTGCTATTAAAAGGAAACAGTAAAAATGCCAAAGGATGTCATAGGGGTTCTAAAGAGCTAATTATCAAGACAACATTAAAACAATAAAAACTGGTGGAGAAGCTTCCACGATTCAATATACAGAGAAAAAAAGAAGTCAAATAAATGGCATAAATTAGCATTAGGATATAGTAAATATTGTATCTTTCTGCATGAAAAGAAACAACTTTAAAACATGTCTGGCATCCTACCTATATTGAAGTATAAAGCTCCAAATTCTGACTTCCAGACACTTTGGAGGGAATAAGAAATTGAAGATGTATTAATCTTTCATCAGAAATTGAAGATGTTATAATCTTTCATCAGTTTCAACTGTCAGTTTGACTTTAGCAGCATTTTCACTCCTGGTTTAAGAACCTTATTTGTGTTACCTGTGATTATTGATTATTTACTATGACTGCAAGACAGCATAATAAAACCAGAGTCTACATAATTATTCAGGTAGCTGCTCTGGCCTAGGAAAGTGCAGGGCCAGAGGTCATGGCCCAATATGAAATGTTCCTACAGTACCCAGCACTAAAACTGTTTTGGTAGATGAGAAACAAGATTTAAAATGTACAGAAAAAGGAAATGTGCAAAATACATCCAAATCTTAAAATTTACATATGAAGGAAGCTAGATGAAGGTGTTAACCAAATTGAAAGATAGTCCTCAAATTTACCTGACATACCAGTAAGTTGTAAAGCTAAAGGAGCTATTATATACTGTCATTCATACGAAATAAATTTTGATTATCCAGGCTAATGCAAAAACTTTTCTCTCTCTTGAAAATGTTACAAAATTATTGTCACGTGATGAAGTGTTCAAAGGTCACATAGGCAAAAACGTGAAAGAGATAACAGAGGTGGTCAAGAAGATAATCCAAATACTAGGCTTTTTTCCCTTAGATTTTCATGATGTTTTTGTCTATCAACTTTTAAAATTTTGTAACATGCTATGATTTTTCTTATTCTAAGTATTCATTTTTAGCCTAATTGTGCATCCTAATTGTGTATCCATTATTGTAAGATATTTTTCTTAAAGGAAGCCCTCCAAATTTTATAAGCTTTATGGTCCCACAAAACCTAGATCCGCCCTTGTAGATGCTAATCTCTAAATCGAGAAAATTATTAGAAACAGTGGATATACTTGCCATTAAAGTGAAAGACTCAATATGGCATAGCTATGACCAGCTGAAAAGAATTAATAATTAAGAGATTGAAAGTGATGGTGGTACCAACTTCAAAGTACACAGTCAGACAGAAATTTAAAATTATTTCTAGAATAGCAACAAGCACAAATCAAGTACCTGTTCGTATTCAGGTACAATGTGGACAGATATGTCAGCTATAAACTATACTGGCCTTTTGTAACTGTGGAGGTCATCTACCTTCTTTGCCATTATGCAGCATTTTCCTAAAGGGCAGGGACCTCTTCAATGCACATTACTTATATGTGCCCACCAAAACTGTATGATGAAACTCCACTAAAATTTCTTTGATGTATTTTTGTAGTCATTATTCTAGAATGATGATTTTTACAGTAATATTTTTCAATTTTCTCTTATTTGCTGTTTTGTGTTGTTGTTAACTTAGAAGTAGTATTTTCATGGGCAGTGAACTTCACAGGACAAAAACAAAAAACCAAATGTGTTATGAGAAATAAACCAAATTTCAGTCATTAAAAGCAAGCATTACGCAAAATGATGTAGAAACACATCCTTCAAATAAATAAAACTTCTTTGCAATATTTCTAGGGAGGGTTTACTATCATAAACACTCATGAGAATAATCCTTTGAACTGAAATCTTTAATTAACTTTGAAATCTATAATGTAAACTTGAAATATGTTGCCTTTAGAAATCATTTTACAGTTAAGGAGTTGGAATAAACTACAATCTACTAAAAGAGATTATTTTTTCAAGATAACATATTAAGTGATTCTAAAGTCCATTTCAATCATGATCATTAGTTTAAAATAAAATTAAGCTGCGCATTAAAAATATGTATACTATATTTTTTCCAATGTATTTAAATACACAGTAGATGTGAAACCAGCAAAAATACTAAATTATTAGGCCATGAAATCCAATATACATAAAAATGTTTCCTACATTATAACTAAATTAAAACGGCTTTGCTCCACATTGTGCAAAAAACATTTATGATAACTTAAAAACTAAACAAATAAAATGAAAAGTGTTATTTGAATTCTGTATTTACTAAAAGCATACATTAAGAAGTGAGGTTCTGTGACAGTTTAAGGGAAAAAAAGGGTCAATTATAATGGATATAATGTTTTTCTAAAAAATCTAAAATATTAATTATTAAACATAACCATCTAGATTGTATTTCCAAGAAATATTTCTTGTAAAATCCCTAACCATATTTTGGCAGCAATGTATGGCATTTCTAGTTCCCATCTGATTCTATCTACAGTATTCAACTCAGCAAAGAAGGAAACACACATCTAGATTCTAGACATCGATTCATATACATACCTCTTCGCTGTCAATGTAATCATGACTGTTTTGCTAATTCATCAACAGAAGATATGGAAACACTTTTAAAAAGCAGCATTAATATATGTCCTGATTGTGATTGGCAGTGTTAATTACAGGGGGTTTTTATCCTGTCAGCAGTTTCAAGACGATTATCCTTAAGTTTAAATTCCAGGAATGCTCTGTATATATATACCCATATACATCTCATGTACTAGGAGACTAGAAGAAACAGACAAAGGAGCAGGGAAAATATAGGAAGAAAAACACAGGATTGTACATTATCCCAGCTCATCTCAGATTATCTGTCTTCCAGTTCTTCTCATAACTAGCTACAGACCGATTCTTGGTTGAGCCATTTAACATGCTGGATGGCCAAACTAGATGGTAAGAATAGTCATTTAGTAGTTAAATTTACTATGAATGCTTTTCAAAAAGTGAAAATATAATTTTAACATGCACATTTTTAAGGTGACTTCTAACTTTTTTTTCCATTAGTACTATTATTTAAAAAAACCCAAAATTTGGAAATAAGGCAAAATAAAAAGTAGGTAGCATGTACTTTCAGTTACACACTGGAGGATTCTTTAAAGGCTCACATAAGGATTAATTAATTATCTAGGAGAATAAACCTGTGTTTGACTTTGCTATTTATGATTAATTACAGACTCAGCTTCTGTGAAGTTACATGTTAATTTTCTGTCTAAAAGAAATGATAACCCCAAAGGTTAAGGTTCCATTGTCCTACTGGACTATATTAATTGGTTTTGTTTCTAAGTCAGAATGTCATTCCTGGGAGATACACATAATTCACGTTCCTCTGATTTTCCTTTAAAGCAATTTTGCCATCTTACTGATTCTTTTATTAAGCTAAAAAATATCTTTAACAAAAAATATATATATCTTTAACATGAGTTTAATTATGTATTTGTAGAAGTATGATGTTTTAAATTTTTCAAATTTTTTTTTTGACAAACTTTGGAGGTTCCACTAAAATACCCGAGCAGACTTACCTTCCAGAAATATTTAAGTGAAGGCACTTTTTTTTTTTTTTTTTTTTTGGTCCTGGGAGTGAATCTCCAACAACAATAAAACTTAACAATGAAACTGTACCTGTACCTGCAGTAGTGCTCAGTTTCTCTTTCTTAACCTAACTCTGATTTTATTTTCCTTTCTGGTTCTTGGCTACAGTTTGGTTTTGGTTCTGGTGTCCACAGAGCAAATAAGTTATTTCCCACTGGTGACACCAATGATAGGGAATACTATGATGGACCATTTGATGATCTTTAATTACTGGGGTTCTGTTCTCTGTTGGGTGAGAGGCAACAGAATTTGTTTCATTAGTCTTTTACATTGTTTGTGTAAGAATACATTACATACCCACAGAAAAGAGAACAACAAATATCTCAGCTTCCAACCAGTGAATTTCATGTTTATTTACTCTTGACCCACGGCTGAGATTGAAGGAATTGAAGCTAAAAGCGCTCTGTGCTTCTCCATTTCTCTGACATCAGATTTTTAAATTTCAATGCTTTCCTATATTCAGTGTGTGTTAATAAATTATACAATAATGCCCAAGTCAAGTGAGTTATGTTATGACTTTTTTTTTGAGACTTATAACCACAATCATTCTAAAAGTCTCACATTCCAAGAAAATGAAATTTAAATGAGCTAGGACTTTAAGAAAACAAAATTGTAATCCTTATGGAATTTGCTAGTTTAGGGTATTTTTATATAAAAATATAAATCCAGGTTTATATTTGAGACATCTTTTTTTTTAGATTTTATTTATTTATTCATGAGAGACAGAGAGAGACAGAGGCAGAGACACAGGAAGAGGGAGAAGCAGGCTCCAAGCAGGGAGCCTGATGTGGGACTCAATCCTGGGACTCCAGGATCACGCCCTGGACAGAAGGCAGACGCTAAACCGCTGAGCCACCCAGGGATCCCCGAGACACATCCTTTGATTACTGTAACTATTGTGTTCATTTTGGCTTGAAAAAAATTACTTATCCTGCTCTGATTTCCTTGATGGTCAGGTATAATCAAAGCTCATTCTCTGTTTTTTTTTTTTTTTATATATATCATTTAGTTTTTTGTCCTCATGAAAAGACTAGTTAATATGAACCTCCTCAACTTCTTACAAAGTTTCACTGCTAACATTTCTCCAACATTATGTCCAGGATTGTGAAAAATGTAAAATTATGTGTCTAATCAAAATGTTTTCATATCAGCAATAGTGACAGTATGTAGTTTGGAGGTGGACCTAAATATAATTGCCTTGGTGAGTCATCTTTAGATAGCTGAATTTCTAAGTAAGATAGGGTATTAATAAACTGTTCATCAGTCCATCACAATTACAGTGTTGCTGTATCTTTGGATTATTATAATCTAAGTATTCATTTTTCCCACCCTAAAAAAGGGTAAAATTCACATGTGTGGCCCTAGGTGCCTGTGATGGCATGTATGAGATCTGCAAATCTGTGCAAATAACTGTGAGTGACAAAGACATCTCAAATATTTTTCTCTTAGCTCTCTCTGAAAAAAATAATTTAGTTAAACACTACAGTTAACATGGGTGATCGAGACTTTTATAAGCAAAAGTGGCAGAAAAGTGTAACCATGTAAGCAAGTTACAGAATAGGATCTTTGTTTATATTAAGGGAAATAAAAAAAAGAAAGTTTTCGAAGTAAAGTGCCTAATTGATCCATAATGTGAAAAAAGCATAGTGAAAGATACAATTTGAGTGTGTGCAATATGTTGTACATGAGTGGAGGGAAATAAATGCTTGAGTTGGTTTAATAATACCAGCAAATAACCAACCTGAAAAGGCAATAAAATATGTTAAATTTTGGCAAGTCAACAGACTTACACATAAAATAATATAAAACAAAAGGAAATCTGTGAATCCTTTGCTACCATATATCATATTAATGCAAATTAGATACATTTTTTAATTTCTCCTAGAATGATATACAGCATTTAGTCTGTCCTGAGCAAAGGTTAGAAAAAGGTTATTTTTTTACCTTGGTTTAATAAATCCAGATAGTAGAGATTCTACTCACCAGAATAAATTTCTGTTTTGAGTTTCTTTGGCATGCCCTTGATTCTGAAAAAAAAAAAATCTATGGTTCCTTACAATTATGTTACTTCTAAGTTTATTTAGAAATTTCATTGTCATTTTGATTAACAGGTAGCCAAGCTACTGTTTTACAAGCACCTAAATCCGATTTTATTTACCCAAATCCTGATACTTTTTTGACTTGACTTTTCTAAGATCAGATCCTAAAGTTTAGAGGGGATAAAAGATCATACTCAGAAATTCCAACATTGCCCCAAGTATGCAAGTTTTACTCTTAATAGAAATATATAAGAAAATGTAAAGGACAGGGAAAGTCAGGAATCTTAACAGTTTCAGATGTTTCGGTAAGTTGAAGGAGGCATGTGATGGCTATGCCTCCTTCTAAAGTGACTATATAAGCATATATAGTATCTAGAAATCAATTTCCTTAAAACCATCCATTCAACTTTCCAGGTGGTTACCTGGAAAGATGTCCCAAGGGACCTGGGTAGCTCATTTGGTTAACTATCTGCCTTCAGTTCAGGTCATGATCCCGGGGTCCTGGGATGGAGCTCCAGATTGGGCTTCCTGCTCAGCAGAGTCTGCTTCTCCATCCTCCTCCCACCACCCCCAGCTCATGCTTTCTCTGGGTCTCTCTCTCTCTCTCTCTCAAATAAATAAATAAAATCAAAAAAGAAGAAGGAAAGAAGAAAGAAGAAAGGAAAGAAAGAGAAAGAGAAAGAGAAAGAGAAAGAAAGAAAGAAAGAAAGAAAGAAAGAAAGAAAGAAAGAAAGAGAAAGTTGTCCCAAACTATGCAAACTCTAGTTTGAAAGGCTACTGATCTATTTAATTCCATTCTGAATATCCACAATGTTTCTCTAGAGATCAAGACTTTAATACATGACAGAGCCAACCTAAAAAAAAGGGGGGGCGTACCTAAAAGAATATGTTATCTGCTGTTATAGAGAGAAGTCTCTAGTTAAAGTGTGGCTAGTATATGAGAGAACTAATGAACTATTAGAAATGTTACTCAAATCAGTTGTGAACTATAATGAATTGCTGGCATTGTAAAGTTAAGAAGGTTATTGCCAAATTCAAGATACATAAAAGGGCCTTCCATTTTCTTTCTAAAATTGTTTCAAGAATGGTCCATCCTCCATGAAAAGAAAAAAAGAAAAATGAAAATGTATTTATTAGGACTCTTTACCTACTTTCATAAAACTCTACATGCAGAAAATTCCTTTTATTTAAACTTCTTAAAAAGTGTCCGTAATTGGACTTATTAAATCATTACTATGATTAGATTTTTTAAATAATCAGGTCAAAGTATAAGAATTTATTTTATCTGGCCATATAGTTGTTAAATATGCAAATTAAGAGAAGATTTGGCTTTAAGTAGGTCATTTTATTGTCTATTCTTTAGCAATAACTGGCATCTGCTGACAGACTACTGAATTGTTTCATACAACAAAGTTCACATAATCCTAACATCTGTTTTGGTTGCATTTTCTTCATATTTCTAAGAACAAAATTAGAAAAGGCACATGCCATTTGTGTTAGTATCAACTCTTCCTCTCAAATATAAATCTGTAGTAAATAAATGATGAATAGAAGGTTCTAAAATAATATAAATGACACTAAAATGTTGCTCCTATGCAATTAAGTTAACTCAGCACCCAATAATCATCCTAATATTGGTCAACAAAATTTGACTACCTTAACCAGTGATCAAAGTTGAGTTACAGTTTTAACTAACCTTACGATAGTGGTTATAAGCCCATTCTAAAATTTAGAATTTCTCTAACTTTTATAAAGAGATTACTATGGTTGCTAATGAAGGAGTCATAAGTTCAAAAAACCCTGTCCTTTAAACGTTGTTTTTGCCAATAAGTAGAAGTTTGTCCATTAAAAACAAAAATGTATTCAAGCTTTTTGGAAAGCATCTGATACATTTTATCTGAGCACTAAATCATTTCATTTTACCAGAAGTTGAGTATTAAAGATTGAGCACTAAAAACAATCTTCTGGTTAGGTTTTGTTATATTCTGAATTCAGTGAAATCAAATCAGTTTTTCTCCCTATGCACACATGGGGCTGTTTATAGTCAAACTTTCCCATAAAAAAACATGAAAAGCCTATGAAAGAACACGTTATTAATTTAATGCCCTACAAACTGATTTCAGGTCCAATTATAATTGACTTCTGGCTCAGATGTCGAAGGATTTGTCTACATTACGAAGAACCCAAGAAATCAGAATCTCTACTATTCCCACAGGCTCACATAAGTGTTCCCCATGTCCAGTGTGAAGCTTATGTTCATAAAGGCAACCCATTTAAGCTACCACAGAAGGTATTTCCTCTTTTAAAAATGGCAGGGGTGGGACTGGTAACAGAAAAAAAACAACAGAAATACTTTTATGGGTTTATAGGTATAATAATAATAACCATTCAGTCTTATCACGTGATAGATTCATGAAAACTATACCTTCCACTTTGGTTAACACTTTAGAAGTGTGAGAAGGTGAGTTGAATCAAAGCTTCTGAATGCAGAAAAATGATGTAACAGCAACCATTATTCCTTTTATGTTGTCTTCATCATTATTTTCAAAACTCATGCCAAACACATGTGCTGTGATTTTGACCTATTATGTTATGTATCAATCTCACCTTGCTCAATATTAATATGATTTTATAAATATGGCAATGATTTTTAAAATCCAATGATAATTTATTATTTCTAGAAATACACAGGAGAGATTCTGAGAGTTGACCATTGAATGTTGTAATTTACTCCACTTGAGCTTTATAGATGAATACCAACAGTAACATCTGTAAAAGTCATTTATTTATTCAACGATTATGAGACAACCACCAGTTGCCACATTTTACAATTTGGTCTTTAGCCCATTATAGTGTATATAATGTATATTAGTCCATTTTTCCCCTTTACTTGTAATCTATAGTTCAACTTCATGAATAGAAACTTTCTTTGTTTTATGTTTGAAAAATAAAATTCAGTACTTAAGTTAAGCTGTCTCTCAAGTTAACTTTGAAGCTTTCTTTATACCTCACTGGGTTAGAGAGTGCTGGGAGGCAAAAACATCTGTTCATTCACAAGAATTGAACTCTTGGAATGATCCATCCATTATGCTAGCTTTGGGGCCTTAACACACCCACAGTCCCTCCCCTCAGAGCTTATAGTCCCCTTTGAATAGCATGGTCTTATTAAGGTACTAGTAGAAGAGGAGAGGTTTCATGCTGCTAGGTGAGTAACAAGCCAAGTAAGAAAGGAGAAAATGAAGATGCAACAAAGGGAGATAACTGATGGACCAAGATATCACAGTAGGTGGGAAAAGCAAGAGCAAAGTGTATAACAGGAAAGAATTTAGAATTTCTGAGCTATGTTATGATACAAATCTTATAACTAACTGTACACATCAATAAGCAGTGTAAATGCTTTTGTTTCTCAAAGATGATTAAAAGATTATGAAATGTGGATTAAGTGTGAGACTAAATGAAATGAGATCTTATAAATTTACCATCTTGTTTTGAAATGAAATCAAAGTATTTGATTAATTCAATAGCACTGACACCTAATACAGAGATAATAAAAACTAATTTTCTAAAGTTGTGCTCTCCAGTATGGTAGCCATACGTGGCTATCTGAATTTTAAATAATTAAAATGAAATATAACTAAAAATTTCATTCTTCAATAGCGCTAGCCACATGACAAATGTAAGGTAGCCACATGGGACTGCCCAAATTTGGGTAGCACAGATTTTTAGAGAATTTGTAACACCACAGTAAGTTCTATTGGAAAGTACAGATAGAGAGAGCCCAAAGATACTGATGTTTATAGGGGTCTATAGCAGAAACATCTATATAAAACTTCATTTGTTTGGTATAACCAATAGATATAACTTTAAAAACAATGACAACTGTCTCTTCGCCTAAAATTGTTATGGTGCCACTGGCAAAGTATATACTGAGAAATAATGTAGGGCAGAAAACCACTTGAAAAGATTTTACTACTGGCACTCAAGTCAGAAAACAGTATCATATTAAATCAGATTAAAATGGAAATATGTAAAATACTCAAGAAATTGCTGGGTCATTTAGTTGATATTGGTCATGTTATCATGGGCCTGTTTGGATATGTTTTTTTATAGCCTGAAGGTATCTGAAATAGCAGATAATACAGGAAAAAAAAAGCAACAGTAATATTATCTATAAATATTCTCAATTTGTTTTCTTTTTGTTCTATTTCCCAACAATATACTACTTCTATAATTTGGATAAAGACAAAAAGGTAATAAAGGGGGTTAATAGAGTTAATTCTGAGAGAGTTAACAGAGAGGAGAGAAAAAATGCCTAAGTACTAGAAATTAAAAAATAATGAAATCACAATTAAAAATCACAAATTCATGCCTCACTTAGGAGAAGGCAATAAACTATGTGCTAAAGACAAAACATTAGTTCTAGTACATTAGAAAAGGAATCCCCAGATTGCCCTGCCTTAAATTATATGGCAAAGAACCAGACTATTTGTTTCTACTAGCAATAAATTAGCTAGTCACATAAGGATTAATTGCAAAACTGACCCTTGAAACACTGCCCAGTAGCCCAATTTTGAACAATAACTCAAATTTGGTCTTCTACCAAGGAATTTTTAGTAAAAAGAATCTGAATGGTCTAATTCATAGGAGAGAGATACTGGTTTGAGGCTTCCTTCTACAAATTTTTCCAGTTACCTACCAATGCTCCAAAGTATACATATTATGAGTTTCTCCCAGGAGTCTAGCACCTTTTGGGAATATAAGAAGACTGTGCATTTTGTATCCAAGTATTCCAGGGGATATCAGGTTTCATAATACATTTGAATTTTCATTATTCATGGGTTCAAGAGTTTGATGAGAAGGTGTTGATTACATAAATGATATAAACAGTTTCAACCCTCAGCCATTTTTTAAAATTCTGACTTCAGCCTTCTTGTTAATCTTTAGCAGTCACTTAAATCTTTATTCCCTAATCTCCAATATCCCAAGGAAATGTGTGTTCTCCACAAGAGTGACATCATTTAGGTAAGTACATAGCCATCTCTTTTTGTTGAAGATGCAAAATTATATCCAACGTACAAGGTCAAATAATTTAACTCCAAAAGTGTGTGTGAGGCTTTGTGTTCACTGTTGAAATGAGAAAAGTAAATGTTTAAGATGTACACCTTTTCTGGCAATCTAACCAATAATGCATTCAATTTCTCTACATCTTTTCATGCTGAGTTCCTACATTAAAAAAAAATAAGAAAGAAAGAAAATTCAGTGACAGGATTGGAACAAAGAGAATAAAAGAACAGTTATAATTCCACTCCTTCATTTCGTTTTTAATGTGCTAATGGGCAATTTATAATAAAACTGAAACTATGTGAGGTAAAAGTCCCTTTCACCAGCCAATTACACCTTCACTTGAAAATTGTCCGAGAAGAAAAGTTGACTTTTTGAAAAATGCAATTAATAGATAAGGAGATATTTACCTCCCGAATGCTCAAGATAACTGAGCATTAATAAAAAGAAGCCATTCTGGTATTTTATTTCAGCTGACATTACCTCTTTTGAGCTAACAGAGTTGAGATAAACCATTCCCTCCAAATAAAAATCAAATAGTCACTGTTACCCATTATCAAAGTGTCAGAATCTGACTAAAGCAACCAAAGTAAGAGCTTCCTATTCTTTTACCAGGAAATAAAGACGATTTTGTTTCAAGTTCTTTGATTTCAATGGATAGGTAAAACTGGAAAATATCAAAGTATAATTAATTACTTGTTGGTATACTCCAAATAGTTTTAAATTTGCCTGTTCTCCTTACTCATCTTCTCTCTCCTCTTAGCACCAAGAAGCAAGCATTGTACAAAAAAAGTAAATAAATAACCAAATAGGTAACATAAAAGAGAGATATGCCCTTTTCTGGGACAAGTAAAGCTCAAAGCTATTTACTAAACTTATAACCAGTTGCAAAGCTGGACAACTTAAGTGACAATATTTGTTATATGAATCTTTTTTATGTAACTATAAGCCTAATGCATACCTCTTTATAATAGGAAATAGATTATAACAATTAATATGCATTGAGCACTTAGCCTCATCAGACACTGCATTAAAGTTAGTACGTAGCCAGGAAGTAAGAATGTCAGGATTATAAGCAAGAAAGTCCAACAATATACAAAAGCAAAACTGACTTTCATTTTTAAATGATAATAAAGATTTAAACACCCATGGGGAGGGTGGTGGGGGGATACAGTAACTGGGGGACAATCATGAAGGAGGGCACATGATGTGATGAGCACTGGGTGTGATATGCAACTGCTGAACTGCTGAACTCTACATCTGAAATTAAAGATGTGCTATATGGTAGCTAACTGAATTTAAATAATTTTTTTTAAAAAAGATTAACAGACTCTTGACCTCACTTCAATATTCCTATGATACACGGATAGGATAATTTCCTGACTATTAGTCCAACTAATATCCTCAGAATGGTGCTAAAATCCTACAGGGATAAATGATAAATAAAAAAACAAAATTAAAAACTAACCCAGTGTATAAATAGTGGTAGAGCTAATAGGCAGGGGTTTTGTTTTTGTTTTTGTTTTTTTGTTTGTTTGTTTTGTTTTTTTGGCAGGTCTTTAACCACCGAGCATTTCAAAACTTACAGAAGTCATCTAGAGCTATCCATATAATGCTACTCAATTGTAGAGATGGCATAACATGCAGTTATATAGGTGATATACTGAGTTGTTTATTTATGGTTCTTGGAGAAGCTATTTCAAAATAGGATTTGAATGAAATTGGAATAGAATCACATAATATAGAATATTAAATATTAGGAACACAAATCAACATATAGAATGGGTGACAGTTTAAAATCTTATGCAAATAACTAGAATTAAGAACAATTATCACTGGAGATACGGAGTTAAACCACCAAGGAATCCACTTTAAGGGACAGGAATGATTAAGAACCAAGTTGGGGTAGTGACACAGGAATTAAAAACAAAACAAAACAAAACAATGGATATGAAAGACTGGCATGAAGAAGGTATGTCACCTGACTGACTATAAGGCAAGAATGAGCAGGAAATACACATCAATTGAAGTTTCTAGCAGGCAAAGTACAGAAATGGTGCACATGAAATGAGTCTAGCCATAGATGTCAGGTGAGCAATATGTGAAACCTAAGAGTCTACTTTCAAACACCTGTGCAAAGTTTTACTGTGGCTTTAAATGAGCTGATCTGAATAAAAATTTAAAATCAACATTACATATACAATATGTAGACTGAAAGTCACCCAGGTACAGACATTTGCATTATTAAAATTGTCTCCATTATTTTTATACTCATTAAAAGACATATCTACAAATTGGTGAATAAGAAAGAGAGGTCCTAAGTAGTTATCTTATATGAAAGAAAATAAGTGTCCTTACAGGACAGGTGATTTCTACAACTACCTCCCCCTGAATAAGAATAGAAAGCTTATTCTGCAGAAAGGTGTGCCCATTTAGCACCCTATTCATGTGAGTGAGAACAGAATCATCTACAAGGTGTTTTCACAGCATAAAATCTCTATTCCGTTACAGAGTCTCTCTGATGTATTTATTTTTGCTCAAGCAGTATCCATAACGTTGTCCAAAACAATAGAAACTAAGAGATCAATGCCAAGTAGTTACCTGATAACACAGTTACCAGCATCTGGTAAACCAGCCTGAAGAAAGCACAGTCCCCCAATATGCACAGCACACAAAACACACAAGATGAGTCATCTAATAGCAACTGTCAGGGAAATAGAAAGATGTTTTGTGCACAGGAGATCTCTGAAAAATTACATCAGCATAGCCACTTAAATGAGCATTCGAATCTGTGAGGCCAAAGGGTAAAGAGAAAGAAGGAGAAGCTGAGGTTACTTATCTGGCTCCTATATTTTCCCCCTAAACTAGAGAACTTCATGATAAAGAAACAAAAACAAAAAGAAACTCTTCATGCTACTAGTTCTTGGGCCTTTTCTTTTCGGTAAGTTTCATTATCTATTTCCTGTCATTCATTATTCCTTGAAAATCTGACATTTAATATCATGATATTCCATCACAAAGAATGCATCAGTGCTGAGGCACCTGGATGGCTCAGTCAGTTAAAGCATCTGCCTTCGGCTCAGGTCATGATCTCGGGGTCCTGGAATCAAGCCCCACATTGGGCTCCCAACAGAGCGGAGTCTGTTTCTCCCTCTCCTTTTATTCCTCCTCCCATCCCTCCCATGCTCATGCTTTCTGTCAAACAAATAAAATCTTAAAAAAAAAAAAAACAAAAAACGTAGCACCATTCATTTCACCTTTGTTTTTAGCTATTTTCTAAAGATCATGACATATATCACAAAGTGTTAACTATATGTTTAGCACTGTGCTGGATCTTCCAGAGAATATAAGAGGAATCAAAGACAAAATCCAGCCATAGGAAAACACACAGTCCGCTTGAGAAAAATTAGGCATGAAAATCGCAGGGAGTTGGTATACAAAGAGCATTTAACTAGTGTGAGGAAATAAGCTAGTTGTGTGGTCCTCAGTAAGTAAGGAAGAGAACTGGAATGATCCATGCTTATCAGACTGGGATATGTGTGCACATCAATGAGAAAACATGAGTGGTATCAAGATAAAGATAGTAACTACATTACAAACATAACTCATTTATTAAGCATGCCAATTGCCCTAAAGAATATGCAATTAATTTTCATATTAAAACAAATGGGTGCCTAAAGAACTTGCGGTTTATAAATTTTATAAATTAACAAACGATAGTGACTAGAGTGAATGATATAGGTGCTCAAGAAATTTGGAGAAGGAAAAGACGCCCATAAAGATGATTTCTTTAAAACTTTAGGCTGCTCACTTCAAAGAAAAAAACTGATGAAAATGTCAGGAGACGGCACTTGGGTAGCTCAGTGGTTAGGCATGTGCCTTAGCTGAGGGTGTGATCCCAGAGTCTTGGGATTGAGTCCCACATCAGGCTCCCCACAGGGAGTCTACTTCTCCCTCTGCCTATGTCTCTGCCTCTCTTTCTGTGTCTCTCATGAATAAATAAATAAAATCTTTTAAAAAAGAAAAGAAAATGTCAGGAGAAGATGTATCAAGGAATTAGAGCAGGTTGGCTAAGACGGTAGTGGAGAGCTCCTTTTCCTTAAAAGGATAAGAAGAAACTAAAAAAGCAGTGTTAGTCAAATAAAATACATTATTTACAAAGAATGAAAGAGGTTAGGATAACAGTGAAGGGTACAGAAAAGTGAAGACCCTTGTCTGTAAGAAGTATCATAGGGTGTCAAAAAAAGACCAATAAGAAGACTGCTAAACATAAATCAAGACAGGAAATAAAGAGCATAAAGACCTCCCTTGATGTGGAGACTGGAGTTCCAGAAAGATTGAGGACATCCAACAGGTAAAAGAAAAAGCAGAAGGTTGTGGTTGAAGATGGGGGTTTCTGCATTCTTGGTCTGAAGGGAATGTCATTGTAATGAACTTCAGATGAAATCTGAGGTACGGCTTGCCTGTGAAAAACCAAAGAGAAAGCAGTGTGCAGGTCACTGAACTGAAGAGATTGAGAAATTCTGAGGTAAAAATCCTCAGAGTCACCAAGCATACAAAAGAATCCACAGATTAGATAATCAGATCCTGGATAATACCTATTTGTACCATGACTTTCTTATGAAAATAGTTACAATGGGTCCAATGTTTCTAAAACAAGTCTATATGGTCTAGGGAGATGGAATGCACTTCAGTTTCTGGATGATCCAAAATTTTCCATTGGAGCAACACCAGTGAATGCTGGGATAGGAAAGAAAATTCTAGATTGATAAACTTTTAGCAGCTCAAAACAGATTTAGTCTTGAGCTGTGAGGTTATCTGCTAGGTTGTCCACCATGCTTTGTAAGTGTCCCTTCCACATACCTCCCTACTTCCTTGTGAATACAGGTCAGTGGAAAATGAGCCCCAGTACCTGGAAGGTTGCCAATTACTAAAACCTATCTGTAATGAAGCATCTATGTGAATGTTCTGATTGTGAACATGACCAAATTTTAAGGGCTCTACTTTCCTACTAGTTGTCTTTTTTTCCCCTTGAAAGCCTGTTTCTAAAAGACAGTGAATGAGTTAAAATTAACTATTTTAAGTGTTCAAATCATCAAGAGGGTATGATGTCACATAATTAGGTTAAAACACCTAAGGGTTTCCTGCAAATTGTGTACCTACTTTTTTTAAGTATCAAAAGGAGTTACATTCTTTCATCAATCTAAATGTAATTTTCATGTTAAATTCTCTCTGAAGATGGTATTTTTTAAAGATTTATTTATCATTAGAGAGAGAGCATGAGAGAGCAAGCGGAAGGAGCAGAGGAGAGGGAAGGGGAGAGAGAGAATCTCAAGCCGACTCCCCACTGAGCATGGAGCCCAACTCAGAGCTCCTGAAATCAAGAGTCAGTTGCTCAACTGACTGAGCCATCCAGGCACCCTTGAACATGGTATCTTAGTCTTCTCAGGCTGCCATGAAGTATACCACACACACACACACACACACACACACACTGAGTGGCTTAAACAACAGAACTTATTTTCTCACAGTTCTGGAAGCTGTAAGTCCAAGATCAAAGTCCCAAAAGAACTCAGTTTCTGGTGACATCTCTCTTCTGGGCTTACAGACAGCTTCCTTTAACTATGTACACACATACCTGTCCTCTATCTGCACTTGCATACAGAGCAAGCTCTCTGCTGTCTCTTCTTTTAGGACACTAATCTCATTAGGCCAGGGCCCCATCCTCATGACCATATCTAACCCTAATTACCTCCCCTAAACCCCCTCTCCAAATACCACCAGGTTGAGGGTTAGAGCTCCAACATACAAATTTCAGAGTAACACAAGCATAATATTTAGTCCATAATATATGGCAAAAGACTTCAGACAATGAAAACATTTTCCACATTTGCTTTGTATCATGTAAAGGGGGGAAAAAACAATGCCCCAAAACTCAATCTCTTTCTTGCCTTTTTTTCCTTTGAAGACCAAGCTCTGTTAAGCAAATAAAACAGTGGTTTCAGGAAATGTTAAAGACATTGCTAATTGTCTTGGACTGAGTCTGAAGAAGGAGAAATAAGCTGCATTATATAGTCCTTTCTTTGTCAAGTATCAGTTCTAGTAATTACTTCAGTAAAATATAAATAATCCTTTTAAAGTTAGATACACTAAGAACTTCCCCCTACTGCCTCCCATAAAATGAATGTTTTAGGTATTAGAAGGTGAAAAAAAAAAGTTTAAAAATCTAGAGTAAGAAGTTATTCACACATCAGTGTCAAGACTTTTGATTCACCTGCTTTGGATATCAGACAAACCTAGCACTTCAGCTCACTTTAAATCTTATTTATTATTAAAAATTTCAGAGTATTACAATCTGGGCAATACTTCAAATTCGAAAGTCTTACACCTCATTTTACAAGTGATGATTACATTGCCCACTATCACACAAATAGATACAGTCAAGAGTTCCACCATTTCATATAACAATACTTCTTAAAATTGAATTTTAGGGGAATCAAATTAGATGATTCTTATTCAAAATATAGTATTATTGAGCCCACCAAGGTAAGGTGCTAAGGTATCTATTACTGAAATCACTCAATTGCATATAGGGACATGACACAGAAAAAAAGCATGTTTATATAATACAATTCATTTAATCCTAAATTTTTAAGACATGTTTTAAAAATTATCCTAGGTTATCACAAAAAAATAGCATTATCAAGTATTGTAAAGTACCATTTACATAATTTCAAATGTCTCCTCATTTTCACCAATATGTGGTTATGTGTGTTCATATTTTATTTCCTGGTTTCATTAATATAAAAGTCAGCATGCATTTGATTGGCTAATTTGCCAATTTGGTCACAAACATAATGCAAATGGATACTGCGCAGAATTAAACCCTGCATTCTATTGTAATGTTTAGGAATGAAATGAGTCCTTTCTTTTTTTTTTTTTTTTTTTTGAGTCCTTTCTTTTTTAAAAAGATT
Source organism: Canis lupus baileyi (assembly GCF_048164855.1). Taxonomy (NCBI): domain Eukaryota; kingdom Metazoa; phylum Chordata; class Mammalia; order Carnivora; family Canidae; genus Canis; species Canis lupus. The sequence continues at coordinate 17,018,400 of NC_132851.1, forward strand.
TTATTTATTTATTAATGAGAGACGCAGAGCAGAGACAGAGAGAGAGAGAGAGAGAGAGAGGCAGAGACTCAGGCAAAGGGAGAAGCAAGCTCCATGCAGGGAGCCTGATGTGGGGCTCGATCCTAGGTCTCTAGGATCAGGCCCTGGGCTGAAGGCCACGCTAAACCCCTGAGCCACCCAGGCTGCCCATGAGTCCTTTCTAAACATGGTTGGAGTTTCTCTCCCTCATATTAGTGAGAAATAGAGGTATTTTTAATGATTTCATCATTTAAAAAATATTAACACAAATCTGAAGGTCAGAATTTTATGTTGAGAGGGACTTTCTTTTATATTCTATTGAAACTAAAATTAATAAATTGCCTTCAGAGAAAAGTCCATTTGTTTTGACACATTAGAAAAAATGTCCACATCACATCATCTATCATGAATAAAACACTGTTACAGAGCAACAGAGGGAGCCCACAGCATATTAGACTCTCTTCCTGTCTCCTCCCTCTCATCAGATAAATGAAGGTTGTTTTAAATTTTCCATTAGATGACTCTTTAAAAGAAAAAAAAATCTTAAAGAGAAAAAGTCAGATATAATTTTAAATCAACCTGCAAGCTAACTTCAGATATCTATCCCCTTTCGCTCATAAGTCATTCACATTAGTTTTTCTTTTTATAAAGACTTATCCATGAAATGTCTTTGGAAAATGTTCATGGTCATGATTCATTTTGTTTACTATATTGTGTCAAAAAAATGTGTTCTTAGAATTAGACATGTCAATGTTTGAGAATAGGAATCGAATCTTATTAAACACAGCAGTCAAAATTTCAAAATCACCTCTCATCCATGGAGGGCTACACAAAAATCCCATTAACAACCTCAGAACCTCAAGAAAGCTAATAAGAAACTCATTCATATATAAAAAGCCATCAGAGAATTAAAAACAACTTCTGACACACAACCCTTAGCTGAATCTAAGTAGGTCAACTATGCAAAATGTCCTTAACACCCCTATTTATTTATTATAAAAATGTATCATCTGATCTCCATGCTGTGGGACTTCAAACTAACTCTCCTACTAAATAGACACATTTTAAGACTCTACAAAGATTTCTTTTTACATAGGAGAAAAACACAGGTAAGATTAAAATACAATCCAAAAAATTATACTGTTTTAAATTTTTACTTATTTATCATTTGTTTTAATAAAAGGTCCAGGCTTTGTTGAAACCTGAAGTAATAGGTAACTGAGCTGGATGGACTTGCAGTAACTTAAAAACTGGACAATCATCCTTGCTTCTAATTTGCTCCTGGTTTAATCTTAGTCACATTTTACAAAGCTAACACTTATCCTCCAGTGTTCTGCTAATTGCTTGGTGCTACGTTGACTACTGGGAATGAACCACAAGCTACATCACTGTAAACTGCAGGGAGTGCTTCAGTGATCAGGAGGTTAAAAACTCCCCATCAGCAGAAAGGGAGAATTCTTTACTTAACTCAGTGGTACAAATTATTTCCAGGTGGTGATAATTATCACTTGCGGTGTTTGATATTCCGGACTTTGCATCTAAATTTATACTTGACAAGTTAAACTTTTCATCGTGTGCATTTTCCCGTAATCTCTCAAAGGCCAAAGACAAGGATAGACGGATTAGTGATGGGTGAAACCAATTCCACCCAAAATGGCAACACTTAATTACAAGCCTTGTTGTTTATAATTAACTGTGTAAATCACTAACTTGAAAGTTTCTTTTCAAAGTGTTTAAAACCAACTCTTTTCCCAGGGAGATTTAATACTGTATATTATTACATAGGTAAGTATTATTTTGTTTGTTCTCTGAGCAAGATGTGCAAATGACACATTTCACAAGCAGTCTTGCAAACAAATTTGGAAAACGTTCATGAATTGCATTTGTACGGTTGTTTTGTACTTATCAGAATTTTAGGCCATTTGCCACATATAGAGATGAAAGCCATAAGGAAGACCATGCGCTACCATGCGCTTACCTAAATGACCACGAAGAAGTAGTGTTTAAGAGTGGAGAATGAGTGTCAAATTCTTCCAAAATTTCAGAAAATAAAAAAGCTTCCAAATATTTCTTCTGAGGTGCATTCACTTTCCCATGCGAAATACTTAGAATCAGAAAACACTTACTGAGAACATATTATATGTGCCACATACCATCTGCTTTATAATATTCTAATTCAATAATTTCTATTTCTAACTACTCAAAAAGTTCTGAGACACAGGGATAATAACTCTTATTTTGTAGATAATTAATCTGAGGTTTAGAAAACATAAGTAGCCCATGGCACTGGGCTAGGGAGAGGTGGGAGATCTATAGTTTGGACTCAGTTCCTCTAAATCTAAGCTTTTCATTTTCAACCAACCCTGACAAGACAACGCCAAGAAAAGTAATTATTCACTTGCCATGAAGATCTGCATCAAAGGAAACCACAAGGAAAAGAAAATACAAATGCACGTGCATTAAAATCTAGATGCCTGAAAATACCACATCATGTTAAAACAGAGTCAACCTAAAAGTAAATCTGTAAAAACAATCCTCTAATTCTTGATTTATTACCGAATTAAGCTAATGTTTACTGACAGTATTTAGTATGCTGTCTCAGATACCAGAAATATAAGGAAAAGGAAACAAAGAACCCTTCCTCCTTTCCACTGCGGGAGATCCATCAGCAAAGAGATGTCTATTATACGGTCCCATAGGCTCACTGGCAAAGTATCAACAAGAGTTCCAGGGAAAAGCAAGGAAAAGCAAGGAGTTCAGGATCAATCTCATTCTAATTTCCAATCTAAAGATCAAAAAAAAAAAAAAAAAATCCTCTGGACTCTAATTTAATCTTGGTAGCTTCAGCGTTTGCCACCATCTCCAAATCCTTATGTCCAAACTCATCGTCTCCTCTCCCAGCTTCTCATTTTACTGGACAATTCACTCCATCTCAACGATCCATCATCTAGCTTCTGAAAGGCTGCTTCCAGGAATCATGTTTCTCTCACCCTTCAGAGTTCGTGTAGATTGTTTCTGTGGAATGAGTTTGGTTATGGCTTGGCATGAGAAACTTCCAAACTCTACACACCACCTCTTGACTGGGGTGTGTCTATTTTATTCTTCAGATTACCAATATTTTTCACCCCTCAGAATTTAGAACTTATATTATGGTTGTATTCCTTTCAGATTATGAGCTCCATTATGGAAGAAATAACTAACATCTTGAAGTTTTTGTACAAATTGGCAAAACAGCATCATGGAAATCTTAATAAACAGCATCAATACTCCAAAATACACAAACATTATGTCAAAGCAGAATACTAGTGGGAATGTATATTACTAAGTAATAATAAGTATAATAAATATTAGTAAATATTAAGGGTTATAAAAACCCAATAATATTATAAATCTAAGTAGACTCAAATAACCAACTGATTACTGGTGGCTTTATGTGCATGGAATGAAAAGGAAGACCTGTGAATAGCAATTCTTGACCTTCTAAGTGTAGAAGTCACATCACCAGCTGACTATCAATTGTCAGTTAACTGCAAACATCAGTTGAAGCAGGGAATTATTAAAAATGCCACATATAGTATCACTTTTTATTTTAATCAGTTACTATATTCTCCAATTCAATCACTTACCATATGCTAAAACACATAAAATATATTTTTGGCCAATCTTTGAATTAGATACCATGTTGTCCTTACATAAACCCATACACTTAATAAACTCTCTAACATTTCTGACTGCTTATGATCTTTCCTCCCATCTTCTACAATTGTCTCACCCGTACTTAATTTGATACTTCAAATGATAAAATTTCTGAAGCATCCACTTTCAGAGTCATGGAAGAATTTTCATTCTTAGATATCACAACTTTACATAATGTTTAATTTGTTTATGTAAATATAAAAATGCTGTAACTGTTTTGGAACAATTACCACTCTTGGTAAATACCCATGTCAACAGTGATAGCAAGAGTGTATACAGTTTCCATTAGAGAATACAGTCTACTACCTGAAGGCACTCCGCATGCTTGGGCATCAGGTGGTACATCCAGATAGCACTGGATAAACAGAGATGGGTTAAGAGGGTTTCCACTGTACTTTCTTAAGATACATTTTTCTTTATCATGATAGGGCAACATTTTCAACTTCACCTTCCACTCGATACACATTAATGCTTTCACTATGAACTATTAAAAAGATGTAAATCTTTATTCTAGTATCACCAATTTTCATTGGTTATATCAACATAGAACACTTCTGCAGTGCCCAACCAAAAAGGTAACCACTACATGTAGACACTTCTAAGATTATATATGTAACTCGCTTCCAAAATTATTTGTATTTTAAGATGAAAATTCAACAATTAGAAAAATTAAGTAAGTATAAAAGTCAAACATTCCACTTGAAGATATTACAGTCTTTAGTTGGGACAGTTACATAGACCTTATATCCAAAACCCAATCTTCATTAGTAGCATTCAATTTCAGGTTCCTAATTTGTAAAACAAGATTGGAATAAGAATCCACTCATCCTTGATATATTTTATGATACTGATATGGATTTTTTTAAGGACCACATTCCATTTTAAAATATACTTAACACATTTTAGACAAAATTCTGGAATGTAACACAATATTTATTAAGTGAGCTGTCAGGCATAAACTGTGCCAGAACCTCTTATGTCCACACACAGCAGGACCCAAAATGAGTAGCACTGTACTGAGTTACACCAATATGAAAAGTTAGAGGTCAGAGAAGCCACACAGAGCCCTGAAAAGCCAACAATGCAACTTAATGTCCTTTCCATGTCCAGAACAATTCTCCATGCAGCTTCTGCAAAAGAGATTAATGGTGATAGTAGCAGCAAGCAGAAGAGAAATGCATGCTATGGAAGCCCAGCCAATATTCCATTTGTAATTTGTCACATCTCAGCACAATAAGACTACTGCAATTTACAATTTACAATGTTGGCAATTTACAATTCAAATGAGTGCCTTGATTTTTCAAAGAATGGACTGTGTACACATCAGTCAGTATGACACAAAAATGCCCGGTCAGGTTCATTTTAAATGTACGTTTTATTTGGTACTGTTAACTAATCACTATCATTACTTTTACTGTTTACGGATACAATATTTATTAGGCAAAATGTAATTTGGAATCCTTTCTTGCACCCAAACCTAATTCATTTCCTGACTTCCCGAAATATTTATATCCTGATTAGACATATTAGGTCTTTAAAGCTGTTATACTAAGATGATTTATTTTTTTCTGGGGCAGTGTTAAAAAAACTACTCTCTAAGAGGCAGGCTGAAAAAGGAAAACACCACACAGATTCCCTTCCAGGACTTAAAAGAGAGAGAGAGAGAGAGAGAGAGAGAGAAGACGGAGAAGAAGAAGGAAGAGGTCTTATTTAGGGCCAAGGAAGATTTAGATGCCAGCTACTCCTGAGTTTGCATCCTGGTTTTAGACTGATTTCCCACTGGGGCCCATGGCATGACTCTTAACTTGGCTTGCATCAACTTATACAACTGTAAAATGGGGATGATGATACTTACCCACCTCACAGGCATGTTGTGAGAATTAATTAGTGCTTGCGAAATGCTTTGAAGATGAAACAGGCTGTATAAATGCTAACTATTATTATTACGAGAAACCTGTCAAATGCTATAATTAAACAATCTTAAGTCCCACAATACGGCCTACTCTAAAATGATCACAGCTCCATGAGGAAAAGCACCAGCTTTAGCTTTCTCCTTTCAATTTATTGAACGAGATCCAAGAACAAAATGCATGCCTTTCATTTTATACTTGTAAAAAGCAAAGAATCCATTCTTTCCTGAAGCTTTCACAAACAATTTCGTGAAGTCATTATGGCCATTTTTGAAGCACATTGGTGTCCTTTGGGATGTGGGAGCCCAAGGGAGAGAGACAAGAAAAAGACAAGACTCGGGATATTTTCAACACCACTTGAAGCACACAGGGAAATAAACAAGTCACAATGCTCTTAGTATTTCCATAATCACATGGTTGCATGGAAAAGAGCCTCAAAGTCTCTTAGTGTATCACACTCAAGTGGTAAGGATTAAGGTCTGGTATATATGGGTTCTGTTTGCTTTTGTTGTTGGGTTATGCTCATTGCCTCTATCATCAAGTTTTGTTATATTTTGTTCTCTCAAGATTAGGAATGACTTAAAAACTGCCAAGTCATGGGGGGCCTGGGTGGCTCAGTGGGTGTCTGACTCTTGATTTCAGCTCAGGTCATGATCTCAGGGTCAGGCGATCAAGCCCACTTTGGCCTCCCAGCTCAGTGGGGAGTCTGCTTGAGATTCTCTCTCTCTCTCTCTCTCTCCATCGCCCTCCGCCCCCTCCTCACTCATTCACTCTCTCTCTCTCAAATAAATATATAAAATCTTTTTAAAAAATTGCCAAGTCATTAGCTTGCCAGAGACACCTTAAAATTCTTCCTTAAAAACTGTTTAGTCATCTCTGATTTTTCTTCTGAAAGAATCAAGGGTTTATTTTATTACCAAGGGTTTATTTTGTGTAAACTATGAGATCTCTGATTTTAGTTTAAGCAAGTGAGTACCAAAAATAAATAAGTAAATAAACTAATTAATTAATTAAAAATATTTTACCAAAATATAGATTTTAAAAATTGAGGCTAACCTCTAATCAAATTGAAAAATGATGTCTCAACTTTTTTTCTTCATTCAGAATTCACGTTAGCAACTTGTTTAAAGCCCAAAGTCTTTTCTCTCTTCATGCACCATGAGAAGGTCAAATTGAAATGAACCAAAAATGAAACAATACTTCACTTTAAGACAAGCAAGAATGTAATTTAATTTAGTCTGGATTTTAAAATGGCCCTCTCATCAATTATATCATTTACTCATCTTATAAAATCCTCAGGCTTTGCTCTGACAAAAATAATTTAGGGTATGATTTCCCTGAAACTTCTCTAACAACCTGTTCTAGACACCGATGTCTATTTCATATAATGCTGACAGTACCCTTATAATAAAACGTAAAAATGCACAAATCCTAAACAGTAAGATGTGGATTTTTCCCCCAGTCATTATTTACAACTCATCAAGGCAAGGGAACAAAAATATATCTTAAACATAAAGTAAAATCCTAAAAAGATATCAGAGTATTTAAAGGAAATTTCAGGCTGAAACAGGAAATAATTCCAAATCCCTTAAATATCATTTGGCGGAGATAACGATAGGAAAGAAGAAGAGACTGGGACTGCAGAGGAAAGATCTAGTACCAAACTTCAAATTCAAATCCAGCCTATCATCAAGTATCCAGTTGCCTTCTTCAGGTCTCATTTTCTTCATTAGTAATGTGGGATACCTATCACATTAGTATTGTTGTGAGGATTTAATGAATTCGTGCATACAATATTTTCCTGCCATGCCCTCAAGAACATTGTAGTCATGATTGGTATGATGCTGGACTCATATGCAGGTGGAAGTGTCAGAAATGTTCTGAATTCTTAGTCCTGTGTCTGCCTGGCAGGTACTACAGCTAACATCCCAGCATGGGAAAAAAAAAAACTTATTCTAATCATACCTGAAAATATTAACTAAAATTTGTGTTGTACCATTTCACTCCATAAAATTAACAGGTTTCCAGCAGCCTCATAAAATCCCTTTCCTGAACAATATTGACGCTTTGTTATTTATACCAAGGTAAACCTAAGAGCACCCATTTCCGCCTGCCAGAGAGGCACTGATATCCACCAATGTTTCATTTCTGTATCAGTTAAAATGCATCACTTTACAATGTAGGGATTACATTCTTCAGGAAAGTGTAACTCCTGGGGGATTCTTGTCTTTTGTTTTTGGGAACCACTACAGCAGATGGACTTCAGAACTCATAAGTAACTGGACCTAACTAGAGGAAAAGGAGGAGGAGGAAAAGAGTAACAAATAACTTCTTTGTTTCTATCTTTTCATATATTGTTTGAAGTTTTTACTGTTAAATACAGTCATTAAAAAATGCAGACAATACATGGTCCCTAAATGGCTTATGGATTATCCCTTGAGATAAGTCAGATAAATTTTTTTAACCAATTGTATTTTGAGAATCCTCCAAGCAAAATCCTCTTTATCAATCTCATTGTCATTTGCAGCTTTTACACGTAGTTTCTGAAGTGGATGCATATGCATATGCCTAGTTCAAAAAGATACTTCTTTATGATGCTTCTCCTGTCTTTTACCCTGTCAGCATCTAGCACATGTGGTCAAGCACATGAATTAGAACCTAGATGATCAAATACATTGAAATCAAGAAGCCTAAGATGCTGCTCTCTATAATCCACATTAGAGTTTCTTCTACTGGTGTCAATGTGATAACCTGTGTGATTAAACCACAGGAGGTGTGATTTTCATTTCTCTAGTAATTAGCATCTGGACTGAACAAAGAGTTCAGTTTCAATAGTTAACATTGTGTTTTCTTACATGTGTCTCCAATTCCTATCTAGATCTTCCATATTCCTTCTTTACTATGCCTCAGAGCCTCAAGGACTACTGGTCTTTTCAAACTATCCAAACTGTAAACTTAACCTGGCATTATTCAGATACCAGAACCTATTCAGAAAAATGCCAATGCTGGCAAAAAGCAACTTTCAAAAGAAATAAAATGCCACAAATTTACATATATAGGTGTGTGTGTATATTTAATATATATGTATATTTAAATCCTCAAATATGTATATATTTATATATGCATATATTCAAATCCTTCACTTAATTAATATACATATGGATATATGCATATATATTTAAAACTCATTTGCAATAATATGTTTTTAGCAAGGATCCCACTATTAGCTATAAAAAGTGCAAAATACAGAAAAAACATGAAAACCTTATACAAATAGATAATTTCCTCTAATAATCAAGTCTGTTTTCCAATATATTTAAGTGACACTTGAGATGCTATTTGTTTTAATTTCAGAAATATCACAGCTCTCATGTAATAGTATTTGCTGTATAAGTCACCCTGAATTTGACATCTTTTATCCTTGGCATTTCAAGAAAAGAAATCACTATATGTCCCATGGATACAGCAGGGAAAAATATAAATTTAATGCTCTTGGCAAGCAGGTATATAACACACACAAAAAGTTTTTAATGTTTAACTAAGTTAACATTTGTGTAAATTACTTTTAAAAGTATTTTCAGATTATCTATCCTTACAATTAGTACAAACAAGCATCATAAACTTGAGCAAAAAGGAGTCTGTCTGTATAACTATCCAGTACTGTGAGTTGACTTAACAATTTCTAGTTTGGTTGAAATTTGCTAACTTTTACAGAGCAGAGGTTCATTCTAGATCCATGTTGGTGAAAAGAAGGGCAGAAGTCTGCAATTATCAACAAAAGGCAGTTAGTAAGTAATACTCAGAAAAAAAAATCTGAATCCCACGTTAACCTTCCCCACAAAGGCCTAGTTCAAATGTTGAAACAATAAAACTGCCAGTACAGTTGTCAACTACGTTTGAAGTTTATCACTGACTTTGTAATTTCCTAGAAATTAGGGTTTTAATCTAGCATCCAAATTACGGGAAGTTTACTTAATTTTACTTTTTAATTATATTAAGAAGTATATCAAATAGTATAATTCTGGTCTGATAAAATCACTGAAATGCCATTATCAAACGGCAAACACGTAAAAGATGTTTTTACTGCCCATACTTTGTTAAAATGACATCTAAGCATCATTTTTATTTTTAACCAGGGAAGAAAGAGGACAATGGATGATTCCATTCTTCCTCTCTCCATCTCTGTCTCTCTTTCTCATCCTCTTCTCCCTCTCTTTTTATTCTCTGTGCTAAGCTGAAATCATCCAATGAGCCTCTTTAGCTTTAGCTGGGCCAGGGAAGCATGGGGTTTAAGCTCATGGACTGTGCTCTGGGGTGACATGGCTGTGAATTCTTGTCCCTAGCTCTGGGATTTTAAGCAAGTGACTTAGAACGTTGGCCACTTAACAGGGTCATGCACCGGTAAGTGGGTCAGACAGGAAGCAATCGTCATAACCAGCTGCCGGAAAACCGGAACTTCCTCAGGCCTCTCTTCTCTCCCTGCACCCCTCCAAAGAGATTCTCTACCTCTGGATCTGCTCTTGTCCCAGTAAAGACCTCACCCCTGAAGGTACAGCCTTTATGCAAGCCATCTCTCCATCACTTCTCGTAGACTACACTTACCTGAATTCTCCTTTTGGGTCCTGTTCTCAGATTGGAACAGCAAATTCCTTATCTGAAAGCCAAACTGTGCTGGGGTATACACACTAGAAACAAATTAACATGTGGCTCCTCTAAGGTTCACTTCCATTGTAGCAGAAAATACACACTCATAATAAGCCTAAATACAAAGAAATCAAGTCTCAACATAGACATCTGAGAAACCAAATCAGTAAGATTCATTTAGAGAACTGAGGAAATAAAGAGTACATTTTAGAAACCTGCAAACCAAGACACCAGGGGGAAGGAAGCCAGTTGAAACATTTAAAAACCCTTAACTCTAATGTAAACTCTTTTATCTTCTAACAGGCATATTACTCTCCAGTGGGTCTATAATTAAGGTTTCAGGTATTGGTAAATAAGACTATATTCAAATTCATAAAAGAATTAGTAAGGGATGAAAAATATTCTCAGCATAATCTCTGATGTGTCTTGTTCAGAATGCCAGTCTTAATCACATAGGCTTCTGATTGCTAACAATTAAAATCCTGATCTTCTTTCTTCCCCCTAATAGATGAAAGCCTTTGTGAAGAAGATGTAAAATTCGCCCTGTCATATTACTGACAAGTGGCACTGAGCTGGTAAAGTAGTGTATTAATACTGATTACACTGATTAATAGTACCGTAAAAATTGGTTCGATGGTGCTTTAACATTTTTTAAAGGAACAGATGAGAGAAATACTGGGCAAAATATATAATTGGTTTATCTCATTCCATCACAAAGAGAAATCTTTGAAATTTATCAGTTAAGGTAGAAGCTGCACTGTTTCTAGTTTTAATCAATAAATTCATTTAAAAATGAAAATGTATAATTAAATATCTCCATTACCCCTTACTATCAGGAACTTTAAGGAAAAATGTTTAAGGCATAGGACAGAGCTTTTTAAATTCAAGCATTTCTTTATGCTAATGATAGTATTCAGCATTATATCATTGTCACAAGTCAATACTAATTATGTTTCCAATAGACAGGTCTTGGAAAATATTATATTGCATAAGGTGATAGCATTCATAAACTCTTCTCTAAAAGTTTCAATACGTAAATTAGTTTAAAAAAAAGATCTCATATACAGACCATTTTACTCTAGTATCAAACTTAGAAGATCAGTAGAAAAAGGATTCCTTCATGTTTTTTTCAAGAGCTAAAGGACTATACTCCTGGAGGTATGGTTCACCCCAATTTTTCCAGCTAGTTAAGAAAGACTCAAGAATCTCAGTCCAGTAGCCTTTCTACTATAATACCATGTTAAAGACGGCCTTTCAGATAATATATAAGATACACAAAGTATGAAATATAAATTAGAACTTTACTAGGTAAACTCAAGGAAGCCACTTGTTTCAAGAAATGCTTTAAAAAAAAGATTTTATTTTTTTATTCATAAGGGACACAGAGGGAGAGGCAGAGACATAGGCAGAGAGAGAAGCAAGCTCCCTGTACAGAGCTTGATGGGGGACTCCAACCTAGGACCTCAGGATCACGACCTGAGCCAAAGGCAGATGCTCAACCACTGAGCCACCTAGGAGCCCTGGGCAGTGCTTTTCATGTCACTACTCTGCATCAATGGGCTAATGTGCAATGTTGACCTCATGAGTCTGGATGAATAACAAATATTGCAAAAATCTCTCCTTGCTTTATAAAAAAAATATAATACTATGTTACCACTAGATTTCTAGTGAAGAGATTAAAAAATCTCAAATAGTTAGCTTTTAGAAAGGAAAGTAATCAAAGGTAGATTTCTAGTAACAAAAAGGAAAGAGAAGAAAGAAAGAAAGAAAGAAAGAAAGAAAGAAAGAAAGAAAGAAAGAAAGAAAGAAAGAAGAAAAGAAAAAAGAAAAGAAAAGAAAGAAAAGAAAAGGAAAAGAAAAAAGAAAAGAAAGAAAAGAAAAGGAAAAGAAAAGAAAAGAAACAAAAGAAAGAAAAGAAAAGAAAAGAAAAGAAAAGAAAAGAAAAGAAAAAAGAAAAAAGAAAAGAGGGGTGGGCAGCTATGCGCTTGGAGGCAAGCATTCTAGCTCTTAAGTTAGACACATGGGGACTCTCTTACTAGCTCATTCAGAAACTAGCTGTGACTCTGAATAAGTCACTCAACCTCTCCGAAGTTCAGCATATTTACCTTTAAAATTGAGGTGATAATAATTAGTGCCTCCATCACTAAATGAAAATTCACATAAGTATAGCCCTTTTTACTGCTATTTGTTGTCATGATAATTTGGAATTGCCCAATCAAGAAACAGCTGCTTTGCAAAGAAGTGATCTCTCTGCTACAAGAAATGTCCTACCAAGTCTGGGAAGGGATCTGTTAAAGAATATCATGTAAGGAATTCTTGGTATTGGGTAGGAGGTGTTCTATTTGACTTCTAAATTCTAAAGCCTTTGACATTCTTGGAAATCTGTAACTATCCCTAAAGGTCTCCACTGCACCTTGACTAAGTTTAACTAACCTTTACTGAACTCCAACCACTCTGTGTGAAAATATTAACAAGAATCAGTCCTTGCCCTAGAGGGATTTCATCCAATGAGGGAGAGAAACATAGACAATTTCCTGCTGACAAGGTGTATCAGTGATACAAGCTCTACAAACTTTGAGTTTAGAAAGACTCTCCTCAAGGCTGAATCCTGAAGATATAGACATGGAGGACCTCTATGCCAAGCTAAAGACTCCAGACTTAATGGTGCAATCCTATAAAAGATGCATCTCTGCAGCTAAAGTGTGAAGGATGGATTTCACAGGCACAACACTGGACTCAAAAAGCCAGGTGACCACTGCAAAACTCTTCATTTGAACACCAGATTATAGGGAAAAAAAAATATCCTCAATAAATCATTTTTGTCTTACCCACCTCCCACACTAAATTAGGATATTTGGATATTCCATGGTTCCATGGAAATCACCCTTTGTAAAAACCTTACTACCCAAGGGAAATTTCAAAAGAAAAGGAACAAAAGCTTTTCATGGCTCTATGATTCAACTTCCCATACCATTCCAGTTCTAGAAAGTATGGATTGTTCAAGAAAAGCCCACAGCTTTGTTCAGCTTGTTACAAGCTTAAATTCTATACTTACTACATCATTGTTTCTGCCAAGCTTCTCTAGGCCAATGCTTGTGTACTAGATGTGCTTTAGTTCATGTTAAATATACATTAAAATTTTCCATTTTTGCAAAGTAAATGTGACAAATGTATGCTAAAGCCTTTATCAGCAAAGCTGAATAACTCACATGTATTACATGCAGGGTATTGAGAGTTCAAAGAGGCAAACCAGATTTTGATTATTATGATGCTTCCAGTAAAATGAATTAAACGATTAGTAGTATAAAATTTTTTCAAAGTGCTTTCGAATAGACTTGTATCTATTTTCTAAAACATCTTATATAGCATTAAAAACATAATTGAGCAGAATATGATTACATGGAACAAAATTATGTTCAAAGGCAGAAGTAAAATGCATTTTAAAATCTAAGTTGAGGAGAATACATTTGCAACACTTAATTTAGTGCATCCCTTTTATAGCTGGATTGCTAACACAGCAGAAAAGCAAGCCTGTCCGCCTGCTCTCACCTCCATGCAGGGCCTGCCTCTTGCAGGTGTGCCTCAAGGACTTCTCCCTCTTACTCTTTGAATCATCTTGCAGACACTAATGAGCATCGCTCTTCAGCTTTAATTATTGGCCCCTGACAAGTCAACATAATAGGAATCAGCTTAACCAAGCATACTCCCTAGTGACATGTTCAATTACTCAGGTTGTACTTCTCCAGGAGAGGTCTGAGGGGTTGCTAATTTAACACTGTCAAAAAAATAAACATAGGTATCACTTACAGTTTATCTTTTGACCTTTATGTCACCAAATCTAACAGGATATGCTTCCCCCTGCCCCCCGGAAAGGATCCGCAGATTAAGTGTGCTATGAGGCCTTTCCAAAAAATTAAAGAATCTGTCTGCAATCCACACTGGAATACGAACTTACATAACGTGCTTTATAATATGAAAATGATGGAATTTGTTGGGAGATTTACTTCAGCTCTCTAAAAAAAAAAAAAAATCTACTCTGCTGTCTGCTACTACTACTTTATTTTTTCGCATCAGAAAAAAACAATGATCCTGCTACCTTTCAAGCAAGGATTAGTTATCATGAATATAAGATGAAGTGCATATTAAACTAAGAATTTTAAGTATAATTTTCCACAGGAATGTCTCAATATATTCTACAGCAGATGACAGTGGTTTACAGTAATACATCCCTTTCTTAGGGTATGAGAATAAAATAGAATTTTTACTTCAAATCTGCAGCACAGTAACTTTTTTAGTAAGTTAAATGTAACCATCAAACTGTGCCGTAATTGAGCTACGCCATGAATATTCTTTTAATTTTTGTAATAATTTGGTTGTTATAATCAGCATCTCCATAGCTCTGATAAAGCTTAAATTCTCCCTTTTACACAACCAATTGAAGATACACTATTTGTCAGCATTATTTTTTTACTTCAAAGCACTCTTACCTTCAAACTTTAATCCTGGCAGTATCTAGAGGGGAAAGTCCATCCAAGAAATGACTAATTAAAGTTGACCTAGTACAATGGTTACAGACTACACACCCCCATCCCACACCCAGAATGCTGAATCGTAAAAATGCATCTCCACCCAATAGGGAAATGAGGCGTCCTAGAGAATAAGGACCTTTACAAATCTACCTCAAAAGGGACTGAACCCATGAGTCCCAACGGTAGTGGGACAATTAGAACCACAATAAAAAACATGTAAAAATAATACCAAACTTATTTATTTATTTTCTCTTATATCATTATAATTGAGTAATAAACAGCCTTCCGAAAAAAGTAACAGTCTTTTACAAAGATTATTGTGACATAACCTTTATAAGAAGCAGGGATTTTGTTTATTTCAACCTGGAAATTGGGACACCCAAATCAGTATCTGGCTCATTAGAGCAAATACAGTAAATAATCTTTGTTAAAATAAATAAGGAATGAGTGAATAAAGAAATGTCTATATTGGTTAACCCCCCCCTAAATATAGGTATATGTCAATTCTTCAAAAAGTAGTTCCTATTGCTTCCTTTCGTAATACATGAATATTCTAACATGAAGGTTAGGCTGGGGTGCTGTTGAAAACCCTTCTAGAATAGAAAACCACTGCTACTGCTTATAATTTGTGATAATGTTATTTTACAATATTCTACTTTCCTCTTTAGTGTAACTTTTGTGAGTAAATAACAACAAATAAATAAGCACATAGACAAACCAGGAGGATGTAAATATAATCATATATTAAGAGCTTAATTTTCAGCTCCATTTGTTTGTCTAGATTAAAATGCTATGATGATAGGTATTACTGATATTCAGAAACTTTGGTTGGTTTCCTTCATTTTCACAGCAGCACAGGAGAAGTAAGTAAATTCACATTAAGGTAACTGAATCCTATAGCAAATAAAAGCTGAGATTGGAAGACAATATCTACATTTCTGATCTGATTATAAATGGGATATTTTGGGTTCACCATCTTCCCCATGCAATTACTCCTTTAATAAACTTACTGGCATCTGATAGCTAAGTCCTTGCCAAACTCGATTTCTAAATTTATATACCTTACTAAGCACTTATTTTTCCCCTAAAATCCTCAAAATGTATGGTGCGGGGCATTTAGAAAACATCTTTCAGCTTAAAGAAACAATTCTAATATTGTTGAATATTTAGCAGTATGGAGTATTAATAAATATTTCCATGAGAGTGTTTGTATGTTACTTTCCATTCACTAAACCAGTTCCTCAAAAGCATTCTCAAAGTAGTGCAAGGCAGTTACACACAGGAAAATCTGTAAAACTGGCTCAGCATTCCTAGGCATTAATGAATAATAGGAGAGGATTTTTTTCTTTCTCACAAGCCCTCAGAGTAGACTTACAGGTGGCGCCCCACCTGTCCTAAAAGGGAGCTTTTAAAATGATAAGGATGGTCAGACCTGCCAGCTCCGCCCAGCGCCCACTTACAAGCCCCAGGCACCAGCAGGAGGGCATTTCTGTAGCCCTGAATTCAGGGACCACTCCCATCCTAGGATCAGTCTTTCTCCGAAAACACGATAAAAACAATCACAGACCTGAACTGTGCTTCCTCTTCAAATTTTACACTGAGATTCCTGTACAATTACCGTGTGCAAAGGAAGCTACACGTTATGGCAAGTGAAGACTGCAACGCTGTCTTCAATTAAAGATTCACATCAGTTCAACGGCACATTCCTCAACGTCTGGTTAAATGTGAGATTTATCAATGTAATAATAGGAGCAGAAATAAATTAACAGAGCGGAGGCCAAAAAGAAGAGATAAGTCTTCCAAGGAGATTAGAAACGGAGCAAGTCAACAGAGCTCTGAGATAAGGGGCAGCCGCTCCAGATGGCAGGGTCCGGAGAAGGCCCTTGGAGAGACGTGACGTCGTGGACAGAGAGAGAGAGACAGGAGGCCCAGGGGTAGGTGAGGAGAGGGACAAAGAAAGGACAGGGAGACAGAGACCAGGTGGATAAGGAGCATGGATGGAACAGGGCAAAGAGGTGAAAATAAATGGTTCTGCCTTCAACACTGAGGTATTCCTCTTCTACTTTATGGTTACAGATAACTTCCTATCTCTTCCCAAAATATCTTTGGGAATCTCATTCCCCAAACATGCAGATCCTAGAAGCTATTAATTGTCAGAAGCAAACAAAGTATAACAAGCCCCTAACAACCACTGAGTTTTCACAGGCAAGGCTCTTCTGAATGGATGATTCCAAACTAACAATTTAGTTAAAATTATACTAAACTGTTGTTGTTTTTTTAATCCCCCCTCTGCTAATTTTGCTCTTATAGCTTTCAGTAAAATACCAAGAAGCATTTCAATTGCGTCTTCATTACGTAAGAGTATACAGAGTAAATGAAACAGACTGTTTAGATATTTGCATTTCTCACTGCAACTTCAAGAGTTCTTGTGTAATTATTAAAAATCAGAAAGGAAAACTAATAGTTACTCATAATGTTCCCAATATGTAATCAAGCATTAGTGACCTTTTCCATGGATTTTGAAAATCAGATTTGTTTGGCAAGTCACCTCCCAGCTCCTTGAGCTGATACATTCTCTTCAGACAAGAGTATGTGAAGCAGAAGGCTGATGGGCACAGGATAAGGACACATAACGGCAGCATATGGTCACGTGGGCAGAGCTTAGACCAGTCTATTTCCACATATGCAAACCAGTAGCCAGCAAACAAATAACACCTTCTGCTAAGACAATGTTAAACTAACCACAGAACTTTAAAGAGTAAGTGTGATTTCAGTATATTCCAAGCACTCTACATACTGATCTCAAATAAAGAGGGTAAAAGATTAATGATTCAAAGGCAAAACACCCAGTGTATCAGCGGCCTCCAGGTAACAAGGTTCATGTCGGCATCTATTGCTCACCCCCAAAAGTTTTGAATTTGTCTTTCAAATATAAGGGCTTTGCAAAAGCTACAGGTTGAAAAAAGTAATAATAAGAGCGACCAGTTGACAAAACATTTTTATTTTTTTTTATTTTTTTTTTAAATCTTTTTTTTTAAATTTTTTTATTTATTTATGATAGTCACAGAGAGAGAGAGAGAGGCAGTGACACAGGCAGAGGGAGAAGCAGGCTCCATGCACCGGGAGCCCGACATGGGATTCGATCCCGAGTCTCCAGGATCGCGCCCTGGGCCAAAGGCAGGCACCAAACCGCTGCGCCACCCAGGGATCCCAACAAAACATTTTTATTACAAATAAACTGACTGTGGGTTATACTTTATTCTAAAAGGTTGCTTTGAAAAACCATGATATTTTAAGTTACCATTTTTACCTACACATAAATAGCCTACTTAAATTGGCTATAAACACTCTTAAGAATGCTTCCATATCCAGTTAATAGAACCGACACTTGATCCAAATTCCAGGGTCAACTGTACAGGTCTTGAAAATCAATGTCCTTCTGGTGAAAACCAATGTCCTTTATTTATTCTGAGTCTTTCTGATACTAATATGCTGTAGTGTTACCGTATCTGTCAAAAGGGACGGCAACTGCTATTACTCTGCCAATCCATGGGCCTGTGTTCTTCTTTCCAAAACAGACTACACGTTTCCTAAGACAACATGCACATCCTATTGTTATATATTCCTAATATTTTTTGATTCTTTACACAAAAACATCCACTCAGCAAATCTGGTAACCTAATTAATTTAGGAAATCTTCTTTCTAAGATCTTCAGAAATTCAGTCACATCTAGTGCCATTTCCTAATTTTTATGATGCTAAGAACATCTATATGCAATATCTCCCAAGTTCCCACAATCTTAGTCCTAGCATCTTTGACCCTAGTAACTTTTACATCAACCTATGCAGAGGACAGCTTTAGTTCTGGAGTTTATTGGTTAAGACCCTATTTCTCTTCTGCACAGCAAAGGAAACAACGCACAAAACTAAAAGGCAACCTATGGAATGGGAGAAGATATTCGCAAATAATGTATCTGATAAAGGGTTAGTATCCAAAATCTATTAACGGACTTAACAAACTCAATAGCCAAAAAACAAATGATACAGTTGAAAAATGGGTAAAAGACATTTTTCCAAAAAAGACATACAAATGGCTAACAGACACATGAAAAGATAACCAACATCAGTCATCATCAGGGAAAGATGAATTAAAACTACAATGAAATACCACTTCATATCTGTCAAAATGACTAATATTAACAACACAGGAAACAACAGGTGTTGGCAAGGATTTGGAGAAGAGGGAACCCTCTTACACTGTTGGTGGGAATGCAAACTAGTGTAGCCATTCTGAAAAATAGTATGGAGGTTCCTTAACAAGTTAAAAATAGAACTACCTTATGACCCAGCAATTGCACTACTAGGTATTTACCCAAAGGATACAAAAAATACTGATTCCAAGGGGCACATGCACCCTGATGTTTACAGCAGCATTATCAACAATAGCCAAACTATGGATAGAGCCCAAATGTCCATGGAGAGATGAACGGATAAAGAAGATGTGGCACATATATACATACTGGAATATTACTCAGCCAACAAAAAGAAAGAAATATTGCCATTTGCAACGATATGGATGGAGCTAGAGTGTATTATTGTTAAGAAAATAAGTCAGTCAGGGGATCCCTCGATTGCCCAACAGTTTGGTGCCTGCCTTTGGCCCAGGGCGTGGTCCTGGAGTCTCGGGATCAAGTCCCGCATCGGGCTCCCTGCATGGAGCCTGCTTCTCTCTCTGCCTGTGTCTCTGCCTCTCTCTCTCTTTCTGTCTCTCATGAATAAATAAATAAAATCTTTAAAAAAAAAGTCAGAGAAAAATAAATACCATATGATTTCACTCATATTTGAACTTAAGAAACAAACAAAACAGTTGAACAAAGGGGAAAGGGAAAAATGAGAGAGAAGGAGGCAAACCATAGAAGATTCCTAACTACAGAGACCAAACTGAGGGTTGCTGGAGGGGAGGTGGGTGGAAGTGGGCCACATGGGTGATGGGCATTGAGGAGGACACTTGTGATGAGCACTGGTTGTCATATGTAAGTGATGAATCACTAACTTCTACTCCTGAAACTAGTATTACCCTGTATGTTAACTAAAATTTGAATGAAACTTGAACAATATATCTATAAGGACCATATTTCTCAGCCTCATATGTCACAATTTCACAGGATGCTGAACAATGACCACACTGAAACTTTCTCCTTTTCTTCCCCCCAAATCTGAAACCCTGCATCAAATTGAAAATGAGCAAACATCCTTGAAGGTCAAGCGCCATTACTATTCTCTGACCCATCATCACAGCATATTCCAAGCATCATAGCTATTGTCTGTCTTTCATCTCAAAGTTGAGAAAAAGAATATAACTCTAAGGAAGTATTGTAAAAACACTACTGCCAAATCCAACATTAATAGTTATGATACAATTAAGAGGTCAGGTTTTCTTAAGACCAAATAAAATAAAATAAAATAAAATAAAATAAAATAAAATAAAATAAAACTGTTGGCACTCAAGTAACCTGATTTCTAATTACTAGGGCAATCCTAAAGTCAATTCACAAAATAGTAGGACAGTTTTGCCCTTCTTACTGATACAAATGAAAGGTTAGTGTTTTATGCTTAAAACTTCTGATACTCTGTAAACTTTAGCTTACAAGCAGGGATAACCAGACACATAATGCTATATAATTTTAGATTAATTTTATTTAACACAGGATAAATAAAGATAGCTGTCATTTACTGTTAACATTGGGAGAGGTTGATAATAAAAGATAAAATCTATTGGCCTTCAATGAAAGCTCTTGAATTTTTAGATTGTTATAAACGGAATTCAGAAAACGTAAGAAGGGAAATCCGCCTCTCCCCTATAGAGAGAAAGACAGACCCCAAACCAGAGACTGAGCTATTCAGGCACCCTGGTAAAGTCATTCAGAGAATCCAAGGTTAAAGACTGGCATGAAGAATCTTGTTCCTCTGTATTTCTTAGTGCTGCAAAGCATTTTGGCAATGAAGTATGAGAAAACACTCCTGGTAGTGTAAGATTCATTTTGTGGATTTATATTCTCCCATTATTGGCCTGTACTTAATCACTGCTTTTTTTTCATCATCTACTCAGTGGGAGTCTGTACAATTAAGATTTTCAAATCCATAACTACAATTATATTTTTGTAACACAGTTTTATGAAGAATTGCGTGTGCTTTTAGGGTTATCAAATTATCTAGGATGAAACCTGCCAGATATATGAAAGCACTGTGTGAATGATATATAAAAAAAAAAAAAAAAAAAAAAAAAAAAACTGCTCTCACTAGAAATACTAAAGAATCTTTGGAATGCTAATGTAGAATATGGATTTTTTTTTTTTTAAGAAAAAAGACAGGGAGGTGAAATTTAAAACCAACTGTTTTCACAAAGACATCCTACCTAAAGATTTCATTTGTAAAGATGACATTCCTGCCACAATACCTGTGGTCTTCGGTTGCCCTTAAAAGAGCTTGAGCTTTATATAAAATATGCCCACATTTTAAAATCTACTAAACGCCATAAAATCTCAAGATAAAGCCAGCTGTCTTTTACTTCGTAATGTTAATGCTTCAGTCCTGCAAAATATATTAATATTTATGAATGACAAAACCCATTTTGAAATCCTATGAAGATGTTTTTGCCATTTATTCTACCCAGTTTATTAATATGAATAAAAATGCCATATTTATTATCAGCCATGGTTGGTGTCGGCATATCAATATGTTACCCAGCAGCACTTGAAATATTGATACAAAAGTGAGAGTATGTTGTTCACTGGCCTCCTAAAACAAGCTTTTAACGTTTTAAATCCAGGCATTGATCTTTGTATTACATTATTATTTGGGTAACACTAAATTCATAAAGTGTCACTTTTGGGGCTATAATAAGGACTAAGTAGATGTGAGCTCATTCTGATTTATTCCTAGGTCTCACACACCACAAATATTTTATATTTATCAGCCTTGGATGTTCACTTATACAAAATGAAGTAACTACTATAAGAGCAAAGATCTTTCCATCTGGTTTACTACTGAATACACAGTACCCAGCCTAAGGCCCTGCTCTTACTAGGCACTGAAATGTAGTTATCAATAGTGTGAATGATTACAGTTTCAACATATTTGAGGCCATATGAGGACATTATTTTTAGGGTGATGCATGTATACAAACTTGACATCAAATCTCCAAATACTAAAAAAAAACCCTGAAACTCCTATAAAATCCCCTAGTTGCATTCTAAATGCATCTTTTTCACATGTGTATCCTTACCATGAAACCAAATCATCAAATTGTGATGGATAAACTGCATTTGAAGTTTTTATACAATTCCTTTTGTAACATTATATATGTCATTACATAATTAATATATAATATATATACATATATATGTGTGTGTATATATATACACATACAGTGCCTTGAGTTTTGTCCTGTCTGGGGAGGCGCTAGGAAACTCAGAGACTCCAAGAACGAGTTACTTATATTTGCAGAAAATTTAAAGATGACTCTCGGCTCCATTCATCCTCTTTCATGTTACTGTTTATTCATCTTTTTTTTTCAGACTAGAATAAAATTAAAGTCAACACTCAGGCTCAAATTATTTCCCAAAGACAGAAAGAATAACCGTGCGCATTCAAAACCTAAAAAGGCTACTTTTCCAAACTATAAAATGGGTCAGAAATATACAAGCACTAAAATCCGTGATCAATGTCAGGCCTGCCCAAAAAGTAATCCACGAAAAAGAATTTTATTTAGAGTCCTTACAACATTAATGAGGCAGAGGCATCTTTGCTGACTGAAGCCAGAAGTGAGCAGAGGAGAGAAACAAAGACTGTTTTCATAAAATCATAACAACCACGTTGCTAAGGTGTAAAGGGGCCGTTTAAATATCTAGGTTACTTTGTGCCTTGAACTATTTTGAACATTCCAGGGAACTGCTGCCGAATCCATTTTAGGCAAGTCCCAAATGCAAAATTACATGCACTGTGAGAAAAGTTAAAAGAAACGTTGACAACTGTGAGTGGGTAAAATAATTCGTACACTGGTGTAAGCTGCCCGTTGGGCTATAAAATTTACTTTTATCAAGTCTAGACAAAACTTAGCGACCTTTCAGAAACCACACTGGACAAACGCCCCGAAGTGGGATACGTATTTATGGGTTTACAATGCTACCTGGCAGACAGCATGGTGTGGAAACAAATAACTATTTTCACTCCGTCCTGATCGCTGAAGTATTAAGAACCATCAGCTTAGCATAAAAAAGTCCCTGCTGAGCTGGTAACACGGAGAAAAACCTCAGCTAAACTGCAGATCGCTTGCCTTAGGAGGTAGAGAAGGGATCGAAACCCACTTACCGTTCCAATGTTAATATTCTCTCCCCTTATTATCTCTAAGCACGTGTACTAAGACAGCAGGTACAAAAGTCACAGTCTTATTTTCAAAAAGACGAACGTAACATTCACATTCTTCAGGAACTCGGGTTATGATTACTTTGTCCTAATACCACCCTTTCTCTCCAAATGCTTCAAACACTTTATAAACAAAAACTCTGCGGTGCAGGGTGAGGTAAGTGTGAATGCTATCTCTTTTTGATGTGTCTATTTCCTTGCTTTGGACACTTTCAAAAAATAACTTATATTTCGGTCATTTGTGTGTGTGTGTGGGGGGGGGCTTATCTGCCCTAAGAGGCTACAGATGCCATGAAGGCAAGAACTGAGGCTTGGCCCTTTGCACACACGGTCTGTGGAGTCTGGCTTGCACGCGGCAGGCATGCCTCCGTCTTCGAGGTTCAATTTCAGGAAGCCTATCGAAATGCAGGACAAGCCGCACTCTTCTCTATCAGCTGTGGCAGAAGAAAGGTGATATTTTGCTCTGTCGACTTCCTCCATCTTTTGCTCTTTCTACTTCCTTAATCTTAATCTTCCTTAATCTTGTTTTTACTTTTTTTTCCTCAACCTGTGCAGAACTCTGGGAGCCAAAATGAATGCAATGGGGGAGAAGGCCGATAAAAAATAAATAAATAAATAAATAAATAAATAAATAAATAAATAAATGCAAACTAAGTGATGGACATTGAATTGTACACCCCCCCCCCCTCCGGGGACCTTAAGGATGGAAGGGATTAAATGAATCCTACTAGAGGAGAGAGGGATAAACATGAATAACGTCTAAGGATCCACCCACATACACTGTGCATCTTTAAGTTACTGGCTCAAATCATGCTTGGCCTCTAAACCAAGCAAGAAAAACAATGAAAAGTACCTTTTCTGCTCACCGTCAACTATACTATCAAGCACGTACTGAAGTATTACAAAATATGCATCTTCATCTAAAGGAAAGTCTTCAATTGCTGATAAAAACAAACAACTGGTGGTTACCAACCTAAACCAGGCTTCCCAAGGAAAGGGAAGTAACGTACTTCAATCACATGCAGATCTTGATCAACAAATCCAAAATATATTTTTTAAAAGCTGAAGTACCAAAAAAAGATTTACATTTTCCTGGTGCTTGCGTAAATGATCCCTGAGTAACAAGTAATGACTGTAGCAGTGTAGACCAAAAAAAAAAAAAAAAAAGAGGACTACAATAATAAAAGTCTCCAAGAAAGTTAAGTATGAGAAGATATATATATATTTGCAGAATATATATATATATATTTGCAGGCAGGTATAACTCATGCTCTTAACAAACCATTATGTTTTTTTTTAAAGTAACTCAATAATATTAAAAATAAAAATCCTAACTCAGCAGAGCCATTTAAAAGTATTTATGTGAAGTATGGAAATGATTCTCTTATCTTCAAGCTTTTAGCATTCTCTTAATTCTGACTGATAAAGAAAATAGCTATTTACTTTTGCCCTTTTTTTTTTGGATATTTTTTCATCACAATTTAAAGAAAATTTCTTGTGCAACCCGGGTGGCTCAGCGGTTTAGCACCGCCTTTGGCCCAGGGTGTGATCCTGGAGACCTGGGATCAAGTCCCACGTAGGGCTCCCTCATGGAGCCTGCTTCTCCCTCTGCCTGTGTTTCTGCCTCTCTCTCTCCCTCTCTCTCTCCCTCCCTGTCTCTCTCTATCTCATGAATGAATAAATAGAATCTTTAAAAAAAAAAATTTCTCATTAAAATTTTTTTTTTAGTTTTGGTATTTATTACAAATCTGAAACTAGACTTGTCAAGAAGTCAAGAATGATTCCCCCTTCTTGGGTGCCTGGCTAGTTCAGTCTGTGGAACACACGACTCTTGATCTCAGGGCCGTGAGTTCAAGGCCCACATTGGGTGCAGAGATTACTTAAGTAAATATTAAAAAAAGAAAAAAAATCACTCCGTCTTCTCTTTCTCCAAAAAGAACTGAAACTCAAATCAGTTGGTCAGTGTGACTGCCAAAAAAATGTTTCACCAATGCTGAACTGCAGTTTATATAAGGGGAAAAATTTTTTTGGTTGGATTTTAGGAACATGATTTATTTAAAACAACTTTCAGGCTAACTGGAAATAGATCGTATCCAGAACTAAACAAAATACTGAATTTTTTTTAAGTTTCCAAGTATAAGGCAGCGCACCTATAAGGAAACATACTTCTATTTACAAACAACAGAATATATGTGCCTTTAAAAAATTAAGAGAGAAAAGGAGCAGATATTTCAAAGGTGGGCAGGAGCTATATAATTAATCTACCCTTTAGGACAATATGGATATAAAAGAATGCCTACAGTTCCACTGTGTGAGGGACGCCTGCATGTATGTGTGTGTGTGTGTGTGTGTGTGTGTGTGTGTGTTTTCTCTATTAGTTTTAAGAGATTGCCTTGAATTTACATTAAAGGTTACAGATCACCTAAGGCAAAGAGCATGATCCAATAAATGAGAAGCAAGCAGTCTCAACAAGCACCATACAAAATGTGGATTCTGTGATTGAAACTCTTGTCTACTGTACCCACAAGCAAGTACTGGATAATTTCACAAGGGGAGAAAAGCAAAAAGAACCCACCCAATGAATACACATCACTGAAGAACTGGGAGTCCTTTAAAGGTAGACAATAAGCCTTATCGGAAGTGAAGAGCAATCGTGTGTACTGGAAGATTTTTGCCCCTACTTTCCTCTTGTCTACACTTTCTTATGCACCACTCAGGAAAGGCAACTTGACACTAGTTTCTGTAACCAACCTGGTCCAGCAGGATTTCTCACACACCCTGCACAAAAGGCTAACCCCTTATTTCACATTTACGTCAAGCTTGAGTGAATTGCAACCAGGGAACTGAGCTGAAAACATAAAAGTCTCCTCTGCTAATCACTAAACCAGTGGTTTAGCTGGGTACTAAAACTTTGTACTGTTTCATTTCCTCTTATGCAAATGCAAAAGAAAAAAGTAAAGAAAGAAAATCATAGAAATTTAAGGAGAATGAGGTCTTCTTTGTTTGTTAATTTAGGAGGAAAATCCAAGACTTCAAAGTGACCATACACATTTACTCTAATAATTAAATCTTCTAGGAGAGTCAACTGCATGATTTCTAGCTTGTATTCACAGGCCCTCCTAAGTCTTTACTGTACTCGCGTTAAGTCCCCTAACTGTCATAATGCTTCAGCTCCAGCTGAGGCATTAGGTGTTATGATAACTCATGCAATGATAATGGGTATTTCTGGAGTATATATCTCCTAGGGGAAACCGATGCAATCGTGGGTCTATTTAACACTGCCAGAGGTAAAACACACTCAGGAACCAGTGAATCAGTTACCAAGAAATCTCCTGTGCATTTGGCACTACTAGGGGCGGGGGGGAGTGCACTTTCCCATTCAGTTACACACCCCCTAATGCCCCATAGAATTCTCTAGAGAACTGGAATCATCTTAAACGTTGTTCAATTCTTACAGAGAACAGTGCTCAAACTCATTCTTATCACCCCGTTTATGAACCGAGTTTGCCAACACTGCCAAAAGGCCCAGGAGTTTATGTAAATTACACTTTACACTGTGAAGAATAGGAGAAAAATGTCAGTAATAAGATGCCATGAGATCTATTTCTCAGGTTTACAATGAAGATGTACTATGCTTTTTTTTAACTGTACATGCTGCAAAAGATATGTTGTTGTTTATATGAGGTATTTTTTTAATTCTGCATTAAATGTCTTTAACATGTTACTTTTTAGGATGTGGCCATCTGGCTACACCTGTTTTTTTTTCATATATGCAAAAATTATACAATAAATTACTGGTAGGGGAAACAAAAGCAAAAACAAATAAAAAATAGAGCCTGATGACACAAGTCTATTTACACAAAAGTTTGAAGCAAAAATCAATTAGGACTCTATCAGTTTATATAGAGAGAAATGACAATTTATTTCATGTGGCTGAACAATATGGTGACAGATGGGTTTGGAAAGCTTGAAAATAACTCGTGTATGTTTAAACAGCTGATAGTGCCCATTACACATTACCGTACGGGCCATCAATTATTTCTTTCCAGTTTTTGGTGCCAAAAATGCTGAATTCAACCAACCTCCTCACAATGTTGGTACCCCCAAGATTTCTGTCCGTTCTTGTAGCAGTTTGGATGAGAAGTAAATGGTTAGCTACAGCAAGAGGTCACAGCCCATGAATTGCTTAGACAGTTCTGTTTGTCTGAGGAAGGATATTTCTCTAACCACGGTTCACACTCACAGCATACTTGTGAACACAAGCCTCACTGGATGTTATGTTTAGGTTTCTAAATAGCAGCACATCCCCTTAAATGTCGAGAAGAGGGTCAGATAAAAGCGTTTCTTCATATGCTATACAATATAAACAGGGGTTTCTAATAAACACCAGGGTTTCTAGAGGACAGCTGGGTGAAACAAGGATACTTAGGAAGAATAATGTTTAGCATGTTATTGCCACATGGGGAGAAGAGGCCATTCGAGTACACGTCAAACTCCTAAACCGGCCTGGCATTTTTAAAAGATCCTCATCTTCATTCACTGTTGAAATTCAAGGTAGAGAATTAGGGCCTTTTTTTCTGACTTCTGACAGGACAACACTCAGGTGTGAAACAAAGACTCCTGAGAGAAAGCAGTTACACACGCATAACAATGTGTTTGCTGGAAGCAGTACTGACAGCAACAGGTGTTCTCTTTTAAGTTTAGAAGGCTCTCCTAAGTGCTTCTCCCAACACCACCTTTCAGCAAGCAGGCTGGCCTGCAAGAAGAGTTTAAGCCCCAACTATACACTCTGTTGGAAAGGTCTGACAACATGCACACCTATCAGAACAAGTGGATGAAGATGAAGGACGGCGCATACCCCAGAGACACTAATTGGAGAAATGTCCTATTAGTGCTCTCTTTATTTAATTGCATTGGAAAAAATGACAATTTTTTTTTGTTTTCTTTATTGCAAAACATACTGGAGTTTCCTGTTTTGATTTTATTTTCCATTTGATGAGCCTGTGCTTTCATACATATATTAGTGAGCTCGCCAAACTTCAACAAAGCAACTGAGTTTTAAAATCAAAACGAAAAGAAAAAATTCCACCCAATTTTCTCAGCTTCTGCAATTTGGTGGAAAATGTAGAAGTTGTCGTTCCAAGGTGCACTGGCTGAGAAAATGATCCTACGAGCAAAAGCAATATAATTTAATCATAGGTTTACTGACTGTGCTGACAATTGAAGTAATTCACAATGCCATCTAAAATACATATCTGGTGCAGTAAAAATAACAGCACCAGGAAACGAGAAGCATCATGCTCCATAATTCTGATTTCACCAAAGGGCATCATTTTTTATCACACCAAATTAAAAGAACTCAAAACATTTACTGGAAACTTCAAGGGGAAGGGATTTCTAAGTTCACATATGAATACCACTTTCTATCTAATCTCATAGTGCTACTCTTCACGGAAGTTATACCTAAGAGTATGAAACCAAAGTTTGCCAGGGGATAGCCAGATGCTACTTTAGAGCAAACTATACATACTGAGTTATAGGCATATGTATCTGGCCAATCATGGTGATGCCACCATCAGCACCAATGGGGATGTGCATGTGCATGCATGTGGATGTGTGTGTGTATCTTTCTGTCTAAATGCCAGATAGCCCTCCCTTTTCTTTAAGGTCTTGGTGGCTGATCAGAAAAACTGCACGGAACCAATCTACAGACAGGCTGTCCTTGTTAAATCAACATCATAAAGTCACCAACAAGATTGCCCCAAAGCAGGGTGGTCAGAACTCTGGAAAGAAACTGCAGTCCAGCTCCTCCAAGCCTGGAGCACACAGAAGAGTCAACCCGTTGCTCAAGGCCAGTTGGCAGAGCAGAAAATGGAGGCGATCCAGGTCTGCAGAGAATCAAAACAGCTGAAAGAACCTGGCCAATCAGCTCCGGGCTACATGGCACTAAGGGAGGGGCCGAGCTGAGGTTCCCTAAGCCATGATTTCTGTTTTTTTGTTGTTGTTTTTGCATTTTATTCTTTCTTCTTCTTTTAAATAGCCAGCTGGCATTCTTAAGGCCAGAGGAAATGTGGAGAATGGCAGTGCTCCAGAAATCAGAAAACAGTGAGAAGAAACAGAATGTCATCACTTTTGCCACTCGTTTTTCAAAATATGGATGATGACTCTTCCCTAAGTAATGGCAATGCGATCCTCTGACTATCTGTAAAAATGTAAGACAACTATGGAAGCTATAATAAAATCTGGGCTAATCATATACTTCCAGTTTGCCCACATTTAGTTAGAAATAATTTTTTCAATAGGTAAGTACTGTATAATTATTAAAAATGGATTAGTACCTCTAATTTCATCAAATTGTTCTACAAAAGAAAAGAAAGGGATGCCTGAGTGGCTCAATGGTCGAACATCTGCCTTTGGCTCAGGGCATAATCAGGGGGCCCCGGGATCGAGTCCCACATTGGGTTCCTGCATGGAGCCTGCTTGTACCTCTGCCTATGTCTCTGCCTCTCTCTGTGTGTCTCTCATTAATAAATAAATAAAATCTTTAAAAAGAAAAGAAATAAGATGGAAACAGGAGGGGGAAAAGTGAGAACCTAAGACAATTTTGATAAGACAATTCCATTGCTTTGGTATCTGACAAGGTAAATGTTATCATCATTCCAATACCACATGTACAGCTGCCACAGTTGCCACAATTATGTCTCCACTTTTTATCCTACAACACCCTGCATTTCTTACTCCTTTAAGAAAAATCTACATTTTTTCCTCTGAATACTTCTTAATAACCATAGCAATGCCTACCACTGAAAGGAAAAGCCGGTTGACACCATCAAGTCGTATGTATCAGGCATATCCAAGATACACTTGTTCCAAAGACAGAGAAATAGGGGTGAAGAAAAGATTCATCATGTGATGAAAATAAGTGGCTCCAAAGAATGTCACCAAGGGCATAACACCTTAACATGACAAAAAGATTCAGAACAAAAATTTCTTATACTGAGGAAAACATGGACAGGAAAATAGAGACACATTTTTTCCATATGTTGATTCAACATTTCTACCTTCATTGTCATTCTGATCTAGCACAATTCTGAACACAGTTATTTTTCAAATATTTTGCCGACATGAGAAACAGGAGAGTAACTCAGCATTGCGCATCCACATTTTCAGGTGCATTTCCTTTGACACTTGTAGTAATCTAGCCTAGAAGGCTCTGGGAACAAGATATCTTTGATAACACTACCTGTTGTAACACTGGTGAAATGGAAACAAATACCTCAGTTAAGAGTATTTAAAAAAAAATGTATACCCCTCAACACCAAGATCATGTCTTCCTGTACATTTGGAAACATATTCAAGGCAAATGTGAGAAATCGGATTTGTAAATAAACACTAGCATAGTGACTTAAAAAGCTTTCGGTGGCCTGACAACATAACATCTTCCAAATACCTGAAGCAAGTAGCCTTGCTAAGCAAGGTACCACCTCACAGGCCACACTTACATAATCTGAGCAGAAGAGGAGAACCCATGCCAGGAATTTGTGATGGGGCAGGGATTAGAAGGTTGGGTATAACAATCTTCTACTTCCAAGAGACTAACGGTTTAATTCCTCTCATATGAAGAGTTTTACACCACCCTCTTTGCAAAGAGAGCTTCTGAATCTATGGAATAAC
Organism: Canis lupus baileyi; assembly: GCF_048164855.1. Taxonomy (NCBI): domain Eukaryota; kingdom Metazoa; phylum Chordata; class Mammalia; order Carnivora; family Canidae; genus Canis; species Canis lupus. Next base: position 17,049,295 of record NC_132851.1, read on the forward strand.
TCAATGTGATAGTGAAAGAGAATGGGAGTGAAAGGAAGGATTTGAATGGAAAGAGAGAAAGAATAGAAAGGGCATTTATTTACTGAGATGGTGCCATTTGTCGTCATAAGCATTAGAATATTTATAGGTAACCTGGTTTTTTTGCTCTCTTAGAGAGACAGGAGAGTGCTCTTTTCTGACATGCAAAAAGGACATGGCTAATTCATCAGTAATTTTGCAGTGGTTTGTAATATATCAATGAGAATACTGTGCTGCTATTCCTAACTGTGGTATTCCTAAGAGTGAATGTTACAAAAATAAATATAATACCTGCTTTTGAGAAAGACATTCTGTGTCTGAGGCACAGACCCAGTTGTAGAACCTGGCAAAATCAACTGAAAGGGATTCATCCAGTACCAACGTGGATCACCACATCTAAGAAAGGACAGCCCCTCAACAGGATCTGGAGTGCTGATGTGTGTTGTGCCAATTACATTGTAAGACCCTGGTGTTCCAGGCTGTTCCAGATTTCTCAATTAGATCCTCATGAGTTCCTCTGTAAAGAAAACTGACACAGGACATTTCAATAATGATGGGGGGATAAACTGGTATAATCAAAGTTTGACAGAAATTTCTGAAGTTCTATACCTTAAAAAGATTCGTGCAGAAAAGAATATTCAGAAAATATCTTAGTTCAAATCAGCAATTATTTTAGACTAGAAAAAGAGTAGTCATAAACATCTAAAATCTGTAAACCTATCTGCAATAAATTGAATGCAAAGTTTCCAAATTAAAAAAAAATAATAATTCCACGAAATGATGTACTGTGCATATGATTTCAGGATCTGTCTCATATTCTCCCGTGGAAATAAGCGAATGAGGTGCCCAGCTATTTAATAAGACCAATGCACCCCAAGTCTGTCATTTCAATAACTCAAATGCACCAACAAAACAATATGAACATAAGCCATACTATGGAAAATTCTAAAGTCTCCCAAACACCAAACCATCTCTAATTTGTTAAATCAGTGAGTTAAATTCACTGAATCTAAGTAAAATTGTTAAGTGTATCTAATTCAACTCAATATATTCAAAATATTGTCATTTCAAAATGCAACTATAATAAGATTGTTAATGTGATAGCTTAATGTTAATTTTTCCATGCCGAGTCTTAGAAATCTGGTAGATACTTTATGCACACAGCACACTGCATTTTTTACACTAGTGGCATTTCAGGTGCTCAAAAACCACATGTGACTATTTACTACTGGACTATACAATGCCATTCTAGATAAACTGCATGTAAGCTGGTTCATGACTCTAGTACTTAACTAATGCTGTGAATCCTTGGCCTGGGTCTCTCATTCCATCTCTAGTCATCAAACCAAAATTCAGCTCAGGCATCATCTCCCTCAATAAGTCCTTGAGGACCTCCGAGGCCAAGACCGGTGCCTATCCTGAGTGCTTCTCTGCTCCTACACTTTCTACTTTGCATTAAAAATCATCCCATTATGTTTCTGTCTCCTCACAGATTGTGTTCAAGGGCAAGGACTTTGTCTTACTCATCTTGTATTTCTTAGCACTTAGAACAGTGCCCAGTGCACCATGGGAACTTGTCATATAATCTTTAAACTTAATTAAACTAACTGTGTTATTTTGGGGCAACTTAGTCAACTTCTCTATACCTTAGTGTCTTCATTAAAATAGAGTTGTAGGGCAGCCCCGGTGGCTCAGCAGTTTAGTGCTGCCTTCAGCCCAGGGTGTGATCCTGAAGACCTGGGATCGAGTGCCGCGTCGAGCTTCCTGCATGGAGCCTGCTTCTCCCTCTGCCTGTGTCTCTGCCTCTCTCTCTCTCTCTCTCTCTCTCTCTCTGTGTGTCTCTCATGAATAAATAAATAAAATCTTTAAAAAATAATAAAATAAAAAAATAAAATAGAGTTGCAAATGTTCAGCATCACAGTGTTGCTCAGAGAATTAACTGAGATATTGCCTGTGAAAGTGAGTGGCATACATATGGACTGTAGGAGTACCATCTTTGTCTGTCTTTCTTCCTAGAGGGCAGAAACCATGTGTTACTGACCCTTGTATTACCCCAATCAAAAGTGACATGCCAGGCACACATTTTAGGGAAGAATAGCCAATAATTTGAAAAACAAAAATAAATCTGGTTTATCAAAATTATATACATATATATTATAAATGCATACATATTGATATGTACATACACATATACATGATTATTTTATATTTCCAATCATTCTTAATGCCTGGACGATTCTACATTCTCAGAATTTTAACTTGAAACATAAATATAGCATAATTATAGACTTCGTAGCATTACACATCAGCATTTTATTACCATAAAAAGAGATATTTTCTTTTTCTTCTTCTAATCTTCTTAAGGTTAAGTCAGATTTTCAGAATGTTTTTACCATAAAATGTAGTTCACCATAAAACTATTCAACAAATAAGTACTGTATTAGAAGAATAAATTGTGTTTAAATTTCTAAAGAATTTATCTGAAAAGTTGATGTTTTGCACTCTAATTTCCACCACGAGACATTAAATATACCATTCTGTTAAAATAAATGCATCAGAAAGGTTTTCCCATAAGTGACTACCTTAGGGGGAAAAAGTCTTTAATTAATGGGATCAAAATTTTACATTGCTTCACATCTCTACACTGATATATAAATTTAATGATTATATAAGTTGAACCATATCAGCAAATGTGCCCCTTTTACGAACACACATCAATATAATCCCAATTAAAATACTCTGTAAGATTGCCTACAGTATTTCAGATCGAAATAGCTTCTACTGAAATAGACTTTCCTGCCACTCTGATTTAGCATCTCACTTTCCCTTATCAGCAGATGGTAAGCCAAGTACTATTTAAATCCATATGTCTTCCATAGGCATAGTTCAAATACTGAATAAAAAGATGAACAAATGTTTTAGAGCTAATCAGATTAGCCTTTGAGTGAAAAAAAGGAACTAAGTGGAGTTTCATTACCTGCAAATGACTTACTACATCACCTTTAGACGACTGAGGGAGATAAATCTCTGTAAACCATCCAAACAAAATAACTGTGTAGGACAAGACTATAGCAATACTTTCCTGACTTTGACCGTGTCTTCACCATTCCTTCCTCTTTTCATGGATTCCAATCCTGAAAGTTCATAAATCTGGAACCAGAAGGATACTGTAGAGTAGACACAATTCAACATCCTCAACCCTAGGAACAGAGTAAATTCACCAGCTTCCTTTGGCACACAGCTAGACCCTTTCTCTCTCTCTCTCCCTCCACTCATCTCCTAAAGGGTCAAGAAAACAAATAAAAACTCCAACAAAACTCTGTGCCTCTATAGATTTCAATTCCACAAATACAACCCAGTACTTTTACTCATTTCTTCAAGGCCAGGAGATTAAGATGATGAGATTGGATTTGTTGTATAAACCACACATGCATTCCTCAGTCCACAAAACCTTTCAAACACCAGGAAAACTATCAATGAATACCTTTCTCTTCTTGATATCATGCTTCCCAGGCTGTAAACCTTTTATCTCCTCAACTTGGTCTATTGGGATAAATGATCCCACTGTACATTTCCTCTTATCTTGGGCCAAGAACCCTATGTTCTAAAAGATTCCCCTTCCTTAGAAGGGAGCAGTACAGAAGTATGGCAAAACTTTCCTCCCACATTTTAGACTACACAATGTTGATCATCATGCTCTATAAACTACTAGCTGTGCATAAGAATAATTACTTCAACCAAAATCAAACCTGGAACTAATTTTTTAAAAAGAATTTACAAAAGAAAATGAATATTGGATTCGGATTTTTAAAAATAAAGATAAATCTTTTAGATTTTACTGGAACTCTTTTAAAGCCTAGAAACACATTGGCAGACTGCTTCTCTAGATTCTTGTATCAAAAAAATTCTGTGAGCTCTGAGAAATCTCTGCTTTCCCAGATAACAAAAAAAAAAAAAAAAAAAAACCCTCAAATTTAAAAATGGCCCAGTAAAGCTCAAATATTTTTAAAATTTTTATGTGAACCCAAAATTGCTATAATTGATTTTTTCCAGAGTAAGCAACTCACTAAATAATATTAAACTTTAATGGTTATTGAAAAAAAATGCATGTAAGAAATAACTTACCTAATCCTTTGGTCCTAAAGAGTATTCAAAGATTAATCAGTTTGTAATAAACTATGTAGTTTATATAAACTATGGTAGAAAAATTATACAAGCAGCACTGCAGTCTCATGCAGAAATTAGGATACGGTTTTCCAAAAATTTTTAAAAGTGCATATATCCTCATAGGATTCTAGTCAATTAAAAATATATCGATTCTAGACCTACTAAGAGATGAGGAGTATGGCAGGGCCAATGAGAAATAGAAATATAAAAATGGCACAGTCCTTCTCTCTTAGGAGACTGTAATCTACTAGGAGATCAAAATTCACAAATGGCTAAATTATTAGACGTGGTATTTGCTGTTTCTCTCTTATCTTTGTTCTGTTTTCCAAACTTGTCCAAATGTCCCTTGCTTCAGAGAAAAACCTCCAACACACACACACACACACACACACACACACACGCACACACACACACACACACACACACTTCAATAGATTTCAATTTCAGTCCCTGGGAAAATCCCATTCATACTATCACAGTGAAATTCATACACTAAAATCATAAGGATTAGAAACTACAGGGGTGCCAACTCAATCCCATGCAAACCTGCCATGTCTGAACAGTCATCCAGTTTGTTAAAAATAGAATGACTAAGACTTTTGACTGATCTAGAATATTGTGCAGACAATTGTCCTAGAAAAAGGCAGGACCAATTTGGGCTGTAAAAAAGATGGATAATTAATGCCTACAAGCTCGTGAGTCCAAATGTAAATCTCAACTATACTATAACTTCTACCTATCTCAGAGACTTCTATCCACCTATAGTTTGGTTAGCTATTATGAAGCAAGTTAGGTTTATAAATTCATGATTAGAGTTCATGGTCTTTCAACTTTGGGAAAAAACACTTAAAAAAGCAGTTTAGATATAAAAACTTGAAAGGCCTATTTTAAATAATGGAAAATTGATATGCTCAAGACAGCTCCTTTACTTTTAAACGATTAGGCTGTATCATTGGGGAATTTTTTAACTTGACTGCCAAAAATTCTGTGATCATCACAGAACGGACTGTGGTTGACCTTTTTTTTTTTTTTTTTTTTTTTTTAAATTTTTATTTATTTATGATAGTCACAGAGAGAGAGAGAGGCACAGAGACACAGGCAGAGGGAGAAGCAGGCTCCATGCACCGGGAGCCCGACGTGGGATTCGATCCCGGGTCTCCAGGATCGCGCCCTGGGCCAAAGGCAGGCGCCAAACCGCTGCGCCACCCAGGGATCCCTGGTTGACCTTTTAAAATACGTTTTAATGTCTACTTATTAAAATAAAACAAAAGAAAAAACTTATAATTTTTCTTAATATTAAATCAGTAAATAGACTAGTAAAAAAAATAAGCTTATCTCTCAGATCCAAATTGTTTACAGGAACTGAAAGCCTTGAAGCTTGGAAGATTTTAATCAAGACTTCCATTAACCCCCTACCAATATCTCAGAGACTGTAGGAATTTTAAACAAAAGGGGAAGCAATGCTTTTAAAATGACTTAATGTAATACAGTATTAAGATATGTAACAGTTTTAGCTATTAAAAAAAAAGGTGACATATTGCAAGCAAGAATCTCTCTTTCTACTCAATGACAAAATAAGACATTAAAAATAAGACATGAAAATGAGCCCATGGATTAAATCTAGAAGAAATGATTAGTGAATAAATCAGAACAATACAAAAACTAAAATATAATAGTTCTTATATATAACGAATCAAATTTGTATAGTATGTATGGTATACGTTTTTAAATGGTATTCAAGAATAGTTTTCATTTAGATTTGAAAGCAGTGGCCCTGAGTTATTTTAACTTATATTTGAATAAAAGAGTACATGACACGCATACACTATATACATATTTATATAAACCGTATGTGTATGTTTCAAAAACTTAAAAAAAAACTTTCTGAAGCTTATTTACACTAATTAATAAAATTATTATATTTTTACCTCAGAATTTGATTAAAATACCCAACTCTGCTCTCAAACTTACTCTTTCCTTTGTGTTTAGCATGTATATAATGAGACTCTTGAGGAATGCATGCTTCTGTGAAATTCTAAATCCTATCAATTAAAAAAATTTTGCCATACACAGAGGACCTTAAAATTTTCTCATAAATATCAAAATAGTAACTTTCACTTTAGAGGGGGGCTCGGCCACTATCCTTTTTTTTTAGTAACAAAGCTCACCTTCTACTTGTATTCTCTTTTGACTTCAGGATTTTGCTTCTTCTTCAAGTTTTCCGAACACCAAAGTTCTTTTTCATTTGTTTGTTTGTTGCCTGTACCCCAGTAATCCCCTGCTCCATCCATCCCCATCTATTCAAACTCCAACCCTTTTCAAAACCAACTAATAAGTAACCTATTCCGGGAAGCCTTCCTTGATGGCCGGATTAAGCAGAGATCATTTCTTCCTCTAAAAAAGTTTTAATAAATAAAATAAAATACCACGTTTTGTTTCACTAAATAGCACTTGACACCCCTTTTCTTAAACTATAATCATTTTTTCTGAACACTATCTCCCCCACTTGTCTGCAAATGACTTGAAGAGTCAGTGTCCATAGCTGGTCCATGTTGATATTACTCCTAGAATATTTTGTACAAATCAGCTTTCTATATAAACTCTATTAAATGAATGCCAATGAACTTAGAAGTCATTCCAACTCCTGTATTTCTTATAATTGATGTCATTTCCTGTTATCCATCAGATATTTGCATCTGAATGCTCTGCAAACTTTGTAGGTTTAAGACTAGCTTCATTACTTTACACTTAAAAAACAGTTCACTCTAGAGTTTTGCTAATGATGCTACCATTCACCCAAAAGCAATATAGCAAAGAATGTGGACTTTAAAGCCAGACTACAGGGTCATGATCTAGATTGACCCAGTCACTAACTGGCCGTTTGACTTTGGCTAGCAACTTAAACATCTATGAGACTCAACTTCTATAAAATGAAATTAAAGGTAGCATCTATGTCATGGAGTTATTGTGAAGAGTCAATGAGTTACTAGAGAATAAAGAGCAGGGCCGGGCCCACAGTGATTATCAAATGTTAGCTATTATTAGACTCCTCTTCCAAACTCAAAGCCTCATTCATCATAACCCCCATCCTCTTGGTCATCAACACACATAAAAAACTCTTGGAGATTCTACATCTACTGTGTCTATGGGAATCATTTCTCATTTTCACTATCCTAGCATGAAGTCTTTGTTACTCATAGGGTAAAAGTTTAGCCTACTAATTAACATCCCTCACCTTAAATCTGGACACTTACCCACACCCTTCCAGATATCCTACATAAAATGCTGTATTAACCTTATTAAAGGTTTGAATCAAACCATCCTTGGCTCCAAATCTCATGATGGCTATCTCCTTGTTAAAATATTTTTTTTAAATACGCATTTAAAGAAATTTTCCTAACCTATACGCCAAGTCTTCGTTCCTAAAATTACACTGCACATACCTTTTGGTCAAGCTCTTCTATTATCTACATCCTAAAAGTTCCCTAAGCGCATCTCACATTGTTCTAACTACATAGCTTGCCCTCCATGCTGTCATGTTCACCCACTGAAAGGCCAGGCTTTTCTCCAAAACCAGTTTAGAAAACACATTATGACCATGATCTTTAGCCACTTAACTGAATGTGATCTGTTCCTCTTTAAACACCCAAAGACCTCTGCTCTTCTCTCTCCTGTTCCCTTTTATGGAAGTCTTTTGTATACTATATTTGTCCATATACCTGTCTTATTACTTATAACGACTGTATTACATGAGGGCAGGAATCCTGATTTACTCATAGTCCTATCTTTAATAGCGTCTTTCATGGTTTCTGAAACCTAGTAGGTGCTAAACTATTTACTGGATGACAAGAAAAGTTAGACACCAATATTTCAAGGAATGATTCTACAAAGTAATCTTTTATTTTGGGTTTATATTTCTTTCAAGTTTTTTGGAGTCTAGGTTAGTTTGGTCTAATGCATGTTGGTTCTTTGAAAATAAATCTTGAACCCAGGTGAGTATCAGTATAGTTAAATTTAGACACAACCAACTACGCACTTGAGTCACCCAAACAAAACAAACAAAAGGGTATTTTGTTGAAATTTCATGAACTAGAAATACAACCACCCAGTCTCTAATATTATGAAAGGACTTTGCATATAGCAGTAAGATGCCTGGAAAAGCACATGAAAAGAGACAGAGTTTAGAATGGTTTTCTACACTTCCTTTTAACACTTGATTTTTATTCTTACTTTACAATAAACTATGTAAATGACCTTAAGTAAATTAAAATAAATTCAAATATTTCAGTGTAGAGTTGGTGTGCCAAACACTTCATTGAGTAGCTATTAGCATCAACCTTACGTGTTCATCAAAACATATTAGCTTTAAGAAGATTTGGAGACAGCTAAATCCGAGATAGTACATGGAGACAGCTAAATCCCTTGAGATAGTACATGCATGTCTATCTATCTATCTTTATATATTTACATTGTAAGACTCACTTTAGTATATTATACTATTTAGACAATTTTTGAATACCAAGGTAACTAAGGAATCTATCTTTCAACTTATAAAAGTAAACAGATTGCTTGATTATTTGTTGGTGCTTCAGAAATACACTTTATTCAAACCATCATATTAACTTTTTCCCCTATAATGATCTTTAAAGAAAATATTAGGATTTCTATTTCTTAGCTACCACTATGAGGTAATTCCAGCTAATTAAAGTCAAGAAATGATACTATTTTTCTGTTTCCCAAGAGTATATATACACAGCCTGGTAAAATAATTTATACTTGCCAATAAATTCTGTTATTGTATCATCCCGTAGAGGCACCTGATTATAAGGAAATCAATTTTAACAATTTAAAGTTGTAAGCAAGATACAATTATTTAGCTACATGGATATTCAATACAACACTATTTATAATAGCAAAAACTGGAAATAACTTAAATGTCCAACCACAAGTAATCAATAATCATCTTTTCTAGTACAACATATAATGAAAAACCATGAGGTCAATAAATATGATGTAGCAGAATATATGCTAATATGGAAAAATGTTTACCATTTATTATAAGGTAAAACTGGAGGTTATTTAACAATAAGCCTATAAACTTGTATTTGTATGTATATGTCTATGTGTGTAGGGGTGTGTGTGTGTATGTGCGTGTGTGTCCAGAAAAGGATGCACTGAGTGCTAAGCATTTTCTTATTTTTTCTTATATTTTCTAAAATGTCTATAATGAACATGTATATTTTAATGAGAAAGAAAAAGCTAAGAGATACTAATTAAACATCCTTTTCTCTTTTTTGTAGACTCTTCCCAATTGCTTCTCCATTTCGTCCCTCACCTCATACTAGGGACCAGCTCCTCTCCCAAAGCCCACAGGAACTGAGTGGAAATATGGTCATTTTCATCATGACCAGCGATACTTCAAGTAAGTCATATGTGCATAAGGGATACTAAGTCTGAAGGAGCATAAAAAATCTAAGATAGGTTTATAGTTTTAAGATTTCAGTGGGATGAAACTGAATTATTCACATCCATTAAATTGAGTTTGAATGATTCACAGCCAATTTTATTTTTATAATTGTAATGAAACAGCTGGGATTAGAGTCTATTCATGGACTCATAAGAAATTTGCACCCCACCTACTAAAATTAGTTTCTGCATCCAAAACTCTGATTTGAACATCTGACTGTGAACAAAACAGGCATCACCACTCAATGCCAAGAAACTGAGGAAATAGACTTCAAGCATGTCAAATTCTCACCAGAATTATTTTATTTTCATTGTACATACTTCCCTTTATCATCATACACAAGCAAGCCCTTAATAACATGATTCTTTAAAACAATTTATTTTGAAAGAATGAGCTATATTTTGTGAGATAAGCTCAAAAAAGCTCAAAGAATATAATTGTTGAAGATTTCAGACTGCATTGTGACAGTATTTTTTTGATAACTTATAGATTCTTTGTCATTAGAGGGAAATCTGATTTAAGAATGCATACATCAAGTATGTGATATCTCTCTTTGGACACCAGGAATAAGTAGTGAGTTTAAAAAATAAGACTTTTCTTAAGGTAGCCTCACAGACCTGAAAGTTTAAGGTTTTATAGAAAATTGACTTGTCCCTAGAATTTGCAGTTTTAAAGAGATGAGTAATTGTATACTTCAAGCTCTATAATTTTCCAGAGGAAACAGTGCACAAAGATTGAATGACTCAGTCAGGGTCACACGGCTATTTAGTCACAAAGTGAGTCTAGAACACAAAACCTCCTTGCCTCCAAAATCCAGTCCTCTTTCCACTGCATCACAAGGGAAGAGTAAAAAGAAAACATGAAATCTAATTTTACCAGAACATAAAATCCAGTCAAGCCTGATTCACACTAAAGACAGCCTATTAAAGGTGGGACACACCCACCTCCAAACCCAACTGTGACCTCAGCAGCCTAGACATCCTTCTCGAAAATAATTAGTATATATCTTGGAATCTTCTGAAATATTTAAATCACATATGAACTTGAGGCAAGCTCTAAATTTCAATTTGATTTTAAAATCCATCCTAAATCATAGACACACATGGTGTGTGTGTGTGTGTGTTTGTGTGTGTGTGTGTATACATATAAAACCTCCAGTTTTACTTTTAGGCTATATACACATACATACATATATAGATGTGTGTGTGTATATGTATATGTGTATACATATACATACATATATATATATATATCTTAAAATTTTGGTAGTCATATTAACTAGATAATTAATCTGTAGATCATAGATTGCCTAGCTAGGTAATCCACATTTTAAAAAGCTCCAACTTCTTTTGAATAAATACATAATTCAGCCAAAATAGATAGATTTTCTTGAATTATAAAGAAAGTTTCAATCAAGAAAGTTGTAAATTCTTGACAGGAAGAATGAAGTAAAATGAACATATGTATCTCCTAATATACGGCCAGCAGTGTTTTCATTGTACCATATTTTATGAAACAGATATGCTTCTATGAAGTTATAGGTAAAGAAAAGTATTTTCATTTTTTAATGTACCAGGAAAGATATCTTAAACTTCTACACTGTCTTTTTTTATTTTTATACTGTCTTTTAAAAAAAACAAGTAATTATTTTTAAGTGAATAGCTCTCTCAAATGTAATATTTATATATTTTCAAATTCCCCTACACGAGTCTGACTACATTGCATATAAAAACGACACCATGGATGTTTTTCTAAGTGTTATTAGTCGGTAAGAATAGCCTGAAACTCTGTATTTGTGGCATATAACAAGCACAACCTCAATACTAATTGAGAAAGTATTCTTGTGCTCCTGTCCTTCTAATACTTTATTAAGGAATAACAAAGAATGTTCTAGCTGACATTCTGAAAAGTCTTATAAAAGAAAAATACTTTCTAATGGGATCAATATAAATATTTCAGCAAAACACTGAAATGAAGATCATTAAATTCCATGTTTTAAAGAAAAAAAAAACAACTTCTCTGTTATGTTCCCTCAAAGCCCACACCATTACCCACCAAATCTATTACACACACAAGGAAGGTAAAAACTTTAAAACTAGGATGAGAAATTGTGAAGCACAGCAGAACACTGTCCATGGAACAAAATTAAAACGAGGAAAACAGCAATTTCTCCCCTAAAAAAGGCAAGTCTACCTGAGTTGACTGTTCATGACTCAACTCTACTTAAGAAAATAGGTCCTGCTTGAAAATAAATTTCTCTACAAAATAAACTTTGCTGCATATGCAATATGTAAGCATTTCATACTATAGTCATGGCTATTGGTCAATTGCTATATACCATATACATGGTAAGAAATAACTCTTTAGGATTATTTGCCTTTTCCTTAATTATCTGCATTCATCATTTAGTAAGTCAATTCCAGTTTAGCAGTTAATTATTAATTAAATTTTTCTAGGATATTATTCTCTAAGCATTATTTAAGAATGAATTTATTTTGTATTTTAAAAATGACCCATTTAGAGGATGGTGATTTGGACATTGAACATTATTTGTTATCAGTCATGTTTTTTTTCATTTAAGTAGCTGGAATAATAAGAAACTATCCTAAGGAAATGACAAAACAATAAAATAACACATAATAGGAAGTCCATCAAAGTTTCTTTATAACTAAAAATTGGAAGCCCCCTAAATGTTTACCAGTAGGCTTTACTGAGCACATTAGGATATAACTACTTCATAGTACAACATGGAGACACTAAACCAAATATTGTAAGTTGTATTTGTTGATGAGAAAAGATGTCTAAAATATATTGTTAAATAAAAAAAGATTACAAGAGTGAGGCAATGACCCCATATAAGAATAAAATTTACATTCGCATGCATACAAAAAATAAATTAGAAACCAACATATGAATAGAAAAGTATTTGTAGGTTGGAACTTATGACTGGTTTTCATTTTCTGTAGTGTTCTGTATGATAATACAGATATACTTCTTTTTTGAAAAGCATCTATCATTTGTATCATTTTCAAAAAGTTATTTTTCTGTTTTGGACACAAAACACATGAAGAGTGTATGTTTTATGGAACAAATTTTTTCTGAAATTGCAGAAAGTCAGCCAAGCATTTATGAACAGATCGTGGAGAGTCGAAAGAGGCTATGCAATGGTGAAGAACATGAACCACAGTCAAACTGCCAGCATCAGAATTGCATCTCTGCCATTAAAAGCGGTGTGACCTCGGGCAGATTAATTAATTTCTCTACCTCAGTTTCCTTACCTAAATAAAAAAGATAATAATAGCTTCAACCTCAAAGGGTTTGGTGAGGATGAAAGTTGTTAATCCAATAATAAACTAATGGAAAGGCAGTAAACTCTTAATCCTAGAAACTGAAATACTAAATGACTTGGCAATCAATTATAAGTATCCATCTATGTTAACTAAGTTCTTTTTTTTTTTAATGCTTTCATATCCAATTGTTCTGAAGTAGTTTCATCAGGTTTTGTCTTTCGCATCAAGAATTCAAATTGGGCAGCTATGAGGGATTCTCAAGCTATCCACTACATTACTGAGTAAACACCTGAAGTTGATTCCCTGAGAAGAGATAATTTTACAGGACATTTATCTACCAAGACTTTTCCTTCATGACTTAGTATAAGTCTTGAATATCCAAATGTAAACAAAATCTAACAAATATAACACTACAGGCAAATGGAATTCAATAACACACTGCCATGGGTCTCATCACTTTTCTCAAACAAAATACTGTGCTTATTAAAAATCTATTTTAAAAATCTTTGCTTGTATTCTAAGTCACATAAATGTCTGACTTGTAATCACTTTTCATCTTTTTTTTAAATGTTAGTGGAATTATAAAGTATATCTTGCCTTTTAAAAAATATATCTATGGGGATCCCTGGGTGGCTCAGCAGCTTAGCGCCTTCCTTTGGTCCAGGCCGTGATCCTGGAGTCACAGGATCGAGTCCAGCATCAGGCTCCCTGTACGGACCTGCATGGAGCCTGCTTCTCCCTCTGTCTGTGTCTCCGTCTCTCTGTGTCTCTCATGAATAAATAAAATCTTTAAAAAATAATAATAATATATCTTTTTCTGGTTAATCATGATGCTACAAATAGGTAAATTTCCAGGGTATAAAATGGTTCATCGCTTTCATAATTAATATGCCAAAAGTAAACCTTCTAAATTGAGAAACTATATTTTTCAAGAGGAATGTTAACATGTAAAATTATGTGTGAGAGCTATTTGATCATTCTTACATAAATAATGATACCAATCACTGAATTTATCTTACTAACAAACATCCTGCATTTACAAAAACAAAAGAAAAGAAAGATTCCTTTGCCTTACTTCTAATCACCAATAACATAAGAGATGCCTAAAGATTAAGTATTGTGGATTTTTTTCTAAAATAAAGTCATATGCCTGGTTCTATTTTATTTATAAATTATAATTAATTACAGACATCTATAAATCAGGATGTTGTTTCACCAAAATGAAAGAAACAGATTCTTCAAACTTCCCTGATATGTTTGCATTTCTTTGAACTCATAACACAACTTACATGCAGCACTATCCTACTTGCCAATCTTCCTTGAGTTAACTAGTAGACCATTCCACACTAGTCAGTGTCTTTGTGTATAAATACTTAGTGAAAGTTCCCTAAGAGAGTCAAAGGGAAAAGTGGATAAAGAATACGACAATGGAAACAATATTTACTCTTTTGTTGGCATCAAATAACAAAATATACAAAAATCCAAAATAAAAAAAAAATTTCCTGGCATTTTAGGGAATCAACACTTCTGTTAAATCCGTCCATCAGATCAGACTTTGCCAGAAAAGTACTAGATTCACATCAAGGCTGCGTAGCTCACGGCTGACACACTTTTGAATCATTCTCCATCTGTTGCTCCTGAAACTTGGGCCACCTTTTATATACTCTTCATTTCCAACATCTAAGAAAGAACATTTAACAATGGGTTCCTTTTGGGGCCCTGTTATCTCCTGACTCATGCAGTCTGTGAGAAAAGGAAGCCAAGCAAAAGATAGTTATACAGGAAATAATTAACAGATACTGTGCTGAAGGATACCATTTCACAGCGACTACAAACTTACAGCCCAATTCACTAAAAGATACATCTGCTTCCCCTGCCGTACAAACCTGGGCCAGCAGAACTATGCCAGGCTTCACAAAAAACCCAGGTTACAAAAAAGAAAAAAGCATGCTTCCAAAAATACTTGAACCAATGGAGCTGACTTATAAAAAAGAAATTAGAATCAAAGAAAATCCCATTGGTCAAGACAATAAAATCAAACATATATATATGTTTATCAAATTGGTTTAGCTATGATCTACTGTCAAAAATAGTAAACCAATATAAAAGATGAATAACGAATAAAGAAAAAAAAAGCTACCTAAATTTTATTTAATAAAAACAAAACAGTCATGTTCATTGCTACATTTAACTAAGTTAATGAATGAACTGTATTTTTTAAATAAATCTATATTACATTTGAATTTAAATCATATCCTTTTCTAATAGGCGGACAGCAGAAATTCACCTATCCAGGGGCAAAAGCACAGAGATAAAAGGATTTTTAATCTCTGGATATTGTAAATGGTTTTTAGTATTTTATTCAAGTATCAACAAATCAAATATCGTTACCTAAAGAAGAGAATTTATCAATGTGGCCTAAAAACCTAAAAAACCAAGCTCCATAACCAGTGATCTCAGAGGTATACACTTCCCATTTTTCCTGGTATAGTCTGTTCTCTTTGGGATTAAGTACATCCATATGTAAATATTCAAATAGAGTTAGAAAAAGTTATATACATAAACATGTTACATCACGACTACCTAAGGATGATTGAAAAACTGCTTTTATTTTTCATTGAACATGAAGGGGAAAAAAACCAGTATCAGACTTCTCCCTTGAAATCATCTTTAGTTAAAAAAGTTGCTTCGATCTGTCAGTGGTTGTAAAGGCATTCAACACTGTCGCTTGTTTGAACGTCCGCTTGGCTGCCAATGGACTGTCCCCAAAAGAACATTTTTGCATCTCAATGGACTGTCCGGTATCAACAATCTTTAAACTATAAATTTAACACCACTGAAGCAAGGAGAAAATAACATCTACTTTGTGCTGTCGTGGTATCACATTTACAAAACGAACAAATAATCATGCTACTTTGTACTTATCTAGAACCCTGCATCTTACGATCTCAAATGGCCTGACAAACATTAATTAAGCAAGCTGCACAGCTCTTCTGTGAGGACGGCAGGCATTATAATCCCAAGAGTGGGATGAACGGAGATCCTGGGAGGCCCTGCCTTTGACAGTGGCTCAACTTGGAACTCAACTCCGACTGTCCATGGCTGAAGGTTTTCTGCCAAAACCAAGTGGTGCAAAATGTACACATTGAAATGGACAGACTTCTCTAAATAAATTTACACTGGAATCTAAAATCATTTTTCCCCTAGATGCATGAAGAAAGTGTACTAATGACTAGGGTGCTGAACCTACGGAAGAATTAGAGCCGATGAGTTACCCAACTATGACATGCCAATGTTTACCTGGATGTTGATTTGCCATAAACTCTCCCTACACATTTACCATCTAAACTCAATTATAGTTCTGCATTTCATTAAAAGAAAAACTGCATTTGATATTGGCAAAATCTTTGTGAAATTTAATGACAGATGTTTTGTTCCTATTAATGCGGCTGTCAGTTAAAAGACATAGCTTTCTATATTATAAAATCCAATCTAAAAAGTCAATTACCAGAATGAGATCTGGAATTTCTTATTCAGGAAATCATAAGACTAATACAGTTGCATTTGTATGAGTCTGTCTACAAAAGGAATAAATAAATACCTTTGTGTAAATACACATCATAGAAGAAACTGGCCAGAGAAAGGCACACGACTGTACTGAGTTCTGACTACACTACACTGTTTAGTTTAAAATGAGAAAGGAACATCAAGTTGAATATTTAAAACCAATTAACTTTTGCTTTTAGCACAGAAAATGTTAAATATGGTAACCTCTCCACAGAGCCAAATCTTAAGTTTAAATGAAAACACTGCATTTTCAAAACATTTTCAGGAACTTATTCATGTTTATAAAATCCTTCTAGAAGTTTTAAAAGAATCACAAAGTTTTCCTATAAACTTGGACTATTTCTAGCAGAGTCTAAAGTCTTTAATGCTTCTTCCTACTCATAAAAGAAAAAAAATCCAGTGATTTTACAGAAACATTGTGTAGTTAATAGACAACAAAAAACTAATTTTCATAAAGCAATTTACAAGATAAAGCTTATGCTAATGTGCTCCCTGCCATCCTCAAAGCACAATGGTCCACCCAGATCACATACACAATTTAAAATGTTTTGTAACAACATCAATTCCATACTGGTAACAGAGGAAAAATAAAAGACATTCGCTACATGAAAATATACATAAATGATCTGCTTTGGAATCTGAAACTAAAAGCCAAACACTTACCTAATCTAGGTAAAACAAAAGAAAAAAAAAACTAATAAAAAAATTTTTGAAATCTTACGTCTTCCCTGATTCTTGTATTTATTTCCTTCTTCATTTTGAGTGCAGCAAAATTTCATAACTGAAGACAGTTAAAAAATATATATCAGAAAGACCAATATCCTGAAAGCAACATTATAATTATGTGCTTTGTGAATGGCCCTAAATACAGTCAGCCTACTCTTTAAAAAGGTTTCCACTATAAATCAGCATAGTTGAACCATTTTAAATTAACATTTTCTGCTGTACAAAATTTCATGCTTGATTCTCACTATCAATCTGTATAGTAGTCAGTTGATAGTCAAGTTTTTACTTTTAATATTAGAAACTACATAGATAAATGTATTTATATACATACTTACTCTATGAAGTCTACACCGTATGCACTACTTAATAAAATGACTTTTAAAACCAACTTTCTGTTTTTAAGTTGCTTACTATTTCTAAAAAACTGCCAAAGAGCAAGATAATTTCAAGTTCATTTCCATTTATACTCAAATATGAATGTGATATTCTGTAGGCATACATTTCCACAAATAACTGTATTTCCATTCAAAACATGCAAACTGTATTTGCATATTTTATTGTGAATTTACAAACTTTTATAGAGCACCTTCACTAATAACTAGACTCCTACAATACAAAATTAAATAAAGTACGTTGTTTTTGCCTTTAGTAAATATGGTGGTGATACTCTGCTGGGATTTTCCTTACTGATGGCAGAGGAATGAAGGGAAGACAAAGCATTTTCGCTATGATAACTCAGCAATACCAATTTCTACCACCAAAGCAGAATTCTTGTCAAATTCATAATCAGAATGGGCTCTGCTTCTTAGGCCTCTTAAATGTCTTCAAAAGCTGATCATCTAAGATATGTGGACATTAATAAGTTTTAATTCACTAAATACACTAAATACACCACAAATTAAATCAGCTATGCTTTCTATTCCAAATATCCAATAAAACTGGTGATTCCCAAAAGCAGTATTCGAATACAATGAAAATATCAATCTTAAAGAGTCACATTTTACTCTAGTCAAGGAAGAATGAGCCAAGACTATCACAAATCCTAAGGTTAGGAATTTGATTATTTGTAGAACATGGTGAACCAATCTCTCGCTGCAGATTTCATTCTTCAGCAGCTAATGTGGAGGAACTAAAGAAACAGTTGCAATGATGCAACAGAAACTTGAAGTCAGGGAATTAAGGAAGTGGAAGAATTGAGAAAAACAACTTTTTAGAAAAGTATTATCATCCCCAGTCTGCTCAAAAAATGTAACACTCTCATGCTCAGGCTTTGGACTTAACCACATAAAAAAACAACAATCGTTCCAAATTCTCGGTGTGTATACATGGTGGCGGGAAAGGTAATATTCCAGAAAGAGTCTAAAAGAGCCAAACAACCTGGTATTGAATGAAGATGTCTCAGATGAAAATAATTTTAATGGAAAAAGAAAAAAAAAAGATGGGTGGAGAGCTATAGTGATACGGATGTAAGGCACCCAATTACAACACACTCTCAAGATGCAAAATGAAATTTAAAAACTTTAAGACATATCTTCCAGCCTTATACCCAGAAACCAAAAGAGCCACTTGAGACCAGAAGAGTCCTGACATGCTAAGAAAATAATGAACATTGACAATTGCAGCCCCATCTGTATATTTATTGGAAAGAAACTCCCTGAGTTGAATACCCTTTTGAAAGGCCCAGGAAATATTTATCTTCTTTTGAAAGTTACTTATAATAAAGTTGCTCCTTCCCTGCAGGAATGAGTCTTTGTTTCTCCGTGTACAAGGGATATAGCCTCTTCTGCATTCAAGCCTTTCTCTTAGCTCCAGGGCATGACTGCAGCCAGGAAAGGGAACAGCTTTTATAATGAACTGTGTACCTTCAAGAGGCATTTCTCAACTCCACTGGGGAAACCTGAAGAGCACAGATAGACTTCAGAGAATCTGCAGGAAATGAGAGCAGAGTAGCCAGCCACACAGACACTGGAAAGAGAAACGTTTCTCTCCAGAATCCATCCAGAGAGACCTATGGATCTATGGTCTCTGGCCTGTAGGTCAAAGCATCGGGCTGGCTGCGCTATCTTTTCCTAACTGGCTCTTTTGTAAAGGTCAGCTGCTTTCTGATCCTACCTTCTAGGCACCCACAAAGCTTCAAAATCATGCAGAAGGCTCAAAATGTTCTTAGAGTCAAGATGAAATGTCGAAGTGGTGGTGCCTTAGGCAAAAAGCAAGCATCACTGACTTGAGAGTTCGTAAATTTTCTAAATCTAAAATATTTCTTGACATTGCTACATAGCATGAAGAGAGAGCAAGGATCTTATCGTTTTCAGAGGTTTTGTGTTTCCACCTGGGACCAGGTCTTTCTTCCTAAAGAAGTGTGATCATATACAACGCATGGTTCTTTCTCTTCTTTGGATGCCTTTCACACCACTCACACTTAGGTCTATCTCATTTCTCCCCCCTTTTTGGTAACTGAACAACAACAAGCATTGTCATTTGTACAAGCATTTGTCAGTTTTCAAAAACTACATTTCTGTATTCACATCTCACCATGGGCTTTGCAACGCCTAGTGCTTTAAATCTCTGCTAATTTCCTTGTTAACCATTTATAGTGTCACACCACCTTAAAATTTAAAAGTCATTTACCTATTTCAACATAACAGATGTGCAATCTTCTGGGATTCCGAACCCCCCTTCTCCAAATACAGCCTCGCTGTTTTGCATAATCACCAGGAATGATTAACCAACATTCAATCTGAGCTAAGAGTAGTGACAAACAAGTGACTGCCTACCACCGCATCGAGTATGTGTATAGTACACGCAAACACCCACGAGCTACTCTCTAGCACTTCAGCCTTACAAGTAGAAATCCCCAGACTGACACCGATTATTTCATTTCGGTTGGTAAGAATGAATTGATACTACATCTAGAGACTGTGTGTTTTCCCGTTTTCCCTTCAAAATAGGTGAATTATTTAAAAATTAAACCTTCCTACCCGTAACAGGGACTGGGATTCGTCCTTGGACTTGTTTTCTCCCGAAGCAGGATATTGCTGGGTGAGGGTCCCGGACTTCTCTCCGCCAGCTGGCACCCCCTGCAGGAATCCCTTGGTCTCCACAGCCAAGCCATAAATAGGTCGTGCCAGATGGGCAGCTTCAACATTGGGGCTATCCCGTAGAGTCTTGGTCTGCTCTTGGGTGCCAGACACAGGCGTCAGAAGGCCCAGACTTGCCTGAGTATATGACGGGCTGCCTCGCAGGATGTCTGCCCCTCTCCAAGTCATGTTTCGAAGGTCATCACTTGAACTCTCTGTCCAAACTTTCTCCTTCAGCCCATCCTTATCTTCCACCTTCTCCCTTTTCACCACGCTCTCAGAAACTGGCTCTCCCATTTTAGAGTCTGGATTGAGCAGACTGTAGACCTTAAGGTCAATTTTGGGCTCCTCCTTGATGGTAGATACAGCATGACTGTCCTCTTCGCCATTGGCTGTAGTGATGTCCTGTTCCTGGCAGTGAACAGTGTTGAAGTGCTCCAGTAGTGACTGAGTATCAGCAGCTGTAAAACTGCACTGGCGGCATTTGTAGCAGCTGTGTGCTCTCCTGGAGAAGAAAACAGTCATTAGAAAAATAGCATTCGGAAGGGCTTTGAAAAAGAAACAGTCTTTAAGCACCTGAATTTTATCTCATGTAATAGAATGGATAGGAAGAAATACACCATTCCCAACACCCAAAAGCTGGAATATTAAATGCTATTTTTTTTGGTTCCATAAAAAGAATGTGACATTGAAAACTGGTTGGTTTGTCTTATTTTATTTTTTAATATTTTATTTATTTATTGAGAGAGCACAAGCATGGGGAGAGGTGGAGGGAGAGGGAGAAGGAGACTCTCTGCTGAGCAGGGAGCCAGACATGGGGCTTGATCCCAGGACCCCGGGATCACGACCTGAGCCAAAGGCAGACGCTCAACCAACTGAGCCACTCAGGCGCCCCGGTTGGTTTGTTTTATTATTGAAGGACTCACTCCGTTCACTTTACCGTCATTGGATAATCACCAAATCATTATTATTTAACAGACACAATTCTTTTCACACTGGTTTCACCAATGGACTTTTCTTCTGTTTACTTAAACTATATCGACGTTTTTTTCTTTATAAATATACATACATCTCTAGTGTTACTTTATACAGCTTTTATATGTATTAAATTGTACTTGATTACAATGTTTTTTCTATCATAAAATTTAAATCAATTTAGTCAATGAAATATGGCTAACTAATCTACATACTCTAGTAAATAAGATGTATTAGAAGCTCAAGATTTTTTTAAGTTTTTTAAAAATATTTTTATTTATTAGAGAGAAAGAGAGAGCAAGAGAAGCACAAGTGGGAAGCAGAGGGAATCAGGCTCCCTGCTCTGCAGGACCCTGGTATCATAGACCTGAGTTGAAGGCAGATTCTCAACTGACTGAGCCACCCAAGCACCCCAAAGCTCAAGATTTTTTAAAACAAATTCAATCTATCTGTGAGGATTTAGGAACATTCAGCAAATTGAGTGCCTGCTGGGTGTCAAGCAGCATGACAGGCGCTGTACAGATATATTCATTCATAAAGAATGCGTGAATGTGTGTGTTTTCTTTTTAAAAGACATAAAAGAACTTATTGTTGAATTTCATAGCATTCTCTGCTATTAAAGATGGAACTATGTCAAATTAAGACAAATATTTGATTAACAAAGAACAGAGGCACTATATCCTAAATGACATACTGGAAAGGTACTCCAGTGACTTAGAATGAGACACATTTTTAAAAGATTTTTTATTTATTTATTTGAGAGAGAGAGAACACAAACAGGGGGAGTGGCAACCAGAAGAGGGAGAAGCAGACTCCCCACAGAGCTGGGAGTGTGACGTGGGACCCAATCCCAGGACTCTGGGATCATGACCTGAGGCGAAGGCAGACCCCTAATAACTGAGCCACCAGGAGTCCAAGACACATTTTTCTTAACTATAAAAATTTTGGCTTTCTAAATAAACTCCCTGTGAAACACTTGCTACTCCACTGATGCAATGTGTTGCCAACTTAAAGCAACAAAATAAGTTTTGAGAGCTATTGCTTAAAGGCTACAACATATAGCACATATGCATTTATATGCACACACACAAATATATATATATAGTCATCACAAATTACTTTGCCAGGCACTGGGTTCACACTGGTATATGGTTCACCCTGTCTTTGTCCACCTGGTGCTTGGAGTCTAGCCAGGAAGGACAATCCTCACATTAGCTTATAAAGAGTGGAATGTGCCAAGAATGAAATGGATGGGATGGTAATGGGGTTGATGGGCTGCATGGGACAGTCAGGAAGACCTTTCTGAGGGAAAGAAAACCAATATATGAAAAGGAGCTATTCTTGTTGGGGGAGGAGGAAGGGGAAGAACGCACATTCTAGCAAGTCTGAACAGAGGCCATTGCTGCTTTAGAGGAAAAAAATAAGAGGAAGTAGGTCAATCAAACAATCTGGAGAGGTCATCTAGAGTTTTGTAGATCCCAGTAAGCAGGCAGACAGATATCTTCAGAGGTTAAAGGAAGCAATTGCAAGGTTATAGGCACCGAAGTAGCATGGATAAATGTATGTTTTAGTCACTTCGGACCTTAACAGTTTCTGTACTAAATAACTTCATTCCCTCTGAGACCTGTCTGATGGCTGAAAATACAAAAGAATGTTCACATTTAAAGGAAGCAAAATTCAAAGGTATTATGATATGTAACAAAATCTCAGCCAGTATTGTCAAAAGAGTACTGAAGGCACTACGAAATTATCTTATCATTAACAGCTTATGTTTGGCTAAATAAATATATTTAACTTTTACTTTTTATAGAAGATTGTTTTCTATCTTTTCTCCTATTTTCTTCACTAAGTAGTAAAGATAAAGCAAAAGGAAATGCAACAAATGTAATTAATTTAATGATTAATTGACCATAAGAAATAGAATATTAAAATTAATTTTCTTAAGTGAAAGGAGCCTAACTCTTAAGGAGAAGATGTATGTGACCAAGAGTAAGAATCTTGCCCCAAGGTCAAGGCCGGAAAAACCCATAACAGGATTCAGATCACAAAGGAGAAAGACAAGACTCAAAATCTAGGACCTGGAGAACCTATGGGAACTTCAAAAAAAGAACCTTCCTAGCAAAACTATATTTGAGTATCTCCAATGGGAGATAAAGTCCTAACCTCAAAATTGTACCAAAAAATTGTTATGTCTACAGGTTCAATCGCACAGAGAAAAACAGATTTATTAGAATGGTTAAAGATCAAAACATACCCAGGAAATACCCTCCTGAAGATATACCACATAATCTATTGAGTCATGCAAATTAAATAAACAAACAAACTTCAGGAAGCACATTCACAAGCTCTCATCAACCTTCACCCCTGGACAGTTCTAATGAGTTCATTCACTGTCCACTACAGCAGTAAACTTACGGTTTCCTTGACATGGTGGGGTCTCTGTTTGAAATCTGTGAGGGGAATCCCATCCTATAAATTAAGACGATAAATTGCCACTGCTACTTCTACCAAAATTGATGTTTTATACAAAACAAAAAGCACAAAAAGCATAAAAAATTCCAAAGTACAAAAATTTCTAAAGAATTACAGTGAAGCTATTTCAAGAAATAAAGTCAATTCTAGGGCAACAGGAAGAAGAGATTACCAACACACAATACAAGAAATACAATTTCCTAGGGTACCTTGCAACAACATATTTTAAAACAGCAGAATCTCAGTTCTTCTTGGAGCATTTGAGAGTATAGACTCTATCTAGAAGCAGAATGTCTGCACTGCAATCTTGGCTCTGTATTTTACTCTATGTGTGACTTCAGATAATTTACTAAAATTGCCCCAATGTCTTTATCTGCAAAATGAAAATCATAGCACCTCTTGATAGGTTCTTATGAATATAAGTAAATAATACCTGCAGTAGTAAGTAAATAAGGAAGGGTCAGCCAGTATAAACCCTAAAATTAAATAAAGTGCTTCTCTTCTGTGTGAATCTGCATCCTATGCTCTTTGTGAAAAGGAGTATCATCCTTTTCCATTCCCCTATGTACCTTAACTGTGATGAACATCATTCTTAAAATCAAGTTTATCTCCTAAACAACTCTTTACTTTAAGACACTGACAGGTAGACTATATTATCTGCCTCTTCTGCTTCACCCAGTGGCATTCAATAGCCTGAAAGAATGAGGAATCTAGTAGTTTGCTTAATTGTCAAGCTTTACTCTTTTCATTAATAGACCCAGAATCTTCAGAGCCTGAATCACAAAGATAGGAAAAGGCATTACCTATATTTTATTAAAGTCTTGGGAGGTGGAGATGCCTTGAGTGTACTCATTAAGGTGGTTTAGAATCATAATATGTCTAGTAATATATCTCATTAAATCAGATTATGTGCCTTCAATATCTACTTAGTCTGAAATCTAGAAATATCTTTATGTCATCCTATCCCTCCACCAAAATAAGACAACACATGCCACCCTTATCGATGATCTGACTGGTATGTCCTCATAAATATACAAAGGCCTTGGGCTCCTGTCCAGGCACTGAATTCCTCACAAAGCATCACACTCAGAGAAGATGCCTAGGGCTTCTAGGTTCTCTGATTCTAAGCTCCTGTCCCAGTGGACAACTCCTGCCTCATCTGCAGGTCTCAGCAAGTGGTGTTCTGATCTATGACACAGAGGAGCTCTCGAGCTGACCTTCCTAGACAAAACCTTCCCTGACACAGGTTCTGGAGAACCGTCAGAGTGCAGAGATCGGTGGGAATGGATAGAAAGCAAAAACTAAACAACAATCGCCTCCCACAAACTGCAGAGCCAATAATATTCTCAGTGAGAACCACGTTTTATGGTGAAAGGAAAACACATTTTAACA
The DNA here is from genome assembly GCF_048164855.1 of Canis lupus baileyi. Classification (NCBI taxonomy): domain Eukaryota; kingdom Metazoa; phylum Chordata; class Mammalia; order Carnivora; family Canidae; genus Canis; species Canis lupus. Next base: position 17,074,446 of record NC_132851.1, read on the forward strand.
GAAAGGATATTAAAATAAAGTTGTAATAGTAAGCTCAACTCACACACGTTTTCTTTTGAAGAGTTCAAAGCACTCACACATATCTGATCTCACATTGCACTGAAGGATAAAGCCCATGTTACAGATTAGGAAAATGGAGAAATAGTGACTTGTCCCTTTAATCTACATCAAGTCAGGAACACAGGGCTTCTACCTTCCAGATCGATGTTCTATTTTTCTACCTTTGGAGGCCTAAATTTTTAACTTTATACAGAAATCAATGAAACTACTGACTATATGGAAAATGAAAACACGAGAGGAAGGGAAACTGATCATCTGACGGCGGAAGACACTGACTACAGCAATGGTTTGCAAAACAGGCTGAGTTTCTTAGCAATCCAGAGTCCAAGGTACCTCTCATTGCCTTACTCCATCAGGATCTCCTGGGCATAACCTGTGAATCGGAATTTTTAACAAAGTTCCCCAGGTGACACACAGAGGCCAGTATCTACAGACTACATTAATAGATATATTGTGGTTCTAAAGAACTTAATGAACACACTCGCAAGGCACCCCCCACCCGAATTTAATGCAACACAGGAGATGCCCTTACTAGCTTTGTTATTCAGAATCTGAAGATTGGGGGTATAACAACTATTAATGAAAAGAGTAAAGCTTGACAATTAAGTAGTAAACTGCTAAACTGCTCAATCTTTCAGGCCATTGAGCACAACTAGGTAAAGCAGAAAAGGCAATTTGCTACATAGGGCCCTAGAGACCAGGGAGAAAGAAGCTCTTCTTTCTCCCTGCAGTATCAGTCTTAAATAAACGATAGAAAATATTTTAAAAAGACATCATTACTTTCAAAAGCTTAGAGCCATATAAACTCTTTCAAAACCTCCGCTAATATCCAGAGCAGTGTTTTTCCAACTCTAGCATGCATAGGAATCACCTGGAAATCTTGCTGAACTCCAGATTCGGATTCTGGAAGTCTGGAGTAGTACCCAATATTCTGTATTTCTTACAAAACCCCACATGATTCTGATGCTGTTGGTGCCCAGGCAACACCTTAAATAGCAAGAATCATGAAGCCACGGTCAAAAAGAATTTCAAGATGGGTATTGGTTAGTTTGGAGTATACTTACTCTCAGCACTTGAAAGAACATTTTCAAATGAATTCTTTATGATGACCAACATCATCTTCCCTGGGAAAGCACATACATTACCCACCTCTGAGAGTCAACAGAACAGCTTTGGAAGTTTAAACTACAAATGTAACATTGTCAAACATAATCCTTAAACAGTAATTCATCTTTTAAAAAAAAAATTCATTGGGGATCATCTTTCACTATTTTTAGTGCTAGGCCATTTATATAATTGTCCTTCAACAATCACACAAAGTACATGTTCCCACCCCTACTTCATGGGAAAGAATCTGAAGCACAGGTAAGTCAACTCACATAAAATAATATGGAGGACATGATGCAGTATTTAGCACTTGTCCACCAGTCCTCCTTCATGCATGCTGTGTGGTAGCTGATGCAATGTTACTAGCTTATTCAGGAATTAGCTCCTGAAACATGTACATATATTCTCTGACATGTGTCATTATCTCAATAGTTACTGAAAAGACCTTCAACATAATGCCACGTCCCCTAAAAATAAAAATAGATTAGTTTAATCTCGAATATACAAAACATTACAGAAGAATAAAAGTTTAGTCATCATGAAAATACATTAGTTCGGACTTATCTCTGACCTACAAAAATGAATTTCATTTTTATCAGCATTAGTAAGAAAACCTCAAAGAAGTTTAAGGACTCTTTCTTGTATTTCCCAAGATCCACGCACTCAACCATGAAGACATTCTAAATGATTCAACTCAAGAGTAAACCTAGCACCCTCTGAGCTACTCCAAATCTCTTTTTGTTCCAAGAACTTTTCCACATTGCCTTTTATTAAACTTCTGTGTATATCCTGCTTTACAGTTATAACTGCCTTAAGATCAAGATCAAAGTTCACACATCTGTGTATCCAGCCCTACTCAGAACATCCAGTAGTAAATGAAACCTTAGTAACAAAAGGGGTAAACCACCACAGCAACTGTGGATGTTTAGGATGCTGGGTTTAATATGTAGGCTCATGGAGCAGCAGAGAAATATTAAGAAAAAGTACATAGATATTTCATAGATGGTGTATTTTGAGTGGCTTTTCTGAATAAGCTCTTCATTATTTAAAAACTCCTAAAACTTCTGGCTACATTTAGCCAAACTTTTTTCAATACAAATACATGCTTTGCATTAACTTAAATCCCCATATTCTCCTGTCAAAGGGATAATAAACACTATCTTCATGCTACCTAAGGAAAAAAAGACATCATTTTGTAGATTTCCCTAACACAGGATTGCCAGATAAAACACACAATGACAACCTGAATGTCAGTGTAAAAAAACAAATATTTGAGTGCAAATATGTCCCATGCAATATCTGGGATATACTTACACAAAATTAGGATGTCTCGTGTAATATTATAGATAACAAGGACATGAATCAAAGAAATTTGACAGAAAAGCTAAATCATACCTTGCCTCCAGAGAAAACTATAAGCTGCCTAACAAAAGACCAAACTACTTAATTTTTCCGTGAGAAAATTTCTGGGAAAAAAGACGTTTTACTCCTTATGCTATTTAACAGAATTTTCACGTGCTATAAAAACGCATTTATGTCAGATCCATCCAGATTTTTACGTACAGAGGCCTGAGCAGTAGTGTTTCACATTCATTAGCAGAGATTAAACATTACTTTCAAAATTCATAAAGGGCTGAGATTTTCTAGATCTTTGAAAAAGATCAGCTAAAAGACGCTACTCTATCATTACCTTATTCTGGTAATACTTCTATATTTCTATTTTCATAATAAACCAGCCCACAGTATACGTGAAGTCAGCTCTGAGTGATGCTTTTTCTCCTCTAAATGTAAACTTCCAGAGATTTCTGCCAGCATTTGAAAAGCTCTCTACCAAACAGCTGTACTTCTTAACCACTGAAATCTGTTTCTTCTTCAATGACTAAACAGAACATTGAAGTAAATGAGCAAATCATAAATATGAATCAATTAAGCTTCGAAAGGTATTTTTTGGTAATTATGGATTCTAACACAGACAAATTACTACAGAAAAAGAGTAATTGAAGGCGATTTAATTTAAATACAGATCAATAAATCTGTTACCTAATAAAATTAGTCATTATTTTAATAAATACGTTTTTAAAAAGATTTTTATTTGTTTATTTATTGAGAGAGACAGTGAAAGAGAGCACAAGCAGGAAGGAGAGGGAAGAGCAAGCTCCTTGTGGGGAGCCAAACGCAGGCAGATCTCAGAATCTTGGGACCATGATCTGAGCCAAAGGCAGACACTTAATTGGCTGAGCTGCCCAGACACCCCCAGAATACACATTTTGCTAGTATAAAGTCCTCTAACATGTGGCAGTTGAGATTATGGACACTGGAAAATAAGGGAATGAAAAGCTGGTGAAGAGATTATCTGAGGGACAAAGACAACAACAACAACAACAACAAAAGGAATTACAGGTGAATAACCAGATCGATCAACTTTTAGAAGCTGGAAGTATAATAATATTTAACCTTAGTTAAGTGCAGAGGAGCAGTCTACAAAATAAAAGATAAACTGAACTATGAGTAAGATTCCATTCAATCCACTCATCTTGGATTTTTTAAAAAAGATTTTATTTATTCATGAGAGACACACAGAGAGAAGCAGAGACATAAACCACCCAGGCATCCCTAATCTTGGATTTTTAGAGCTGAAATAATCTGATTAGTGTTTACTCATTTGGAGTAACTGGATTTTTTAAAGGAAGCATGGGTTCATTTCATTTTCAAGTGGTAGAAGAAAATATGACTGTCATAGATCTCAAAACTTTTACTTTATAATTCACTTACTCACTTTCAAAAAAAATATATCCCTTAGCAAATGTTCAAAATAGGAAGACAACCCTCTCTATAAAATAGAAAGTAAGATTTGGGAAATGATTTCTATGAACTGATATGAATTAGAAATCATGGCTAAACTATCCAGGAATTGATCATCTTTCTTGTACAAAGTCTTCAGGACCAAAATTCTACTGTATACAAATAAAGGTAGTGTCAATTGTGGGTTATTTTCTTGAAGGATTGTAGTATCTTGGGTAATGTTCTGTGTCACAATAGGAATTCTCAACTTGAACTATTAGGTCCATTTCAAAGTACTACAGGCAACTGATTTATTAGGTATTGTTTAAAAGAACATGTCACATAACATACACAAATCTAAATGTAACCATCATGGCCCTCACTTTTTGAGAAACTCTGCTAATGCACTTTGTACTTGGCTTTTTCAGATGTGTTGATAATTAAGTGCTTATCATAAAATCTCTTCTTCAGAATTAGCAGAGCACACAGTCCATGCTCTCTTCTGTGCTCTTCTATGGTAGAGATTAAGCAGTAGCTACCTTGATTTGACAAGGAATCCAATGTTATATCCTTCAGCCTGAGTTATGTATTTTACGTCTAGAAGATTGAAACATTGTTTAAAAATTTTTAAAGGGACTCACAAATTTCCAATTGGACAGGTGCTTGTCATCACAGGTACTACCAAAAAATATGTCCATGTTTTTTCACATTCTAGATAACAAGCAGGTAGACAATGATAAGGATTTTTAAGTAGTTATTTACTCATAAGGGGGCTTGAGCACTTATTCAAATATTTATTGGGCTTCTGTACTGATGCAAATTGATATTCCATTTTCATTTTAAAATGTTATCATATCTAAAATCTTAAAAAAAAAAAAAAAAAAGGGATCCCTGGGTGGCGCAGCGGTTTGGCGCCTGCCTTTGGCCTGGGGCGTGATCCTGGAGACCCGGCATCGAATCCCACGTCGGGCTCCCGGTGCATGGAGCCTGCTTCTCCCTCTGCCTGTGTCTCTGCCTCTCTGTCTCTCTCTGTGTGACTATCATAAATAAATAAATAAAATCTTAAAAAAAAAAAAACATGTTATCATATCATGTTAGTCATACACACATTCTACATATATGTGTGTATGAATAAACATATATACACATTCACATTGAGGCTTATAAAAAACAAAAACTGGAACATAATCATAGAATATGATTATATACAAATAAAAATATATATATATCTTCTATGTGTGTTGTGTATATACAGAGAGATCCATGTATGTATATATATGTGTGTATATACTTATATATATATATATCTAGAAGAGAGAGATAACATAGAGAAGATTATATTTATGGTATAGTTTCATATAGGTACATGAATGTATATGAATACATATGGTATATATGTGAATACACAAATGCACACATATAATGAACATATGTATATTGTTTTGTTTTGCTCGGTTTTGAACTTACATAAAATGGTATCCAGCTACAAAGTCTTCAATTTGTTTTTATTCAAGCAAAATTATACTTACAAGGTTCACCTATTGTTCAACTGTCATTTACTCAAATTCACTACTGTGTAATATTCCACTGTGTAAAAATCTACAAATTATTTAATGACAATAGCTACTATTATCAGTTGAGTTTTTCTTTTTTGAGAAAGAGAGGGCATGCGTGTGTGCAAGGAGGGTGGAAGGGGTAGAAGGAGAGAGAGAGAATCTTAAGCAGGCTCCATGCCCAACACAGAGCCCAACATATGGCTCAATCTCACCACCCTGAGATCATGACCTGAGCTAAAATCAAAAGTCTGACACGTAACTGGCTGAGCCCCCCAGGTACCCCTGCTATTTCTGTTTTTGATTTTTGCTTAGGGTGTGCTGCTTTCAAAAACTATTGTGAACGTTTTTGCACAGGTTTCCAAGTATACTCGTGAAAGAAATTTTCTTCTGAGGAGTAATAATTACGTTTCCATTGGGAAGATGAGTATCTGATATTGCCAGAACTTGCCAATTCACTTTATGCAGTCATATGTATTGATCATATTTACCCTTTATAAATTTTTTTGAATATTTTCAGAGATAGAGTGATCTTTTTTCTTTGGTTAGCATTTGCCTTGTATAACTTCATCTATTCTTACCTTTTTGTTACTAAGGCCCAACTTAATTACATTAAATCAAAGGATATATTCTGAATGATACTGTTTTTCTGAAATCTGTTTCTTTTTGGTTTAATACCTGTCAATTTTTCTAAGTATTTTATATCTGCTTGAAAAGCATGTGAATTCTCTAAATTGCTGGATACACAATTGATATATTTTTATTAAATCAAGTATAATTTGCTGTCCTAATGTTTTATGTTTTGATTTTTTTTTTTTTTCTGGGATGCTTGGGTGCCTCAGCAGTTGAGCATCTGCCTTTGGCTCAGGTCATGAACCCGGGGTCCTGCGACTGAGTCCCCGCATCAGGGTCCCTAAAGGGAGCCTGCTTCTCCCTCTGCCTGTATCTCTGCCTCTCTCTGTGTGTCTCTCATGAATAAACAAAAAATCTTAGAAAATTTTTTTCTGTTCAACCTTTAATAAGAAAATTTTCTTAAAATCTATTACTATGAATGTGGTTTGTCATATTTTCCATGTAGTTGTCAATTTTTGTTTATAGATAGACTTGTTTACATTGAATATATATATTTAGAATTATTATATCTCCCTCAAGAAGTGAACCTCTTATAATGTATTGAATTTTCCCTCCTATGCTTTTTGTCTTAAAATCTAAATTATATGAGATTAATAATGCTATCTCAATATTCCTTTGGTTTATATTGCCTATAACTCAAGTCTACTTTTTTGTTACAAACTCTCTATAGCCTTATAGTTAGAGTGTGTATCCTATAAACAGCTCAGAGTTGAATTTTCTTTTTTAGTAAGTCAGATAATACCTTTTAAATGGAAAGTTTAATCCATCCAGGTTCATTCAGATTTTTGATAGTCTTTTTTTTTAAGCATCTTACTTTTAAAATTTTACCTATTTATAAATTTTCCCATGTATCCTCCCTTGCTGTTTTTTTTTTTTTTAGAAAAATAGAATATTATTTTGTTGTTCCATTCTTCTCTGGAGCTTCAGAAGTTACGTACCCATTTCTATTCTTTCACCGGTTATCCTTAAAAGTTTTGTATGTATAGCAAAGCCTCACTTACTAACTCCAAACAATTTAAGGGCATTAAAGCAACTTATTTCTAATCATTTTCCCTACAAACATTCATAATTGTGTTACCCAAGACCTTACTTAGTCTGTCTCTTTTTAAATGTATAAATAAGGCAGGCTACGGTTGTTTAGATTTATACCCACAGTTCCCTGGTTTTTGCCTCTATGAAAATAACTGCTTTTTCTTAGAAGATGATTTTCATAAGTAGGCAATTCTAGGTTGACTATTTTTGTAGGGTTTTTTCCTTCCAAACTTTGAAGAATCTCTCCCTCTTCGGTTTCCATTATTGCTGATAAAATTCTGCTGTCAACCTAATTCATATTTTCTAAGTAGCTAGTATGTTATTTATCTCTAGGGGCTCTAAAAGAACCTCTCTGGCATTTTCATTTTTACTACAATGTGTCTATGACTGAATTTATTTGCATATATCCCTGTTCAGTATAAGCTATGCTTTTTTGTATCTGTGTACTTATGTCTTTCACCTTTCAGTTCTGGAAATCTTCTGCCATTATCTCCTCAAATACTATTTGCCCAACCTCCATTCTCTATATTCTTTTCTTCTGGGACTCCAATTAGATGAAGGTTAAAACAGCTTATCACATTTCTATAACTTACTATTTTTGATACTTTCCATTTCCTTCCCCTCTTTTAAATATTCTGGCTAATGTCTTCAGATTTAACTTCTAGTTAACTCATTTGCCTTCTATTATTTGCAAATCTGTTATTGAACCTATCCATGTTTTAAGTTTCAATAAGTGCATTTTCTTTTTTTTAAGATTTTATTTATTCATGAGAGACACAGAGAGAGAGGCAGAGACACAGGCAGAGGGAGAAGCAGGCTCCCTCTGGGGAGCCTGATGTGGGACTTCATCCCAGGACCCCGGGATCATGACCAGAGCCAAAAGTGGATGCTCAACCACTGAGCCACCCAGGTGTCAGCCTTTGGCTCAGGTTGGGATCCTGGAGTCCCAGGATCAAGTCCCACATTGGGCTCCCCGCATGAATAAGTAAGTAAAATATTAAAAAAAAAAAAAAAACTCCCATTTGTTTCTTTTTTTGAACATTTCTAGTCATTTACAGTCTCATGTAGTTTGATCAATTTGTAAATCTGATTTTCATTTCTTTAAACATTTATTATTTTTTATAACCGAATAGTTATATTTATAGAACTTTTTTAGAACTGAGAAATATGTTTTTTATAACTTAAAATTTTCCTGAGTATCTAGAGCCACGATTTGCATCTCCTACTGATTTCCCATAGAATGGCTTATATCCCCATCTGTATGGTGAATTTTTGTAATCATGAGCTCACATAAGGTTTACATTATGCCACAGATACCATGGAGTTGTAAAAATTGGGAGTATTTCATATAGACAAACTTCTGTTTACTTCTAACAGGAGTCAAAGGAGCCTCTGGATGTGGAATCACTTTTCGGCCTTCAAGGTGCCAGCTTAAAGTAAAACTCAGATTCAGCAATCTCCCTCTGTCAGTGACGTCAGGCTTAGTCTCTTGACAGACCACAGAGCAATATTGGGATTTGCCTCAGCACCCCTCACACTCCATGTGTGCTGTTCACTTCTCCCTTGTCTGGGTTTAGTCCACTATTGGTGAAGGGAAGATGAGAGAAGCCTCAGCAATTTCTTTAATTCATGGAAGTCTAGCAAGGCATCAAAAAGTATGTTTTATCTATTATAATTGTTTTGTAAAGAGACAGTGTTCCTACTTACTCCAGAAACCTAAGTTATAGCACAGAAAATTTTGATGAGGAGAATAGTAGACAGTCAATTAGAGAATGGGTACACTGTTTAATTAAATAATAAATAATAAAAAAAAAGAATAAACCTGATTCTTCTTGAAAACGTCCACTAAGTGGAATCCACACCAAGGTTTTCACTCATAACTCTCAATCAATTCTCCTGCTTCTCAGCTGTAGTATTTTTTATAGTTACCTGATTTCACATATTTTATAGATCTTAGCTTCTACTACCATTATAATACACCATAAGGCTTATATAGAAAACACTCAAAAGCCTAGAATATTCCCTAATTATAACACAATTATGGAGAAAGCTTCCTAACATGAATAATATGTAAACATAAATTTAACCAGAAAAAAAAAAAATTTAACCAGAAAAATATTCTTGTGATATGGTAAACCTGTCCTCTTAAGATTATCTTCAAAATGTAGCATGTAGGGAAAATGCTTCAATAGCAGAACAAGTTTTCAGCATCCATAAGGCTATCCAGGACCACACAAATTACAGCAGGTTTTTAAAATAGTGCAGGAGTGGGGTGCCTAGTGGCTCAGTTAGTTAAGTGTCTGCTTTCAGCTCAGGTTATGATCCCAGGGTCCTGGGATATACACCTGCATTGGGCTCCTTGCTCAGTGGGGAGTCTGCTTCTCCTTATCCCTCTGCCCCTCCCCACTGCTTGTGCTGTCAAATATATAAATAAAATCTTTTTAAAAAAGTAAATGCCGGAGTATTTTTATGCCCTAGGAACAAGTACTGCTCAGTTTTCTCATCAAAAAAAAAAAAAAAAAAAAAACGCTAAAAGGTTGACTTAAATTCAAAATGCATAGACAATTGTCATTTGGCATGGAGTCCTGAATCTTCAGAAGGGTTTCAAGACCATATAATAGTCTGAGATTAAACTGTAACTTACCATGGAGATCTTGGATTATCCTTAACGACTGCAAAGTCAAAAACTCACAGGCATTTCATTTACTTAAAGATCTACTCACTGAGCACTTATTAGCCATTCTGGCACTGTGCTAAATTGTGTAGATACATCAATGAACAAGACAAGACTAGTCTCTTCCCTCTAGAGCTTATTTTCATTGCTATTAGCTAAACTCTGAGATTATCCAGTAATATTTTCATTCATACTTTGATTTCTTGGGTGGCTTTTTTGCTGTTGTCTAACTAAAGGGTTTAGAAACTGTTTTTCCAGACATGTTTTCAAGCAATGGTCTCAGCTTCCTCAAAAAAGCCACTCATGCAAGTGATCTGGTATCCAGATGTATCAGTGTGTGTGTGTGGTGTGGTGTAGCTAAGTTCCTCACGATTAAGGGAAGCCTCCTCTTTCTTTTTTTTTTTTTTAAGCCTCCTCTTTCAAAAACAGAGAGGATTACCTAATTTTTATACCACCTAACAAATGTATATGCACACTAGTAAAGCACAAGAGGAAGCTAATGTCTGCTAGCCCAGAAATAAATTAACATGCAGCTAACATCAGAGGAGCCAGAAACACTCACTACAAGTGTGAACACATTTGATTGCAGGACTGTGTCTTTCCTAGGGCTGACCTTATAAATTAAACAGTGTAAATCTCAAGGAAGTGTTTTCTGAACATTTAGATTCACTGTGAACATTAGGATGCCCTTCAAATTAACATCTAACATTATTAGCCTATTGTTGGACATGAACTGCTTCATTATTGGTGGCTGACAAAACCCACACGCTCACACTAATGCACAACTTCCAAAAAAAAAAAAAAAATGGGACGAACTGTTTAAAATCCTGGGATGGGGAAATTAAAATTACTAGATTTTTAAACTAGGATATTGATTCTACCTAGGGAAGAAACATTTTAAAAAGTTAATAAACTCTTCACTTTGATGCTTAGGGGCACAATAACAAGAAAGCACGCACTAGACACTAAGTGATACCTGAATGTGCTGTATGACCAGCATTTTGCTACACTAACTCCTACTCATGCTACCCCACCTCAGTTTAAGTGCTCCATCCTCAGGGAGGCATGTCCTCATCTACCATTTTGAGCTATGTGGTCATTCTATTCAAACTCAGTGGTCTCTACTTTATCTGCTATTCATACTCATAATGATCTGTTAATGACTTCCCTAATGAACTCTAAGTTCTGTGTGGGCACGGACTACATTTGCCTTGTTTTCTCCTTTCCCATCAATACCTGGCACAGTGTGTATTTCTGGAGTTAATTCATTAAGGAATGGACCCATAAATGAAATGAAAAGATGTATCCTAAACCCATCTTTAGAAAATATGGAAGATTCACTGGGAAAAGTAACACTTTTAAAGAGAATAGGGTGAAAGTGGGGGAAAAAAAAAAAAAAAAAACCAAGAATGTATCCATGTATCCCGTATCTCTGTTGATGGATCTGAAATAACTGAAGTGGCTTTACCCGATCAGAGGAGTAGGCATAGAGAAATCCAAAGTCACACATTTTACAGAATTCTCACCTTCAGAATACTGTTTCTTTGAGAAACAAGGATGTCACTCAATTTTTTTAAAAGCTGGAAGAATGACCTGTCTCATTTTAAAAGAAAAACGAGCAATGTGTTCTAGAACTGATGGTTCCCAGTTGGAATAGAGAAGAGAACACATTCTAATGGCACCTTTCATTTGGGAGCAGCTCCATCAAAAATTATGGGATGTGGAGTCACTCAGCAAGGACAAACAAATGAATTGTGCTAAACGAGTAAATTCATCAGCATTACCGTTATCACCACAAATTGTAAAATACACTCAGCAAACAGTTTAAAACAGGTATGAAGCATAAGAGTAAATGGTCTGAAACAAGTGACCAAATTAAAATCTGTGGTTACCACATCTATAAATACATAATCTGCAGTTTCATGAATGATCTTTTATGTTTACATGTCTCGAAACTTCCCCCAAAAGTCACTGCAATCATTTCCAGTGATTCTTGGATCAGCCCTCTGGATTCTTTCTATCACTTTCTTGGTGATCCCCCCGCACTGTGGCTCACCTGTAGTGTCGGGAAATCTCTTCTTCCACCTGGGTTATGAAATCACATTTGGTACACGAGTGTTCTTTGCTTTCCTTGACAGCTGGCTGCCCATCCGATCCTTGCAGATGATTGGCCTCCTGTTTGACATCCGATGCTTGGGACTCATGAGCGCTCTCATAGTGAAAGATGAGCACGTCTACATCAGGAGTGGAGAACGAGCACTGGTGGCACTGGTGTTTGACTCTCGAGCTTCCGGCTGCCCCCGGAGACAAGTGCAAAAGCAAGAGTGCACAGTGGGAACAATTACTTTTTCTACAAGCAAATGGATAAGTAATTTCTCCAAGGTGCTTTTCTGGGCTGCAAAGGCCTCTGGGACAGAATGGACAGTGTTTAATGGTACATTTATGAATGTTATGGAGCTGCTGATAGTGACGGAGAAGCGGCCCCACTACAATTACATCAGGGCCATGGCTTTTGGAGTATCTAAAGTCACAGAACTGACAATTATAGCTCGTTACCATATTATCCTCTGCTCCCTTGCTGGAGAAGTCCTTCTTTTTAGCCCCACTAGAGCCCTTGTCTCCCTTGGTCATTGGCTCCCCTTCTGCACTTTTGGCTAGATCATTCTGATTAATGACAGAGCCCCTGGAAAGCTTATCATTCAATTCTGGATTAAGGCCGCCTGACTGCGCTCCTCCGTGCTGTTTGCCATAATGTTCTAGCAGTTTAAGTGAGCTAGATGACTCACAGCTGAAACTACAAAATTTACACCAGTAGTAACTGGTGGCCTCTGTACCATTTTGTCTCGAGGAATCAAGGGGCTTGATGGGCACCGAGTAGCCAACAGGAGTGTCATCTCCCGTCTTGACTGTGATCTTGTCCTGCCACTTTCCCAAGTCTCCAGAATCACTGGATCGAAGTGCAGGGATGGATTTGTTAGAGTTTTTCTCTGAAGGTTTTGCACCCTCAGAGGAGGGGAGAGAAGCTTTTATTTTGTTCGGGTGCGTCTGAAGAAAATGTTGTTCTAGTTCAGTTGAGGAGTTGCCCATGTAAGTGAAATTGCAGAATTTACAGCGGAAGTACTTGGTGTTTCCCTGGCAATCTGGTGTTTTCCGTCCAATGCCAATGAATGTTCCACCTGAAGTGACCTGGTATAGAAGAGATGGATGTTACTTGAAAGGTATCATTAATTTAGTGCTTTCTGTAGGAGGGAGGAGGGGACATTGCCAAGTATTCCACATCAAAAAATACAATAGTACTTCTGCTTATTATGAAATCACTTGAATAATCAGAGCCAAAGAAATACACTCTTCATTTCTCAACAGCTACTCTTTGAGAGGCTCATTATGCTAAACATTTTTGGCCAAAGTAACAGAAAAAGGTAAGTAATAAGAGTACTAGAACTAATTCAATGGATTTCATAAAAAAAATTTTTTTTTAAAAAGCCAAGAAAACAATTTTTAAGTAAGTAGGTTTTACTACTGTCTCCTTCAAACCACATGCTTGCAGAAGCATCCAAATCACAGGGGATTTCTTCTCATGAAGTTTGGGGTTGCTGTCAAAACCAGAGGCAGTTGCTTAGAGATTACTCAATGCAGACGTTCTCCAAGGAAATCCTCCGCTCAGTTCCTATAGCAATGAGGCTTTGGGCAAAGATGAGGTCTCCCTTTTGGGTAAAATAAAAGTGCTAAAATAAGCACTACAAAATGCCTTAAAATTATAGCCCAGGCAGGTACTATATTAGACCAAAAATGAAATGAATGCAGTGGACTTGAAGTCCTGGTAAAGAAGATCTAATGTAAAGAGTTTACAATGTTTCTCAATCTAGGCTAAAGCAAAAGAAGAAAATTTTCCAGGGCCTCATTTGATGAAGGCGCTGTCTCAGTGGGTCATGGGCATGTGCAAAGGCCAAAATAAAATAATCCCACCACTTTCTATCCAAAATTTTAGAACTCTACAGTATTAGGCCAATGAAACCATTCAAAAGTCACTTTATATAAAATTCTTTCTCCTTTCTCAGTGTGCACTGCAATGGGGAGCTTAATTAAGCACCACCGAGTAGCCAAAATTCCTGGTTTAAAACAGAGTTTTTGATACAAATGCTCCAAAAAGGGAGAGACTTCCTCTTCCAACTATCAGAGAATTTCTGAATTTTTCTAGCTACCAGATGTAATAGATTAAACACGTGACATAATCATGTTCTGCCTTCTTCAACAGCTGCTCAAAAATGACATGTGTGATCACTGCTCATATCCAAATCACTCCATGAGAAAAGTCTCAAGCATCTCAAAATCATTTAAGAGGCTTTACTTAATATGCAAATAATATTCCTTTAGCGCACTGAGAAACACGCTTGTTCCTCTGTTATCAGGACTAGGAATGCAGTCCATGCTACCACTTCAAGAGAGGTTGTAAGCTTGATCAAAAGCCTTAACCTGTCTGGCCAAGAGCTGACTCAGCTGAGGCAACCTTTACATTTGTTTCCAGTATTACAGTTCCAGGAAATGTGCATGAACATAGAGAAACAGCTCAACACTTATTGTAGATTCAGATAATAATTTACAAATGTCTCCCACAGCCTTTAATCAAAGGATAACAACGTTTCACTTTTGGTGATGTCTACATCCACCACGGCAAACACAAAGACTTCATCTGTCCACAGCAGAGCATCATCTAACCAGAAGGGGAAGAATGGGGCACCCTCCCAGCCAGCAGCCTGACCCTCAGCTGTGTGAGAGATGTCAAAGCCAGACTGTATAAGGATAGTGCCTATTCGCCCTTCTAACCTAGCACTTCAGTGACTAGAACAACTAAAATTGGCCCTGAGATGTAACAATATTGTAAAATTCCTCCATCCATTTCCCAATTCACTAGAGGTGTTTTCGAAACCAAAACAGGTCATTCAAATGGGATTCCATCAACTCTGGTACTTTGTTTTGGAACTTCAACTTGAATCAAAAGGAGCAAATTCAGAAGTATGCCATCCCTCTCCAATGTGAGCAAAAAACCAGTATGCAAAAATGTTCTTGCTTTAGCTACTACATTGCTTCAGAGCTGTTGATATTCCTAATATAAAATGTTTTTTAACTTCTGCTTGTAGAACAGGGATTCCTGAGAAACCACAACACATCGTCACTGTTTCCTTGATTTTGCAATCTCCAAGCCACACAGTCCATGTCTACACTAAAGGGGCTGAATGAGGACCACTTATAGGCCTAAGGAATCCCTAAACATGATTTTGAAGCGAATCAAAATAATTAAGCATCATAGCATCCCTTTCAGTATCTGACAAAAACTTTAAAGTCAAAAAATCCTACTGACTACTATCAGGTGAAGAGACCAAGAAAGAAAAGTAAACAAATAAAAACAAAACAAAAACTGCCAGGATAGAGTATTGGTTTAGGATTAACTAAGTTACTATGAAAACTGCATTAAATCTTTTAAGATGGTGGTATTTGTGTGTCTACAAGTTGTATTTTTTACCCAGGAAAAAACAGCCAGCTCCATTATTTAAGATTATTACTTAAGATGCTCTTTGAAAGGGATGCCTGGGTGGCTGGGCGGTTGACTGTCTGCCTTTGGCTCAGGTCATGACTAGGGACCTGGGATCAAGTCCAGCATCAGGCTCCCCACAGGGAGTCTGCTTCTCCCTCTGCCTGTGTCTCTGTCTCTCTGTCTCTCTGTCTCTCATGAATAAATAAATAAAATCTTAAAGAAAAAAAAAAAGATGCTCTTTCAAAAACCACCCAAGAAAGCAAACAAGAACACAAGGATCTCATTTAATGACAAGAACAATAATATTGACACTTCTGTAGGTTATCTACTTGCCTCCTTGGTAAACAGCAGAACTCTTAATTAGTTTTTCTATCACTTAAAGCTAGTATAACCAGCTTAAAGCTAGTTTTATTACCTAAAGCTGGTATAGCCATTATAAAAATATATAAAAAATTATTGAAAGCCAACTTTGGGAAACATTGTTACTTAGGGTTTTATTCCTTTCCTCTTTCAAAACATTTAAAGGTTACCCTTGTGGCCAATTTACTGTCCTTGTAAGAGATGTACACTTCAGTCATGTTGAAATAAACATGCATATCATTTAAATGCAATTCTAAAATAAAACATTATTATTTTAGAAGACCATACCTAAGACTAGTGACTATATTCATTGTATTTTCATTACCCATAAATGTTAACTTTAAACAATTCTTTCCTAGGTTAAATAAAAATACACAGCAAACCATTATACCAAATAAGTGTTTGCAGCAACAGTTTCTTGAATCTTAGAGTCAGGAAATAGCACTTACATGTTCAGAAAGAGAATTATTTCAAACTTTTGAAATGGTTGAACCCATCAATGAATAGAAAAAAACCTTACCATTCCCTAGCTATAACTATACTAAAAAAGAGATTATAAACAGAATAAAGAATCTAAGTTTCAATCTTTTTTCTTTTGCGAACCAGAATTACAATTATAACCTGCTAATCCAACAGTTCCCTTGACATGGATATCCATATTTTAAAAATTCTTATTAAACTGTAAATTCTATTTGGATCCAAAATTACACCTATTCATTCATCTAATCAGTAGCTATTGAGTATTTATGCCAATCTCTGGAATAGATACTGGAATACAGCAGTGCATAAGCTACACCACATCCCTGCCTTTAAATTACTTACATTTGAAGATCAAGATTTGTAGATAATATCCTTTATTCATTTGTATTAATCTTTACTTGGATTTGTTTGCTCCCAAGGGAAATTCCAGAAGTTAAAGTCTGTGCAAAGACACATTGTTTAACCCACTGGCACCTCAATTTCCTCATCTTTATGGATATAAATAACCATGCCATCTTACAGGATTATTGTGAGGATCAAGGGAGAGAATGTAGCTGAAACTGATTTGTAAACTCAAGATCAGTGCTGTCCAACAGAACTCTCTGATATGATGGAAATGTTCCATGGTCCACCCCATTCAACATGGTAGCCCCATTCAACATGGTAGCCCACATGGGGCTCCTTGATATAGGGCTAGTGCAACTGAGGAACTGATTTAAGTTAATTTTTATTGATTTTTTCATTAATTTAATTTGAATTACCTGAAATTTAAATAGCCCCATGGAGCTAGTGAATGCCATGTTAGCCAGCATATTCTAATAACCATATGATTCATAAGAATGGGATTATTATTTAATAAAATGAACTATCTAATTTAATTTCTCCTGCTAATGGGATGAAAAGGCTAAATAGGGGGAACATGGTGAAGTCATTCATTGACAAACCCATAAATTTGTCACTCTTGGGTTCTTAGCTGTAAATGTACAGGTTCGATTCTGCTGTTACTAAGCTAATGCTTCTGTTTAACTTCCTTCTTGGAATGAAGAATGATATTTTATTTATCTGTGGAAGTAAGCAGGGGCTCAATACACGTGGGTTGAATGAAGTCACTATGGGAGATGTGAGCACAGATGAAAATTTCCCACCAAGGTCCCTGACCTACCTGGGTAAAAACGAAACTGTAATTCATACCTCTCTTATTAATTCAACCAGACATATTTGGGCTTCTTCAAAAAAAAAAAAAAGACTGAACAAAACACATCTTTCACTCAAAAATATGACTATGGAGCCATTTGTTTGTGAATTATAGTTATACAGAAACACCCAACTTGCCTATTAACAGCATGAAAAAGAGCAGATTTTAAGCTTTTTTTTTTTTTTTTTTTTTTTTTTTTTTTTTTTTTTTTTTTTTTTTTTACCTTTTGAAGACTATGATGGCTTTTTATTCCATTTGAAACTTAGTTTTAAAAACTATTCCTTCCTGGGATGTCTGGGTGGCTCAACGGTTAAGTGTCTGCCTTTGGCTTAGGTCATGATCCTGGGGTCCTGGGATTGAGTCCCGCACTGGGCTTCCCATAGGAAGCCTGCTTCTCCTTCTGCCTGTGTCTCTGCCTCTCTCTGTGTGTCTCTCATGAATAAATAAATAAAGTCTTAAAAAAGTATATTCCTTCCATGTGGTATGTTTCATGGCCTTTGTTTTCTAATTTATTTACGTACATCTCTTCACAAAAATGTTTCACTGCAGAAGTTAAAAATATCAAAAGGCTGGCTTTTTGCAAGGTCTTTAACCTTAATTCATTAATTTCCTTCTAATAATACGGAACAAAAACTGGTAAGAGTAATATCTAAAAGAATAGGTCAAAGGAAAAGATTTTTTGAAGCCTCAGAACTCTTGAAATGACACTTCAGGACATGTACTTATTGTCAGGGGAACAAAAAGGGTTGTTTGAACTAAACACAAACTCTTCCTCAGATGTGGTTCATTTTCAAGTACTATAATTGATAGCAACAGAGACAATTAGGAGGGTACTAATTTAAGGGGACTTGAGGTTATGGGCTGATAGTCAAAAAAGTAAAACCTTCACTTAATAAAAAGCTAAGTTGCTAAAAATCACTGCTCAAATAACTGAAGTTACAAATAGCTTGAAGAAATCTGTCAGGGCCGATCTTGGCTGAAAATAACTATAGTCAGAATGAATGTGCTAATCCACATAGGGCACGTTTCTGCATTGTAAAGTACTTCAAAACACAGTGCAGAATACAGAGCGTGCCGTGGTGATGGACCTTTGGTGGAGATTAACTGTTTAAACATTTCAATAACAAATCTAATTAGATGGTGATCTCCTTAGTCCCATGCTATCACAGCCTACTCCTGGCATTCCTGGTGTCACTGCAGTAACTCCCATTAACACCCTTTTCCAAATAGGTAACAAATTCCAAATATTTTTTGAATTATAAGAGCTAATTTGGGGGGGGGGGGAACCAAAGCCTAAATTGGCATAAGGGGCAATTTTAACGGTAAAATAGTACATATTTTAAATTATGCATAATTTTTATTATCAGCTTTTGGATTACAGCCATCAACAGTCAACCCCAACTGACGTTCTCAATTTACTCAGTAGAATACTGAACTAAGTCTCTACAGTTATTTGGTATTTGGGTTGACAGAAGACCAGTAAATCTTAGTAAGTCTCAAGAATTTGGAAAAAAAAAAAAAGTGTTTTGCAGGGGGGCACCTGGGTGGCCCAGCGTTTGAGCATCTGCCTTTGGCTCAAGTCATGATCCCCGGGATCGAGTCCTACATTGGGTTCTCTGCGTGGAGTCTGCTTCTCCCTCTGCCTGTGTCTCTGCCTCTCCCTCTCTGTGTGTCTCTTATGAATAAATAAATAAAATCTTTAAAAAAAATGTTTTGTGGGGGAAAATGCAAAACAAAACAGCAAATGCAATTAACCCAAGTGGATTACAAAGCTGAATTATCCACAGAACTCCTCTCCTGCATCTCACCCACTCTGCCACTGGCTCATAATGGAGATAGGTAAGAATTGAATGTTTGTTCTAGAGACTGTCTTAAATGGGAAAACAAGAGCATGGAATCACTGTGGAACATCCTTTCTCTAGGGAAGAGTGCTTTGCTGCATGCCTACTATGGGCCAAACACAGATGATGCACATAGAAGTGATGGGAGTCCAATACCCTGACACGTCTGTGGTCTGATGCAGAAAGCTCACAAGTAAACAGATAACAACGGTAAAGTGTATGTTTCTGCTGAAAGAGGTACCAAGTGGCAGGACAACACAGGGGAAGAGAACCTAAGCAACACTGACAGGCCAGCCAAGGCCTTCAGAAGGAGGCAATAACCAAGCTGTGAACCCATGAGGTGGCATCTGAGCAGAGCCTCAAAGGCAATGATATGGACAGGCTTTTCAGGTGCAGGCCGCAGAGTGAGTAAAGCACAAATGACAGTGAAACAGCTGCTCTGGTAACATGTGAAGGGAGACAGAGGTGAGAGAGAATTTGGAAAAGTGATGTCATACTGGAGTGAGAGAGTGCTATTTAATTATACAAGTGTAACTTAAAGGATAGACATTTTGTAGAAAGTAGACCTATCCTTCCTACAAAATGTAGGATGGTGGCTCCAGAAGCAGAATTTTAAAAAGTTAAATAAAGGAAGGAAGGGAAGGAGGACAAGAGGGAGGAGGAGAGGGGGAAGAGGAGGAAGGTGGGAGAAAAGAAAGGAAAAGGGGGGGTGGAAGAAGGCAGCGGGGGTGGAGGCAATAGCAGAAGAGAAAGGAAAAGGAGAGAACAGAAGGGATCAGAAAGAGAAAAGTAGTAACTAAAGAAACCACGAAGAATTTGCTAAGTAAACATGAAGGGTGGGGGTGGTAAAAGCATAAAGCAGGGAAGGCTGGAGCAAACCACTCAACTTGGGAGGGGGGGAGATATGCACATCCGAAAGAAATGCAGGGTAACAGGGCACTTCCAGCCCCACCGACTTGGAGATGGCAGCACAGAACAAAGGAGAGTGGGGGGACATGAAGGAAAGAGCTAACAACTTTAGCTTCATGCATGTTGACTTTGAGGTGCCAGTGGAACATAAGGTGGAGCCACTTATCGGCTGGAAAAACAGGTCTTTGAACAAACCACTGTTTATTACAGGATCCCCAAATATGTTACTGGACTCATGAAAGAATTCAGGTGCTCTTTAGTCTGACATCAGTGGGTCATCTAAGTCCCTCTGCAGCCCATCCCTCATTTCCAGAATCCAGGAAGACCACACAGCTCCGAGCTTCCTCAGGGTATGCAGGACATGTAAATGGGACACTCGAAAGGCATTCTGGTGTCTTCTCTGCCTCATGTCCACTCCTGTACTGACTCACAGGCAAAGAATAAAATTTTAATTACAAAGCCATGGAGAACATAAATGCGAGCCGGATGCATCTACTTAATACTTAACCTTCACAGGAAAGCCAACCCTTGGATTGTGCCTAATCAACAGAAGAGGAGAAGAGAACTCTCTGGCCATACATTAAATCATAAATTCCTTCAACAAAGGCCTCCAATTGAGGGGAATATGCACAAAATCAAATACATGGATAAACGGTGGCTTCATTTGGAGGATGCAATAAAGCACTGCATCCTTAATTGATTAAATCAAAATCCGGCCCTTCCCCATTCTATCAGGACTAGTTACTGTAGCAAAAGTATCAGCGAAAATGAATCACAGTAATAATAAAAAGACAAATCAGCAAAATTAATTTTCTTTTCAATGATTTCAATTAATGAGTGCAAATAAGGCAGCATTAACAGCACAGACTGAATGAGAGACAATCTCAGAGAAATCACTGAGGTTCTCAAATTCAATGTGATTCACAGAGTATGCCTCAAAGAGCCCTCGTGCACAGAACTGTACCTCCTCCCTTACATGCACTTGGCCCATCTTCCATTGCCTTTGTAGTTGAAGTAAACTCAGGCTTGTATTTGGGAAGGTCATATATCATAGTGGTTGTGAAGACTGGTTAGGATACGCAGTACATGCAGGTTAGGATACACAGTACATGCAAACAAGATACTCTAAAGGCATTCTGGTGTCTCCTCTGCCTCACACCCATTTTACTCGCAGGTAAACATCCCACTTACCCCCCATCCTTTACACAACTCTGTGACCTTGAACAGGTTACCTTATTTCCTCTATGCTTGCTTCCTCATTAAAAAAAAAAAATAGACGTAATAGTGATGTCTATTTTAAGAGTTTTTATGAAGATAATTAATACATGTAAAGAGTTTAGATCTACACATGCACGTAGGAAATCCTTAATAAAGGTTAGCTATTGCCAGAAGTGAATCCAAAACAGGAAGAAAACCCCAAAAGATACAAACAATTTTGATTATACAAGATGAAAAAAGTATGGATCAAATTACAAGTAATACAGAAAAAGAAATTTCACATTTGGCTTCCAATTTAAATAAAGCAAGGTCTCTTCTGATATTCCAAAAATGCCCAACACTTACTTCAAACTTTAAAACTATACAATGAAGAAATCAAGAGGTCTGTGGTCTAATGATTCTCAGAAACAGACTCCATGAAGGAAATCAGAAAATGAAAGGGAACTACTCCCTCCAAACTCTCCAGGGGTTAGGCACTACTTATAAATCCATGTTTCCAACAGCTGCATGTATGCTGTAATTACAATGACCCAAGAAACAAAACGCACTGACTAATCTGCCGACTTGATATGGTTAGCAGAGCAGGCCATTTGAGGATGATTTTTTTAACTTTTTACAACATTTTTATTAAGAGTTAAGTAATGCTAAATTTGATTAGATGCACTAATGACCATGATTTCTTCTTCTAAACACCCTGCCTAGAGAGAGATACTGATATTCAAGAAAGTAATATGTGTTCTTTAATGACAGCAAAAAAGCCAAAAATCAGAGAGACACTGACAGTTATCACACTGACCCTCATACAACACCACCAAATGGAGATTTAACCAACATGAAGGCAGTGAAGATGGTCCAACTACTCTACTCCACCGGGTGGCTTACAGTGTCAGCTCAGTCATCTCCATGATGAAAATGACCTGGGAAATGCCAGCACTTTACTTTGCTTGATGGCCTTAGGGTGAGCATATGTTTTATTTTGCACACTTTATTACCTGTTAAAGAGACACAGACCTGAGAACAAGTATGGCTTCATATGACAAACATTCTGTTCTCTACAGACAGTCTGAAGTGATTAAAGTCTCATTCACCAGTTGTTCTAAAGTGCGATTGTTCTCAACTCAGAAAAACAAAGAAACAGAACCTGCTAAGATCTACAACTTCCCTCCTACTCCAGATCAAAGGAAACTCCAAGGCAAAAAATAAATATTTGGAAGTAAAATTCAGGAAAAGTCAAAATAAACCAAAACGAGATTAATGTTATCTGTTTTTTTTTTTTTGTTTTTTGTTTTTTGTTTTTTTTTCCAGACCAAGCTGTTAACCCCCTGTTCAAATGAATGTACTGGCATATGTTAAGTATCTATAAATCTCATAGAGTTAAATATGTTGAAAATACAAATACAAAGGATGACTTCCTATCTCTAAAATCTGTTCTTCCTGCTTCTAACATGACATATTGTGCAACTCTGATAAAAATATTTATAGAACAGAAATGTAGTGCTCCTAGCTCAAACACAAGACAATAACTGGTAAGTTAATAGTAAGATTTTTCTACTAATCTTAGAATTTCATTAAAGGCCAAAATAAATTTAGTAGCTGGAATCCCATAGCTATTGGGAGTCCTGAATAATGCCAAATAATAGAAAAGGTATATTAAAATGGAACAGCAACATGGACATCATGAGCATTTATAAACTTGTGATAGGTTAAACACTTTCCCGTGGGAAGCACATTTTGACAGGACTCTGACTTTTATAACCTGATCTAAGGGCTAAGAGCTCCCCCATAAAGATGACGCAAATGCCCTAATGCACAGCACATTAAGCCCTAATGAAACAGCGAAGTCGGTGTTTAACAACTAGGCCTCCATTCAGCAATGGTTTAAATATAAGCATAATAAAGCAGATTAAAAAGAAAGAAGCTGTAATTACTTTTTGAAGAACTCAATCTCTTGTCCTATTATTGGTCTATAGGTGAGCCTCAAAGTCTGAATACTGGCAATAAAAATTACATGAAGGGCTTACCAATCATGTCACATCCATTATTTTGAAAAATGTAAATGCAACAATTGATAAAACACACAGGTAACATGTAAAAATTGAGAAACTAACACCGGGTTGAGTCAAATAGGTCTGAGCTAGCCATTTTATCTTTTCTTGTTTTTCTTGCTAAATAACTGGCATCCCTTCTGATTTCAGGGCTGGGCATACTTCCTCAAGGTATGGGGCCTGGGGGTGGGGAGAATTTGAATTCAACAGGCAGGGAACACTGGTCTGGTTTTATAATGCTCCCTTTAAAGTGATATCCATTATCCAACTAGGGCTCTATCTAACTCGGCAGTATAAAGAAACATTATTATTTGACACTATTTTTTTGGAAATATGTAATTCCTTGACTTTCTTATTTGTAATAAAATTTACATGGAAGTGAATATTGTCATTGCAAGTATGTCTAAACTTCCAATTATTCCCAAATACAAGTCAAATAACCTGGACTTGGAACTAGAAATCTTAACATTTGTTTAAATTATCTCTTTGTCCCAACTGTATATCTCATGTTTGCAACCAAGTCAGTTCATATTATTTAAAACCATCCATGTCGAACCAAAATATAGATCAAAGCCATGGAGTTCTTAAGTCCTCTCCTTCTGGCTTCTGTTCCTTTTTTCTTGGCCTAAAATGTCATAAATCTATCATTAACCACCAACTGTCCTGAATGGTTTAAAAAAAAAAAAAAAAGCCAGTTTAATTGAAAAAGATTAATGAATTGGTCATCTATTACTTCAATTAGTTTAAATTACATACTTATATAAACAATTCCTGAAATTGGATGATTATTGGTCTGTGATACTGATATTTACCAACATCTTTTTTATCAGAATACACACAGCTATTAACTTCCTACAAATTTCCAACAGAACCGCATTAAAGAAATTCTACAGTCAGCATTTTATCCTGCACAGCCTTTAGCCCCCACACAGTGCAAGAGCCAAGGAAAGAAAGCTCTCCAACGACAATGCAGCACACAAACACGTGTGGGAGAAAAAGGGGAATTTCAGATGTGCTTTTTATTCAGCTTATGCATATAGGGAAGCCGTTCACTATTTATTTCAGCATAAAAATATTAATAAGTCATTTATCTTCAGACATGTTTCTGCATCAACATCTGGCCTCTGTGCAAAATACTTAAGATCAGCGTTTGGCCTAAAAGTATATTTAGGGTTCTCTTCCTCATTTGAAGAAAGTTAACACTCGTTAGACTTGTTTCTAAGTCCAATTGTTTCTTTGAAACCATCATCTGCTTTTTCCACAGATTGCTTTTTTCTATTTTTAGCCTTATTATTTCTCTGAAAAAAAAAAATTGATCTTAACAAGATTATCTTCCTGCCTGCTATTTCCTACCACTTTCTGTCTTCTTTACTGGAGCACTTGGTAGATAGCATAGTCTAGGATCAGCTGTTTTATTTCTCCTTCTATTAGTTCAAACTCAGAGAGCTCACACATCTGTTTTATTTCTAAAATCACTGCCCAGGAGAAGTGTCCAGCTCATTCTACCCAAACATAAACTTTACTATAAATAACTAAGAACCTAACAAATAACTGTTTGGGGGGAAATGGAAGTGTGTTTAAAACTCTGAATTCTTCCAAACCCTAGGCCTTAGTAATCTCGATTTTAGAGCCTTCCTGACAGCGCAGATCAGCTTCCCTCAGAAGTTGTCCCCAGAGTGAACAAACTGAAACGCCTGCCGGAAATCCAGGTATTAACATCATATTACTTGCTAATTATAAAACACCATTTCACATACTGACATTACTCACTTCTAACCCTTTTATCTAAAACACGTATTTGCTTTCCAATCATGATTTGACAGCAGAGTGTATCTGACATAAGACAGTGAAATGATCTTTAATAAGACAGCAGTTCAAAGCATGCAGCTTTCATGCATAATAACTATGTTGGTTTAATTTGCTGCTCCACAGAAATAATTCTATTTGTGGAAATTCACAAAGTAAGATGGAATTTTTAAGAGCGCTCTACAAAGATGAAACTGGCTTTTTAAGAGTTCTTTCTATCTCCCTTAATGTGATAAGATTGCTGTTCTGACATTTTTAAAGGCTTGGAAATTTCTCCTCTGATTCTTTTTACAAGTACTGCAAAATATGTTCACTACCTGTTATTTATAATTCCTTTGCCTGCCTTTCTTAATTGGCACCAGGTCAATAGAGAGGTCTAGAGCAAACGTGCTAGAGCTATTGAGTTGATAAAAATGACAGATATTTTAAGGGATTTAGGAGGTCAAATAAGTATGATGTAATTTCATTAGTTCTCTGGTACTTCTTCTAATCATTCCTAAAGAAGGTTAATATTACACCTAATATGTTTTGAAATCCCCTGGCCGAATAATACAATAAAAACCTACAGACTGTAACAGAAACTAACACACTTTCCCAAGCTGACCATGAGTTTTGACTATGCTAAAATTGCTAAAATGAAACGAATACATTACTTTAGAGTCAGTTCTGCATTTCATTCTATTTGAAATGGTAGGGGTTTTTTTTTTTCATTTCACATATGCCATAAACTAAAGACAGAAGAGTAGATCAAAAAGGTATGCCACTTTTAATAAAAGCAGAAATCTAAATTACTGCTAAATGCTTTCATAAATTACTATTTTCCTTAAATGCAGAAAAGAATGCTTTATTGGCCCGCCCAAGGTCATCCTGGTGTCCCGAGTACTTACAATCACATTGACTTCTTTATAATCAACGTAAACTTTTATTTCCAAGTTTTCATCTGCAATTATATTGCTTTTTCTGGAGTATATCTCTGCAACTGTCAATATGACCCAAATCTAGTCCAATTTGATGTCAGGCTGAGTATAAAATCAAATCCTAATGCCAGACATTAGGAAAGATCCCCACTGAAGGAAAGACGATAGCAAAGATTTCTAAGCTAAAACTAGAACAAAGCATAAACTCCTATCATGTGGAACCATAGAGATCAGTGCCATTTTTGGAAGACTGGGAAAACATCAAATTACCATGAAATATTTCCAGAAATATGAAGCCTAGCTAATCCCATGAAAAGACTTCTCCCAACCAAATAGAAGGATTGAGATAATTTTCCATGATAAGAGATGAAAGACACCTCTGAATACCCATTTGGATAAAACAGCTATGGAGTGCGTCCACATCTCTCCCGCTGAATCTAGCAGGCCACCCCTTTGGTAGTGGAAGCTTGATTTTAACATGCGTGTAAGAATTCACATTTCATTACTGATAGCTTTTCCTGTACAAAGAGGTAACAGTACAAAGCACAAACCTGTACATCATAGGTCCCATTTAGTAAAACAGGCCTTGAAGAATTGATGTCCTGCAGCACACCAGAAAGCACGGAACGGTTGACCTTCTGGAAGTCTTTGGAATGGCTGAACTGCACCATGTTATGAAGGGCCAAGATTTTGCTGTCCAGCTCAGCATCCTGCCTGGTGCGGTTATGCAGTCCTAAATGATACTTTCGGAAGTGCTTAATCAGATCTGTGGGGTCATTGCCATAGTAACCATATCCACAGATATTGCATTTAAAGTCCTGAAGCTCTGGAGACAGAGGTGCCGGGTCTGGGTTGTCATTTACCAGTAAGTCAGTTTTGGATTTATTCAGTCTTACACCCCCATCTGAAGGCACTTGTGGGTTTTTTGAGGCCACTGAAACTGGGCTTGAGCCTTGACAATTGGCTGGACCACTCTGCGCTTGCCCTGTTTCCTCGGTAGCCTTTGGTGACATCTTATGATCTTCCTTTGTCTCCAATGAGTCCCCTGATGGGGTGCAGGCCATATCTTGAGGGTCATCTGCCTCTGCTCTTTGAGGAGACTTCAAGGGCTCACAGACTCCCCCAGCAGCTGGAGATGAGAAAGCCAACATATTTCTATCTGTCACCTCATCATGCGGATGCGAGGGAAGGTTTCCTCCTTTACTGGGGCTTTCATAATTGAAGCCAGCCTTCTCGCTCAGGACTGAGCTTTTTAAGCCCTTCTTGCTGCTAGAGGATGGATCTTGGCCATGCAAGCTATGTTCCTCCTTATTATTCAGTTCTGCAGCATCACTCTGATCCGTATTTTCTGACATCTGATCTGCAGAAAATTCTTTGTTCTTTCCAGATACTTTGCTTTCTGTACCTATAGGCTCCAGGGTCTGGCCCTCGCCTTCGCTAGCAACGTTTCTCAGAGGGGGGTTCTTTTTCCGGACCATATCTGTAAAAATGCAAGGAAAGGACATACGAGGTTATCTGAAAGCTGCAGATATGTGATCTAATCTAGAGCATTTTACTTAGTCTATCTGAGGCTTTTTAAGGTGCATATAAATAAAACTTCCTCTAGGAAAAAAAAAGTTTTAAAAATAGCAAAAAACTGAGCCTTAAGCAAATATTTACACTTAGAATTATTTTTGTCATAGAGAGGCTCATTTACTCTTTTTAAATGGTTTTATGAATACCAAAATATTAATTCTTATTAGCTTTACCTTTCCCATTATTCTTGTTTGCCAATTATATTTTTTGCTTATTTTCTTCAGTTTTAGTTGAAGATATATAGATATATGCTTATTTATAAACCTTATATAATATGTGTAATATGCACACATAATGCATTTATAAGATACATATACATGTTTATGTTTACAGAATATGTATTACATGTTTATTTATATGTTATGGATACATGTATATAAACAACATAAATTGGAACTCAATATTGTTACACACCGTGCAACCAAGATATAAATATAGTTTCAACCAAAATATCCTCATAGTCAAAAGACAGAAACAGCATGTTATAAACAACATGAAAACTGCCCTATTACTTTCAGGAATGGAGGATAACAAATGTTTCATCTCTGTCCTACCGATAAATTTCTTTAAGACCCATTTAGAGAGTTAACCTGAAAGTCAGGAAGAAGACCTAGTATACATCAGAGTGACCAGGCTGGGTTTTACTGGGACCCTACCCTAGCATGATGGGGAACCTAACAAAGTCCTGGGTTTTTATGCACAGCCAGGTGGAGACAGTACTAATTCCACCAGTGGGAGCACCTGGGGAGGTGACTGAAGTAAAATATTAAGTTGAACCATATGACATTGTCATTTTGTAGCTTAGAATGGCAAAATATTAGCTTCCCATGGTTCACCTTCACATACTAGCTCAACTATGCCCTACAAGTTGGTAGCATCAATGCTTATGGTCAAAACAAGAGCACTGTGGCAAATTCCTCTACTGGAGTCTAATGAATCAGAACTTTAGTACAAGGAGGTAAGAAACAATTTGTGCTGTGTCAATCTTAAAAAAGGCAGTAACAAAGGCTAGATGGAGAAGTAAGGTTCATGGCTCCTGTTCCTTAATCCCCCAGCTGAAAACTACAAGTGCTGTGTGCATTGTCACCCCAAACATTACTTAGTAAAATCCACCTAACTAACAAGACAGGGCTTTTTACTT
The DNA here is from genome assembly GCF_048164855.1 of Canis lupus baileyi. NCBI lineage: Eukaryota > Metazoa > Chordata > Mammalia > Carnivora > Canidae > Canis > Canis lupus. Next base: position 17,103,306 of record NC_132851.1, read on the forward strand.
GCCAACTCTGCCACGAGGGCAGATTTAACAGTTACACCACCATGATCCAAAGTGTACTGAGAGAATCCAAACGAATAACATTTTTTAGTTGTTTTTATCTATAATTTCTCACAAGTGCTAAAGAGCCACACTGGCTTTGGAGATATAGTTGTACCTTCATTTCTGAGGAGCTGGTCAGGCAACAATTTTTATCATATACATCCCTGAACCAAGAGAATGCCCTAGTTGAGTATTAAAGAGTTGTTTCCAAGGTAAAAATTCACTTTACTAAATAATGTCAAAAAACAGAACTGTGCTTAAGAAAGTATGCTCTTCTTTTTTATACAACAGTAACATGAGTCATCAAATATACCTAGAACATGTCTATGCTCCTCTTGGAACCACACAAAAACAACAAAAGCACTTCTAGAATGAAAGACTGCACTTTCAAGTACAAGGGATGGTCACAAGGTAAGGTATACCTGCATGATCAAGGCAGGGAGTGGGGAGGGAACGTGATCTGCACCTTGGTGTCATTACCATTAGATCCCCAAATAAACTAAGCTAGGTAACCATTGTTAAAAAAGAAAAAAAAATGGAACACTGATTAGCTTCTTTATTTTTTAATGTTTGCATTTTAATGTCTCATGTGTTGATGTTGACATTTTAGGAGACATCTAGCCCTTTCTCAGAAGTGACCGAACATGGCAACTTTTACCTACACACAGAAGAGTGGGGGGGGGAATGTTACTGGTAGTCAGTGAAAGAAAAATTAAAAACAGAAGAAAAAATAATAAAAGGGAAGTTTAAGAAATCAGTTACCATTTAAAATACAAGAGCTCAGGTAAAAAAATAAGCGATTCTGAACTTGGCCTACATTCTCATTAATAGAATATCAGCCATTACTACACATAAAAATGTGATGATTTTGCTACAGCACCTATTGCCTTTCCCTCCAGAATTTCCTATGTGTTTGTTTTTTCCATTGCACAGAAAATCTTTAGTAACCATTGCAATTTAATCTTTTCTTGGACAAATACTGAATGGAATGACCATATCATGTGTATTTTAACATTTTCTCCTCAATGTAAACAAACCCTAACAATAGTACACCAAAATGAAACAATTAAGGTTACACAGAAAAAGACAAAAATCTATATGAAAGGCAGGATTCATAAAGAGATGAAAATGAAATCATCCAAGTCATTGAGATGATCCTTCCATTAAAGTGAAAAGGGTTTATGCCCATCTATTAATGTCAAGGTGATTAGAAAAATGGCAACATTTTACATAGCAAGGAACCAAAATAAAATACTTAGAAGTGAGTAGATATAAGTATGTGAAATATTGAAAAACTTAACTTATTTTTCAGAACGGAAATAATTAGACCTTGCTGAATTATTGTTAACATGCAGAAAAGTAATAGGTCAGAGTTTAAGAAGTACTGAACCAGCAACTAAAGCAACTAAGAGAAAATCTGATTTAATTGAATTATCATCCTTTCAAATCTGAGTTCCTTCTTCCACCAAGAAAGACCTTTAGAACCCATATGACTCACTGACTTCTTATACTGAAGAGCCCTTAAAAATATACATCGCAAAGAATGTCAAACTGCTGAAACTTCAAAGAAGTATCAGAAAGGTCATTTGTGTTTTCTTTTTTGTTGTGGGTGGAAGGGGCATGTTCTTTTTAGTTTCTTAAAAAAAAAATCACGGTTAATTTAGTTGACTATACTTTGAAGTAGTTATAGAAAAATAATTTTTTACTGGAATTATATCACCATAATTTTTCAGAATGACATATTATGTAAATATAAGCACATTTGCAATACTTCTAAGTGGAAGAAACTCCCCTAACAAGTCATAAGTTAGATATCATAAGACTATAGCCACCCTCAAGTTATTATCTTTAAGACAAATAACAGATTGCACGAAGTTTTACTGTGTGCCAAGAACTTTTCCAGTTAACATTTTCACTTGAAAAAATAGATCACATACTTGTAAAATCATACCCAGCATTGACTTCATAAGGCATGTGGCTTTAGAGTGCTTTTTACAATTATTAATTCTATTAGTCAACTAGCAGGAGGCTAATGCAATTGTCTTAGAAGACGCTCGGAAGACACAGAAGACATTTTGAGAGCTGATCTGTACATCTGCAAAACAAAACAAAAAAATTTTCCTTCCTAAATGATGTAAATATGCTTTAACGTATCACACCTAAAATACATTAATATGCTAGCGCCACAGGCTGCTTGAAAGATACCTAATAAATGCATGAGCAAACCTTGAGCAAGATCTTCCCTCCCCTGGGTTTTAATAAAGCAGCAGGAAAAGGAGGTACATGATATAAAAGATTACAGAAGTCATTTTCACAACAGACTGTAAGGTGTGATTTAACCTCTAAAACTCCCAAACCCTAAGGATCAGAATACTTACCTACATTGGGGTGGGTATAGATCTTAATTAGTAAACATGGAAGGGACATGCTTCTGAAAAAGATACAAGGTGTACCCACTGATATTCTAGAATCACAGCTGAAGACAAGAAGTGGTACCCATTGCAAATCTCTTGCAAACTCAGTAGCAGTGTATACCATGTGGATCAGAAAGGAACTACTGCAATGCCATCAAGAACTGAGATCTTACATAAGCCTTCCCAACAATTACAGAAACATCACGCACTATCTTTTTAGCTAGTTTTACTAATCTTCTATTTTCACTCTTGATAAGTAAGTTCATAAAATCATGATTGAACCAGCTTTAAACCATCATTATACCATCATCTTCATTATCTGAATGAAATTATCAAGGCAGGAGCACCTGGTTGGCTCAGTTGGTTAAGCATCCGCCTTCAGCTCAGGTCATGATCCTGGACCCTGGGAATGAGCCCTGCCTCTGGCTCCCTGCTCAGCGGGGAGTCTGCTTCTCTCTCTTCCTCTGCCCCTCCCCCTGCTTGTACAATCGCTCACATGCTCTCTCTCTCTCTCACTCTTGCTCTTTCTCTCTCAAATAAGTAAATAAAATCATTTTTTAAAAATTATCGAGGTATATATTGCATTAATGGTCATAAAATAATTAGGCAGGTAGATAATCACATCAAGGAGTGTTTTGGCAACTCTATTTTTTTTAAGATTTTATTTATTTATTCATGATAGACACACACAAATGGAGAGAGAGAGAGAGGAGAGGCAGAGACACAGGCAGAGGGAGAAGCAGGCTCCATGCAGGGAGCCTGATGTGGGACTCAATCCCAGGACTCCAGGATCACGCCCTGGGCCAAAGGCAGGCACTAAACTGCTGAGCCACCCAGGGACCCCAGCAAGTCTATTTTAAAACGTCTTCATTCAACTCTATAATAGCAATATCCCTCATACTGACTGTCCAAAAAAGTTCAAAATGCTAGTGTAAAGTAGGTCCATTATAAACAACCGTTTGGATAATGAGGCTAAAAGTGAAGTGGATAAGGAGGAATTGAAGAATCTAAATGAGAATCTAAATAAGACTCAAAATTGCTAACTTTAGTCCTCTATTTAATTGTAAGATTTTTTAAAAAATGACAAGGGGGAAAAGAGGGTGGGTGAGGTGGAGATGGTGAGCATTCATTCCCATGTTTACATCATTCCCCACCTATAAAAATAAATGAATGCTCCTCTAATAGTAGACATAACGTGAATACATATTATATGCCAAGATACTTAAGCAGGCTAGAACATGCTTAGCTTCCTAAAAATGCACTATTTGTATTTATTTCCATTACTGAGTGGTAAAATGTTCCATTTGCAAAAATCCAAATTTCTAAATTATTTCCTCCTACATTAAAACAAATCTAACAGCTTTTTTGTATTTATGAGTAAAAAAAGTTTATTATAAGAAACAGTAGGATACTATATTGTTTCTACATTATAATATCAGACAGTGGAAATAATCAGCATTAGAGCTCATGTTCTCAGCAAAAGGAATCTGAGTTTTCTATTAATACCATTAGCCATTAATGATTTAGTTTTATTTCATATGTATAAGTATATACACATACATGTACACAAATACATTTATGAAATACTTGCTCCAAATAGCCTTGCAATAGGTAATCATATGAACTATTCAACCAAAGAAATCAACTAGCTCAGTAATTTAAAAAAGAAAGTGGAGATCAAACATCCATCCAGTGCAGATTAAAACAAGAATTTATTTCCTTTAGATGAGAAACTCCTTGAAGACAAGACGTATAAATTCCTACGTTCTTTGTAACATTTTGACTCTAAACAAAAGAAGAATGGTACAGCAATCACATGTCCAGTTTCTGAACCTGATTCATATCAGTGGCTGATGTAATCAAAGGGGTAAGCACCTTCATTTCTCTGAGCCTCTATTCTCATTTGTGTGAGAGAATTACAATAAATGATTTCTACATTTCCTCACACCTCGAAGATTCTATAATGGTTCTGGTTATTGGCTTAGGCATTATAGTCTAACCTTAGAAAACTTTTATCCAATTTCCCTAAAAAACTGTAAAATATGAAACCATCAATAAATAAGGAAGGCATAAATACCACTGAGGTTTATTATTCACTAAGCTATTCATTTCCTCCAACATTTATTCATTAAGTATATACCCTGCATAAGTACGTGCCAAACACCTAGAAAGATAACTGTAATTTTACCATTAGTCATTCATTTCAGAGAGAAGAAAGGTATCTTTAAAAAGCAAAGAAAAAAAAAGCAAAGAAAAATATTATAAGGAACCTCTCTTTCTCAAAAAATTTAAAGCCTTTTAATATTTTTCCAAATACCATTTCAACTGAGTTCACTTCCAATTAATTCTTTCGATACATAGATGATAGATAGAACCTCAACAAGACTAAAAAGTTAGGGGAACGAGGCTGTATAATTTAACCTCGGTCTCAAATCCTGCTGAGTATGATTTTTATTATAAGTAGCAGTTCTTGTCATCATAATATATAATACCAGATGACATTTTCTTATTGTTTTTCCAGATAATAAAACTTTCAAATGTTTGAAATCAAAGCTTAACACAAAAGAAAAGACAGGGTAGTCTTCTCCTTAATATATGCTTCTCCCATGCTTGTTTCTATCAACAACCTAGGAGTACTGAGTTATTAATTACACATTTCATGTAGCTTTTATTTAAAAAATTAAAAAGAAAAAAATAGCAAATTGTTTCTTTTGATCAAAAGTCCTCCACAAAGAATTTAAAGAATTATGCAAGTGATAGCAAAATAAAAGGAAGGTCAAGTTTGGGGCCTATAGCAAACTAGATAGCTTCCATATGAACAACATATAAAGTTCAGTTTTAAAGAACATATGTGTTTGCTCATTGGTTTAAAAAAAAATCTTGAATCCTGTCTACTCCATATATACAGATCAAAATCAGATTGCTTAAGTGAACTATAAAATGCAAGAGAACATTGTTTATCCAAATCATAAACCCAAGAATTGCTGAAGGAGTTTAAATGTTTTCTGTTTCTTCAGATTCCAGGGCAATACTTCAATGGTAGATCGCTTTTTTTGTAAACTGCTTCAAACTTCATAAACCCAATGTCAGATCCTGTTCTTTGCTATCCGTGTCTATTTAACTTGCTCTCTCTGAATTGATTGTTCCTGAATCTTTAAAGGTATTTTTGGATATCTTAAATCCTGCTGAGATTTAAATGTCATCACCTTCAAACAACTCCCATCAACTAAATCTCTTATTAATTCACATCAAATTAATCCAAAATGATCACTTCTATTAACATATGCTTCAGAGCACAAAGCCCATTAATAGTCATCTGGACACTAGAACTAACCCAAGACTCTGAGATAAAATGCACATTATTTAGATATCCTCTTTCAAAGAGTTTTGATGTTGGCCCAAACACATTTTATTAGGCTTTTATTTCATTGAGCTATGCTCTCTATTTTTCAAATATCTCATTTCAAATGTACTAGTCTAGGTAAAAAGAGATAGCCTGGTAAGTAAGTAATAATGTCAGATTTGCCAAAATGAGTCTCCATATATCTATATACATCTTAGAGAAAGAATTTCATTAAGCACTTTACTTTTAAAAGAAAATGACACAATCTTTTTTTTTCTTTTTTTTTTTTTGCCTTTAAAAACTTTATGTTAAAAAAAAAAAAAAACTTTATGTTAGCAGTGAAATTGAAACTATAGAAGGGGCACCTGGTGGATTAGTTGGTTAAGCATTTGACTCTCCATCAGCTCAGGTTGTGATCTTAGGGGCCTGAGATGGAAACCAGTATCGGGCTCCCCACTCAGTGGGGAGTCTGCTTGAGATTCTCTCTCTCCTTCTCTATCCTCTCTGCCCTTGCCACTCCCTCTCTCTCTGAAAAGTAAATAAATAAATCTTTAAAAAAAAAGAAACTGTAGAATATATGTGGAAAAAATGAAGCATGTGCCTATTTCACCAAATAGGGCAACAAAAATAAAGCAAGTATACATCATGAGTTATCAAAAGGCAAGGGGAATTGATTATTTTTGCTTTCATAACAGGTGAGAGGCAAATGTATTAAAAACTCTGCTTTGAATAAAATCACAATTTCACTAAGCAAATTAAGAAATGTTATCATTCATTTCCTCACACATATGTCGTATTTCCTTTTGTTTTCTTTCCTCTCAAAGGGAAAAAAAAATTAAAATAATGTGCCATGACAACTGTTGGTTTAAACAGGCCAATATGACTTTGCATGTGTGCATGGGACAAGCGTAACTTCACCCTTCTTTGTTAAACTTAAAATATTTCACCTGGTTCATAGGCAAAGAGCCAAATATAGCACGAAAGTTCACAAAGAATAGCTCATGGAAAAGAATGAATACATCTATTTATCTTGATGGTTATGATATGAATTGACATTTTATTTGTATGTAAATTAGATTTTCACTGATAACAAAAATGAGTGTCAAGATTTGTAGGAATAAAAAAAAAAAAAAAAAAAAAAAAGATTTGTAGGAATACCTTTGATTTTCTTTCCAGCATTTGCCAGAAAAACATCTTTGTATATTAGAGGCAGTTTATTTTTTAATATATTGATGTTGCTTTGTTTGTTTTCCACTGTTATTTAATAAAAAAGAAAATCTCAATTATTAACTCAATCCAGCAATAGAACTGGCTAATATCTGTCTCAGTTCTCCCGTAAGAAATCTGTGTCAATCACTGCCAATCCATTTGGTAAATTGGCATGCATATACAGTATAGTCAATTTAATAAATGCATATCATGAAGATTCAGTAAGAACGCTCATTGTCTTCACACCATTGGTCAGCTGAGTTTTTTTTTTTTTTTCCTTATTTATTTATGATAGTCACACAGAGAGAGAGACAGAGAGGCAGAGACACAGGCAGAGGGAGAAGCAGGCTCCATGCATCGGGAGCCCGACGTGGGATTCGATCCCGGGTCTCCAGGATCGCGCCCTGGGCCAAAGGCAGGCGCCAAACCGCTGCGCCACCCAGGGATCCCCGGTCAGCTGAGTTTATTAGGCAAAGTTTATGTTAATTTTTTTACGAGTTGCCATTAATCAAAGATTAAGACAAAATCTTGTGAAGGCATAGTGAGAACTTATATTAATAATGTGTGTGTATATACATGTAGAGAGAGTAAACATATACATGTGTGCTAAACATAAATTTAACACAATGTAATATTCAATATATATGTAATATACAACACGTGTGTGTTATATGTGTTAAATAGCCCAAGTGAAGGGAAGTAAGTTAGCACCATCAGTTAGCACCATCGTATATGCAACAGTTCTTGTTCATGAAACCAGAAACTTGCAAGCCACTCTGCTCATCTCCAAGTTACCACAGGAAACAGCTTAAAAGGCCTTACCCATCTGAGGACTAGTAGTCCAAAGTGCAGGCAGAGATGGCCAATTGGTAAGTAAGGCACAGGTATCATGAGGAATCAGCAAATGTACATAAGCCATGAAAGGGAATTAGGAGTACATTCAGAGGACAACTGTATATATAAGTTCCAAGAGGTCAGGAATCTTTGTTCTATATACATATTTTTAAAATTCCATTTAAATTAGTAAACAATACTGATGGACATCTTGCACAATGTGTAATAAATACATACTAATGACATTAAATGTGGTGCAATACCAACCTGGTCAGTGCTGACTGCTTCACGTAACCAATTCAGCATCATTTTTCCCTTCTGATAAAAATACATTATCACACACAAGTTGGAATCAATTTTCTCTTTTGTTAAGTATAGTGAATGTTTCCACAGAAAGCTGATTTTTTAAAAATTCTACACATGAAAGCAACTTCTAATAGAATAGGTTAAACTACTTTTTCCTGGCTCCTAGAATGAGAAAAGTTTTCTGTTTAAAAAAAAGAGGAAGTACACACAGAATCCCTCTATAATTTGAGTAGACCTAGAAACCTTCTGTTATAAGATCTTCTTTCTGAATAAACCATTATTTCAGGGCATTCTACCTATGCTCACTCCAAGTATAATTAGACTCTGTCTGGGATTTTATCATGGTCACTGTTTAAGCATTGATAAGAAATTCAAGAATTTTCTCCACGTTCTTCCCATGCTTTTAGTTTCAAAAAAAGAAATGTAAGGAGGTTCCTTGGTCAAATTAAGTTTAGTAGAAACTGTATACTTTATATACCCTCTTCAGAGACCCACACTGTGCATTAGCAATTACAGCTCTGAAAAGTCCTAGGGGTTGTGGAGTGGTGGTATCTGTTCAATCTGGATTGGAATTTCCCAATTTCATTTGGCTTTATGTCACATAATGCCATTTACCAACAAAACTAATAATGCTGTGTGGCATACAGTGGGAGATGCTGCTCTAGACAGTAATTTTCAAAGAAGAAAATTATTGATTTCAAGACATATATAATATTTTTTAAACAAAACAGTATTTCTTCATGAACTTGGCAAGAAAACTAAGATGCTTTGATCTGAAGTGGATCATTTTGAAGGGTTTGTTTTTGTTTCTGGTTTTGTTGTTTTGTTTCTCCCCAGCATGGCTAACAGCATTAAAAGAAGATCAGGATCCATTATCATGAAAGATTTAGAATCAGTATTTTAAAAGATTGTGTAATGGCAGAGGATTACAGACAGCCGTGATAGAACATTGAGTGAAAAAGGCAGAAGATAAACATCTATGTACAATATGATCTCAGATGTCCAAATTATACATGCATCAACACAGAGGAGTATAAGCCCAATGTTATCTCTAAGCTTAATAGTTTATACAGATATCACTGCATAAAGAAGTCCTAATTTTTTGAGGTGTTACTTCTAATGTTCCCTAAAGGTGACCCATTTAACACACCACCACCCTGTATACTAGATTTGTCATTCATTTATAATAACTTCAATTTTATCTGAACCAAATTTGGTCAGGAGCCAAAATACGGCAAAGAGTTTAGTGAACTATGGCATGCAGAAAGAGGTTAGAAAGAGACCCAGGATTGCACTGACGGACCTAAAGTTCATATAGTTACAATCAGTAGTTCTCAATGGCCTACAGATACCGGAGAGAGTATGTCTGGCCCACATCCCCCTCTCCGGTTCTTAAAAAATCCCCAATCCTCCCAACTCAGTTCAATCTCCACCTGCAGAGTCATGTGTACCCATAATAAAAGAGAGAAAGCCAATACCCGGGCCACAGTCAGTAAACATGTGTCCAGAGTGGACCCACTCCATGACTGCATCCTTTTACAGTATCCTTAATGTCAGTCTGGCTCATGGTTCTAGGTGGTGTAGAAGAAGAGAAATTAAGTATACAGAGCTTCCCTATGTCATTCTTATAAATCCCAGGCTCTAGCTTTATGGGCTTTAGGATTTTGTTTTATTTTTAACTGTATCTCCCACCGCTAAATATTAAAACAAAAGGTTAAAAATACATTTTAAAATAAAACCAGACGAGGTAGATGCCGAAGTAAACCTGAAATAGAGAATTAATTACAAGTTAATTTTAAATCCACAGCCAACATGGTGGTGAGGTCACAGTGAGGTCTCAGTCTGAGCGGATATCCAGGTTACACCTGGGCCGCACACCTCCTACATTACAGACATTAAGAGAGAAAGAATAGTGATTGTATATATGTGGGGGGCTGTAGAATTCGTTAAGGCAAAAATTAACTCACTCATTAAACATTTTGTATAGGTAATCTACTCAATCTTCAAATTCAATATAAACTCAAGAATCCATCTAAACACACATACTAACATCTTTAGAAAAGATTTTCACCACCTGCACCCCAATTAGTAATTTCTTTACTCTGTCAATCTTGTTGTGGACATCTGTCATAACAGAATAAGGGAAAGAAATATATATATAATTCCAGATTCAGGTGTTTTACAAATAGCTCCCTCAAAATCTAATTGAATGTTGAAAGAAATCAAAGTCAGAACTAGATCTTTTTTTAAGGCTCACAATCGTGATGCTGGTGTATACTATAGCTTGAATTTTTAGTAAATAACAAAAATGTATTATGTTATTGTTACTAAGAACCAGGTGCTGTGCCAAGAGTATATTTCTTCATTTGATTTTCATTTTTATTAATAATTCTTTAAGTAAGTTACTATTGTTTTCACATTTTACAGATGACTTAGGAAAGTCAAATCATTTGCTTAGGTCATAGGCCTAGCATATGAAGAGCTGGGTCTGAAAAAGTCAAAAGTCTTGCTAAGCCACTTGCTTTCCTATTACATTTCTCATAAACCCTTTAGTGTTTTTATGTCACTTTTATATCCATTAAGCAATGCACCTATGGATATAAAAGTGACAGTCCTTAAGAAACTTACTAGAGAATACAATCTGAAAGACACCATTTTATAAAGACCATCAAATGTACTTGACTGGTTCTACAGTTGTGTCAAATGAATACACAATCTTCCCAGCAATCTCATGGACTACTAGGTTATCCTAACTTCTGGATTTGCTTAATAACACCTAGTACATCACCAAAGGTAATAAATGATGCAAGTCTCCAAATGGATTTACTTCTACAAAGCCCTATACAATTCCTCCAAGCAAAAGGGAGTCTTTCCACTACCATTCATGGCAATTTATGTATATCTCCTTTTAAGGTACATGTCACATTATGCTTAACTATATGTTTATGATTCAGCTACCCCATTACACTATGAAGTCCTCCAGACCAGAAAATATCTTTATTAATATTGTTAAATTAACAGTAATATTAATAACAATATTAATATAATATATCCATTCATATATGTGATTATTTTCATCAAAATATTGATATATAATTCATATACTTAAACATCTCTATGTTATCAAAAAATTCTCAACCTTTTCCCAAGTGCAAAACATCTAAGCCTAGGACACATTTCCATCATTAATAGGGGCGCAGTATGATAATGATCACTGGAGGGAGATAAAATAGCATATTGGCACAGGGGACATAGGAGTTTTTAAAAACTCAAGTGAAACTAATATGGCCCTCCCCACTGAGACTAGCCTACTATAGAGTAAGCACTCACAAAAGCTCTTATGGGTAGATGTGATATTAGCACCCTTGGAAATTTCTGCGTATTGCTTATCTCATGAAGGAAGGCCAGAATCTCTTGACATTAAATAGGCTTGTGAGAATAAAAGGTAGAATAATGCTAAAGTGTATCATCAACATAATTAATAACTAACTAAATCAAGACATTTAAGGACTCATGGCATTAATTTTGTCTTATTTAGGCTAAAAAAGAACCAGTTATCACAGCTCTGGATCCATGGTCATAGAGCAATAAATATATAAGTAGTGAGAAGAATTAAATTTATTTTTTAGGGCAGCCCGGGTGGCTCAGCGGTTTAGCGCCACCTTCGGCCCAGGGCGTGATCCTGGAGACCCAGGTCCCACGTGGGGCTCCCTGCATGGAGCCTGCTTCTCCCTCTGCCTATGTGTCTGCCTCTCTCTCTCTCTCTCTCTCTGTATCTCATGAATAAATAAATGAAATCTTTTTATTTTTTATTTTTATTTTTTTTTATGAAATCTTTTTAAAAAAAATTTATTTTTTAAAACTGTGACTCACAATTATTGCTGATTTGATTTGGGTTTTATACATGTTCACATAACCTTATGTACAATTTGAGGACTGAACTACAGTTAGAAGAAAGTTCACTAAAAAACACACATGCACAAACACACACACAAACTTTATGTAGCAATAATTCCATAATGACGTTTCTGTAATCAGTAAAATGAATTTTTATAACTTTATAAACATTCATGATTATTTATGTTCTGTACATGAATGTCACATGGTATTTAATACATTTATTAACTATATTATAACACAGGTATCCTCTGCTTTCCAAAAGTTTGCATTGCACCACTTTGTTTTTAAGAAGGATCTACATTAGTATTTTTTTCCTAACCAAAAAAAAAAATCAGAAGAGTTTTGGCTTTCACAAAAAAAAAAAAAAAAAAAAGCTATTACTGTAATAGTACAGGTCTTTTCTAAAAGTGAAGTAGCATAAATGCAAACTTTGAAAATATACCATTTCAGCTTACAAAAATTTTCATAGAAATCATCCATTTTCAGATACTGGGGAAAACCTGTATGTACTATAATTACATGCATTTATAGACACAAATGTGATTTATAAAATTTTTCATCATGCATTCTCTAACATTTCCAGATTCAAAATATTCTGTACTAATAGTATAATACATAAAAAAATAAATAAAAGTTTGTCTTTTAAAGGAATAGACTAGGACATAAAAGAATACAGAAAAGTCTCAAACATTTGGATCGGACTCCTAGCAACTTAAAGCATCTGACATAAAACCAGAGGTTCAATTTAAAAGTTCAATTCAGGGGGACATTTGGGTGGCTCAGTCTTAGGTTAAGCATCCGACTCTTGATCTCAGCTCAGGAGTAATATCTCAAGGTCGTGAGTTCAGGCCCTGAGCTGGGCTCCATGCATGGAGCCCCCTTAAAAAAATAAAAATAAAAGTTCAATTCCCAAGAATGCTCACAGCATCATCATTTGAACTGTCAAAACTGGAAACAACCCAAATGTACTTCAACAGAATAGATTAAACTTGTGGTATATGACTATATAATGGGATGCATGGTCATACAATAGAACCTTATACTGGGCAGCCCAGGTGGCTCAGGGGTTTAGCACCGCCTTCGGCCCAGGGAGTGATCCTGGAGACCCAGGATCGGGTCCCACATTGGGCTCCCTGCATGGAGCCTGCTTCTCCTTCTGCCTGTGTCTCTGCCTCTCTCTCTCTCTCTCTCTGTGTGTGTGTCTCATGAACAAATAACATCTTAAAAAAAAAAAAAGAACCTTATACTGTAATAAAAATAAATCACACACAACATGAATTTCACATACATGATGTTGAGTGTAAGACGTCAGACACAAGAGCATGGATTTTGTTGATGCACAGGCCGCTATACTTTAATTCATGTAAAGTTCAAAAACAAGGAAAAAGCCAATCTAAAGAGTCAGGATCAGTCAGAAGACTAATTAATTCCCGGGGGAAGGGAGAGACCAGAGACCAGGAAGGGGCACAAGGGTACTAACAAAGGGGGCTTGCAATTTCTATTTCTTGACATGGGTGAGAGTTACACGGAGCATTTATTTTGTAATAATTCACTGAACTATAGACTTACAATTGGGCACCTTCCGGCTAAAACGTGAGTGCATGTATGCATGTGTGTGTGATTTTTCAGCAGAACAGCAGGTGCTCTGCAGGGACCACGTAGTCATATATTGAGAAGAAATCTCTCAGCTCTTCTAGCCTGATGGGCAAAAGCAATTCAATAGCGCGGAAGGCTGTCCTTGGTTACTCAGGCCAGGCTGCAGGGCACATAGAGCCAGATGTACTGAGGGAGGCAACAAGGTGGTAGAAGAATAAAAGAGTAATGAGAAGAATGTAAGTTCTGGACACGAGAAATCTAAAAGGGTAAAAGGTTCAGAAAGAGATCAGAGGCAAAGACAAGAGCAGCAAGCAACAGCCACTCCAGAAAGGAAGAAGGTGGGAGAGAGGAGAGCGCTGTCAACGGATTCTGGTGGTGGGGGTAGTGGTAGAAAAGGACAAAAGGCAAGGACGCAAATCTGTAGTTATTAACTGTATCATGACGATTCACTGTATCACGTGGACTACAATTTAAGCAAAGGGAGGAGAGAGCTCACTGAGCACCTGTTACGTACATACAAGCCATTTGCTTTTTGGCTCACATAATTCCCTCTTTCCTCCTCACTGAAAGCCTGCAAGGAATTGATTAGCTTTATTTTACAAATGAGAAAACGTTTAAAACTGAAAAGAAGTTAAGGTAACCTGCTTACCTTAGAAGACTGAATGGAAGAGATGAAAAACAGCCCATAAAACCACACCATGGCTTTTTCCTAAATTCTGAGTAATTGTATGAGGCTGATTAAATGCTGTGTTTAAATGAAGTGTGGCTGATTCTACTTTCATCTATGGTAGCTGTTCTCAAAATGTGTAACAAAGTACTCCACCTCACAAATCAAGTAACGATGGTTTTCTCACCTTACATAAACTTTTAAACTTTCTACCTGGTTAATATTTTAAGACTTTGGCTTCTACTATCACATGGCTTCTAAAAATGAATGAACAAGCAGCACACAAACGTCAACAGAGACACGTGAAAATATTATTTCTTAAACCTATTTCATTTAGTGTTTGTTTTGTAGGTACGAGCAGACATAAAATACAATTTTATCCTACAGAAATTGTCCCACGTTTGTTGGATAGAATAATTTAACACTATTTCACAGAGTCCCCTCCTCAAAGAGAACCACAAAGTCCAAGAATACGGTCACCTGAACAAGCTCAGGAACCTTTGGTGTAAACAGAGTAACAACTGGTTGGCTGGCCCCACATCTACTGATGCTCTATGTGTTCTGGACGTCAGAGCACCCAGGCTCTCTATACATTTAACTGCTGACTACGGTGAACAAGTATACGCATGGATGGGAAAAGGTGTTGGTGAAAGGAACAGCTCAATGCCCAGACAACAGGGACCCTGTGTGGTATTATTTAAAATTAACTGCTTCCATTATTCTTTTGAACTTTTTGTTTCACAACATTTCATAATAACAGTTTTACTTAGTTATTTCAAGGCCAGATTATTATTAGTGCAGAGTTCATGTAAACAAACAAAATTGGTATCCGGTAATATCACTATCATCTTCATACCTCCAAATGATGCCTTGTTTATTTAGACCACAAAGCAGGGTGCTATTCAGAAAATAAATTACTATCACTTTTAAAATGACCTCATGAAAAAGTTAATATCTCACAGGAGTAACATACAGTACTTCTAATTTTGTTATAACATTAAGAAAGCCCCACTATGGTGTTGAAATAGAGCAAATTACACTAAGAGTGAGACACTATAGGGACACCTGAGTGGCTCAGCAGTTGAGCATCTGCCTTTGGCTCAGGTCCTGATCCCAGGGTCCTGGGATCGAGTTCCCCACTGGGAACTTCTGCTTCTCCCTCTGTCTAGGTCTCTGTCTCTCTCTGTGTCTCTCATGAATAAATAAAAAATAAAATCTTCTTAAAAAAAAGAGTGAGACATTATAGAAGTCTCTAAGAAAATTGTAGCCTATTAAGTGTTGACCATATTCTGGGGGTCGAGGGGGAATGCTTTAGGTGCCAAAATATGCTACTTTGACTTATGGAAATAAAAATGGAATCCTCCTTCACAAAATATCCATATGGTCCAAATGAGCTAAAATTCTAGGCAAACTCTGGAGGGTAATGTCCACAGTCCAGTGTATGCAGTGAAAAAAACTGCAAGAAATACTCTGCATCATGCTAACAAGTTAAACGATAGCACTATTCGAGAATATATTCTGATGACCAAGAATACTACTTGAAAAAGAACCACTTCACTGTTTGATTCAGTAACTTGGGATAAAGTTACTGATGTCGACACGTCCCATAGTTTATCCTCCTGTGCACCCTTCACTTCATCCTCATGAAAAAATGGCAAATGATTACCGAAACAAGCTGCCATCAGGATTTTTTTTCAGAAATCAAAGTCAATTGTATCTGTTGGCATCAGTACCCCTCAGAATTTAGCACTGAATTCTATTTTTCTGAATACCTATTATAAAACTGATCAAATGCTATGATACCAGACACTCACAATCAAGAATAAATTACAGTAGACCCTCTTATCCTCGGGGGATATGTTCCAAGACCCCCACTGGGTGCCTTAAACCTTTATATACTATGTTTTTTTTCCTAAATAGATCTGTCTGTTGACCTATCTATACTTATGATAGAGTTCACTTATAAATTAGGCATAAGACATTAATGATAATAATAAAATAGAACAATTGTAACAATATGCTGTAATAAAAGTTCCATGAATGTGGTCACTGTCTCAAAATACCTTACGGAACTGTACTCACCCTTCTTGTGACAATGTGATAAAGATGCCTACATGATAAGAAGTGAGCAGAATGTCAAAGGCTTATTGAGGTGGCATTAAGCTACCACTGACCTCCTGACACTATGTCAGAGGAGGATCATCTACTTCTAGATCGCAGTTGCCACAGGTAACGAACCATGGAAAGCAAAACCACAGACAACAGAGGACCACTACAATTCACATTTATACATATTTTGTGGGCCTCAAGCGAAGTGCTGAGGATACACCTGAAGAAGGTAGCCACAAAGCCCTCCTTCAGTGAGTTTACAGTCTAGCCCAAGAAAAGAAAAACACAACACAGAGGCTGATTTAGATTTGGTGTAAGAAAGTGTTCTGGGTGAAAAATGACTATAAACTGAAAGGCAGCAGAAGCTGGCCAGATGAAGGGGGAGAA
Source organism: Canis lupus baileyi (assembly GCF_048164855.1). NCBI lineage: Eukaryota > Metazoa > Chordata > Mammalia > Carnivora > Canidae > Canis > Canis lupus. The sequence goes on from NC_132851.1 coordinate 17,120,110, forward strand.
CTGTGTAATTCAGTGATTCTGCAAGCGGAAGAGCTCATTTTCTCTCAAGAGACAATGTGGCTTCCTAACAGAACTGAAACACGTTCAGTGGTGTTAGCAATTTCAGTGGTGTTTGGTTAAAATCATCAACTGTCTGAAACAAGGAATTAAAGCATAAATTCTGTGGAAGATGCCTTATTTTCCTGAAAATACTACACAATTCATTCATCATATATGCTCACAAAATTTTACATAAACTCTCTATACAAATTTCATACAAACTACTGGATTATGGGTAAAATTTCTACATAGTTATGTAATGGGATAAGCCTTATTAAGATAAAAAATAATTTAATATCTAAACAATTATCTGGGTTTTTTTCTTAAAGATTTTATTTATTCATGAGAGACACAGAAAGAGAGGCAGAGACACAGGCAGAGGGAGAAGCAGGCTCCCTATGGGGAGCCCAATGTGGGACTCAATTCCGAGACTCAAGGATCACACCCTGAGCCGAAGGCAGACGCTCAACTGCTGAGCCACCCGGGCCTCCCAGTACTATAGTTTCTTATCATAAGCAATTACCTATAATCCTGGAAATATAAGGTTTATATTCTGAATTAACTGATGTTCATGTATATAAGTTAATATATTAATAGATATGTGCATATATATACTTTGTTTAAAACTGACCTCTTCCCAAAGCTTAATAAATAGCTATCAGGTAAAAGTTGACACATTTAATTCTCAGTAAAGTTTCTAATTACTACATCATGAGTATAGGATACTAATGGTTTAAAAAAGCACTCTTGTTCATCAAGCTGGAAAATAAAGTACCAAAGCAACATCAGGTGTCATATATACATCCTGCCTATAGGCAAGAGCATTTCATACCAAAATTTCTAGTCAATTCATTCATTCATTTGGTATGTATTTATTGAGCACCTAGTATGTTTAAAACAATGTGGCCAAATATCAAAAGGAGAAAAAACTTAAGAGAAAACTATTGCTTAAGAAACTAGCTCCTTCTGGCAAAGAAATGGGGCTTACAGTAAAGACCTCAGTAATAATACAGGATATAATAGGACTTTGCACCAAAATCGGCAAGGCAAACAATGAAGTCCCTTGAAGACAAATATTAAGTCCTAATATCTGCTATTATTTTTATGAGTATTGTTATTATGTCCACTATTTTTTTCCCTCATAATACAATAATGTAATTTGGTCACTAAGAGTGCAAATATTTAAGGCAGCGGAGAGGAGAGATAAGCCTGGGGGAGAAATAAGAATGGCACAGCTCTGGGGACGAGAAAGCACTGCAGGAAAGAGGAGTAAGAGAAACAAAGGGTTTCTCTCCAGTATAAACATATGTCAAGGGACAGGGAAGAATCTGAGTTACTAAAATATGTGGTTGCAAAGGTTAGTAAGATAGAATCTAGAATCCCAGTGGACAAGGCCAGAGTACTTATGGAAAAGAGGAATCCACGTGGATTTTCTAAATAAAAGGTATCAGGAAAACTGGACTAGAAGTGGTGTGAAGCATACACTGAAGAAAGGTAAAAAAAAAAAAAAATGAACAGGTATTATATATTTCAAAAAAATCAAATGTTTCAATTCTGATCATCAAAGAATTTTTTTAAAAAATCAAAGATACGGGGACGCCCGGTGGCTCAGCAGTTGAGCGCCTGCCTTTGGCTCAGGGCGTGATCCTGGAGACCCGGGATCGAGTCCCATGTCGGGTTCCCCGCAGGGAGCCGCTTCTCTCTCTGCTTGTGTCTCTGCCTCTCTCTCTATGTCTCTCATGAATAAATAAATAAAATCTTTAAAAAAAATCAAAGATATGTTACCGAATCACATGAAAGGATAGGGTTGCTGATATAAATTTGTGACACATCGGGGAGCCTGGGTGGCTCAGTCAGTTAAGTGTCTTCCGTCAGCTCAGGTCATGATCCCACAGTCCTGGGATGAAGTCCCAGGTCAGGCTCCCTGCTCAGCGGCGGGGTGGGGAGGGGGGTCTGCTTCTCCCCCTGCCCCTCCCCTGCTCGCGCTTGTTCTCTCTCTCTTGAATAATAAATAAAACAAATAAAATCTCTTAAAATAAATACTTTGTGACACATTAATGATACTGGATTATTTAGGCATGTATGTGTCACTGTATTTTTCTATAGTTCAAGTTGGAGTTATGACTAATAATATTTTACTTATCTGCTTCAATATTCATATTCCTACGTGGACAGTGTTTTCATCATGGTCATTTGTATTGATATTCTCATAACCAAGTACAGTACCTATAAATGAATCGGTGCTGCTTAGTAAATGTTTGTTGGGTGAACGTTATTGAAGTTACTGAAATTTAGTGAATAAGCTGAGTGAAGCTTATTGAAAAGACAAGAATAGTTAATCAACTAACTAAGCGACTTGACACCCATTTGTTTCCGAATTGCCTGTCGGTACTTAGCATTTTTACCTTAGCCCTGTTTATTCTAAAACCATTTTAACTCCAGGGCACCTGGGGGGCTCACTCTGTGGAGCAGCTGCCTTCGCTCAGGTTAGGATCCTGGGATCAAGTCCCGCATGGGGCTCCCTGCCCAGCAGGGAGTCTGCTTCTCCCTCTCTCTGCTCAAGCTCTCTTTCCGTCTCTCAAATAAAATCTTCGGAAAAGAAAGAAACCATTTTAAACTCATAAGTTCTTAGTCCTGAAGCATTTTATGAAGTTTTCCAAAGTAACTTAAAAGCAAGTTTTTCAAAATGATTCCAGATCTTTCTAGTCCCTTTGGGGAGCTCACTCAGAACTTGGTCTAAAGCTCCACAAAACTCCAAAACTAGTCCACTCTGATCCACGCGAGTCAGAGTTAAAAAAGCCAGGAAGACCTCAATATAACACACCTCTTTATTTCAAGCCAGGTCTATACACAGAGGAAGACCTGGCAGGCCTCAGCTTTAAGGACTAAGGGCTCAGCTAAGATTTCACTTCCAGCACTACTTCCTGGTAACTACTCAAGTCTCCCAGTTGCTCGGCATCCAGATGGAAATTTGTTTTTAAAGTAGGAGCACTCGAAAATCAGGCCGCTTGGAGGCAGAGATCAGCCCTCTTCGTGCCCATTCAAACAATCAGTCTAAGATTCTGCAGCCCAGACAGGAGCAAAAGGAGAACAGCTGAGCTGAGAATTTATGTTAAGGCCATGAAGGTACCTTAGGCACCAGCCAGCACCGCAGTTTTAGCCAAAATATCTGCCACTGTTCTCAACTTTGAAGTAACAGGCCTTGCAAAAAGTTGTGGGCAGAGATCTCCTTGTACTTCCAAAATCAACTCCTGGCAACAGTGCCTCCTTTTCAAGGTTGGATGAGAGAATAAAAAGAGAAATGCTCGCACTTATACACACACAGTTAGACACACACTCAAAGGATTACGGAAGCGTCTAAACCAAAATCGAGTGGTTCTCGCCAGGGTTTGATCTTCTTCTCTGAATTTCTCTATATTGTCCCAACTCCTATAATAAATTATATAACTCATCTACTTCACAGTTATTTTTAAAAGGAAATGAGAAGCCAAAATTAAATGCATAAGACCATATAAACTGGAAGAGGCCATAAAAGGCAGCGGGCTGAAATTATTGGCACACTCCCCACTCTTCTGCTACCGGACTATAAGCTCCTAGTGGGGAATGTGCAGGGTGGGCGCGTCATCTATGATGAATGAATAATGACATCAGGTTGCCAGTATCTATTGGGAAGAAAGAGGTACTTCTTGAAATAAATTCATGGTCATTATAGAATTTAAAAATAGAAGGCAGCCAAACATTTTTAGATAGAAAAGGGAAAAGTGAATTCCACTTAATTTCTCGTTTTCACTTTTTAAATAATCCATTAAGTTTTTTGCTTGAAATCAAAGTTTGTACACTACAGTACAGGGTAAATCAATTAGTGGCAGTGGAACCTATTGCCTCGTGAGGTAAGCACGGGCTACAAAAGTATTGTTTTTTTAACAAAAGAGGAGCTCTTAACTTCTCAAAGCAAGTCAATACCCAGCAACAGTAGCATACACATTTACAGTACCAGAACTCCTTAATTCCATAGTCTGTTACCAGAGAATATCTTAAACAATGGAAAAATTGAAAAATCGGATTTAAATATAATCTTATTTGCATCTCATTGACTTATCAACTTCATAACTGCTTTCCAAGAAAAAAATAAAAGGCATTTTGTAGAAATTTCTTCATGATGGATTGCTAATTTTATGTACCTCCCCGTCCTAATACCCAACTATTTATGTTCATTGGAAAAAGAGAGACAGTCTCATTAGTGGAATGATAAAACAATATTCTCGGAATTGAAAAAAGCTATCTTCTTCCATGATGGAGAATATGCGTTTTTACCCTACTGCACTAAAGGAAATAAGAACCCCCCCCTCCTTTCTCCACCCCTGCCTTCTTTAAGAGTCTTTGCAACAGCCACATGATGAGCATGAGCTCTAAGCTTTAAAGGAACACAGTCAAGCCTATGATTAAAAGTTAAATCAACCAGTTTGTTACCATTCACAGTGGCACAGAAATCGTAGTACCAGTGTGAATGTGCCTAAGGATCAAGTCACTGGGAAAGGCCTCGGAAAAGATTCGTGGATAACAAATCCATCATACCTAGGATGGCCCACAGTACATGCTCCGTAGAGCTGAAAGCAATGCAACCTGACTTCATTTTCTTGACTTCTAAGGTGCCCACAAATGTTGAAGAACATAGTCCATGTTCAGAGTAGGAGTGGTTCTCAGTGAGAGGTAAACAGATGTCCTGAAAACTAAGTCTCAAATACTCAAGGATGACATTCTCATTTATACCCACCTGCCAGTATACAGGACATAAACATGTGAGGTTCAGTCTGACAGTCAGACTTATTTATTTATCCAGGTCCTCAGGATCAGGCAATCTCAAGAATTTTAATTGTTCAACTAAACTCAGTATTACTGCCTAACTGAGGGGGGTGGAGTGCAGTGGGAACAGTCTGGATTCATTTGTAGTGCGTTTTCTGTATAACTTAAAATATTTTTGAAGAAATATGGTAAAGTGATTATCCTTCTGGAACTAGATCCACTGACACTGTCACATTAACTCACAGCTTGTTAAATACTGTGCAATCTTTCTATAACATTCTTTGTTATGAGACTAGAATCAGCATATGGGAATTGGTCTTTTCCTGCTAAACTGAAGTCATTACTAACTACTCATCTGTGACATGTACTCTTTCTTGTAACCAGGGATTTTAGCTTCACAAAATTTAGAAACTGCCACATTGTTTCTTGGCATCGCTTTCAAATATGACATCATTTAAATTCTGGAAAACTCCATCTTAGCAAGCACACGAGTGGGTGCCAGGTTAAAGATTGCCCAAAAGGGGCAAGCAGGGTTTCTGTAAGGACTAACCTCGGTTAATTCTTTCAACCCATACCTTCACATGCCTTTCATTAGAGACACATGGAATTACAATGAGCTCAACAAATACATTTCAAAGTGGGTTATCAAATTACCAGAATATAGAAATGGCTTCCAGTTACTGAAGCTCTGTATTGAAACACAATTGTGATGTGGAAATGAAAAGCTTCATATTCAACTTCCTTAATTTCCAAAGTCCAAAGAATGAGCATTTTTAAAGTATGCATGCATACTTATTACCAAATACTACACACATATATAATAATCACAAACAAAATATAAATATAACTACAAATACAGATATGAGCCTATTGACTCAACTGTAGAATACAAAATAAATAGGGAACAGTCTAAATGGTAAAGAGATTGCAGAGAATTGGTATCACTCAAATCCTCTGACAATCTCACTTTGAAAATTCTTACATAATTTCCAGAACTTCCTCCATTATTTGAAAACTTATCTAACAGAGAAATTCTAGCCATTTCATCAATATACCCTGCAAGCCCCCTTATACAGAACTTGTGAATTATTTATTCCAAGTATAATTTGATAGCACAATTGCCAGCAAAATTTTAGGATTAGTGCTCTCAGTAGGGACTTCTTTTCTATCAAATAAAAAACAATTCCAATGGTTCAATGTAATTTCCCCTAGAAAGAAAATGAATGACATTTCATGTGTCACTGTTAAGAAAATACTTTGACCTCCTCCTCCTAAAAAAACACACCTTTATTAATTTTTAATCATATTATATCTTTAATAGATATGTTTTGTAGATAAATAGAATTCTTATCTCTGATGTTAAAAGCATGCTTACTTTTCAAAAAGGAACAAAAAAAGAGAACACACACACACACTCTTAGCTTGAAAACTTAGGACATACGGTTGCAAATGATTCCTCAGAATCACTGCACCCCATGGCGTTACTACCTACCATGGTTATGAAATCATGTGACTATTTATTATCCTCCTGCAGAAAACTGGGTGACCTCAGTAGTAACAAATCATTTTTATTCACCAAGTGTTTGTAATCATGTGGCACATATCCCATATACGAAAGCAAAGATAAATTCTGAAATATCCAGAAAGAATCACAAAATATTATCTGTGAGAGACCAAGCCTTAGGAAGGATTAAGTGATGAAGTCTGACAAAGTTACCACAACCTACTGACAAAGAAGCCAGTGATTAATCCTGGAGGAGAATTTGGTAAGACTCATTCATTTTAAAAAAGAAGAGGAAGAAATATCATGAAATTAATACCAAAAAAGCGAGCTATGAGAGGAAATCTCTGGCTTTCAAAAAGTATTTAAAAAGTCATGTATTAAAATTAAGTATCAGCACACAAACATTTTTTAAAAAACGATGACATAGGTCACTAGTGACCCACAAAATGCCACAGACAATGCAAAAAAATACCTCGAAAACATTTAAGAACTTTTACAATTCAGAATAGACTTACACACCAAAGTTCTTACAAAAGAAATCCAGACATAAGAATGAATGAAAAAATATATATACATATGTGTGTGTGTGTGTGTGTGTGTGTGTGTGTATTCCTCCAAGGGAACGACGCCAAGTAGTTTTCTGGAACAATTGGTGCCACTCTTCCCTACAACAGCTAATAGCTAGAATTCTACTCCATATATATCCTAAATATAAGTTTTAAATTAAAAGATAAAATAAAACCTTAGAAACACCAATCTGAACAGTCTAATGGATACTCCCATAGTTAACGATACATGAAAAGTTAAAAGATTAGAACCAGAACAATAATTATAATTATTATTATTATTATAGTAATAAATATTCACACAGCCTTTTGGCAATCACCAAACCTGTTTTACATATATTATTTAATTGATTTAACCCTCCACAATCTGTTCTCAGGTAGTACTGCTCAGAGCCTATAGATGGGAAAACTGTAACCTAGAGAAGTTAGAGAATTAGATTTACTCTAATTCTGATTTTATTCCAAGTAAGCCACACCACAGATAAGAAAACATAGCTGCAACCTAGTGAGCTTCTAAACACAGCTGGACATAAGCCTATTCCAGACAATCACATGTCCCAGAAGGCATGGGGTGGCTGAAACTTCTATATTTTAATCTGTACTGTACTGTACATATCCGGAGAACAAATACGCTTGGAAAGAGGCCAAAATGCTCAAATAAGAGGAAAAAAAAAAACAAAACAAAGCAAAACAAAAAAGGTTCAAAAATATCATGATGCACATTTCTAACTACTAAAGTAAGTGTCTCCTAAACTCTAGACATGGCTGCTCCAACAATAAGAAAAATGTATGGTGGACTCTGTCTTTACCATTTGTATGTTACAACGAAGCTCCTGATGGTGTGACTTCAGTACTTTAGATTGCACGGCGTAATTACGCACTTAAAAATTTGAGGACAGAACAGTACTTACTAATAATTGGTTTAGTATTGCTGATGTTTTTAATCATAAGATGATCATTTTCTTTTCAACATGTTACTTGAAAAAGATCTTCTTTATTAAATCATTTCTTATATTTAAGGGCATTTTTTTTCCCCAACACAACAGCTCCAGTTTTATGCTGTCTTATGAAATCAACTTATGATGTCAACTTAACAAGCATATTTCCCTATGGAAAGCAACACTAAAAGCTAATCTGTTACAAGTTAAAAAGAAGGAGCTAAATTTCCATTTTGGGGTGGAGGGAATTTAAAATCAACCAAGGCATCAATATAAAAACCCTGTCCCCTTAAAGTTAAAATGCCCCCCTTAGATCCAGGTATATATTAATCTATTTTCTTTACATCAGTCACACTAGAATCTTGGAGGCAAAAATGGAGCAACTGGGTATACATTATATGAGCCAATAAAGTTCAAGCGTTTTGTTAAAAACTTCTTGCGGTAAGGAATTGAAGAGCAGCGCTACTAAAAACACTGATATTTCATCCTAGGCCCTTAATAATATGGGTTTCCAGAAAAGGACTAATACAAAGGGTGTAAAAAGCATGGCCTTAAAAAAAAAACTAATTTTAAAAATAAGCTTGATAATGCAGAGAGGGATAAGACCTGATGGGGATCCATGCAGGGCAGCCGTTTCAAAATGTGTTCCTTGCAAAAAATACAAAGTCCAAAAAGTAGAAGCCTCAGCCACTGCAGAGAAGCTTCATGTGCTCATAGAAAGTACTAAATGATAACCTACATCGTGACTTAGCGCATGTGACTTTATGTTTATTGTCTTCCGGGCTTTCTGATGGAGAATGCAGGAGACAGGATCCCTCCATGTACTCAAGAATGTTTGCGTAAGTAAATATGCTTCCAAACATCAGCGGTACCTGGCTGAAGCAGCTCCTGGAAAACTGTGCATGAGAAAGGACGGGTCAGACCTAAAAGCTGATCGTTCGACAGTCGCTGGGTTCACGCAAAACCAGAACCTGGTGGTCTCTACGGGCGAGCGTCTACGAGCTGCCCACGTAGCGCAGGTGGACAGTTAGGATGGATGGGGAGGAAGCGCCGGTCAAGCCGCCTCGGGAGGCTGCGCACGAGGGACGCCCGGAGAAGGTCAAAGCAAAGGGGGGCCCGGCCCCGAGGAAGCCAGGGAAGGGCCGAGAGCAGAGCAGAGCGCGGGAGCGTTCCTGGAGACCGCGGGGCGGGGAGCGCGGGGTGGGCAGCGCGGGGTGGGGACGCGGGAGCCGCGGGCGCACAGGAGGAGCGCGGACGCGCGCGCGGCGGGCCGGCGGGTGCGGGGTCCAGGCCGGCGGGGGCGCAGGGGGGGCGCCGGGGGGGGGGGGCGCAGGGGGGGCGCGCAGCGGGCCGGCGGGGGCGCAGGGAGAGCGCAGGGGGGGGCGCGCGGCGGGCCGGTGGGTGCGGGGTCCAGGCCGGCGGGGACGCAGGGGGGGCGCGCGGCGGGCCGGCGGGTGCGGGGTCCAGGCCGGCGGGGGCGCAGGGGGGGCGCCGGGGAGGGGGGCGCAGGGGGGGCGCGCGGCGGGCCGGTGGGTGCGGGGTCCAGGCCGGCGGGGACGCAGGGGGGGCGCGCAGCGGGCCGGCGGGGGCGGGGTCCAGGCCGGCGGGGGCGCAGGGGGGCGCAGGGGGGGGCGCAGGGGGGGCGCGCGGCGGGCCGGCGGGTGCAGGGTCCAGGCCGGCGGGGGTCGCGCGTGGGGGGGCGCTTGGGGCCCGGCGCGCACCAGCCTCCCGCAGGGACGCGCGGGCCGAGCGCGCACCAGCCTCCTGGGGCGGCCCGCGGCAGCACCCCCCCCCACCACCCCCACCCCCACCCCTGGCCCGGCCCGGCGCGGAGCGGAGCGCGCGGCGGCTGCTGCAGGCGGGGGGTCCGCGCGGGGTCCGCGCTCGCCACCGACACACACAAAGCTCCTGTCGCCGCAGCTCGGGAGGCCACGGGCAGCAGCCAGCAAGCAGCCTCCTTCCAAGACGCAGCCAACTCACTGGGGCTGGAGCTTCTTGAGAAGCAGTTAAATGGAATCCTACTGCTGCTACTGATCTGCGGTCCTGATTTTTTTTTTTTTCTCCTTAAAAGAAAATAAAGGGGGGGGGGGGAGCAGTTTCACTCTTGGCTTTTGCTTATGAGACTATACTAACCACCAAAACACACTGGACCTTTAAAGCTCATTCATAAAATATAAATTACTTTTTAAAATTAATCCAACAGAGACAATCTAAAGGATGATAAAGGGTTTGTTTGTTTGTCTGTATGCCTAACCCAAACCGACCTTTCCTTTTAATGTTTTTGTTAACACACAGAAGCCAAGTAAGAATGCCACGCTAAGACCCCATTTGGAGCAGGGGCAGTTGTCCAGGAGTGCAAATAATTTAAGAAACACAAAGCCCTGAGGATTAACAGGACAGTACCACATCCCCATGTCATTCAACAACTTCACCCTACAAGAGTTTGCTGACCACAGCCTTTTTACTGTAATGGAGCCAAGAAGAGACAGTTACTTAGACTCATACAGATTTTTTTTTTAACACGAGATTGCAGCTACCTCTATGGAAAGAACACAAGTTGAATGTGAGTTACTACTAAAACCGGATTTTAAAATGTCACATATAAAGACGATGGCTTTATTTCTCTGAAAATGAACAAAGGTAGATTAGGGTTTAAGAAGAAAATGGACTGAGACAGCGCTCATATGAAAGTCACCTAGTCTTCGAAACCCCTGGATTACACAGCAACTGAAAACCCTGCTCACAGCAAACGAGAAGTGAAGTAGATGCGCTTACCAAGCCTTAGCTCTCCAGCCAGACTGCCTGGGTTCAAATCCTGATTCTGCTCTAGCTACCTGTCCCAGCGTAGGCGAATTCCCTGAGAATCATAGATGACAGCAGTTCCTACCTCAGGTGGAGACAATACACGTTTGCTCCACAAATGTGAACCATTACCGTCATTTGAAGGTGGCCCCTAAGTAAAGACTAACCTCTGGGGGAAGGAGCTTTTCCCCTGTAAACCGAGCTCACCTATGGCCTTTGGTCGCTCTCACTTCTTTTTAGTGATCAGTGCTAGCGAGGCATCCACCAAATCAGTTGTTGCCACACGTAGCTCATTTCTATGCAAACTCTATCCAGCCTTTGGGCAAAGTTTGCATGCCCTCTGCTCCCTGATTTTCACAAGTGAAAACACTGCCACGGACGACGGGGCCAACACATTTAATAATGTGCTCCTTCCCATCATTAAAGGGCACCACACAGCTTTAGCAGACAGGAAACTAGCGCGGTGCACACGCCGTCCAGCTGGCAAATAGAGGCATCTTCAGTGACCACTCCTCCTACATACAGTCTGATAAGGAACATTTTAATGGAGCCAAAACATACATTTCCTTCCTATTTCTGCATTAGCAGACATGAGAGCTAGATAGTCATGTCAGGAATTATGAAACTACAATCAAGAGATTTCTAAGCCACCAAGACTACCAGAAAAGCAGGAGGACTACATTTCGCCTACTCACTTTCAACCAAAAGTATGCACTCCTTCAGTTGTGGAAAAGTACAGAGCATTTAAAAATTCCTACTTATTAACTAGAATGTACTCTTCCATGAAACTCCTTCTACTATCACTTAAATAGTTTGTAAATTTCAGGCAGCTATTACTTTTAAAAACCCAACAATCCCCTTCAAAGGATTTTTTAACTTGCTGATAGACATAAGGTGACATCAGAAAAGTATGTCTGAAATATGCAATTAGCTAAGGTTTCTAGGAAGCTTTGGAATGTTTTGTTATTAAGAAAGAAACAGATAAATGAGAGCCCTCCAAGTAACTAACTGTCCTAGAAGTAAAGAAATTCATTAAATAGATCCTCTCCTTGATTTCTCCTTCACGGTTCCATGCCCCTACAGATTTGGGAATGCACAGTAACAGCAAGCCTTCATGATTTTCCAGAGCTGTTTAAAATAATATTTAAGTGCTTAACAGATTCATATATTAAATCAAAGGGAATTCCCAATTCTGAGATAAAAGAAAGATTTGTGGGGATCCCTGGGTGGTGCAGTGGTTTAGCGCCTGCCTTTGGCCCAGGGCACGATCCTGGAGACCCGGGATCGAATCCCACATTGTGCTCCCGGTGCATGGAGCCTGTTTCTCCCTCTGCCTGTGTCTCTGCCTCTCTCTCTCTCACTGTGTGCCTATCATAAATAAATAAAAATTAAAAAAAAAAAAAGAAAGATTTGTAGTTAAAAAAAAAAAAAAAACCATTACAGAGAGAAGGCCAAGAATACGGTCTTAAAAAAAAAAAAAAAAAAAAAAAAAAAAAACTAAAAAAAAAAAAAACAACTTCAAAATTGTTCCTTGGCTTTTCAAATGAAATTAAAAGTAATTAGTAAAAATCAAACAATCAAAGAAGTCTCAGGCATTCTTGTTTCAACATGAGAAATGTCTCAGTAGCTCTTACTCAGTGATCACTTTACTGGCCATCCCTCAAGGAGACATGGAAATTTAAAGGAGCAAGAGGAGGTTCAATATCGTTCACTGCCATAAATGTGGCCATCCCGAAGCAGCATTACTGAGCTTCCACTCAGCTCCTGACCAACCCTATTCACCAGTATCTGTGCTAGATCTCCGCAAGGTCTAAATCTTCCTTGCTCCGTTAGCATCCAAACACTGGACCCCTTACAGGTAACTTGCACCGTGAGGCCAATAAGTAAGCCACTCTCCTCAAACGTCAGGACGCAGTATCTGGGCCGACAAACATTCAATCTGTGGAAGTTAAAACTACACGTCTCAAAAAAAAAAAAAAAAAAAAAAAACTACACGTCTCTGGCTCATGACCACGGGACCAAACATTGTTAACCTTCATGTATTAAGGGCACATCATCTATCACTCTGTACCTTTGATTATTTTGTAGTGTCTCAAACACAGTTATCAGTAAAGCACAAGGTAATTATGGGTTTTTGTTTTTCTGTAACTCACAAATGTGTTTGGGCCTTCCTTTACCTCAGTTTTACCAGCACTGTCACACCTGGTTCAATGATGTTAATCACTACAAGACAGAATTTGAAAGTACGATGCAAAACACGTCATGTTAAGTTGTAACCAGCAGTAGTATACTTTAGGAACAATACATTAGGGCAAACTTCAAGCCCTTCATTAGGGCTATTAATTATATAACATCAGATAATCCTTTACGTCTCTGAAACTTAACAACCCAATTTCACAATTTTGTCAATACCTAAAAGTCTCATGCTCTTCTGGCCAAAGTGTCCTTTCCCCATGTGCCAATTTAACGCAACACTTTTGAGAAACCACTGCATCTAAGGCTTTGTCAAGAGGACAGAAATAAATTGGGTATCCTCTTACTCTCCTCAGCCTTCCAATGCCAAGTAGATTCCGGTATGGGCCAAAGCCACAAACAAATGGGAGCACGGGGCAGAGATGTGTAAATCTAAATGACTATAAATCTGAAGGCTTCAGGAAGAATAAGAGAAGTCAACATCCGAGGAGTAGGTAAAATTCCTACAGTTACGGTTGGATGAAAAGCATCTCATAGAGGTAAGAACATGAATGAAGGCTGGTTTGGGAATGTTCCAGGACTAAGTATTACTCTGAGGAGAGAACACATAGTATAGCAGAGACAGAATTGGTAAACTGGGAACAAAGCTTAGAGTCCTGTGCGGCACCTGTGGCTCAGTGGTTGAGTGTCGCCTTTGGCTCAGGTCATGATCCCGGGGTCCTGGGATCTTGCCCCACATCAGGTTCCCCGGGGGGAGCCTGCTTCTCCCTCTGCCTGTGTTTCTGCCTCTCTCTCTCTCTCTCTCTGTGTCTTTCATGAATAAATAAATAAAATCTTTAAAACAAAACAAAACAAAGCTTAGAGTCCCGAACGCCAGGCTAATGATGATAAACAGATTTATAAACAAGTACCTCTGGCATCTGAAGACGACTGATATTAGAACTCAGAAGCCAAGTTAGGTCTGGAGGTGAAGCCTCCAGAGTTACTTCATTCAGATCAAAAGTTAAAAACATAGAATACTAAGAAAAAGTGCAGAGATTAAAAGTCAAAGAAGGATTAAAACAAGTGTGGTAGGGATGCCCTGGCCCCTGGAAGCCAAGCCAGGAGAGATACTCAAGAGAATGGTTGGCAGCATCCAATTCACTTAGGAGATGCAGTCAGATGGAAAGCCCATAGGGCTGGGCTGCCACAAGGCCACTGGTGCCCGCAATACCACAGTGTCAACAAAAGGAGGAACCTGGTAGATTTCACTTTGTTGAGAAATGGAGGTATATATGAAAAGAAAACGCAGATTCGAGACTTCAACATTTTTCCCACTCTAAAGTTATTTTTATAGCTGAGTAGGTTTATCTTTTATCTGAAAAAGGAGAACAGATTCCATATCTGGCTTAGAAACATTCTAATTAATAAATCTCAAAGTGCAACATTTTGACTTTGTGCCATGCCAAGTACAAGATGGAATCCATCTGGAAATAGAGAGTAGCCTTTTGTTTTGTTTTACCTTGTATTTTTCTAAACTTTTAAGGGAGCTATATTCATTATCTGTGCACTGTTACCTAAAATCAGTCAGGTGCTTAAACCATAACCTATCTCCAAGCTTCAGAAGCTATATATTAGCTATAGAATTGCAACTAGACTCTTCCTAGATTCTAAGAATGCTCCATGAACTGTAATTGGATTAGAATCCAAATGAGCAGAAAATAAATGCCATGTAGCTACCTTCTATAAAACATCCAGGATAGTCTTTGTTTAGAAATACGTGCTGGGAGAACAAGTATAAAACAGCTTAAGGAATGTTTGAGAAGGGGTTTACTAAATGTGGATGAATATATTAGCCAAGTTGTGGATCCGAAGGGGTAAAAAAAAAAAATTAAATGTATACTGATTTATCAGGAAAGCAAATCCTTTGATAAGTGGAAAGGAAATACAAAAACTCATCTTATTTAAACCTTATCTTGACGTGACCTGTTTTAAAAGCCAACAAAAAAAGTACTTTCTGATAAACAAAGCCCAGAGTAAGAGCCACTTAAAATTTATTTTGATCTGCAATGCCAAGAGTACATGGTAAGGTTCCAATCTCTTAAAGTCAATGGAGAAAAAGAGATACTTGGAATATAGGGAAAGGATCAGTAGAAAAACAAACCCCAAAATAACACTAAGAAAAACCAGGGCGAGATAAGCATTAACAGTGTTTCCTATGGTTTCATCAGGTAAACACTGGGTGTTCAACTCTAATAAACAGTAGAATTAAAAAAAAATCAACTACATAAAAAATAAACGACATAGGGCAGCCCCGGTGGCACAGCGGTTTAGCACCACCTGCAGCCCAGGGCGTGATCCTGGAGACCCTGGATCGAGTCCCACGTCAGGCTCTCTGTATGATGCCTGCTTCTCCCTCTGCCTGTGTCTCTACCAATCTGTCTCTCTCTCTCTCTCTCTCTGTCTCTATGAATAAATAAATAAAATCTTTAAAAAAAATAAAATAAAATAAAAATAAACGACATAATCAATTGCCAGAGGAAGATGAGGGCAAAAATCCTAGATAATAATGTCAAAATAATGGAAGTTTTCAGCCTTTCTCTGTATAGTATGCTCACTAGACCAAGAAGGAGGTTTTATGTGGGATGGTCGCCATACTCATTAAGATGGCTCCTCAACCCATTCTAGAAGGACTGCTTTTTAATATTAAAGATTATTTAATTATTCTCTGATGTAATTATTTCTGACTGAATGTGATCATTTTTCCACTGGCAAACTTTCTTATTTTAAAGTAATACTATTCAGAGCAGTCATTTATAAAGGGTTTTCATCTGAAAGAAATATTAGTTCAACAAAACAACCAGATTAAAAAAAAAAAAAAAAAAAAGACAAGCCTGCCCTCTGGCTAAGACACAAACTCAGACAAATAAAAGGCAGTCCAACAGGTATCTTCTCCTGGCAACTCGATACAAAACGGGCTGAAGGGCAGACCCTGGACCAAATCCGCCATTTCCAGGGCCTGACACACCTCCTTCCTGCTTTCCAAGGGCCCTCCAGGAACCATCTTCTAAAACAGTTTGGGAAAATGTCTTAGGTCCAACATTTCTCTGCAAGGCACTCACCAAAATTCTTTAAAACAGAAATGGAAAAGAGAGTGCCACCAGAGGTTATAAATCATAAAATCTCACTGATGAGGGGAGTTGCACCAACCTCTAGATTACATAACTATTAGAAATAAAAGATAAAAGAAACAAGAAATTTGGGTAAAATACACCTCATATGTATAAGATGACAAAGAATTTTTCCTGTTTTTCCAATGCGACGGAGTAAATGATTAAAATTAGCTTAACAATAACCAGTGAAGAACTGTTAATTGCATTCATATTGTACGGCAGGGTCATGGATAAAAATGTAACTTCAAAGAAATTTTAAAAGAAAAATAAAGGCATTACATTTATATTTTAAAATATATCATTTTTACTACATTTAAGCTGAAATTTATCATTCCAAAGACAAAATTAATAACAGCATTTAAAATAAATGAAGTTCCTTATTATTCCTTTGTTAATTTGTTTTCCTAAACGCTGAGGAGTTTATTAAAATGCCACGAATGGTTTCTCAACCACGTTTTAATAACTAATTGCACATTTCAGGCCTAATCTCACAGATGCTGTCTATAGTTCTCAACCTGCCAAGGGGCTTATGGCTGTTATGAATAAAGAAAAATCCAGTTTCTTGGAAGATAAAAAAATCCTTAATTCAAATGGACTGTTTTTATTTTTAAAGTTGGCCTCAAAACAGATAAATGTTGGGAGGTATTTTAAACTACTAAACTACAGGGAGAAGAATAACACAAACTCACTCCTTATTAGTGACCATTTTATAACCAATTCTTTACCAACTGAATTTTATATACACAAATCTAAAGAGGCTTGTATTGTTCAGAGGTCCAAAAGAGCATTAAGCCTAAATTTTCTGCAGTAACTTTTTAACTTTCAGGATAACTTCTGGATTACACATCTGATTTCCTTGTCTTCATAAGGTATTGATAAGGAAATAATGTGAATGTACCAACTGATTTATTACATGACTGATTCCCCACTGCATATGAATAAAGGATATTCTAATTCTATTCTCAAATCCATCTACAAAAGGAAAAATGAAGAGTAGTGAGTTTCAAGTACGAGGCCGACTTCCTCAACAAACCTCAAACCGATGTCTAGTGTTGTATGTATAAATGGAGATGGTGACCAGACACAGGTTCTAAGCTCAGTCTTTTTCTCAGTAGCTGTGCGATCATGAGAAATTCACTCTACTTCATCCTCAATCCTCTCCTTTGCAAAAGTAAGATGCTTCTGCTAGAATGGATAATAGCTTATGTCCTTAATTTCTATCACTTGAAAGAAAATATGATCCCATGATCACTCTGACTTATACCTGAATGAAAGAAAAACGAAGAAACAAAATTTAAACTTGAGTTGTAGATTTTAGAGGGATCATTCAGGGGAAGTTCAGTCATTAAGAAGTGTTTCATTAGCCAGCTTCCACTTTTCCTCAACAGAAAACTGTTAGAAGGCTCTCAAGCCTAAATCCACATTTCCACCCGTCTGTGGGAAACAGAACACTGCACACTCTCACACACCTGATGAAATGTGCCCATGAGCAAAGGAGATGGGGGCCAGGTTTTAGAATACAAGCACAGAACTAAGAGAATTCTCTTGCAGGGTACGCAGTTCACTCTACATCTGACCTCAGATAGTTGATTAAATGTATTCTTCTGTTCATTTTCTTTTGTACATGGTTTTATTGATGGAACCTAAAGAAATAAAGTTCACAAATTATTGGGCTCAGAAAATCTGCTCATAAAAAAAAGAAAATCTGCTCATATTTTTACATGATCATGTTTTGTCAAAATAAAAGGGAACCAATTATTTCTACAAACGTGTTTACTCAAATAAACCCCACTTTCCCCTACATTAGGAAAAGAAGTGATCTATAGAATGTTTTAATGCTTTATTTTTTTTTTAAGATTTTATTTATTTATTCATGAGAGACAGACAGAGAGAGAGAGAGAGAGAGAGAGAGAGAGGCAGAGACACAGGCAGAGGGAGAAGCAGGCTCCATGCAGGGAGCCCGACATGGGACTCGATCCCGGGTCTCTAGGATCAGGCCCTGGGCTGAAGGCGGTGCTAAACCGCTGAGCCACCCGGGCTGCCCTGTTTTAATGCTTTATACCAGTATTTAGGGGCTTTGAATTAAATCTAAACACACTGTCCCAGCTCTTCCAATTATATCCCAAATAGGTAAATTTTTAAAAATTATTTTTTCAAAAAAACACATTAAACATGACTTGAAATCATCACATTAGCCTAATTCCACAACATGGTTTTGATTACACTGGACTGGACCAAAAGTTTTGGCCAAATGTTCACCTGATATCACAGGAGCCAAAGTAGGAGGTGGTTGGTTGAAATGTCTACATTTCTACCAGCAGAGACACCAAAATACTACGAAATGAACTACACTAGGAGTGGAAATAATGCGCTCTCTCAGAGTTAATTCCACTTCGAGAGAATAGTGTGGGCGATGTGTTAGGGATACTATCTATTTCTTTGGGGCCTGATGCATTCGTTCCAAACGAAAATATTTTAAAATAGTCTTTAAGATGAATGTGCAGAGCTGTTGCTTCTTTATAGTAGCAGCCTTATTTGTTTTACACATAACCATAATTTAAGGATGCCAATCATTTTAAGCAAACAGCTTGCAAAAAATAAAATAAAATACAGGCAAAACCAGAGAAAATCTTCTTTGTACTAAAACATCATTTACATTAAAATACGTCAGGTTAAAGTTGCCACTACATATACAAAGTTAATACTAACCCTGTGCGCTGACAGTATTTCATATTTTCAAATTAATTTTGGAGAATTCCACAAGACTATCATAAATTAACTTCAAAGCTAGTTAAAATACTTTTTCTTATCCCTTCAAACAAATTTTTAGATACAAGTTGCCTAAGGCGCAAATGAGAAAAAACTAAATGTCATGTTATTTTACAACATTCATAATATTTGCAATTAGAATAAATATATGATTTTCAAATACTACTCTTTTTTGAAGTAAAAATGAAAGTGTGCAGATGACATAAGACACGATTTCTCTGTAGTGACTCCTTAGCAATGACCACAATATCTCATCCCAGAAAGGTCAGAAAGGTGTGGTGGCAGAGCTGAAATCACTGTTCTATTTCTGATGCATCAAAATGTTCTATTTCTGATGCATCTGAAAAGAACACAAAAGGAAAAAAGCAGTATACAAAATAATTGCAAAATTAATTTGCATTTAATGGTAAATAGGAGGATTCTGTAATAAGAAAATCCTAAAAAGATGAAGTTTTTCCTCCCCTTTTTGAAAGGCTTAAAAAAACAAAACTAAATATTTCAAAATCAATGGACTTCAAGCAATCCAAGAGAATTTGGAAAACATTTCTCTAAAAACCAATCCAGAATGCAGGATGTCAATTTGGAAATAATGGAAGCATATTTCACTTTAAAATTCAAAAACTTTTCAAAGACAAAAATTCAACTTAACATCCCAGTGATTAACTCAGGGACTGCTTAGCCAAGAACAACTTTCGGCACTTAAAACATAAAACTGTCAGTTTCCTCTGCTTGGAGACAAAACATACAAAAAGCAAACATTCACTGCTATATTTTCCTAGACATGAAAGACAGAACTAACTTTTATAAAAGGTGATCACTCTAAATATTTCTACCTATTATTACACTTATGCCATAGCTCCTAAAAATCAGTTACAAATTCCAAACCTCAGAACCATCATTAAGTAGATGGCTACTATTCTAGTACATTACTCCCTAAACTTTGATGGAAATAGAATCATTTATTGAACTTCACTACAGCTCAATGCACAAATACGTTAAGCAGCCTGTGCTTGATATCACTTGAATACAATCTACTATAAACGAGCAAAACTCTTTACTAAAAAATCTCAAAGGACTGACAACATGATACTTGGCACTGTACTTCTTGCAAATCTAAAGCATACTGATGGAATAATTTAAGTACTCTCTTTTTATTTAGGTACTCTCTTTTTATTATTTAGAGAATAATTTAGGTACTCTCTTCCCTGAATCAAGATACATTCATCTCAAACATCATCTGTGATCAAATGGTCAAATTCATATTTATAAACTGGGAATATAGAGTTTGGTGGAAGCACTGAGTAACTAATACTGTCTTAATCCTTTTGCCGGAAGTAGGTCACAGTTAGTGCTTACAATCATTTCAAAATTATAACAAAACTTTATTTCATTCAATGGATTTCCTCATAGAAATGGAACGGCAAAGGCCTATTCAACAGCAAACAATAAAATCATATTATTATTTTATAGTATACAAGTTTCTTCCTCTTCTTATATTGTTCCCCGCCCCTCCCCACCAAAATGTACATATTATTAAGAAATGTAGGTAAAAACCCTACAGCTGGCACATTTTTCCAGTATAAGAAGAAATCTTTATTCCTCCTTAAACTGAAATATTAGATCCCAAAGAGGAGAAAAAAAAATGGGTAAAAAATGGTAATAAAGCATTGAAAAATAATCCAGTGGAAGCACGCTTGCTCTCAGCATAATTTTCTTTAGCATCCTAAAATGAACATCACACTGCCCGTGATCTCTGCTTACTCCTCTGAAACCCATCCAGAGGATTTTCAAAAAGGAAAAATTCTAGTGGTGCTTTCAAATGCCAAATTAACTTACAGGACTTCCAGTCCTGAAGGAAAACAGCACAGTAGCGCACCAGAAGCTAGAGAGTGCTTTTTGTCACGCAAAGCCGGAACTGATGAGTGTGACCTCAAAGGGGTTTATCTAAAATTCCCAAGTACCACAGGCAAAGAGGTCAAAGTTTCCCGTGTCAAAAATATATAAATAAATAAAGCCATATATTTTAGTAGTTCCTTACGTTATAATGGATTGTACAGTATCCATGTCCCCCTTCTGTTCACACACACACACACACACACACACATACACACATATCTTTTTAAATAGCAACTCAACATGAAACAAAAAAAAGGAGGAAAGTCTGCTTACACTAATATCTACCCCCTCTGTTTTCCATTTCAATTCCCTACTGGTCTCATCTTTAAGTGTTTATTATTGCCAATGACATATCGAATTATTCGGGGAGTGAGAAGAGAGCATGTATATACATAATTAAAAATAGCAATGATGCATTGAACATATCTGGGAGTACAAATAAATGATAGGTCTGTACACAGGTACACACAAATATGTGTAACACTAAAGAGTTAAATGACAAACTGAAAAGGCAAGATCATGTACACATTTATATGTATAATGTGTACATTATGATTTTTACTATCAGCCTAAGACCTTACAAGTAACAGTTTCCTTACTTAAAGTTTATCAGAAGCCAAAGAAAAAGCAAAATGTAAATAATTAGAACACTCTTTCAACAACAGAAATTGTCTTAAGAACGGGACATTTAAAAGTAGGATAAACAGTAATGGGATAGAGAGTTAAATAAACAGTTCACAGTAATTGAGGTTTAAATGACAGTGAGTTTCCTATAGTAATTTACCACATCTTACATGCAGTGAATGTAATGCAAATTTGTAATGCAAAAAAAAAAAAAAAAAAAAACACAACTCTTAAGATTTGCTTATAAGTTACAGAAAATAATGTTTTATTTTACTCCTTACTTGGATGTCATTGCTTCCACTGGCCATTTGCATCTAAGTTATTTTCTAAAACTTACCCAAGTTTGCAGAACTGAGGTGGAAAATTTGTAATTAATATTTCCAATAATAAGTTGAAGGTGGTATTAAATATAATCGTTTGTGTTTCTCCGATTCATAATCAAATCGATTTAATAACATAAAAATTCAGCTGCCAGATACAGCAAATACCTGATTTTAAAAGTCTCAAAGTTATATCCAGGAACAGTTGATAAAAGAAATTATTAATCATTCAACAATTAGACTAACATGTCATGAGAAAAATTAGTAACATGGGCCTTGACTAAAATTAATATCTATATGACCAGTCTTAACTCCATCAGTTGAATGGTATTTTTAAAAGTTACAGTGAGTAACGACTGTCTTTCCAAAAAAATTAATGGAATCATAAAGCAAAGCTGGAACAAAAACCAAAATCTCTTTCAGGAACTCTTATATGTTCAGAACTACTTAATAGAATCGAGAAAATAATAGGCTGATGTACTATTTATTTATACATCTTTCAGAGGAAAAGATGATGACTGAATAATGACATCACAGAGAAGTCACAAGTAGAAGTTGGTTTTTAATTTGTTTTGCCTATCTTGCTCTCATTTCAGAACCAAAATTATAATTAAATTAACCTTCAGATAGGTGTTGGGATGCATCAAGTAATTAAAATGGATATTACAAAGGCTAAAGTCACTTAAAAAAATATGTAATAGGTTAAAATTCCATTCAGTGCCTGTAATGTGAAACATTCTATACGAGTGAGAATACAGATATGTGTACGTACATGTACGCACTAAGTTAATATGAAGTCACAAATTCATATGCTGCACTTGAGCATAGCTCAGAGAAAATAAAGCTAAAACTAGATTAGTAATGCTTGATCCCTTTGCACATGAAGTGTATCACGTAATACAGAAAACAGATTCCACAAACTAACTCCTGCCCTATATATTTACACTATTTATGGATGTCTCTGATCTCAGACATAATATATGTTTCTATAGGAAAAAGCTGCAATACTGATTCACAAGAATTCGCTGAAAGCCATGTCATAGAATCTAATCAAGAAGCACAGGTTGTATTAAAAGTATTTGTTAAATAGTAAGTTTCACAAATTCTATCCAAATTCTACAAGTAAAAAAGCTCTGAGGCTTTGAAATCCTCTTTATCTTCTTTTTCTTCAGCTAAAATATATTTCATGTCTAAAGAGCAGTTGTGATGTATCCATCATTCTGTACTGGGTTCATTCTAGGTTATTCTAATACTCAATTAAACTATATATTATTAATGTTTTTAAAGCTTGAGACATATACATTAGATACTACGAATATGTTCATTATTCTTCACAATACTATATTACTATCAAGAATACAAAGTGATTAACAGAGCAATTAAAAATGCAAATAGGAACCATGCTCCGTTCAAATAAAGGGAGAAAAAAACAGAAAATAAACTATGGACACTTGTATAGTTCCTTCTAACACTATCTACCATAGAATGCTTAAATAGCTGACAATGAGTCATTGTTTATTCAAATGTTAAACAAATTGAACATATAAGTTAACTTCTGACTTAGTTAGAAGTATTTGGAACATTTTCCAGAGCCTATTTTGACTGTGTCAATTACCTAGATACCAAAGTTGTTGTATTGTGTTGCTTGATGAAATAGGACATACAGCAACCCTCAAAACCAGTATTACAAGCCTGGCAAATAGCATCACATTTGGGTGACGCAGAGAATCCATCACCCTAGGGAAAAACGCACTGGGTCACAGTACGGAGTCTTTACATGTTCCATATTATTTCTATATAACGTTTTGGGATAGAAGTATAAGCTATAAAGTCCTATCCCATAAAAAGATATATTCAGAAACAGCACTGTCACTTAACAGAAACAAATGGGACTTTTAAAACTTCTTCTTCAGAAGCATTTCTTAAAATACACCGAAAGGTGGCATTTTGATCTATAGTTTTTGGTCATTTAAAAAATTCCTTTGTAAATTCAGAGTAGATAGAAGTATTATGATAATGATGGCTTCATTATGTTTAAACCCCATACCCATTTCAAACTTCTAGCCTTCATAAAGCAGGTCATGTAACTCCTTAAAAGATTCATGTTTAAAGGGCAGAGTTAATGGTTCCACATATTAGAATACACCATCCAGGTATATCTGCCTATTATCAGTCCACGTACATTACATTCATAAAACACACTCACCACCATAGACAGCATGCACACGTACCAGCAATAATTTAAACACGGTATAGCTAATCTTGGATATTTCCAGCACTTGCAGGCATTTACACTGCTAGCTTTCCTCTCATATTAGAGGTATCCTATTAGTAACTACCAAAAAATTATACAAATCGAAGTATGTTACCTTTGTTCAAACAACACTGCAGTTCATTATACAACAGAGAGTGTCATCCTTAATCGCTCAGGAACCAAGATACTGGTGGATTCTTGGGAGCAGAAGTGGTGCCGAATGGTTTGAGGCAAAACTGAAACATATTGTTTAAGTAAACCTTAAGGGGAGGGGAATCATATGCGCAATTGATGGATTTTTTTTTTTTTGTATCATCTCCCACAAAGCCTCCCCAACCCCTCCCCATCACTGAACAGTACACACGCTGCTGATATTAAGGAACACCATCCTCTGCCTTTTCTCCTTCTTGCCAAACTTTATTACTGTTCCCTCGGTTTTGAAGTAATAAACCGACATGCATTAAAGAAAAATGTAACTTTGAATTTATGTTTGAAAACTCTGTGAAAAATAAAACAAAGTAAGACTTACTCTGAGACACTCTCAACCATGCTTGATGCGAACAGCTATAGCCGTCAGTTCCTAAAGTCTTTCCTAAAGTTTTTCCTGACAAATCCGTAAGTAAGGGAGAAGTTAGCAGAGAAGGTATGCCCCTGATCTGAACTAAAGTCTTAGCTCTCACAAGAGAAACTGAGAAAGACATAAGGTTAAGTCAAACTGTCAGATTTCCATGCAGAGAACACGTCAACTTCCCTGAATATGCGGAATGCTTTTTATGATTTTAAGAGCCTTAAAAGACATTTTAAGGTATCTCCGTGATACCTAATTTCAGTATGTATTATTTTAAAAAGACGCTCTGTGTAATGAAAAGAAAAGCAAAAACTCTCAAAACAAATTTGGGGTTAAAAGCCAAGTCCAAGACAAGTAACCATAAGATTTAAACCTTATGAACAATTCACACCAGTAATGTCGATCCTCAGTTCTTGCCCACCAAATGGGGCGGAGGGCCCCGTTTCTGGGTGGAGTGTCTTTCCCCAAGGAAGGAAAAGCTGGCACAAATCTTTTTGCCCTCTGAAAAGATTTTCCTACTTGCCAGCTTCTGAAGTTGCCCTGATGTCAATCAACATCACCAAGATGTCTCTTAACTGGAGAAAGTTCTGTTTGCCTGTGTAAGATCAGGAAGAGAGAAAATGACTATTTTAAAAAAAGAAGAAGAAGAAAAGGAAAGAAAAAAGGAAACTAAAAACACTGTGTGTGATAAATAGGGTTAAAAAATTATCATCTAAAATTGGGAGAATAAAAGAACCACCAGCAGAAACAAACTGACCTTTAAGATTAACGCTTTCAATCTAAAAATATGTTTTTGTAAAGTTTCATCTATTTTCCTTCCTCTGCACATAAAAATGATTAACGTCACAATTAAACTTCCACATTTCAGGCTCTTGCTAACAGGTGTAACATTCTTTATAGAAACACATTCGTTGACCTGTCGCCATGGATAATCTAAATTAATTCATCTCGATTGAAACAAAAACAATGTTTTTTTTTTTTTTCAAATAAGAAAGAAATCACGCAACACAAATACCCACTCTCCCCAAAACCCAAAAACCGTTTAAGTTACGGTAACCTGAAATGCACCAGCCATCACAGAGAGCAATTGGAGAAATCCAGCAGTGCTCAGCAGGAAAGATTTTTAATAACAGATTGAAAAACAAGAATAAAAATAACTGCATCAACAGAGCCTTTCTTCCTCAGGCCACAAGCCCGTTCTTACTTGAACTTTAAAAAAAAAAAAAAAAATGGCATTTTGGCCACTAAAACCAATCCAGAACATTATTAAAAGTTAAAAGCTACCAATTACTTCTGTCTGTTCTTTTAAAGCAAAGTTTGGCATTACGTCAGCTGGTTTAAAGAAAACAAGAAAGAGAGAAAGAGTAGGAGAGAAAGTTTCCTGCTTGTATAAACTAAACCACCAGGGAAGGTGTCTAGCCACTTGTAAAGTATTTACTGCAGGTTTTTAAAGAGCTAGAAACATTTTAAAAATTAAAAGTTTTCTTTCTTATGTTTAAGGAAACATGCTGAGGAACAAAAAGCATAGCCCTAATGTCTTTTGGGGGGTAGGCATTTTGATGTTATTTGTATTTCAACTAGAGCTTTGAATCAGAAAATGATTCCCAGTGATGCTTCAAATTCGAAGTGCAGAGATAATTTCATCTTTGTTTTTGCTACTTGGATTTGTACTCTTAGAAGAAAAATAAGCAGGGGGCAAGGGGGGGTGGCGATGACAAAAAGTTAGACGTTGCTCCTATAATACCTACTATAGATTCAGCGACCAGTCAGGCTGCTTCTCAGACCAACAACAATTCAATAACTTCCATCCATAGATCTGTCCCCAGATTCAGTTAAATAGGACTCCTTAAGCCCAAAGATCTCTTTCTAAACTGAATCCAGTTCTGCATTATTATACCCATCAGAGACCCAAACGCAAGACCAACGAATTCAGTTCCCAGGGATCTGAAAACCACAAAGTGATAGGATAACCCTAAAGGTGACCATAAGAGCAACATCAAGGGCAGTCTTTATAAAGGTCATACACAGATAACTAATCAAATATCCTATACAAATAAACAACCATAAGACCCACTCACACTTGAGGGTAAATTTTTAAAAGTGCTTATTCCCTCTGAAGCTCTGTTGGCTACTGAACAGTAGTATAAAACAACACCTGGCATTTTCACGTATTTACTTTCATCCACTGGTTAGAGCTTGAGGAAGATAAATAATTGGGATGATTATTTAAAAACTGCTTAATTTTTTTTTTCAGCGAAAATAACTGCAAAGTACGCTAGTCTGTACCTGACAATCACAAGGAACTTCATAGAATTAGATGAGCTTTCTACCTGGCAAAGGCTCTAAGTTTCTTCTTATTTTATCTAAGGGAGACCCCGCAATTCCAGAAATTATAAAACTACTAGAGTAACAAAGAATTAATTACCTGCTGTATGAGGATATCAAAAACTGTAGTTATCACATAGATAATCAAAGCAAAGCCAAGTCTACATATCCTGTCATTTTCCCCAAAAATTTCAATAAATAATAAATAAGGTAGATAAATGAGTAGACAGGACTCTGGATTAGTTATCAATGGTA
Organism: Canis lupus baileyi; assembly: GCF_048164855.1. NCBI lineage: Eukaryota > Metazoa > Chordata > Mammalia > Carnivora > Canidae > Canis > Canis lupus. Next base: position 17,147,118 of record NC_132851.1, read on the forward strand.
CTACTAGTAGTTATAGCCAGCAAAATGGGGAGAGAAAGAAACCTGTTACCTGAAAGCTTGGCCAAGGATGAACAGAAAGCAAGTCCATAAAACTTGCCTGTTTTTATCAAATTGATTGTAACTTTTGAGCTGCGATATTTGGGACAGAACTGTCTCAGTTTATAGTTTTCTGTGCCTGCCAAAAACAGATGCAGACTACCACACTAGCTGTCCTGCGGAAACTAAATTAAGCAAAGGCAAATACCAAGTGGAAAGTTGTCAGTCTGTTGAATGAATGGCTTCATTTTACACACCAGAGACTATCTTAATAAGAATATGTTTTAATGTGCACCAGTCATTTTATTTTAAGTGCATTACTTATTTCAAAAATAATAATTTTCCCTTTAAATCAATTATAAACACCTGCCCGTAACTTTCTTAAAGTCTATTTTGTTTTATGCACAATAGCATAGTGCTATTATTACATTATTGTCTGCCACCAAAAGGGGCAGTGAATTTAAAAAAAAAAATAATGTCTATATTACGTACATTCTAAAAAAACACTTAAAGGCCGGTTATCAATATCTGTGCTTACTTCAAAGTCCAAATAAAGTTCTAGCCTCAAAAACAATTTCCAACAAGTCTTCTTAAAAATTTTGGTTAACGCTTATTTACCTCCACAAAGAAGGTAAGAAAAGAGTTTATTAAAACTTATCACCCTTTGGCATATCTTAATAGGAACATGCAGATCATTAACTACAAATTGTGATATTTCTCTCTCTCTCTCTCTCTCTCTCTCTGTCTACACACACACACACGCACGCACACGCACACACACACGCATCAAATAATAACAGTAATAGAAACATCACTGAAACACTAAAAACTTAAAAGCAGCTTTTCCACAGATGCCTTCATTTCCCTGTTTTGAAGGGTTTCTTCATGAATGAAGATTCCCTTATGTGTATTACACAGGGTTCTACTCTGACAATCGGAGTAAACTCAGGAGTAGTATGTGACTTAAAAGAAAAGTAAAAATAATAGTGAAAATATGCAAGAGGCACGTACAACACTTATGGTGAACATGCTATCATAGGTTCTAACCTATTTTCAAGCAAAAATTGCATTACATTGTTTAAAACAGTAATCATCGGAACGTGAGCTCTAAAAACCAACCTCAGACCTCACTACTACTATGACACCTTTCTCCTTACTTTTACTGTTACCTTTCAGAGACAAAGGACAACATCTGAACAGCAACAGACACCCTTACAGCGTCCAGAATTCAAAGGACCGACAAACTTTTTATAAGGAACTTACTACTATGTTCCACCATTTATTTGGAGAGCGTCAGGGTTGATGATTACGTGTAGGAAAGAATTCTACACACCTAGAGCCTACCATAGAATAGACAGATCAGGAAGCCGTGCACATCAACTCACCCGTGGTTAGCAATACTTTGTCAACAGAGTATTAGTGAGGCTTCGGAATGCCTCACATTTAGAGAAATCAAGTCATGACGCGGCATTCGAGCTCTACCTCCCCGCCAGGACTTTTATTTTCACACTGTTAATATTCAAAAATAATCGTCAAACCTTAGCACGCCCGTGGCCCTGTCTATTTAACTGAATCTAGGGATGTTTCCATCCAGGGGTATGGCTTTAAAAGGAAGTTATGAAATCTGAGGAGAGATAAGCTCTAAGAACAATATGTTTGACTTGTTAAGATGAAGCATGTCACTAATAAACTTTCACTTAAAGGTAAAAAAAAAAAAAAAAATCCTCAAAATGTTGGTATCATTTCCAGACTGTCCTGTCAGCATCACAACTTACAGGAAACGCTTCATCTTCCCATACAAACCCTGTATTTATTCACAACCCTGGCATACTTGGGGAAAGGAAAAAAAAAAAAAAAAAAGCCCACACCATTACAGAGCTAGTTTGCCTTTTTTTTTTTTTTTTTTTTTTTTTTTACATTAACCGGTGGAATATCTGAGAAAGCGTTCTAAGCAAATGAGCAACTTGTAAGAAACTTGACAACAGTGAGCTCAGAAACTTTCATTCTCATTTTGTCCACGTCAAGAACTGGCCGCCGCATTACTTTCCTTTGCTGCCCCTTGCATTTTTAACTCTGGCAGCCTCTTCTAAATGATCAACTTTTCCTAAAACCAGCAGGAAAGTAACATGATGCCAGCAAGATCCATAGGTTTTTCACTTAAGAGCAGGAGGATTCTGAAGAGTGGTTAGAGCTCCCTATATAATTTTTGCTTTGAACAATCAAATTTCAGCCAACCACCAGGCCTAGAGTTATCATGTCTCTCTAATTCCCTCCCCGGCCCTATCTCCAGTTTCCTTTTTGTGCTTATTTTTCCTCCCAGACCTTCCCCTGTTCACCTGGTGCGTTTACAAAAGTTCAATGGATCTATAAAAGTTCAATGAATCGGCCCAACTTGTCTGCGATTTCACTTCTCTGCTGAGCTCCTCTCTTCACTTACCTCCCTTAGAAACTCTAGCCGTGATTTTCGAAAATAGGAAAAGGATGAATAGTCTATCCTAATTGGGATTCATCATTAAGACCCACCGCTCTCGCTCAAAAACTTTCAAGAGTATCAGTTTTGAGGCCTAAAGAGACAGGAGGAAGTGAAGCGAGCCCTAAAACGTGATCAGCCCCAGATTTCCCTCTGAAGCCCACCAGTCCTTGTCGCCTTCTAACTTAAATTGCTTTAGAGAGTCTTGGGGCCATAAAACCGGTTACTTGACTTCCCCGGGTTGGGGGGGGGGGGGGAGCACCACCATCTCACACAGGTAGTAACAAAACAAAAAAAAAAAAAAAAAGAAAGAAAGAAAGAAAAGAAAAGCCTCCCCAGCCACAAAAAAAAAAAAGCAGCTTTTGCACTTCAAACAGCTCCCACCTCCGCCTCACCCTCAAATTATTCACGGGGTCCTATAATCCTGGAGTCATTTGAAGGGACAGCGGTGTTTGCCTTGGCCTTTCAGGGATGCGTTTGTCTGGAGCCCAAACAGGAACTAGACAGAAGGCGACGCGCCCGTCCGCCCGGAGGTCCCACCGCTGTCAGGCATTTAATCACCGTCCAGTGTCCGCTGACCCGCGACCCAGGGCGCATCCCCGCGCCGCCGAGGAAGTCTGCCCCCGCCTCTGCCCTGCCGCAGCGCCCGCGCCGCGAGGCCCCGCCACATGGCACGGGCAGGGCACGGACCCCCGCCGGCCGCCCCGCGCCAGCCGCCCCGCGCCGCGCACAGGCGGGTCCGCCGGGGGATGCGACACCCGCCGTCCCCAGCCCGGCCGGGCCTGCAAGGCAAAAAGTTTGCAGCCTGGCTCTGCGAACTCTTCACAGCCCGAGCCGGTCCCGGGCTGCTTTCCCCACTTCGGGGACCGCACGGAGGCCCCTCGCCGGGGCCCTCCCGAGCCTCCCAAGTTGGCCCAACTTACTACTCCGCATGCTGGTGCCTAGTCTGCTCCCCGCCTGCCAGGAGCCCCGGAACGCGGGCGGCGGCGGCGGCGGCGGCGGCGGCGGCGGCGGCGGCGGCGGCCCCTCGGGTCCAGCCACCTCCAGCTCCTCCGCTGCGCCCGGTAGGAGAGAATTAAAATCAGCCAGAAAGAGACAGCGAGGGGGAGCGGGGCTGCGAGGGGGAGGGGGCACCGGCCTGAAACTTCTTTTTTTGGCAAATGGGGATTTGTTTTTCCTCCTCCCTGGCGGCTGAACTTGACCCTCCTGACTCCAGGGGCTACTGCAGTTTGAAGTCGCTCGTTTCTAAGGCTTCAGTGGCCTCAGACCCACCGAAAGGAGCGGAGGAAGGGAGGGAGGAGGGAGGGAGGGGGGAGGGGGGGCAAGAGAGCAGAAGAGAAGAAAGAAAGAAAGAAATCACACGCGCAAAAAGGAAGAAAGAAAATGCATGTGAAACCCGAGAAGCCTGCGCTTGGCTTTCTGCACACTCTCCCTCTTGCTTGCCTGCTTGCTTGCTTGCTTGCTTTTTTTTTTTTTTTTTTTTTTTTTTTCAAAGAAAGTCACTTTTAATTCCCAGGGCTCCCCGCTCGCGATCGCCCACATTCCGCGCACACACGCGCGGGCGCAGCACTCGCGCTGCGGCGCCCCGGGCCCGGCCGAGGGGCGCCCGCGCCCCCCTGCGCCCCCCGCGCCCCCCGCGCCCCCCGCGGCCCGCGGCCCCCGGCCCCGCCGCCCGCCCGGGCCCCTCCTTACCTGTTGATTAATCGTCAAGAACACCCTCGGCAGCCCGAAAGATGGTGGCGCGGCGGCCAGAGCCATGAACCGTCTTCTGTTGTTTGCAGAGTTGATCTTGGATTATTGGGGGGGAGGGGGGGGAGAAAAAGGTCTTTCCTGCCTCCCCCCCTTTCCCTGCCCTCCCCCCCTTGACGAAAAAACAGGGAGAGAGAGAAAGAGGGAGGGAGAGAGAGAGAGAAAGAGAAAGGAAATAGAGCAAGGATGTGCCCGGTGCCGGGTGGGAGAGGGGAGGGGGGGTGTTGTTTTTTGTTTAAAAAAAAAAAAAATAGGAAGGCGAGAGAGCGATCGAGAGGACGCGGGGTCTGGAGAAACGAGCAGCACCAAAAAGAGGACGCTTGAGATTGCAGTGAGATCGGGTCTTTATCAGAAATGTTATCGCTTGTCAGGACCTCAGTCTCCGCGCATTACGTCAGTTTCAAGACACCAACACTATTAATATCAAAGGAGCCTTCGCGGAGGAAAGCGCCACCCCAGACCGAGCTCCCTTAAAGAGACAGCGCGCGTCCCCGCGCCGCCGCCGCCGCCCGCCCCGCCGCCCGCCCCGCCGCCCGCCCCGCCGCCCGCCGCCCGCCGCCCCGCCCGGCTCCCAGCACCCGCCGCCGCCGCCCGCCGGGACCGGCCCCGGCCGCGGCGAGCCGGCTGCGCGACAACTTCGCCCGAGTCCGAGCGCCGCAAATGAGAGCTGCGCGGGGCCGGGACCCGGCTACCTTCCCGCCCCGCCTCTCCCCCCTCCTCCTCCCCCACCCCCGTGGGTGAACGTGCGGGCTGCAGACCCAGGCGAAAACCGAAAGCTTTAGGAGCACCGCGGTCCAGACGGGGACCTACCTCGGGGCGGGGGGCGGGGGGGGGCAGGTGGGGGCCGGTGCGCGGCGGCCAAGCCGACGGTCCCGGAGCACCCGGAGATGCTGTCGCCAACAATCCAAAGAACTCCAAAGTGCCTTTACCTTTTCGGATGTTACTTTCCCTTCTCCCTCCCAATTAAACGGCGCGGCCCCGTGTGTGTGCGCGAGCGGCCCCTCCCCCGCCCCGTGCCTGGGACCGGCAGGAGCCGGGACACCTAGCCCGTGGCCAGCGTCTCGCATGCATCGGAGGGCAGGAGGGCTGGAGGAGAGCGACTTGAACTCTGTCCTGAGTTGGAGAAGTGCGGACTGGGGTTGCTATGGTTTTCTGACCTAGGAAGCAGCTAGCAAGCTCAAGGGGTGCTTAAAGGGGGTGCTGCCAAACAGATAAAATGGGGACATTATTCAAATGCTGCAAGATTCATACCTGCTGATCTTGGGGAGGGGGGGTGGGCGTTAGTAGCAGATAAGAAACTGCATGAAAGCATGACATTCTTTTTACTACTTCACATCTCCCAATACTCTCATTGTTGAGTGAAATTCCCTCCACATGAAGTTACTGAATTGAGCGAGGTTTTTTTCTTCTTCTTCTTCTCCTTCTCCTTCTCCTTCTCCTTCTCCTTCTCCTTCTCCTTCTCCTTCTCCTTCTCCTTCTCCTTCTCCTCCTTCTTCTTCTTCTTCTTCTTCTTCTTCTTCTTCTTCTTCTTCTTCTTCTTCTTCTTCTTCTTCTTTTATTGACTTTTAAAGATCAACAATGCATAAAAGAGACCCATGACAGGATTCAAAGTATAGTAGGTGTTAAAAATTAAGTAAACACTTCTTGGGCGTTTGGACTTCATTTTCTTCAGTTGGGTGACTTGAAGTGGCATGTTTTTCCTCTAGTGAAAGTCAGTTTAAAGTAATTTTGTGCTAAAAGGAGAAGCATCCTTCCTTCTCCAAACTACAAAATGATTGAAATTGGAATTTTGGAGGTGACAATCACGAATCTGTGAAATGAAGATGGAGTAATTTCCTCCAAAATATTTTCCACTAAATGATTCTTGCATCTTTTAAAAGATGAATGTATTCTTGAAACACCAGAAGTGAAAAAGCCAATCATTTCTTAAAAAAAAAAAAAAAATTAAAACATAAGCATGTGCTTTTAGAAACTTACTCCCTTTTCTGTAAGGTCTCCATTTCTCTTAATATACCTAGTCAGGCAGATATGTGATTCCTTTTTGTAGCACTTTTATTCCGGAAGAATTTTGGTAGCGTGTCCCATACACACTCCATGAGTTTAAAAAAAAAGGCAGTAATTCTTTTGCGATAGAAAAGTTGGTCAAGTAAGAGTGGTCAAAATGCAATTTCACAATAAGGCAGACTATATATTCCCTAAAGGAATGAGAAGACAATGAACCTTAGATGCATGGAGTTAATTCATATGTTATCATCAATTTAAATTAATTTGGGAACAGAGTTATATTTATGTATATAGTCCTGCTTGCAGGGAAAATTAATATCAAAATCCTGAGTAAATCTCATAGTCAGCTACTAATGACCACCTGCATATTTCCACACTAGAGTCATTTAATACTGTCCACCACCAATTTCCACTGTAAAAAGTATTCACATATTAAATATAGACCTTTATTTTCTTTTTTAAGCCATAAATTAGCTTACCAAGTTTTATGGAAATATGCACAGCACAGTGAGAGGCATTTTTATTCAGGGAGAAAAAAAAGGATCTGAGTGAAACATTCTTTAGCCATGACTAACTAAAACTATTAGATCAAATAAATTTTGAAATAGGCACCTCAAGAGTGAAACCGTTTGTACTTAAAGGGTTAATACCACCTAAAACTGCTGGAACTGGTATCTAACTGATAAAATCTGAGACTACAGCATCTTAGCAGCAAAGTTAAATAGTACAATATATCAAAAGGATTATCCCCTAATCTCCTTCTGCTCCCCAAGATTTAAATGGCATTTTAAAGGGGGAAGTAATCTTCCTCTCCGTCACCCTCAAATCTAAGGCAATCGTTAAGAGTGTAAATTTACTCACATGAAACAATCATTGATTAAATTGGTTCAAAAAAATTAAATTACATGCTTTTGCAAGCACAAAACCCTTGAGATGGCTGGTGTTTTTCCACCTGTAATAATACAAAATTTGACCATTAAGTGTACCCAAAATTATATATTATATAAAAAGTTAAAGCCAAAGGTCTGAGGGTGAATTATGTCCTTTAATTGAAAGGATAAAGTTACCCTTCAGGTACTGAAGCCAACAAATTCATGGTCACTTAAAAATTTAATGAATGAAGTTTCACGGATTCAATTTTGCTAAAGCTTGCCTGAGAAATGAAGAATCTCTTCATGTTACTTTTTGTATTTCAAGTTAGAGTGCAGCAGATCAAAATGCTGTCTGTATCAATCCTTTTACATTAACCACAAAAGATCTGTAGAGAACTTAATAAAAGCACAAATATTTTTGTAAACTTTTTCAAGCAAATTACTTATTTATTTATGAAATAATTTATGAAGAAAATTTTTACCTCATGCTTTAGATATATTACATATGCTCTTGATTGACACAATATGTTTAAGCTCAAAGGCCCTCGTAGCATTTTTTAATTCTAGTAGGAATATTTCAAAACAACCAACTAATACATGAGATCATAATTGTTTGACAGTTGTTTTTAATATATAAAATGAGTTATGTATATTGTTTTCCTTCAAATGTTTGTTGATTTGTTTTTATAGTCCTGACATTTGCATGGCACAAACCGAATTAGGGGAAATATTAAAGATTTATTTACATTTATTATCTTCTGCTGTCAAGCATATGCAAAGCTCTTAAAAACTATTCTTTTGCTTTTATTTGCAATGCATTTCTGAACAATGGAGTCTGGGTGTAAGAATAACAACCTGTGCCTTCATAGGGTACATCAGAAAATAAAGAAGAAATTAAGAGAAATTCCTGAAAGCAAACAAAAGGAATAACTTCCAAGTAAAATAACTTCTTTATAATCTTTCATAATTCTTTGAATTCTGGAATATTCTCTTATGGCTGGATCACTGATGAAACATACCTTGACGGGTATTAATGCTTATTTTTTATTTAAATTGCATAATGCACTTTTTCTGTTCTATTATTTAAACATCTCCTTTTTCCCTTTTCTTGTAGTTTATTCAGCACAGATACAAAGAGGGATTAGTAGTTAAGCACAAGCATACTTGTTTTATATTTTCAACCTTTTAACACATAACTTACTTACAGTTCTAGTGCCTGTAATCACAATGATTTTACCTGATGGAACACGTATCTCAGAAATGTAATCCAACTGTTTACCCTAACACGTCATAAATTGCTAGTCCTTTCAGAAACCTCAAAGATTGACAACCCTTGGTCCTAAATGCCCGCTGCCCTAACACATACTATCAAGAAAATATTTATGTATTATTTGCTCTCAAATTAGTACTAAATCTTATAGAATGGAAGACCATTTTGCCTTCCAGCATATCAAAAGCAATAGTTCAAGTAGTCTGCCCTCCTTCGTGGTAAGACTTGAAAGAACAGAGGATAGCAAAGATGAACTTCCCTGAGTCTATTTCTTCTCTCAATCATGCACCACTCAATCTTTAAAAAGAAAAAGAAAAAGAAAAAGAAAGAAAGAAAGAAAGAAAGAAAGAAAGAAAGAAAAAGAAAGAAACTCTTCTGCACAAATTATGATCATTTTCCAAACTACCTATTTCTGAACACCTCTGGGTGAATTTATTAAAGATAAATTCAGCTTTAAATAGCCTGTATCTGGTATTCAAATTCACACTTCCACTTGCCAAACCTCCCCCCTGCAGTATCAGGCAACTGCCTAGTTAAACAGATGGGCCTTGCAGCCCACCCTAAAAGCCAACAAACATAGGCTTTATTTAATTAAAAGAGGAAACAAATTTCTGAGGTGTAGACACACACAGGCGTGCTCACACACACATGCACATGCTCACACTCACGCACACACACGAAATCCCTGCCAAGGTGCCCCAGAATAATAATGATGATTCTTGCTTTTTCAGTAGGTTTTATGAATGTCCAAACATGTACTATCCATTTGAGTGAAAGGAGAATTCGTCAGGATCCCTCAGTGCTGTGTATTCAAAATAAACCACTATGGAACTAGCCGGGCTCACTCCATTCTCTTAAGTAATAGAGAGCATTTACATCTGAATTAACCCAGATCCACCATGTGACCTTGAAACATAGCTTTTCCCAATGTTCTTCCTATTTCTGCCCTCTGCTTTATTATCTTCTCCTGCTGTACTCTCTCACCCCAACCACTCTCCAAACTACAATTTACTCTCAGTCGTATATCACCAAGCCCAACACCCAATGTTGCCTATTTTTCACACTGAAATATTCCACCAGAAATTCAAACTTGTGAATTTGAATGATATAAGTCTAATACCATAATTTAGGAAGAGGAGGCTATAAAGAGAGACAACATGGAAGGAGGAAGGAAATAGACAAACCCTATCTCTGTTAAAGTTATGAGTCATCTAGACCAGAAACCTCAGACATTTGACATCTTTGGTAATACCCTCTCCCACAGGCCCCACATCCAATCAGTTACCAAGTCCTCCCATTGTTTATTTTCTGAAGGCTTTTGTGACTCCTACTGCCTTTCTTTCCATCCACATGAACTCTTCACAAATTAAAAAGTTATTATCTCTTCCAAGACATCCCATTGAGCTTCTCCTCTGTATTCTCTTGCCCTCTATTCATGATTCTACGGAGCTAGCAGGTCAGATCATCTCCCTTCTGCAGTGTCTATTCCTCAGGACAAAAATCCCATGACTCCCAACTGCCAAAAGAATAACGCCAAAGTGCTGTAGGCCATTCAAGTCCTCCCATAATCTAGTCCCAAACACTTTTCTAGTCTCATGCATCATTCTACTCTTCCACACAGGCCAGTCTCCTGACCCATGGACTGAGATATTTCCCACATCTTTTTTGACACTTCAGAATGTTTTATACTCTCTGCCACCTTCTCCGTGGAAGGCTTTGAAGGGCCTTCCATACCGACTCTCCATGCAAAAGACTCTTTTTCTAAGGTCAAACTCAGATTCTGCCTTTTGTGTGAAGCCTTCCCCAAACTTCAAATCAGAATCAGCAATACAGGAACTAAGTTTCTATGGGACTCGCTGCTTTCTCCAGCTGGGGATTCATCAGAGTGACTTGTATAATGCTATTTGTTGACTTTATCTCCTGACCCTACTAAACTGTAAGATTCCTGAGGGCAGAAGACCATCAAGTCATAGGTATTCAATAACATCTGTTCAGTTGAGTTTGGACATTGGAGCAACCTTTTTACATTTTACTTAGAAACATACTATTGAGCCCAAGTTTCAAATGTTCCATGTGGTCTTTTCTTCCTTTCTTCCTCTTCTTTTTTTTTCTTTAATACATATGGGCTGATGCATCATGTGCCAATTGAAGCTTCTGGGTGGTCTTCATCTCAGCAGCATATTTTTGGCAACGTATCAGAGAAGACGTTTGTCCTCCTCTGAAATATTGTCCTCATTATCATTAAGTTTGGGTTCATAATTCCATGTTGCTCTAAAAATAGTGAATTAAATGATCTTTAACTAAATCCTAGGCATTAAAATGTGAGGGTACAGAAAATGAGGCTAAAAGCTGAGAAATTTTAGATGGGAAGGGATTATTTGTAGCTTTGGAAGCCAGAGCATGAGTTAGGAAAGTTGTAAAACTGAGGTACAGGAAAATGATCTCTTCAAATATTAATGGCTTTTTTCTTTATATTATTTAACATCAAACTCTTGAATCATTTTAGCATACATCAATCTACTGATACCTATTAATTTTTGCAGAAGTTAGGTTACCAAACAGTACGGTGATATTTAATTGATGGTATAGATCCAAATGTCCAGGTTCCCACAGGGATCATGTTTCATAATATTATGAATCCCGTGGAAACGTGAGTGTGTATAAGCCAGTGTGCATGTGTGTATACATGGGGTATGTGTCTAGGAGTGTGTGTTCATCTCGAAAATGAAAATTTTGGTTTAGTTAACATTTCAGCTTTGTGTTCACAGAACTGACTTATCCTTGGTGCATCTAGATAACTTGAAAGGACTGGTGTTTAGACAAGCAAGTAGGAAGAAGACTGTCGGCTGCCAGCTTCTGGAAGGAAGCTACTCTGCCCATTCTCTTTCTGCCATGAGAGGAGAAACACTACATCACCTGGGCTCCCTTGCCATTTGGTTTTTGGAAGAGTTTGACTAATGACACCATCAGCTCAGGGAATGGGAAAAAAAAAAAGACAGTCAGGATACTTATTCCCCTGATTCCCTCCCTATTGAGCAGGCCCTCTACCACGACTATTCTCTTATAGGATTCCAGAAATAAGCTTCCTATCCCTTTGTGATTTTAGGCCTGAAGTCAGCTGCTTCTGGCTGTTGGGAGACCCTGAACGTTTCACCCTTTCTTTCTCCCCGACCCTTGCTCTCAACTTTATCAATGATCCTTCTCCATTAAACTCTCTTCAAATTCTTCTGTGAGTGTGCCATGTGTTATCTGCCTAGACTCTAACCAATATAGAAGGACTTGTGATAAAATCATCTCTGAACCTACATTTTCTAACATAGTCTTCATAATATAATTCAGTAAAGTTAAACAAATATATGTTGAGTAAATATTGTGTGCCAGACACTGTGTTAAGTGTAGGTAGCCCAATGGCAAGTGAGCTGGCATGTTCTCCATCTATGGGATTTATGATCTAATTAAATGTTTCTTAAATGATCTTGGGTACTTCTAAAAATACAAGTATATAGGCCTCACCTACTGAAGTGCATCTCTGGAGGTGAGGCCTGAGAATGTAATTTTAGTAAGCGCACCTTGTGATTCTTGTATTCTCCAAGATATGAGAGGGAGAATCCTTTGACTATGACAAATATTAAATAACCCAATACAAATGTGAAAATACAAAGACCTCGATCAATGTAGCTGGGTGAATGCATGAAGGCATGTGTTAATGTCAATGATAAGGTGGTTCATATATGGAAGGTCATTTACAGTTGTTTGTAGTGCACAAGGTACTAGAGTTACTGCCCTTTCATGAGGTAGGCAAAAGCTGGGGTGCTCTGTAAATTGTGCTAATTGTTTTTGATCATCACACTCTACTGTATTAACTCCCACCTCCTCCTCCTTCCTCCCTAGACAACATGCACAGATCCACTGCAGCAGCCCCAGCTGTGGGGTTTCCCCAGCAGAGCAGAGCCCTGGGCACTTGTTCCAATTTGCTCTAGTCTAGACTCTGGAGATAGCTCTGTCTGAAAGAGAAGCACGGACACTCATGGTTCAAAGCTAATTAAGTCAGTAAGATAAACAAGGTAAGACTCCTGGGAATAAGGGGAATTTCTCGAGCCCCAAGAAATTCACAAGTTCAAGATTGAAAGCATTAGTAATAATATCTGAGACTTCCAACTATTTTATTCATCCTTCCCAAAGATGTAGATAAGGGGCAAGGCAAATAATTACAGAGAACCACTGCATGATCATTGTGCTTGCTGTTTTGCAAAATATTAATTACCCTTTTTTCCTGTTATTCACAGTCTTAAACTAAGTTTCTAGGCAGTACCACCTAATCTTTTCTCAATATTCTTTAACGTATTTTTTAAAGCAGTCCTGGACAAGATCCTTGAACTACTCATATCCAATTATATAACTAGTCATGCAGAATATCATAGCACAATGCATACACATATATTTACATGTATAACAAACTCTTTTAAACAAGGAAACATAATCAAAACATACCTCCTATTATCTCTTCTATACACAAAAGCACACGGAGAATGCAAATACTGTTTCAATTATGCCATGAGTTTCCAGTTGCTATATGTTAGATTCTAAAAGGTAAAATCTCAAGACCACTTTGAGGTACTTACAACTAAATTTTATTTTATTTAAAGAGACATGCCACTGCATCTTGAGCTCATACTTGTGAGTAAAGGCAGTACCACCTTCAGACCATAAAAGTGAAAATGACCATAAAGTAGCCATCTAGAAACAACCCATTCTGTACGGTACATCTGAACAATTTGCATAGACTAAAATATGGAATATGTTATCATGGTCCAAGCATTGGTTATAGTTTGTAACTCTATGATCTGTCCTACTAGGCGGTATGCACTGCTTACTGTGACTTATAATGTCATTACACAAAAACTAAAATCTTACTCAACGTTTCATTACAAAGCCAGCAAGATATTCCATTGATAGAGTAGAGGTCAGAGCTGAGGATTTTTCTGATTTTTTAAGCTTTTTCTATGACTCAACCACAAGGTACTCTAACAAGTACATATTCCTCAACTATACTTTTTGGGCAGTGGGTTTCTTTTCTCGTCCAAAATATCATTAGATGAAAACTGTATAATTTCTACTGAGATCATTGCAAAATTTAGCCTCTTTGTAAAGTACCTGAGGCCTCCTGTTTCAAAGATATCTTGGTACAGACTGTCATAGAAGATAACTCACATGCTTATGAAAGCATAGAATGACAAAACATTGGCTTTTTATTGCAATTCAGTCCCCTCCTCTAATTTTACAAGTCTAGAAACAGAGACCTGGAGAGTGAAGGACTGTAGTACCCAAATACACATGGAAGTAATCACAATGATTAACACCTATGCAGCGCTTGCTATGTGCCAGGCTCTGTTCTAAGTATTTCACAGACAGTAGTTCATTTAATATGAACAAATGGTCTGTGAAGTAGGTATCGCTATAATCCCCATTTTGTAGGTAAGCAAACGGAAGCATGTGTAATAATAGAGCCGAAGGCAAACATGTAGTCAGGTATAAAATTAAATGGGTGAAGGGCCTAAAGTCTCATTATGCTATACCTTTACTCTGGTGGTACAACTAGGACTCCAATCTCCGGTTTTAACTTGACATTAAAACTTGCAATTGTGACATACGTGTGTGTGTCTGTGAGTGTGTCCACTTGTGGTATGCACTTGCTAGTTTTTTAAGCTACTAACATCCATTCTCTCTTCTCTAGAGATAGTCCACTGGTTTCGCTCCGGAGGAAGTAGAAGCCCCTGTTCTTAATCCATAAAGATGACTCACTGCAAGAAAAGCAAGCATCTGACTCTGGTCCTGCTTATCAGAGCATCACATTCAGGAACCTGACAGAGTTGAAGCCAAGGAAACCTCAGGAGACAAATGGAGAGAAAATCCGGATCTTTTATTCCACAGCACTCAGTTTTGAGAAGCTGTGAGGCTGTAGCTCTTGCAGCCATCTCACCACCACAGAAAATCTGAGCAAGTGCAGAGGAAACAGAGTTTAGACCAAGAGAGACAGATCCTGGGTTCTGCGGCTTTGCTGGGGTCCATGAATAACACCACAGCCCAAGTCAGCTCTAATCCCTACATTCACTGGTTTTCTTTGTTGGTGGCTTAAACCAGTGTGAACTAGTATCACAGGACTCTACTATTATGGAATTTAATGGCCCTGTGTAATTTTTAACGATATTCAACATCATATTCACCCTCAAGTGGCAAAGACATAGAGATATCAGGAATGATTTGGAAATGCAGTGAATATATTCAAAAGGAAAAATCCAGTAACTGCTGTGAACAACAGCAATGTGTTTTGAATTCCTTGTGTTCTCTCAAGCTCTGGGGTATTGTCTGTTTAAATTAGCAGTTTTAAGGGTGCCTGGGTGGCTTGGTTGGTTCAGCATTGCCTTGGGCTCAGGTCATGATCTGTGGGTCCTAGGAGGGAGCCCCACATCGGGCTTCCTGCTTAGCAGGGAGTCAGCTTCTAGCTCTCCCTCTCTCCCTCTGCTTCTCCCTACCCCTTGTTCTCTCCCTCTCATTCTTTAAAATAAATAAAATCTAAAAAAAATATAAATTAGCAGTTTTAATCACCTTAAATTACATGTGTCCTTTATTTGACAAATTACTCCTATTGTCTTTATAGAAGGCTTTTTTTTTTGGTATAAAACCCTTAAAACTTACTGAAAGAAGAAAGAGACGAGGCAAAATATTTATCTCAACATATCGATAACCCTTTGGTGTTGGAAAGGCCCCATATGAAGATGACCAGGGAATTCAAATACCCACACGTGGGTATAAAAATTTCATAGAAAGTCATCAGTGGTCACAAAATGATGAAGGACAACATTAAAACTTGTCCCAGTGCAAAAGGTTTATATCTAATGTTAGCCTAAGTGGGCATACAATATTTTCATATATCATGCTCGCTAACTTTAAAATCTTAAGATTATTGGCCTAAGTAGAGAACCAGGGAGACAGACACAAATGATCTTTCCGACCTTTCTATTATCAATCTTAATAGTAACTAAATACTGACATCGTGTTTCATTATTACTCACTGCATTGTATGCAACGTGGCTCTGGGGATGTCTATTTTACGTTTACCTAGAAACACAACATATATTAAAGCAAAGTTATTCTGTAACAGTGAATAAGACACCAAAGCATAAGAAAGCTAGACCCTGGGTATTACAACAAATCTAAAAAGTCTGTTAAATTAGTAAAATATTTTGTGATGCCTGGGTGGCTCAGCGGTTGAGCTTCTTTCTGTCTTTGGCTCAGGGCGTGATCCCGGGGTTCTGGGATCAAGTCCTGCATCGGGCTCCCTCTGAGGAGACTGCTTCTCACTCTGCCTATGTCTCTGCCTCTCTGTCTCTCATGAATAAATAGAATATTTTTTAAAATAGTATAATATTTGGATTATTCTTACCTTCTAATACATATTTTCCAATTTATCCATGAAATATCACTTATAAGAAATAATACTTTGGGACAAGGCAAAATATAACATCGTTTTACTCTAGTCTAAATAAAATTATATAATGTTAGACCCGAAAGGCTCCTTAAAATTCTATTCATCTCACTGTTCTCACTTAAATGCAATGACTGAAAATCAGCAACTGAAATAATAATAATAATTATTATTATTATTTTAAAAATTTTGACATGCACGTATGAATTAAATCCTTTCTGCTTATTGTCTCATGTACTCTCAAAACAACTCTTTGAAGGACACGTTATCATGATTCCCACTTTAGAGATGAGAAACTGAGGCACAGAAGGAGAGAAAATTTACTTGCCCAAGATTACATGGTTGGTGGGTGACAGAGCTAGGATTTAAGGCCAAGCAATCTGGCCCCAGCATTTACCCCCCCAAAAATAATTAAGATATTTCATATTATATTTTATACTTAGTGATGATATGCAATCACTAGGTTAATAATTATCTTTTCCCTCACAAAAAATTAGTCAATTATAGAAAGACTGTGTTTATCAGGTGATTTTTTTCCTTTTAGAAGTAATTTTTCTAAAGTAAAGAAATATAATTATTGCAAGTGCTTTTTAAGTATTATTTAATTGTCTTTAATGGGTTTTTCTTTATTTTTTCTGTTTGGGCCAAAATATCAGAAAGTCATATAACTACTATAGTCTTAAGTACATGACTGTAATGCATATTTGTGCAAGTTCTGTAATTACAATAATTTTGAACCTGGTTTACATTGGCATCCCTCAACTAATTTTGTAGGCTAAAAATTGTGAAATATATTCTGTGATCCTGTTAAAACTTGAGCCAGATCATGTACCACACCTCTATTCAAAGTCTTCATATGTTTTTTTCACATCATTCTGCATCAAATCCAAAGCCCTCACTATAACTCAGAAAGAATCTTACCCTCCCCCCAACTTTACCTCTCAACTGATTTCCTATTACCCTCACCTTTGTTTTCTCTAGTCTAGCCACTGGCCTGCTTGATATTCTTCTAATATGAAAATATATCACCTCTTCAAGGCCTGTGCATCTTCTGTTCCCTTTGGCATACTTTTTTTCATGAATATCCCCATAGTTCTCGCCCTCACTTCATTCAAATATTTACTTAAAAGTCAGCTCCTCAGTGAGACCCACGCTGGACACTTAATCTAAAATGTTAAATCCTAGTGGACAGTTTACGTCCTTCTTTCCGGCTCTATTTTTTATCCACCATGCTTATCATCATATGATATAAGTTTACTTATTTATCTGATTTATCTCTCTCCCTAACTAAGTTATATGTTGCATAAAAGCAGGTTTTTTTTTCTGTTTTGCTTGCCACTATATTCCCTGCATTCCTAAGTACCTGTCATGTAATAGGTGCTCAATAATTATTTGTTAAGTTAACCAGTTAATTAATAGTAGTTGGCTGTATTGAATTATTATAAGTAAGAGCAATTTCCATTGCAAATGAGATAAATTGCAATGTCATTAACATGAATGTACCTCAGTCCACCTACTTTGAATATTCAATTTTATCATTCAAGTTCTTTACTTGGCAGCTTGATAATGGGGATTTTAATTTTATTTATAAAGTATCCCAATCCAATTCATATCACCATCTGTTGATTTTTTTTCCAGCCTTCTGAACAAGTTAGTATTCAACTTGCCACCTGCTGAATCTAATCAATTGATTGATGGATTGATTGATGGTCTGCTTAAGTTTTTCATTAAACAAATATTTACTGAACACTTACTATCAGTGAGGCACTGGGATAAGAGCAAAAAATTCAAGACCAACAAGGATGTTTCTGTCATAGAACTTGTGATCTTTTTTTTTTTTAAAGATTTTATTTATTTATTCATGATAGTCACACACACATACACACACAGAGAGAGAGAGACAGAGACACAGGCAGAGAAGCAGGCTCCATGCAGGGAGCCCGACGTGGGATTCGATCCCGAGTCTCCAGGATCACGCCCTGGGCCAAAGGCAGGCGCCAAACCACCGCGCCACCCAGGGATCCCTAGAACTTGTGATCTTATAGGAAAAAGTGAACAGAGCCAAGAATTGGAGCACAAGTGGTTGTAGAACTATTAGAACACTTTGCTAAGAGATTAGGGGAGCATCCAAGGAAGTTGAGAGAAGTGAGGAGACATGAGGAATAATTTGCATGCAGAATTGGTGGTATTTCTGATGAACTGCATGTGAGAAACAAGAGGAAAGGAAGTGCAAAGATACCTTCCAGTTACTTGCTTGAAGAAACAGGGCCATGGTGATACCAATTACAGGGATGAAAAAGATTAGGGAAAGAACAGGTTTTAGTGGGGCAAGTGTGACATTCAAGTGGAGATATGAAGTCTAAAACTTATGGTAAAGAGATCTGGGAAGGAAAGATACAATGTCATTTGTATATTGTCACTTGTCATCAGTGTACAAGTGACATTTCCAGCTGTGAAAATAAGCTACATTATTTCTAGAAAAATTATAGAAAAGCTGAGACTCTAGGACTGAGGCTAAAGAGGTCAACTAGAGGCAAAGATTTCTTCTCAACCAACAAAGGGTATTGGGAAGGAGCAACCCATGTGAGAGAACAAATACGAGGGCAGGGTGCAAAAAACCCAAGAGGAAGGAAACTATTTCAAGGAAGGTGGGAAGCTAAGAGGTCGAGTTACCTGAGTTAGATTTTATGGAATTAGGTTTTTGGAGACCTTATCACAATACGGTCTGGTGGAATGATGAAAACTGAAACCGTAATGAAAAGACCTGGGGAATGAGTCAAAGGTGAGGAAGACAGAGGAATGTGCACAAATAACCTTTTTAGGGTATATGGCAGTTAAGGATCCAGAGACTTAGGTATTTCAAAGTATGGGTGAAGCAAGACACCTTTTTTAAATTGGCAGATGCATAAACATGCATGTGGATTGATAAAGCAGATAAGAGAGGGCATAAAGTGAGAAGCCAAATGCGTAAGATGGTGACAGCATCAATAACATACCCTCCTTCTTGGATAGAGAAGGACATGCTTCCTTCATGGTGTCACAGAAAAAGCAAAGATGCAGATATGAATGTATGTGTGGTAATAGGAAGCAGAAAAGTTTGAGTGTATTAGGCTGAGTCCTCAGTCACAAGCTGACTGGATGATTCAGAAAAAAAAAAAAAATGTATTATTACAAGTATACCTGATAGCTCAGACAAGCAATGGGAGAGCTAGAAAACCAACTGAAAGCTTAGTTTTCAGAAACAACTAAAACTATCTTTAGAACTAAACTCATAGGGGGATCCCTGGGTGGCGCAGCGGTTTGGCGCCTGCCTTTGGCCCAGGGCGCGATCCTGGAGACCCGGGATCGAATCCCACGTCGGGCTCCCGGTGCATGGAGCCTGCTTCTCCCTCTGCCTGTGTCTCTGCCTCTCTCTCTCTGTAACTATCATAAATAAATAAATAAATTAATTAAAAAAAAAAAAAGAACTAAACTCATAGGGACTGGGTGGCTCAGCAGTTGAGCGTCTGCCTTTGGCTCAGGGGGTGATCCCTGTCCAGGGATCAGGTCCCGCATTGGGCTCCCTGCGAGAAGCCTGCTTCTCTGTCTTACTATGTCTCTGTCTCTGTCTCTCTTGAATAAATAAAATCTTTTTTTTTTCTTTTTTTAAATAACTAAACTGATAAAGGGGAACCTGGATGATTCAGTTGGCTAAGCATCGACTCTTGATCTCAGCTCTGGTCTTGATCTCAGGGTTATGAGTTCAAGCCCCACATTGGTCATGAAGCTCAATATCTGACATTTGAAAAGCTGGCACTTTTGCCTTAGAAACTTGCCAATGCAGCCATCACCACAGTCTGCCACCAAGGAAGAAAAAGTATTCCTCCTCACCTTCCTCTTGCATTAATAGCCCTTTAGTTAGAGTCTGGTGCTGGAATGTCTGGAGGTAAAGGCTATGCATTAGCTCAAGGAAAGCAAATATCACATGATTAGCTTCCATAAAGGGAGGTTTTCCTTTATGCCCTAGAAAGGTGTATATAGTGAGGAGTAGCTTCAGATGTTGAACAGATAAAACAGGTATCTCACAAGAACATTCAAGAAAAGACAAAATATACTAGTTAAAAAAAATCTTAATAACAAAATCTGTTCAAAGTTAGAACAATGTTATCATAAAGTATAACACATAATAGTTACATAATTTCAAGGATTATAAACCAGAAAAAAAAAGAAATCCTTTGGTTATAATGATAAAACAAACAAATACTTAAGCATAGCACAGACATTGTAATTCCTGATAATTAGGTATTATTTAAAAACTTCTTTCCAAATTTTAATATTTCACAACTTAGCCATGATCTAAAAAGAATGCTCACCATTGGCATAGCTGTTATCCAGGTGTTCTATGTTCACTTTCAGCTCATCAGGAGCAAAAATTATTCCATATTCATTTTTCTATTTTTAAAATATTGATACATAGGATTCTCAAAGATTCAAGTGCTATCAAAAGGTGCCAAAAATGAATTAAAAACACCTAAAACCCTATTAATGCACTTATACTCAGATACATACACACACACATGCACACATAATTTTTCCTAAATGTAATGTAAGGCATGTTAGTCTCTAGCCTTTAATGAAATAAATCAAAGAAGACATAAATGAAAAGATATTCTGTGCTCATAGACTGGAAGAATTAATATTGTTAAAAATGTCCACTCCATCCAAAGCAATCTACAAATTTAGTGCAATCTCTATAAAAATTCTGATGGCACTTTTCACAGAAATAGAACACAAAATCTTAACATTTGTATGGAACCATAAAAATCCCAAATAGCCAAAGCAATCTTAACAAGAAAGAACTAAGTTGGAGGCATCACACTCTCTGATTTCCAAACTATATTACAAAGCTATAGTCATTAAAACAATGTGGTATTGGCATAAAAATAGACAAAACATCAATGAAACATAATAGAGTCCATAAATAAACCCACATTTTTATGGTCAATTGATTTTTGACAATTTTGACAAAGGAGTCAAGAACATACACAAGAAAAAGACATTCTTTTCAGTAAATGGTGTTAGGAAAATTCAACAGTTATGTTCAAAAGAATGAAATGCACCACATGCATCATGCACAAAAATAAGCTCAACATGAAAAAAAAAAAACTCAAAATGGATTAGAGACTTGAACAAAAGACCTGAAACCATAAAACTTTAGAGGAAAACATAGGCAGTAATCTCCTTGACATAAGTTTTGGTGTGATATTTTGAATCTGACACCAAAAGCAAAAATAAACAAGTGGGACTACATGAAACTTAAAAGCTTCTGAACAGAGATAAAACTATCAACAAAATGAAAAGGCATTTTCATGGCAGAAATGGCAGAAAATATATGCAACTCATGTATCTGATAAGATTTTAATATTCAAAATATATAAAGAACTCATACAACCCAACAGCAAAAATGAACAACCTAATTTTAAAATGGGCAGAAAACCTAAATAGATATTTTTCCAAGAAGAGATGGCCAATAGACACATGAAAAGATGTTCAACATTATTAACCACGTGAAATGCAAATCAAAACCACAATGAGACATCACTTCACACCTGTTAGAATGGCTATTGTCAAAAAGACAAGAAGTAGCAAGTGTTGGTGAGGATGTGGAGGAAAGGGAACTTTGGTCCACTGTTGTTGAGATTGTAAGTTGGTGCAGCCACTATGGAAAGCAATGAAAAGGTTCCTAAAAAATTTAAATATAGAACTACTATATGATCCATCAATTCCATTTTTAGGTATTTATCGGAAGAAAATAAAAACACTAATTTGAAAAGATAATATGCTGCATGTTCATTGCAGCATTATTTACAATAGCCAACCTAAGTGTCCACTGATTAATTAATGGATAAAGAAATTGTGCTACATATATACAACAGAATATTATTTAGTTCTAAAAGCAAATGAAATCTTGCCATTTGTGACAACGTTGATGGAACTTGAAGAATTATGCTAAGTGAAATCAGCCAGACAGAAAAAGAAAATTATCGCATGATCTTATACGTAAAACCTAAAACAACAAGGCACAGAGAAGAAAGAGATTGATGGTTGCCAGAGGCTGAGGTAGGAGGTGGGAGAAATGGTGAACTGTTTTTGTTTCTTTTTCTTTTCTTATTTAAATAAATTGAATATAAAAATAAACTACGAATATTAAAAAAAAATCCTTTTATAATTGATAAGATGTTGTCCACATCTTTCCATTTCATTTACATCATTATTTGTAACGGCTGTAGAGTGTCCATCTGTTATGTTTCATACTGTTTCCAGTTTTTCACAATTGCAAAAAAGATCATGAACATTCTTGAATGTAGAGCTTTTCACACCTAGTTATCTCCTTAGGTCAAATTCTTAGAAAGGGCATTACTGAAATATAGGTATATACATTTTACATTCTGATAGGTATTGCCCGAATCATCTCCAGAAATTAAGCACTGATTATATCCTTACCAGCATGGCATGGAAGTGCCCATAGGAACTAATTCTTTTTTGAAGACACTTGAAGGAAATGGATAGGGCTATATAATTTCATAGCTTCTAAGGCAGCTCACCTGGATCCTTCAGGGTTGCCGGGCTCTATAATCAAGTTGGCATTTACTATCTCTCTCTGATTTTTTCTTCTATGTATTTCAGTCAGTGGGGGAAATGTAGGAGTGCAAAGAAAGGAGCCAGCCAGTAGCTCCACACTTTCTTGTGTTGATAAGGTTCAAAATCAAAGTTTATTGATTTCTCTTCAGCCTACTTGGTTACCTACACAAACTCTACCTGATAAAACGTCATAAAACTTAGTTCTGTGAGAGAGCACCTAGTCTGATCTCTTCACAGCAAAGGAAATGAGAACCTAGAGAAATTTAGTAACTTCTCAAGTTCACACAGTTTCTTCGTTTAAAAAAAAAAAAGTAACAGAACCAAATTTAGTTCTGGTGCTAGGATATTTTCCCTACCCCTTTCTAGGTTAGATTATGTCATATGAGTTCAAGCCATTCTTAGATATGTTAAGCATTTGGAGAAGTAGGTTATCTCCTTCAGGATTTGACTTTTAAGCTATATATCATGTAGTATAGCTCTATCCCCGCCAGTTAGCAGGTATCTTTTTTAAAAATTAGCAAATTAATACAAAAATGTGAATTAGTGAAAGTAGCTTTCCTCACAACTGCTCCTAAAACAAATTCTCATGAATGAAATAAATTTAAATATACCATCAGAACATGTGCCTAAGTCTTTGATAAATATTTCAGTAGGGAAAATAATATTACATGAAAGTAATTTTGGCCTTTTGCACCCCAGGTATTCCTACTTGAGATAATGCTACATATAAGATACAATGTCAATGATAAATTCTGAGGAAGGAGGATTAGTTTCACTACTCTTTTTGGTGAATGCTCTTTTGATCAAGTTTATTGATAGTCTTCCTAAACGTTATATTCTGCTGCCTAACTTAGCCACAGAGTCATACCTCAGTAAGAGAACTTATTGACTTGACAAGCTATATCTTTAAGACTGTGTGATCTGATAACGGAAGCTCTTATTTTCATATTGTACATTCAACTACTTATAGACAAAAATTAAAGTCTCCTTTTCAGTGGAAATCTTAACTTTGGACAAGATACCCACAGAGCTTCTTCTATTTTTACATTGTTATCAAAGTATATGTGGTCTCTGCCTTTTAGGGAATTACATATCCGACCCTTGGTAATACATTTGGTCAAGAGAGCATGATATATTTATCCTTTACTTATGCAATATAAGCCACTGAAAATCATGTGAAATATTATCAAATACTATCAACAATTACAATGAATCACCTAGTGCTCTCTTGGACATGGTATTCTTTTCTTCATAACGGTGTTGAACAGAGCAGTCTTAATTACAGTGTCTACAAGTTAGCAATGTGCACATAAAGTGAAACTTCAGAGGTAAAAATATTCTAACCAAATGTTCTCCGCTCCATTTTGGAATATTACTTAGGGTGGATGGTCCATGCACTCAGTGACCCAGATACTATGGATCCAGATTTCACAAGGTGGGCAAGCATATTCAATGACAAAGTACATTTGTAAGTTATGAGACAAAGCCTTTCAGTCACTGGAGCTCGAAACTATGTATTCATCTTTGATTCATTCTTAACCATATCCCATATGCACAACGGTCATCAAATCAATGGAACATCATTGATTCCCCCCCCCCCTTTGTTGTGTTATTTATTTCCATCTTTTTTTCCTTTGCTATGGCCACTTTCCCTGATTAAGACCTCCATCTCATGCCTGATTGGTTTGCTCCACTGTCTTCCTTCTTTCATCTACATTTGTATATTTATTAAAGAAGTGTTTTAAAAACCATTTAATGTAGTTTTTCTTCTGTATCAAAATCTGCAGGGATTCCATATTGCTTAACTCATAGATGGTAAACAGTGTGAATTCAGCATCCATATCCTCATTACATTCATGCCCACATGCATAGGACTCTTTCCACTGAATCTTGAAAATCCTTCTAGTCTATTCATAATCTTTGTGACCACAGATTTTAGGATACCCTCTATCAATCAATCTGTCTGTAGATCAATCAATAAATCCAGTGTTACATATGATACTTGTTTTCCTAGGCTTTCAGAATGAAGCTTCATCTTCTTAATCTAGATTCAACAGCTGCCTAAATCTTTCCCCAGCAGTTTTTCCATCCTTTTTCCCAGAACTCCTCCGGGCTTCTTTTTTCTAATCATATCATTCCATGAAAAACTTCTTTTCCTTTTCACCTCTCACAGCACTCCTTCAGTGTAAATGTCATTCCGGGCCCTTTCTACCTAGCAATATAATTTTGGCAAAGTCCTATTTCTTTGCTACAACCTTTATAATCCAGGTTAACACAATGTGAGTGTTTCCCTGCCTAAATCTGTAGTCCTTTTGGTCTATTTGACTCATTTGGTAATTAACCACACGATATTCTTGACATTTCTGGTTATTTAATCTTATATAATTTAATTTTTTATCTCTGCATCTTGCATTAAGTGGGTTGTAGGTTTTGAATTCATATTTTCCCTCCATACTTTGCTGTAGCACGGGAGCTCATGAATACAAGCCAAAGTTTTAAGTAATTTTTTCTTCATTCCCAAAGGAGGAGAAAATGGTAAAGGAACATATCAATCATGCAAGAATTATAATACAGTGGAGGGAAATACAAAGAAATTAAGAAAGCAATAAATAAAGTTAAAAAAAATAATAAAAAGCAAGCTTACATGTTGTGACCAAAGAGTGAGGTCACCATGCTAAAGATAATCTGACCTTTTGGAAACAGAAATCCTATCTGGAGTTTATAAGCAAGAATATGATATATACTGCAGCAAGAGATGAATTACACTAACTCTTCTTTTCCTTGGAGATATATTATCCAACTAACTGCCTGTGTTCTGTTTAGTTTTTTTATAAAGCCAAATGAGATCATCCATATTCAGGCTTGTTCAACTCTACTCTCTCAAGTAGCAATCAAACAGCTGTCTTCAGTTGCAACTTTGTGACTCATAATACATTCATCCCAAAATGCCCTTGTACATCTTGTAGACCATATCATCATCATCATAATAATAGTAACACTTAAGCATTGTGTACAGTCTTTTTCATCTTCAAAGCTTCTTTAAATTCTATAATGCAATGAAAACGTGACAAGTTGAAAAAGTATGGAGGGTTTTTATTGTTCTAGGAAAAGGGCGTTGAACAGCACACCCCTGATGACAACCCTCTGAGAGGGTCTACAAGTCGGCAATGTGCACATAAAATGAAACTTCAGAGCTGAAAATTATCAGGTTGAAATGATCTCTCCCTTTAGTGTAAATGGAAGAGACATCTTAGCTATTTGAGAATTATCAACTGATGATGTGGTTCTCTTCTGAAAGTATAGTTCCTGGTTACTCTCTAAGTATCACATTAAAATTCAACTTTTGAAGAAATTAATGTTTTGTTGATCATCTAAAAGCCTGTATGCAAGCTTAGATGTTTAGATACTCATCTGTTGGAAATGGTTCTCTGTATTCAAGCTAAATTTTTAGTTTCAGTTACCGAGTTATTTTTACCAGTCACCTGAACTGCCTACCACATTAATTTGTTTGCAGGCTCCTCTCTCTGCAGCTTAAATGACACATTTTTTCTCCTCCACTGTATCCTTGGAGCTTCTTCATTATTTTAGTTGTTCTTGGCTCTCATTCAGAAAAATCAAAATTGCCCCAAATTTCCTTATTTGGATCCCAGAAAAAAAGAAGAGAGAAAACACTGCTTCCTTTTTGGACTTCAGTATTTTTCTTTGTGAACCAACTATTTACCACCAATGTCTAGCATCAACTACCCTGCTTCTCAATTTTCTCTTAGGAAAGCTGTAAATAGGTCACCGTTATGGCTTCACTCACCAGACTAAAAGAGTTACTAAAAGAGTTCCACCTATTAGCTTTATTGAAATTAATATATAACAGATATTATTGCAATAAAGAATTTTGTGAACTACTGGCTCCGCTGAATCCCAGGTAGGCAATGAGGATCCCAGTGATGACAGCTCTCCAGAGAAAGGTATTTGTGTCATGTTGATCTGTAAATACTGGTTGCTAGCCCAGATGCTAGTCTTTCTCTGCCAGACTTTTCCTCCCTATTTCCTCTTTCTCGGGGCAGGGTGGGGATGAGGGGTGGAAACAAAACCAAAATACAACTCCTTCCCCTGTGTCTTTATCCAGGAGGTCACAGACACCTCCTCCCCCCACGTCAGGATCCTTCCTACCCTCTGTAGGCCCTCAGCAACCTTAATCTAGGTCCTGACCCAAGGAAGGGAACCACTGATCTACGATAATTCTTAATTATCTTGCAGGTTCACCATAGAATAGTATATTTTCAATTATTTTCCGTAGATATTTTGCTTTACACTTGTTTAATTCATATCATTATTTCTCTAACCATTTCCAGTACTTTAAGAGTACTCACATTTTAACATATTTCTTAGTGTTGACAATTTAATTTAATGTTGGCATCCATCTGCAAACTCCATTAATACAGATGCCCTTTTCCAATCTTTAGGAAGCTAAGGGAAAATATACTTGTAATCCCTTTAAATACTTTTATATAACAAAATATACTGTCATTGAGTATGTTCTTTGTATTTTGGCCTTTTTTTCTTCCATACAGTTTTTTTGATGTTTAACCAATTCATCAAAGTGTTATGTGGGAAGGAAAATTAATACTTTGTTGAAATATGAATGTATTACCTTATGTTTTATTTCATTTAGCATTCATCTAAGCAATGCTGTGTTTTTTTTCTAAAACTAATTTGCTCTTACATTATTATACAGTTTTCTAAATCTTGAGACCTTAAATTTTTTTTCTGCTCATATTTGGTTGGTTACTTTATTGTAGAATTATATGTGCAGTAACTCTTCTTTTTTAAATACCATGAAATCCTTTACAACGTTGGATATAAGATTCCTGAGTAATACCTAAAACAAAGGCTAAAGAGGTACCTCAAGGTTTTTATTTTTTTTCTGAATATAGTTCTTATAGGCCTGGATGTTGGACTGAGTGGGTAGGTCTCGATTTGCCCTTTGGTATATCTGAATCCTTGTTATTATGAAATGTATTATACATGAGGTTTGCTGTACAATATTATTTTTTTAATCCAACTACATACAGTAACTTTCCCTAGTCTAATCCTATAAGCACTCCATTATGATGATTAAATTATCTCTCCACAACTTTAGCAAGCACTGAAACTTATATAATGAATATGTAAAGTCATGTTAGCTAAATCGCTTATATTTTGCATATGTTCAAAAATATTCCTTGATGTTATCAGTCCATAGTCAAGTTTATTAAATACTTATGGTGTAGTGAGTAAGATCAGTAACACACAATAGAGCTGATTTCTCTTTCATTTCAAAGGAGAACCCTTACATATTTCTAACTAATAAATTAATTTTCCTTCATATCTGGAAACTCCCCATTCTCTCTGAAATATGCACTGAGTTACTAGCATTTTTCAAGGGAGTGCTCCATTTTAGAGACTATTTCTTTTTTTTTTTTTTTTTTTTTGCATATGGTTCATTGATTTGAATATACATTTCAAAGATTTCATCTTTAACTGACATGCAAATTTCCTCAGTTAGGAATCCCAAAATTTTATATGTATGCCACTTGTGAAGAAATATACATAGGCTGAATTTGGGCTCATGGAAACTGAGAATAAATAGGGTTATATTTTTCACATTATCAAATTATTTCCATCCTGTTTGGAGCTGTTGATGCAGTCAGTCTTTTCTAGTGGGGAGTTTTTACTTTCTGGGTTATAAATTTTTAGCACAAAAGGCTGAGAATCATCAACCAATTGCTCACTTCTGAGTCTTGCAATCTATATTTAACTAAATCAGTAAAGAGAAAATGATGCTGAGCTTGTATAAGTATACAATTTAAACGTGTTTCTTTTATAACAACAAATCAGATAAAATGGCAAAATATATATGCATCGTTAAGATGACATAAACGTTGTGTCTATGCCAAAGAAGAAAGCTAAAATAAAGCTTTTTCTCAGATTTATTGCACGATGACATCTGAATGCATTTTTTCATGGCAATGAAAACTACTATATTCAATAAACTTTTTCTAAATATTTAGAGACTGTTCAAGATATTTTGATTTTCTTTCTTTTAGTTTCTTTTTTTTTTGGGGGGGGGTGCTATCCAAAGAATACTAAGTGGTAGTTAAAATACTTAGAATCAAATAATCATAGAATTGAAAGGGATCTAAAAACTTAACCCACTGCCCAAGCAATGTAGAAATCCCTTTGTTCTATTCAGCCTCTATGTGAACACTCCCAGAGATAGGGAAAATGATTGCTTCTTAAGTTAGGCAGATTCATTTTTGGTATTAGTAATTGAAAGAAACCTCTTCCCTGGTTTCCTGCAACATCCACCAATTGTTCCTCCCTACAGACTCTGAATCTTCTTAAAACAATCTATTACCATATACTTCTAATATCATTGAAAACGACTCTTTTAATTTATGGTTTTAAGTCCCTCAATGGTTTGTCACCCTTCATCAGCCTCTCTGTTCTTGTTTGCACAGGCTTCAGTTTGACAATACCCTCCAAATGTTGGTGCCCCAAAATTGGAAACAAGAAATGTCAAGATGAGCTCTAATGAGTCATCCACCCAATGGTAATATGATGTTCCTTCACCTGAAAATAATAGACCTCACGCTGTTGTCACTGTTTTAGCATAGCTGTCATACAACTGTCATACAACACTGAGTATGTTGGCAATTAAAAGCCACAAGTCTTTTTTACATGGCTCTTGATATATAAATTTTCATGTATCCTGAACTAGTAAATACACTTATCACCTAAAATACCGTACTACTTTGTGTTGGTGTTATGGTTATTGACAACCATCTTAGTTAATAGTGATTTGTAATGAGATTTGGAAAGGAGGTGAGTTTGGCAGTAGAGTTGTCCCCCATTATCTGTGGTTTTACTTTCCAGAGTTTCAGTTACCCCCTTGCTCTGGAAGCAGATGATCTTCTTTCTGACTTATCGTCAGGAGGTCAAAGTTGGCTAAGGCTGTCACAATGCCTACGTCATTTCCCCTCACTGCACCTCAACACAAAGATATTTTACTATCTCACATCATCACAAGAAGGGTAAGTACAGAACCGTAAGACATTTTGAGAGAGAGAGAGAGAGAAAGAAACCATATTCACATAACTTTTCTTACAGTGTGTTGTTACACTTGTTCTCTTTTATTATTACTTACTGTTGTTATTCTCTTACTGCACCTGATTGATAAGTAAAATTTTATCAGAAGTATGTATGTATAAGGAAAAAGTATGGTATTTATAGGGTTTGATATCTGTGGTTTCTGGCATCCACCGGGATCCTAGAATGCATTCCCTGGATAAGGGGGGTACTGCTGTATTCATTTTTATGTTACCCATGAAGACTTCTAGTAATTACTGCATTTCCCCCCTACTTTCTTATAAACCATCTATCTGATAATGTAATCTTGAATTTGACGGGGGGCTGACAGCAAGTTGGCTATCATGTAGTTGATGCAATTTGCTTTTACCCCTTTTAGAGAATTGGGATGTTTTCACATCTCTAGTCTGGCACCTCTCCTGTTGTCCATGATTTCTTACAGATTACTGACACTGGTTTCATCATTGCATCTGCAGATTCTTTCAGCACCATGGGATGCTATTCATAAGGAGACTTGAACTCATTTGAAGTGCTAGATACTCTTCTACTATCTCTTCATCTATTCTGGAATTCAATTCCCTCTTAACGATGTTTGTTCTAAGCTTTCCAGTTTGAAGATCATGCTCCTTGATAGAAAAGTTGGAAAAAAAAGTTAAGTGGTTCTGCTTTTATTTTGTTGCCTGTTAACATTACAACATCTTTCCTAAGCAGTGAATATAACCCTCGTTCGCGTTCTGAAACCAAATAGGAACATTAACCAGAACAACAAAATCCTGTTTTTATTTTTAGCATTCTGATCATTAATAATTAAAAGTCTTAATAATATTCATTAGTGTATAGGGATTTTCTTATGCTAAGTCAACTGGCAGCTCCCTGAAGTAGAAATAACTGAAAGAGCTAGCATGTGGGACAAATCCATGATGAAATCTAAGTTGTACATTGTTCCTTCCGAATGATATGAGGATCTCTAAAAAATGGTTTTATTTTACATTACTTCTAAAGTTAAATAAATCAGAAGACTTTATTTCCAAATTGAAGAATAAAACTTGATTCAAAATCAAGTCTTCAAACTTCATTAGCAAATATGCTCATTTTTATGATGTCTACTTTGTACATTTAAAAGTCCCCTTTTCAAAAAAATCCCGCAAGACAGGAAAAATTGTATTTCTAAACTCTCTGCAGATTTTATAATGGCTTAGTGGAAGTTCTGTGAAGACGGTATGGATACGCGGTCCTGTAAAACATGTGGCTTTCAAGTTTAATGACCCAGGAGTAAAGAAGAGCCAGTGTTTTGAGGTACTTAGAATACTTTGGAAACCGGTAACAGGGTATTTTGGGTTTTCTTTTTTAGTATTTGGGGGCCGATTTGTATTGATTGCTTAACATATGGTTAAATAGATTTATTTACACAGGTTTGCCTATACTGAATACATGTCAATATGTACACATTTACACAGTACCCTCCTCCGTCTTGGGAAACATTAATTAGCAGCTACGCATGCAAATAGGCACTTGCACTACATCGCTTTTTAAACCATAACGTATAAAAACATTTTGAGTTACACTATACAAGTGCTAATGTTACAGAGAAATGTGACTTTATTTTTGTATATAAACATCTGCCAAAACAGTGTCTTTTCAGACAAAATAGTTGAAAAACTTAAACTTATTAAAGATAAATTAAAAATACACACCACATGTTAGTATATCAAAAACAAGAGTAATATTAATACTAATTTCTCAGGTTAAAGAATTTCTGTGAACATCTTTCAAGGGAAAATCTATACAGATTGAATGATATTTACTCAATAATTATGACTCTAAAAATGGAAACTATGTAGAAATAGAAAAGTGGAATCGTGTTTCAAAATTAGAAAAAAAATGTCTTTAAGGGACACTTTAAAAAATTATCGTGGTGTGATAAAATTAAATAAATAGTAACAAAACCAGTAGGGACAGTTATGAGATGCTGTTTCTACACATATAGTGAAATACCATCTATAAAATAAAGAGTGGTTGATAAATTATGGAAAGGCTTATATACATAGTGATGAATATCTTCCTGGGATGTATGTAAGTGGTTATCACCAGACACCAGGAAATACAACTAAACATTTGCCAACAGCCCCTGGGATTTAAACCCATTACTCGCAAAGGCATTCTTCTGGATCAGGCTCCGTCCAAGTAGGCTGTCAACGTGACTTATGTCACCCTTGCTCTTTCACCGCCCTTGTGATTCTACCTCTGTGTGGTTTTATTTACTTCTCTTTTTCCTTCTCTGCTTGCCTACATACTTTCTCCCTACTTGGTCAGGTTGCTGATGCTACACTGGATGACTTTCATCTATTTCGTTTATCTCAGACAACTGTAGTTGTCAAGAAGAAATAATTCTAGTTCTTAATTCACCTTTTGCAAATCGCTGTCTTTTGGTAACATTCAGTGGAATGGGACTCACTTTAGCATACATTAGTTTAATTAATTCTGTAGCATGGCTACAAACTGCAGGCTGAATCCCTGCTAGCCATCTCACATTTAATGCCATTGGGCATGGGAAATAAAAGAGACGAGGAATTAAGTATCCTGTGAGGGCAAAGCCTGCATCAACTTTGTTCACCACTTTTCGGTGCTTGGCATATGGAAGGTGTACATAAATATATGTTGAATGTTCAGTCAGTCTACTGATCAGTAAAAAATCTATTACTCCATGGACTATTAATGGCAGCCTAGTTCCACCAACGTAATAAAAAATTATATGAGCTATACGGGCAATTTAATTGTTCCTACTCTGACTTATACATACACTTTTCTATCTTTTTTACTCTGTCAGTGACTGTAAAATTATAATCTTAGTGCAGAAAAGGACCTTGCATGCCATTTTATAGATGAGAAGATTGAGGTTGATGATAATTCAGATCTACAGCTTAAATTTAAAACTCTTAAACATTCAGGTAAATGTAGATGTTTGATTGTTCTTCCTATTTGCTCTGCTATAGCAATTAATTGAACCAAAACAAACCCCTTCCATCATGGAATTTACATTGTGTCCTTCCTACCAAAGAACTCGATCTATAATGGACATGCTACGTATGTGTGAAATACAGACTATTGCCTCCCTAATCAGTTACGAAGCTGAGTTCCATCCAGATCTCTAAATTCTTAATATTTGTAAATTTTTCTGAAGTACTATGTGGCTTCCATGATGATCATCCAAACTATAATTCTCTAAATAAGGTGAGATAAATTACTTTTTATTCATACTTAGTTTTTGATAATAGTCTCAAGTGTGATCCCACATGGGTGGGAAGGGCTGGATTATTGAGCCTACCACATCACAGGACATTTCTCTCTGTCCGTCTCTGTCTCCCTTTATACATACAACACACACACACATATATACACATAATTCAATGACTCCATATGCATTGCTAGGCCATTTCACAGATGAGCAAAATGAGGTTGAGAAAAAAATTGGCGTAGCTGGTAATAGACAGAAATGGATTTTGACCACAGAACTGCCTGACTCTAAATCCCATCCCAGGATCACACTACCTACAACTAATCCTGCACTGCCAGCTAATCTGCCAGTAAATTAACCTTCAGAGTGTGACTTACTCCCCAAGGGGTTTTAGGGCTACCGTGCTACATTGCACCTGGGTTCTTCAGGTGCTCATCTTAGGGAATCCCACTGAAACCTCATGCAGTTTTCAATGCCAGAGAGAAAATTACATCTGGATAAAACCACCAATATAGACTGCATTTTTGACTCAGACTCAATAATGATTTCTATTTCACTTATAAAAGTAATATGAGCTAGCTAGCAGAACACTGTGAATTTGAGTCTTAAGAAATTAATATTCCAGCTTTCGAACTAGAACGATTGCCAAATCCAGCAGACATAAATCTTTCTGGAACCCTGCTGCATTGGAATTTGTTGAACACACTCTCCTGAAACTCCCTTCTCTTGGCTCCTGGATGTCCTCTGTATCTTTGATGGCCCTTTCTTGGTCTCTTCTTCTCAATCAGTGCTATTCTCGGGGATTCTGCACCCTTTTGCTCTTCTAGGTCAATAAATTCCCCCTGTGTGATCATGTTCTCCTATCATGATTTTAATCATCAAAAATAAACTGATAGCTTCCAAAAATATATATCCACCCTTACCTTTCCTCAGATCCACAAATACGTCAATCCGAACCCCTGATGGACATTTCCCTTTGAATTTTCCAGTTTTCTCACATTTTACTTTGCAAAAAATTAAAAATATTATCTCCCATATCTTCTTGCCACCTCTTCCTCACTTAAATTGCTTTGTGATGTGTTTGTGTTTGAGTTTCCCCGGTTCTTGAATGCAAATGAGATCATTCGCATTAATGCCTGTGGGTCACTGCTAGATTAGCTCCCAGCAGAAGACCTGCAAGACCCAAGACCCAAGCGAGTAATGCATTTCACCCCTTCCGGCGTAGACAACTCCTTGGCACCTCTCAAAATCTAACCCATTGCCTAGTCTCACTTAGTTTATATCAATATTTCTCAGACTCTACTGGACACATGAATAACCACAGGATCTTGTTAAAACAAATTCTAATTCAGCAGGGTTGGGTGGGTTCTGAGATTCAGCTCCCAGTCACACCTGTGCTGCTGTCTGCAGACCTCACTACTCATCTCGATGATTCCCTATTTGTCCTCTCTTTCAAAATAGCTTCCCTTTACATTGGTTGTAGAATGAGGCGGTAAACGAATCATGTCTGCTGCTTCAAGTCCTTCTCTCTCAGGCACCGGAGAAAATTCTTTCTTCTTCATATGGTGCAGAAGGTTCTCTAAAGACCTAGTACACCTGTCAACCTCTCCAGACACATCTCACAGTATCTCACAGGCCAACGATACAAGCCTCATCTTAGGTGCCCCTTTCTCCTCACAGCCCTCTCATGTCTTTACTATAGCATTCCCCACAGGTTCATGGATATTTCTTTCCTTGTGCTTTTTCCCCTTTCCTGTACCATAAGCCCTTAAGGTAAAGAACAATATCTTGGTCACTTTTGTGATCCACCGTGTCTAGGGTAGTGCTTGCATCTAATAAATATTCAGTAATTGCTTGCTGAGTTAAACTAAACATATTTGAATTTTCCACTTTCCACTTTCAAAAGGGCATCAGCCTTTTGAAGGCAAAAATATAAATATGCCATCACGTTTTTAGTGGAGAACTACAGCATAAGCTTGAAGCATTGGACCACTTTCAGAAACAGTGGCAGAGAATGATTCAAGAAATTAATTAGAAACTGGTTGCTTTTAAGTCTTTCTTTCTTTATAGCACATTTTCCTTCATGGACATTCGATAACTATCCTAATTTTTTATCATCTGAAAATATTAAAAAGTATGCCATATTAGCTGCCAAGACCAAAGTGATACTGCTTCGGTGAACTCACTTAGATGACACATGCCAAATATTATGAAGAGAGGAGAAGACATAGGAACACATGGAAAATGCACTAGTTAAAGCAACAGAGTTAATTCAGTGGGACTGAGATATATTTTTAAAAAAGATTAAAAATACAACTGATAGTAATTTCTAGAATACAAATTAATTTGGGGAATGTATTAATTTATTAATGGCTTTAATTTTAAACTATGTCATCTCATTTTTAATATGCAGGAGTCTTGTTTGAAATACATAATACATTCAGCCAAAACACTCTGATGTCAGCTACAATCACAGATGAGGTAGAAAAAACAAAGTTTGGGTTTCCTTTTGGCTGTGTTTAGATGACTTACTAAAATGTGCAGGTACAGAAGCCCTCCTATTGGTAGATCCACAGCTGCACATTTCACTCCCTGCTTCGGCAACATACCAGGGAAAATTCATGATTGATGACCTGTGGAAAGATTAGAAGAAGGAAAAAAATATGCTACACTTGCTTCTCTACAAGCAGACAGAATTTCCCTTTTTAAAAAATAACTATTTTATTCTCAAAGCTGTTTGCATGTAGGCAAATTCAGCTGGTTAAAAAATTTTCTCTCTATGAGAAAACATAAAGGTAAATAGCTTCGTTTGTGGAAAAATGACCTTTATTGAGAAGCTGTGATGTCCAATTTTTCCCTTGTAGTTACCACATTTCTGGGCTTTTGCAGTTGTTTTAACAAATAGGTGATATTCTTAGCAGAATTATTAAATGTGTCAACAACACAAACCAAACTAGTTTCCATTGAATAGTGGTTTACATTACTTTCTGACTTACATACGTGCTTTTATTTTGCTGTGATAGAAAAAAAACATATATAATTTGCTCCTACAATTTAAGGATTTAGTTCTAATTTTCCAGGTAAAACAGTCTTTAATTCTCCACACCTACATTCTTTTGAATAGGGGAAGGCTGCTCCAAAAGATCTGCTCTATCTTTAAGAAACAGCTTTTCTTGTCCTTTTCTTCTGTAGATGGCATGTTTTCTTTGACAGATTCTTACTGCATTGTAGGATTCAAATAAGCGTGATTGACCCACTTTAAACTTTTACAAAGGAAAAACATGTTCTTAATGTCAGCCTCTTTAAAGTTAGTTGTTCAGGTGGAGTTCAGATTCTTACACATGTCAGGATTATAATGTTGTTGAAGGACACTTAGAGTATTTACATTTACTCTGAGCTCTTTGAAAGTTGAAAACAATGCTCCTTTCTACCCACAGGATATTAAAATAAAATTATACACTGAAAGGGTCCTGGCAAAGTTAAACTTACTGGAAGACATTCTTAGCGAAGTGTTGAAGTGGTAGATGCATGAGAGAAGCCAGAGTGTTTGCATGCACTCATACCACAGGCAACTTACTTCTAGAAATGATCCTCTCCCATGTCACATGAAATCATTTATGTTCATCTACCTCTCTTTGATGGAGGAGACTTTAATTAAAGCGTATTTGCCTCTATGTGGCACCTTGTGTCCAAGAATATTTATGAAGTATCATTATGAGACAAAATAGTCGATAAAAATGAAACAAGGAAGAAGGAAAAAAGCGATTCCTAGAAAATTATTTGTACTGAGATTTATATCAGGGAAGTTTAGTAACAAAAAAAAAAAAAACCACACTATTCTCTGTCATAAAATTTTATCTGTAAGTTGTCACTTTTAAATTACCTGTCTCAGGAATGTTAAATCAGCATTTTAAAAAAAGTTGAACTGGGGAGGATTAAAAAGCTCTATTTTTTTGCAGAAGGGTTAAATTAAGCCCTGCTCAACTCACAATTATTTCATCTGTGAGAGGACATAAAGAAACAGAAGTGAATTCCTAGAAGTATGGAATAGTATCACATGGCATAAAAGATAAAATGAAGTTTGAATGTTTTTCAGGTGCTGTCTTTCTCCTAAAGTTACACAACAGAATCAGGATTGAAATGCATGCAGTTTAAAGAAAATACTGCTGACATTGGAGCATTTCCTTTTTAAAGGAAGAACTTTTAGTTGGAAATGGAAATGTATGGTGATTCTAAAACAGGCCCTGGCGTATGCAATTTAAGTTATTGGGAGTATTACAATTGCTGAATGCTCATTTAAAATAGCATTCACAATAAACTGCATTCTTCTACATGTAAGGAGAAGGTTATAATGCAAATAAGTAAATGGCACATTTGAAAATAATCCAGTTCCCTCCATTTTAAATAGAGATCACTCTTCTACCTTCTCCAAAAGCAGTTATTTTCACCTTCTCTCCACTGCCCACCAGCCTTTCTTTCTTTCTTTCTTTCTTTCTTTCTTTCTTTCTTTCTTTCTTTCCTGGGCACTAGAAAGAACAAGGAAAATAAATGAGTAAGGTGTTTTCTCCATCGATTCAAATAGCAACATTAAATGTGTAGACCGATGTTGTTAGGGGAAATCCTCCCACCAAGGGCCACCTTCACATTAAGACATTGCTGGTCTTAGGACATTTTCCTGGCAGAACTAGAGAAATGAAATGATGCACATAAAGCACTGTGCATCAGACATCGCTCACAACAGGTACTTGGAAAATTTGAGCTATGATGGTAGGGTGGTCATGATGATAAAATGATAATAATGGTAAAATACAAACATACGTGGAGCAGATAGTACCAGCTGTAGGATATCCTAATTGCAAGCAATATTTACTTATATTTTAATGCATAGAAAACTTGACAAATTTAGTCTTCTAGATCTAGTATCACAGACTTCTAAGAAGATGTAATAGGTATATTTAGTGGTGACTCTTCTAAATTATAATTTTAAAATTTGTAGAAATTTGGTTGTCTCTTTGAAGTGAACGATCAAGTATTTAATTTTGAATCTCAAGGAAAGAAAGCCCACATAAATCCACTAGTAGAGAATCAGCAATGCCTTGCCAATGAATTGGAGCAAAAACTTTAAAATTACATGAAGTGGCTCAGGAAAGAAAAGTACGATGTGATACTTAGGTAGGGGAACTTTAGTGTTTTTTTTTTTTTTTTTACTACAACATTAGTGTCTGAAATGTGAGTG
Organism: Canis lupus baileyi; assembly: GCF_048164855.1. Lineage (NCBI taxonomy): Eukaryota > Metazoa > Chordata > Mammalia > Carnivora > Canidae > Canis > Canis lupus. The sequence goes on from NC_132851.1 coordinate 17,185,222, forward strand.
TGATATATTAGCCAGTTCTGCAAACTAGATTTTAAAACCTTCCAACATAATCTGGCAGGTTAAAAGTACTTTCACCATCCTCAGGAAATCACAACAGTAAAGGCATTTGTGTGCTGGAGGAATTACTGTTTTTAGTGACATTTTCTTCAGAAGTTCCCTTAGAATCCAGTTTTCTACATCTTTCCTAAGAGCCTTTGTCATAAGGAAAAAAAATAATTGTCAAGCTGTAAAAATGAATGTTTGGGAATTGCTCCGATATAAAACCTAGCAGAGCACACTTGTCTCAATAACTTTTTAAAATTTGTGACCCGTGAGTCCCAGAAGTGAACACTATTCCAACTTATGATGCTTCTTACAGAAATGAGACTGCCCCGATCCTGTGATATGCTGTTTGTTGTATTCATTTTATTGACCTAAAATTTAACATGGAAATAATGCCCTCACAAGCTGTGTGAAGGAAAAGTAGCATAGCAATAATCTGGCTCATAGAAAATTCTGTGTAAGCCTGCCTATATTTCAATTATGGTAGAATCAGGTCAAAATAATTTTTCAGTCAAGAATTTTCAATTTTATTTTCCTCTTGCAATTATTATTCTTTTAAATCCTAGAGAACCATATGGACAAACAAGGAGATATGGACCCCGTTTCTGTTCTTGAGTGGAGTGAAGAATAATTTGGCAGTACTAAGTATCAGTCAATGTTTAAATTTCAGATTTAAAAATACAGCAACAAATTTTTAAAAACATATATAAATAAATATGTAAATAAATTTATAAATAAGTTTCTCATTTTTTAATAAAATCAACACTCCTGGTCTCAAATTACTAAATCAGACTAGTCAGTATGTTTTGGATAAAGTTACTAAGCCAATGAGAAACACCCAGGGTGACGTGGTCTTTGGTAGAAAATAAGATACTCTAACAAAACAATATTCTAGAAAAATGTAGCTGTAGCATTGATCTTTGATGAACACTTAGATCCAGTTAGGATCCTTGTGGAAAAGACTTCTCACAAAATAATTTCCTATATCTTCCAAAGGTGCTCATCTCTTTAAACCATTTGCATTGCAATGTGACTGCTTTTTAAATGTTGTCAGCTACTTAGAATGATGGGGCACTCTTTGTTTGTCAGTTCATTAATTTATTTAAGATGTGTGTATGGTCAGATTCATGAAGGTAATAAATCTCTTTTGTAGAGACAGATAATTACTTTAACATGGCAGGACACAATAACAGAACTAATACAAAGCAAGCTTAGCATATGCATGATAGGAAACAATAGAATGTAAGTATTAATAGAAAATAAAAAACAGTTCCCAATTACATAATCATCGAAAAGCACACATTTAGAAGTTGAACATTTGATATTTTTCTCCCTCTAACAAGCTTGCCTTATTGCTAGATACTTTCCCACATTAAAATTCCACTAATGCCACCGTATTTAGATCTCTAGGGAGCCCTTTCTCCCTTGAAAATATTTGGGGGTTTCACAAAAATCGTTTGCCTGTCTCACTGGATTGAACCTCAAAGACTCCTTTGACGCAAGTGTTATTTTGACCACGTGAACATGGTTTCCATTTTTTAACTAGATTAAAACATGCATGAACAAACTGCTCATTGAACTTTAATGTCGCTTTGTTGCTTTGATGGTTTACAGATTTCTGTTTCATAGATGGATTTCCCCCATACATTCTAAAAGTGAAATGATACATTGTAATTTGAATGATAATTTTGTTTTGATGATTTAATTGATAGCAGACAGAGGGATACAATCCCTGCTTTTCCATTTATGCTTTTTCCCCGGCTGAACAGATGAGACAACTAGGAGTTTCATAAACATCTGTAAATAATTAAGGGATGTTACACTAAACTGAATTTCCTTTACCTTCACCCGGACTTTTCTTGAGGAACTACATGGTAATCCTGCTTCAGAAAAAGAGCACCTCCTTCTTGTCACTCAGATCCTTGGCTTTTTTTGTTGTTTTGTTTTCTTTTGTCAGTTTAGGTGACGATTAAAGGCAATCTGCTCATGATAATTTTCATGACACCAGGGAAAGTCCTCCCACACCCCTTATTGTTATCATTCCAACAGTATTTGCATCCACTACCTTCACCTTTGCAGAGCATTCTAATGCTGTTTTTCTTTTTTGCTTTTTTAAACTGGGGTGTTCAAAACTACTCCTATGTTTTTACAAACCTGTTTTCAAAAACATCGGACAAAATGCTGGAGGGAAAAAAAATCAGAGCATGGTTTCTAATCTGCTTGCTTGATTCTCTAGCAATACCATATTTTCGAAGAGCAGTTTATCTTTGCATGGACATGTAAAAAAAGGCGAGTGCCAGCTGTTCAAACCTGCTCCACCTCTGTTGCATCCAAGAAGCTATTCATTTCCGTTTATCAGCTATTAAAAAGATTAGATTACATCCCAAATGGACTCTGACTTTCAGTGAAGAGCATCCTCAACAGATGAAAAAAAAAATTAATTCAGCTACCAAAATGTCTCTCTTGGCTTCACTCCTAACAGGACCTTACAGCCTAGGAGAAAGAAAAATTCTATCGGCAAACTGAAAAACAAATCAAAACACTTTCATTGAGTGCTGTTTGGTTATCCTAACACATACAAGGTCAAAGTTTGAGGAGCTACTATATATTTATTTTGACCTTGACCTGCTGCCTTGAGTTTTCAATGTTGTTTTCTATTTATAGAAAGTTGAAGCCTCGGGAAGTCTTGTGGCATTCACTAGATAAACTGTTTTTCTCTAAGCCCACCTTCTAAATTCCTCCCTCCTCTGCTATTCCCCCACGTGAGCAAAGTGTTGGTAGTTGGTTAGACTTTTCCACTGAAAAGTTCTGGAATATTGGAGGGATTTTTTTTTTTTAATTACAGAGATTTATTGGAGGTAGAAACAGTTGGGGTGAAATCTTAGATGTTTCTAAGTCTTCCGAGAAGTATGGTTTTGGGTTTTGACACTTGGATTGAAATATAGTTTCCAGATAGACTGGTGCACAGAAGTAGTCAGCTGGAAGAAGTTTCAGAAACAGAACAAACTCCTGTATCCAGTATTCTGGCCCAGAAACCTTACAAGGCCAACATGTGTGTAGTACCTCTAAAGCTCTTCCCTTTTCCCCAACAATGGCAACCACTATCTTACACTTTATCAGCCTTTTTACAGAATTTAGTGAATTATTATGAAGCGAATGCCCAATTATGCTCACCACCCAGGTCAAGAAACTAAACTTTGCTAGCCACCAAAAGCCCTCCCATGGGCCCCTCCAACCCCTATGCTAAACGCAGCCAACCCCTCCCTTCAAATGTAACTTCCGTCCTCATTTTCATATAAGCATTTCCTTGCTTTCATTTTTGTACTTTTGTCACCCAAGCATGAATCCCTACACATTATACTGTAAACTATGTTGCATCTCGATAGCTTGGATGGCTCTCGTGGCAATTTCAAACAAACAATTCTACAGCGTGTGATTGATAATCTAATCAATATATTGATTTATAATTGCTTGCCATTGCCACACTTCAACCTTTACTCTGCCTGCACAAAAGCTTGGAATTATGAAGCTTGCAGGAGAGACAAGTGAAACTGGTCATGAGAAAGAGACAAATCAGTAACTAGCGCTTTAACCCACCCTCTGAAGAGGCCCAGGAATGAACCAGCAGGGAGCAAAAATTAACTACCTTCACTTAACTGCATTCTCCCGCAGGCCAAATTTGTGATTCCTAACAGACAGATTTGCATTTTGCCTGTTTGTACCTTACCTAGTCTATGAATGAACAGAGGATTCCAGTCTCCAGCCCTGACAGTCCCCTTTTCCTTGTAAAGTGCATTTATTCATCACCTCGTTAACATGAAGAAAATGAACAAAATATAAACCAGTTAGATGGGAAGACAGTAGGGGTGGTCTACCATTAAATTCTAAGCTAGAAGAAGAGAGGGCCCCAGGAACAGATAGATGATAAGACTTCATGGCCATTGCAAGTCTTTCTTTCCTTTATTATTAGTATTTCATTCAAATATGGGTCCAAGACACAGGGGTGGGGTGTGTAAGTGGAAATTGAAGAACAACAAAAAGAATTCTCACACACATACACACACACATTCATATACACACGCCCAGAGAAAAAACAACCCTCCCCACCAAGAGTGCTTGTTGCATACAGTATTTCTTTTGGCAAAGTTTAGACATGTCTTTCTAGTTAACAAATGTATTCTGCTGTCAGCTCCTTTTAAGAATTATACTCCATGCTTCATGCCAAATAACCTCTTTAAATATTAATAAATAACTCAAGGTATCTTAGAGAGTCTGTGCTTGAGGAATTATGCTAATACTTTGAATAGAAATGACAGAGGGAATCCCCCCTTAGATATCTGCTCCCAGGAGCAAGCTTCCCCAAATTCTGCCTCTAGACTGGTGCACTCCCAAAAAAGAAGTGAATAAAAAGGAAGTTGATTTATCTTATTTCTATGAGCTATATTGTGCACAGACGCACTGTGAACTCCTCCTACACTGTGTGGTTTCATTGTCAAGATCCTCCATTGTTAATCCAAACCAGGCCATCCTGATCTTGCCATGTCACCAACATCACAACATTTGCTGCTTAGATAAATAAGAATAGTCTTAAGTAGATAGTTAGAAGAACTCACTGGATCTTTTTCTATCTATGCCCATGTGGTGGGAACTTGAAGGAATCTGATTAATCTTGTTGCCATGGGGCATGTCTTGTGTCTTATGTGTCGCCATCATAAATTGTGTATATGTGTGTGTTTTCTAGGCTTTATCCCAGTCAGCTGATTTTTAGTTCATCTTTCAGAGGCCTTTGATATGCATACACCAAGGCAAAAATGATTTTTCTTTCAGTTATCTTTAAAATATTACAAATTATCCCTTCTGGAAATCACCCTTCTCTTATGGACTTTGTCCAAGAGATACAAACAACTTTAGAGTTGAGATATTCATCAACTCAACTTTATGACATCAGCAAAGGCTGAGATAATTTACAGAGGAGTGTGAGGTTAAGGAAGGCTGGTCTTATAAGGTGACCTGTGTCTCAGCCTTCCTCACAGGGGAAACTTAAGAGGATATTGACTCTAGCTCTTGGCTTCTTCCAACACAATCTCAAACAAGAGCCTTCTAGCTATACTCACCTTGCTCATCTCAAGTAGAACTTAATATCTAAATTCATGACTATTTAGTTGCATTATTCTTTCATTATGAGATTAATATGCTGTTAAAACAAAGGAAATCTCGTGTTTAAGAGTTTTTGATCTTGTTTTGTTCAGACTTGGGGGATTTATGTCATAGAAAATATCACAAAAGATGATGATAAAATTATTATATGATGCAAAAAATTAACTTATATACATAATAAGTTAATATTTGAGTAAAATGTATGTCTGTGTATATACAGCCATATATGTTGTGCATGCATATATATACGCACAGGCATTCATTACATGAGCTACTTATGTTCTATCAAGTTGCTGTTAATGCTGAATTAGAGATATTGAAGCATTGTTCATACGGGAAATACAGGGTTAGATTTCTGTGAACCTCTGGTCACAATAGTTTCATCAGCTGATCAATACATAGTCTTGCATTATGCGTGTTTCTGTTCAAAGACACCTTATTTAATATATATTGTTGAGCCTTTGATATTGAACTCATGGCCAACAGCGCTGTAATTCATGCCTAAACAAATCTTATGTTACAAAAGTATTTTCTCTGTAAGCCACACCATAGCCTTCTTGCCCTAAGGAACAGTAGACAGCACTTTAGCCCTACTCTTGGGGCCACTTTAAACAGCAAAGTCACCAACAAAAAATACAAAAATGTAAAAAATGTGGGATTAAGTATATTGTGTAAGGGACACTTGTTTATTCTATGGAAGCTGAAATAAGAACAGGGAACACTGCCTTGCTTATAACTCAGCTGAGAACATGTGTCTTTAGGGACTCAATTTTTTTTTTGTTACTTTCTGCATGTTAGAGAGTGACTATGAACTGCTGTAAGTATTGATTTGGGGATTGCAGATAATTGTTCCTGAGTACGCCAGTTTGACAATGTGGAATCCACAAATAATGAGGAACAACTCTAGAGTATAGTGATCGTATATCACAATCATATATATATATATATATATATATATATCACACATATATATATCATGTTCATATTGAAGCACCATAATTACCTGAATTATCCCTTCACTGTTAAGCATTTAGGTGTTTGTAAAATTTAGTATTTGTAATAAGGCTTCAGTGAATGGATTTGTGTGTAAATGTATATGTCTACATTTCAAATTATTTCCTTTCATGGAATTTCTCAGAGTATCATAGGTATGAAATCAAAAGGCAGGACGATTTCCAAGCATTTGTAATAAACTATTTAAAGACTTGGCTAAGAGTACAATCCCACTAGTAATGGGTATGCTGGCTTTTGCAAAAGGGTGAGACGCTCCTCATGATCCAGCCTTGATTATCTGTCTGGAACTTATCTCACCACCACTAGGATAATCCTACCAGGCAACCATACTAAACTACTCACCAGCCCAATAATATCCAATAGCTCTTGGCCTCCGTGTTTGGCTTCTGCGCCTTCACTGCTTTTCCCTTGGCTAGTACCTCCTTATCTTTCTCATTCCCTATTAGAAGCTGCTTCTCCGACATGTCTTACCTGATAGTTGCCAAGTCTGAATCAGGGGCTTCTCTTGTTTGTTACTACTAATCTCCTTCACTCTTACCTGGCACAGACCTCAGTGCCCCGGAACTAGACAATTTACTTGCCTCCTCATCTAAATTTTAAGCTCTTTGAAGACAGGATTCTGTGTTATTTATCTTGCATCTAAACCCTTCCGCACTGCACCTCATCTAGTAAAGATTTGTTGAAGGGACTAATCAATGAATAATGTATGAATGAATTGCATACTTTCTCACCAAATCCCTGTTGTGAAAATGAGTGAACAGGATATGTTCACTCATAGGGAGTGACAGCACATGGTCAGTGACGAGGGTCAAGAGTAATGACTGGGTTATATCTGCTCACTCTCTTTCTCCCCGATATCCAGTGCAGGGCAGAGCTCAAGATCACAGGCTTGGCACTCAACATGGGTTGAAATCCTAGTGCAGCCACTTATCAACTCCACAGCTTTGAAAAGTCATTTTTACTTTTCTGAGCTTCAGTTTCTTCATCTCTAAAATTATAATGATAACACCTACCTCTAAGTACCATTGTGATGATTAAAAGAAAGAATCTACGTAAAATGTTTTATATCCACATAAAGTCTCAATATGCACCTGGACATTAAAAATCACCTCAATCCATTCTGAACTCTGTCATACGAAACTTTCAAAACCTGTTGGGGTTTCATCCCCTATGTTCAAAAGGTCTTTTCAGCTTCAGTTGGTCCTGTTGTGTCCTCTCCACACATGCCCTTATCCCTAGGACACTTGAGACTGTCCTCACTCCTTGTATCTCCCACCAAACTGAATGGGGGTCCTTGTGTTCGCCTCCCCCTGGTCTTACTTCCTAATGACAGCTCATGTGCAGTTTCATTGCCATCATGTTCTCAGCTTCTTGCACAATGCATGGCCAACAATATACTGGTAAAGGATTTCAAATGAGTAAATAAATGGATTCTTCCTTTGTTTTCTTTATCACAATATTTCGAGTCCCACGTCAAATACCATTATAATAACCCTGTCTGTCAAATCAAACTACTCATCAATATCTTGCACCCTGTCTGTCTTCCTATAAAACTTTTGGACTTTGACACAGTTAAATTTGATTCCTTCTACCTTTGAATCCCATGGCATTTTATTTATATTCCCACATGCACCTGACTTTTTACCTTGAATTATATTTATCTGTATCATCTACTTTTCAGAATGTGTTATTCTAAAGATTATATCTTAGTAGTTTCTGTATCTGCCAAGTACAATGTCTCACGCATAGTCACTAATCAACTGATATTTGTTGGGTTGAATCTATTGAACTGATTGTAAGATTAAGTCCTTCTTTAATACCACAGAGCAATATCCACACAATATCCTGTAGTTAGATATTTTTAACTCCCTTTTACAAATTAAGACACAGAGAAAGAAATAAATTGTGTAAAATGGGACTTTTGAAATAAACTAAAGAAAACTTGCCTCTGCAATTCCACAGCCAAAGGGAAGTACATACATGGATCCAGTTAGTGTGCAACTCAATTTCTCATGTGTTAATAGTTACATATTTATTATTTCCCTCCAACCTTATTGTTACTTCATTATCCAGGCAACTGTGACCTTCTGTCTATGTTCCTAAAACCTTAATTTTCAAAATTCTCAAAGGTCTATTTTCTGTGGTCTGAGATAGACAACCAAAGGATAATACATGATCTTGATTAACAGCCTTCCTAAACATACTAAAAATAATATTAATAATCATAGTAATACCTTTTCCTTGTACACTACTTTATAGTGTATATATATCCTATAATTTGATCCTTACAACCACGCAATGAGGCATTTAAGGCAGGTCCTATTATCCTTGCTCTGCAGATGAGGAAGCTGGGACAATTACATGAAAGGTTAATTGATACTCAAGGTAATTCACTTGGTAAGTGGCAGAGACATGAGTCAAATGCAAGTTGTCTAACTTGAATTTCTTTCCATTCCATCCAAGTGTTTCCTAGGAATGCTCAAGAACAACACTGAGAAGGGAAGATAAGAAGGAGTGGGAAAAAAGACAGGAAGAATATGACAAGAGTGAGTGGAAATGATTAGATTACTTTAGGAATATTCTAATTTAAGAATATTCTAGAATGTCTGTGTGGAAGGGAAAGTTCAGCTTTGAAAATGATGTTCTACACACACCAATGAACATGGTAGATATTTCATTCAATTTTGTGGAGGAAAGCATGCATTCTCAAATCTGAAATCTGAAAACTAAAATCTGTAAAATCGATATGCAGGATCGATTTGAGGGTCTTATTTACAAGACTCCAAAATGCAATAGAACTCACGTTTACATTAGTCATTTTTAAAGGTTAAAAACACGTGAATAAAACAGTATATGCTGCTTCTTGCTCAAAATTGTTCTTTATCACTAAATCTTCAAATTTGGCATGGAATGGAATCTCTACCCCACTCCCCAGTAAGTGAGTATATCATCTTTCCCTAAAATGAAAATAATATACATATTTTTTACTGATTATGTTTTTGTAAAAATAACCCAAGCACAATAGAAAATATAGAAAAGGTTGAAAAAAAATCATCTCTAATCTCACTGCCCTATTACAGGAACCATATAAACAGAAAATTCCCTTTTGTTTGTTTGTTTGTTTGTTTGTTTTTTAAACAAAAATCAGATCCTCCCATACACACTGTTTTGTGCTGCTTCCCCCTTCCTCTGGCTGTCTCTAGCATCCTTCAGTGAGTGAAGCTGAATGTCTGGCATCTGCATTTCTTCAGCTCTTTATATATTGAGTCAAAGACAGTGGAACCCAAAGGAAACCACATGTGTTGAATCTCTGACATGTGAATTAAACCCGAAGTGAGTTGTTATGAATATGGCTATTTGCTGATGACAAAATTGCTGGGGATTAAATTTAAAAGCACTAAGAAAGCTGATAAATATAAACTCTCTTGACAGATACTCTGAAATGTCAATAAAATATTTCCCAAAGAAACAGAAAGGATACTCTCTTAGAATATAATAGAAAGAAAATAAATTTTAATGAAATTTTAAGTTCAAATGAAACTTAAATGTCACCTAACATGAACTTTCATCAAAATATATAGACATACAACCTGATTTAACACATACATCTGTAAATATAAAAGCTTGTCGATTTTTTTGAAATTTGTATGGTTTATATGAATTCACTATGCTCAAGAAAACTAATATTTTTTAATTTTTTAAAGCCTTAAATATTTTCAGATTATTGTAATAACTGCCATGACATGCTGAAGAAGGTGAAGAGGAAGACTATGGACTAGGAGAGTATCTTACTACCAGCAGGGTATCAAAACACCTTTTGCCTACCACCTGCCACAGTAAGATAAAATAAAAATACGTCCAAGACAGTCTCTCAAGGCATTTAAATTAATATGGGAATTTTATTTTATTATTATTATTTTTTTAATATTTTATTTATTTATTCATGAGAGACACAGAGAGAGAGAGAGAGGCAGAGACACAGGCAGAGGGAGAAGCAGGCTCCATGCAGGGAGCCCAATGTGGGACTTGATCCTGGGTCTCCAGGATCACACCCTGGGTATGAAGGCAGGCACCAAACCGCTGAGCCACTAATATGGGAATTTTAATTATAGTCTGTAAATCTTCATCCATTTATCATAAAAATAAAGAAAAATTCTAGTTAATTAGTGAATATTCTAAATTAAATGGTCGTAATGAAATGTAATCATTGCTCTTAAACATGAGGCATTTTCTAGTATGATATTAAAAAGTATTAAAATGAAATTATAAAAATATCTCATACACATAGCAAAGGTATTCCTAAAATAAACAACGATAAAAGCAAATAAACAAAATATGCTTAACCACCAGAAATTTTGCTAAAACAAATAGGAAAACAAATTAAAATGTTAAATTCATAGGAGGGATCCTTATTTAGATGAAAATTGTGAATATAATACTTCACTTAAAAGAACCTTCTGATTTCTTTCCTTTGAAAGGTTAAATTTGAACTGTAAAAAATTAAAGTAAGAGATATACATATAAAATGCTTAGGTATTTGAGAACAACTTTCAAATAATTATAATTGAAGTAATAACTGAATTATGGTGTGTCCAAATTATCTCCAATTTTGAATTACTAAACGTCTATGACATTTGTCCCAGCTATTGCTGAACATTTTAACAGATGGGCTATTTTGTCACCCTGAAGAGGAAAGAACAATATCTTCCTTTGCCTTAAGGTCCAATCTTTTAAGGCCAAATTCCTGGATCTCTGTGAAGTGGCCGGGATGGGGCAAAGCCAACTCTAGAAGAAATAGATCCTGAAATTCTTCTCTGAATAGGCTAATATGTACCTGAGTTATTGGGCCAGGGTCAGAAACACTCAGATTCCTGAGTGGCAAAGTATTTCTTCCTTGTCATACACAGTTGCTCTGTACCAGCCAAATCACGCATATATAAAGTAAAATTTTTAAAAATTAAAAAAATGAAAATAAACAAAGTAAAATAGTATTTTCCTTAGTGCCATTGTTAAAATGAATACCTTGAAAATGTATTCTTCAAATATGAATTTTGTCTAAGATCTTTAAAACCAATTTTGTAAAATCATTTAGACAGTAACATCAAATTTTCCTTTTTCTTCAAGTGTCTGCATCCAACCGAGTAGGCACTTCTGTGTTCTACTCTGTTTGGAGGTTAATTGCATGCCCATTTCCACACTGGCTAGTTAGCTCTTAAAGGGTAAGGTTCATGCCTTGTCATCTCTGCAGTCCTCAGAGGACTCAGTGCAATTTCTCCTATATACCACATACCTGAATTGACCTCTCAGCAGAATTCAACACTATTAATCAATTTTCTCTTCCGACTCTCTTCTCTCTTGGTTTTCTTTCTATGACCCAGACTACCCTTTCACAGTTTCTTCTTGCTCCTCTTCTTTCTGACCCTTAGATAGTGGAGTTTCTCAGAGCTCTGTCCTGTAACTTCTAGGCTGCTCACTCTATGCACATTCTTGTTAGGCAATCTCAGATACTCACATGGCTTCAATTACCATCCATAAAAGCAAATCTGAAATTTATATCTCCAGCTCAGACCTCTTTTCTGAGCCCCAGATCATGTTTTCAAATGCTTACTTGTCATCAACAATTGAGTGTCTCACAGGCACCTTAAAAGCAACATACTCAAAGTGAGTTCATCTGACTTTCCCCGAATTTGTCTTCCTTGTCCAGCTTCCTCAAAAATCCACCATTCACCGAGGTGCCTAAGCCAGAAATCTAGGACACTATCTCCCCATATCTAAGGTAATAGCCAGGTCTCATGAGTCTATATTCTGATTATCTAGAATCTATCCCATCTCTCAATCTTCACAGCCATGTCCCTGGTCCAAGTTATTGCTTAGACTCTGTAATAACTCAGAACAGTCTCTTGGTTTCTACTCTCTTGCCTCCCTTCACATTGTCCTCCACACTCATCCTGAGATTGACTTTCTCAGAAACTCCTGCTGAACATCTTCTGGCTTCCTGTTGTATTTGGAATAATATACAAAGTCCGTATCATTCCTGCACTATCAACCTCTGGACTAGCTCTTGGAGACCTCATCTTACACTTCCCCTCACTCAGCTCTACTTCTTGGTTATCCCACCATCTCTCAGGTCAGGACGTGCAAGCCTTACTGGTCTCTTGTCTAGAATGCCCGATCTCTTCTCTCTTTCACTCTTCTAACCTAACATTACTCTTACTCCTTCTTTACTTCTTAGCCTTCATGTCACTTCAGAATCCTTTGTCTTTGTTTTCCAGCTCGGGTACGACTATTACAAGCTCTCATTTAAATTTTCTCTTGTTTTTTATAACATTCATCACATAAACACTTATCTAACAGTGGTAGACTGCCAGCTGCATGCAAGCAGAAGCCAGCTAGGTCTTCTTTGCTGACAAAGAGTGTGTTGGACACCTTTTGGGTGTCCAACAAATGACTGATACATAGTAGGTGCTCAAAAAGTATTTGCAGGACAAATGAAAGAACAAATTCATGAACAGAAGCTGCTCAACAAATGTTTATTGGAAGAACAGTTGTGCATCTCACTAAGTATTAGGCAATTCAGCTTTTAAATGTATTGCCAATATAGTTTTGGAAGAACCAAGGAAATGATCAGTTATATTCTATTCTTATTCTTGTTTCCACAAAGGATTAAATGTGACTACTTCAGGAATATTAATTCCAGATTCAATAACATAACTCATATGCTTAGGAGAAAGTGGAATTTTTTAACAAATGCTAAGATAGTCTAACTTGCTCATTACTGGTGGACAAATACTTGCAAAGATTTATTATTCCAAAAATGGCTTCATTATCTTCAACAGTTCAGATGAAAGAAATCATCTGTTCAGATTTTAAAAGGCACATTAGAAACATACATTTAGTTCTAATCTAAATACATTAAGAGGAATTGTTTTAAATAAATCAGGAAAAAAGATCTGGTTTACTTACTTGCTTTTACTGAAATGTTAAATATTAGAGTTCCAGAAAATAATATATTTCTATATTCTTATAGTTTATGTCCATGTATGTATAAGTATAACCTATCATATTTATCAACTAAAAATTCAGTGTGGCAGAGAAAAATTATATGAGTTGATTTGCCTTTGAATTTTGTCGTCTTTATTTTAAAAAGGTTAGAATTTAGCTGTTTTTTTTTCTAATAATAAGCATACATGTAACTCCCAAATAATAGAATCCTTATTTAGTAAGAAGACCAGGCTAGCTCACTTATTTCTCAAATAGAAAAGAGATAATATGATCAGCCTGTGTTTTAGTAAATAACATTTCTCAACTATTGCAGAGAATTTTCACACTTTCTGAAATCATGGAACCTTTTTATTTAAAATTTGTTGAACCTGATTCACTTAAGGTCTAAATATTTATAAGGTAAATAGAAATCAAGCTAAATTTATCTCTTTGGTAGCTAAAGGTCTATATTAGGAAGTGTGTTCTATAATAGGTAAACATCAGAATAGGAAGGTGAGAGTTTAGAGAATTTTATTGGAAAAAAAAACCTCACTTTTAATATTTATATTTTCCATTTATACTTTCTTCACAGAAGTTTGAAGCACTTAGGATTTGTTTTTTGGGTGTGGTACCTGATTATACTTGTGGATAATTTTTTTCTTCTGAGATGAAGAGTAGGGCATACATTTAAAAAGCCTGGAGTCATAAATAATATCCACACATAAACTTTAAAACAAAAAAACAGTAAGCCCACCACCCTCCTACCTTATAAAGCCGGTTCCACTTGAGAAAATTGGGCACTAGCACATTTTCAAGACAACTAAGAACAGAAGAGCAGGTCAAAAGCTTTGGCATAAGATTAATACTTGTAGTACTACAAAATGCCAGTTAGTGCACAGTAGCAGAATTCAGACTCAAATCCATGCAAATTTCTACAGGTGCTTAATGTTTAAAACCATTAACTTGAGTGAGATATCAATACTATTGAACACTGGCTGATTTTCAGTTATATTTTTATACAATATTTTCAAATAAAGACTGTTGTATATTAAACTCAATTCCTCTTCTTTCCAACCCGAGGTAATAAATCAAGAAAAGTATTTCAGTTCACTTATTGGAAACTATTTCAACTCCTACTCACCAACAGATTAGAACAGGTTAAGCAGGTATTTTATAGAAGTATTAAAATGATAAAGCCAAATATCAATCAGTTTAACTGCCAAAACCATAATGTAGCTTCACATAGGACTGGGGAAAGGCGAATTAGTCATGTCAGGAGATGGGGCAGCTTTGTGGGCATGACTCAGAAGGTATTACATGCCTACATCACCATGTACATACAGGTTGTATTTTAGAAGCAAATCTTTCCTTTGATGATCATTTATTTATGTAGCACATTTCCTTTCATAGGCTTTCAAGGAGGAGTTTCTGAAATAGGGATCACATAATTTGCCTCTGGTGGAAATACACACGAGCTCTGTGTCAGGAGCCACTGTCTGCCTCTAGTATCTTGTCATTGCCTACTGAAGGATCTTAGCTGAGTCATAAAAGCAGAGCATTTCATAGGTATAATCCACCTTAGTGGTAATCTGATCCAAATCCCTCACTTTACAGATGAATAAGTGAGGACCAGAGAGGCTCAGGGGGTGGATTCAGGCCATGGAAAGTGTTTGTTAGCAGAAACAAAATTGAACACTGGGCTCCTGATTCCTAAAGTAGGTCTCTGTACCTTTAACAGTTGTCTCTAGACTTATTTTCATGACTTCCACGTTTCAAATAGTCATTTTTAAAATACAGGATCAGTGTATACTTGCCAAAATTGAGTTTGCCAGAGGAGGCATTAAAAACACATCCATTAGCCACTGATTATTACTATTATTTAGTAGAAGTAATGGCATTCTGACACACAAAAGGGAATATTCTGAATTAAATAAATTTTAATTTATGGAAATCTTACTTTGCTTGTTTTGTCGTAGGCCAGTAAACACTTCATCAGACATCAGAATTCACGCTAACTGTTGTGTCCCCTGTTGCAAGATCTCTGTCCCCAGTGCGCACAAGAAGAGAATTTTCTCAGGAGAATAAGCTTAAACACTAGGTTGAAAAGATTATAACATTTTCTTCACTTCCTTCTTTCTCCTTCTTCAATTCTGATGAGCTGTCGCAGTGATAGTACATTCTTATTTCTGAACGAGAACACCTTTTCTGGTTTAAGCTGTTTTGTGAAAAGTTAGTGTACACTAGAGTAGCCACCAACTACATGTAGTTATTAAATAATTCAAATGTGGCTAGTCCAAATTGAGATGTGCTGAAGATACCAGATTTCATACAAAATGTGACATAAAATATACATAAATAATGTTCACATTGATTACTTGCTGAAATGATGATAATTTGGATATATCAGATTAAATGAGATGTATTATTAAAGTGAATCTTGCCTGTTTGTTTTTCCTCTTTAAATGTGGGTACAGGAAAATTTAAAATTACATATGCAGCTCACATTCTGGCTCTCATTCCGCTTCTGTTGGACAGCACTGGTGTGTAATGGAGCAAGCTCTGTGGCTGAAGTACTCAGGATCCCCACTTCCTCCCCTCGCTCTCCCCATTGCTACCCTCAGGGGTCACACACGGCTTAGTCTCATTTCTCGCACAAGGACTGCAACCTAACAGCGGAGTGTGCATCCCATATTCGGTGAGATGATGGTTCAGGAGGCATGACTCTTAGAACTATTTTTCCTTCTCAGTGGATTATTTTAGGTAAGTGTAAATTCTGCGTCTTCCGTGAGCTCTACAGGGATAGAGCAGAGAGTAGTACTAGGTTCTCTGAAATTCCAGGAGCATCTAAATAAATTCAGGTGCTTATCCATATAGGTTTCTAAAGTAGATTGTGTCCACCCTGTGGAATACAAATAGGAGGCAGTACCACTATCCTGGAAGCCTTTATTACACTGTCCACATTAGTAAACAGAGCACACAAGCAGAAACATTCTGAAAAAGCAAATAGAAAAAGAATGTGAATCCAAAAACATTTGGAATGCTTAACAACGTTACATCTTTTTCTTCCATTTTCCTAAATTAAAGACATTGTCTGTGACAGCAAATTGAGGGATTTTCCCTGTAATTTGAGAGTGACCACAGAAACTGTTGTTTTCTCTAAATCTTGATAAACTCAACCTTTTTTCAATTAGTGGAACCTACTGACGTTAATGTATAAGAGTAGATTACTATTTTCTCAACATGTAATTCCATTTGGTGGTTGGGTCATAGGCGGTAGTTTTATAGGTAGAATGGCTGGTCTATGGCATCACAGAATTGTTCAGCACAGTTTTTGATAATAACCTTACCCTACCTTCCAGGTATACTGCAGCTGAATACAAGGGGAGACTGTTTGAATGCATTGTTTAAAATGTCTCTGGTGACTCACCAGCCCATGGCCTCTGTCCAGTTAAACTGGTAATCTCCAAGTTGGCAAGGCCATGTTTTTGTGTTATTTTCTAAAAGGCTTCACAGCCATGGCTGTTGCCATGCGATTTTACATAAGGGGGAAAAATGTCCAGGCCATTGTCATTCTACACCTGGATTACTATCATAGCCTGTTAATTGTCTTCTCCTCTGTTACGTCATGAACTTAGTCCATCCTGTATATGGCTGCCAGATGAATTTTCTGATACATATGCATCTTGCTCATCATTTCAAAACCAACAGTATATCATAACCTACAAGGACTAGAGCATCTGGTGTAATTTCTATCTGACACCGGAGCCTTTCATATATAAAGTCTACCCATATCCACTTTTCTTTCCTATAACTGGAACCTCTCCTTGTTTTAGTCCAACTTTATGATCTTGAAAATTCTACCTCCATGTGTCTGTTCTTGCATTTCCCACCACCAGACTTGCCATCATTTCCATTCATTAGCTAACCACATTCTAGAAATTTTTCAAGGTCCTTCTTTCATGACTCTTCTGTCCTTCAAAGATCTCTTTATTCTCCAAATGAACTTACCACTAAATTATAAACACCCTTGACTTCTTCTCTCTTTGTCCTCCATTTGTTAGTCTTTCCTCCTCAACTTGATTGTAAATTCCTCGATATTGCACATCAAACTCACCAAAGTGCTAGACCCATATATAATGTCCTGTTTAAGAACAAGGATGTGTGTTCCCATAAACTTGCTTCAAAAATTCTAGCCCTAAAACGTGTAATCTCTACAAGGTGAATTTTGTTGTGTGTAATAGTGATAACAGGACCTAATTCATGGTTGCTATTGGGTTACATAGATATCCAGAATAGGTGTCCTATCTATTGTCCTTCTCCAAGAGAAGTTTTTGATATGAGTAGATGAAGGGAGTGTATGAGGGTACTGGATAAATAGTATGGAATAAAATGATTGTACTATAGACAGAGAAAAGGGTACAGAGACAAAAGTGAAGAGTGTGGCTACCAAATTCATTTTGCATAGGGATAGCTTTCATTATACCTATTTCATTATATTTCTATTTATTGTAGATCATTGGCATTTAGCTTTTTTATGTAGCTCTTAGAAATGTAATGCAGGAAAAAAAAAAGAAATGTAATGCAGGGAGTAGTTATAATATGGAAATCACAAGTATACTTAAAAAGGATAATTTTTTTAAAAAAGGATAAATTTTTATTTATTTTATTATTTTTTTTAAAAGGATAAATTTTTAAAAAATGATTTCAGTGCTTACGTAGGCACTTGAGGCTAGATAAAATTTTCAATGGTGATGCCTAGATTTAACAAGGGCTATAAGTCTAAAGATTTAGACAGAATAAAGATGACATGATCCAAAAAACAGTGTGACATATCAACTAACAGCTCTAATGACAAAGACACTGATGTCAAAGGGTTAGGAAAATTTTGAAAAAAATTACTTCATGGGATATTCGATCGGCATAAAAGCAGCACTGCTGAATTAATAACTTATTTCAAATAGCTTTTGTAGTCTGGTCAACAAATAAGTATTGGAAATAGCTGGTAACTAGTTCATCATCATCCTAAAATTTTACTAATTCAAGTAGGTCAAAACACATTATTCTGTTTTTTTTTTTCCTTCTTTCCTTTTTATCTTCTAATTGTGAAAAAGGGGGAATCACCTTACAGTTTTTGTCACATATCTTGGGGCAGGCACAGAGGTTGCTTCCTTCTCTTTGCTCTCTTGATGGTGAGTCAACTCCATTGTATCATAACTATTTGTTTTCTTGCCTGTCTTATTCCCAGACTGTAAATGCCTTCAGCCAAGGATCAGGACTTTACCATCTTTCTGTCTAGAATATCTAAGCCAAAGCCTGTGTCAGATACTTTTTCATAGAAACAGAAGATAAGTGAAATCTTAAAAAAAAAAAATGATTCATGAAAATTAGTACTATATTACAAATTTTGGCCTTTATTTTAATATTTTGTTAAATTCTGTAAATAATTGTATTACCTAAAATAAAGTAAACCGGGATGGCTGGGTGGTTCAGTGGTTGAGTGTCTGCCTTTGGCTCAGGTCTGATCATGGGTCTTGGGATCAAGTCCCACATCCGGCTCCCTGCAGGGAACCTGCTTCTCCCTCTGCCTATATCTTTGCCTTTCTCTGTGTGTCTCTCATGAATAAATAAATAAAATCTTAAAAAAATAAAATAAAGTAAAACTAACTTTTATTCCCATCATTTGTACTATGTGCTCAGGAACAGTTTTCTAAATGAATAGCAAAAGTGTGAATATGTGAATAATACACTTTCTAAACAACATCATAGATCTCTGATTATAAAACTCACTCTTCATATTTTAACATTTCAGAAAACTGGGTGTGTCTTTTAGTTTATCTAATAAGATATCACCCTTTCGTAATTTTTTTTAATGAGCTTTGGTAGTTTGCATGTTTTTTATGTTAGTTTGTTTCAAGTTTTTATTTAAATTCTAGTTAGTTAACATAGTGCATACTATTAGTTTCAGGAGTAGAATTTAGTGATTCATCACTTACATATAACACCCAGGGCTCATCAACTATTACTCACCCGTCAAAAAGAATGAAACCTTGCCATTTGCAATGACGTGGATGGAGCTAGAGTGTATCATGCTAGGTGAAACAAGTCAGTCAGAGAATGACAAATACATGATTTTACTCGTATGTGGAATCTGAGAAACAGTTGAACATGGGGGAGAGGGGGAAAAGAGGGAGGCAAACTATAAGAGATCCTTAACTATAGAGAACAAATTGAGAATTGGTAGAGATGAGGTGGGCAGGGATGGGCTAAATGGGTGATGGGCATTAAAGAGGGCACTTGTGATGAGAACTATCTCATAATTTAAGTGACAACTCCTCTTTTTTTAAAAAAGATTTTATGTATTTATTCATGGCAGACACAGAGAGAGAGAGAGAGAGAGAGAGAGAGAGAGAGAGAGGCAGAGACACAGGCAGAGGGAGAAGGAGGCTCCATGCAGGGAGCCTGATGTGGGACTCGATCCCAGGTCTTCAGGATCATACCCCAGGCTGAAGGTGGTGCTAAACTGCTGGGCTACAGGGGCTGCCCAGCAACACCTCTTTTTAAAATCACAGTAAAAAAGAATTACAAAGAGATGACTGCCTACAAAGAGCAAAAGCTATGACCTGTTAATCACTTTCTATGTATGAGGCACAATAGTCTTGTTCAGTAGATATGAGCGTTTTTTTGATAGATGAGCTCCCGGAGGCATAGGGAGGATAAGTAACTTGTCTTAAGGTCATAACTGGTACCATATGTTTGGCCTCTTGGATGAAAGGTTGACTCTTGAGAGAATAGTGAAGAAATGCTGAGAGTAGTTTTACTTCAAATTCTACAGGTTTTATGCTATAGTTTAAAATGCATCACGTATAGTACTTGTTAATCACAGTAACTGAGTTTGTTACAATTCAACTATAGTCCCAGTTATACAAGTAAGACATTCAAGCTCTTCGTGTCACTTGCTAAAAATATGCCCTTCTAAATTTTATTTTATTTTCATCTGAAAAGTTAAAAAAGACAAATCCCTCCTGGGCCCTAGAGAGAAATACTAAGTTAGACAATGCTTGCCTCTCTGATTTAACCCAGTTTTCAAAACAAATCCATTGCTGTGAATTCAAACATTAAAGTCAGTACAGCATCCCTCACTCATGCTCTTAACTATAAAAGCTTCCTTCCATCATATGTCCTTTTCCCCCATAGAATAGAAACAACAGCAATACATATTAAGTGTATACTTTCAGGGGGTGGTTTGAAGGGGATGCCAGACTAAGAGTACTTTCTATACATCCATGTACTTGTGTATATGTGAGTGTTTACACACACACACACACATATTTTTTTCATTCAGTAAATATTCACTGACCACCACTAGTACAGATTAGGCACTATAGAAGCCTACGTACATTCAGTATGAAATAAAATAGCCTGTTGCCTAGTGAAGAAAAAAGACAAACACAATTTATAATAGTTATAAATTATAGAGGAACAATTTTTAAAAGGTAGAAAAACAGAAAGGATGCTAAAATGTGAGATATGAAAAACCTGCTGGGTCCTGATATTATACGAAGTCGAAAATTTTTGTCCGCTGAATTAAACTAGCGTACGGTGACCGTGTTCAGTGGAAGCAAAGCAAAGTAAACCAAGTGGAGGGCTCATAGGGTGCAATTAAAGAGGTAGGAAACATTTAAAACTTCCATCAAGGTGATCATGACACAATCCCAGAGAGCAAGGGCATCATTTAATTTAATATGCAGAAATGTGATGGGATAGATTGGGAGATTGACACAGTGATCATATCAGAAAAGGTAAGAAAAATCACCTACTGCATCTGGGGAAGAAAACTCTGCTGGTTAGGAGGACATGAGGATTGTAGTTGCCCTACCAAGGCTTTCCCCATAGTATAGTGTGAGAAAAATTAAGGCTGCCTTGGCTAAGTTAAACTTCTGAAGTTCATGTAACTCTCTTCGTTTCAGTGGTCATCTGAACATTGGCTTGCCCTGAAGCAGTGGTTCTCTGTGCTGTTTGTCTCCCAAGAGACATGTGACAGTGGCAGGAGATAGTTTTGGTTGTCTCAACTGATGCAAGGGGGCTGTTACTGGCTTCTGGTGGGAAGAGATCAGAAACATTGCTAAATGCCCCACAGTGCTGAGGCCAGCCCCCTATAACAAAGAATTACCTGGTCCAAAATGTCAAGAGTGTAGAAGTTGAGAAATCCTGCTATACTGCAAGAAGTACTCTCAGCAAAAACAAAATGAAAGAGAAAAGGAAAGAGAGAGAGAAAATATGCCATACTTTCAAGATACAACTGCTCCTAGTGGGAGTTCTCTAGGAGCTGAGAGGACTTCTGGTCTGTCAGTGACAAGAGGACAAGAACCTCACTCCTATAACCTGAAGAAATTAAATTCTGCCAACAAGAATGAGTTTGGAAGCAAAATTTCCCCCAGAGCCTATCAAAAAGAATGCAGCCTCCTGAAATGGGGCAGCTGGATTCAGTAGAGAGTCAGCAGAGAATCCTGCTCTCCTGTGCCATATCTGTGACCCACAAAAATAAGAGCTAGTAAATGGGCATTGGTTTTGAGCCACTAAGTTTGTGGGGACTTGTGTGTCAATAAAAGACTAACACAAGGCATATCAGACCAATCCAGTACGCAGTCTGGTGCATTCCAGTATACCTGGTTAGGCTGCAAGCTCCCCCTGGCAGGACTCAAGCTTATGATGTTCATTATTATATCCCTCAGCATCCATATAGTGTCAGGAACATGGCAGCTTTCAATAAATATTTGTAGACTCATTTCCTTGGCTTCATATTTTTTTCATTGTCAAGGAACATTGTTGGAATTTTGTGTACACAAACATAAGTATATTTACACAATCTGTGAACTTGTTTGATGTGAACCTAAGTCAAAGACCTGAATCCATGTTGATTGTGCCTATAAATACAGGCTTCTTGTCAGGCAAGGTAGGTTCAAAATGCTGGAAAGACTGAATTACCATGGCAAAAGTCGCACTCTCTAGAGGAACTGATCAGGTGATCAGGTGGTCTTGAACATGTAAGACTATATTTCTGGATAAATATGATAATTAGTGTTGTGTGTCAACTTGGGGGCGGTGGCATGGTGCCCAAGTGTTTGGTCAAACATTACTCTGAATGTTTTGTGTGAGGGCTTTTGGATGAGATTTACTTTTAAATAGACGATCTTTGAGTAAAGCAGATTGCCCTCCATCATGTGGGTGCATCTCATTTCATCAGTTCAAGTCCTGCATAGAACAAAGTTTATCTATTTAAAGCCTTAATTAAGTGCATTAGATTGCATGACTACTCTGAACTTCTGAGGTTTCCATTATTTAAATCTTAAAAAAAGATACTTGATAAAAAATATATAATCCTTTCTCAAGTGCAAACTTTAGTTTCCCTCATATGAAATGCTGGCACATGCTAATTTATTTCTGTAAAACTTTATTGCAAATGTAAAATGTACAGTGCCATCTTGCGTGAATTGCAAGTGACTTCTTGGTCGGGCTCACTGGAATAAGTAGGACTTGAAAAGCTGAATTGAAATGGAAAGGAGCCTAGAAAGCAGAAGGGAAATATTTCTCTTTTTTCAACGTATCATAAAGGGAAACAAATGACAATCAAATGCTTACCTGGTTGTTAAAAGCATTGTCTAGTGTTATAAAATGGTCGAGAACTGAGGCAGTGTGTGATGGATGGATGGTATGAGTTTTGGCATTCCGTCACCATAGGTGGAAGGAGGGGACTTAGCACTTTCCTTTGAAGAAAGAGATGGGAAAATCCCGATTTAGTAACATTTAATAGAATGAATATAAGCGATCTGATGTTGTTTTTATCTTATTAACCTGAGAAGAATATCCAAGAACGGAACTCAGTCAATAGATCTAATAACTGATTCCTTGAGTTTAAAGTGTTTAGTATCTGTACAGAATATGAGAATAATAATAGTAACAAAAACAACAATATTTCATCGTTGCAGAGGATTTACTATGTGCCGAGTATTGCTCTATACACTTTGGGAGTGATTATATAGTTATTCCTCACAAATAATCCTATGAAGTACATACTGTCTTTATATCCATTTTATAGAATGGGCAATTAAGACAGAAAGAGGTCAAGTGACCCGTTCGAATCCAGCATGGGTGGGGAGTGGAGCCAGGGGCGCCTGGGTGGCTCAACTGGTGGAGCATCTGCCTTCAGTTGGGTCATGATCCCAGGGTCCTGGGGTCCAGTCTGCAGTGGCTTCCTGCTAAGCTGCTGGGGGACTGCTTCACTCTCTCCCACTCCCCCTGAGTATGTTCTCTCTCTCCCTTGCTCTCAAATAAATAAATAAAATCTTTTTAAAAATAAGTATCTCATTTACTGAAGAAATACTGAGGACCTATTAAAATTATTAATCTAATAAATTAGTTTATTCTTAATTAATTCTGCTTTAGCAGACCATTGAATTCAGAATAAAGTGTAGAAGTCACAACTTTACAAGAGAATCTTTCTTTCTTTCTTTCTTTTTTTTTAAAGATTATTTATTCAAGGGAGACACAGAGAGAAAGGCAGAGACATAAGCAGAGGGAAAAGCAGGCTCCTCACAGGGAGCCCGATGCAGGACTTGATCCCAGGACCCTGGGAAAGGCAGATGCTCAACTGCTGAGCCACCTAGGTGTCCCACAAGAGAATCTTTCTTGAAAAGGTATTGGAAACATTTTTTAAAGCAGTAAATATAATATACCCTCAGTGTGTATAATTACCCATCACATTAAACTCAAATTTTAGGGCTCTGCAACACAATGGATACTACACTGGACTTCTAAACTGAAATTTCAGGGTACGTCTCCATTTTTTTTCTCCTATAAATCAATTACCTTTTTTCTTCACTGTTCCCAACCTGGAATGTACCCTTCAAAAAAATGTTTTATGGTTAGTTATTTCTTCACCTTGGTGCCTGTCAAACTCTATTTTAAGTTCTATCTTGTATGTCTCTATTTCACAAATCATTTCCTAATATCTGTTTTTGAGAAATCAATCTCTTTTGAATTCCTATAATACTTTGTTTGCACCATTGTATGATCATCACATTTCTCCTCTCACTTATTTGTGTTCACGTTTTCCCCCTATGGCAATTCCTTCCACTATACCTCAGTCCCATTGATTTCAACTCTTAAACATATAATCCATCTTTCCTCTCTCCTATGGTCTACATATGTAATGAGTAGACTCATTACACTGGTTTTAAGCTGATTTCTTGGCCTATCTTTTGTCAATCAGTTAGGATGGTTTCAGCTGTGGTAGCAAAACACCTCACTCCACCCAGTCTAAACAATGAGGATGTTTTTGATCTTACAGAAACAGAATTCTAGGGACAGTATGAGCGTCGGGGTAGAAGCTACATCAGGGCTCAATGCTATTATCATGAATCCAGTTTTTTTCCACTCTGCAGATGCAGTGATTCAGCATTGCTCTCATGCCTCTTTCCTTCACATTTGCTAGATAGGTGCCATAGATCCATGTGTCACATCCAAACTCAAAAAGTGCCCAGAGAACAAAAGAAAAATACATATCCCACAAGATAAAACCAAACCAAACCAATTTCTTCCCTTTGTCTCTTTCTTAGGAGCAAGGAAACTTCACTGAGAAATATCCTGGAAGACCACATATTACCTTTTAGGCTTTTCATTTCATTCTAAATTCAATGGAAAGGGTTGTATTAGGGAACTTATTATAGAGAGCCAGTTGCTGAATTGGTAGACTAGTAAGGAATTGGTAATCAGTGAGAAATATGGAGTTTTAGGACGAGGCAGTAGAGATGGTTTAAGCAGATGAATTATCTTTCATGTGTAGAAACAAAAGGTACTGATGTTGGCTGGGGGATAGGAAAGGGAGGCTTCAGAGCAGACTTCTGGCATGAGCATGTTGGGGAATAGAGGTATCATTTACTGAGAAGGTTAATATCAGAGAAAGAGTTTTTGGAATAAAGGAATGTTGAAATTCTAGGAGTTGGTTTTTTAACATGTTACATTAGAAATATACAAGTAGATACTTCAAGTAGGCTCCCATTTATACAGGTCTGAAGTTCCAAAGAGAAATGCAACCAGGAAATGGAAATATGGGAGTTGTTCCCTTAGGGATAGTATTCAAGGACATGGGAGTTGAGGACAGTACCTAGGAAGCACATGAAGAGTGAGGATTAAGAGGACCCAAGGCTGAGGCCCATGGAACACCAAATAGAGAAGAAGGAGTTGACAAAGGAAACTGAAAAGGAGAAGTCAAAGAGGTAGGGGGAAAATCAGGAGTGTATCATGTCAGGAATGCTAAGAAGATAGAGTGCCTCACAGAGGAATTGCTCAGTAGTAGGAAGGAAGAAAGGAAGGAAGGAAGGAAGGAAGGAAGGAAGGAAGGAAGGAAGGGAAGAAGGAAAGAAGGAAAGAAGGAAAGGAAGGAATAAAAAAATTCAAAAGCTCACTCATGGGAATATGCATGGCTAGAAGGACAGAGATCTCCACTGCAATGTCTTTGGACTGTCTTCTTTTCTGCCCAACTTGGCACTACCTGAAGCTGTAAAATATTTAGAAACTGATCATTAAATGGGTTTTGAAAGCTCTTTTGTGCCGGTCTGTCTGCTTGCCTTTTATCTGATCTCTGCTCCCAGTTCTGTGTTGGAACTTGCACTGGTTAGAATGTCCATTATTATCACAAATAATGAATTAGATGACTCATGAAGCCTGTGTCTTCAAAGTCAGACTTCCAGAAGAAAAATAAAAATTTCCATCATCTGAATGTCTGACATTGTATGGACAATGCTCGAACCCAAGGAATGAGCGGCTAATGATAGGATTTCAGGCAGTAGGCACCGAGTAGGTGAGGATATTTTAAAGTAAGGTATGAAATCATCTCACATAGACAATTGCTTCTACTGTTTTTGGCTTCACCATATATGGTGTTAAAAGAATACTGACATAACTGATTTTTTCCCTAAAAGTAGATTATGCTTTTGGTATTACAAAGAATGTATCAATTCTACCAATGATGATGAAACCATGATAGTTTCAGGTGGATATAACTGGTAACTTCAATTTATTAGTCTTTCAATGCCATTGGTGAACTATCCTTCTCATTGTCCAACTTCTCTACACCCTCTATCTACCTACAGGGAGAAGTCAGGTTCCAGGTATTTCATCCCAAGCTCAAGGAAGAGGAGTGACTACACAAACTGACCAACAATGCCAAAGTGAAAGAACTCTTGCAGTACCTAAAGTTGAAACGTACCGAGTATGGTTTTTCCTTTGGAAATTAGGAACAAGTACGTTTTAGATATTAAGACCATGGCTCCAGTGTCAGAATGAACCAGAGTTCAACTCTCAGTTCCAATATCTACTTGATGAACTGACCCTGACAATACTTAACTGCTTTAAGCTCATTTTCCTCACTTGTAAGTGGTAAAAATAATGTTCTCAGTGATTACTTGAATATCTGTGAGTTATTGTGAATATTAAATGTGTTAATGCAAGCAAAGTGGTTAGCCTTAAATAAATGTTATTATAACTGCAACTATCATTATTATCAACAGCTGGGTTATTCCCAAACCTAGGAAGAAATGGTGGGGGATCCTAAGCTGCTCACCTGTGAGATAGTCTCCAGCATTACTCTTTCTCTCTGATTATGTTTGCTTCAGAAGCTGGGAATGTGGTTTGGGCTCAGTGTCGTTTTCTGTAGGAGAAATCCAACTACAGATTAGATCTCTTTCCTGGCAATTGGCTTTGGGGAAAGGGTGCTGTTTTGCTGGCTTTGACTCTAGTCTCTATCAGCCAATCTAGTCAAAACAAAAGGAATTCTAATAATTTAACCTAGATTGCTGAAATTCTACATGGAGGTTTGGGGACAAAACCCCAGCTAGTAAAGAAGTGTCTGTTGCCTTCCATACTCCTTGGACAAGAGAGAGGTTTGGTGACTTACAAGGGAAAGTGTTCAAAATGCTTGCTAGTTCTTGTCTTCCCTCTCTCTATTTGAATAATCATCACCCCTTTTCCTAACAAAATATGCAAGTGTTATTGTCCATTTATCTACCAGACAGGTCAACAAATTTATTTGATCATAAAAATGAAGTCAAGTATGGGATATATATGTTTCAAGTTGGCTAATAAGCCTATGTAATGAGGCATGATATAATCAGTTAATGGAAAGTCCATTGACATGAAAATTTGATTCACTTAATTTTTTCTGCCTAAAAATTTAATTTTGCATATCATATTTTTCCAAACTTTTAAAACCTTGGCATGACTTTTTGCTTTCTGGAAGGAAGGAAGGGAGGGAGGGAGGAAGGAAAGAAGGAAGGAAGGAAGAAAGGAAGGAAGGAAAGAAGAAAAAAATGTAGTTTTACACATACTGGATCATTTGAACCTTACAGCAACGAAGTAGTAGGTGTTATTTTCATTCCTACTTTACTGATGAAGGTAAGGGTTCAAAAGTTTAATGGATTATCCAAGAAAACACATATAATAAATGATGAAAGTATCATTTGATCCTATATGATCTGGCTCCAGGGTCCAAGTGCTTTCTCCACCAGACTTTTAGGTCTTTGTCTCATAGGAATGGGGAGCCATCATATTCTGAAAAAAGATTTAAACTCCTTCTTATGGCTTAAAGGGTCATATGTTACCTTTCCTACCATGCTTTCTGGTCTCATCACTCAATTTAAGGCTCCTCTGCTTTAGCCACAGTAGCTCTCGTTTGTTTATTGAATATCCCATAGCTCATTCCACCTAAAGGTTTTAACACTCAGTTCCAGTTACCCATTGCTGCATTGCAAATCATCTCCAAAGTTGTGGCACAAAACAACCATTCTATTCTGCTCATGGACTCTGCTGATCACAGATTTGCATAGGACACAGTAGGGACAGCTTATTCACGCTCAATGTTATCTGGGTCTTCAGCTGAAAAGGCTCAAAGACTGGAGCGACTCTTCTATCATCCGAGGCATCTCTGTGCACATGTCTGGTGCTTGATCCTGGCTATTGGCTTGGGAATTCATTTGAGGCTCTCTGCCAGAACACCTGCTTTTTTCTCCATGTGGTCTGGGCTTCCTCAGTGTGGAAACTGGGTAATAAAAGTAAGCATCCCAAGAGAACAAGAGGGAATTATATAGCAATTTTATGACCTAGTCTCAAAAGACACTTAGCATCACTTCCACAAGATTCCATTGGTTGAGATGGTCACAAGGTTCTGCTCAGATTCAAGAAGGAGTGTCAACAGCATATTCTAAGTAGAGCATGTTGGATGGGATATATTGTCTTGGCCACCTTTGGAAAATACAATCTGCCATATACTCTTTACTCTGCGTAAGTAGTTTTTTCTTCTGTTCATTGTACCACTGACTCCTTCATGTTATTACAGTCATTCCATAGGTACAAATATCCCCACCTATGAAAACTTGGTTTAACACAGTATCTTTTTCCTCTCTCAGCCTTTTTAAATCCTTGTTTAATATATATTTTGTCTGATTTTCTTTCTTTCCTTCTTTCTTTCTTTCTTTCTTTCTTTCTTTCTTTCTTTCTTTCTTTTCTATTCTGTATCTATGTATCTATCAATCTTTCTGTCCTTGATCAATCTATACCTGCTTATTTATTCATCTATCTGTTGACCACCATGTTGTAAGACACAGGACAATGCCCACCAGAGAGAGAGAGCAGATAGTCAATAAGTATTTGTTCAATAAATTAATGCATGAATGAATCTAATGACATATGAGAAGTTATCAGATTTTGGGTTTTTTTTTTTGTGTGTGTGTGGGGGGGGCTTAGAGGCATGCAGATCAGCAACAAGACCACTGAGAATCTGAGTGATGGAGGTGCTGATAGGTAAAGCTGTAAGGGCTGGTGAAAGGGAATGTAAAAACCAAACTCTGCTGATTTCATGGTTTTTTGTTTTGTTTTGTTTTTGTTTTTGTTTTTTTTTTTTCCTGGCTCCACTTTGACTCTCCAAATTCTCAAATCAGGGTAGACTGAGGAGGTTTATCAGCCTTTCCAAAGTATGGAGAATATAAGAAACATGCCATGATACATCATTCCATTGCTTAAACTTGTTAACTCAATCTTCACATAGCTGAGTGTTCCTTTAACCCATAAATTTTATTGCACTAATTACTCATTCTCAGAAATGCTTTCCCCTCTTTTGAGTTGTTCTACTTCATGACTATAGATGATGAAACCAGAGTTTGAGGATATCACCTCAAATTTTGCCTGACATTGTATCAAGAGTTGAGGTTACTTGTGTAATGATTTTCAAACTGCTCTTAATAAATTACTCATGTTTGTGGTATCACTTTAGAGCTAACCAGTGGTTAAAAAGAAGGCCTGTTACTCTCACAGAGCAAAATTATCTTCCATATTTAATAACTAGGTTCATATTTCCCTCTAAGTCATTGCCATAGATTAAATCTAAATGCTTAGCTCCTAAATTATCTATTTCCAACTCAGACTTCTCTTTTAAAGATAAGATTTATATATCCAATTAGTTACTGGACATTTTCATTTTGATGACTCACTAGAACTTGACATATCTAAAATGTATTTTATCACTGGCCCAAAAGTGTCATTATATATTCTTTCTTTTCGTGGATAGACCCTTCCATGAGAAGCAGATTTTCCATGAAGCTAATAAAACCTAAGCTTCTAGATCCTGTACTTGCATGGTGGGTTCCTTCTAATGTTCTAATCTTATATTCTTGTATGATTTTTTTTTCATAATCAGGATATGCCCATTTTCTATATCAATAAAAGATGAGCATTCTCTTTTAAGTATATGATACAGTTTTATTATCATGAACTGGGTTGGCTTTAACAGAAAACTGGCCTTGCTGAATAACATTTGCCCTGAAGAGAGATTATGTTATGTATCACTATTTTAAAATAAAAGTCATCATTTTAATAATATTTTCTACTTTTTAATTTTTTTGTTACTAATAAATCCACTGA
The DNA here is from genome assembly GCF_048164855.1 of Canis lupus baileyi. Taxonomy (NCBI): domain Eukaryota; kingdom Metazoa; phylum Chordata; class Mammalia; order Carnivora; family Canidae; genus Canis; species Canis lupus. The sequence continues at coordinate 17,215,387 of NC_132851.1, forward strand.
GTGAGTCACTTCATATAGTTACCTCAGGGTCAAGAGTATATATGGAAGTTCTATTATTTAAACCTAAGTGTTCCATGGGTGCTTTACCAATATATTTTAAGGACCTAGGAGAGTGATTGGACATATCTTTTAAGTTTCTCAGACTGTAGTTCTCTCATGTCATATGATACAGAATTTTGTGTTAGGGGCTCCAAAGTGCCTCTGTTTGAAGAGTCTGTCTCTCTCCCCACTTATGCACTCACATGTGCGTGTGCTCTTTTTCTTTAAAATAAATAGATAAATCTTAACGAAAACACACATGTATTTTCTCAGTGAGGTACTGGTGTTATCTGATGTTATTCTTTTTGCTTATTTCTGGATAGAAAAGGGGTTTCTCTACATCCAACTACTCTCCTAGTTAAGCTTTACAATATTCTCAGAGGTCATCAGCCTCACCTACAGTTTGGTTCAGGACTTTAACCTGAATGAACATACCAAATGGCTGCCCTGCACATACTTGTCAGGGAGTCTAATTCTAAAGTCACTATTGCCCAACACTTGACAATGGCTTGGCTGGGAGAAATAATATTTCTAGGGCAATCTATGAAGTCTTTTTTTTAATCCATGAAGTTTTTAAAAAATTCATAAATATCTCCCAAAAGCTATTCTTGAATTATGCCTGAGTATTAGAGAACTGAGTACATAGCATATAACTCACTTTCACTAAATTACTTTTTTGAGACGGTATTTCTGTCTTAAGTTTAGAGCATTATTAGAAATACCTCTATAAAAATTCCTACTTGGTTCACTCTAAGGTTGTGCATGAAAATACTGCTCATTAAATTACACAGAGAATTGTCTAGATCCTCTCCCTTCCTACTCAAGATGGCAGAATTTGATAGGCTTCAGAATAATCGAGAAGTTTAGTTTCACTCTTCTCTTTTCAAGGAATAACTGTGGTTGAAACGTTCTTTCTTATAAACTTAATGGCTGGGGGATCCTACTGATCTCTGTTCTATATAAATCTTCTTTTGCGTAGGTGTATCTCAGTGTTGGAGGGAGAATGCTCTAGTTCAAAACTGCTTACCTATTCTCATCCATTCCTTTATCCATTTATTCAGGAAATATTTATTGAACCCTCCTTGGATGCTTGTCACTCTTCAAGTCATTGAAGGTAATAGCTGTAAAAAAAGTCCTTATATTCATGGATCTTACATTCTATCAAAGGATAAGATTGTTCCTGACTTCTTTTATATGGGACTCTTCAGTAGATATTGATTTAAATCTTAGTACTTAGTACTAAGTACCTAGTACTAGATACTAGTAAGTACTAGTACTGGGTACTAAGTACTAGTACTAGATAGTACTTAGTACTATCTCAGGATAGTCCCTCATTGCAGGTTCCATTTCTTGTCCCTGTCTTTATTTTCCCTTTGCCCAATTTCTAACACTACCTAATAATTTGTGAGGTTGCTATGCTATATGTCTTTTCAAGAGTCTAAAATCTTTTTCAAGAGCAACATTGAGTATAAAAGATAACATACAAATACATAAGAACACTTGCCTCTTTACATCACCCCCCTCCACTATTTTATACTCTAATCCAACCTACAAGAAACAACTTTTTAAAAGGCCACTTCCACCATATCATAAACTTTCTCAGAGCATTAGTGGCTCTCCAAATAGGTCATTCATAACCTGTCCTTGCTAAGTTACTTTATTTCAGTTTTTTTTCCTTCCTGTGGAGTAAGTCCCTACTTTCCTGGATGATTTGTAGATTCCCACCAGTATTTTGCTCTCACCTCTAAGGCTTTGCATATGTTGTTTCCTTTGTTTAAAAAGCCCATCTCCTCCACACCCTCTCAGCTGGCTTGCGCCCATTCACCCAGTGTCATCTTCCCTGGGAAGCCTTGCCTGTTGCCTCTGGCTTAGTTGGGTGCCCCTCCTTTGGGTTGCCATAGTACCCTCTGCTGACGTCTACCCTGTACTTATCTCACTGTATTATAAGTGTTAATTTGCCTGTTCTTGTCTGTTGCTAGACTGTGACCTTCTTCAGGGAGGGGACTCTCTTTCATCTGTATGTCCTGGGGCCTACCATCATGCCCCATAGATAGTGCTCAGTGCAGGTTTATTGGATGACTCAGTGAAGGAGAGACAGATTTCCAGAGGTTGCCTAGAAAACTGGCTCCCTTTCTTAAAAGTGAGTCTTACTTCCCTGAAGGTTTAAAATGGCCTGTGATTTGCTCATACTTTTTCACTAAGATTGTTGGTGAACACTGAACTCACTTCTTAAAAGCTAGTTCAAAAAGACAAAAGAGAACCCCAAAGAAAATTCAGTCACTTATTTACAAGTTTGCTGTTTTCTTTTCTCAGATTTATGATCAAATTGGCTAACACTAGACATAGCATACAACAGATGCTCAGTAAATACTGGTTAAATGAATATCAGTTAAACAAATGATTTATTGATTGAATGAATGAATGTAGAAGTTTTGCCTACATGGTATAGGCAGCTTGATAGTAAGCAGAATTGGTTGTTTCCTGGTTCGGGAAAACCTCTGCTCTACCCCTTTGTTCTATACCATCATTAAAGATTGACCCTTTTAGGTTAGGGATTAAGGATAAAGACTTGCAGGGATGGTATAATACTGAGTGGCCTTATTCAATAAAATTGTAGGACTATTTGGTTTGTGAATACAAGGCAGGCTCCATTAGTTGGAGTGCCACTGGGGATAGGAGGGCAGGATTGAAAAATGGGGAGAAGTCTGAAACGACAAACACAGGGCCAGTGGAGGGGAACAACTGAACCAAACTTCACCAATTTTGCCTAAAACAGTCTCTGCTAACTCAAAACATCACCACTACTTCCTTCTCATTCTTCCTGCATCCTTTCTTCCACAATTATTTTCTAAGAATGTGTCATACGCCAATTACCTTGGAGATGGAAGGGATAGAAGAGAGCAAAGTAAATACAGCTATTTCTTAATAGAGCTTGTAGCTTAGCGTGAAAGACTGACAGTACAACAAGTAATAACACAAGTTGCAATGAATTTATTAAAGGGAAATTTTCAGAAATGTGGGAACCTATTGGAAATATCTAGCTTTGCTTCCAAAATTTCTTTGGTTCTGTAGGTGGCTTGTATCCAGGTAGTGATGGTTTGAATAAGGGGTCCTTGACAAAGTTCTTGTGTCTTTGTAGAAGGTTGGAGCTATGCAAACAACTCTTCTAATGACTGAAATGTGCTGGCTCCCCCACAGTTGCCTCCAGTTCTGTCTAGACCCAACCATTGTTCATTGACTGAGAGTGTGTCAAAAATCTCTCATGTAATTAAAGTGCCTGGCTTGAACACATCAAAATATTTGATCTCAGGAAATCCCCCAAATACTACATTTCCCTTTTTAGAGGTGAGAATGAGGGCAGGCTTATGAGCATATATGAAATAATGGATGAATTATCCATTAATGTTTGAATTATCTTATTAAGTTACCTGAAAACACCATGATTCAAATATAATAGTGCTCACAGCATTTACCAAAACAACTGAAAATACTAAAATTGAACAATCACTTTTGAAAACCTCAACATGATTGAAATAACTCTTGGAAGCTCAAAGCTTGATAAAAAGGATATTAGTTTAAAGCTTTTCATGAATTAGCTGTGGGTGTGTAAAAACAGGTTTATCAAGATTCTAGAACTAGTTTTTTTTCTTTGTTGAAAATATAGTCTGAAACAAAGTGATATGCTAGCTGAATAGAGTAAGCATACATTTTATTTTTGCTTACCAAATTATTATCTTATCAACATCTATTATAGATATTCCTATAAATTATGACAGTGTCAACTAAATGGGGCGCATCAGCATCTGATCTGGTAACATGTTTCTAACATAACAGCTAAAGGAATTGACTACTTTGGTAAATTAATTCAATGCTGATATTAAGAAATGAATAGTTAACTAACTAAATAAATGAAGATAAATTTATTTACATAATGTTGCTAGCTGTTTGACTAAAATTTACTTTTCAAAGATGGAGTGTTGGAGCGGAGATAAAATCCAAGTGCCTGGATTCTGGCACAAAGGAGAATGAATTCCTTACCTATTGCTTGTCAACTATTTTATATGAAGACTTAATAATTAATAAATATTTACAAAACTGAAATTCTACAATGTGAATGGTACAAAAAAGTGGTAGGACAGATTGCTTACTGTCTAGATGGTCAGAGAAGACACATAAAAGCGTGTGGAAATCTAATAAAACCAGGTGAAAATGATGAATTCCAACTGAGTAACATGGTCAATTAGTCTTGGTTGAGTTTAGAGGATGGGAAAAGAAAGAAGGAGATTTGGGTTTGGCTGCTCAGGATTTGAAGACTAAATGGATAAGGGAGAGAGCCTTCCTGAGCATGAATGAGAGCAGTGCTAAAAATGCTAATATGTTTGAGAGATTGAGAGTAATTAGTTAATCTGAAGCAAATATTTTAGATTTTGTTTTTGAGAGTAATGGGGAAATGTCAGAAGGGAGGTGTAGGTTGATTTCAGGCTACAGAGATTAAGCTTCCTTCCCAAATATTAAGAGGTAGCCTCTACTTAGAGGCAAGTCACTGGATAAAATATTGACCTTGCAACTTCAAATCTTGTTTGGAAACATATGGGGTATAAACAACTTATATATATTTATTTATACATGAAAATGTGTCTAATAGCGCTGATTCTTCAAAAAACCTCATTTCAATTTAATAAAAAATTAATGTAGTTGACATTTATCAAGAACGTTATCCTAGGCTCTGTACTATATGCTTTACATACTTTATTTCAACTAATCTTCACATCTAAGATGCATTATCTTACTTAAATCCCAAAACAAACCTGGGATACAGGAGCTGTCATCATTCTCATTTAATGGAGGAAGAAACTGAGCATCAGAGAGGTTCTACAACTTCTCAGAATCAGCCTTGGAGCTGGTCTAGCTTGATTCCAAAGTCTGTGTTGGAACCACATTGCTAGTTTCAAATAGAGATAACTTTAACAAACTGTGTAGGAAATATATTGCCCAAACCCAAGCCAATGCTAGACACTATGTCCATACTTTGCAATGATCTCTCTTGGAATCAAGTATGCCAAAGTAACATATTGTTACTGTATGAGACATATTTTTATTGTACCAAATGGGTAATTGAATCTCAGAGAATGAAATAAGTAATGGTATCCAAAAGAGAGAAATAGGAAATGGAAGTGTTGGCTTTTCAATGTCAGTGGTTAGAGTTGGTAGCCTACAATCTGTGTGGTCACCAAGATTGGTGTAGGAAATGTGAAATGATTCCCTTACTCTTTCCCCAATTCCTCCCAGGCTTTGGCATCTATTGGCTCCAGTTCAGTGATTAGGAGTATAAGCCTGGGAACCAGAGACATGATTCCCCTGAGCTTTGCTCCTCTCACGAGGTAACCATGGAGGAATGTTGCTCATTTCTCTGAGTCTCTTAGTCTCAGTTTCTTCTTCTGTAGATTGGGATAATAAAATCTCCCTTGGAGCACTTATGTGAGGATGACATGTAAAGATGTATAGAAACTATTATGTGCAGTGCCTGGCACAGATTTAATGTTCAATAAATGGTAGTGATTATTAGTCACTTTAGGCAAACCAGCATTGTTCCTAAGAAGAAAGAACTGTTCAAAGCAAACAATGAAATCAGAGTGGATTTCCTGTTCTCTGCCTTTTAAGCTTTTCATCAAAGGCAACACAATGCAGCAGAGTCTCTGAGAACAAGCCCAAGACTGAAGCCTCCTTCTCTGATTAATGCAGTGCTTTGAGCGCGAGCAAATAATCTGAAGAAGGTTAAATTCATGCATGGCTTAGCTCGAACCAAAGTGGTCAAGGATCTTCACAGGCTCTGTGCAGCTGAAGAATTCTAGGGAATTGGTTAAACTCAGAATCTGGCTTAAAACAAATTTGGAGACAAAATGTCATCAAAAAATAGAATGAGTTTTGGCATTATGGTAGTATCGAACATACAAATTTATCTGAAAATTCCGTTTACTTATTTAGGGATTATTCCTTCATCCGTTTAACAAGTTCCCTTTCTACCTCCTGGAAAGCATCAGCCTAATAACAGAATAAGTTGCTCACCTTTCCCCCTCTATACACATATGAACATAGGAGTCCAGGAATAAGGGTGGGGAAGGAAGTAGTTTTATTCTATTCAGACAGGTGATAATACAATATACTCCTATGTCACTTTATGGATCATCAAATGCATGCATATACATTACCCCACTCTATTCTCACACAGCAGTGAAAGAAAATGAGACACAGAGGGTTACATATTTGTTCAAAAACACACACCATACTGAATGGCAAAGCCCCCTAGTAGAAGATTGACCATAAGCTCAGGTTCAGTTAATTTTTGCATCATACCACAGTGCCTGAGCAGTGACATTCACTAACTTTTATGTAGCACTTTATGGATTAGAAGTCCTTCTGCATGCATAATTCTACTTGATTGTCATAGTATTTTGAAAGCAGAGAAAGTTTTGTCCTCACTTTAAGGCTCAAAAAATAATCTCTGGTAGTAAGGCAATCTAGGACTTCAACTTTATGACTTCAAAATGTCATTTGATCAATGACATATCAGATAAAGGGCTAGTATTGAAGATCTATAAAGAACTTATTAAATTCAACAGCAAAGAAACAAACAGTTCAATCATGAAATGGGCAAAAGACATGAACAGAAATTTCACCAAAGTAGACATAGACATGGCCAACAAGCACAGGAGAAAATGCTCCACATCACTTGCCATCAGGGAAATACAAATCAAAACCACAATGAGATACCACCTCACACCAGTGAGAATGGGGAAAATTAACAAGACAGGAAACAACAAATGTTGGAGAGGATGTGGAAAAAGGGGAACCCTCTTGCACTGTTGATGGGAATGTGAACTGGTACAGCCACTCTGGAAGACAGTATGGAGGCTCCTCAAAGAGTTAAAAATAGAGCTACCCTATGGCCCAGCAATTGCACTGCTGGGGATTTACCCCAAAGATACAGATGCAGTGAAAATCCGGGACACCTGCACCCCGATGTTTCTAGCAGCAATGTCCACAATAGCCAAACTGTGGAAGGAGCCTCGGTGTCCATCGAAGGATGAATGGATAAAGAAGATGTGGTCTATATATACAATGGAATATTCCTCAGCCATTAGAAACGACGAATACACACCATTTGCTTCGATGTGGGTGGAACTGGAGGTAATTATGTTGAGTGAAGTAAGTCAATCGGAGAAAGACAATTATATGGTCTCATTCATACGGGGAATATAAAAAAAAATAGTGAAAGGGAGTAAAGGGGAAAGGAGAGAGAATGAGTGGGAAATATTAGAGACAGTGACATACATGAGAGACTCCTAACTCTGGGAAAAGAACAAGGGGTGTTGGAAAGGGAGGTGGGTGAGGGGTTGCGGTGACTGGGTGACAGGCACTGAGGGGGGCACTTGACGGGATGAGCACTGGGTGTTATGCTGTATGTTGGCAAATCAAACTCCAATAAAAATATACAAAAAAAGAAAGTATGAAGGAGAATATAAAAATTTTTCCCATTTACACATCCAGAAAAAAAATGTCATTTGATCATTGATCTATCCATCAATTCAACACATAGTTACTGAACATGTCCTATATACTAGGAACTTCTCTGGACAATGAGGATAGAGTGGAGAATATGACTTCCTGTCTCTGTAGAGATCAGATTCTAGTGAAGAAGATTAACAATAGACAAATGAACCAATAAAAATAAAAGATGATGTCACTAAAGATGAGTAGTATCAAGAAGATAAAAGAAGAGTCCTAGTGATGAGGAAAGATCTAGTTCAGATAGAGTGAAGACAAAGAACCTTTCAAGGTGAGACATTAGAATAGACACCTGAATCAAATAAGCAGCAAGTCAGAAGAACAAGGTAAGCCTTTCCAGGAAAGGGAATGTCAAGGTTAAACACACTCTAGCTTAGTGTGCTGGAGAAACCCCAAGATGACCAGACAAGACATGGCTTAGGCTGAATGCAAGGAGATAAAATGGACTGACAGGCAAAGAGGTGGAACAGGTAGGGCTTTGTCATAATGTATTGTGACTTTTTCAAAGATATCATTGGGTTGGAATAAACCACACAAGCATTATGGTCATAAGCCCTTGCATATTTCCTTTCACTACCATTCATTTCTCTTCCTGTCCTTGGAATAATTCTTCCAAGCCACTCTCATTCTTACCAGGTCCTCCATTATCACTGGAGGCCAGCTGAGGAATAGTTTCAATATCATGCTTACTTTAGTGAGATGTATAGCCATTTCAAAATCAAGAGGTCATGTGTATTATATTTTGACTCTGTGACTACTAGTCATGAGCAAATAGTTTTCAAGAGCAGAGTATGGGGATCTGAGTTCTGGCAATCCTGCAATTTCTTCTAAGCAAAATGAACAACTTGAAGAAAGTAGAATTTATGAAAATAAAGTCATTTATCAATGCCTGAGGAAAAGTACTGCAGTTACACTATAAATCTATATAGATTTCATTGGAAATCCAGGTTTTCATGAGAAATTGCTAGTGACATAAATACAATTATTGTGCCAATGTGTAGAATCTGGACAGGAATCAGAGGATTGGGTTTATAAAAAAGATCCATCAATTTATCAAGTAAATTATTAATTAACCTATTACATATTTCTTTTAAGTTTCACGTTCTCTCCAGTATGTGTATAGCAAAATGTTGCAGTAACGAAAACTCTATCAATTGGCTCTAATAGGAACATATCTACTAATAGTGAATCGGGCAATGCCAAATAAGCTTCTCCGTGTGTTTGTAAATCATCAGTAGGTTTCCAATCTCATTTTCTTAAGAAGCCAGCTATCATTCCAGCTGCATAACTAAGGAACAGACCCAATAGACAATATTGTGTGATAGGAGGTTAAGTAGTTTTTTAAAAAGGGCAGCTGCTGGAATGAAGGAAGAAAGTATTTCTCCAAGCCAATTAATATGGATAAATGAAATGAAGATTTGTATTTTAGTAGGTTTATGGCTACTTACTCTATCTTATTTTTGACGTTTGCTCTAAATACAGGAAGTTTCAGTCCATCTAAACCTCAGGATGAACTTATAGCCCTTTATATCTACAAAAGATTTATTCAGAGGGATCTCATATCTGTATAGTCAAAAGTACCTCAGTAGCCTACAATTTACCCTGTAAAGAGCAATGGGCAAGAACTGGCAATTCTAAGTGATGCCTTCACGGTGTGTGAGAGTGTTCCTGGAAGGTGACAACCAGCTCTCTAATGCCTTGGTCAGGGCTTCTCTCCTCTTCCTTCAGCCTTTCTAACTCTTGGCTCATCCCAGTGCTACAACTTTCCTAACTCTGAACCCATAGGCTACAGTCATTACCAGGACCATAGGATTTCTGTTCCCCCAGGGGTCTCTCTCTTCCCCATCCCCATGCAAAGATATCAGTATCTGTGGTTGCATGTACAATGTCTGAGGTTCACCTTGGGCTGGTCTTCTTTCTCCCCGCTTCTCTACTCCTAGTACACTCTGTCATCAAAATTATCTACTGGCTATGTGACTTAGGTATACCACCCAGGCAGTAGCTAAATATACTTTTTAAAATAGACAAATCTTCTTTATTTAGGAAACATGTAGATTCAAATTTGTGTTTAAACAAAGTTAGAAACATATTTATCTTAAGGACCTGTGGGGTCTGTAGCAAATAACTAAATGTTTGAACATTGAAGAGATACTGCTTTGGCTTTTCAGAGTCCTTTTACGCACAAACTGCATTTGATTTCAAAGGATCCCTGCCAGGCAAGGATTATAAAATTATTATATTATATTATATTATATTATATAAATTATTATCATTTTAAAAGCAAGAGAGCTAAATCTCAGAGACATCCCCTCCCTCAAACAAAAATGCAGGTATTTCCACTTGATTAAAATTCTGTTTCCCTCCTGCTTCATTAATGTCAGTTAAGCTATTTGGTGACCACTTAAAAGGAGACAAGTAATAGGATAGGAAAAAGAATTGCTTGATTATAATAGCAACAATGGCTAAGATTTATTGAGCACTTAGTACATACTGTGTTGTTTCCGTATGCTTTACATTGGACCTCATTTCTCGTGTATCATCATCAAGGTCCTTAAGTAACATGAGAGGCTGTGACAATCACTCAACAAAGATACCAAATATAAGAAATTCTAAGTGATTTTACTGCTGAATTTAAGTATATTTAAAGGATTAAAAATAGAATTTAGAAGAACATTGGATAACCACTAAATTTTTCTCTAAATGTAAATAGAAGTTGTTTTAATAACTCGAACTGTGGTTCTTGTTGAGTGGTCAGTTCACCAACTATCAAAATTTAGCATTTATTATTAGAACCACATTAAACTTCTTCTTACATAAATTTTATGGATGTACACTATGCAATTTGATCCAGATGTTTACTTTAGTCTCATTTATTGAAGGTAAACAAAAGATTCAGTTAAGCCCGAGAACCACCTCAAGGTTGCCCTTCCATTTATTTCCTGCATTGAATTTCTTCTCTATTTTTAGCTATCCAAATTAAATGGAATCTGAGCAGCTGTCATAGGATAGAAAGGAGAAAAATCGTAATGATGTAAAAGCGAAGGAAGATTGAGAGGAATAGCTATTTATGATATGAAAGAGAAACAGAGGTGTAGAGGGAAAATAACATGGGTACACGCTGGTAACTAGAGAACAAAAATAAGTTTTCTGCTTCTCCTGGGCACGGAGCTGGACCAGCCTTCCTTGAAATCAGATGTAGCCATGTAACTGAGGTCATTTCAGGGGAATGTGAGCAGAAGTGATATATGCTACTATGTTCCTTCTTCCTCCTGAAGACTAATGGGGAAGACAAAGACAAGCTTGGAAGCCATATGTTGAAAATGGAGCATTAGTCTTAAATTATTTTTCTGAATGATTGTGCATGGAGCAGAGATACTATGGACTTAAAGCTGTTGTTCGGGCCTGTTTCACAAGAAAAAGGAAAACTTCTACTTTGTTACTCTACTGATTCTTGGGGGTGTAATTGTCTCAGGAGCTTAGGAGCTTTGTCTACTCTAATGCATATGGTTTATATTGTTAGTCCAGAGAAAATCAACATAGGATGAAGATATGGTGTAGGAAAGTAGAATAGGGAAACATAATTCATAATAAAGCAGAGAAAAATATTAGATGATTTTAAATATTTGAGACATGCTTGAAGGAAAAGAAAACTAATGATGACAAATCTGAATTCGAATTTATAATGCAATGGTGACAGTTATATTCTAGATCAACTCTTTGACTAAGTAGAAAGAAGTCAAATGGTTATATTAATATCCTGGAAACTTCCAATGACTGCAAAAAATGTGATAGCAACACTTGGAAGGGAAATGTAGGAAAAACACAGTTTGTAAATTCTAGAAACTGATTAATCAGGACTTTACTTTGCACCTCTGCTTCTTTCTGAAGAAATAGACTGCCTTCTCTTCTGAAATAGGAAATTTTTCTGAATTCTATCTGGTGATCTCTACATTCCTTCAATGTCTTGTTTAAGGCTTGATATTGAAGACTGGCATTCTTTACATATGAATATTCAATGATCATTTTTGACTCAGAATTCTTTCAAATTTATATTCATAAATTTATAAATTTATATTTATATTATATGTTTGTTACTAATTCTTTGTTTTACAGACTTGGCTTTGCCACTTAATCTATATAAATGACTTATGCTGAATTGGCAACTATAAAATTCAATCCTAATCATTCATACAAACATAAAGCCCATCCTTAAGAAAAGAGTCACTCTAATCTCTAATATTAGCCAGATTTCTGTGGCATAGTTCACATTACTTCACTCAATCTGATATTTCATATGTGTTTAAGGCTGATGGAAAAAATATGGCTTCTTCAATGGTGGATCAAAACAAGATAAAATGTTAAAAAGCCCAAACTGTTGCCTCTCTTCTGGGAATTATTGTAATACCAGTCAACGAAAACACATTTGGACTCTTCTAAACATAGAATAAAAACACCCCCTAACTCACTGGAGGGAAGAGAAATCCCAGTATGGTGATACAGGTACCAAAACATAAGAATCAACTGCTGGACGACTGAAGCCATGGAAGCAGTTGATAGGAAATATACACAATTGAAATTAAGTTCTGCTACTCAGACCTGGTAAGTCATTTACTTTTAATAACAGAACAGATTCCCACTGGATGTGTCCTCCCTTGTTAAAAAATGATGAAAGCTAATCATTTCTGTCCTCTGTAAACATACACCAGATTAAACATTAGAAAACACACATGCATGGAGAAAAAGAATCAAATTCCATAAAACTCACACACATATCTGCATAAACTTCAGAGCAAGATACTAATTAATTCCCCAATCTTTTTAAGGGACCAACTACTAAGATCTGGAGAAGAGTGACGGTATTGACTTTTCTACACAGGATACCAGTGAAATCAGAAAAAGTCAGTGTGAAGACAAGAGGTTGTGGTAAAGAATCTTAAAATAATGCCACCGGTACAAATAAAAGTAACTGAACGAAAATAACAATGTGATACATTATTGAATATAGGAGTAATGGTGACCGATATCAAAGACGCAACACCATTGACCTTTACTTCTATCTATTTCAGTAACTAGTACTGATTAAGCACACACAAATTCCAAAGTAGGATATAGGAGGAATTGTTTCACATATCCATATTAGCTCTATCTCTACTGAGACCTTCCAAATATTCACCATATAGCTTAAAGGGATTTTAGAGAGCAGATCTAACATGCCTGTGATTAAGGATAAATTGTCTGAAATCCAAGTAAGGAAACTGACCTGTCCAAGCTCACCAGTGTAAGTTCCAAAAAACTGGCTGGCTGAAAATTCACCACTAATTCAGTGCTCCTTCCTCCATATCCCATCTGCATCTCCTGAGCCCACCTTGAATAATAGATCAAAGGATTTAAGGATATTTGCAGTTTTCTTTTCACTAAGGATATTTTCATTTTTAATAAAAATAAAATAATAATGGCTATGGTAACTTTCCTGGAGTCTAACATATACTCTGATAGTCCTATAACAGCTCTAACTTTTTATGTTATCATATGATAACCCCTATTTTGCAAATACGAAACTGTAGCTCAGAAAATTAAATAACTTGTGCAATGTTACATGGCAGAGGTAAGATTCAGATATAAGTTTATCATAATCCAAAGTCCATATTCTCTCTACTATACATCATTACCTCTTTTAATCTCTTGATATTTTGTGAGGCACGTCAAAATATCTAAAGCAGAGCTGTTACTTGGAAGGCTTGGCCAATCACTCCAGAATCTACTGTTTAGCCATTCAAACATTGTCAAAAATTTATTCTTCTGATCCAGATTATTAGAGGTCCTGCTTCTATAGCAGCCTCCCAAAAAGAACCATTAGCCGCCTCATATACAAGAAAATGACCAATTAATTTTATTTCAAAAATGATGGTAGAACAGTAGTCCCTGAGAGGAAGGCTGGTGAAAATCTTATGATCTCGTAAAAAGTCTCTGCAGGCTAGGTATTGTGTCTATCCTAACTGACATAGATTATGTCAGCCTTGCAGATGGTGTTAAAAAAAAATAACCCTGTGTCTATATGAGATCAAAACACCAAGACTGAATTTAACCCAGATGCTTGGCACTGTGTAGACACAACCTATGTCATATCTTCCATTTTCTGTTGGATGCAGGAGAGGAAGTGTATGACTATACACAGTTGTTAAAGGAGTAATATTTTCAGGCAAGCTTACATTAATGCTGTAGGTAGATTTTTTTTCCTCTCCCCTCTGTTTAAATTCCTAAAATGCATCAGACCTCATGAGTTTCAGGCAGACATACTCTGTTAGGAGTTGAGGGAAGATTTGCACATTTCTTTTCTGACATGTGGACAAGCAGACGCTCAATTGCAGGGTTTTGACTGCTCACTGGCTTTCTTTGTCTTCATTCACACATAAGCCTTGCCAATTTCCCACTGAAAATGCCACTGCAGATCCCGAAAAATTTTTGGAAAGAGTCTCATGGCTTTCAATCTCCTCACAGAAAGAGAAAACTTAGACAGTCTTAAAAAAAAAATTGAAGGCAGTTTTCGTCATCAGTACAAGCATCATAAAAGCACTTAGAGATAATGGGTTAAGTATAACTGAATCAGAAGCACACCGATTTGGCAGTAGTCTCATTCACAAAATGTTGGAGTGGTTATAGGTGATGCCAAGTTAAACAGGATGATGGACTCAACACAATGCATGTTTGCAACACTAATGGGTCGTCAGTTCAAGGCCACCCACTTCCAGGTGGCGGGAAGCGGGGGCAGCTGCCCCATCTCTGGAGAGTCAGAGGGCCTTCCTGCTCCCATGGTCAGATGTCTGAGACCGTGAAAAAGAGAATGAGAGTTTGCTTGTCTGTGGTGTTTAACAATCCATGAGGAAAGGTATATTTACCCCTACATTAGAGAGCTGAGATGTCTTTCTCATGGCCTCTAATTCATTCCTAGGGGAAGCCAGGGGATAGATGGGTAGTAGAAGTGCCTTGCACTTCTACTTAGTGGGGTAACTAATAGCTGTGGTCTTAAATAGAAGAATATTGAGAGGGATATTATTAAAGAGGTAGTCAGACGTTTCAAAGCCATTTGACATGTATGGTGCCTTCATCCAGAACCCAGATATTTTCTTTTGTCTGTTTCCAAGTTCCTTTCTGGCTACTACTCTGTATAGCGTGCTGCGCCATGCCAAAACCAGATATTACCCTGGGCGATGTGAGGACTTCCCAACTCATGGTATCTTCACACTGATGGTCCCCAGGTGTTAGGGTGCCAAGGCAGACCCAATGGTTCAGGCAGTAAGGAAATGACCCACAGAGACATTATTTGAATGTCCCCTAGTATTTAAGCTGAAAAGATGACATTTGTAGGAAGTGACCTTTAAAAATGTACTTTCAGTTTTGATTTAAAATGAGTATGATTTTGGGACACCTGGATGGCTCGGCGGTTTAGTGCCTGCCTTTGGCCCAGGGCTCCCTGCATGGAGCCTGCTTCTCCCACTGCCTGTGTCTCTGCCTCTCTCTGTCTCTCATGAAAAAATAAATAAAATCTTTAAAAAATAATAAAATAAAATGAGTATGATTTTAAAAGAAAAATAAATATACTAGTTAATACTAATTAGTTAATTCTCATTGGGTAACTAATACTTATAGAGACTACTATGGGCCAGACATGCTGCTAAGCACTTAGATATATCAACTTGTTTAACCCATTCCATATCAGAGGTAAGGAAATTGAGACACAGAGAGGTTAGGTAACCTGTGAAAGGTCACCCAGTTGGAAAGCAGCAAAGGCATACTTCAAGCCCAGGCAATCTGGCACCAGGGTATGTAGTATTTTCTGTCTCCAATATAGCATTTAGCGCAGAGCTACATACAGATACCAGAAAACTAGGAAGTATGCATATGAAGCAATAAGAGTAGGAATTATATTCAAAGTTAGAACCATCTCCTTCAGATTAGTCACCTTTGGAAGAAATGTATTTAGAATCATGAAGTGTCACTCTTTAAAGCATGTGTCATTACACCTTTAGTGTTGCTATCAGAGCCAGTTTATTAATAAATGAGCTACCCGTATTTTAGAGTCTTACTTTATTCTTTACTAGAAAGTTTAACAACTGAACGATTCATAAATCTAGGCTCCACATGACTCTTGGCCATTTCCAAAACCCAAATTCATCTTTAAAAGTCAAAGATTTGTCA
Organism: Canis lupus baileyi; assembly: GCF_048164855.1. Lineage (NCBI taxonomy): Eukaryota > Metazoa > Chordata > Mammalia > Carnivora > Canidae > Canis > Canis lupus. Next base: position 17,231,188 of record NC_132851.1, read on the forward strand.
ACTTAGGGAATGGTCCAAAGAATGTGCTGGGCCACAGATTCTTAGGGCAGGCCCCCAGATAGTTTTAAGTGATGGTAATTTCCTCACAATGCAAGTATGCCACTGCACTGTGGCTGCGTGGAAGGTGAAGGCTCTTGCTTGGATGTCTAAGTTCAGGTTTCTATAAGAGGCAAGTCATTTGTATAACTTTGTATTCAAATATCATCTACAGGTGCCCTCTAGAGACTTTTATACCCTCACTGGAGGAAATCATAAATGCAAAAAAAGTAATCAGGGAACAATATATGACAGATAAAAGTCAAGTGCCAACATATATGGCATGAACAAAAGGCACTATGGGATTTCATGATGGTGAGAAAGAATGTAAGAAAGCAACCAGTAGGTCAGGAAGGCACCATGGAAGAGATGGCCCTTGACCTGAGTCTTAAGTGAAGAGGAGAATTGGATATGATTTTAATCATTGTGCTGAGAACTATGAACATGGTAGATAGATGATAAATATTTAATGACTAGCTCTTAATTCCTGACCATCCCTTGTTTGCTGAAACATTAAGAGACAGGATGGTTAACTTCCATACCCAACCAGTCTGAAAATTAAGTTTCTCTTCATTGAAATAAGCAAAGCAGAATAAAAGGCCAAATAATACCAAGTAAAAGGGAAGACAGCATTCTTAGAAAGTGATTAGGGAAATGTCTGGGTACTTGCTATTTAGAATATGAGCCATATAAAGGAGGGACAGAACTTACACGTGTTCTTTACAATTTGTATTGTGCTTGAAAATATTTGGTAGAGCTGCAAATCTCAAAAGTGCTGCAGATGCCAGAGACAACTCTTTAAATATTCCATACTAAAAACAGTCATAAATACACAAGGATGAGGATGATTGCTTCCTTCCAGAGACAAACCTTAATTATTCAGGTCCTACAAGATATAAGTTAATTCATAGCAGCAGCGGCATTATTCTGTTAACTATTGATTTCTAAGTTGACACCAGTAGAGAAATTCAGAGGAATCTTTCACAATAACTCAGTCAGGTACCAGTAGATTGAATACCACCACCAAATTGCTCATTCTAATGTATAAATGTCCATGAGGTTAAATTGGTCAAATAGTCTGAGGAATTCATTGACTACGTCTTGAGGATGTATAAGTTTCTCTTTATTTCTTCAGGTATGCCTTTCTGTATATAATCAGATTTGGTTATAAAATTTAATAGGATTATTAGATCATAAAGTATGTCTTGCTCTTTCTTTCTTTCCATTCTTTCCTACTCTTTTCTTCTTCTCTTTTTTTTCTTCTTCCTTCCTCCCTCCTTCCCTCCCCCACCCCTTCAATTTTATCAGGACACCTCCAAGACATAAATGATAAAAGATCATTAATTAGGATATGGTCTAATCCACTGGCACAAAAACAAGTTTCATCCTAATACAGTTCTATTGGTTGGATCAAGTTGAAAGCGGTCTCAAGATTTGTAAATAACCATTCAATATGATGAGTTGCCATGAGGTGACCACAAAAAAGGGTGGATGAAAGAACTGTTTAAAGAAACACTTTGTCAGTATGGCATCCTTTGCAATGCTGGCACTCAAGAGCACATGTGCCAGCTCAAAATAAAACAGTCAAGTATAAAACGCTCCAAAAGAAGGAGAATTTTGAGGAATTAGATCATGGCCATAACTTTAACCTAAAAACTATTCATTAAATTCTACTCTATATAGAGTTAGTGATGAGGGGATTTGAAGACTGCAGAGTTGATCTTTACCTTTCTTGTAATACAGCTGCATGAGTAACATATGAAGTCATCCTTAATAGGAGACTAGTTAATAAACAGCAATTAAATATTAACTAAGCAATACATAAGGCTAGGGTACACTTGGGGATACTTGTATGGGAGATGCAATATGACCATGGATAAAAAGATTTTTGTTAGTTTTTTGCCACAACATATTATTTTTCCCTTCTCATTCCCTGAAGGCATCAAGTTTCCCTCCAACTGTTCAACAGAGGATCATCCAGTGTGTGTGTGTGTGTGTGCACAAACATGTATTCTGAGAGTCAGACAGGGGACCCATATCACCTACGGAATGCTGAACTACATTCAATACTGTCTCTAAAGGTATAGGTGGGGATCCCTGGGTGGCGCAGCGGTTTAGCGCCTGCCTTTGGCCCAGGGAGCGATCCTGGAGACCCGGGATCGAATCCCACATCGGGCTCCCGGTGCATGGAGCCTGCCTCTCCCTCTGCCTGTGTCTCTGCCTCTCTCCCTTTCTCTCTCTGTGACTATCATAAATAAAAAAAAAAAAAATTTAAAGGTATAGGTGATGTCAATTAAAGACAGTCCTCCCAGAATTGAGAAAACTAAGCAGGGGTCACTCATTAATGTCATCCTTGGGCAGGTACAACAAAGGTGTAGGGAGGAAGAAGTAGTTTGTGTGAACAAGTGTTTACTGTAGTTTGTGTGAACAAGTGTTTACTGTGCTATTCTGCTTTAGAGTGTCTGACCAAAAACACTGCCAACAAAAGTGTAACTCATTAGCCTTTGGGGGGAAATATAAGCTTCCTGCAGGTTTGGGGATAGATGCTTGGATGCTATGGGTGTGTTCTTTCATTTCATCCTTTCTTGCCTTCCCACAGCTCAGGCACTTTACAAGCTACTAAAGTTTGGTCATTTTCCTTCTGTAGTTGTTCTTGGGCAGCTTTACTATCCTCTGGCATAGAAATCAGGAGTGTGGAGTTAACTGAGCAGCTCAACTTGCTTCACACCAATGTTCTTTAGTGTGGTTATATCATGCTTTCTTCTACTGAGGCTTGCCTACCATTATTTTAAACCACTGTTGCTTCCCTGTCAACCCTTCTTGTCCTCTGAAGCCAGAGCTTCAGAACCAGTGCATTATCCAGGGGCATTACATGGAAAACGCAGATCTTTAACTTGAGTTGGGTTGTGTGTACTCTTTGAATAGCTGATGCATCTCCTTTTGATAGGACTAGAACCCCCAGACCAGCACTGGAAACTGTGTACCTAAAAGCTGTTACTTCAACATATCAGTCTGGCATGGGGACAGTCACTGAAACCAGGGCTGAGAATGTTAAAGGAGCCAAAATGTGGAGAGAGTCAGATGTAACCCTTACCTATTTCTTTGCCTCTTACTTCTGTAGCGATTGGTTCAGGAAATTGGAGTAGTTAGCACAATGGATGGAAATATTCCAAGTTTAAAAAGTGAGAAAGTGTTTGAAAATATTAGAGTGGGCTTTTTGGAAATTCTAATACTGTCACTGGAACAAAGAAATGTTGGGGCGGGTGCAGATCTCTGTGAGGTGCCACAAGAAGGTACTTGAAGTTGGCAGTAAAAAGTCAGGGTGATGGGTGAAGAGATAATTCTAGCCCTGAGACTTCTGACTAAAGACTTCACCAGTATCCAACTTAAATTATAATTACACAGAGCCTGCACGTTAGTCATAATTCACTAAACATTTTCTATGAGTCTATAGGATTGTTAATAGATAGTAAATGGGGAGCATACATTATGTGTAAATTGGATCGATGGTAACTTTGCACAGAGTCTCATTATGTGGTTTACTTTCTTCTCAATTGTTCCTTTGACCATGTAAAATTGTCAGTTAAAAACATCCTTTTAGAGTACATCGCACCAACTTTTGCTGCTTCTTTTCTGATTGAGATGACTAGACAAGCGCACCTTTGACCTTTCAGCCGTGCTTGGTCATTGTGGTTATTCAATAAAGGCCGGTTTGGTAAGATAAATAAGCCAGAAGCACACATTACAGATGTTCAGAGGAGATGCAAACGCCATAGGAGCTGAGGGGAGAGCAGTTAACTTGAAATCAGATGACCCAGAAATTTTCCAGAAGGTAGTGATGGCATTTGACCTGAGCCATGCAGTGTAGGTATCATTTGGACATGAAAAGATGAAAAAAAAAATATTCCAGGTGGTAGAACTGTAGAAGCATAGGTACACAGTAGGAGCTGTGAGGAAATAACATCAAGGAATTGATTAGTAAATGACAGAAATAATGGGTGTAAGCCTAAAAGAATGCTGAAGTGTCTAGATTTTAATATGTATGCAATGAGGAGTCAATATCTAAGCAGATAAAGAACAAGATCAATGTCATGATTCAGGAAACTGTACATGGAAGCAAAGCTCTGTGCTTAGAAAAGGAATATAAATCATAACTTCTACTGGTAGCTGTAAGTCAAAGTTCCATTTTCATACACCCATAGTGTTGAAACATCACATTGCCTTTGCCATACTACCATATATTCCAGTAAAAGCTGAGGATAGATGATCAATATATGTGTGCGTGCATGTATATACTCAGAATAAATGATCATCTGAATGTTGCTCTCATGCATGAATATGTGTGTGCATACATACACCTTGACTGGGAAAAATTAAATGTGAACTAATATTTATTTGACATAAGTGCCCTTCTATGTACCAGGTACTATTCTAGAAGCTGGAGACAAAGCTAAATAAGGTCCCCACCTTTTATTTATTTTATTTTTCATTTTATTATTTTTAAAATATTTTATTTATTTTTTCATGAGAGACACACACACACACACAGAGAAGCAGAGACACAGGCAGAGGGAGCTGCAGGCTCCATGCAGGGAGCCTGACATGGGACTTGATCCCGGGTCTCCAGGATCACGCCCTGGGCTGAAGGAGGCGCTAAACCGCCTAGCCACCTGGGCTGCCCCACGTTTTAAATATATAATCTACTTGGGGGATGACAAACAAATGTAATAATATATGAAGGAAGAAATTGTGGTCAAATACACAAAGTATAACAAAACACACAGAAGGTGAACGACAGACAAGATTTGGGGGCAATAAAGCAGGGACATTTAGTAATTAGATGTCCTAAATCTTCATTCCTCATTTGGAATCGACAGAAGAATATTGGTCTGGAGAGTCCTGTCTGTGAAAAGACCACACAGGTAAGGAAATCAGCAAGGTCTAGAAAATATGTGTTTTTCTTACTCTTGCTTATTTTTGGCTAGTATTTTAGATTCATGTGTTTACATTATGCTAATTATTGGCTGCAAGGGATGCTGTGGTGTCTTCCCATCTATTAACAATGGGGAGCAAGTGAAATGAGCCAGAGTGATGAGTGTGAATGGTGAGTGGAGGTTCTATGACCTACACAAAGTCTACACCGGAGTCACTGAAAAGATTATGTGTTACCCTACAGGTATTGAAAGAAATAGAGATATATCAGCTGAAATAGTAAAACCTCTTTTCAATACAGTCTACTTTTGACCTTAGAAAGCAAAGGACAAAATAACATCTAATTCTCATTCCTGCTTTCTTTCAACTTCCTTCCTTTCGTGGAACACCAAGCTCATATGAAGGTATTTGCAGTCGGAGGAGAGCTAGCATTCATGGAAAGCAAGAGAAGAGTGGGAGAATAGTTCTTAGAATTTAGGCATACTGAGATTCCAGAAAACCGGTTCTCACAAGGACGCTCTTCCAGGGATTTGTGCGGTGAAAAACTATGCCTCTAGTCACCCAAACAACAAAGGCAGGAGCAATCTGCAGAAGCAAGAAGACTGGTGTAATTCAGGACTATTTTGAAATTAATTAAAGATTCCAGCAAACTCATTCTGCTGCTAGTTACTAAGTGAATAAGAGATGCTCGGACTTGCTGTCATGCATGAGAGTCTCAAAAGTAGAAACTATATCCATCGCGATGACATTTACTCACATAATTTTGGGTTAGCACCAACACCATATTTACTTTTTCAGCTTTCTTTTATATGTGCTGGCTCATGGGGTTTTTCTCAGCAAAAACAGTTTTGTTATGCTTGCTTTTATTACAGAGCTATCCAGGTCATGTCTTCAACAGATGAATAAGATTTGCGAATCAGTTATATTGTAGCACTATTTATATTGCCAAAGTACAAAAATCTGCAAATCACGGAAGAGAGTCTCTATTGAATTAGTGCCACAGATTAAAGCACTAATGCGTTGATGTAGAAGCTTATTGTCAGTATATACTTAGACTTGTCTAATACTTTTTAAAACACATGGGAAATGACCTTATTATATTATTGTCCAAAATGATAGTTTTGCTTGAACTTTATTTATAAACTTTGATTTCTTTCCACTGAGAGAGACTGGATATTTTCAAACACCTTCTCTTGGGGTGTGGTTGAATTATAGCAATAAGTAATGTATAAGCAATCTGTATTATTATACAAATTCCTTTAAAAATTTTAATTATTACACTTTTAATCTTGTAACATCTATCGCAAATATAAATGCCAGGCAAATTTAACTAAAGAGCATAAACCTTCTAACTTAGCTTTTTCTTACTATAGATCACTAATTTTTGAAGACATAATCTATGTTGTATTTTAAAGTTAAAGTGTTCAAATAGATTACTAATCTGAATATGGCTGTCATCTTGAATAAGCTTTTAGTTTGAGGCTTGAAAAACACTATTCTAAACAGGAATCTTCATTTTAGTGGCATTAGTGTGAGCAGCAAAGGATTTCTTTTTCTCTTTCTTTCTTTCTTTCTTTCTTTCTTTCTTTCTTTCTTTCTTTCTTTCTTTCTTCTTTCTTTCTCTCCTTCCTTCCTTCCTTCCTTCCTTCCTTCCTTCCTTCCTTCCTTCCTTCCTTCCTTCCTTCCAGCATTAACTCTCATTATAGCTGATGATCCTTGAGCAAGCACAAATCCCATAGGTGAGAAGACATCACAGAAAAAAGAAAAACCCAGGAATCTGTATAGGGTCAATTTCACTTTCTAATTCTCTGTTCTGATTGCACAGCATACATTCCAGGGTAAATTCTAAGGAGAACTTCTGATGTTTTTTAGAGGAGAGATACTAGGCTACTATTTATTTTCATTGACATACTTTTCTAGGAGGCTGCCATGGAAAATAAAAGTCCTTATGCAATGACTCCATCAGAGCTAACTCAAAGGAAAGTGAAGAAAAAAGGAAGGAAGAGAAAAAAGAAAAGGAGAGAGGAGGGATAAAAGAAAAGAACAGAAATTTGGGGTAGTAAGAACAGATCCTGGTTCTGCCCCATAGGGTAAAGCAAAGCACTTCTGCCACAGGAAATTCAATTCACCCTCCAGCAACCCACCAATCTGCCTGCTGCTGGGTCAGTGATCTGAGAACGTATGGCTTGCTCAGAAATGATGTTTCTATTTTTCTTCAGAAATTTTAAGTTTCTGTCAGCGGAGTAGATTAAGAATGTTGTTGCTCATATGATGGAGAAATCCACTAGGAATCCAACTTGACAAGCTTGGTTCTGCACATTTTTATGGAATAAGAGACCTCCGTGTCACAGGATCATAGGTGATAAAGCCAGAGTAGATTATCCCATAGTTTGATTTCAGGTAGATTATCCCATAGTTTTCTTTAGAAAGAGTGGTGTGTATCTGGTCAGTATCTTTAGGAGAAGTATCTTCATGCTCGCTGCTGAGCTTCTCAATTTATACCTGACAACTTAATTTCCTTAAAATCATAGAGCATAAAACCTGACCGGGCAGACCTTGGTCAATTTACTCTAGTTTGAAACTGTCCTAATTGTCTACTATGATGCTAAGTGGGCAAGTGACTAGACTGGCTTGGCTTGAGCTCTTTCCATGGCAAAATTCTCCAAGAAGTGCTTCATGAAACCTGAGTTCTGTGGGAATTAATGGATGTCTTATAAATAGAGGTTATATGTTCAAGTTAGTTTGGAAATACTTGGGTCATGGGCATTATTTTTTTCCCAGAGGGGGATATAGGATGGATTTTTTTTTTAAAGTGAACTTTTTCCTCATGGAATATTAAGCTTTCCACACAAAGTTAACCGTCGAGCACCATTTCAGATGGTTCCACACTGCTGTTGATCCTTTTATACTTATACATGGAAATCTGTGAGAAATTCACAAATCTCATGAGTTTTCTAGAACAATATTGTCTGACAAAATTTTCTGACATGACAGAAATATTCTGGGTCGTCCAAGATGATAACCATAGCCCATGTAGCTATTGAACATTGAATGTGGTTAGTGTAGCTAAGAAATGGAATTTTTGATGTATTTACTTTTAATTAATTTACGTTTAAAGAGCTACACATGACTGGCTACTGGTGTTGGGCAGCACAGGTCTAGAATCTGGTATGTATGAGCCAGAGAAGCGTAAACAGTGCACCAGTGTTTCCATGTATCCCTGAGCCTTGCAGTGATCTACGGTGTTGGGAAGTGGAATTCTACGTTGACATAAACACGAAAATGAAAATTTTTTCCAAGCATAAGGTTATCTTCACATGCAGTGTTAATTTTTGTTGTTGATATTGTAAATAGGCAGATTCCCGCATGGGCATTTGTTCCTGTCTGCTTTTTCCCCCCTTTTTTCCAGATATTTTGACCCACACATTACAGGGAATTGCATAGACATTTAAATATTTCCACGCAAATCCTGAGCCAGCGGCAGCCAGGATGTACCTTGTCTTCTACTACAAAGGACTCCACCGGAGACAAATGTGCCTCTGTGGCTGGGCTCAACTGCATTCCCTACATACCTCACCCATTCATCCACTACAGAGCTGTTCCAACATTCATTGCAGCACTCTTCTGTCCCTGAGGCCTAGTACCACTTGGCCCACTACCTTTTCCTGTTAGAGCCTGGGATCACACTGCTTCTGCCGGTTGGCACCAGATTAAGTTGTTTCTTGCAATCAAATGAAAGGAAAACTTGAACACTTTGAAGAACATTTCCTAGTAAAGAGGACAACACTTCTGTTCCATTTATAAGGGGAAAAAAGAGAGTAGGGGAGGTGTCACACTTTGGTTCCAAGACCTGTAAATGAGGAAGGTGTGAGGAAGAAGACTTTCAAGGAGAATATATGTTCCCTCCTCAGCTCAGGCTGTGGTCAAACAACTTAGAAGCTTCACAACTGTTCTTTCTCTTGTTGGCTGATCAGGTTCCAGGACATTGCAAAAGATTTATTTACAATCACCCAAAGAGCCAGAATAGCCTCACCTTCATCTGGGAAATAATAGCTGTTTTGTGCTATTTCGTTCAACAACAGTGACTCATTATGTAGCACTAGGCCTTCCCTGATACTTGTAACTGTCAGGCAGATTTCCTATGGCTTGTTCACACACAATAGACCTATTTTGTCAGATTAAACCGAGAAATGTATAATTATCTGCAAGTGTAGATATGAGTGTACTGGCTTATGCATATATAAGGATGTAAATGTATTTATTAACACATGGCTCTAGAGTGATAGCATTCTAAAATGTTACTCATTACCATTGTAGGAGTGCTCACCTGAGCATCCATCGCCTTGGTCATCCACACATGACTGATGATGCTCAAGTGGAATGATGGCTTCTGGTTGAAACATACAAAATTATTCTTCTTCAGGCATAGAGGAGAGTTGCCAGGACAGAGGGAGACACGTGGGGTTTTCAAATCTCTGAGAGCCAGGTTAACCAAAGAACTACTTTGCATACAACTCTTATTATGGAGGTGTTAACACAAATACATAAAGGTTCTCGTGTTCAATGCTAAGAATTCTTCCCATGTTCTCATCTCTGTATTATTTGTCCCTTTTTGTTATCTTCTGGATCCAGATACACATCCTGTGAGGTGCAGGAAGGGGAAATATGGGTCCTTGTCCATGTGTTCAGGGCTCCATATATTAAATTGATTACAGGAGTAAGTCTGGGAGTCGATATTTTTAGTCAACATTTACTTTAGAATACATTTCATTTGACCTATAAATGAATAAGGTAGAGTACCCTTTTATTCCTCACCTTTCTTTTAAGCTAAAATAGAAAAAAGCAATATGATATAAAATAAAAAATGTAAAATATTGATTCTCTACTCATCATTTATCAGGAAATTTGCTTCGAAGTTCAAAGATGAGAAAATGCTTCAAAGAAGAAAAAATTATTTTTTAAAAGATATTATTTATTTATTCATGAGAGACACACAGAGAGAGAGGCAGAGACACAGGCAGAGGGAGAAGCAGGCTCCATGCAGGTAGCCCAACATGGGACTCGATCCCCAGTCTCCAGGATCACGCCCTGAGCTGAAGGTGGCACTAAACTGCTGAGCCACCCAGGCTTCCCGAGAAAATGATTTTTTGAAGCAAAATAAGCAATCTATTTTTAAGCAAAAGCCTATCAGAAAATTCCAAATCACTTTCAAAGCACTTGCCCTATACTAATTTGATTCAAACTTTATACAGTACTCAAGGCTTACAACCAAATTTCTAATGACTTATAGATTCCCAGTGGGGCTTAAGAACTCTGAAAAACATTCAACAAATGGCGAATTTAGCTTATAAAGACACTCTGTGACCTGAATAACATTACATTATTAGTTGAAGATAGTGATTTGTCTAAAATAATTATCTAAATGAGGTCAGATATAAATTAAAAGTCAGAGCCACTATAGATACAACAAATAAATGTGAACTGGATAATTTTTTTAATGAGTTTGAAATTCAGCATTAGCCTAGACATATATTTTCAAAGAAAACCAATTCTTACTATAAAAATAGTCTTCTATTTTCTTCCTGCTTGAATGTCAGCCGATAGCTAGGCTGCTATCAATAAGAAAGGTATATGCCATTTTCAAGATGTTTGCATTTTTTAAAAGATTTAAAGATTTTTAAGATTTTATTTGAGAAAGAGAGAGAAAATGAGCAAGAGAGAGCAGAAGCAGGGGGAGGGGTAGTGGAACAGAAAGAAGCAGACTCCCCACTCAGCAGGGAACACAACATGGGGCTAGATCTCAGGAGTCTGGGATCATGACCTGAGCCAAAGGCAGAAGCTTAACCAACTGAACCACTCAGGCTTCCCTGGTTCTTTGCATTTTTGTTTGTATTCATTCATTCATTCATTCATTCATTCATTCATTCATTCGTCTAAGCCAATGGACTACAGCAAATGTAGTTACCAAGAAGCCTATATTAAAGAAAACAACAACAACAACAACAACAACACAATCTCGAGAGCAAGCTTAACTGAGAACTCAGTGAGTCAAGAATGTACTGCCAAGTCAGGAGAATTAATGCAATCACAAGTTGCATCAATGACAGTGTCTGGAAGGAAAGTCCATAAAAGTCCCTGTGTTGATTAGGTCAGGCCTAGAAAATTGAGCTTATTTCTGGGTAGCACATTTTCAGAAGGAGGCTGACAAACCAAAAATACTCAAAGAGAGTAACTGAAATATTGAGAGATGAAAATCATAACAAATGCAAATTTGTGGTTTAAGACACAGAAGAAATGATTCAGGGTCAAGGATTTGTTTGATTGGGTCTTCAAGTATTTCAAGATTTGCATGTGTAACAATGTTTTTCTTAAAGAAGGTAAAACTAGTACCAAAGATGATAAACTCGGGAGTCAAATTTCCTCAGATCATAGGAACTTCCTAATACCACATGGACCAAGATACAGTGAATTTGCCATTTTCCTAGTGGAATTTTAGGGGAGATGGTACGTGAATCTTCTCTGAACTGCAATTACGACATTTTGTAAAAGGAAATGAACCCTTGGATGGGACAAGCGATTGGTTTGGCTGTCTGAAGACTCTCTTCTTGTCTTCAACTCTGTGAAATATTTGCTTCCATTATACACTCATTTCCTTTTTAAAAGAAGTTATTTTAGCAAACTAGTTCTAGAAGGGAGAAAAAATATGTCTGTAAATGGTTCCTCCTGCATCTGACATCATAAACTCCTGGTACGCTAGGACCTCTGAAAGTTTAGTGACAATAATCAAAGATGCATGATCAATGTTGAAGCAAGCAAAGATAAAATATGCAGAAGAAAATGCATTTCATGTATTCCAAAATTCATTGTGCAGAGAAAAGAAATAAATGGGAGAAAGGATGAGAGGTACTGGGAAGCCCTGCATTGGTCACTTTCGTTTCCTTTCAGTGACTGGGCACTGTCCATGTTCTGGGAATTCACAGATAGTTTGGAAAATGTGTATCAACTTGCAAGGAGCATTTTAGGCTCTGCTGACTGTGCTTCCCAATCTCTTTGATATCCTGGGTCGGAAACAACCCAGTGAAGGGAGTTGCCATATTGCAGCCAACTTTGAGCCCTGGGCCCTGCATGGCTCCCTCTTGTCATCATTCGTGCCTGCTGTGGCAGGAACATCGTAAATGGCTTCCTGTCTGAGTCAGATCTTCTCAGGTTCAAGGTTGCTGTGTTTCAGGAGCTATGAGTCTTCACCTGTTTTCCTGACTGGGCACCTTGCCACTTTTTTTTTCTTTTTTATTCTCACAGTTTGATAAATGTGAAGGGCTCAGAGATGGGGCCATGGTATGGCCCCTTCCACTTTTAAAAATAACATTATTGAGGTATAAATTGGTAGACACAACTGGTACATATTTAATGAATGCAATTTGACAATGTGATTTCAGTGCCGTATCTGTCTCTGACTAGGAGTCCACTTTTCCATTCTCTGTTCTCCTTCAGGCTCAGGACACTGTGTTTTCCCTAGTTTTTGGCAGCTTAATGTTTGACTTCCTCAACTTCTTTCTCTCCAGGATTAGTTCGTAGCCTTAGTTCTTTCTATCTTCTGCTGCAACATGGATTCTCTGCTCTTCTAGGACTGGCTTGTAGCACTTCCTAGAAACAATCAGATGTTACAGGTTTTAATTCACAGGTTCTCAGTGAACAACATCTCTACCAAAATACATCTCTACCAAAATACCAAATACCTGGGTTAGTTAAGATTCATCTCTAGCGACAATTTACAATGAAAGTGTCCCTTACAATCTTGGGGAAATGCAAACTTATTTATTCAATAAGTATTTCATGACTGGACCATGTGCTGAGCTGTATGTTAGTTATGAAGAACAGAGTGTTGGGTAGGGAGAGATCCCTGTTCTTAAGGGATACCTCACATTAGGCTATTACAGTATGCAAATGCTTCATTTCTCTCCATCCAATTTAATAAAATTCCTGTGATATTGTACTTTCCCTCTGCTTGTACTATACCACCCTCATTTTTCTTTTATCCTTTCATACAGCACTGAGAACTCTGTCACTTCTTCTCATGTACTGAAGAATACTCCCCTCTGACCTTCCCAATCACTCCTGAAAATGCATTTGAGGTTAAGAAAAGCGTCTTAAACTGGAATTTAAATATGGGGGTGTGCGGGTGGTAAATCACACACAAAAAGCATTTGACAAAGCAATTTATCACGTAATTTTTAAAGACATATATATTTCAAGTGAATTTAATTTACATATTTTCTGACTCATTTCCATTCCATTATCATAAGCTCTTTTTAAAGAGTTGCTACATTTTTACATTTTCAAAGGACACATTTGTGTCATCTATGACTTCCTAACCTTTGCTTTCTGGAATTTGACTATCAGAAAATTCTTCCTTTGTCTAACCTCAATGTTTCTCAGCTGAGATGGAACACTCAGCCATCTTTAGGAAGTATAAGGAAGGGGAAAAGTCAAATCTAGTTGGGTTTCTCCTTGTATGAAAAGCCACAGTATCAACTTTGACCTTTAGTTCTAGGGTTCTCCTTAACATTCTTTCATCATTTTAGCACCACCTCTAAGCCCTTCACATTTATCAAATTCTGAGAATAAAAACTAGCCTAGATGCTTGGTTGGTTAGGAGATCATAAATGGGCTACTAGTGGGGTCCTCCTTCTATGTCATTTTATAATATATCTATTGATTCATCTCAACATCATGCTCTTACTAATTAACGCTATTGCTGACTTGGGATTAGCAAGTGATCTGCTAAAACTTGCATTCCTGTTGTACTTCACATAAACAATGTCCATGTTGAAATATTTAAGCGTCATAAGCTACACTTAATTCCAAGATGGCACTTTAAAACAACCAGACTGGCCTTTTTTTGAAGAAAATTATCATGTTGTGTCTCCAGAGCAATTGGTTATCTACAGTCATCAAAGTGCCTGGCACAAAGAAGGTATTCAATTTCTTTTTTTTTTTAATCTGTCAATGGACAAATGATGGCAAGTGTTAACTTCATTAAATGTTTAGCACATGCTAAGTATTGTGCTCAGCTCTATACATGGACTATCTCATTGAATATGTCCCCAAATTCCATGGTACCGTTATTATTTTCAGTTTACCAGTAAGGAAGCTGAAGTGAAGAGATGTTGCTCAAAGACACACAGCTGTGGGGTGCCTGGGTTGTTAGATTGCCTGCCTTCAGCTCAGGTCATGATCTTGGAGTCCTGGGACTGAGTCCCACTTCAGGGTCCTTGCTTAGTGGGGAGTCTACTTCTCCCTCAGCCTCTCCCCCTGCTCATGCTCTCTGCCTCTCTCAAATAAATAAAATCTTTAAAAAAAAATCACATAGCTATGAAGTAGTTGAGCCAGAACTCAATTCTAGGATGTCTGATACCAGAGACTAAACACAAAAAAAGTTGCTATCATAGTCTCAGAACCAGATATATATACACATATAATACATATATATAAAATTTAAGATATATATAATTTAAGATTATATATTTAAGATATATATCTTATATATATTATATATTTAAGATATATAAATATATTTATATATTTATATATCCTAAAATAATGTATGTTTAAAGAGAAGTCAACCTTGGGTTCTGGGAAGAACAATGAGCAGGAGTCAGGAGCTCTTGTGAGTTTTACTTCTTCTCTGTCTCTTTAACAATGAAATGTCCTTAAGTAAATCACCTTACTGCTTCACCTCAGTCTTTATCAGCCAACTAAGTATTGTTGTTAGAGACCAAAGAAAACTCCTTTGGCCTCTAACCTTCCATAATGTATTGGTTTCACAAAGAAGTGCACAGCTGAAGGTGTTTGCAGGCAAGCAGGCCTCTGGGTTGGGTGCTGAGCCATGACTGGGGACAGAACACAGAGCTGATGTCTGTTCTTCCTGTTGGTCTTAATGCTGGGTATGGCTTGTCAGCTGCTGCTTATTTTCCCTGCTCAATCTTTTCTTATCAGAGGCAGAAGGCATAAAGGATGCCATCTGGGATTGCTTGTTTAGATACAGCATGGTGTTAACAAGTTTTTCTCTCTTCTTACTCTTTCTTGTTTATTGCTGGTTGCAAGGAGCAGAGATACACATGCACGAATGCAGCCATTGCCCAGGCTCTGTTCTTCATCATGAATTTGAGGGCCAAGGGAAGTAGGAGTAACAAGCTGTGAGTAAGCTAGAGGGAAGGCAAGTTGAGTGGGGGCCAGGATTGGGCACTATGTTCGGCAGCACCTAGAGGAGTTCTGAGACCAAGTTATTCTGAATTGTGAAAGAACATGTATGAGCTTTTATTGATACCTTCTCTGGGAATCACAAGAGGAGATTGCATACTCCTTGGAATCTGGAGGCTGATAAAAAAACAGGGCGCCTCTTAACCCGGTGAAGAAATTTTAGGTTTACAATATAGCATAGTACTAAGAGCCTGGTCTTGGAGTCACACAGGATTTGAAGCCAAGTTCCTCTACTTGTTAACTTGCAGTGGATGCTCTGACCGCCCCACCAAAATTCCCTTTACCTAGCCTTGCCCTCACCTCATGTACTGTGAATACTGGCTGCTAACTGTGGTCACAACTGCCCCTCCTACCGGGGGAATTGCCCTTGGCAGGAATGCAAAGAACTCTCCAGGAAGGCAAAGACTGTCAAGGCTGGTATACAAGAGTCCCCTGGCTTCTAGATGGGGCCAAATCTTTAGCCCTCAGCTCTCCCTATGGGATCAGAGGGAGGGTGGGCTTCAGCTACCACCCCAGTCGGCTCCTAAATAAGTGACTGCTCCTGGCTCTGCTTCAAGGGAAACTGATCTGAGATGTTAGGTGAATTTGGGAAGTAATAGCCTCCCTCTGCTTCTGGTTTCCAATGTGTTAAAATAAGATTGATACTATCATCATCTTTAAGATGTTAATCATTCGCAAAGTGCTTAGCACAGTATCTGGCACATAGTATAGTGATATTAGCAGCTACGTTATATGCTGCACAGATCGGGGATTCTGACAAAGCGATGCCTTTGGAAGCACCAGAAGGAAGAAGGTAAGCTGTCTTACTCTGGAATGAGGGTAATTACTATTATTTGAACATCCTGGTTCCTAATCAAATTAAGACAAACAAACAAAGAATAGTCTAAACCAATCACAGGAAAGATCTTGAGTTCCCAGTGCCCAGTCTCATGTCACAAAGTGATGCATCTGTGGGTTGTGTGTTGTTCTGTGTGCATACTAGCTGCTGGCAGTCGTCTGTATTTGTGCAATGGAAAACATTGCTCTCTTCAGATAGAAATATATATATATATATATTACATATATATACACACATAACATATATATAATAAATCTCCATACTGCTAGTGTCTAAATTAAGAAATGTAAAAGCCAATTCATGTAAGCCAGCAGGCAAAACCAACAGCAGTGCTGGCTGTGAAAAGAGCAGACTTCCCAGACGCAGAGCCTCTAGTGGTGCCTCCCCCATCGTGCTCGTGGGTTCTTTCCAAATTGAACATTGGAAACTGCTTGGTACCTTGGAGCAGATGTTCGTTCAAAATGCAATTAATTGAGTAAGGGTCAAAGAAATAAGGGGAGTTTTAAAGTGTGGATAGAGCAGTGGAAGAGCCACAAAACGGAAAACAGTGCTGGGTGTGCCTATCAAGAGACCTATAAAGGCAGATGAGGGTGCTGACCGCAGAACCTCCTCCGCACATTGTGGCATTGAAGAATCTCACCTACTATTCACCATCTGCTGTCGACATCTTATCTTGCTTGGGCCCTCACTTTCTAGGCAAGAGAAGTTGCATCCATTCACTCATTTATCCAATTATTACACTCCCCGGAACACCCCAGCCAGTATGTGGGGGCTCAGGATAGAATGACAAAAGAATAGATACCATCCCTTGGCTCATCAGTGTTGACAGACAATGCTGGTAATTCTCCAGTGTGGCCCAAAGGTGAGATTCCATCCCCCAGGGAATATTGCTAACCTGTAAAAACTTTTTTTTATTTTTTCCTCTGTCATTGGACTATCAAGTTCTTAATGGCAAGAGAGCTGTTTTCTTGATGGATCTTCTAGCATGGTGCTTGTACATAGCAAGAGCTCAGATGACACATGACTTGAGTTCCCAACCCATTTACAATTTCTGGAGGAATTCACATGGGCATGTACTATAGCTCAGCTAACATATATCCCTTTTGTTTTGTTTTGTTTTTGCTCTGTCTCATCTGTGGCACAGCCAGTACAGCAATGTCGACTTTACAGAGAGTCTGTCTTAGTTTCCTGGGACTGCTATAATAAATCACCACAAAGTAGGTGGCTTCAAACAACTAGAAGTGTATTCTCTCACAGTTCTGGTGTCCAGAAGTCTCAAATCAAGGTGTTGGCAGGGTTGGTTCCTTCCAGAGGCTCTGAGGACAATCTGTTCCTGCCTCTCTTCGAGCTTCCAGTTGCTGCTGGCAATTGTTGGCCTACAGTTGCATAACTCCCATCTCTGCCTCGGCTTTTACATGGGCTTCCCCTCCGTGCGTCTTCTGCCCTTGTCTTCACTCATGGTGACATTTGTCATTGGATTTAGAGCCCATCCTAATCCAGGATAATTTCATCTCGATATCCTTCACTATTATATACAAAGACCTTTTTCCAAATATTCACAGATTGTGGGTGGACAGCCCAGGGGCCATTTAACTCGGTAGAGGGTCTTAAAATGTCCAAGTTAAATTACTAGGAGTGGCAGGCAGTTGCCTAGTAAGCCACCCACCAAATATTCAGAATCAGACAAGGACTACTGTGGGGTCAAATGGAGCTTGGAATGAATGAGTCACATACACCATGTGAATAAGTATTGAAATCCAGCCCATTGATCCTCCTCTTCTTACCTGGGGCTACAACCAATCCAGTTTTTTTAGCCAGATCAGCCAGCCTTTCATCCTCACTTTTGTTTCTTCTCTTGGATTTAGAATTTTAAGGGCAAGATGGTGGGCATTTGGGATGGTATCACCTGATGCTTTCTATTACTCTTGGGAGTAGAGGAGTTCCTAATTCTACTGCTTATGCTCCTCCCTCACACTGTTTTCTGATACTCTTACTGATACTCTTACCACATTTTTCTTTTCATTATTCTTCTCTTGTTCTGTTGAAGCTATTCATATCTTTATGATTAAACAGAACATGAAGCCTCCCTCCTCACCTCTAACTTGTCCTCTCTCAATCTCAGTTTAAGCATTCACCAGAAAGTCTTTTAAGGAGATACTGGTTCCTACTTATATGGAAATAACATTTCAAAAGAGAGTCCCTGTGAGAAAGAAAATAATGAACTTCTTTTCTTTGCATATGCCCCTTATCAAGAACAGGTACTTCACAGTAAAAACTAATGTGTCTGAGAAATGCCATTCAGTGTTTTCAGGTTTTTTTTTTTTTTTTTTTTTTTTTTTTGAGAATCCTGTTTGAGTAAACTTCTATGAGAATAGGATCTTAGAGGAAAATGATTCTTCCTTCATGAAACCTGCTGCTTATTTATGCAGCAGCCACTGAGAGGCAAAACAAAAAACAAAGTAGCAAATCCAAGCCTCAGACCTGGTATGAGCTCTTGCAGTTGAGCCTCTCCTCCATTGGGGATCAATTTAACATGTTTTGTGATAGCTGAACCAACCAGAAACAATCGCTGGGGCAATTCTGGAGACTGAGTTCTTCTCAGAGGATAGCTGTCACCACTTGCTCAACGTTTTATCACCTTAGAAACCCTGCCAGGATTGGACACACCCAGGCCTGAGCTGATGGGCTGTACTTGCCTTCTTGCTTTTCATGAGCAAACTTGATCATTCTAGTAATCTTAACCTCAAGCTTCTTTCTCACTCACTACTTCAAATCTGATGGATAAGAGACATGAACTTGATTTTCTTCTCTGTCTAACCCCACTGATCATTGCATCATCTCAGAGACACCGTTCTCACATGAGACGTTCAGGACAGGGTACTTTGGCCTTTGCTCTGAAATGTTGGTCTAATCAAATCTTGTTACTCTCGTCCTGTGATACCTGCTGTCTTGCACTGTTCCCAAGACCACCTTGTTTGTTTGTTTGTTTTAAGCCAAGGTGCATCTTAGGTTCTATCTACCATAAATTCCCATATTTGAACTGAGCAATAGATGCTAGCAAATGCTTCGCAAAGTGAGATTGAGATTACCTGTTTAGCTGTACATCAACTTTCTCCTTCAAAAGATATCCAGAGCCAAGGAGAGTAGCATAATAGAGTAGTTCACACATAAATTGCCCCCGTATCGTGTTCTATCCTGGGCAATTTGAATTCAGAGTTGCTTCTGAGATTATCAGTTCCATGTGTATTCAGACAATAACCCCTCCTGTTATAAAGATACCACAGGAAAAAGCAAAAAGGAAGAAAAAAAAAAGTTCATATACTAAGTGATTCTGTGTCTTTACATCAGTGTGATCACAAATGCAATCTGGAAGGCCAATTAGGACACATTTCCTCAGGGCGCTTGGGAGTAAGTAAGAGGAAAGATCATTTATTTTCTGGTTTTCTCTAATCCTTCTGCTGCTTGTTTTCATTAGATATGAAGGCCATTAAACATTATGTAGCCCAAGCAGATTTTAGCCTCCCAGGAATGGGCTTCCTTGGGCCCATCAAGAACACTCTTTCAGAAATGTGTTTTGAGCCCTTTGACAAACTCTGGGCATCATAAACTCCTGCTGCTTTTCCTCTCTTCCCTCCCCCTCAGTAATCTCTCCCCTCTACGCCCTCTCTCTTACAGCGAGTTCCCTGTTTTTAGCTGAGTCACAGCAGCTGGCTGGCACCTCCAGGGTCATACTGTACGTAACACAGAATCCTCTCTGTTGGCTACCATGGTGCTTCAAAAGAGGGGCTGTGGCAGCCGCTGCAAGGCATCCTGGGTACTCCAGCCGAGCCCTTCTTTGAAGCCCTGAAGCAAGCTGCTGGCAGGAGCCTGGGACAGCTCAGGGATTCAGAGTTGCTGGCTAACATGGCCTCACTGAATCCCAGGGCTCCTGCTGCCGCTGAGATGCTGCTCAGAAGCAAGCCCTTAAGAAATTCAGAACAAAATCCAGACGGACAGAAGCAGAGTCATATGGCCTCTCGAAGCCAATGGCTGCCAGGAAATAGTCTTAAAACTGCCAGAGCCTTGGCAAAAGGCCTTGAGCTCTGCCAGCGGGTGAATAGTGGGGTAAGAGTATTGGTCACATTCTCCTTTTCCAGTCAACTGGATTGTGCCTGGGCACAGAAGTGCACATATGGAAGTGTGAAGCAACAGTATATCACTTTCTTTCCTGAAAATAAATGCTGGCCTGTTTAAGTAAAAATATACCCTCACCAGGTGGAACAATACAGATTTTCATGCTTAAGAATACAATCTTCTGGCTTTCAAATGCTGAAAACTGGACTGCTCCTCATTTCCAAAAAACTGTCTGGGGGCTGAATATTATACAGACCGTAGATCCTACAGCCCTCAGGTTGATTTCCTCTTTCTTCCCACTCCTCCCCATGTATGGATCCCTATCTGATTCTTGTTCTTTGAAACAGTTTTCTTTTACGAATAATTTATAAGCCAACTAGTATGCTAATGATGTTGGCGATGATGATGCTGATGCTGATGATATATATCTAAGCTATACAGTGTTCTTTCTGTAGCTTGGTGGGAGAAAATTTGTAGATGATTATTAACATTTCTTAAATGCAACTTTTTGTTTTTTTTTACACACAACCTGGAGTCCCCAAGTAAACATAAATAAAGAAGTTATTGATCTCAAATGGCAAGTTTCAAATCATTCAAGAAGCCCTGTTTCACATTCAAGGTGTGTCTTGTAAGGACAGTCCAAGGATTTGGTTTTTGTGGCACTATCCTTGACACAAATTCTAAGTGGTAGTGGAATTTAAAAAGGTAAAATGAGGGATGCCTGGGTGGCTCAGCCGGTTAAGCGTCTGCCTTCAGTTCAGGTTATGATCCCAGGGTCCTGAGATTGAGTCCTGCATTGGTCTCTCTGTTCAGCGGGGAGCCTGCCTCTCCTCTCCCTCTGCCCGTCCCCCTTCTCATGCTCTCTCTCTCAAATATATATAAATAACATCTTTTAAAAGAAGATAAAATGATATGAGAGTAGCAACTGCTTTTTGTAGCTTTATGGAGACATTAATATAAATGTATAAAGTCAGATTATTTACTCTCATAACCATGGTATATTCAGACGCAAATTAAAGCAAATACTCACAACAAGGAAACAGAGCACATCATCTCAGAATTTTTATATATTTCAGTAAAAGAGATACAGTAAAATACAAGAGACAGGATATTTCACCTCAAAAGCCAAACTTTTTAATTAGGATGGTTTTCTTTGGCTGTCAATGCTTAAGAAAGCCAAAGTTAAGCAAAAGTATCACTTAGGAGACAGAAGAAGAGCAAAGAAAAGAGTGACATTTGAAATGAACCCCTGAGGAGCTATTAGTAATTGCTTTTCTGAGAAGTTAACACCTATAATATGTGACAGAACAGGTTATCTTGGATTCAACGTGTTAAAATGTTTTTATTCCCTGTTAAGCCATTTTTTTCATAAACAAAATAAATTATAATTGATTTGCTAGAAACCAGACGATTCATCAGTGCAACAGGTATAAATATTTTAAAGGATGTGACCAGCCTGTACTTATTTTAAAATTTAGAACTATTTTTCTTTCCTTATAACAAAATCTACATTCTTTCAATCATAAAGAACCTGATAGTTGAGGCACGACTGAAAGGAGAGAAAAGAATAATTCTCCTGTGAAAGAAGACACCTGCTGAGAAACAAAATGGAACACTATATACAGAGGAATAAATAAATGTGTGATGAATCAACAACTACAACATAATCCACAATTAAAGAGGATGACTTAGGGACATCTGGGTGGCTCAGTGGTCGAGTGTCTGCCTTGGCTCAGGGCGAGATCCTGGGGGCCCTGGGATGGAGTTTCACATTGGGGTCCCTTGCAGGGAGCCTGCTTCTCCCTCTGCTTATGTCTCTACTTCTCTGTGTGTGTATCTTATGAATAAATAAATGAAATCTTAAAAAAAAAAATAAAGAAGATGACCTAGAAAAACAACAGTTGTCGACGGGAGGAAACAAAAAAATGGACTGTTTAACCAGGATACAATGATTTTGAATTGCTTAATCTGAGATTATAGTATAGGTGAGAAATCTAAATTATTAGTCTAGAAATGCCAGAAAAGAAAAGATCACCAAGAACTCTTAGTAGAATGGTACAGTTACTCAATTAAAATTCTATTGTTTAAAGATAGGCCTGCTTTTGATATTTGCAGAACATGAAACAAATGGTGGCCCACCTGTCATGGATCTAAATATTTAAAAGTTTTAAGTTAAGAAATGGTTAAAATAAAATACGTTTGATCCGTATCCCTTGATAAATATACTTCTCAACATACAAAAGGCCAGGTTTGAACATAGAATTTTCAGAAGCCTTGAAGACCTGTTGCCCAACACGAAGAGCCAGCTCCTGGCCCATGCTCCTGGCTCATTCTCTCTCTTCCCATCCTTTGCTTTCCCCATTACCATCAAGAGCTTTGTGCCTATGCATGTAGTCACTCCAGTTTGTAGGTCCAACATCTGAACAGCCGGCAGCAAAGAACAGCCCACGGCCAACCCATTGGCCTTGGAGTATTCATGCCAGAGGATGGTGTGCCCTTAGAAAGATATATACGGGGAAGAGGCCTACTGAGTGACCATCTGGGGCAGGGAGTTCTGACATCATGAGTACCCAGAGTGTGGTCTAGAAGTGGGAACCTAAGCCCCAGGAAGGCATGCCCTCTTTGCTCCATGCTGTGGGGAAGGTACAACTGCAGATGAGGTCTAAGGCAGAAGCCTCTCTTACCAAAGTCTAAATAAAATCACCTAATCTACAAAATTCTAGTTAAAAAACAAGTGAGTCATGAGGATATAAAAACAAAATTAAATAAAATCACCTAAAGTCTAACTCAGACGTACAATAAATATACAAAACATAATATATATAAACCATGACTTCAAGTGGGATGAATTCCAGTATTAGAGACTGTAATTTAATTGCTATTATAGCAACTGTTTTACTGCAAGAACAATAGAAATACAGTTGATTTTGGTTATGGACTTTATATCCTACAAAGTTGCTAACCTGACTTCCTAGTTTTAGGAGTCTTGTTTTTTTGGCGTGTTTTCGTTTTTTTGTTATATTCCTTAGGATTTTCTACATAGACCATGGTGTCTTTTAAGAATAAAGACAACTTTAATTCTTTTCTACTTGTGTTATGTCACTGGCTAGAACTTCTGATACAATGTTAGGTCACTGGTTAGAAACATTTCTTCTTTTCTATTAAAGATGTTTAGTGCTGCAAATTTCTCTTTAAGTATCACTTCCTGCAAACTTTATGTCATGTTTAATTTTCATTTCACTTAGTCTAAAAGAGTTTCTGATTTCCTTTTTAATTTCTTTTTTGGCCAATGGGTCATGCTTCCTTCTGTAGATTGTAGTTTTTGTGTCATATCCAAAACATTGTATAGTAAGATACTCTTAATCATAGGAAACAAACTGAAGGTTGCTAGAGCGGGAGCTAGGGGGGTGGGGTAACTGGGTGATGGGCATTAAGGACGGCATGTGATGTAGTGAGCACTGGGTGTTATATAAGACTGATGAATTACTGAGCTCTACCTCTGAAATTAACGATACATTACTTGATAATTAAAAAACATATAGTTTTATGTTTTACATTTAGGTTTATGATTATTTTGAGTTAATTTTTGTATAATGTATTAAGCTGGTGTTGAAGTTTTTTTTTTTTTACAAATGGATGCCCAATGATTCCATTACCGTTTGTTGCAAAAACTATCCTTCCTATGTGAAAATGACCTCTGAACCCCTTGTAAAATTTCAGTTAAACTATTGGTCTTTTCTGGGTCCCCTCTTCTGTTCCACTACCTTTGTGTCTATTCTTTCACCAATGTCACACTGTCTTATTGCAGATTTAGAAGTCTTCAAATCAAGGAGCATGAGTTCTCCTTTTCCTTCCTTTTTAGGATTTTTTTTTCTATTCTAGTTCTTCTTTTATTACAAATTTAAAAATCATCTTACTGATATCTAGGTAAAACTTTTCTGGGATTTTGATTGGGTTAGTGTTGAATAAATACACTGGGTTGGCGTCTTAACAACATTGTGTCTTCCAAATCATGAAATGGATATATCTCTCTACTTATTTAGATCTTTGAAAATGTTTTTCAACAGTGTTGTTGTAGTTTAGAGTATAAAGATCCTGAATATATTCCTTTAGATTTGTATATAAGTGCTTCCATTTTCTGTGCTACTTTAAATGGTATTCCGGCTCTGTATGCCCTTTCCGTATGGCTCAGTCTGGGCTTTCTGATGGTTCATTCTTGGCCTTTTGTGGTTTCTTCAGATTTCTGTAGTTTTTCAAATGACTGTCTCTGTGCAGCTCTTTTTTCTTCAGCACTCTGCCCTCCCCAATTTCTCAGCTCTGTACCTTCAACTCAAAGATCCTACCTTTTTGGTTCTCTCTCCCAGCATTGAAGCCTAGAAACTCCCTCCAGGCAATTAACTGGGACACAGAACACTTACATAGGTCGTTTCCCTTCCCCTAGAGATTGCCTGCTGACCAATGTCTGCAAGATCACTGCTTTATAGATTTTCATCCTTTTTATTCTTGTTTGAGACAAGAGGGTAAATCTAGTCCCTGATACTCCATTGAGGCCTGGAAGCAGAATTCTCCACTATAACTTTTGACATGAATTAGATGTAAGAGAATTGAACAGTCTGACCCTTCCTCTCTGCCTCTATGACAGGCACACTGAACTTCATTCAGTCTTTCATGTGTATTAAGGTAACACTCTAAGGCCTTTGTACATAGTCTTTCCTGTGCTCAAAATGCCTCCTATTGTCTACTGAATTCCTACTCATCCTTCAGATGACAATATAGTCATCACTGTTTTCGGCAAAAAGCCTTCTCTGACTTCCCTAAATTATCAAATCTTGTTATATACTCTCATAACACGCCTTCATAACATTTACCTCATTTCTAATTTTACGTTTATTGTATAACTATTTGATGCATGTCTGTCTCCTTCTCTAAACTGTAATGAGCACTGGGACTGTGTCTGTCTCAGCCCATCATTTTATCATAAGTGCCTGGCACTGTGCCTGGCACATAGTAGGTGGTCATCAAATATTTATGGGTTAGATAAATACATTGACAATATTTCCATATTTGCCTTTTGTGAAAATTTCATTCTTTTTTACGTTGCCTTTTAGATGTAATGCACCAGTAATTATTGCTTTACTCCCATAAAATTAAAATTTTCTGTATATCCCCAAAGCAAAAGTAACAAAAGGACAACTGTTTTTTTCAAACTGTAGCAACATTCACTATTTAGAGACAACTAATTTAAATCTTATTGTTAAATAAACTACTGATAGGAGAATTCTGCAACCAATTAGTGCTCTTAAGTTGCCATTTGCTCATCACAGATGCAATAAAGCACAACTTGGCACAAGCAGACAAACAGAAATTGACTCATGAGGGATATCAGATTTCCCTGCTTCCATTTTGTTTTCATCTTTCTCATTTGTTTGGAAACTCATAAAAACCATATGATGAGTTTTCAAATAAAACTAGTGGTAGTTCTATGCTGACTCTTTTGCCCTCTATAGTTTGAGGTTTTATTTTAGGGCTGCGGTCCTGGTATCACAGAAAGACATCTCAAAGAAATATACTTATATCGGATTTTGCAGGCAAGGTAGACGAGGAATCTGACGGCTAATTGTTTTTTATGCGGTGGTTCTATCACTTGCATCTCAAGTCAATTTAAATGTAATGGCCAATGCCAAAAAATGACATATTTGTTAGGAGTAGCTGTTACTTTTATTGAACTAGTTGCCATAGTACCCCAAGATATTTTCTGTAGTCGTAGAAAGAGCACAAAAATTGATTTTGTTATAACTCAGAGTATCCCTCTAAAAAAGTTAGCCATTACTATTTTTCCACTTAAATAGAGACATATTTTATTATAATCATCCTCAAATACAGCAAATGCTCCCAAAGTTAAAAATAAAATTTGAGATCTATTGAGAGATGGATATAAAAGATTTTCCTCCCTTTGCTTTTGTTTCACTATCTGAAAAAAATCTGAGAAATAATTGCTACTTACCTTTCCAGCAGAAAAAATTATGAGGATTATTAAAATAATATATGTAAATTACTTTGCTGTCAGAAGCTCTGCATACCTGTGTTATATATTACACTGCTAAAAACTCACATTAGTAGACTTTAAATTTTATCTTAATGCTCAAATAAGTAATTCCCACATATAGCTCAGTGTATTGGCCCTGATTTTTCTTTTTAAGTAGACAGGTGCTGCTTTAATTAATTTGAATGGACACAGACTTAAAATTGTCCCTGTGAGAAAGCATTGTTGTTTTAATGTTACTAATATTACATATCATTAGAAGCTTATTCTCAGGGCTCAGTTGGAATAGCAAGCGACCCTTGATTTCAGGGTTGTGAATTTGAGCCCCACATTGGGTATAGAGATTACTTTAAATAAATAATTTTTTTAAGAAAGAAGCTTGTTCTTGTTTCTATGAGACTTCTACCTGTTTTGAATGCAGGGCTCTTATTTATTTAATAATTCTGATCTCCTGATAGACATACAACATTCTTAGTGATGTAACAATGTAAAGTGTCTGGATTTTGGAGTCAAACACTTTTGTGTTCACATTCCACTTTTGCCACACATTAACTGTATGACCTAGAGCAAGTTCTTTCTTCCTCTATGGCCTGTGTTCTCTCTGTGTCAAATGGGTGATAATCCTATAGGGGTTCTGAGGATTAGTGACCTTCATGTAAAACACTGAATACAAATAGAATGCTTGTTGACTAGCAGTTATCATTATTACTGGATACTATATGCATAAGGTAGTGTGAAATGCTATTAATATTTAAGAAAACAAAACCAGTACTTACAGATAAGTTGCCGTGTTTGGTCATCATCTGATTTACAGGCATCGTTTTATCTAATTCTCACAAAACTGTAATGTTATTTTATTCCTCATTTTGCAGATATGGAAACTGAGACTAAATGAATTAAAGTAATTTTCTCTAGGTAGGTCTGGGATTTGAATTTAGATTTGTTGGATTTTCACATCTGAGCAACAAGTCTTAATTCTGAAATTGAATGTCTTCATCTTTTATTTAAGTTACTTTTTTCAACAAATGGTACAGGTGACTCTCTGTACTTAGGTATCTCTTTTTTTTTTCACCCAGGTTTTTTGTTGTTGTTTGCTTGTTTGTTTCCTTTTGCATAATTTTAATGGCTTTTGAGGAAGGAAGCAATCTTGTGAGTTTGGTTAAATTGGAAAATGAAGGATAGCTCTCTAACCTACTTATGCACATGTGAATTTTTCTATAATGTTGAACATTTATTCATTATCATAAACTATCACCAATGTTTCAGTTAGGGGCAGTGGAGGTGTTCCTTATATTCCAAAAATATTCTCACTGGAAATATGCAGTGATTTGGAATCCATGTAGGAAGAGTTGGAGAATAGTTACTACTCCATTTTCCTTCTCAATGTCTCCTTTCTAGTATTGGAATGTACACACAGTTAGATCACGTCTAATATTTATGATCTTCTGCATGTCACCTCTCCTTCTAATACACTAATTTATAATTGTCAACCATTTGACAGATAAGAAGGCCACTGAAGTCTTATAGCCTTGCTCTAGTTTTATTATAAACGACTGCATTGATGAAGAGCACAGCATATAGAAGAGGGCAAATACCACCTGGAATATTTTGTAAAGGGCCCATAATTTATATTCTACATCTCTGCTCAACACCAACAACTTTATAGAATCAATCATGCTTAAGCAAAGACAGTATATGAAGGAAGTCATAGGAAGATTGCCTAATTTTAATATTATTTTAATTTTAACCAACACACTACATGAACATGTTTAAAAAATTAACTTGTTCCCAAAGATTCACTAATAAAAGTAGTATCTCGGCCTTCCCTCTATTTAGTTCTGTCCTTAAGACCCAATAGAACATTTAACTCTTTAGTTGTTCTTTTCTGGAATTTATCTGCATATATTTAAGTAATAGAGCCATCATTTCTGGATTTATAAATTTTGATATTTTTACATTCCTTTTTGATAAATGACTTAGATCACTTATACCAACTCTTATCTTTCTTCCCATCTTTGTTATTATATTAATAACAATATTTTAATTCAGTTAATCTGTGTTTACATCATCATGATCACATAAATGTCATTATTTTCAGTGATTCACTTTTGTATAGCCCTTCATTTTACTAATAGCCTTTAATTACTTTTTACTATTTTTTCATGTCTATTTGTCATGACTACTTATTTAATGATTTTTCAAATACACCATTATACTAGGATATTTTTTCATGTTCTCCCCCTGTCCCAACATATACCTAATTTTTCCTAAAACCCTCCCCTCCAGACTCAAGAAGAGAATGCTTGATCACCTTAAAAAATTAGCCATGTGTTTGTATGCTATAGAATGAGGGGGACAATGTCTGTATGGGTTCACTTTTATATTCCTAACATGTAGTGTAGAGCTTGGCACATAGTGTATTATATGCTCAGTACATATTTGTGAAATGAAGGGATAAATAGTGTGGCTTTTACACATATACTTTAAAGAGAGAGGTAAATACCACACTAGTCATCACAAGTCTTTAAATGATCTCAGTATTAAACAATTAAGCAGAAAGTCTAAAAAAAAAAGAGTACTTTCACAGTTTTCCTCTCTTCTCTATTATTGTTCAGGAGGTTAACAGCTCTTTATGGGAGGCTTTTGTCCCACCCACTGGTTAAATCTGACCCTCTCTTAGTTTTGCTATCTAATTAAATTCCTTACAGGCTAATCTATAATAGTCTGTGGGTAGCAAAATGGCTCATGCAGTATGTTCTATCTTAAACCACAATTTCCATCTCTTGATAGTCAGGCATCTCATTTCAGGCTGAAGGGCCGTGGGAAGGACAAAGGGTAGCAAAGTGTGTGAGCAAGCTGTCTTTGGTTTATCCACTGCTTGGTCTCCATATCACTGACAATTTGGGTTCTTCCAAGTTGGCTATTTCCAAAGCAAATATTTCAAACTACCAGTGGCTATAACTCTCTTATGACATTGTAAACTCAGCCAGCTCATAAAACACAAATATAGATTTGTCTACATCCTATTGATAAAATGCTTGCAGCATTACACAAAATTCAGGTGCTAAGACTAGATTTAGAGCTTGCCCTTGGAGTGAGAATAGAAAAAGAAAAGTTTGGCCGAACTCAAAATATATGTACATGAAACACGGGCATACAGGAATTGACTTGCCCTTGCTGCTGCCACCCTGCCCATTCATTATGAATTAATTTCTAACGCACCAGATTCTACTCCTTTTCTTTCTTTACCTATGATAATCCAAGGAAGTAGCATATGAGGAGGCCATGGGAATTCTGACGGAATTGCTTTACTCTAGAAAAAGAAGGCATTTTCCCTGAATCTTAATTTTCAAATTCTTCCCCTAAGACGTACTGTAATTAAACAGCTTGTGTGCTGCTTCATAAAACATATGGGAAACCATCACTTGTTTTATTTAGGATAGGGTGCTGCTGTGGGGAGGATCTGTCAAGTCTTTGTCTAAGGCTTTAGTTATGAACAGAAATTCATTGGCAAATGTCAGGTGACAGAAGAGAAGGTGAGTCATAAAATCAAATGCGGTGCAAATTTGAGGACATTTAACATGGTAATATTGCCCCCTGCACATAAATTATAAAAAAAAAAAAAAAAAAAAAAAAAAACAAGGAATCTCTCAGGATGGAGAAAGAAAGTGTCCTTGTTGTGTAAGAAAGTTCTGAGAAGGTAGCAGGTGAAACTCTCTGGCACTGAAATTTGCTGTGAGCCTGGAAAACTAAAGATGCTTCCTTTGGTAACTCACTTTGGCCCCTGATGTTCCTTTGGTCAATCTATTTGTCTCTGTCATGTCTCCAGAGGTGCATGAACATAGTTGAAGCTAAATCCAATTTGGAGAAGAGAGGCAAACTTCAAGTTACTGTCAGAAAAAAAACACTTAAACCCCTCCCTGTCTCCCTGTAAACTGTATTTTAGCGTCAAGACCTAGTCACAAATACTTAGAGAAACAGCAAGAAGAGTAGCATGTTTTCATAGGAAAAACAAAAGGTGAAACCCAAGTACCTACTGAACTCTGAGTTGCCATTAATATACCTAGTTCCCATTGTAATTGTTCCTATGAACAATGTCAGTGGAAGCCTAGTCTTCCCTGGTCAAAATGGACAACATTCATCCATACTGCCCATTAACATTGACACTTGGGGCCCACCATCAACTTTAAGATCTAAACATGTAGACAAATGTTCAGTATTTACATTTGTCCTAAAAATACCAGCATCCGAAAGTTTGCATTCTAAATGAGAGGCAATGATAGCATAAAAAGGAATTTAGAGTTAACATTTTAAACGGAGTTTAATTCTGTTATGTAAAGCTTACTTTTTCCCTTAGCAGAGAAGAATATGTTTTCATTCATCCCTTTGTGAATGACAAGGCTTTCTGAATGTGTGGGATAGAGCCATATCCTTCACACCTCATCCTATTTGAATTTCAATTATGGTCTCTTACCACTTCAGAAATCCATCCCTCACAATCATTGAACACGCTCTTCTCTCTGCCCTGGACACTCTTTGCTCAGATCCTTGACAAAAGTCACTGTGTCCCTTCAAAGTGACAAACCGATCCTTATTTTAAACGTTACCTTTCATAGAGAAACTTCACTGCCGGCTATTCCCATTGCACATCACTTTTTTTTCCCCTCTGTACACTACTTTTTAAAAAGATTTTATTTAGTTATTCATGAAAGATACAAAGAGAGAGGCAGAGACATAGGCAGAGGGAGAAGCAGGCTCCCTTCAGGGAGCCTGATGCAGGACTTGATTCCAGGACCCTGGGGTCATGACCTGAGCCAAAGGCAGAAGCTCAACCGCTGAGCCACCCAGGTGCCCCACTCCTTACACTATTGTAATTTACTTTGTAACACATTTAATACCTAAATCATGCTATATATTACAAATATATTAATGTCATTACTTTGAAATTATATTATCTACTTGATTTGTTTCTATCTTCACCCATAAAATACTGTCTTCACCCATAAAACATAAGTGTTTGACTACAGAGATTTTTATTTTGCTCATTGCTGTACCTATGGTGTTTAGCATACTACTAGGAACATATTAGGTACTCACCAAATGTTTGTTGTAAGATTTTTTTGAATGAATACATACAGTATTGAACCAACAAGATAAAGTCTGAATGCTTTACAAGGCATATAGTCCTCAACTCTAGGCTTCTTTATAAACTTTTGATCCCAACTCCCAAAACTTCTACATACGGTGCTTCCTATGTTTCAACCTAACTGAATTATTTGTCATTAAACTATACTGTGTAACAACTCTAAACCTCTGCACACGAGGTTCACTTCTTATAGACAGCTACCACTCGGTTTCAGATGTCATTTACTGTGTAAGAATATTTCCAACTCGCTGGACTCAGATCTCTCCTATGTTGTCATAGCACATTTATATAATCTTCTATTACAGTATTTCTCTGATTCTAGTGTAATTATTTGCTATATAACTGTCTTATTATTTTTTATACCCTGAGCCTTGCAAAGTTTCTGGTGCCTAATAAATAGTCTGTACATGTTTTCTGAATAAGTGGATCCCATAAATTCAACCATAGTCTGATTTCTCCCAACAAATAATTAATTTCATAATGTATTATTTCTTTTCAAATTCAGTATTATATTCTAAGAATGTTTCAGTCTTTTCTGGGCTAAGTATGCATGAATGGCAAACGAGCAAAACACAATGCTGGTCATGTAACCTGGAAAAGGCCGATATGTGACATTTAATAATATTCAAATACTTGCAAGGAACAAAGAGAAGCAACCTTAATATTTCCACTCAAAACCACCAAAGGAGAAGAGACAAGGATTTTTGTAAGTGCTTTCTTTAGGTAAGCCTTTTAATGAAATGTGCTGATTAGAGTCTTATGAACTGTATTTCTAAGAAAGGGTGTGGAGTCTCATTCTTTGCCAATTGTTAAGGACATATTAGACAGGTATCATTTTGAGAAGCACACATGAACTAAAGAATGTTTTGCAAGCCCATGATTCTATGAAGTCAATTTTCCCAAGACCAATAAATCAGCTTTACAATAGAAATTGCTACAATTAGGAATATATACACCCATAAGAATCAGAAGAGAAACTTTTATTTTGTATGTGTACTATTTTATGACAGGTAAATTTGGGAATCTTTGGGGGAAAAAACTGTGTTAAAGTTATTTTCCTCTAAAAGAGGAAATGAAATTAAAATGAAAGTAACAATTCCATGAAGGATTGAGAGGTCAGGGACTGCATGTAGAATTATAATGAACAAGAAACCTCAAATATTTTTTACTGGTATTCTTTTAAAACCATTTTTAGAGTCTATTATCAGCTAGAGTTACAATGAATGCTTATATGACTTGATCCCTTGGATAATAGAAAAACTGTTCTCTTAAAACTGATTTACATACTATGGTTTCTTGCAAACCTGTGTTTGCAAGAAAACAAATTGAAACTTACTGTATTTGACAGTGTGATTTTATTATTATTTAATACTTTTAAATATTAAAGATTATTACATCCAATTTGCCTTTGTGGGCATGGGAGAGCAAACAGATGAGAAGCAAATCCCACTGATGAGAAATTTGTGGATGTGATTTCTCCCAAATTTTGCCTTCTCTTAGTACTACGTAGAACCCACATGGGGCCAAGTGCCTGGCCCTCCTAAATGCTCAGAGAATGTTAACTGTTACTATTATTGGTTGCTGTTATAGAGAATGGCTGATAAGAAACACTGAAAATCTGTTTCTTTGACAGTCCTTCCACTCAGCTGCCAGCTTCCCTGAGATGTTGGAGCTCTTCCCCTTTATTCTTCTCCAGTGCATGGAAAAGAGTTCTTGCAAACTGAGTGGAAATGCCAAGGACAGAGTTCCTGGGGGCATGGCCTGTGGATTCTCACAAGAGGAGGAAGGAAACACTTCTCTGTTCTAGGGCTCTGAAGCATCTATACTTGCCTTTAGTCATGGCTCCAGGTGAAAAAGAAAAGACTTGGAGAAACTCACTCCTCTCTGGAGTGGAGATCAAGCAGAAAATTCAAGCCACTGAAGATTTTCTCACCCAGGAGGTATAAATCTTTTCCCAATGCATAATTGAAGTTTATTTTCATTCCGATAGCAAGGCATTGGCTTTCAGAGAAAAGGGACACCAAAGAGTCTATTTTCAGGGAGAAGAACACGAACATACTAAGGAAACAACATGATTGCTGGATATATATTTGCTTTTGAGAACAATTTAATTTTTTCAACTCTTGTCAAAGTCATAGATTACACATAGATTACATAGATTACACATAGTTCATGCAGTGTTTGGAAAGTACATTCTGCTACCTGAGTTTTCACATTTCCTTATGTCTACCTACTTAGTTTGAAAACTAACTCCTATATCACTCTTTATATTCTTACCATATTTACTTCTCAATGTGCCCTTACACTTGCAAAATGGAGTGTAATTGGCCTTGAACAGAGCTCTGATATTTTTAAAGAAGAAACAAACATACAAACAAATGGACTATTTTTATAGGATGCCCCCCCTCCATTTTGAAGCCACATTTGGAACTTTTATGTGTGCCCATTTCATGTTTCGATACATTGTACATCAAATATCCTGAAAAGTTCATAATGGTTCAGGAGATGCTTTTCTTCCTTAAATGAGAAGAAGAAAGAAAGAAAGAAAGAAAGAAAGAAAGAAAGAAAGAAAGAAAGAAAGAAAGAAGAAAGAAAGAAAGAAAGAAAGAAAGAAAGAAAGAAAGAAGAAAAAGAAAAAGAAGGAAAAGAATTACATCAAGAATATGCCTTCTTGAAAAATATATGGGTTTTTTTCTTTTCTTTTTCTTTTTTTCCTTTTCTCTTTCTTTCTTTTCCAATAATCTGCTTATCAAACAAACAAACAAACTGACCAAAACCCACAAAACAAATTCAGCAAACATTCATAGCTTCATAATTATATTTCTATGCAGTCATAGGAAACTTTTAAGTTGACTTGTTAGATGATACCCCTGAGTAATTAGCCCAAAATTCGAAATAAGTTTTGTTCATAGTCTCACTTCCCTGAAGGAATGAGATTTCACTCCACAAAATATTTATAGTCTTTTTTTGTTTTAGTTATAGGGAAATAATAAGATTGTGACCTTGTCTACATAACCAAAATATTTTGATAAAAACTGGAAATTTCAGATATTACGTTGAATGTCTTATTTTCCTGCATCAAGTGTCTTAAATACAGAAGGTTAAGAGACAAACTGTCAAGAGGCACCTCCTGCCTGACAACACCATCACCCACAAGGGAACACACTAGCTACATCCCCTTTTTAAAGTTTCCAATTACACTGTTTCAAATCGTTTACTCTTCTCTTCCTATTCAATCGACTTTGCCTGTTTATCTTGTCTTCAGTTTTAACCGTGTTAGATTAGCAGTGCAGCCCTCATCTTACTCTGATAGCATTAAACTACCTTTGAATAATAGTGAGTTAGTAAGATAAGACATTGTGCTCTATTTTGGAGAGTTGTGGCAACTGTTTTCATCAACAGAGGTTTTGTCAAGTGATTCAGGTTTTTGGTTCAGCCTTCTTTCTGGGGAAATATAAAGTAGTAATGATGATAATAATTACACATCTTCAGGCAGAGTGCTTATAGAACCACTGTCTTTTATATCCATGAAATTAGTTCTTACAGGAATAGGAAAGTCCCAGCCTCCCACTCACTAACACAGTATTCACATGAGGGATTCTACTCCTGTCTCCTTGTTATCCTCACTCATCTCTCTTTGCATCAAATTACTGAGGATGATTAACCAACACAGCCACAGAAACTGGACCAACAGCTCTGTAGTCCACATTTTGATTTGAAATGGTGTGAGAGATGGTGTGTTACATATGCGCTGTTGGAAAAACTTGGAATTCTTTGGGGGAGGGGGGAGGCAGAAAGTAGGGAAACTTGTATTTTTCATTTC
The DNA here is from genome assembly GCF_048164855.1 of Canis lupus baileyi. NCBI lineage: Eukaryota > Metazoa > Chordata > Mammalia > Carnivora > Canidae > Canis > Canis lupus. The sequence goes on from NC_132851.1 coordinate 17,266,379, forward strand.
ATAAAGTATAAAGGACACTAAAATAAAAATTCCCATCTCTGTAAAGTAAGATAAATAATTTCAAATTCTCCTGATGGGTCAAGGTACAGTGTGTTGATTTCCCTGCAAAACTATGACATTGTCAAGTTTGCATTAAACATGAGGAGGCAAAGATAAGTGGATGAGAAAGCATAAATTTAGGAACTAGACTTTCATCTGTAAAACTGGATGAAAAACAAACTTACCCAAGGGACATTTGGAAGGTATTATTAGATATCATAGAACTCATCTTCACATACATTAAAAGAAAAAAAATTAGATAAATGTGACTTTAAAACAGTCTTTGCCTATAATCCACAAAGGTAGAAAATAAGTGAAATCAAGATTCCCTACATTCCCCCCATTGTCGCTTTGGCAATAATCTGTAATAATTATGCTATTATTTATATGTCCTCTCTGAAATAAACTCTATCTAAAGAACCCAGTATGTTGCTCTGGCTGCATGAAAAGCTTTCTAAAATAGAAAACAATGGACATATTGTCAACACTAGAATGCTATTTTAAAATATATAAAAGTATTGGAAAGAGTTCAGAGAACATCAGAAAGAAGGGTTTGACTTAGTGCATAAAAAAAAAAAGATTAAAAGAGTATGTAAAGCATGGCTATGCAACAAGTAAGTAGGAACATGATAACCGCCTGCAAATCTTTTAGGGGTGTGAACACAGGGGAGCGGGGTGTTTGATAGCCTTAAAGAGAAGACTCAGTTTCATGGGTCCAGTTTGTCTCTTTCGTTTTAATCCTACTGGGATTGAGAATTTTATGGCATTACAACATTGAGGTAGGATTTTCCTATCAAAGAAGTTTACAGATTTTTTGGGAGGGGGGGAGCGTATTATTTGGACACATGCTAAAACTAGATCTGAAAGAGGAGGGACTACATATATAATTGCCAGTCACATCTGCAACTAATTAGAATGATAATTGTGTCATATTAATGGTGTAATAAATGTAACTTACATACATTGTAAGGACAAAGAGAGGGAACCATCCCTGGCTTAGCACACTTTGTAAACTACATTATTGTTGCTGTGACTTAAAGAATATTACTAATACATCTCAAATACTTGGAAAGCAGAATAATAAAAATGGAAGTTCAAAGAGCTGTCATTCAATCTTAGTTGGACTAAACTTAAACCCTTGAGAAGATCATGATGTCGTTAGCAAGCAACGTGGTGCTATCAAAGCAATGCTAATTTTAAATAGGTTTCTATGTCTAATTATATACAGTACTATATTTCAGTATTACCCAACATCATATACATTAACTGAAAACATATGATCCTCGTGCTACCGAGGGAATCTTCTAACCTGACAACCAGAGTTTGAGAAATGTTTTCTTCAACATTATCATTTAGCTAAATTAAGTAACGTTACACAAAGATTGTAGGTGAGCATACAGTTGAAACGAAATGACATTTTCCCCCCTTTGAATATCACGTACACGGTAGAGGAAAAAGGTAACACAATACAGGAAAAATGCAATGTTTAAACACTACTCCATTGCCCATCTATTTTCAGTGTAAACAAAGTAAATTTCCTTACCTAGAAATGCCATGATAACTCCAACGTATTTTTCTCTTACTCTCACTCAATATTTTCTGACTTTCACTTTTTGTTAGTGGAGTAAATCATTTAACTTGTACTTCTTGTACTCCTGTTCTTGAAAATAGTTTATATGTATGTAGATTCAAATCTGTCTTTGAAAAGACAATTTTAACTGGCAAAGAATAACTAACTTACACTGGATGTAATTACTTTTAGTCTTAAGACCTTGGCATGCCATCTACTAGAAAATCCATGCCAGGGATAAAATAAAAATTCCATGCCAGCCACACCTACCTTTGAGATGGCCTTAAGAAACACACTCATTTATTCCCCCCCCTAATGTTTGATAAGTCAAAATAAATGATGACTATGTGAAGACATTTTGATGTCCGTATAGAAAGGCATAGAGAGTATCAGTGTCAATGAAGCTTTGAAAATTACAGCCAACATTTCAATACTCTAAAAAATGCCATACAGAAAGTTTCTTTGCATCAAAATAGTTCAGATTTAAATTCATACTGAATTAATTACAGTCTGTGTATATTTAATAATTGTAAGCGATGAGAATATGCATACTTATAGACATGGGCTATAAAGTGTTATGCAAAAATAAAATTTGGTTGGTGGATTATAGTTCATGACTGATATTTTTCCAAAATCCAAATTTTTGTCATATTTTATTTTTAATGAAATTAAAATTAAATATATATTTTTTTGTTCAGTAATAAAAATTCTTGTACCAAATGAAGAGAAGTAAACTGACTTTCTTTCCCTTATAAAGGCTAACTCTTTGGCTTACAAATCCCATTTTATGGATGCAACATTATTATTTTTCCCTGTTTACATTTTAAAGTTTTCTAAGCCTTGCCCACATACTGCATTCATCTGTGCCCTTTATTTTTGCCCTAAGCTTCAGAAGTTGAGAACTTAAAAAATAATACCATGCAAACCCTGCCAGATACTGGTGGTTCCTCTTCAATACGGCTTTTCTTTTCATTGGCGTTTCTACCTATGCAGATCCCTAGGTGGCTTAGTTCACTGCTGACTATTTTACATGGAAAAATGCTTATCAACTTCAGCCAATAATAGGAATCTAAATGATTTTTGAGTGAACGACAAGCCTCCATTGTTAATAAGTACTTGATCGCTCACTATCTTTTCCCAGTAGAAAGACATCTGCTCCTGGAAACAAAATTCACAGAATTGGGCTCAAGTGGAGAACACTGTGGGTTCTTCAAGGTCTGGCTGAGTCCACCCACCCACAAACTGTTAGGATATTCTTCTCTTTTATTATTGCTATCAGCAAGTAGAGAGTCAGAGCTGAGCTGCCATGCCATTCCAAAAGAGATCTATGACAAGTAGATGTACAGTCGGCTTCTGAAATGGCATCTCCATCTCGTGCTCTCTTACCTCTCCTGGCGTCCTCCATTAGACAGATTCAAGTTGCCTCTACCTGTAAGCAAGCAGAGGCAGGCAACATCATGCCTTTGGCATCAAGTACAGAAAGAACAAAACAAATTAAAATGCTTTAAAATGTTTTTGAACTTCCATAAAGATTTTAAAGAGTTTGCTTGAAAGATGTAATTTTTAAAGTCCTCTTTTCATTTTTATTATTATTTTTTGGGGGGGGTAGGAGATTGATAGGAAAGAATCATTCAAGGGAGAAAAATATTCATTTGCTGAACAATTGAGTGCCAACCACAAGCCCCAGGCAATATAGGCATTATAGATAATGAAGATACAATGATTAATATATCCTTTTCACTGGAAGAAATTCTTCAAGTGCCCTTGGTGTGGGTTGTAAAGGGATTATCTTGTATTTCAGTTGGATTTTTCTGTATGGTTCTAATGGTTAAAAGTATACCTGGAGATACACTATTGTTTAACAGGAAGTGATCTTACACCTTTTTAAAAATATGCTAAGAAGAGTCATATTTAGATTTGACATTGACTTTTGGGCAGCATCAGTCTATAGTCACTTAAAGGTAGGTAAAATTGATCTTAAGCATTTATTTTCAATATATACATATACACATACCCACATAAAAGCATATATATATACATACATATATATATTTATATTTCAGCTAAAATCCACTTAACTTTGTATAAGCTTCAAATCTTAATTATGATATCTTCTTATATAATATGTGGGTAATAAAGGATATGTTTTTCCATTCCTTTCATTCTCTAGACTCTAAAGAAGCAATTAAAAACCACCCAAAAACGAAAAAGAGCAAAAACAAAAAGACCTCCCAAAACTCAAATCTGATAAAATATATTAAAAAGGAAAAATTAAAAAAATAAAATAAAAAGGAAAAATAATAAAAAAAACTACAAAAAAACAAAACCCAGACCCAAATCAAATCATGAGTGCTTCAAGCCAAATGTCTATGAGAATCTAACTATTCTTATAAATTGGATGAGAGGTTGAATAGGGGTGAGGAAATCTTTTTCACTCCAAAGTTAGGCAATGGGGAGAGAGAGGTAGAAGCCCGAGTATTAGGGACTCCAGTGTAAATTGTGTTCAAGAGGAAACACAAGCTGTGAATTGATTCATGCATACACTACAAATTTAGAGTGATTTCGCGCCATCCATCTAATCTCTCTGCCTTGGTTTCCTCTTCTACAAAAAGAGGGGGTCTAAATAACTAGAATGGATACAACAAATTATATGGAGTACCAATTAGCAGTAGGCACTGGAGTTTAGAAAACATTTTCACATACCCTATTTATTTAATTTTGGTCTTTGGTTAATCTTGCAAAAAATTATTACAATACTATTTCACATGAATGAAATTAGAACTTAGCAGGATTTAGAGAGTTTGCAAGTCTAAATGATTTTTAGAGTCTCTTCCAGATGCTAAAAATCATCTTCAAATTTATAATTTTTTATTTATTTATTTATTTATTTATTTATTTATTTATTTATTTATGATTTTATTTATTTATTAATGAGAGACACAGAGAGAAAGAGAGGCACAGACACAGGCAGAATTTGAAGCAGGCTCCATGCAGGGAGCCCGACGTGGGACTTGATCCTGGGTCTCCAGGATGAGGCCCTGGGCTGAAGGCAGCGCTAAATTGCTGAGCCAGCTGGGCTGCCCTCAAATTTATAATCTTAAATGAAGCATGGGATCAAAGAGTAATATGTATAGTAACCATGTGGACACAGTTCTCTTCATACTTCTTCCATCTTTGCATTGCTTATTCTCCACCATCTCTTTTCTATTCCTTAATCCCTTCCTTCTACTGCTGCATACATATAAGTCAGGGCTGGACAATTCTTTTTTGTTGAGGAGCAAATAGTAAATATTTTAGACTGTGTAGGCCAGAAAGCTTCTGCTATAAGTACTTGACTCCGCTATTGTAGCAGGAAAACATCCTAAGAAATATAAACAAATAAGAGTGACCGTGTTCCAATAAGACTTCATTTATTTTATTTTATTTTAATTTTAAAAAGGCTTATTTATTTATTTATTTATTCATGAGAGACACAGACAGGCAGAGACATATAGGCAGAGGGAAAAGCAGGCTTCCCATAGGGAGCCCAATGTGAGACCAACAGGTCACGCCCTGAGCTGAAGGTAGACACTCAACCACTGAGCTACCCAGGTATCCCAAGACTTCATTTACGAAGACAGAGGGGATCACATAGGCTTGTAAGCCATAGTTTGCCAACCTCTGATATAGGTTGATCTTGAAAAAATAAAAGCACCTGGTAAAAATTCCTAAATTCATGTAAAATATAAAGATGAAATATTTTAATAATACACTAAAGCCATGCATTTAAAATCTGATGTGAGTATATGGTTATTCCATAAATTTGTTATATGATCCTTATAACAAAAGGTCTATAATATGTTAATAGTGTTACCTTTGTATTTGTATGTGTGACTGAAACTGCTACATTTGTTCACATCTATCTTAAAAAACTTGTCAACGCTCTTGAAAGAGGCTGAAAGAAGTTATTTGTGTGTGGGTATGTAGAGTTGGGTCTTCTACTTGAATATCAGATAGAAACTTGCTTTTTCTTGATTTAATTAAGTCCATTGACTGAAGTTATAACAAGCAACAAAGACAAAAACTAATTATTTAGCTTAGTCATTATCAGGCAATCAATGATATTTATTAAATATTGCCTATCTTATTTATTAGGGATGATGATTAATATTTTGAAGTTTCTCCTTCCATTACCACGTGGATGTAAAGGTAACTCTTATTTCACCGTGAAGATCCTTAGAGTTTGTGTTCTTTGTTAATGATCTAGTAAGTAGAAGATATCAGTAAACCAGTCAATAAAAATATTTGAGCAATCATCTTTCCACTTTACAATTTGAATGATAAGTAATATTAATGGCTAAATATAGAGTTTTGCACATAGGATAATCTTAACACACATCACTTCTCTTCCTTACGTCATCGTGTTTGCTCACATCACCTCTTGTCAACCAAGGAAAATAACAGTTTAAAACTCTAAAGAGATGGTGGAGTTACAGGGACCATGCATATTCTCTCATTTTGAAAAAAAACTAGAAACTTGGACAAAATAGATGAAATAACGATTTTCAGATTTTGAGGCACAGGCAGTTCAGGACTTGATCTCTGAAAGAAAAGAAACACATGAAGTTAAACTTAAGATCATCTTGGACATCTGGCTAGATTTCTGACTTCTGACATATGGACTGTGGAGCAGGGAGGGGGATTTCTACGTACAAAATAGAGGGGAAAAAAAAGTAGAGCTTGCTGAATTGAGAATTCTGGAAATTGAGAAAGCAGTAAGTCAGAACCAGTAGAAAGTTATATGGCACAGTTCTAGGGAGAAGGGAATGATGAGAAAAGTTCCATAAATCTCTTGAATACGGATGTGCATATATGTAGGATAGGAATCCATAAAGTTGTGCAACATAATGTCTACCATTTTGCGTGTAAAATTTTCCTCAGAGTTCACAGTGGACTAAGAATCATTTAAGTTTCCATCAGTCAGACTGGAGATTTCTTGATTATCACCTGTAAAATTTAGTACAAACTATAGAAGTGCTGGTTCTTACAGTGAAATTAAAATAGCCCAAGAGGAAAGGTTACTTGAGATCCACACAAACAAAGCTTAGAAATTAACTTCAAAAGATCAAATCAAGCTGTGAGTACTTAACTGTCTATCAGAATCAAGCCAACAACCATTAAAGGAAGACAACAAAATAGAGAAATGATAATCTAAGTTCACAGTGCTCAAGAGCCAATGAAAGATTACTAGCCATTCAAAGAAGGAGGAGAATGTGAGCTATCACTAGGTGACAAAAACCAGTCACTAGAAACAGATATAAAATAATAACAAAGAAAGCATTAGTAGACAAATGCAATGAAAAGCTATTACATAATCCACTGTATGTTAACTAACAAATTTAAATAAAAACCTAAAAAATTTTTAAATGATGCCATAATAAAAAAGCTATTGTAATCATAATGTTGTACTTGAAGGAAAACAAAGATAATAAATAGAGATATTGAGGGTAGAAAAAAAAAACACATAGAACTTCTAAGAAGGAAAATTACAATAATTTGGGAAGTCTGGGTGGCTCAGTAGATTAAGAGTCTGACTCTTGATCTCAGGTCAGGTCTTGATCTCAGGGTTGTGAGTTCAAGCCCTGTTTTGGGCTCCATGCTGGGTATGGAACCTACTTAAAAAAATTACAATAGCTCAAGTGAGATATTTACAGAACAGGTTTAATATCAGATCAGATGCTGCTTAAAAATCTAAGAATGAAAACCATTCAAAATAAAACACAGCCGGGGGCAAGGGGAATGGAAAAAAGAACTTCATATCATTTAGCTGTGAGACAACATAAAGAAATCTAACAAGTATGTAATTAGAGTTCCATAAAAAAGGGGGAGCAAAAACAAATTAACAAATTTAACAGCTGGATATTTTCGAGATTTGATTAAAATTTAAATCTATGTATTCAAAAAACTCAAGTCATCTTAATTAACCATAATAAGTATTTAACAAATACTAATAATATCATAATCAAATTGCTGCAAACCACTGACAGAGCATGTTATTATAAGTTAGGGGGAAGAAACCACTTTACATATTTTGGAGAAGAGTAAAAACTTGGAAGGGACTAACATGGGGGGAATTCAACATATTTGCTTATTTGGCCTGAAGATGTAAAGCAGTCTCAATGTAAGAGGTGTACCTGAAGATCTGTTAGAAAATTGTCTGTACTATTAGTCTGAGAAACCAGAAGACAAAATCCCAATCTGGTCATAACATCAGAAATGTAAAGGTGAATTCTGGGAATGACAGATTCCTGGAAGGGTAGCCCAAATAATCTTTGTCAACACTGTCCACATCTCTGGTGATGCCCTGAACCACACCTGTGCAAAGCAGACTTCAAACACCTTAAATTAGGACAACAGAAAGAACTGAGAAATAACTTGCCTCTTTGGAGGTGAGAGTGAGGGTTTGCATTTTAAATGCAATTAAGTAAATTGGCTGCTAAAACAAAAATGTCAATCCTCTTTGGAGGAATAAACAAAATACAAATTCTGAGTCTTTATATCATTCATAATGTCTAAAAAACAATACAAAATTATTGTACATACAAGGAACCAGGAAAATATGAAGTGTACTGAAAGGAAGAGACAATCAACAGAGGCCACATGCAAGATGTATCAGATGTTGGAATTAGTAGACACAGAATTTAAAGTGGCTAATATAATAACCATCAATTAAATGAGGAAAATAGGTTGGTAATGAATGACATATGAAGAATTCTTTGCAGGTAAATAGAAAATGTGAAAAGTAGTCAAATGGGAATCTTAAAAATGAAATACAACGGTACCTTAAGATACCTATAGATAGGTAAGATATAAGATACCTATAGATAGGTATCTTATAGATATCTAAGATATCTATAAGATAATAGAAATGGCTAAGGAAAGAGTCAGTGAACTTGACAAGAAATTGATAGAAGTTAAGTCATTTAAGATTAAAGGAGGGAAAATACTGAAAAAATATATATGGCCTCAAGTGTTAATGGAACAATATCAAAAGTCATAATATGTATGTAATTGGAATCCTAGAAAAAAGAGAAAGTAGAAAGAAGAAAAAAAAGCCAATTTATGACCAAAATCTTCCAAAATTTAATGGTAGATTTAAATTTGCAATATCAAGAAACATAGCATTCCCCAAATAGGATTAATAAGAAGAAATCAAACATATGTACATCATACTCAATCTGATAAAAACTAAAGATAAAAAGAAATTCTTGAAAGCATACAGGGAAAAAACAAACATATAGAGGAGGAAACAGTTAAAATGGCTGAAGATTTTTAATCTGAAACTATGCTAGCCAGAAGATAGTGGGCCAGTATTTGTAAAGTGTTGAAAGAAAAGTCTATCAACTTAGAAATATTTAGCCTTCAAAAATATTCATCAATAAGTACTGCAAAATAAACACAGTTTTGGATAGCAGAAAATAAAGTAGGTTGTCATTAGCAGATTGATAGTACAAGAGATGATAAAAGATCTTTAGTCTGAGGAAAATGAACAAGTAGGAACATTTAACCTTTATGGAACACAAAGTTTTGGTGGTGGCAGATACCTGTGTAAATATAAAAGAAAATGTTTAGGGGTTCCTTGCTGGCTCAGTTGGAGCATGCAACTCCTGATCTCGGGGCTATGGGGTTGAGCCTCACACTGGGTATAGAGATTAGTTAAAGAAAGAAAAGAAAAGAAAAGAAAAGAAAAGAAAAGAAAAGAAAAGAAAAGAAAAGAAAAGAAAAGAAAAGAAAAGAAAAGAAAATGTTTAAATGTCTACCCTAAATTATTTAAATTTCGTAGTGTTATTTGGAACAAAACTTCTACTTTTTTGAGGGGATTGTAATATATTAAATTTACTATATAGGACAAACTGTAGAATAAAAGTTTTCAAGTGGAGGGAATAAATAAGTTCCTTATACTTTCTGTGGGGTGGAATAATATTTAATATAGTTAAGACTGTGAAAAATTAAGAATATATATTATAATTCCTGAAGCAACCAAAAAGATGCAAAGAGATATAGCTAAAAAAGGCAATCACTACATTAGACTGGGGCAGCCCGGGTGGCTCAGTTGTTTAGCGCTGCCTTCAGCCCAGGGTGTGATCCTGGAGACCCCGGATCAAGTCCCACGTCGGGCTCCCTACATGGAGCCTGCTTCTCCCTCTGCCTATGTCTCTGCCTCTCTCTCTCTCTGTCTCTCATGCATAAATAAATAAAAAAAAATTAGAATGGAGTTTTAAAAAGTATTTAAATCATCTCAACTAAGGCATGAGAGGGGAAAGCACAGAAGAATAAACAGAGAACTGTTAATAAAATGTTGGCCCAAATCGAACTATACCAGTAATTATATTAAATGTTAAAAGAGTGTAATTATTATATTTTAAGCTAGAGATGGTCAGAGTGGATAAAAGAGCAGAAGCAACTAGTTGCTGTCTGAATGTGGTTAAATAAAAAGATTATAGATAGGTTGAAAGTATGCGGGTAGAAAAAATGTGCTATGTAATCATTAAGCATTGGAAGGCTGGTGTGCCTCTTTTAATATGCAGAAAGATAGATTTTTTTTAAGAAAAAGAGTTTTTCCAGAGATAAAGAAGAATATGGACGAGTTTAAATATAGTTTAAACACAAGCAAAATTGACAGAATTAAAGGAGAAAATAGTCCCATAATCCGAATAAGAAAGTTTCACATGTCCCTTTTACCAATTGAACATCTAAATAAAAAGCTCATGGATGATGCAAAGAATAGCATCAGCCATCTTGACCTAATTGGTATTTATACTGCATAACCCATAACAAATACAGAAAACAAATTATGCCAAGGGTACAGCATATGGTCACCAAGATAAATCATATGATAAGTAATAAAAAAATTCTCAGATAGTAAGAAGGAAAAGATACAATACAAAGGATGTTCTCTGATTACATGAGAATTAAATTAGGAATCAAAACTGATAAAATATTTAGAAAAATATCTAATAAAAATTTCCATTATTCAGAAAGTAAATAACATACTTCCAAAGAGACCCATGGGTCAAAGGAAGCACTAGTTTACAAGACACTTCAGATTGAATAATAAAAGTATAACATATCAAAAATAAAAAGGAAATACAGTTTTCATATTTAGAAATTGGTAGAGTTCAATGCTGACAGACCTGAATTATGAGAAGTATTAAAGAAAATTCTAGAATCAGAAGGAAAATAGTACTAGAGGAAAACTTGGAAGTATAGAAAGAAATGGAAAGTGAAATAGTAAAATGGTAAAAACATATTTTTCTTCATTGTAATTTCTTTTTTTAAAAGGTTTTATTTATTTATTCATGAGAGACAGAGAGAGAGATCGATGCAGAGACATAGGCAGAGAGAGAAGCAGGCTCCGTGTAGGGAGCCCGATGCAGGACTTGATCCTGGGACCCCAGGATCACACCCTGAGCCAAAGGCAGACGCTCAACAACTGAGCCACCCAGATGTCCCCCTTATTGTAATTTCCATTTAAAACGTATTTAATTAATTAAAGCAAAGTGAAATGAATGCATTGTGATATGAATGCATTAATAGCTTGGAATTAAAATCTACAATAATGTAAAAAACGAGAGGAGGAATAGAAATATATTCTTATAAAGTCTTACATTATATGAAATAGTATCTGTTATTGAAGGTGAATTGTAATAAATTATTTGTATCAATTTATTATTTTATACTTAACTAAGTTCTTTTAATAATGTTTTACTATATTTTTGAAGTTATTTTCTTTTTTGAAGTTATTTTATAGTGATTTCTCTGTCATTTATAATATACATTTTAATTTATCAGAATCAACTTCAGATTTATATTAACTTAATTCCAGTGAGATAGAGAAATGTCAGTCCAATTTTCTCTTCTTTCCTTTTTATGTTATTATTGTTATACATATCACATATCTAACAATACATTGCTATAATTATTACTTTCCATAATTTATATATTTTTAAAAAGCTGAGAAAAGAAAGGAGGAAATAGATATATTTATGGAACTTGTTATAGTAACCTCTTATTTATAATTACTGGTTCTTTTTTTTTTTTTTTTTTTTATTTATGATAGTCACACAGAGAGAGAGAGAGAGAGGCAGAGACATAGGCAGAGGGAGAAGCAGGCTCCATGCACTGGGAGCCCGACATGGGATTCGATCCCGGGTCTCCAGGATCGCGCCCTGGGCCAAAGGCAGGCGCCAAACCGCTGCGCCACCCAGGGATCCCTAATTACTGGTTCTTTTCATTGGTTCCCATAGATTTGAATTACCATCTGGTGTTGATGCCTTCTCCAATACCGTCCTTTTCCCCAACCTTAGGGGTGCACAAAAGATCAATCCTACCTCTGTTTTTTCCCCAGACATATAGTACCAGACTCCACTGTGCTACAAATGGAGGCAGGACAGATGAGAAGTGTTGTCTGAATGATAGTGACTGAAGGAAATCATGCATGTCAGGAATTATGGCTATTTCCAACCCAACCTTATGAATTTAAGGACCAACACCCCTAAGGGAAAGCACCTATCTAGGATACGTGCTTTCATGTGACGCAACTTAGATATGCAGCAAACCTAGGCAGGGTTTCCATCTCCTCTTTCATTCCGAGGTAGTTAGAATTTATATTTCACTTAGTACCAATTCTCCCATTCTCATGTCACTACCACCAATACTAGGTATTTCAAAACTGTTTAATGTGCCAGCTATTTTGGCATGCCTTATATCTTACAATCCCCATGAAACAGGAGCCCAGAGATCCGAATCATGCATCGTTTAAGATATCACAGACAGTAAGAGTGGAACTGCTATTTGAACCAACTCTAAGACTACAAAATCTACCTCTTTTCCAATGTACATCCCATCAGCCAATCAAGAAATTGTGATTTTATTTGTTTTAATTATGGTCTTTGTGGGCTTGGAGTGGTGTGTTTGTCCTATGGAAAGGATCTTTTCAAGGGAGACATTAAGTAAGAAATACCCCTTTGGACGAAATGAGTTTGAAGCATCTCTTTCATTGCCTACACTGCAGAGGATTCCTGCAAAGCTGTGGAGGAAGGAATCCCTAAACTCACAAAGAGAACGAGAAGCAAGCACTTATCAAATGGCTTACTTCTAGAATATTTTGCAGAATAATGCTGATGATGGCTAAGCTTTCCATTGACATCAATTAATAGAGACTCTCTATTTAAAGTCTTTTTTGCTCTTTTCTTAAGCAAGTGCATGTGCGAAAATCAAAACTTACACATCAGTGCTTGAAGCAAGAAGAAGTGATGATAGATAGCACGCACCAAACAGCATGGAACAAGAAATAAGTATCTCACACACACGAGGACCCCGGTGGGACCAAGCGTCTTGGCCATACTGGCCGAAGGTTGTCGAAGAGCTAGAGACCAACATCAGACCCTTGTGTAGCTCAATGTGCCTCTTTCTATTTAGACACAATTCATTCCAACGATTTGCTTTCTTCATAGGTGAAAACCTGTAGACATGATCATGAATGTCCATATGGAAAAATAACCTCAAATTGGTAAAACTCATAGTATCCGTCCATAAATACGTAGTGGAGATCAATGAAAATGCTATTGACACCTCAATAAAGTTTTTTTAAAAATCCTAAATAAACTAGTTTTTAGACTTTTCCCGTTTCTTGGGAGTTGTGTAAATTGACACAAACTGATAGCAACACTCAGAATTAACTTGTTACAAGTAAGAATGATTTTAAAATACAAAACTGTATTGCAATGAAAGAAAATGAGATATATCATCCTATTAAGGACCGATCTTCATCAAGCTATAGAAAAGATCAGCTTGTTTTGATGGTATGTCACCACATGCTACCAAATCAATTACAGCCAGACTCTGCTCTTACAGATGCAAAAACCAGGTTAGGAGAAGCACCTAAAAATATTCCCAAAACAAACAAAGCAAAAAACAAACAAAAAACCCTCAAATCAGAAACAAAACCTCACACTTCACTTTCACATTATGTGAAGGCTCATTATTGCCTGGGTGTGTTGTGTGTTACACAACCATGCTGGTCATAATGTTTTCTAGTCTGGTAGACTTTTTTTTTTTTTTCCTTGTTCAGAAGTTTGTCTTTTCTGTAGAATATAAAACAGTGCTGCTCAGATGGCCAGTGCAGTTTCTTTGAAATGTAGCCAAGTGAAGGTTGAGGCATGTCCATGCCCTTGTCGGGTGGCTCTTTTAAATCGTTAGGCTATATACTTTAAAGATCGAGGCTGACAAAATAGCCTCCAGGACTGAGGGTACTTTGTACATAATGTGTCAGATGTCTGGGAGAGGTAGCTGATTGTTTACCTTTGAATTGCTTTCCCTCTGAGGGAAGTGCGTGTTAACATTACAGCATTCCTTGGGGAGGGGTGCAGAAAGGCAGACATACTTTGGGGTAGCCTGTCCTGCTGAAGGAACAGCATCTCTTTTATATGGCTAGTAAATCTGAGGGTTGAGTCTGGAAGGATCATAGTATCACAGCTTTAACAAGTCCAGTAAGTGGATTATTCTAGAACAAGTCCAACCGTTTGCAAAGCTGGTGTCACCGGCTCGTTCTACTGTTATATAGGTGGTTCACTCTAGTGACAAATACTTAAATATCCAGATAATTTAAGTACTATAGATGAAGATAGAAGAAAAAAATCATTTAATAAAACGTGTTTCATCATATCCGGACCTCTCATGGACTGAAAGGAAGAGTGAAGAGGAATAAAAATTGGGTTTACAAGCATTCTATTCTCCTAGGGTGATTAAGAAAAGTTTTCCTAGAGTTTTCCCAGTTTGAAAGTTCTCAATTTCAGTAAAGTTCATATTACTAGTCAGCAACTAAAAGACTTTTTTCCCCTCCTCTCCCAGGGTGAATATTTTGTACATATTCTGTATTTAATTAAATTTAATTTCCTGGATTTCTAGGTTGCTGTGACCAGTAATGTGAAAATCATCTTCCTTTGTTTGTTGGGTGTGTATAAACCAATTAAGCCAATATTTTCATATTAATCTATTTGCATAATTACAGGGATTGGCTTTATGTCAACTATTATCTCCTAGTTGATAATTTCCCTATCATGCTCAAATGGTGAATCTATCTAAACATATCTAACCCAAAATTACATCAGTTTCATCATGTTGGCAGTATTTTTCACTCTGCTTATGAAATTCCAAAAGTCATTTTAGGCATTTGTATAACAAAACATAGTAACAATATGCAAAAGCATGAACATCAATGTACTGAGTATATAATACCTAGTCAATATTTGCTTCACATTACAACTTAATTACATGAAAGTCAGACTTTTATTCCTACCCATGTTCATTATTTATTACTTTCTTATCTCCGTATGATCCTTTAGAAACAATCCCAGATATTGCTTACTACATTTTATAAGTCCCTGAGTATCACCATCTCTACAAATAATGCCATCTGATGATTGAGGGGCTGGTAAGAATAAAAATAAGGAAGGAAAATTTTCTAATAGGTCTACCTTTTAAATGTACCCATACTCTTTCTTTTCAGATTTACTTTATTGTTGCCTCAAATATAAATGAAAAGTCCAATTAATGGCTGAACATCATTGTCACTCAACATCACAATGATAAGCATTACAACCTTCTTAAGTCTAAAAGCAATTTCCACAGAAAAGGGCTAGATGCAGCTCCTTTTGAGGACGATTTGCACTCTGCACTTAAAGCCATCGTAATACTTCTACTATTATATTGTCTATGTTGTTTGCTTGCTGTTGCTTGTTTTCTTTTCTTATTTTCATACCAGACTATACCTCCTTGAAACAAGAACATTGTCCTTTTTTATTTTATTTTATTTTTTTTTTTAAGAACATTGTCCTATTGATCTTTGTACTTCAGTGCTTGTTGACTATAATAGCAACGCCTGCTAACAAACTTCCATTGAATGGCTGTTTAAGCTCTTAAAGAATACAGTTAAAAGTATGAGAAAATTTAAAGTATTGACTTGTGCAGTGTAAAAAATTTTGCTCAAAGTAATAAACAGAGGTTCTTTATAGATATCTACATTGTTGGAGTTCATCCATTAAGTTAACTGGGATAAAACATTATAAATATGTCTAAAATGACGTTTTTTAAAACAAGTACTCATTCTTTTGTTAAATTCCAATTTAGGAAATGTTAAATTTCCATGAGGCCTGCATAAACAACTTAGAGCCAGAGAGTTTGGGAAAGGAAATGGCTCTTGGGACAATTGCAGCACAACCAAATAAACTGATCAGAAAAAAGAGGGAGGGGGGCTTGGGTGGCTCAGTGGGTTAAGTGTCTGCCTTAGGTGCCGACCATGATCCTGGGGTCCTAGGATCGAGCCCTGCATGGTTGAGGGAGGTCTCTGCTCACTGGGGAGTCTGCTTCTCCCTCTCCTGTTCCTCCTGTTGTGTGCTCTTTCTTTCTATCTCTCTTTCTGTATCTAATAAATAAATAAAATCTTTTAAAAAAAAGAAAAAAGAGGGAATTCAGGATGTGGATACTTGAAATTTCCTCTGTGTCTTCTCATTAGAAAGAAAATTCATACTATTTGTTTTAGGGAAACATGATGATTTTATAAAAGCTGAATGCTAGACTCATTATTAGGAGATACAGTCATGAACCCTGAAACTTCATTCTTAAGTGAAAATATTAGTCAAAATGACACCCTAAATAATCAACACTTTAGTCTTTTTTTTTTTTTTCACTTTAGTCTTTTGAAGTTGTTTTATCTCTTTATGAGTTCTAACTTCATACCTCTGTAGAAGGCTTGAGAAGTTTTTATAAAGTAGCAACATGCTCATGCAGGTTGTCCTTTAGGCCTTCACTTATTTTCTTGTAAGGCTCATGGTATGGGAGCGACTGGGTGGCTCAGTCAGTTGAGTGGCTGACTCTTGATTTCAGTTCAGGTTATGATCTCAGGGTCGTGAGATGGAGCCCTGCATTGGGCTCCACACTCAGTGGGGAGTCTGCTTGAGATTCTCTCCCTTTCTCTCTCTCTCTCTCTCTCTCTCTACCCTTCCCTGCTCATCTGCTCACACACTCTCTCTCTCAAATAAATAAATAAATAAATAAATAAATAAATAAATAAATCTTTTTAAAAAAGTATACATGTTATATAACACATTTTTCTGTATCTAAATAACTCCAAAATTATGGGCTCATATCATGTTCCCTTGCTCATACATTTTTCCCCCAGTCCATACAGACAACTCTTCGTGCTTTGCTTTGAAGGGGCTTCCCATGCTTCATAAAGGAGAAGCTCTTTCCTGGGCTCCTGCAAATCATAGGCAGTCTTTCCTTGTTACCTGCTCACTATAAGATGCCTCAAAACCTTTGAGATGACAAACATATTCCTGTAACATGTAACTGCGTATTTTTCCCCATATGTCTGTTTTCTTTCCCTTCTAGACATTTGTTATCTAAATAGTGACACAACACCATCATTAGGGCTGTACATACTTGGATATGTTGTCAAGAGTCTGGATTCCTGCTCTCTGATATACAGTAAATGAGGTTGCAAAAAATACATAAACAAATTTTTAAAAATTGTTTTATTTGTGTAATGATAGTATGGCTTAATGCAAAGAACCACAGGGGTAAAAATAAATGGTTATATTTGACAATAGTCATGGAAATAAGACCCTAGTTAGCTGTTTATTCTTATTATTGATGTTAATATTATTGACATTTTCACTGCCATGGATAATTTAGTGTAGATTTTTTTTTTTAGAAGGAACAAAAATATATATGAAATGTTCCTTTCTTGGGAATTAGATTTTATATTTTGGTACTAAGTGTGTGTGCTCAAATGAGAAACAGATTCTTGTCATTATTATTACTGGTCATTAAAACATGATAATAATATAAATGTGCCATTCATAAACACCAAATACAAATATTTTAGGTAGTAAAACAGATAAATTTGTCATGAATAATTGCATTATAAATGGATATAGTTTCATACAAAAAATAATAAAAAGAGTAGATGATGAGTTCCCTGAATTAGTCCACTTCCTAGAGTTTTAAAGGAAGGATTGGATTTATTTTTAAATGGATTAACTTTTCAGGAATGTATCTTTCTGTAATGTGAGGCAAATCTGTATATTACCAAGCCACTCACTTTTACTCTGTTGGCCTATTTAGTTTTAGGAGGAGTAAATTGATAAATGCTATTGCAGATTTTTTTCCAGGGCTTTAAAAGAATGCATTTCTGTAAAGGCAGAGTTTAGTAAATGCAAAAGTCATTGGATCTTTAAAGAGAACTTCAAAATCATGTCAGGGCTTCATGAAATTCCATCAAATCAAACATGAAAGCACATTACCTAGAAAAATATTATTTCTTGGTTAGTTGTGTATGACAGTGCAAGAGATCAGCGAACAGCAAAGATATTTTTTCCCCTTTCTGACAGATAGGGAGACAGTAAAGAAAAATGAAAGAGGGTTGCCCAAAGCAGCACCCAAAGCAATAACTTTTATGTCTCCCTTCATGTCATCCTGGCAGCTGGATTAACTTATCTCTTTCAACACACTGCTGAATAAAAAAACCCATTGCAGCAATTAAGAAATATTATTGGCAAGCAATTAGGAGAATGAATATAAATTTTATTGATTGTTATTTTCTGTATCTCATTTCTTTGGAAAAAAGAAAGGGTGAGGAAGAGACAAGGGCTAATATTGGGAGGTAAAAACAAAATGATCCATGACATTCAAGAGCAATGTCCAGGGCCTCATAAAATTTGAATTGGAGAAAAAAACTTCAGAACATCAGGGAAGCATATTGAATTAATACTAGCAATTGTGCCATTTGGTCAAATAAATGGTAGAATGTTAGAGCTGGAGAACCCTGTGATTTATGACCTATAAATCTTTCTGCAAAATTTCAAGTCCATGTACTTCTCCCCATCTCTATTGCTACTACTGGGTTCAAACTTTAGTCATCTGTCACATGGATTACTTGGAGCTTGGTCTCCCTGTAGTCACACTTGTCTCTCCCTACATTCTTTTCCCAATTCCCAACTCTTTGTCAGATTGCAGTGGTGCTAACAGTACAATCCTAAACACTTCATGTGGTCTGTGAGGACCTGTAACCTTGGTTTCAGCCTACCTCTCCATGTTGCTTCTCTACCACTGGGTGCTATGGATGTGTGCTAAAGAAGGTCAAAATTTCCCATGTATTCCTCTCATCACTTATGAATACTTAGGTTACAATTGGCAGAAAGCCCTCCTCAAAGTGGCTTAGAATAAATAATAATAGTGGTGATGATAATAAAAGGATTTATTTTTCTAACAGAACAGAAAAGTACTCATTCAGTCATCAGGAGGGATGCTGCATGTCTGAATGTTTGCGTTTCCCCGCCAAGTTCATATGTTAAAATTCTAATGCTTCACGTGATAGGATTAGGAGGTGGGGCCTTTGCAAGATGCCTAAATCATGCTGATGGAGTTTCTTTTATAAGTTCAGTGCTCTTATAAAAGAGACCACACAAAGCCCTTTCCACCCAGAAAAGTGACCTCACCTGATCATGCTGATACACTGATCTTGGACTTCTGGCCCCAGAATAGTGAGAAATAAATTTCCAATATGTGTAAGCCACCCAGTCTATGGCATTTTGTTGTAGCAGCCCAAATGGATGAAAGTTCAAAGAATAAAATATATAATTGTAACCTGGTCTCTCTTTGTCTCCTGGATCTTTCTTGCTTCACGCTGGCCTCACTATCAGGTTTCAGGTAGCAGTTTCAAGCCAACATCCTCATACTCTAAGCCAAAGAAAAAGAAAGGTTTCTTTCCAGGAGATTTCACATAGGTTCTAAGATAAGCTCTTCACTGAACCAACCATATAACTACCCCCATCCCACTTTTGTTAGGGGGCCTCAGAAAACTAATTGACCAGAACAGGTTATACTATTGATAGCAGTAGAGCAGACCTATGCAAACTTAAGGACTGAGAAAGTGGCTAAGGTTCAAAGGAAACATTGAAAGATAGTGATTAAATACTGGGGAGGAAAAGCCAATAAAAAAGTATTCTGTTATAAGAAAGAGAGAAGCCAAGCCATAGAAACTAAGTATGGACTTTGAATATTTCTAGCTGAAGAATAATTCCTATGAGATGATAAAGAGATTATGAGAACCCAAAGGGAAAAAGGGAGATATCCTAGAGTAAGGAAATAGCTGATCTGCTACAAGCCTTAGCAAAATATTTACACTACCACCAAAAACTAATTGTTTGCTTTAAGAATTCCTATAAAAATTTATCAAATGTTGACAAGGAAGTTACCTAGGAATAAACTTAACCAAAAAGGCAAAAGACCTATACTCTGAAAACTATAAAATATTGATGAAAGAAATTGAAGAGGACACAAAGAAATAGAAAGATATTCCATGATCATGGATTGGAAAAACAAATATTGTTAAAATGTCTGTCTATCCAAAGCAATCTACACATTTAACGCAATTCCTGTCAAAATACCAATATCATTTTTCAAAGAGTTAGAACAAACAATCTTAGAATTTGGATGGAATCAAAGATCCCAAATAGCTAAAGCAACCTTGAAAATGAAAAGCAAAGTGGAGGCATTGCAATTCTGGACTTCAAGTCATATTACAAAGCTGTAGTGATCAAAATAGTATGGTACTGACACAGAAACCTTCACATAGATCAGTGGAACAGATTAGAGAACCCAAAAATGAACTCACAATTATATGGCTGGTTAATCTTCAACAAAGCAGAAATGAATATCTGATGGGAAAGAGACTGTCTCTTCAACAAATGGTGTCAGAAAAACTGGACAGCGACATGCAAAAAAATGACACTGGACTACTTTCTTACACCATACGCAAAAATAAATTCAAAATGGGTGAAGTACCTGAATATGAGACTCAAAACCATAAAAATTCTAGAGGAGAACATAGGCAGTAATCTCTTTGACATTGGCAATAACAACTTCTTTCTTGATAGGTCTCCTGAGGCAAGGGAAACAAAAACAAAAATAAAATGTTGGGACTTCATCAAGATAAAAAGCTTCTACACAGTGAAGGAAACAATTGACGAAACTAAAAGGCAACCGTTGGAATGGGAGAAGATATTTGCAAATGACATATCTGATAAAGGGTTAGTATCCAAAATCTATAAAAAAACTAATCAAACTCAACACCTCCAAAATGAATAAGACAATCAAAAAATGAGCAGAAGATATGAATAGACATTTTTTTCTTAAGAAGATATACAGATGGCCAACAGAAACATGGAAAGATGTTTGATTCATCAGGGTAATACAAATCAAAACCACAGTGAGATATCACCTCACACCTGTCAGAATGGTTAAAATCAGAGAAATACACGGAGACACAGGTGCTGGTGAGGATGTGGAGAAAGGGGAAACTTCTTACACTATTGGGAATGCAAACTGATACAGTCACTCTAGAAAACATGAGCGTTCTTCAAAAAGTTAAAAATAGAACTACCCTATGATCCAGCAATTGCACTACTAGATATTTACCCAAATAATACAAAAATACTAACTCAAAGGGATACCTGTACCCTGATGTTTATAGCAGCATTATCAACAATAGCCAAATTATGGAAACAGCCCAAATGTCCATCAACTGATGAATGAATATAGAAGATGTGGTATATATACAATGGAATACTACTCAGCCAACTAAAAGAATGAAATCTTGTCATTTGCAATGACATGGATGAAGCTAGAAAGTATTATGCTAAGTGAAATAAGTCAGTCAGAAAAAAAATCCATATGATTTCACTTACATGTAGAATTTAAGAAACAAAACAAATGAGCAAAGGGAAAAAGAGAGAGGCAAACCAAGAAACAGACTCTTAACCATAGAGAACAAACTGTTGGTTTTTAGAGGGGAGGTGGTTAGAGGGATGGATGAGATAGGTGATGGGGATTCAGGAATGCACTGCTGTGATGAGCACTGGGTGATGTATGGAAGTGTTGAATCACTGCATTGTACCTCTGAAACAAATATAACACTGTATGTTAACTAACTGGAATTTATTTATTTTTTTTAATTTTTATTTATTTATGATAGTCACAGAGAGAGAGAGAGAGAGGCAGAGACACAGGCAGAGGGAGAAGCAGGCTCCATGCACCGGGAGCCCGACATGGGATTCGATCCCGGGTCTCCAGGATCGCGCCCTGGGCCAAAGGCAGGCGCCAAACCGCTG
This sequence comes from Canis lupus baileyi, assembly GCF_048164855.1. Lineage (NCBI taxonomy): Eukaryota > Metazoa > Chordata > Mammalia > Carnivora > Canidae > Canis > Canis lupus. Next base: position 17,288,201 of record NC_132851.1, read on the forward strand.
CGCCACCGAGGGATCCCTGGAATTTAAATAAAAACTTAAAATAAAAGATATTTCTTGAAAAATATGTTGACGAGGATGTGAAGCAATAGGAATGGATTGCTGGTAGGATGCAAAATGAAACAGCCACTTTGGAAGACAGTTTGGTGATTTCTTACAAATCTAAACACATTGTTCCCATGTGATCCAGCAATTGTGCTCCTTGGCATTTACCCAAAGGAGTTAAAAACTTACAGACACCACACACACAGACACACACTCACACACACATACACACATACACAAACCCTGCACATGGATATTTATAGTAATTTTATTTATAACTGCTCAAACTTAGAAGTAATTACATTGTCCTTCAGTAGATAAATAAATAAACTGTAATATATTCAAACAATGGAATATTATTCAGCTCTAAAAATAAATGAGTTATCAAGCTGTGAAAAGACATAGAGGAAACTTATACGCCTACTATTAAATGAAAGAAGCCAATCTGAAAACGCTAGCTAGTGTATGCTTTTAACTATATGACATTCTGGAAAGATCAAAACCTAGAGACCGTGAGAAGATCAGTGCTTGCCAGGGAAGGAAGAGATTTTTTAAGACAAAGAAAATAAGTACTTTGTATGATACTGTATGTAATGATGGATACATGTCATTATACATTTGTCCAGACCTATAGAACGATACAGTACCAAGAGTGAACCCTAATGTAAAGGCAACCTTTAGAATGGAGGAAGGTAATGTAATGTAAACTATGGACTTTGAGTGATATAACATGTCAATGTGGGTTCATCAACTATAACAAACGTACCACTCTGGTGGGAAATGTTGATAAGAGGGAGGCTATACCTGTGAGGGGACAGGAGGCTTATGGTAAATCTCTGTATCATGCTCACAAACTTGCTATGAACCTAAAAAATAAAAAAAGAAGTGAAAAAATTCAATGAATTTATGGACATCATAAGGCAAAATATTTCCCAATTTGTATAAAATTCAACAGGAAAGGAAATTTCACTTTAAAATCAAAATTTTTTAGGGGCACTGGAGTGGTGTAGTCAGCTAAACGCTCAGGTCGTGATCTCAGGGATGTGGTATGCAGCCCCATGTCGGTCTCTGCGCTCAGCACAGCACAGAGTCTGCTTAAGTATCCATCTCCCTCTCTCTCTGCCCCTCCCCTCTGTGCACTCCCCCTGCCCTCTTTCTAAAATAAATAAATATATCGTTCAAAAATATTTTTTCCCAGAAATACATGTATTCTATAAATTGAGAACTATCTCTGTGAAAACTAGTTTATAGAAATATTGGTTCTAGAATATGCCAGATGTTGTACTTTTCATTCTGAAATGTCAGTTTTTATTTTTGTTATTGGTTTTCACTGCAAAGAATAGGTGAACAAAGTAAATAAATTTAGCCAAATAAGACAAATAGAAATTATCCATAGAGAGAGGATAATAGTATACTATGTCCTAGGGAACTAGATCAGTGAGTGACCACAGTTCACAGATGAATCATCATTCCCATTCTCAGTTAATTCAGCAAAAATTGTTTCATTAATAATACAATAATAGTAGTGCAAGTGCTTCCTTCAGAGTGGCAGTACCACTGCCCTTGGTCAAGACCTTGGCCCTTTGCTTGTTTAGTATGTGGCAGTGGAGAGAACTTTGGCAAACCACTGATCCAGGTGAGATGCTTGCCGAAGGGCTATACTTCCAGTCTCATCATTCATTCATTTGCCTTGAGTCGGTTCTTGGTTGTTGCTAAGATACTTGACTACCATTCTTAATCAGAATTAGCCCTGATACTTCTAAGTCTTCATAAATAATGGTGGTCAGTACGATAATATTAAATTTAGCCTTTTATAGAATATATCTCCAAGGAAATACTATGCAGTCTTTAAATAAATGAGCTATGTAGATATATATGTGCTATTAGAGAAAGTTATCTATGATCTTATTAAATTAAAGGAGCAAAAAAGCAAGTAAAAAATAGTGTGCATAATATTATTGTGTTTCTGGATTTAATATTTCTGGAATAACAGAAAAAATTGTTAGCAACAGTTACTTCAAGGGATTATTTCTGGGGGTGAATTGGAATGAAAAGAGGCATTTACATTTCAATTTATAACCTTCCATACTATTTGAATTTTTTTAACCACAACTATGGCTATTTTATAATAAAAATGATCATTTTAAACAGATTAAGGGCTGTTTACAGTGAATTTACAACATGAATCAAAAGATGCCCAGCTGAATTTCTAGTGAAAAAAAATGAAAGAAAAATGTCTCTACATGCTCCATTCTGCTTCAATTCTTCATCTCTAGAGTGGCAGGCTACCCTGAAATATTCATTGTCTTGTGCTTTGGGCCAATGCCATTAATCTCATCCTCCGTGCCTTGTCATCGTATGGACACTCATCCCCATACTTCTCTGTAGGCCATTAATTGGAATCCCTCCCTCCCTGCCAGCACTCTTCCACTTGACCCTCTGGAACCCCTGGTCTGCCACAAATAAACCACTCGATCTTCTATTTATGTTACCAACACTCCCTTTGTCCTGTTGCATTCACTGAAACATAGTAGTGCATTAAAGATGTTATTTTCACTATTTGCCTCTTAAATAGAGTTTGATCATTGTCTCATATCTTATACCCTTCAAGGCCTAATGTGCATGGTGTCCTCCTTCTCTCTCTCTCTTTTTTTTTTTTTTGTCCTCCTTCTCGCAGACTGCTGCTCTCCAATTCCCCTTCCTTTTTCTTACTTCAAGACTTCTTTGAAGTGTGTCACCATTAACCCCTCCTGTGCCATCCTCATTGATTGATTAGTTTCATTAATATCTAGCTCACAGATTCCTGCAGCACTACTGCTATGATTATTATAATTGGTGATTTGAACATCACAGTCTCTGACCCACCCATCCATATGACCTCTTTAATTAGTGACCTTTTAGTTCCAATGATCTCAGCCACCCACTCAGTCTGCCCTGCCCTTTTCCTAACAACATCAAACGTTGAAGCAAATTCCAAACCTCTGGGTCAAATATCCTACCCTTGGGTCTACATTGTTACTCTTTCCATCTTGCTTTCTCTAGTGTTCCTCCTTAGGCGAGTCTTGGACCTCACTGACTGCCTCCAACCCATGGACTGTGCTATATTTTCACTTGGCATCCTTCTCTTCATGTTCTCATTCTCCACATTACCCAGCCTAAATCTGTGATTCTGCATATAACATCTCTTCGCAAATAACCTTGGTTTCCTTTAAACACTCCTCTCATCTTGTCTGGAAAACATCCAAGCCTAACTATTTATGTGCTAAATCTAACGATCCATGTTCTCATTCCTGTGTCAGAGAAGTAAATACTGAGAACAAAGCAAGACAAACCACGAACGATCCTGACTGGGCTCAGTTTGCACATTAGTGTGTTATCTGGAAATTGTATTGGTTTAACTCCCTTTACTTGATTTCATGTTTCCAATCCGGGATGACTAATTTCATCTCCTTTCTTGTTAAAGTCCCCAATTTCCTATTGCTGTTTCATGCTCAGGTGATAACTTAATTGCATATTTCACAGAAGAAAATAGCAGTCTCTTATCTTTTGTATTAGTTTTGTATCAAAATCCACATGCTCTATACTATTCTCATGGAAATAAAAGAAATAACCTCTCTCTCTTTTTATTTATTCATGAGAGAGGCAGAGACAGGCTGAGGGAGAAGCAGGATCCCCATGGGGAGCCCAATGCTGGACTCCATCCTGGGACCATGGGATCACACCCTGAGCCAAAGGCAGATGCTCAACTGCTGAGCCACCCAGGCGTCCCTGTCTCTTTCTTTTTTAAAAAAAGATTTTATCAATTTTTTTTTTTTTTTTTTTTTTTAGAGAGAGAGTGTGTGAGCAGGAGGAGGGTCAGAGGGAGAGGGAGAGAGAATCTCAAGCCGACTCCACACCAAGTGTGGTCCCCATCTTGGGGCTTAATCTCATGATCCTGAGATCATTACCTGAGCCAAAACCAAGAATTTGAAGCTTAACTGACTGAGCCACCCAGGTGCCCCAAAATGTCCTCTCTTATTAAAAATCTTGACTTCTGCCTTCCCTCCCCAAGGACTTTGTTACTACAATGGTTCACATTCTCTCCAGCATTAGCAAAGTCTCTCTCTGAACTGTCTCATTATAATTGGCATACAAACATGCTTTAATATTACACATCTTAAAAACAAAACAAAAACTTCTCTTGACTCAATGTGTCCTTAGCTACTCCCCAATTTTCTGTAACTCTTCACAATATAAGTCTTCCAAATAGTTGTCTATATTTACTATTATTCTTCTTGTCCCCTTCCATTATCTCTTTAACCAACACCAACCTAGTGTTTGTATTATTGTCACCAAAGACTTATATTGGCACCACCTAGAGATAACCCATGAGATGCTTTTTGTTGTTGTTGCTGTTGTTTTGTTTGCCTTGTTTTGGTTTAGTACTGAAAACCCCAGAGCTTCCCTTATTTCTGTCTTTCTTGGGGCCTATTTGTTTAAAATGCCCTTCATTCTATGAGCTACTCAGAAAATCTCTGACTTAATCACTGTTCGTTGTTCTGCTTGCAACCAAAGAACGATAACTTACATAATTATATGCCAATTCCTAACTATGTGTGTCTTATTTTGAATTCTCTAGTCTATTCCTTAAATACACCCAACTATTTCAAAACTAGTTTTTTACCAGTTTGTATTATTATGATGCTTAGTGAAAGCAAATGCCCCCTCCTTCTTTTTTAAGGATTTTCTTCCAAAATTATCTTTGCTTTTTTGGTGCAGTCTTCCAAATGAATTTAAATTCTCAAGTTCCAAAAAATAATTCCAATGATAATTTGATTAGGTTTTCAAGTAATTTTAAATGATTTATAAATAAATTTTGGAGAAATTGACATATTTACCTAATGAAGTCCTATCATTTATAAACACGGCCAGTGTTTCCATATATTCAGATGTTTTTTCATGCTCTCTTTTAAAGTTTCATTTTTTTTCCCTTCAGGTTGAGCTTTCTTCAATACTTTGTAAGCTTAGTCCCTGATATTGTAGAGCTCTTGTTGCTATTGTGAATGGGATATTTCCCTACAACTTGGCATACAGTGGGGACTGCTTTATACAGTAGAGAGAAGTTGTCTGGATCTCTGGAGACTCTTGGATTGAAGAGAAAGTGTCATTAAAAGGGTAATTGGCCTGGACCTAAGTAAGAGATCTGAAGCCGATTGGTAAAGGACCTAGTAGAGCTCTTTGCCAGAGCATCTGGTGTACTGAATAGTTAGTAGTCTCTTTTCATTGCCCCTTAAATGACCTTTTAGGATCAAGAGTCCAAACTTCTATATATGATATTGTCCTATATTGAATGTTGAAGTCCATAATGAAAATTTAGTCAGGACACATTGTACTGTAGTTCTTGAATATATTGCAAGACTGTACTATAATTTTGGTGATTTACTACTTAAAGTATGACTGAAGATGTTAACTTTGAGTAATGAAGTGTTATGTGACTTGGGTGTTTTTAGAAATGGTTTTTCTCTCTCCCACTTAGATCATTTGGAGCAATCTAGCGAATGGCTGCCAAATGGGGTCATGTAAGACTACAGAAGTTGAATTTAGCATCTGAGTCTTCCATCTTTGAGTGTTTCTGGATGATGCTTTTCACTCAGATATTACATTTTATCTTGGTTCAAAAGACTTAAATTGTGTTGCTTTTTATATTAACCTTAGAGACCACCTTGTCCACTTTTCTCAAAAAGTTTCTCACTTATCTTTTTCCCACCCAATTCTGAGGCTTTCCCATAATCTCTGGGGGCATTCCTCTCCCTATGGTAACCACTGATTAGACCATAAGTTCTTCAAGTATAGAGATGGTGTCCTCTGACATTTGATAGCCTCAGTACCTAACACAGGACCTAATACTTAGAAGGCATACAAGAAGTATATGTTGAAGAATATGTTGAGAATATTTAAATATAGTTCAAATATAGTTTTTTAATGAGTTGTATTCTTTTTCAGTTTCAGCAAATATTTATTAATTACTTAACATGTGTCAGATACTGCATGAGATACTGCCAGTTGTGCAGTAAAGATAGACAAAATCTTGCCTTCCAAGAAGTTATGTTCTAGTGAAAGAAAAGAATAAAGTCCTAAACAATTACATAAGTAAGTTAATTTCTGAAAGAGGAAATGGATCAAGGATAAGGGGCAAATTCAAAGTTCCAGGTAAAATTTTTTAAAAACAAAAGAGGATAAAAGTGAGCACAAGGAATCCACTGAGGCAGGTAGCAATTCATATTGATATGGTGATATGGAAACCAGAGAAAATGATTTAGGAAGGAAGTGATCAATTATGCCACATGCTACTGAGAGATCTAGTGAGAAGAAAAGAATGGTCATTGACTTTGGAAAAATATAGATTATTGGTTTAATTTACTGTCCTTTGTCATAGTGTGCCAGCTCTTTGGATTCAAATTCCAGAGGGACACAATCAGAGTTACCTGGACTGAGTTATTTGACCATTCCTGTTGCCTGAGTAGATTGAATTATATTATTGCAACCCCACAAGAACTGCATGAACAACAGCAAAAAAAAAAAAAAAAAAAAAAAAAAATGACAGTACCTCTCAAAGAAGTTGGAGCTATGTTATAGAAGATGGTTGGATGTGGCTAACCAGATAAAAAAGTAGATGTCCAACACAATGATACAGATGAAAAACTAATCAGTGGTGAAAAGATGGGCAATAATTCTGTTGGTACAATGGGATGTTTTCCTAAAATAGAAAAGTTAAGTCCATACCCTATAGCATACATAAAAATACATTAAGTATCTAAACAGTAAGACAATAACAACACAGCAATGACAAAATAAAGCTGAAGGTTTAGAATACTGCAATGGAGATTTTTTTTTTCAGATTGATTTATTTTAGAGAGTGTGTGTGTGTGTGCATGGAGGGGAGGGGCAGAGAGAGACAATCTCCAAGCAGACTACCCACTGAGTGTGAAGCCTTATGTGGTGCTCAAAGAGGGGCTTGACAGAGGGTTGGGGGCTCCACCCTTCAACCCATGAGATCATGACCTGAGCCAAAACCAAGAGTCAGAGTCTTAATCTACTGAGCCACCTAAGCACTCCAACATTAGAGGATATTTTTATGACCTGATGTGTTAAAGTCCTTCTTAATTAAATGATTTTTAAAAAGTTTACACGGGGAAAGAATGATACATTTGAATGAGTAAATGCTCTAAATCTATAAAATAAGAGTCAAAGATTTGGCAGGGTGAAATAATGAGGAGAGTGAGGTACTGACGGACTGGAGGTGGTGAATAATGATTTTTCACTTTTTAATCTATAAAAATCTGCATTGTTTATAATAAGTATATATTAATGTATTACATAGATATGTAATATGTATAGCATATCCATGTTTATTTTATATATATATATATATATATATATATATATATATATATGACACCAAGGGAAACACTTGATCATGGATCTATATCTACTTATATCTTATGCCGTCAATTGTAACTAATGGTATTATCTTCTTTCCAAATTACTTGTGGAGTGGCATGCCAGCTACCCACCTCCCCACTTTGTTGCTCAGTGCTAGGAACATAATGAATGTTTAATAAATTTCATTGTTTTTAAGTTAAAAGTGTGAATTCTTTTGGTTTGGTTTTCAGAAGAATTTTCTTCTGTGGGTAAACACTACAGACAAATAGAGATGGCATGAATATGAAATCTTTCAAATATTTCAATAGAAATGATACCAGACTTCTTTGGTAAGGTTGTAGAAGAGAGTATAGTTAGGTTTCTGTCTTCCAATTTTATTTCAGAAGTTGATGCTCTCAAAACTCTCAGCAAGTGCTATGACTTTATTAAACACTTAATAAGAATTCTTTTGCCCCAAGGGAAACATTTTTCCATCTCTAGTTAGTCTCATACTGGGTGATATCCTCTACAATAGCTATTTCTTATATCAATAGCACTTTCTTATATCACATCTATTCCTATACTTCTTTAGGCACGAAATCCCCATATCCTTAGCCAAGGAGAGGTCCTGATACAGTGTTATTGATATAAGGTATGGACTCCTAAATCAAACTGGTCAATCAGAAGCTCTCCCTAGAATTTTCATATTTAACAGGAATAACCAGAAATGAGAGGTGGTAGGAGCTGAGATGCTGGATGATAGCATCTTAGAAAGAAGGTACATAGATTCCTGTTGTTCAAATCCTGCTCTTCTCAAGTCTTGGCTATCTAGCTTTTCTTTTCTTTTAATAATTGTTATTTTTAAAAGAGCATTTATTTATTCATTCATTCATTCATTCATTCATTCATTCATGAGAGACGCAGAGAGAGGCAGAGACATAGGCAGAGGGAAGAGAAGCAGGCTTTACGCACGAGCCGGATGTGGGACTCAATCCTGCGTCCCTGTGATTGCACCCTGAGGGGAAGATAGACGCTCAACCGCTGAGCCATCCAGGTGTCCCTGTCTCGTTTTTTTTTTTTTTTTTTAAGATTATTTATTTATTTATTCATGAGAGAAAGAGAGAGAGAGAGAGAGAGAGAGGCAGAGACACAGGCAGAGGGAGAAACAGGCTCCATGCAGGGAGCCTGACGTGGGACTCGATCCCGGGTCTCCAAGATCATGCCCTGGGCTAAAGGCGGCGCTAAACCGCTGAGCCACCTGGGCTGCCCACCTATCTCGCTTTTCCTAAACGAGCGAGCTACATCAGTGTTCCTCTACTAAATTTCTTTTTTTCCACTACTTCATTACTTGAGTAGTATACTACCTGTCTTAATCTCTATACACTTCTACTTGTGCTGTGTTTTCAGTGTTGATTGGCAATTCTTTCGCCATCAGAACTTTTAGCTCTTCCAATGTTCTTGTTTTCCAGTCCAAGTCAATTACCCATTTGCATGGTCATTATGGTAGCTGAATCCCATCATATAAAACTCAAGCATATGGCTATCTGACCACCACCCTCTATTTTAGTATATACCACTGGCACCTTGAATCCAACAAACTCACAGAAACTTTCTGATACAGTGATTCTGTGACTTTTTCATTGTCTTTTATTCCTTCCCCATGATCTCACCATCCTTCTTATGTGGCTTAAATCTCCTGATCCAAAATTGTAATTATTCCCTTGTCATATTTTCAACTTTGGGACCTTCTCTCCCTTTGTTTTCTGGGGAAAACACTCAACCTTAATTGAATCTAACCACCCTTCTACTCAATTCTTGTACCTAAGCTTTAGAATATGGCTGGAAAAACACAATCATATTGACTATTCTCACTTTAAATTCATGATCATTTGTTGCAGAATTATTGAGACTTAGCATGTTATTTAGTGGTTCCTAATGTTACCTGTAACCCTACTATGCATTTGTCAAATCCAATCACCCTTTTAATCCTATGGAAGACTATTTTGCCCTTCCCTCTTTTCAAACTCCCTATAACCTCTCTCTACTTTTCATTATTAGCTGATGGATTTTTCTATTTTAGCTGATGAATGAGCTGATAAATTCTTATTTTATGAAGAACTATTTCAAACACCTACATGATTCTTCAAGGAAAAAAATTCAAATATAATCACATCTCTTTCCATATATTTTGCTTCCATTTTCAACTTCCTGTGCTCCTTAGCTAAGGTCAATTCTTCTTGTGCCTTGAATCTCCACCATTTTTGATTTTTCAAGGATTTTGTTCTTGCAATGACCCTATACTTAATGCCTCATTGCTTTTTTTCCTTCTCTTCTACAGCACACATATAAAAATTTTACGGTATTCTCCATCTTGTAAAAATCCTCCCTAATGGTTCATCTCTCTCCATTTTTGTGGTCCTTTTAGTCCTTTTAGAAGTAAAACTACTTGAAAGAGTTGTCTAAACTCACTACCACTTCACTTATTTTTCTCTCTTATTTTTATTTAATTTACTCCAATTAGACTTTTGTTCTAACATAAATAATTCTTCTCAGGGTCACTAATGATAAAGCTGATGATTCTCAATCTGGTAGTCATGGATCTCTCAGCAATAGTTGACAGTTGACATTCTTGAAATGTTTTCTTCACTGGGACTCTAGGATTTTCAACTTTTACTGTTTCCCATCTTATGAACCCTCTTTCTCAGCTATATGAGAAGGATCTGATCTTTCTTTTTTCTTCAACCTTTAAATGTTAGAGTATCTAAATGCTTAATCCTTAGGTCTATTTTCTCCTCCAACTATAGTCAGTTACTAGGTGATCTTATCCAGTTCTATGGATTTAAATACCAAAACTTTCAAATTAACTACCCCTGCTCTGACTTGTATGCCCAACTACCTCATCTATATTTTTATTTGTATGTCTAAATAACATGTCCACTTAATATGTGCAAAACTGAAGTTCTGAGTCCTACACCTGACCTGCTCCCACCATATCATAACTCCATTTCAGTAAATGAAAAATCTATTTTTCCCAATAACAGACCAAAAGTTATCTAATTGACATACATTTATCAAGCACTTACTATGTGTCAGGCACTATTCTATGTGCTTTGAACATTTCAGTCAACAAAACAAGTGAAGTCTTTTCCTTTGTAGTACTTAAATTTTTGCACAATATTTTAGCCTTCATTTTTGTTCTGTACCACCTCCCCTGCCATCCTATATCCAAATGCATCAGCAAATCCTTTTGGCCTTCCCCTTCAAACATGCATATTCCAGCCACTTCTCCCAATCCCATTCTCACCAGTATAATCCAAGCTATCACTATTACCCAAGCAAACTAATTAGTAATCTAACTGGTTTTCTTGCTTTGGCCCTTGACCCTCTACAATGTCACCTCCCTACAGGAATCAGAGAAATTCTTTTGAAATAGAGATTACTAACATTATTTTTCTTTTCAAAGCCCTCCAAACTTTTCATTTCACTCCAAGCAAAATGTAAACTCATCTTGACTTATATACTCAATGTGATATGCCCTCTGTTCTCTTTCTGAACTTCTCTCCTATTGTTCTCTCCCTGGTACATTCTACTTTGTCCATATTGAGCTCCTTATTCATCCTTGGATATGCCAAAAATGTTCTTTTCCCAAGGTCTTTGCACTTGCTTTCATTACTCTTCTTGGAATGCAACTTCATTTTACTCAGGTCTCTGCTCAAATGTTGCCTTATCAAAGATAATTTTCCTGAACCCCTATAGAAAATAATACCCACACAAGTCACTCTCTTCCTTATCCTTCTTTACTATGATTCATATAGTTATAGCAGCACCTGACACATGGTACAACTATCTGTTAATTACCTTTCTCTTCCCCACTTCCCCCTGGAATGTGAACCTCATGAGAGCAGGAGTCAGTGCGTTCCCAGAGCCTGAAGTAGTACATGCACATATTTGGTAGTTAAAAATTATCAAAATATTTATTGAATAGCTAGTCAAATTTGGCTCCTCTTTCTTACTTCCAAAAAAACTTAATTTTATTTTTTAAGATTTTATTTATTTATTCATGAGAGACACAAAGAGAGAGGCAGAGACACAGGCAGAGGGAGAAGCAGGTGCCATGCAGGGAGCCTGATGTGGGACTTGATCCCAAATCCTGGGATCACGTCCTGAGCCAAAGGCAGACACTCAACCACTGAGCCACTCTGGCGTCCCCCAAAAAACTTTAAAAGCAAATTTTATTTCCTTACCATTCATTTCAGGATTTCCTTTGATCTCCCCAAAACTCTACTCTTTCTTAGTGTACTGTTTCTGTGAGCATGTAAATGAACTCATAATTATTTTTAAAAATACTTTATATTTGATTAGTTTTCTATAAGGTATGCCACTTTCTTTGTTCAGCTTTTCTTAACACTGACTCTTACTCAAGTGCACTGAATTGAATCCTAGGTAACAAAAACTCTGTTAAATCTTCAGACACTGTTGGGTAGATACCGCTGGTTTCCTTGGTCTGTGCTTAGGCTATACATAATTCATTTAATCATTTTTCCCCTGAAATCCCTGGAGTGTGTTAATTGTTTTTATTTTTCCTGAATTCTCCCCAAAATGGAGATTCTTTCCTTATACTGATCATATCTCTCAGCTCTTTATCCTCTTCCCAGGGAAAATAAATTCTCAGTTATATGTCTGAAGGAAATTAAGACAGGATTTTTTTTTAAAGAAAGATAAATACTAGAATAATTTTAAACAATTGGAATATTTATTTCCCTCTCATCTGTTTGGACTCTAATACTTCCTCTTTTTGCTGCTTTTTTTAAGTTAGAATCTTTTGTATACACAAACTGGAGGTTAAATATATTGTAATGAAAACAGAACTTCTATGTCAGCTCAATACAGATATGCTGTACACAACTCTGGAAATAGATAATACTGTATTGGCATACTAATCCAATCCCTTTCTTGTTGAACATATATATTTATAGTAGAATACTCATGTATTCATTCATTTCATTCACTAAATATTTAGTCACATGTTCTTCGGGGTTAGGTGCAAGCCTGAGAATGAGATGAGATTTAGCTATTTTATTCCATCCTTGAGGCTGCAATATGCAGCAGTTCCCTTGCAATATACTGGTATCACTTTGATATCCTTCAAAAGGGATTGGTAATATGAACCAGAATACCAAAGCTTTAGAGCTAGATGGAATCTTGAAGATTATATAACTCAGTATTTTCATTTAAAGATGATAAAATTAAGTCCTAGAAAGTTTAAGTTACCTGCGTATGATCATATAGACATTTATTGATAGAGCTGGACCCTAACCCAGGCTTCCTGATTTTATATCAGTTTGATACTAGACATTATCATTAATCACAGATCTGGAACAGATTCAGGATATTGCCAAAAGAAAATCTGGATGCTTGAAATGAGATTTGAAAATACTGCATTTGACGTTTGGGGGAGAGGTAGACTTGTTTTGGTGCTCAGTAAAATAGTCTATGGTTCATATAACAACTCAGCTAAAACTAAACTCACATCTGCAGTTTCTTACTAGGGTAAACGTGTCATGTTAATGTCACTATATATTTAATAGTGAAATATATTTGAATTAAAGTAATTTTCTGTTAGTCTGGCTATCTTGTAAGGAGTATTTTAGATTCTTGATTCAATCGCCTCTTTAATGTGGATTGCCTAGAGCTAGTGAAAAACTGGTTTAATTCCTTTTTCTAAAGGTCATGTAAACATGTATGCTTAGTGAATTACATGCAAATTCAATTCCCTGAGCTCAGTGCTTCCTAGTTAAGTTCCTTTCCTATTCTTCACATGTAAACCCACATCTGACAGCAGAATATTGACTTTTGAGCTATGGTAAAAATCACCATAAAACAAAAACATTTGACATCTGCTGCCTTTAGCAGACTTATAAAGAATTGGGTAGACAGAAGTGTCCTTTATTAGAATGTTTTTAGTACTATTATTTCTCTCCCTTTATGAGGTATTTGTGTGAATTTTTCTCCTTTTTTTTTTTTTTTGGTCTCCCTTTTAGAAGAACAGATCAAATTCAACACTTGATATTGAGTTAAGTAAGGCAGGTTTAGATAAAATGGGGATTAAAAATATGATGGGATAGAATATTTAATAAAATGCACAACTATATCATGTTATAGAAACTTAAAAAAAGGTTTACAAAACATTTTCTCACATTATGAGTCCATTTTTGTTTAGGGATACAGATGAATAAAATCAAAATATTAATAATGGTTTCTTTGGATGCCGAGAGGCTGGGATTTTCTATTTTTCTTCATGCTTTTCTCTATCTTTCTAAATTTACTACCGTGAATATATATTACTCTTTGATCATAAAAAAGAGGTTATTTAAAAATAAGACTTATTTAACCTTAATATTATTGGAAATCTGAAAAAAATGTCCCAATATGTACTCTAGAACTGATCTTGTTTCATTTAAAAGTAGAAGAATACTATATATGAGTGAAGCCCAAGGAATAGCAATTAATGTATTTTTCAACATCATGGCAATTGTGAAACCAAAGCCCTGATGCAAGCTAAGTTCTCATTGTTAAAGTATTTGCTCACTATTTCTGAGCAAAATTTGCACAATCAAATAAAATGATCTTTGTTTTTTGTTTGAAGGAAAATTAAAATCTTTGTTAATACCTAAAAAAGAAACTTTAAGAAAAGCTAATCCTTTTTTAAAAATTCAAATACAATACTAGAATATGTAAAAAAAATTTAAGCATTTGAAATGTACTGCTCTTAAAAATCAATAGTTTTAATTTGCTCTGTTATGAACAGGGTTATCCATATAACATTTTCTGCCTTTTGGATCATTTCCTTGTGATAAATTCCAGAAAAACTAGGTTAAAGAATATAAACATATTTATGACGTTTGAAACATAATGTATATATTTTTCCTGAATGCATTGTTTAAACTGCCAATAGAAAAGAATAAATGAATGCATACTACTTTGCAAATACACACATTCACATGGTTATAATGTTACTTTAAAATTTTATTAATTTAATGATATAAAAGGGGAATGTAATTTTTTCAATTTACATTCTTTTAATAACCTGTGAGTTTGAGCATTTTCCCATATGTTTGTTTACTAATTATCAACTGTCTCTTCATCTTTTTTACCATATTAGTGACTTGATGTTTTCTTGTGAATTTTTATGAGCTCTTTCAAATGAATTAACCCTGTCCTACAAGTATTTTCCTGGTGTATTTTTATTTCATACATTTTTCCTATGATACAAAACTTTTTATTTCCTTCAACTGAATCTGCTAACATTATTCTTTGTTACTTTTCCCATTCTTTTTAGAATTTAATGCATTACCATGTTTCCGCATAACCACCAAATATGCTTCTTAGATTTATCAGTGGAAATACAGATATGATATGGTTTTGTTCTAAATAAATCTTGAAACTATATTCATGATTCCATTTCATTCTTAAAAATACAGATTCAAGTCCATTATATGCTCATGGGGAGAAAAAGAAGAGATGTTACAACATACATAAATTTTGCGTGGTAAAACTTACAAATATTTTAAAAGGTATTCCTGTTCTTTCTCCGAGAGTCCCTTTGTATTTGTCAAAAACCTCTCTTCTCTTCTCCTTCTACTTGTTTCATAGTTTCTGAAATACTTTCTATTTTCTGAAACAATTCAGTCCTTGCTCCAATTTTGTTTGCCTAGATCTGAGTTAGGACAACAAAAGCTGTACATTTAAATTAACTTGATTCCTTAAAACTCAGTAAGTAGCTATTAATACTCACTCTTGCTCTTAGGATCTTACCTCTTACCCCATGCAGCTAACCAACAAAAAAATGGTCATTTCTTAGAGGCAAATTCAATTACTAAGAAAGAACTATTTTTTCTTGACTCTTACATTGATATTTTCATTATTGTAGTTTTAAAAAGTCAACCCTTTTTCTAGCTGTAATTTATGTTTGTATAACTGATGGAGCTAAATGAATTATCTTTTAAAAATGCTAACTGGTTTAGAAACATTTATTAAATACACACTAATTGGTTAATTAATTCACATTTATTGACTAGCTAGACAAGATACTGGAGGTCTCTGCTCTTTGGAAATTCAGGAAAGGAGAGAAACAGAAGTAACTCACTACAATAAAACACGACCAGTATTATAATAGAGGGAAGTACAAAATGTTATAGAAAATCCTGAGGTTATTTAACAGAAATTAGAGGACACAGGAAACTTCATAAGGTAACAAACTGAAGGACAAGTAGAAGTGGGGCAAGAAGAGAAAGTGGGGATAGATGTCAATAACGCAAGAGGGATAAGCATGGGGAACAATGTATGAATTCTCAGTACACCACCTTATTCTTTCAAGAAAGCAAAACACACTGCACAAATCAAGAAGAAACTCAACTTGAATTATTTTCATGATTAGAGCTTGTCCCTCCTCAAACTTAGGTAAAGATAATACTTTTCTGTACTAATGTGTAGTTAATAAAATAGTGCTAAATTTTTTTAAATAGTGCTAAAATTTGATATGACTATTATGATGAAGAGGATACTGATAGCTTGGAGGTAGTTAAGCTCTTCCCCCAAGACAAAACCAACAAAGTAGAATCATTGATAAGGCATTTCTACAGAGAACAACTAGCTTAAGGCCATTAATGTAACTTAAAAATTTTTGATAGCGATTATGAGGTTTGTATTCTTTTTTTTAATGGTTTTGTTGTTTGGCTCCTAATGTCTTATTTCAATTTTAAAACAGTAATAACTGAAACACAACTAGGATTCTTATTTCAAAGAGTATGTTATGATGTGTTCTCTAAATTCTCTAAATAATGTGGATCAATTAGAGACTTAGAAATTATGAAATATTCTATGCTCAAAATAACCCAAAAAAGCTGACAAAATACATTGTGTCCTGAAATATTCACAGAGGCCTACAGGGTATTTTTTAGAACACATGTTTTTCTCTAGCAAGCACACGCAAAAAGACTAAATTTTATTTGGACATTGGCATAACAAGTAATAAATTATTTTTGTTTGCAGAAGTATACATATATATATATATATAGATCTGCATTTGTGATTATTTGGTGAATTTAAGAAAGTAACTATATAGAATCAAAACTCATACGGTTTGTAGAATTGTTCAGGCTGATTCATAAAGACTTATTTCCCTGGACTATCCTTAAAAACATATGTGTATGAGTGTGTCTTTTCTCATACTTCGCTTTTCTTATATATTGTGACACAGTAAGGCAATAAAAGAACCAAAGCAAAATGGTCTATCTAAAAGGAGAAAAAAATGTAAAAAAGAAAAAATAATTTTTATTCACTTTTTTCTACAAGCAATTGTTTCCTCATGCTATTATTAAAGGATATTTATTTTTCTTCTACCTTTTTTCATTTAAACTCAAAGTGGCCAAAGAAGGATATAGCACCAATGGAATAAAAAATATATAGCTAGCTTGCAAAAAGTAAAAATCATTTGTCTGGTAAATTTGAAAATATGGAAAACAGCCATCATATTGTCCACCGATTCATTATGTAGAGTCATGTGCTCTTGGTGCAAGAAAAATGGCTTGAGCAGAGACTTATCGGAGAGATCTAAATACAGTTTTGAAACTTGTCTGGAAATGTAGTACATTTTATGCAACCAAATACAAAGCAATTCATACATTTATAAATCCATGGAAAGCACAGCAGGTCCAGAAGGCACCAGTTACTGGTGGTGTCTAGACATGGAGAAACTATGACCTCAGTTAGAGCAACCCAATATTTATTTTTCCCTCTGAACGAACAGTGTACCTCATGATCTTAGCATGCAGGGCAACTGAGAGAGGGGCAAAAAACAAATTCCAAAGTGGGCAGCAAGCTTCAAACACAGTAAGGGCATGGACACCCCAGAATCTAGGAAGATTTTCATGAAGAGACCTGTTTAGGCTGTACATAAAAATATTTCTGTCAGTAAAGCCATCTTTTCTCTATTAATCATGTAAAAAAGGTACAAGTCAAAATCAATTTACTTCTTCAACAATTAATGAACTAATGACTATTTCATACCCTGGAGGGTGGGATACATCTCTAAATATGTCTTGTATCAGTGCTGTAGATCTAACTTGTGATTTTCTCTCTGAATTTCTTGTATCATAGTTTAGCATTCTAAGAAGACCAGGGCATTTTACATGTGACCTGAATTTGACAGTTTTTGGTGCCATCCAATCAAGTATTTAACTATTTTGATTAAGAAATCATAGTAAATTACCTCTTTCCTCCCTTTTTATCACCTTGAAATCAGGATACTTGGGACTACACGGTTTCTATATAGACTTAAATGGTCTCAAAAGCAAATGCACGTTTTCTATAACTCTATTTTAAAGTGTTTTAGAATCTTAGTACCATCTGAAGAGTGCTGTTTGTTTGTCCAAGACATAGTACTGTGGATGTCCTTTCTAGTGATGCTATCAGGCATCTGTCATGCTAGCCTTCCTTTGGCTGAAGCCTGGGCCATTTCATGCCAGGATCAGAGCTGTTTAATAACAAAGGGGCCACCTCCAAATTTTGTATATCTCATCACAAGTCTTGCTAGACTTTTGTAACTCTTTTGTTTCTTTAACTTAAAATTTTCTTTCTTTTTTTGTTTTGCTTTTTTTTTTTTGTTTGTTTTGTTTTGTTTTTAAGACAGAGAGAGCAGGATAGGGACAGAGAGAGAGAGAGAGAGAATCCCAAACAGGCTTCATGCCTGGCGTGGAGCCTGATGTGGGGCTCCATCTCACAACCCTAAGATCGTGATCTGAGCGGAAGTAAAGAGTCGGCCACTTAACCATCTGGTCCACCCTGGTACTCCAGCCTTGTGGAACTCTTTAAGTCACAAACATATGCCACAGCGTGGTGCTTAAGACACTTTTGGGAAAAAAAAAAAAGAATTAGAAAAAACTCACTTCCTCCCAACTAACCAATCAACCAACCAAATAAACAGAAATAGGTGTTTAGGATTTACTAACAAGATAATATCTTTATTTCTTTTCACACAAACATCATGCATGTGGCGGGGGGGGGGGGATGCAAAGATATGAATATTTCCCTCATATGGAAGACGGGAAACTGAGTTGGGGATTACGAGGTTCAAAAGTCAAGCAAGAAGGTGATAGGGAGGAAATAGTTCTTCCCTCTGGCCATATTGAAAAAGGAAATGATGATGAGGATAACTAGGGAGCTTTGAGGGGTGACTGTCTTCTCTGAATATCAACTTATTACACTTGAATTACTGAAGTCAAACTTTAAAAAATTTTTTTTAAGTAGGCTCCATGGCCAGCATGAAGGCCAACGCGGGGCTCGAGGTGGGGCTGAAACTCACAACTGTAAGATCAAAACCTGAACCCATATCAAGAGTCAGATACCCAACCGAATGAACCACCCAGGCACCCCTCAGCTAAGCTTTTTAATGATGATGGAAACATAGCCAAATAATGTCAGGGATGTATAGTATTTGTTTGTCTTGGTCCATGAATCTCCAGGTTGTTCTTGAATAAAAAGACGGCTGGCTGTCAACAATTTCCTTTGGATCATCAGAGCTGTTATCTGGGGTTCGATTTTGGAAAGCAAGCATGAACAGAAGCTGAAAATATTATTATGGAGTTGTGGGGCAAGGAGAGGTACTCTGTGGATTTATAGATCAAGGCCACAGGAAGTATTATTGTCCCCCTGTCTTTCTTCACAGCTGATGAGGCCCATAGGGAAATTTAGTTTCCCTACAGCCAAGCTTCTGTCAAATAGGAATAAAAAATGAGGAGAAGTGTTCAAGTCACATAACTCACAAAGAGTAAACAGGGATGTAACATTTGACATTTTCTCTGTTTATCAGGTGAGCCCCGATCAGGTTATGACTAGCAAGCAAATAACCCAGCTGTAGTCTCTTTCCATGGTGGGGATAAGAACCATCAATTCTGCATTGCACGGCCTCGAACGGGAGCTGGTGGGAGGATTACCACTGAGTAGTAGAAGAATCTGCAGGTGTTTCCACTGACTGCACATTCCCCCAGAGTTTGGTGTCTTGGTTCCACCGCTCAGCTCAAACATCATGTCTGATCTTTTTAAAGAATACTTGAACAATCTCCTGAAATATGTTTTTTTCTTTCTCAGAAGAGGTATCTTTGCTTTTCTTAGATGTAGGATGAATAAGGCCTTAGTTTTATAAAGACATTTCAATCCAGCTTTGCCACAGATAAAAAAATACTCATGTTATGTCTTAATAAATTCTAAGACTTCTGAGAGTAAAGAGCATGGCTTTGAGGTCAGATACATGATGGCTTAAAACTCAGGTCTCCTTTTTCAGGTAACTGACTTTACTTACCCACCTGAATCTCAGATTTCACTTTTGTAAAATAGATACTGATGTATATAAAGGCATTTAATAAAAAGGCCTAGTGTATGCTATTTTGAAACTTGTTTTGTATATTTATTGATTTTTGTAGAATTTCTGTGTAATTAGAACAAGGCTAATTTTTTTTTTAAACTGCATGCTAAGAAAGAGAGGGCTGCCATGTGACGATTGGGGGTTGTGGTAGGTTAGAGAGTATGGTAACCATCCAATGAAAGGCAGCTTCTACTTAAATTATGCCAGTTATTATATGGATAAATACCGGCCCAGAATTACTGGATTTATTTAATATTCATGTTTCACACTGAACAAAGTGAAATCTTAAAGGAGTGAGGGTGTGGCTATTACAAATATCTGTGCATAAGGTTTCCAATCTTGAAAAGACAAATCTGGACTCTCATGTGAAATCTTTTTTTTTTTTTTTTTCAGTACCAATAAGTTTTTATTCATTGTATTTTCCCAAGGTAAAGAGAGAAGGGGAAAGGGTCAGCATGTGTGTTACAAGACAATAGCAAGTGGGAAAGTAAGTAACTGGCACAGCAACATCAACCATCAAATAAACACTCCCCAGATGGAGTCACTAAAGCCCAAGAGGGCTCAGTCTCCTGCAGTTCAGAAATAAGGGGAAGGAATCAGGTTAAGAACAGATAGGTACAGCTTTCTACCACCACTCCCCTCCCCGCTCCAATAAATTCAAGATTTCACACAAAGCTTTGGTTTCTAGCAGTAAACATGGAGTTACATTCGTCCATCTCCTACTAAACAATCTTGTGAAATCTTCTAATTAAAAACTATTTTACAAAATGCCAGTAGACTACATTCATACATCAGATAGCCAGTTTGTGGCTTCTGTAAAATTCAACCTATCATCCATTTATTATTTATTTTCAAGGCAAAAATGTCAATGCTTCATTTTATGGCTATTTTAACCCCCACACCTCACTCTCCACCACCTTTTCCATCTTTCTTTTTGCTGGCAAACATGCGATACAGCAGATTCTTGTGCCTTTTTGCTAATATCCTTATGGCACATGTTTATCATTTCATATCTGAATGATGATCCTGCCTCTGTCGGAGTCAGTATTTGGATTTTCAGTATAGGACTTTGGCAATTCCTTGTGGAAGATAGAAATTTGGGTGGCTATTGTGTACTGCCTCCTGGGTTTTATTTTTCTGGAATTATTATAGGTATAATTTGCCTTGGTTATTTACGTAGTAAACTTTACTGATTATTTTCACTATCACTGAATATTATCTAGTTGGCTACTTAGCAAAAGGGGACCAGCAATATGCCTCTAGCTTGCTGGGTTGTGGTTTTCTTTCATTTGGTTGTTACTAAACGTACTGATGGATCTAATTATCCTGATGCCATCAGTTCCCTATATTACGAGTTTTGTTTATTGTTCTAAGACCTTTATGTTATATCAGCAGATTGTATCCAAACTCTACTGGCATATTATTGTCTCTGAATCAGTTGGGTAGTTACGCCTTGAAAATTTATACCACTTAAAAAAAAGAAAAGGAGTCCATATGGTTTTTTCTAGCTCCACTAGCTTTAATTGGATCAAAAATGGAAATGTTTATCATACTCATCTCAGAGAATGATTGATGGCACTCATGTTAATACAGGTTATATTCCATTACAGTAATTCTCTTGCCAAAATAAATTTCTTTATAAGAAAAATTATTTTCAGTCCCCAGTATACAACTGTACCTTCAAGGAATGCCTAATTTATTCACTCATTGGGGAAGGAATCAAGGAAGATTTGACATTTGAACAGAGTCTTGAAGGATTAGAGCACTGATAAAATTTAGGCTTTAGAATGGAAGGCAGAAAGGATACTGTAGGCTGAAGTCATATGTTGAGAAACACATCAAATACAAAAAAAAAATTTTAAAAATCACATTAAAAGATTTACAAAATCTTTTTTGTTTGCTAAGTTCCAGCACAAGTAAAACCTCCTTTTCTATGCCAACCACAAAGTCTCCCATATTTCTTACTTCCAGGCAGAATTAATTAGCCCTCCCCCCTGATCAGAGTTTCTATCTCGCAATCCTCCTTATATACTTATATTGTCCTGTAATTGATTCCATACTTGTCTCCATGGGACCTGATGCATTACTTGAAGATAAAAAACTCATATCCCCCCTCTCAATGCAAGAATAACAGCAGTAGTATAATTTCAAACATTTATTAAATTACTACTCTGTACCACGCATTGTGCTAAGTAGTTTACATACATACATGCCAGATAACCCTCGCTATGTTATTCTATGTTATGAATGGAACTATCACTTTCACCATTTTAAAACTGAGGTAAATGAGTACTAATGGGGTTAAGATATTTGCCCTGGGTTCCATTAGTGGGTGGCAGAGCTGGGATACAATGTAAGCATATATGACTCCAAAGAACATAATCTTATTCACCGTGATGCTTTCTTTCCTATTCCTTAGCACGGTGCCTGGTACATTGGAAGCACTTAAGAACTGTGTGTTGAATAAACAAAGGAATGCATGATAGACAGTGTTTCAAGTATATAACAGAGGGAAGTCTGAAAAAACTTGTATGACTTCCATGTGGTTAAAAAAAAATCTGTCTGTGAATCAGTGAAGAACCTTCATAGTGTTGGCAAAATAAACAACCTCTTGGAGTTTTCAAAATGGGATTTGCCCTGCATGCGTTTAAAGTAGAAAGTCCTCGGGGCATCCCTGCAAATGTGCATCCGCCCAGACTTGAAAGGCAAGTCCGTCCAATCCTTCTAATGTAGGACCTAGACCTACTACAGAGGCACCACATCCACCTTTCTAAACAATTTCATCAGCATCATCCCTGAGCCTCATTTAATCTTAAAAAACGAAGAAGGAGCCCTTACAACCACCTTCTGGAACACAGCCCAGCTCCCAACGGTGCCTGCTGCAACAGG
Organism: Canis lupus baileyi; assembly: GCF_048164855.1. Lineage (NCBI taxonomy): Eukaryota > Metazoa > Chordata > Mammalia > Carnivora > Canidae > Canis > Canis lupus. Next base: position 17,310,954 of record NC_132851.1, read on the forward strand.
TCCCCGTGACTTGCACACGTGCTCGGGACGGATGACAGCAGGGATCGCAAGCACCGCTGTAGGGGGTGTTGAAATGAGGAAAGCATAGGCAGGGTGGGCAGAAGAAACAAGTTAATGGACAAGTTGGGGCCAGACAAAGGTGAGTAGGACACAGCGGGGAAACCACAGCAGCACCAGTAGCAACAGCGGTGGCGGCAGACTAATCTGTTGTAGGTTTTAGTGTCAAGAGGCTTTGGCAGAACTTCTATAGCTAGAGGAGGGATTTCAGAAGTGGAGCCAGAACACTAGAGGTCATAGTGACCTGTTCTGTGGAGACAATCTGAGGCTGTGTCTGCACAGCCTAGCAGTGAGAAGCCGGCCTGGCTTGACAACCTTGAAGCATATTTACCCAACAATCTATTAGGATTGGGTGCTCACCGCTGGTAAGCAGGTGAGCACATGCAATATCTTTTTTATGATACAACCATCGAGAATGGACAAGTGAGTCATTCACTTCCTAAATTTGTAACTTACCCATGAAAACTAATATAATGATTGGCAAATTTGCCTGAGTGAGCAATCCAGTGGTTTCCGCCTCTTTCTTCTTCTAAATACCTTCTTTTCCCATTGTGCGTTCTGTACTATTGACAACACCTGGTATACTGTCAAAGCATTGGCTGTTTTATCATGTGTCAATAGATCTCAAGTTGTCCTGAATCAGAATTTTCCCAGAGTGCGTTGCTACGGAACTTACTCCGAGGTATATGATGTAATTAAAGATGCATCCCCTCACCAAAGAGCTGGGGTGAGGGGAGGAAAGAAAGAGAGGGGAAAAAAAAAAGAGTTGACAAGGACTGGAGAAATAGAACCCTCATGCACTGCTGATGGGAATTTAAAACGGTGCAGTCTCTATGGAAAATAGAATGGTGGTTCTCTAGCAAATTAAAAATAGAATTACATATGATCCAGCAATTTCACTTCTGGATTTGTACTCAAAAGAATTGAAAACAAGAATTCCAACAAACATTTTATACTCGGGTTCATGGCAGCATGATTCACAACAGCCAAGAGGTAGAAGCAATCCAAAGGGCCATTGATGGATGAATGGATAAACAAAATGTGGTATACACATACAGCAGAATATTATTTAGCCTTAAGAAGGAAACATTCTGATACATACTACACATGGATGAAACTTGAGAAAATTTGCTAAGTGAAGGAAGGTAGTCCCATTAAGACAATGTCTGATTCCAGTATAAGAGGAATCTAGAATAATCAAATTCACAGAAACAGAAAGTAGAATGGTGGTTGCCCAAAGGTGGGGCATATGAGGAGTTATTGCTTAAGGGTAAGGGTTATTGCTAAGGGTATGTAGTTTCAGTTTCAGAAGATGAAAAAAACTTGAGGTGGATGGTGGTGATGGTTGCACAACAATGTGAATATACTTAATTCCATTAGACTGTACCTTTAAAAATGGTTTAAAATGGGGCAGCCCGGGAGGCTCAGCGGTTTAGCGCAGCCTTTAGCCCAGGGCATGATCCTGGAGACCCGGGATTGAGTCCCATGTCTGGTTCCCTGCATGGAGCCTGCTTCTCCCTCTGCCTGTGTCTCTGCTTATCTCTCTTTCTCTCACTGTGTCTCTCATGAATAAATAAATAAAATATTAAAAAATAAATAAAATAAAAATGGTTAAAATGGTAAATTTAAAAATAGTTATGTATATTTTACCACAATTATAAAAAATACATTCATTTTTAGATACTGCACTTTATAGTACACATATGGATATGTATTGTATAAAGCTGTTTATACAAATGATACACAGTTTATTATACATCTCACTAATGTAAGAGGTTTTAACTGATAATTTTTCTCCATGAAATTATTAGACTGGACAAGCTGAATTTCTAACCTAACCATTATGTAGAATGCAACGCCACTGAATATGCTCTCAAATTTTGAAAAGTTTGGCTATGAAAAACAAAAAAAGAAACAGAAAAGTTTGGTTATGGCAGAAGGGTGAAACAAAGTATTCTAGATTTATGCCCTGGATTAAAGTATAGGGGGCACTTTGATAGATAATTTTCCAAATTCCCAAAAATTTTCTCTGAATTCGTTAGGTCACTAAGGTCCCCAAACCTCAAACGACATCTCCATTTCGATTTTGACTGAGTAACCATAGATAATTGGGTACCTTTAAAAAATAATAATAATCATTGGTTAAGATTTGAGCCAAGGACTTTTGCTTCCTGGAAGAAAACTATAAGGTAAGTCGACTTTATAGGAGTTCATATTGCTTTATGAAATTTTGCTGACAAAACACATCAAAATAGATTGCATGTAAATTTTTTGTAAGCAATATAAGCAGCAGTTTAAAAGGAAAATGCACGAAAGCCATAATAAATTGGAAAGCTCAGCTTTTTTATTTTCAAAAATGATGTCAATTGCCTGATCATCTGTCAGTTTTGCCATCCCTTTGTAATACACTGTTGAAAAGTCCACCATTGTCTACAACCCCATTCCTAAAGCACCCACACATTTTTCTCTTTTCAACATAAGGAATTCATTTTCTACTCATAGTACCTTTTGCTGCAATCACATTCAATTCTGTGGGTCTTGGTGACAAAGTAGCCCTGAGAGCTATTACTGGAAATAGAAATAGGAAACAGTGGGATCTCTGAGCCTGTTAACTTCCTTATTTCAGAATCTTAACAGGAGAGTGCAGAAGGGTCACTGGGAAAGAAAAGACATGTTTTGAAATGGCTGAAACTTCTTCTCAAGCATAACATCTACTTGCAGCCACATGAAAGGGTGTAATCCCTCTTACCAGGCAAAAAACGGTAGAATTCAATCACAAAAAGGCTTATTTCTGGTCCCTTTTACAGTCAATTAAATTCATTTCTCTGACAATCTAGAACCAGAAGAAAACCTCCTGTGTTTAATGTATTGTGCCAGGAAACAAGGGATGGACATCTTGCGTGTCTTTAGTGGCCATTTAACATGGGAAACCTCACGGGCACATTGGGAGCTCTATTGCCCAGAGAGGAAGGGCTTATCTTGCCAGTCTTCTCAGATCCTACACAGAAATTTCTGGCAGTGAATATGATCTAGCTCTAACCTGAGGCTTAATTATGTGAGTGCTGTCTCTCTTATTCTATGAAAGATAATCTGGCAGGATATTGGAATGATGTTTGATTCTGTACTTAGAACTGAGATTTCAGTTGATAGCATTATCAGAAAATCTGCAAATCGTGCTCCCGGACCTACCTGGAAACCTGATTTTTTTTGCCAGTGGGGGTGTAGATCCAGGAGCAAACTTTTCACTTGATGAGCACCAGAGTTCCACTGTGTTCAGTGGGTGGGGGGCAGGGAGGGAAATAATAACATATACATCAAGGGAAGTAGGCTCACTGTCATACAGTTAGTTAGTTATTTTGTAAAATGTTTAATATTCTTAGACTTTTCTCAAATCCGCTATGCGAGATCTGTGTTGTGGGAATAAATGTGGAGACTCCTCTCCCCCAGGCAGTTTCTCAAGCACTACAGCACTCCCTACCCCAACATAACTCATCACAAAATATCTAATGTCAATAGGAGGCATTGGGACTGTCACTTCTAGAAGACAGGGAGACTGTCCTGTTCAAGGTTTATTCCCTCAAGTTTTGCATGTGGCGTTGCCATGGTGGGCACTCCTTCATCACTTGTTGAACTTGAATCTTACTGCCACATGCTTTCTTTATCTCAGAAGCCATCTTCTTAGCGGATTTCACAGAGAAAACTGCCTGATTCAAAACAGTATTACCATGAGGGTTCCAAGAGATTTTTGTTTGTTTGTTTTAGAGTAACTTAAGTCATAAGAATTTTAATTCTTGGCCCTCCATGTATCAAATTTAATAGCTAGACATAATTATTTTCATTCTATAGGTGAAGACAATGTGTATTGGCTTATGCAAGGCCTGGCAATGGTACGGCTAGGACATGGCGCATGTTTCATGAGGCCTCCTTATATGATTTATAATACTTTTTAATATTTTAAAAGTTTTATTTTCTCATAGGGGGAGAATTAATTTGATGATATTCTGTGATTCATGATACTGGACAAGGCTCTCTACTTAGCAATGTGGAGGGAAGGCTCCAGTAATTCTAGGTTATGAGTCAGATTCCATCAGGTCACTATTGCTTTCTCTCCCTACTGGTAATGGAGAGACAGGATGATTAACTCAGTAATTACTGCAGACTTGGTGCTATGCAAGAAGTGGAAAAAGAAAAAAAAAAAAAGAGTTCCTAAGTTTCTATGTTCCATACAGCCTACAATCTTGCTGATGAGATGGATCAAAAGAACAGGTAAGAGACAAGAAGATAACCAACGGTTAAGCCAGGAGGCACCAACAACTCACCAAAGATCAGGCAAGCCTCATTGAAGCAGTGAAATTTGAAATAGGGCTTGAAAGAAGAATATAATTTGAAAACATGAAAGGAAATTCATGAGAAGATATGGAGAATAAATGTGAGAGAATGAGAAAGAATATAGCATGAGTGAAGAACAAGGATATTGACTGGACCAAGCAGATGTGAAGAGGTCAGGGAGTGGTAGCAGATTAATTTGCCCATGTTTAGCCTTCTACACAGTCTATACTGGATTATGGTTTATTGAGTTCAACTGGAAGGCATTAGAAAAGGTTTTTAAGGAATCAAACAGAAGAGCTCAGATATGATATGCTGAATAAGCAAAAATTTCCTGATCACAAAAATGTGATAGCATAAATGATCATGCTTTGGGAGGTTGAGGGTTGTAAGACAGGGTGCATCAGTTCTGGGTTCAGATAAGACTGCCTGTTTTTTATTACCATGGGGAAATCACTCAACTATTCTTCATTTTCTTTGTAAAAAAAAAATAATAAAAAAATAAAAATAAAAAAGAAGATGTAATACCCATCTTGCAGGGTTTACGTGAGGATCTAATGAAATAATATGTGCCAAGTTGCTAGCATGGAGTCTTATACACTCTAGTTATTTTTACTTACTGGACAATGACATTAAAAACTCATTGAAAAGGAGAAGAGACAATCAATAGGGAAGTGAAGGAAGTAAAGAAACAGGAGGAAGGTAGTATAGAGGCACAAGAGAGGGTTAAGGGGAAAAAAAACTAAGATTCACAAAAAAATCATAGTTGGTGTATGAAGCAAATATGCCACCAATATTTTGTATTCTGATGCAAATGAGAATGGTGTGTAAAACTAATTAGAAAGTAGGATTACTGAGACTGTCAGACTTTTGGAAGCTACCTTTCTAACTTTAAATGTAATCACATCATCCCAATTAATTTCTTAAATGGCCTTTCAGAGTGTTCTGACTCTGTCAGCGAAGTCTTTACAGGGTTCCCTTCAGAATGAAAAAAAATACATTTTCTGGGACAGAAAATAAACATAACTAAAGAAGCGATATTCTTAGTAAAGGGGCACTTTGAAAGGTCACTTCTCTGTTCCAAGTTGGTGGATTAATTTACAAATTTAAAAAGATACCGAGTTTTCTAGTGAATTATAAGAACATTGATTTATTTTGGCAAATGATATATTGAGGCTTCCATTTTAAGAACCAGCACAGCCCACTGCACAGCTTTAGAAAAGTACATGAAACAAATTTTCATATATTAATTTCTGTCAGAAACCAAGGCTTGCTTAGGCTACCAGTGATAAGAAAGAAATGCTAGTGAAGGAATGGCAGTAGGACTGCCAAAAATGGAAACAACTTTGCCTGAAGCCATTTGAAGTAAGATATACCCCACCTTCACTTCCCCAAACAGGAAAAGAAGTAGATAAAGGTGAGTCATTACATTATGTTTGTTCTGCTAACAAAATGATACATTTAATTAAGAAGAAACTTATATTAAATTTTTTTCCTGAAAAAACATTTTGACTTTTGGATTTACTCAGGTGTCATGAGAGATGAGATATTTGTCCTGAGTCATATAAGGCTCAAAGGAAGTAGAACTGGCCTTTGTTGGAAAAAAAAAAAAAAAAAAAAAAGGAAGAAAAGAAAAAGTCAAAGATAAATGATCAATGAGGCCGAACAGCGATCTGAGCTGAGAAGGTAAAGTACATGTGATTCTTTCAGCCATCCATGAATAATTCCTGAGCAGAATTTTTTTTTTTCTGTCTGATAATAAATACTCCTGACACAAAACCACGTGTGGGTCTCCACCTCCTTGGTGACTCTGCTCTGAACAATGGATATGAAGATGAATATGTCCCCCTCATGAAGAACTAGTGCCACCTTACAAGCTTCTCCACCCTGCCTTTCATCATTTGAGGAAGAAAAGAGATCTGACCATGCCACTGCCTTACTTAAAATTCTTCAACAGACCTTCAAAGCTTTGAGGATAAAATCCAAAGACTGGAGTATTCGAGGGACAGATCTGACCCGTCTACTAGGACCAACTCTCACCTTTTTCCTAGCAAATTGCCAACACCCCTGTGCTCATAAACTGCTTGAGGTTTTCTGAGCTTTCCTTCTGATTAGGCTTGGAACACCCTTCACTTCTTCTTCTTGTTTTGTTTTGTTTTGTTTTTTTTAAATTTTAATTATTTATTTGAAAGAGAGTGTACATGTACACACAGGCAGGCAGGGAGGGGGAGAGGGAGAAGCAGACTCCCTAGAACCTGATGCCTTCTTTCATCCCAGGACCCCGAGACCAAGACTTCAGTTGAAGGCAGATGCCTAACTGACTGAGCCACCCAAGTGCCTCTGGAACACCCTTCACTTCTTTATTCATCCTAGGACATTAAGTAGCAGTGTCATGCTTTCAGAAAGTGTCTTCGGACAATCCCCTTGAACCCTACTGGACTGAGTGCTTTCAGGACATGCTCTTCTATTACTTATCTCTTCCAATCAGAACATTTTGTTTAACTGCTTTTTCTTGCGCTGGAGTGTGCTTTGTGACAGCAGACACTCATTCCCGTAGTCCTAGCACCCAGCACAGTTTGTGGCAGCCAGCAGATACTGGCAAATAAATGAGGTGAATGAAACTCAATTTGATTGCGGTTCCAAATCATAGAATCCAGGTTTTGGGAACACCTGAGGTCAGGCGCAACCTCCAGGTGTAACACTATGTGACCTGCTGTAGATCATTGTGGCTGTGCAGTTTCTCAGTGTAGCTCCCTTGAAATACATTCTATTTTTTTTTTAAAAAATCCTTTCATTCTCTACTTCAAATTCTTCCCCTACACAAGAATCACCAAGAAGATGCTTGAACTCTAGATATACCAGGAATTTTACATTCTTGGCAAATACTTCAAGGTTCTTTCTTCCCTGAAAGGAGCCATTTTCTATGAATCTGATAGAAAACCATGGCTTTTTCTCCTTCTCCTTGCTGGAGGCTACTTGATGAATGCAATGTGGCTTTTCTAGAGAATTCTGAGTAACTGCTAGTAATAAAATATAATGGAAAAATATCACTGGAATAATATCTACCAGAGTTATACCAGGAACACAAATTTCTAGGCATCCAGTACTCTCATTTCAATGTGTAAATTGAAAAAAATAAATGTTTAAAATGGAAATGGTGTGCCCCTGCCCCGCTGGTTTGTGTGCAAATTCCTGAGATGCAATTAGAAACAAAGAATTCTCTACTAATTTTTGACTGAGTGGCATATAGATGAGGGATACATCTTCTTTGATGATGGTTTGATATAGCAACTTTATTGTTCCTATAAGTGACTTTAGGAAAACGTAATTCCTCTTTGACATTTGACACAGAGCCATGTATCTTCAGAGTACATATATTCCCTAAAAAAGCTCACTATTTGATTTCTTTTTTTTTTTTTTTTTTTAATTTTTTTATTTATTTATGATAGTCACAGAGAGAGAGAGAGGCAGAGACATAGGCAGAGGGAGAAGCAGGCTCCAGGCACCGGGAGCCCGACGTGGGATTCGATCCCGGGTCTCCAGGATCGCGCCCTGGGCCAAAGGCAGGCGCCAAACTGCTGCGCCACCCAGGGATCCCTCACTATTTGATTTCTAAATAGATTTGCCTTAACAATAAGATGTTGTAGCTGTAAAATATGCATGTAAATATATGACATTTAGGTACTTGTGTGTGATACCTAAATTGTATGTGTGTCTGTGTGTGTATATGTTGACTTCATGTTATGGCCAAACTGGACTAAATGTTTCTGTTATTGATCTTAAGAAATATTTTTTGTCACAGAGTATGGTATACAAGGGTCATCTCCCCATGATCATCTGCCTCTGCCATTCCTAAGCTAAAATATGTTTTTTTAAAAAAAATTATTCATTCATGAGAGACATGGAGAGGGAAAGAGGCAGAGACACAAGCAGAGGGAGAAGCAGGCTCCATGCAGGGAGCCTGACGTGGAACTCGATTCCAGGTCTCCAGGATCACACCCTGGGCTGAAGGTGGCACTAAACTGCTGAGCCACTGGGGAGGCCCACTAAAATATGGTCTTGTGAACATGTAGACACAGAATGCCTCCAATAAAAGAGAAAACATCCAGAATATAGGCATGCCATTGAGGAAGGAGGATGGATGAGAAAACCAAAATTCAGGCTTGAATATCCAGCTTCTGTCATGTGAGTCTAAGGGAAAAGGATTGTTCCTGCTAAGGAAGCAGGAGAACCAGAGAGTGTCAGACAACCCTGTTTCTTTCAAAAAGATAATGGAATTATTGGTAATTCTAGGAAATGACTCCATGTTGGAAGGGTAGGAAGAGACCCTGAATTCTGATCAAAACTCTGCCCAACTTGAAAAATATGAAATCCTGTCAGAATTTGATCAATTAAAAAACATATTTGAATGACTTATTAAAAACCAGGTTCGTACCTCTCATGAACTGAACTCAGGAAATTCTGTGTATTTTCAAGACAACAGATTCTTTTTTTTAAATACAGAAAAAAATCATTTTATTTTGTAATCTTCTGACACCTAATACATAATTTTGGCTGATATTTTCACATAGCCTCTTTCTTTTCCAATGCTTAAAAATAAACAACAATAGTGTTGATAATGTCCTTAAATCCAAAATAGCTTAAAGTTTTAAAATATTTCACAATATTTTTTCAACTTATAAATGAATTGAAAATATTTATTAGGCTACCAAAATTTTTTGCCAACATGCCTTTGTCCTTGGGATATAGAAAATAAAATTAGTGATGATTTTCCTAATCCAGAAAAAATTTTCCTTTTGCCTTGCATGCATTGTAGCCAGATGAGTGGGCAATTATTCTGAAAGTTGACAATCTGCTGCAAATCTTAGAGAGCAGGCAAGCCTCTAAAGAAAGAAGGAGGAGGAGGAGGAGCATGAGGAGGAGGAAGAGGGAGAAGAGAAAGCCTGATCAACTCGAATTTGGGATCCTAGTTCAGTTATAGAAAGTGCATGGGCTTTAGTAATAAGGAAAAAAAAAATCCTGGCTCTTCTACTTATTAGTGTTGTAATCTTAGGCAAATTGTTGTTTTTGGCTAAGCCTCAGTTTCTCCATTTTTTAAATGGAGGGGGAAAAACATCTCCTAGAGATGGTCTGACAATTGAATGAATTATTGTCTATGGAAAACCTAGCTTTGTGCCTGATATGTGTTCAGGGCTCTTGACCACCATTATATCCCTTGTCATCCTTCCCCTTCACACTGTGCGTGCTTTCAGACTATACTTACCCTCACCCCTTCTTATTTTTCTGAAACAATTAAAGGAATAAAAGCTACCCTGACTTCTAAAAGTTATGAAATCTGTGGTGCAACAGACACATCCTGTTTCTGTGTGGCGTGTTATTCAGCACTATTGGTAGATCTACGGCTGCTCCCAAGTGTAGGAGCATTCTTGAATGTTACTCAATAGAAGTACTTTTAGGTAAAACATTTAATTAACCTCAGAAAATTTCTCCACAGAGTATTGTGTTATCACTGAATTCTGATCACCTATGAAGTCATCTCTAATTTTACTCCTGATAGCCTTTCATTAGTTTGATCTGAAAAAGCTTGTAAATATCCAATGCCACCGCTCTTCCTGAAAGGTAAGTGGCAAAACCTCCAACATGGCCTTTTCTGAAATTTGTCCTTTTTTGGCCACTAGATTTGACTATCTTTTAGCCTGGAAAGAAAGGGAAGGGGTGGAAGGAAAGGAAAGAGACAGCCAAGGGAGGGGAGAGGGAAGAGGGGGAAGCAATCATAGAAAATCTCTGGGCTTTGTGAGTGCCATCAAATTGTTGACCAAGTCACTTGCCCACATTTGTTGGCAGGTGTCTCAGATCGTTACTCAGTGAGTACAGGTTGGGAGAGAACTACTGTTCTAAACAAACAAACAAACAAACAAATCTTTATGTCAACATAGCCTCTGCTTTTGTGACTGGAGCTTTTAAGAACAAAATGTTACTTTTCAGAAAAAGCTAAACATGAGTGGAACAGTATTTTCAACCCCATGTGTCTCCCCTCCCTGCCCCCTGCCTCCAGCAAACGGAGCTTCAGAAATGCAACACCTATCAAATATTTCCTCAGAAATGCCAGATTGCTGGGATTGTAAAGAGTTCTACTTTTTTTTTTTTCCTTTTTGACATTTAGACAGATTGAGTTTGAGAGAGGAAGTGACTCTGAGTCCAGACTGCCCCACACCACTGTCAGAGGAAATAACTGAAGTAAAATGAAGTGATAATATACTGTAGAATATTTAACAGAGTGAAAGGCAGAGGGAAATGGCAATCTGGGAATGCACAACTGATCCCCAAAATAGATGCAGTCGCCAGTGCCAGAACAGATGCCAAGTACAGTAGGTCATAAAATGGTAAAATTACCTCTGCCCCGTGGGCTGTGTGTTGACATGGGGGAAATGTTTCCCCCATAGTCAGAAGAGCGGGGTCTTTATTCCCAGTTGTGGCTATCGGTTGTCACAGACCCTGCCAACTTTCCTTTCTACTCCTCTCTGTCTGTTCACCAGCGAGAGCTGGTGAGTAACCACCTTTATGACCGCTCCATGTTGGGGGAGGATTAATGACTGAAAAAGTACAACTCTGGGCTCTTATGTCACGTCGTGAATGAAATCAGAGGGTTCTGTGGAGAATATTAGCAAAGCTCTTTCCATTTCGTAGAAGACGCAAGGTGACTAGGGACATTTAGATTTCTCTCCTAAGGAAAGATATAACAAATAGAGTAGTGAAGGGAAAGTACACCCCCTTCTGTGGCTTAATGAGTTATTTGCCACTTTCTGGGGCAGGGCGAAGAGTGCTTCTTAGTGGTGTCTTAGTTGTATGACGCAAAGGTTGAAAAATTGGCAAAACAAGACTGTCGTTTGCTGAATGGCACAGAGACAGGAATGAGGTGGTGTGGGGTGGGGGGTATCTTTTGACAGAAGAGCACTACTTCATATTCATGGTGGAGTTGAGGAGATTTACACATGAAGAAGGCCTGTTCATCTTTTTGCTGTGTGGGGGGGAAAAAAGAGCAGTTTTCCTCACCTCCTGGAAAATTTTCACTGAATCTTTGTAGGAAGGCTTTCTAGTCCACATGTGATTCTGTGCTGGCCAGCCATTGAAGGCTGAGATAATCATGAGCAGAAAGAACGAGGAAAAGTTTTTCTTATGGATCTCTTCCCTCTTTTTCCTTTGTTCCCTTTTTTCCCCTTTCCTGTGTTTCTTTCTTCCATTTTTTACATTTTTCAATTTATCTTTCAAACTCAAACACTGTAGCATCTTCCAGGAAGGAAGACAAGAGAACAAGCAAACAAAAAAAAAAGACCCAACCAACAAAACTAAGGGAAAAGAGAAAGGTGAAAGAGAAAGGAGTTTGGATGGAGAAATGAATAGGGAAATACGGCAAAAAAGAGCCAGAAGAAATCTCGGCAGAAAGTTTCCCTGGGACCACTATGTTCTAAGACAATATGCATTTTAAGAAATCATATATACACTATGGAAAGTTTCCCACTAAAAAAATGATGATTCTTGAATCCTAAATGTTAGAAAAATGAAGTGATCTTAAATCCTGGCTGGAAGTTTTCCAGGTGTGTGAATCTATACGGTTGCGCTGAAAAGGGAGTTTGCCGTTTGTGAAAAAATTTAACTCGCTACGATTTGAGGCAGGAACTAGAATAGAAGAATGGTTTGCCCAGCATTTCGATTCAAATCTTGTGGTTTTCAGGATAGAAGTTTGTTCAGTCTTGGTAAAAAGGAACTTGTCATTTCAAAGAAGAAAAGTTTATAAACAGTTTAGAACATTTCTTCATCAAATGCTTCTTTTAAAATGTTAATTTATAAGTCAGAGCTAGTTTTTCTTCAGATTCACAGGGACTTAAAAAATGTTAAGGGGAGAATTATACTAGGAACTTAAACTGGACATTTCTTTCACATAAAATGCTTAAAAAGTGCTTCTACATTTCATATAAATCGGTATGTAATTTGGATTTTCTTTTCCTCCTGGAGCGTATTGATAAGCATGGGAGGAATTTTCAGTAGGAAAACTAAAACAACTGTTTTCATTAACAGTGAAAGTAAGTTCATTAAAGAAAATGCAGGAAAATGTTAAAACTAGGAAAAAGGCTTCTCTATCAGGTAAATACAACTGCCGTTCACACTTTGATGTGGATCCCCTTCTTGTGTTCCCTATGAATTCATTCTTTTAAATATTGTTTACTTGAAACTCTGCTGCTTGCACAATTTAATAATGATAATAATGATATCCATCAGTTATTAGCATCCACAATGTACCAGATATATTATCTACTTTACATTTAATCTTTAACCATCCAAAGGAGGACAGTGAGAAACCTGAATTCAAACTTGCCCTAGATGACATAGTAAGTGGCAGAGCTGAACTTGAACTCTACTTTCTTGTTCTATGCTTATTCCACCTCATTACACCTGGCTGTTTCATCTGAAAATATTTAAGCTTCAATAAATGACATCGTATCCTCAAGCATTCTCCACTCTTCGTAAGTACAGATTTCCCTAAGATAAATTCCAAGATGAAATAGCACTGTGATAGGACGATGATGGGCAGTGCACATTTGTGACAGTTTAGAATAAATCCAAGTTAACTTGTTTTGTTTTGTTTGGCTCACAAAAAGGATTCTGCTTCATGCCGGAGTATGCTAAGTGGTGAAAATAGACATTATCTACTCTGGAAACTACATTTACTGCTAATTATTTATCTTACATATTGGTATGATTTTAATTTTGATGGAGTTGTAAGATCCCATCATCATACTCCCTTGTGCTGTGTTCTCGAATGTTAATTATACGAAAGTAGAATAATTTTCCTATAACAAAGGGAAAAGATGGAAAAAGAGAGGCTGTATGACAGCCTCAATTATTCAGTTTCTCTATGATACATAGGGCACTATTTGAACCTGTAGCAATTTGCTGGCATGAGGAGTATCAAAAGCATATTCAGTGGATGAGAGGAAGGATAACAATCCCTTCTATTAGACTGGCAATTGACCATCTGCTTCAGAGGGTAGTGCTTAACCTATAGGTAATCGTGGTAAAATAGCTTGATGGTGAGTCTCAGACTTCTTATTTTTTCTTGGTTGGGGTGGGGGTAGGATGAGAGTGGTTACAAGTGCAGACATAACAGTTGCCCACATCCTATTACAATTACAGGCACATTCAGTACATTTTTTGAGCACTTCTCCCAAGACCAACAAGGAAAAAGGTACTGTATTCAATAGTCAGTGAAATAAAATCAAATTTAAGCTCCGGCCCTAATATTTCCTTAGCAAGAGAACTTCAAGAGTCAGATGAAATTTGTAGTTTGTCACTGGTGCTCTTCCATTCCTCCTAGAAACAACATCCGAGGGCTAAGATTGTCAATGCCAGAGGATTTATTTTGAAATTTTAATTTATATATTATTTCAGGCTTTTTGGAAGTTATTCAGAGCTTTTATTGGATATAGTAAAATTCTATGCATTTTTATCAGACAAGTATGCTTTTGTCAATTTGATTTCTAACTTGTGATATCGCCCAACATAAGGGAGCATAACATTGGATAATAAACTTCTGGGTAGCTGCAGCTGAGGGAGGAAGTCTGATATTTTTAGACAGTAAGTGATCATGGAGTACTTTCTTTGTATTTGTGTGTTTCTTTGTTTTTAGTAATGAGAATTTCTTTTTGGTCCAACCTGAAAGTTCGTTTTTGTTTTGCTTTGTTTTTCATTTTGTTTTACTTTGTTTTGCTTTTACTGGCAAATAAATAGTTGGAGAAAAAAGAAAGTGTGCACTTTCAACTAGAGCAAAATTACCACACTGATGTTGCATAGACCTGTGCAGTAACTTACAATATAAGGAATACTTAGTGCATGGAATTATACTAGTTCCTCCTTTGGCTTCAGTATTTCAAAACTCAGAAGAATAAGGAATTTTAGAGACATTGATTTATTCTATCATTTCTCCCGATACCACCACCAACACAAATGCCATAATGACTGTTTTACAAGGTATTAATTAATAGTCATTTACTCATTCATTTAACAAATATTTTTGGGAAACCTACTCTGTGCCAGACACTGTTCTAAATTCTTAGGGAAGCAAGAGTGAATGAAAACAAAACAAAACAAAAACAATATAAAACAAGAAAAGAATTCCTTGCTCTTGTGGAGCTTTACATGATAGAGGCAAACAGGCTGTAAATAGATAATTAATACACATACAGTATAGTAAATAATGATAGATGCTAAGAAAAAAAATCCATCATGAAAGGGGATAGAATATACTAAAAAGGGTGGGTGCTCGAATTCTAGGTCCGGTGACATTATAGACCCCTGAGGGGAGAGAGAAATGAGCAATGTGGCTATCTAAGGGAAAACAACTCTTGTACTGTCCAAATACACTGGCCACTAGCCTTGTGTGAATACTATATTGAACAGCACATTTCCATCACTGCAGAAAGTGCTATTGGACGGTGGTGCTCCCAGCAGAAAGAACAGACAATTCAAAGACTCTGAAGAGAGGAGAAACCAAAGAGGCAAGGATGCCAGCAAGGCTATAGCTGATTCATCAGTGGAGGAGGGAAATAAGAGACTTGGTCAGTGAGTTAATAAAGGGCCAGAGTGTGCTGAGCCTCTCACTGGTCCTGCGTGGACTTTAGGATATTATTCTGAGCAAGATGAGCAACCCTTGGAACATGTTGAGTGGAAGGGTGACATGATCTGATTTGTGTTATGTCAGGGTCACTTTGGCTGCTGTTTTGATAATTCAGTAAAAGAGGCCAAGAACACAAGTTGGGATACCATGGCAATTATCCAGGAAGAGATGATGATGGTTTGGTGCAGAAGGTAGCTGTGAGAAGTGGTAGATTCTATCTAGGTCTATAATGGAATAAGATAAAGGTATGAAAACCACCCAGGGGCAGTTATTACATTAGGATGTAGATTCTAAACCTCCCACTCTCAGAAATCATGATTTGATTGAACTGTGATGAAACCTATAAATATCTGTATATTTCTCTTCCATGTGAATTCTGATGCTAGCACGCCATCTTGTCCCAACATATACCTGCCCTGCATCCCATGAACATTTAGAAATAAACTTTGAAAAATCTGAAATAAATGAGTTTGGACTCATTTAAAATTAACATTATAAATAATGCAGCCAGGGTTCTGATGAGGCAAGCATTTAAGGAACTAAAAACCCATGAAATGCCTCTTTATTTTTTTATTTTATTTTTTTTAATTTTTTTATTTTTTTAATTTATTTATGATAGTCACACAGAGAGAGAGAGAGAGAGGCAGAGACACAGGCAGAGGGAGAAGCAGGCTCCATGCACCGGGAGCCCGATGTGGGATTCGATCCCGGGTCTCCAGGATCGCGCCCTGGGCCAAAGGCAGGCGCCAAACCGCTGCGCCGCCCAGGGATCCCGAAATGCCTCTTTAATACCATTGTAAAGGATGGGATATTTGACAAGATTATTTTTTAGTACATGTGTGTACATTCCCCAGAATTTAGTTAAAAAGCATACAGCTGATTTTCAACCAAAGCAAGACACCATTTCCACTTTTTTTTTTCAACATGGTAGCTATAATTTGGCAAATAGATTATGGAGATATATTTCTCCTTTGAAAGTTCTTAGAATTTCTCCCTATGAGATAAAACCATCCCATGATCTATTTTCTCTTTTTCATGAAGAGTACTGCCTACAACTCTCCATGATAATAATTTCATATTCAGTATCAAGTATTTATAAAATTTTATGAATGGGGAACAAATACTTCTTAAATATTAAGATTAAAATAAACACATTTTGCTGTTTTATTTTCCAGATACGAATAAGTTCAAAGGAGGATTTTCTTTCTCCTTTTTTGATTTGTATTTTCCTTTCATTGCTTTCGAGGGTAAAATGGGGTTAGATTTAAGGGGGCAATTGGAGGAAATGCATTTAAGGGAAGGAATAAGTAAAGATCAATCAAGCTGAAGCGAGTAGTTACAATTTGCCTACTGGCAAATAACTGAACTCATGATGCAACTATGAGAAAAAATGCTTTTAAGTATAATTTTCACATAAATCAAGTAGCAAATGAAATGGAAAAATAAACCTAATATTGCATTTAGGATCATCCACATATAGGTGAAAGACTATGTGGGAACAAACTATGGGAAATTAAATAGATATTCTGGATGGGTAGAGAAGATGAAAATTAAGGATGGCTGAA
Organism: Canis lupus baileyi; assembly: GCF_048164855.1. Lineage (NCBI taxonomy): Eukaryota > Metazoa > Chordata > Mammalia > Carnivora > Canidae > Canis > Canis lupus. Next base: position 17,327,574 of record NC_132851.1, read on the forward strand.
ATTTCCTTCTCAATAAAACTTTTCTACAGCTTTATTATTAGTGATTCATTCTTTTGTTTCAAACAACACTTTAAATATACCCCAGGGAGAATAAACTCATTTAGTCACAATGATTTCAATGTGAATTAATTCATCAGATCACTTTTCCTCTTGGCAGAAAATCCTAGGAAGGATTTAAAGTGTTTGATATCAGAAGTCTGAAAAGAAAGGGATGGGAACAAAGACAATACATTTCACTATTTTTTTAGGTGCCAATTCGGAGAATAGAAAGAATCTGCATAGAAGCAATTTCTGGAAACCTGGTGGCTTAATGGCATTTTATGAAACACAGATAGGTTGAGTGTGCTGTTCACCGATTCCTATAACTGTCCTTGGACTTGATCAATAGGGCAGTAGGTAAGAGAGAGCATGGTGATCATTCAGAGTACCGATGACATTGAGGGATGACAATGAGAAAAAGCTTTCTATTCTACTCATCCCTCCAGTTTTGGCCATATAATTTTATAACAAGAATAAAGATGGCCAAGAAACTTGGGAGAGGCTGTGTAGACTGTGAGAACAGAGAAGCCTGGAGAATCCATTCTTCTAATTTTTGGTCCCATAGCTCCCCTGATATTACCCTTTGAATCAGTCATCATTAATTTCCATCCTGTCTGCCTATCTGTAATATTCATTCGCTTTCCGATATTTGTTCCCATTAAGAAGTCTTTAAGAGCTGGATCATGGAAAAATATTTGAGAGCTTTACTATATTTCTGAGTGATGGAAAGCATTCCTTTCATATATATAAGTAATATGAGAACAAGTCTTGGGTGGGACTTTGTATAGGAAGCCATGCAAATAGTGAAAAAATGAGTATTTCCCCAGAGGTGAAATGGTAGTCATATTGCAGTGGTAGCAAACAGAGATTTGACATACCAAATAGGTGTTCTCACCAGATAGGTATGGGTGTGTATGTGAGCTATAAAATACCCTATCATGTGTCTTAGACTAAATTATTTTTCATGAAGATAGCTTGTCCCGTCAATTTTGATCTTTCAAAAGTAAAGGTAATTTTAAGTTCCTAGAATCAAACAAAATTTTATTGCAATTTTTAAAGCATCCTGTATATGACCCAAGAATAATATATGTCCTAATAGAGAAATTCCATGAAAACTTTTTACACAATAGTAAAAATAGAATGAAACATTCTATTCTATGTAGATGACTCAAGTTCAATGTCACACTAGTGAAAATTAGGGGGGACTTCATATACATTATTTCATTTAATAATTATCCCACTCTATGAATGATTAAGCCCATTTTTCTACTGAAGAAACTGAGGCACAAGGTCAGAGAAGTCAAGTTAATATTGTAGTCCTGCCAGTAGAATTAATTTGCTTTATAGCTTGGACTCTGGGAAAGGGTTGATAAAGGGCAATAAAAAACTACTATTACAAATCTAGTCTGATGCCAGCCTGAGCTTCCAATGGATCTTCCAGTTCTGGCATCGAAGCAACTGGGCAAACATTTGACCATTTGAGTTCAGTTGCTCTCCTGACTCTGGATGACACCACCACTCCCCACAGATTCCCATCCTCTCCAATTCCCAGTCCTGCTCTTGTCATAAATGTCCTCTCTCAGAAGCCTCATGGTAGATCATTCTCCCTTGCTTCTTTGCTTCTGGAATTCCTAATTTGTTTTTAACAGATTCTACTGCATCTTCCCAATGTTGGCAGAAGACTCTTTTTCCTTTGCCTCAAACTGGTTTTCTCCAGAAAATATTATCCCTATAGCTTGTGCAGTTGAGGCTCCTCATTCTGCCAGACCCCAGGGGTCAGTTGTGTGGTTTTGTATCATCCTGGGTCACTACTACCATCAGGGCTCCCTCCAAGGCTTATGTCACCTATCCCTATCCTACTTCAGTCCTCCTCTCTGCTGTCAGCTAACACACATTTAGTCACCCCCCTTTAAGTCTGTCATTCTGAAACCACCGTACATAAAATTTCTTTTCAAAGTAAATTTATTGATGTTAAAAGGATAAATTTAAAGAATGTATTTATAGAGATACAGCGCTGTGACAAAAATCATGAAGTCTGAGACACCCAGACGTATAATAAAAAATCTAAGCTCTTTAAGAAGCGTTCAAGAGCCTGCATGACCTCGTCCATGCCTGCTCGCCTCTAAGACATCACCCTTCACCACTCAATTCCTCACTCTTTACATCTTCACTGTGCAGAACTACGTGTGGTTAAGAGAGCATTCCGGGCTCTTTCTTACCCCACTTCAAACTGTACTCGTGATGTGTCTCTGCCATTCCAATACCAGACCAATTTATTTTAGGCTAACTCTTAGCCTTAAGGCTCAGTTCAATGGTTATTTTTTCACAAGACCCTTGACCCCATCAGGTTAGTGGTGGCGGTGGGAAGAGAAATTTAACTCTGTAGCCAGCTCTGTCATGTCGTGGTTTTACAATCATCTATGACATGTCTGTCTCCTCCACTGCTCTGTGGGTTTCTTAAAGAGATGAACTATGGTGCAATTGTCTCTTCCCCTCCCTGCACATAGGGGGATGCAGAGCACAGAACAAGCATTCGGTGAATGCTTGTGGAATGAATGGATACCACCAACGTCTCTAGGGGAAAAGGCTCACTTAAAATATCTTCCCTGTCATTATTGCTTTTAAGTTACTTCATTGTTAGCACAAGGTCCTAAATGTGATTTCAAAGTTGTAATTTTGCATTTCAGAGACAGAAGTGATGTTGTGATTTATTTTTCCAGAGTCAAGACTGCCTTTCACATTTAGGGCTGGGTGGGTGAGCACACACTTAAAAGTTTTGTTTGCACACTTATGACATTTATAAGTGCCCCCTTCAAAAAATCAAATGCTCTTGAAATCACAAGCTCTTTCATTTTCAATAACATTCATGGTAGGTGTCCCCTGAGTAAAATAAATGTAAAATCAGTATGTATCAGAGGGAACATTTAAACATTTTAATTGAACTGCTAACCTAATCAACTCTATCATCTGATATATGCCCTCCCTCTCCATTCTCATTTCCTGAAGTAAAGAGCGAGAAGTGTACCTTGTTCCAAGATATGCATTATGTGAGTGTCGCTTAATCAGCACATACAGGTTTTTGTCTTCCAATATACTTTCCTTCATTCTCTTGACTCCACTTGGCCTTTATTCTCCCTATAATTTCCAGAATCTTTGTTAGGCTCCTACTGAGAACTCCAAACATAAAGGGGATATGTTTGGCCTTAAATAAGAAAAGTTCTGTGATCTCAGAGGCATTTGCCATATGGACTCTTACAGAGGCAGACACTGGAATGCTTTCTTAGAAGACTCCGGAATGTTTCCAGAGACGCAGGCATGCAAATTAAAACTCCGGCAAGGGCAGGGCTGATTTACTGTATGCATTTGCCAGAGGCTTTACCAGAATATTTTGCAGTATGAATTGTAAACTTTTTTTTAATAGCAAGAACAAGGAAGACATTATGAGGCTTGTTATATAGACAAGAAAGGATTGGGGGAGGTAAATGGATATGCTTTTAACGTATGTTAATATATGTCCAGTGTGCCTCCTTTCATTTATTTTATCGTAAAATTTGGTTAGCAAAAATAAGTGAAGTGAAAAAGGTTTTCAATAAAAGAAGAACATAATTCCAATGAGGAGGAGAAGGATGATATTTTTTGGAGGCGGTAGCTTTGTAGAATGCTATAATTGGCATCATCAGTGTAAAGAGAGTAGTCGTGCAGTCTGCTCACATTGCATCTTTGGAGATTCGAGTGTTTACTGTGTTTTCAATATGCTGTAAAATGGTAGCATGGCATCACTAGAGTGCCAGAAGGCAGCATTGGCATTTCTACTGGCAGATGGTCTGCAGAAAGAGACCAAGAGACCAGCAAAGAACCTATAGAAGTTCAAGCAGGTGCTGCAGCTTTAATATAACTTAAATTTCCAGAGCTACAAGTCTCAGGAAAGTTAATGAATTGTGGTTTTACAAGAAAATATACATATAAATCATCACCTGGCAGTTCTGAGAATAAACATGAACAGCGAGTTGATTACCAAGGACTCCTTCACTGCTATCCTTCATCCTACCTCCTAACTCCCCCTAAATGTTAATACTCTATACCCAAGGCTATCATCTAAATAATTGCTTTCAAAGAGCTATTTTGAAATTATAGAACAGATTTTGCTTATTGCATGAACCTGAAATGGCTATACATAAAATAACTCCCCAGTAATATTTACTGACTAGCAACAATTTAGAGTGCACAGATTTGCATATTGAAAGTTCTTATAAACAACTATCTTTTAAAAAAAAAAATATCCAGTGAATTGGAGAACCTGTGGATAGATCACAGTTTTAAAAATCAGAAAGAATCATTTGCAGAGTTCTTAGAAACAATTCTCTTATTACTTGATATTCTGGACCCAATTCCTTTAATTAAACAACCAGTACAGTAGAAAAAATGCCCAGCAAAATTTTAAATGTCATAAAAGTGTTTATAATATTCAAAATTTGCTGAGGTAGATCTCTTCAATGTCCTGAAGGATACCATAAAATTATTAATTTGGCTTTTTTTAAAGAAAAATCAGAGCTTTTAAAGCTACAGTTCTAACTTTAATTTTCTGAGTAGAAAAATGTGTGATTAATTGGTAAACAAAACTTTAATAATCGTTCATAAAATATTTTTCAAAAAATATTTAGTAATTCCAAAGTAATAAGTGCAATTTTTTTTTCCAAAATGTACATATAACAAAATAAAAATCTATGCTCATGCATTGACAGTTGCCAACCAAGTTGGCACAGCATGTGTAAAAAAAATACTGCATGAGAGTTAGAAGTGTGAATACAACCTTAAGAACCAAGGACCAATTCTTAATGCCGAAGTACTGATTACTAGTAGTTTTTTTTTCAATACTAAGAATGTTCTTCCTATAGGCTTTGTACCAGAATATTCTATTCTATTACTGTAAACTACGATGCATTTTTCTCTAACACCTGTCAATTCTTCTATCTCCTAAATCTCCATTTATGCTTAATTCTCTGCTTTTGGCCAATGCGTACTTACAGCTGTTGATCATTAAGGTTACAGCTGGCTTGTAATGAAGTAGTCCTTTGCAAAAAGAAAAATTATTTATGTTTCTTCTCATGTTCCAGTGGACATTAGCTAAAGCAAGTCCAGAAGCAGATAGCCAGCCCTGTCCATGCAGCTGGTTAGCAGCATTACACACTGCCCTGGAAATCACTCTTTCTGCAACTCATTTGAGTTTACAAACACTGAATTGGGAATATCATATGTTGTCAACTAGATTCCTCAGGATTTACACATGTGGCAAAACTACTTGTCTGTATAAAACAAAACAAAACAAGTATTCACGTGTATTTGGAATAAGAAGCTTTCAAAATTGAGCTAGGTAGGTGGTGGTAAATTCTGGTTGCCCTTATCTCCCTAGAGTAATATCAGGGTGATTTTATGGACAATTGTTTGACACTAGACAGTGGAACAGGTTATAACATTGGTGAAGTAACCCAAATTATACAAATTGAAACAAAGAGGCTTCTTCTCTTAAGTATAATATTCGCTAGGAGTCTTCAATCAAGGTGAAAAAAATTCCATCTCTATCAAAAATTGTTTCCTAAAATGATGTCATTGTTTTGCTACATATAAGTCTATGAAAGCCAAAGAACTGACACAATAGTTTTAATAATTAATGCTTCTAATTCTAACTTGTCTATCACAAAGTGACAGTCTTCATCCCATCATCAGACCAGTTACCCAATAAATGTTCAAAGCAGTAGGGAGAACAAATTAAAATGAATCTACTTCTTAGAATTTGCCACAGGTTGAATATTCTTAAAAGAAAAAATCATTTGAAGTCTAAGAAGAGGAAACAGGGTTGGTTGCTGAATATTTCCACCTTGAGTTACATTTTTGTCATAAAATACTTTTTTTTGCCACTATGTAAATTGTCGGCAATCTTTCCCTTGTATCTGATTCATCATTAAAGCCACGATGGCATGGTTTAACTGTTACACAGCCTTGTGATGCTAATAGTTGAAAAGTAGCTAAGCAAAACATAAAATAGAAGCAATGATAAACTTTAGAACAGTTAACTCGCTACTGAAAGAATAAGGGAGAAAGTAGAAAAATCTATGGACAAAAAATAAAACATTTAAAAGTATTTTTAAAAACAGATTCTTCAGGAAAGAAAAAAATGAAGTCTGCAGAATAGAGCTAAGAACTTGCAACAGCAAAATATCTTAGACTGTGACACCAATATTCTTAGAATTGTCTGCATAGGTCTTTGAACAGAACACTCAGACTGCCTGGATGCAGTAAGCATTCACCAATGTAGAAGTAACTCACTTGGGATATGGTGTTATTCAAAGCGGGTTTTTTTCTGTTTTGAAAAGCAAAATTCATCCTTAATACTTATTTCAGATACTAGGATATGTTTCTCTAGTGTAGGCATCTTAACCCTTGATGCGCTGGATACTGTATTTTAAAAGCAATAGAAAAATCTGGAACTCCATTTCATGTAAGAAAGCATATGGCTTGAAACTAAATATAGTTTAAACATATGAAGCATATTAAATTAATTATTATAATTTAAGTGATTTGAAAAATGTCTTCAGTTTTTATGACATATGCTTCTAATGATTCACATTACCTGTAGGTACTTCAAAAGCATGGGGATTCAGATTCTCTTCAGTAATTAGGGGGTCAAATGATATGCTGGGTATATTAGAGAAAAGAGCCTTGGGAACGTGGGCCATGTACCAAAATAATAACCTTCAAGACAGATGGGAACCAAGCCTCAAAATGTTCTGCAATTGTACCATTTTGAATACTGCACTTTAATGCTACAAGCAAATACAAGAGTTGTATTTAAAGAGTTTGATACAATATTTGTACCTGAAGTTAAGCAAAATGCCCATTTTGCCCAAGGGTTGTCCCTGTCTTTAGACCCTCTTTTTTACCTCCTAGATTGCTCTTCATCAGAGGCATTTTCATGTACTACTACATCTGAAAGTCCTAATCTAAGCCAGGCTACCTTATTTATTTGTTTGTTTGTTTTTTGCTTATTTATTTGTTCACTCATTTAATAATTCCACAAATATTTACTGAGTACCCAGAATATATGTTCCTAAGCACTGCTTTAGGTATTAAGGAGATGTGGTAAAGAAGAGAAATAAGGTTATTGTCCTCTTGTATTTTTTTATTCCTATTGGAAGACAGACAATTTAAAAAAAAAAGAAAGAAATTAAGAAACACTAAACATGGAAAGAAAAATCAGAAAGCAAAACTGATACAGAAAGACTGGTGAGAGAGATGTCTCTTGAGCTGGGTCATTTGCAAAAGCCTCACTAAGCAGAGGATCTTTTGTTGAGACTTCAATAGTGAAAAAGGCAGTGATGGTGGTTTTTTTTTTTTTTTTTTCTCTTGGAGAAACAACCAGATGATGGGCCTTAAGTTGGGAATGACCTGGTCAAGAAAGAACAAGAAAGAACGGCGGCTGGAGCATGTGGGAAGAAAGGAGAAGCAATGAAGTTGAGTGTTGGATAGAAGTGAGACCATGTAGAGCTGTAGCAGTAAGAAGTCTGTGTTTTATTAAGCCTAAAATAACTGCAATAACCATAATAATGCTACTAGCAAGATGGAACTCATCAAGAACTTATTATGTGCTAGGCATTCCTTTAAGCAGTACACACAAACTCATCTATCCCTTATCTCTATCTCCGACTCATAAAAGGGAAAATGAAGCACAGAGAAGTAAAGAAATTTCTCCAAAGTTACCCAGCTAGTAAGAAATGGAGTCATTTGCTGATAAACACCATACTTCTTATATATATATATATTTTAAAGATTTTATTTATTTACTCATGATAGTCACAGAGAGAGAGAGAGGCAGAGACACAGGCAGAGGGAGAAGCAGGTTCCATGCAGGGAGCCTGACGTGGGATTCGATCCCGAGTCTCCAGGATCGCGCCCTGGGCCAAAGGCAGGCGCCAAACCGCTGCGCCACCCAAGGATCCCATACTTCATATATTTAAAATAAATTGCACTCATCTGATCATACTTAATCTTTCAGTTTATCTCATGCCTTTAAATATGCATTACATGCCCATGTTCTGCAAGCCATTATATTCAGTACAGCTAGAATGCTATCTTACTTTTTTTTTTTTTAATCTGGACTTGGCTTTTTCACAGACATGCCATGTAGGAGATCTCATGGTAATGTAGGAAAAGCACCAGTCTCAAAATTAGTGTTCCATATAATAGGCTGAAAAGAGTAGTACTTAGCAGCACAGTTCTGGAGTTAAACTAGTTTTGTGACCTCAGACAATGATTTGATCACTTTAAGCATCATCTTTAACCTATTGCTAAAATACATGTAATATAACAGGTAATACATGTAAAATGCATGTAAAATATCAGGTAATAATATTACCTACCTCATGCAAGTATTTATTCATTCATTTAACAGATATTTATTGAGAGTCTTCCATGTTTTAGGCACCATTCTTATCTATAAAGAATTTAAAAATCCCTGCCTTTATGTAGTTTCCATTCTATTAGGACAGGCGGAGCTCAGTCATGATTAATATATATTAAAATGTAAGCAAAATATATATTATGTTACATAGTGTTACATGATATAGAGAAAAAACCCAGAGCATTCAGAATGATGGGAAGAATCGGGGTGGGGAAAATGACTGCATTTTGGGAGGAGGGGGAACTCAATATAGGCATCACCTTGTCAAGCTGACATATGAGGAAAGATCTATTAAAAAAAAAAGAGAGAGAGAAGACCAGAAGCCGTGACTGAGTTGAGAGAAGACATGGGTTATCCGAGAAGGCCAGCACAAAGGATGATGATCCGGGATCTACCAAGGCAGAGATCTACCAATTGCAGTTTTTACTCTGAGTAAAATGGACAGCCAACAGAGGGCAGGGAGCAAATGAGTGATATAATCTGACCTGTGTTTTCACAAGATCACCCTGGCTGCTGTGAATAGAATGGACTATGGAGGGGGAACTATAAGCTGTGAGGTCCCTTAGAAAGCCATCACAGTACTCCAGGTGAGGGAGTCTAGTAGCTTGGACCAGGCTGGTAGCAGTGGAAATGGTAAGCAACAGCCATACCCTGGATATATTTGGAAAGTAGAAAAGGCAAGGTTTGCTGAGGGATCAGATGGATATGAGTTGGGAAAGAAAGAGAGGGCTCCAGGAAAACTGCAGACTTAAGTTATTGTGATGAATCCACATGATCTTACCTAGAGAACATCCAGTGCAATGCTTTACAGAGTGAGGGCTATAAAACTGATAATTCTCATATAAATTTCAACATGTACATTCTAATTTCTTCACCTGATAAATGGCCATAGTTCTTCCTATAAAATTGGTTTGTGGTCAGGAACATGGATGTAAATATCAAAGCTGTTTATATACTTACATTTTCCTAGGAGATGTTCAATAAGGACTCAAGGGAATACGTTTACACGTGGCCAGTAACTATGTTTGTACTTACAAATCCTTTATAGGAATGCCCAAAATGCTAAAGTGAGAAGAACAAGAAGTAGTAAGAAGGGAGGGCATAAAAATAAGTTCACGCGTGAGAAAGGGAAAGGCTCTGGGGGAAGTCATGAAGATAAGTCAAGGTAAAGTTCTCTAGAAGGCTAATGGGCAAAACTCCCATGGTTTATTTTTGGCTTAGGAGAAACCAACATGGGATTACAGATTTCTAGTAATAGAGTCATTAGTCTGCAGAAGAAATATTAAATATGAAAAGGGCTTTTAGGTAGAGAAGGGTACATTTTAAACTCTCCTGTTTAGAAAATATTCTAGATAAATGTGACTAAATAAGTTAGGAGGGAGACCTCTTGTTTCATCTTTTTAATGGTTATATTATGATGATAAAGGGAATGTTATTTTCTGCCTTTTGCTGCATTCAAATGGAGCATTCAAATGGAGATCTTAAACTGGAGTCATATAGACTAGATAGAGGGAAAGGGCCATTTTTATAAAAACGGAACTATTTTGTTGTGTACCTGTAATTAAGAACGTTAATATAGGGATCTGTAACACATGCATTCATGTGAAGTGTCTACTTTTTTTTAAAGATTTTATTTATTTACTTGACAGAGAGAGAGAGAGAGTACAAACAGAGGGAGCAGCAGACAGAGGGAGAGAGAAAAGCAGGCTCCCTGCTAAGCAGAGAGCCCAATGTGGGGCTCAATCCCAGGACCCTTGGATTATGACCTGAGCTGAAGGCAGATGTTTAATCAACTGAGCTACCCAGGAGCCCTGTGAGATGTCTTTTTTATATTTAAAGAAGTTTGTATGACTTCCATCTGACTGTTAGTTTCAGCATTTCACAGAAACATATTAGACATGTTACTAATTTTTGGAAATGCTAAAGAACTAAGGGAAGTGAAATCAGTAAAGGAAGATATAATTTTCAGTAATTAAAATGGTGGCTACCAGAGTGACAGAGATTATTCTAATATTTTAATTATTTAATAATTATTTTGAATTTTTCATTAAATTTCCAGCTTTATAATGAAACTATTGACAGGCAAGTGCTATTATAAAAATTGTACCTCCACCTGCTACAAATGTCACTCAACAGTTCTGAAAACTGCCTGCCATTTTTACAGTCAGGTGCTTCTGTGGCTTTCTTCTAAAAGGTATTCCCCCTCGGAACTTGCATTTTAGTTACTATTTTTTCTTCCTTATTTCTATGTAGTGATCGAGGTACTCAATTGAGCTTTATTTAAATAGGACATAGTCATTGTTTCAAACTAGTTTTGCATAAAATGTGAATATGAGTACAGCAACTATGCTATTTATTTGAATCTCAAATACATTAGCAACTATTACCTTCTGTCTTTCATTTAGCTATTATACAGTAACATAAAGAATATTACATGTGCCTGAATTACTAAAGATTTTTTTCAACTCTGATTTCCACATTATTTGCTTAAAGCTAGCAATGTAAAGTTGCCTTTAATGTTTACTATTCCAACATTAAAGTTTTTCTTTTTAATCAGAGAAAATCAAGTTGGTGAAACACAATTAGGATTTTCTCCAATTACATTACCTTTAGGCAGTTCTGTCTTTTAGATTTGGAACATCCTCTGCCATGGAATATGGAATGTATAGTATTTAAGTGTATGTTTCTAAAAGCAACAGATTATAGATTCATAGAAATACTGTATAACCAATGTATTAAAACATTTCTAGCACTTCAATGTATTTGGTATATATGTAAAATTTCAAAGAGCAATAATTCTGTGTTGAATGAAAGACTTTATGTAAGTTTGACATTTTGAAGGTGTATTTTGGAATTATTTGGATAATATTTTAAACGTAAGAGGATATGTCAATTCCCCTTTAAAGATCACCAAAATAGTGTTCGTAATTTCTCCTTAAATATTTTTTAAAATACAAAAAGTTACTATTGGCCCGAGATTAACGATGGAAAGTTTTAGATGGAAAGGAAAATTATTCAGAAGGTTGCAAGCAATTAGTTATAAATGAGAATCTTTAGGTCAGCTATGTCACATCCCAGGTCTAACATAGAAGAGAGAGCTTGTATTTATTTTATTTTAATCCTAATCTTAATTTTCAGGTGGATTAAAATAAAGCTATTTTATTTCTTCCAGAACTAGCTTAATTTTACTTTAAAAATATTAATTTGTCTTCTGTTTAAAAAACCTTTTTACGATTTGGAAACTATTGTGACTGACATCAGAAATGCCAGACTATTTTCCTATAAAATTTCAGAGTTTTTTTTTTTTTTTAATGAAAAGCTCAAACTAACTCTTCAACTCTTTCAGTAACATGGAATTTTTTCTCATTATGAAAAAGAAAATCACATCTTATGTCACAGGCTTATAAATTCTTACTATTACTAAAATATGGCAAAGTTAGTTATTAAATATGAATTTGTGAGGTATAGTAGAGTCAGATTTTGGCATAGTGATTTGAAGATCTCAATGATGTATTTACATTATCAGTCTAGAAATTAGCATAGAAATCCTAAGCTGTCACTTAAAAATCTTAGGTGCATTCTAAACTATACATGTTACCTTAGGGAGAATGGCCATGCAGGTATTATTATTCATACGTTTAATTAAACAACAAGAAAAAAAAAAGCTGTATACTCAGCACTTCTACTGATAGAATTTTTGGCAATGGTGTATTTGGCCCTTGCAAAAGCCTAACTTAAGCTGTTTTTTGATTAATAAGAGAATCAAAGTGCACACTGGAAGAGAAGCTTTTAATTATATCAGTGGCTATAGGAGGATTAAAACTGGGTCAGGAAATGATCTAACACTATGAGTTCAGTTCCGCCTTTTACAGATAGCAGTTGCACCAAATAACCTAGTTCTTTCATGTTAGAAAACTGGAAAACAAGTTCACTTGCTGAAAGACAGAGAAGTTCATCTGAGATCAAAATCATAAATTGTGAGTTTTACTCTGGCTTCGTGTCTAACTTACTCCCAGGCATTGGCCAAGTTACTTAAACCTCAAATGGTTCGTCTATAAAATGGGGATTACAATAATCCCTTGCCCTGCGATGATGCACAGAAAATGAAGCCTTGCTCTTAATGCTGTTTGAAGTTCTTCACTAAGCAGTAAGGCATTATTCAGACATGTGTAGAGATTATCATCTGGAAGAAAATAGTATTTGTGAAAAAAAAAATCAAATAGGTCTGTGACCAAATGTGACGACTCTGTTAGGGATTATGCAGATGATTTTAACATACACAACATGTATCTTCCTTACATCTACCATGAGTGTTAATAACATAAAAATAACAGCTTAAGAAAGACATACAAAATAAAAAAATTACAAGTAAAAGATGAAACAGAGCTCTCTAGATCGATAGAAAAATCAGGGGAAGTGTTTTTGTGTTCTAGTAAGAACAATTGTAATAGATGAATTACTTAGGCAGAATTGAAGCAAAGAAGGGATCTGGGATCTGTGAGCATTTCTGGCCCAACTTTTAATTATGCAAACCTTTAGACACAGTTTCTAAAAATGGGAAGACATGCAAGCCGAGAAACTCTTCCTAAACCCCGCTCGCAGCATAGCTCATCAGATCATGGCTCTGAAAGGTAACGAGGACACTCAGCAAATGCAAGTCTCCTACCGGCCCAGGTACAGTCAGATTCTACTCTATTAAAACAGCAGCAGCAGCAACTACAACTAGAATAACAATAAAATGAGCACTTTCAGCTTGACTTCCATTTTTAAAAAGACGGTCGTAATAAATTCTAGTCTGGTTCTCCAATCTCTTTTAGAAAGCATTTCAAAGCTTTCTAAAGGCAAAGGATTAAAAAAAAATTTTTATGGCTTCCTATTAGAGGGATACAATTTTCTTCCAGTTTTTGAAGCTTTCAATACCCTGTCTTAATGCAAATCATTCTAAAGTGCTTTAAAAACAAACAGGAATATTTCAGGCTAAAGAAGCACTCCATCCTGACAATTTAACAGGGGAGAATGTTCAGAAGTAATAAATATATATTTCTTCTTAATACCTTAAATGTATCTATATTTTCCCTCCATTTGGCATGAAGAGCGCCAAATGCAAGAGTGCATGGGGATAATTTTCATTTACAAATACAAAATTTTCCTTCAAGGAGAAGTGTGTGTTTTTTTAATCGCTGATAATAAAAGGCATCTGTGCCCTTGTTCATCTGGCAATTGAAAGGTGCGAAACTGTCACACGCACGTGTGTGCGTGCACACACACACACACACACACACACACCCGTCTTCTCTCGTATGTTAAAATCCCATTACAATAATCATCCAGCACCCAAGAAATGTAATGACAAACAGACATTTTATTAAAAAGAAAAATAAACCTTTCCATGGACATTTTATACTATTAGACTTAAAAGATCCCAACTGATGGGGGGTAGGGGAGGAGGGATTGCCCAGAGCGCATACATTAGTCAATAAGAAACAGACTGCTTTGATGTGTTTTGGCTATCACAAGCCAAGTTACTATTAATTATAGGTTGCTTTACCTTTCGACACATAATTTACGTTTATTAAATGTAAAATATATTTTATATCATGATTATACCAGAGCCAGGCTAGCTGGTGATTCTTCTTCTTCTTTTTTTTTTCTGTATTATATGATGACAATAACTACTATTACAAAATTTAAAATATTTTGGACTGAGGATGACACTCAAAGTATTAACATCTAAGGAACACCTTAGAGAATAATCCCCAGGGGGTAAAAATGAAGCATTTTAAGATCATTCAATTCAACTCTATGTAATTCTTTTTGTTCACCTGAATCTGATTGAGGTCAGGAGAGTTTTGTCTCCTCTTTTACATGAACCATACACCCTGATCTCACCATGATTCCACTTATTAACACAAATAGGAACTTTGCATAGTTTGATTTTACTAATCAAAAGGTACTTAGGATCTGGCAAATTAATCCTGTCTATATATTATAGAGCTTCAGGATATAAAGTTTGGGCAGACATACCAGTGAACAAAAAACAGAATTTTTTCCTTCAAAACTCATCACGAAGGATTTGTATCTGAAAACAATGTTAAATTTCTTCCTAAATTTTTGCAAAAGAAAGAGTACAGGGCATAGACATAACAATGAAAATTCCTCCAAGAAAATATGATTTTAATATTAAAAATCAGATCTGCATACTAAATAAAACTTTGGTTTCAGTTTGCTTTAATCAGAGGATAGAGGATGAAAAATTATTTGATTCCCAATTGGACAGTTGACTTTTAAATTGGATAATGCCAGAAAAGATTTTGGATCTGGTACATTTAAAAACACATAATTAAATTAATAATAAAATAACAAGTGCAACATTTTGTTTATTTTTATCATTATTAATTTTGTGACCACTCAGTTCATTGAGTGTGATGTGTAAAAGGAAAAACTAAGTCGTCCATCTGTGAGAATTATGCCTGCCATAAGCACAGTAAAATTACCACTGGAAAAGCACAACGCTTTTCCACTTCGCACCCCCTTGATTTTTATAACATAAATGTGCTTGCAGATAACACAATCACTTTAAGGACACAAATTTTTCTATTTAAAAAAATGTTAATTTGATAGATGCCAGTGCTCATTTATCATGGATATAATTCAAGTACAGTAATTGCAATTAACTAACATAACTAGGAGTTGCACTTCGATTTCAAGAGAGCCAACCATGTTGAAATGCATGTGCAACTCAAACATTGGTGATAATTCAACTTCCAGAGGCCACCAGGTTATGCATTTCTACAAAGCAATCGCATCTGTAGAATCAATATCATCTGTGGCAGTAACAGATAAAATCAAGATCACAGGATAAATGTTGCCCACATGGCTTAACAGAAGAGAATGTAACTGCCCTGATTTCTGTAGAGTTGCCCAGACTAAAGATTCAGGACACTAGGCTATGACCTGCCCTTGCAACAAACTTTGCACAGCCTTTTTTTTTTTTTTTTTTTTTTCTTGATTCAAAGTACTTTAAGGCATGGTCCCTGCTGGGGATCTAATCTACAACAACTTTTTCGACCTCCTGCTTCTACAGCTTAATTATTTAGGATCAAATAGACAACTAGATACATTAACATTGACCCTAGAAGCCAAACCTGTTACTCTCTTCAAATATTCAATTGACCTTCCAAAGTAAATATTTCCCCCTGACCCCTCTACCACTCATTTTCTCTTAAATTGGTTGCTAATGCTTTGAAAAGTCTCCTGATATTTTGCAAGCAGCTTTAAAGTAAACAATCCCTGACTGTATAATTTCTGCCTTATTGACTAGTGCACGGATAGAAACTGAAGCATGAAAGAGGTCCAACCGAGTTAACGTTATGTTAATCACCCCAACCTTTTTTGCTCAAAAGTAAGAGATCTTTGCAGCAGGCTTACAAATCTGCAGCTTCCATGTTAGCAGAGAAGTTGCTTTGTTTTATGCCAAGAGGATCTGCTTTAAAAGAATGAAGTAAGAGTGTGTGGAAGATATCGGGGCCATAAGCAGAATAAAAATTAATCTGACGCATAAAAATATAGGTCACAGCTATTTCCATGGCACAGGTACCACTGGCTACATCACTTACACCCAGATAATTTTGAAAAAACGACCAGCCACAAGAAGTGTTTAAGAGGACAGCAAACACATCTTGTCTTAACAAGGTACTTTGGGTTCCATTTACAATCTGTTGAGCTTAACATCACTCAACTATATTGCGTGCCTTAAAAAAATAATGTAAATGAGCTAAAAGTTGAACAGTGGCTTTGCCTGTCTTTTGTTTTTGTTTCAAAGTTTAGGTGGTAGGACACAGAAAAGGAAGAATGAATGTCGAAAGCCAGCTGTATTACTTGAGCATATAGGAAAAGTAAACCAAAACATAATTAGGTTTACAACATCAGTGGCCCATTCTAAAGGATGCCTTTTTGAAGCGAACACAGACACACCCCATACGAATCCATTCCGTTTTCACTGAATCGAAATGGTGGTTAACAGGGGTGAGTAATGCATCCACTCCGGTTGTAAACAGACATTTTCCTACATGGGAATACATAACCCCTGCTGGCATGGGTGGGAGTGACACCCAGGCAGCTGAGCCACTAGCCCCTTTTGTTTGCCCTCCCTCACATTACTCTCCAGTCCATCTTACAGCCCCGACTTAACACCGGTGGAAGACGCACCCTGCAGATTGATAATGGAAGAATGAGATCAACCAAGAGAGCGAACAACCTCACTACCATCTGTGATGTGGGAAACTGAACAACGCAACCAGAGAGAGATCTTGATTTTACCTTTTCATTCCTTCTTTTTCCTCCATTACCCACTCTATTTAAGAACCTTTTTTCATGCTTGTAAAATTCCCCCTTCCTGGTTCATGTAAAAAAGAGTAATAAAATCATTATAGTTTTCCTCCGCCAAAAGGTACTTTAGAGACTAATCTTAATTTAGATCCAGACACTGCTAAGTCAAATACATCAGTGTTGGGAAAACGAATTAGAAGCGAGGTCATTTTTCTTCCTAATTTTTTAAAAAGGTGTTGCAGATTGAAAATGCCTTAGGAATCATTCCTTAATGCTATGGCTACATTACAAAGTCATAATTCTCCCACTTTGACACTTGGGATTTTCAGTGGCTTATTTTAGGAATCTACATTAGGAATTAATTTTTTACTTACCGGTCCATACTAAGGCTGAAATTCACTTTATTGAGGTGGAACAAAAATCAAAATTTCAAAATAACTATGTTCTACCTCACCACACAGCAGGTAGACATGGCCCCCAAATAACAACTTATGCTCTTAAAAATACCCCTCAGAAAATATTTATACATAGTTAACATTGTCTTCCTTACAGAAATAAGCAGCCTAAAATAATTCCGTCAACATGTCTAATTTTTTTATGCTTTTTTGCATCTTTTCCTCTTAAATGAAGCTATATGCATGTTCTAATCCTAAGGGGGAAACTGATAAGATCTCAAACTGGAAAGTATACCTTTCATTTGTAGATGAAAAAGAAAATGAAAGCTTTTTTTTTTCCATCACTAAACACCTGTTACTGTCTGAACACCAAAATAATAGCATTTAATGAAATGAAAATGCCTTTTTTTTTTTTTACTATTGTATCCGTAAGAATCTACAATAGCTAAAAGGTTGAAATGCCAAATTTGGGAAACTGAAGAAATAAGTGCTGCGTATGTTAGGAAGATAGGGATGATCTATTAAAACCAAGATACTGATTTGATCTGTTGACTGAATCTGTTGAGAGAGTTAAACTCAAGAATCGTTGTTATTGTCTTCCTTCCAGATAACCTAGTTTGAGCAATTCTTTATCTTCTTTCTAAAAAAATATAAGTACCCTCCAAGGAGTCTCTGAGATTGCTTTCGTGCATTTGTAATCTAGCAGCTATGAGGACCCCATAGAGCCTTCTGATATAGTATTGTGCAGATTCTTTGTTCATGAACAATTTATTTTATAGTATAGTAGGACACCCGTTTTGGAGGCACTTGTCATTGCTCTGACTACTTAATATGAAAAGTTGCCAAGAGTTCTTTGCTGCTTTTCAGATTCACTTGTCATGAACAAAATATGTGATTAAGTGCCATTTTCTCCAAAAGGAACTTTATTTGATTTTCTAGTTTGGAACAGAAAGGGAGAAGTAAAAGAGTGTCAGGTCTTAGTTATTCCTTACCTCTTTAATCCCTAATATCTGGAATTATATGAGCATAATTAATATGTAGATTACATTCGTTAGTGTCACTTTTTAATGGCACTATTTCAATTTTTAAAGGAGTGTTATTGTTTCTCTGTGGAATGCAGCAATGCAAACCCACTCTCATGGGCCCATCATTATCCCTGTGATTTAGCTGATAATTTTTAGTTTTCATATTTTCAAGTAGTTGTAATATATTGCATTTTCCAAAGGTGGCTGCAACAATATTTCCCATCCCACATTCCCTTTTTACAGTGTGACTTCAATGCATCTTTCATCAAGAGGTAGAAACAACCCTCTGTTCTTGCAACTGGGTATGCTTTTGTGACTACTGTGACCTATAGATTATGACAGAAATCACCCTGTGTGACTTCTGAGGCTAAGTTATCGCAGAAGCCTGTAACATAATGTAAAATACCTAACTACCTAAGGCTTCCATGCCATAAGGATGCCCAAAGGAGCACATCCAAAGAGACCACATGGAAGGTCCTGAAGTTGCATGAAGAGAGAGATACCAAGACAAATCCCAAAGTACTTCAGCACATTCCCCTCTGCTGTTCTAATTCCAGTCATGTCTGACTGTAAAAACTACCCTGTTCAAATCCCTGAGCCACAGAAACCATGAGAGATAAGAAAATAGTTGTTCTTTCGAGCCACTATTTTCTTGTATAATGAGTTAGAATTAGATAAATTAGACAGTGGTAGATACATTTAGAAATACATATAACTGTTTTAGGGCACTTTTAAGACCATATATAGCAAAAAATTTCCTTTTTTTACCTTGTAAGTCTTTATTTTAAAAGAATTTTACCATCAGGTAGACCACGCCATCAGTAAGTCCACAGTCAATTAACAAATATTTGTTGTACACCTGAGGCAACTTTCTATCTCTGACTTCACATATGACAAGAGGGACTCATTCAAAGTAAGTGCTCTATAAATAATTGCTAAGTTGAATTAGTCTTTCCACAAAATAATTTCATCTTAACTAATATGGTAAAAAGACTTTTCTACAATATACTGCAATATTCATTATCACATGGAAGCAGAGTATATCAAACATAAATTTGCTTTTATCGTGGTGCTTTCAGGTCATAGTGTGAAAGTTATGGTTGCTGGTTACTTCCATACAGAATGTTCCAAGACTGCCGGTACTAATGCTGTGGTTGCCTAGTATAACTCATCACTTGTCAAACTGATAGTCTCAGTCACATTTTGCTCATAGTCTGTTTTCTTCTATGTACCCAAAAGGAAAAAAAAATCAAATATCAAATCTCATTTAACAAGAATGAATTTAACTGACTGTGGATATCATCCAAAGATATTCTGTGCATTGTTTAAGTTTTCTAGGTTGTTTGAAACTGTTGAAAAATTACATAATAAATAGAGCTTTACTATTCTAAGGATCACAGTCTCATAAGTTTCAAGGTACTATTGAAATTCTTCTATAAAATCCTTCAGTGAACAGCTGTCACGTTTCTGACTGACTTTCTTAAATATGTGAAGATAGTTAAGTATTCTGGTCTTGAGTTTAATAACCTTAGTACTACCAAAGTCCTCATAAACCACACACTAATTCTCCTTAGTTCCAAGGTCCAGGTCCAATCCTACTGGACCCATGGAAACTTTGGCTCCCCCAGAAGGCCCAGAAGAGCTTGGTAATTAATGAAACCCGGAAGTGTTAAGAATGGGCATCCTATGGGACCATCTAACCAATAGGCAGGAGATGAGAAGAAGCTGCCCCTTGCCTGTCTTAGCCTCAAGATCCAAATAAACAAAGTATATGGGCACAGGAACCAAGTGGTGAAAATAAGAGATAATAACTCCTGTCCCTATCACTCTCAGAGACCTACTTGTGCAACTGGTGCATTCCATTCCTATAGTTAGGAGGCAAGTTCCTAGGGAAGATACTTCTACAAAGGGAAAACAGTAAAAGTTCCATTGATTTAGAAGTCGAGACTACCAATTACTATCTGGCCATTTCTTATACCTCATACCAATGAATCAGTGGACAAAGGAGATTCTGTTGCTTGGGATAATCAATTGATAATCAATTCTAATTATCATGAAATAATAGGTTTGTTATTTCACAGTAGGGGCAGAAAAATGTCTAGAACCCAGAATATTCACTAGGGGAGCCCTTATTCCCATGCCCAATGACAGCTGTGAATGAGCAATTGAAGCCCCTGAAAAATGAAGATTTGTGCCATTCCACCTGATAAGCAATTAGAACAGCCAAAATATCGGTTGAGGATGAGGAAATCCAGCAAGGGTAATAAAGGGGGAGTGACAAGAAATATTAGAGTCCCAGGTGCAGCTATAACCATGAGGGGTAATGGCTTGGTTGGCTAGTCTTTCTTAAGTCTTTTTTGGGACATTGCCCCTAGTCACTACTTCCTGGTATATTCTTGCATGTTCCATCTCAGAAGAACTGAGAGCAGCATATAGTTCTTATGTGGGATATGTTATATGTGTATTTATATATCAAAGAATGAAAATGCATCTGAATGGCTCAAGTAGTGGATTATATAAAGTAGTGGATTATATTAGATCCACTTCATAGGCCTTTCTATTTTTACTTGTCATAGCCTATTTTCTGGGCCTTGGGGATTTGATGAATGGAGGGCCCCATCATTATCACTGTCATCTTATCTCCTAAGATTTCCAACTCTCTCTCCTTCCCCCAAGATCTAGGCTTCAACAGGGGTTTCATTGTATCTTCCACTACAGTAGAGGTTCCAGCAGTTCCAGAACTAAAGGCCAAAGCAACCAAATCAATGGAGTCCCTGGCTTCCTCTGTGGCACTCAGAGGGCTTGTAAATCCAAGTTGGAAATACAAGATATTTAAAGGATTTTTTGGACAAACTTTAACCCAATAGAGACAAGAGATGGGAAAGCACCCACAGACAAATTTACTTTTCTCTCCCCTACTAATTGCTCTATGTATCTTGCTGGCGACATCCCACATGATTGAACAACTGACTGTTTTTTCTTATAAGGCACTGGACAGCTCTGTAAGCTTTCCCTCTTGCCCTGCCTCTCTTCTTATTTTCTATCACTCTTTCTGCGCAGAGATTTCATCACCCAATAAAACTAGAGACTCATGCTAAGATAAATACTAGTCTGTCAACATTCTTGGTATGAGGTACTTGGACTTATTGTCTCACCTCCCTCACTGTAGGGAATATATATCTAATAATAAAATCTTGTATCATAATAACTTTGTTATCTATCTAACAATGACCTCTTGTGCAGCTTTGGTAAAATGAAACCCCCTATTAATTTTCATAAATGCTGACATATTCCTATTCTTTCTCAATGTGCAAAATTATGACAATTAAATGTCATGTTAAGTTTTTCTACCATTCTAGTTTGTTGAGTCTCCTTAGAATTTTATCTTCCAAAAGTTTATGTTTCTGTCCCAAAACAATGTCAACTAAATATGGAAACAATCTGCAAACACACAAGCTCTTAACTAAATCATTAAAACTACTAGACTAGTTAGAACTGAATACAGCCTCCTGCCACATGCCACTATAGGCTACTTACATACTGATTTTGACTATTATCAAGCAGCATTCATTGAATGCAGTGGTTCAACCATTTATGAAGCAACCTAGGTGAACCACTATTTTGTCTTTAAGGATTTAGAACTTTTACTTTATAATATGCTTCTATGTCACAGTCTATATCTTTTTTAAAAAAAAATATTTATTTATTTATTTATTTATTTATTTATTTATTTATTTATTTTGGAAAGAGAGAGAAAAAGCATGAGTTGGGGGATGTAGAGGAGCAGAGGGAGAAGAGAATCTCAAGCAGACTTTGGGCTGAGCCCGGAGCCATATGCAGGGCTTGATCCCATGACCCTAAGATCATGACCCGAGCCCAAAACAAGAGTTGGAGGCTTAACTGACTGTATCACCCAGGTGCCCTCATGTCACAATCTACATCTTTAAAAAAGTTTTTGTTAACCTTTTTTTTCTATTCAATATGGAGAAGGACTTGAGAATTCAATTATGACTGATGATGTTCTTTTAAGCCAAATTAATCCTTTTGGAAAACTTGAAGAATGATAAAAATGATTCCAATCAAATTAATAGTGCATATTCAATGCCTTAAGATGTGTATCTCTCTTAATTCTGTAATATGACTTCTAAAAATTTACCCTAAGGGAATAGCTATGAATGTCTGCAAAAAATACCTATGTAGGTATTTTCGTGGAAGTAAAAATGAAAAGGATCTCAGTATCCAACAGTAGAGGTTCAGCTAAATGAAGTAAGGCAATCTGGAAGCTGAAATAAAATCTACTCATTAAAAATAGTTCTAAGGCTATTTAGTGACATGGAAAATATATTTGTATTAAGTGAAAAAAAACAGCTAGCTAGGTCTTTCTGCTCCCCTTCAGCTAGAATTGGTTGGGTCGAGGCAATAGAAATCTTTGATGATTAGAGGATCAAAGAACTGTATTTATCATTGTACAGGCTAAATGGGACATTGCTTCTACCAAATGTCCCCTGCCCATGGAAGGATTGAATCAACTAACCTAGGGCAGGTTGTGCACATAAACACACAGCAGAAACAAACAACAAATATAATAAGAATTAAAATTAAATCAGAATTGTCACTACAGTCATGCTACTAAACATCTATTTCCTGCTTGTGTTTTGAAATAGTCCAAAATTGGGGAGAATTTTTGCCCGTGGATTGATCCAAGACTTGAATATGTCCTACCTTCACTAAAGCATGGAGATTGAAAAACTTGTGGCTTCTTTGTTTTGTTTTTTATGTTAGTCATGTGAGAATTATATAAGGGCACTTTGGGCTTTATGTGAAGTTATTGGAAATCAAGACATTAATTATGGTACTGGAAAGTGTTATGTTTAGAAAGATCACCTGCACCAAAAGCAGTAAAATGACAATTTTAATGCAGTGCCTACAGAATATTTAAAGAACTAGAAGCAAGGAAGTTTTCACCTAGTCAGAGCAATGATCTTTCTCTTTCACATACACACACACACACACACACAGAGAAGGAGAAAGAGAGAGAGAGAGAAACAAAGCATGTTGATATGTTAATGAGTGTCTACATTGAAATAAATTGCCTTCCTCTAAGCGATCAAATCTGAGTCACAGTGAACCAAACCCTTCTGGAGAATCATTGGCTCCATTTTTTCTTTTCAATTATATGCCTATATACATCTAGCATCCCATAACCTTCTCTTTCTGGATCAACTTTCTCTTGTACTGCATTCTGCTCTTGTATCCAGGTGTTCTGACTGTGGTATACACGTTCGTAAAATTTCTAAAAAATGTTCAGCTCATTGGTATTAAGTTACAGCGACTGGTAAAGCTTTGTTGTTTTTTAAAGTTATATTTATATTTTTTATATTTTTATTGAGATATAATATACATGCACAATGTACACAAATAAAAAAAGTAGGACTCAATGTTTTTTCTCAAATTGGCCATGTATACACAATGAAAACTCAGATCAAGAAATAGGATGTTACCTGCCTCTGGAAGTAACTCCCTTGCTTTGAGGCATTATCCCACCTCTACAAAGAGTAACCATTTTTCTGACTTCTAATATCAGTGATGACTTCCAACTCATTTTGAAATTCATACATATGAAACCATATACATATCTTTTCATATCTAGCTTCTTCCTTCAACATTACGTTTGTGAGACTCACCCTTATCATGTAATAGTTGTGGTTCATCATTCTCATTGCTGTATTTTCCATTGTGGAATAAACCACAATTTATTTATCCACTATTCTATTGATAAACATTTAAGTAGTTTTCATTTGGTGCTATTACAGATAGGGCTGTCAGAACATTTTAGTTCTGTGAGCACATGAAAATATTTCTACTGGTTGTACATCTACTAAAGCAATTGTGGTAGCAAAGGGTAGGCATACATTTAGCTTTAGTAAATACTGAACCGGCCAAGTTCAAGATATTATTTTCTCTGGTATATTTACATTCTAATAAGTTTAGAAATCTTAAGCCATAGGAGTAAATCTCTAATTGTGGAATTAAGCTGCCAAAGAGGTATTTTGAGTGTCAAGGAAATCTACATGGGGACCATGTTTCCCAGCTCAGCTTTGCTTATAGCTGATTTTCATGTTGGAACAGGGGAGATCATAAAAAACAGTTTTGCCAGTTTGTATTAACGAATTTTTTTTTTCCATTCTGAAACCAATTACACAATTCTTAAAAGGTCCTAACCAGATTTGTCACAAATCTCATAGAGCTGACATTTCTGGTTACATTGTTTGTTTGAAATCTATGTATTTTTGTTTTGTTTTATTTTCATAAACAAAGTCAAAAGACTGCTTTTGTTTAAAATTATAGAAAAGTATGTAAGTTAATACAATACTGGAGAAACATTAGTGCTATGAAACCAGAGGTCTCTCTAAGTGACAAAACATTTAGGAAAAAGATTTGAATCATAGAAAAGTTGCAAAATATTTTATAAGGGTTTTATCTGGAAATCTTTCTTGAAATCACTCTTGAAATGAGTAATACCAAGATATGTGCTAAACTTCGGCCCTCATTCAGAGAGAAGCTTTATTTAGTAGGAGCTTAAAAATCAAAACAGAATGGAAAGTGGATATACACATACGTACTTTTATAAGAAGAAAAGCATTTCTCAGGATTAAACAGTTTGGTGTTAATTTGTTTATGTCTCTCTTCCATGAAGACTGTGTTACCCTCTGGTATATTCAAATCAGTCTCAATGTGTCTTTTACAAGAGATTATGAGCTCCTGAATAGTAAGGAATGTCTTAGTCCTCTTTTTAACCAAAGATCTACCCTGCCATAAGTCAGGACCTTACCTTGTATTTATTTATTTTTTTTTTTTATTTTTTTTAAATTTTTATTTATTCATGATAGTCACAGAGAGAGAGAGAGAGGCAGAGACATAGGCAGAGGGAGAAGCAGGCTCCATGCACCGGGAGCCTGACGTGGGATTCGATCCCGGGTCTCCAGGATCGCTCCCTGGGCCAGAGGCAGGCGCTAAACCGCTGCACCACCCAGGGATCCCCCTTACCTTGTATTTATTAAATTGAATCTCTAAGAGTAGATTTTACATCCAAAAATCTGATAATACAATGCTTCATATGTGGAATACTCTCAATTAATCTCTGTTTATTAAAGGGAACAAGTTTGAACTTTGGTTTTGATCTGAATTTGAAGCCTTCAATTCAGGAGCATATAAATTCTTGAGGCCTTGGGTTTCTTATATAGAATGGGGATAATAATAGTTATCTCAATGGTTGTGCAGAGGAAATGTGATCATATAGATAAAACATTCAACGATATTAATGTAGAGAGCAGAAACTCACTAAATATTTCTTTTTACCTTACAACTTTGGAATTTTAGTAATCCAAAAAATCCCTTTGCGATCAGTGATCTTGGAGTTCCATGAGAAAGAGAATCTAGGAGTCCCACTTCACACAATGTCAGTCAGCAGACTCTGGCTCTTAGAGAAAGAGGAAATAAGAGAGGAAGGGGGACAGATGGCAGGATGAGTAAAGGACAATAGGACTTGTCCAGTTGGCTTCCCATACTGAATTGCAGAATTAAATAAGAATAAATGCTGTTCTTTTGTTTCCTTATTGTAAGTGGAAAACAGTTCAGTGTCAGATAGAGAATATGGGGTTTGAAGTTTGAGAAATTTAGCATCTACTATGTTGATTAAATATGGGTTGTTCTTTAAGCCTTAGCTTCTGTTTGTAAAATGGAGATAATTAGACTCAAGGTAGTCAGCATTAAATAGGATGACTATCCATAAACTCTTAAAGTTCTCTCATAATAGATCAAAAAACATAAGTTCTCCTTTATTATTTTTTTCCCTTTCTCCCTTTGCATTTACCAGCTAATGACTCAAAGCTCTCCTAAGGAAAGGACAATGGAAAAAAATTGAAAAGCATTGCCCCCTCACCAAACTTAGAATGTTCATTGTATTTTATTGCTACTTATCAGGTCAAGAAAAAAAATGGAAACACTTTGTGTCTATGTTTTCTGCCACTTTGCATTCCTTAATTTCCCAGCAAAGCCTGTCTATTGCTTAAGCAGCAATATTAAGAATGACAATTAACTAATTTTTAAATCTGAATCTTGAGAAGAATATATTTTTGTAGTTAATGTTATGCTTCTTGTGCCCAACTACCTTCCTCCCTACAACATGCCTTGCCTTAAGAAAATGAATGACAGTTTTTCACTGAAAAACCTTCCTAATATTTAAAAAATTCTGACCATAATTTTTAATTAAAAACTTTGATATTAAAAAAAGCTTAAGATAGAAATTTCACTAAAATTCCTCTAAGCAAAATCTCTTTAATGCTGCTAGCTGACTTAATATTTACTTGCATATTTTGCCAATGAAAATTGTAGATTCAAATATAGGGCACATATATTCTTTTCTAGTCATAATGGTACTTCTTTTTCTTTCTTTCTTTCTTTCTTTCTTTCTTTCTTTCTTTCTTTCTTTCGGGGGTGGGGTGGGGATAAGGGATTAATTTTTTTCCACCATGTGGATTAGAATTGGAATGGCCTCAGCTCCCTGGTCATGGTAATGAGCTAGCCATGACTCTTCACTGAAGCTGGACCAGCTAGAGAACTTCAGATTTTGACCAAAGGAGCAGGTCTTACTCCCTTTGGAGGGCAAAATTTTCATATAAAATTTAGCATGTAAAAACAACTCTCAATTTCACAAAACATCTAGAGCTCATTAGTTTTACTTGTTTATTAGTAAATCCTTGAGCCCTATTCAGTCTCCAGGAACAGTTTGTAAAGTTCTACCTTAGATCATTTTCCCTAGAACACTCAAACTCATATTTGTCAAGAAACTAAACAAAAAATAAATGAGAAAATAAGATAGTACATTAAGTTTCTCATTACTATAGTTTCCTAGTTCTCACCAAATGAAGGTTTGTGCCCACAGTTGTTTTAATAGTTCTTGAAATATTTCTCCTCTTTTATATTGATTGGAGTTCACTTCATACAAAGATTAGTAAGTATCATTTGCAAAATGCTTGGCAAACTTACAAAAATTTCTAATGATATGATTTCCCCAGGGTAAATGTAGAAATCTTTAGCAATCTGGTTTGTGTTAGCATTTTGGTCAGAGATCACAACAGGAATCACTCTCTGCATTTCACCCAGCAGACACTCAGAATTGAGTAGGAATGACATTTAGCAAAGAAGTAGCTGATACATATAAATCAACTACATTGATGATGTATGTCACAAATGTCTAGGGTCTATCAGATCCTTCAAACTTTATCTCCATCCTGAGTAACCTATGTGTCTCCTACACTGGATGGATCATGTTTATGTTTTGCTCATCTTTGCATGTATACTATATACAGAGCAAAGATACTCTTGTTTTGTTGGATGGATGAATAACATGTTTAGTTGGGCTCTCATGGGCCATGGTAGAGAATATGCTAATTTATACTGAGTAGGGGTGGAGGTGTAGAGATAGAGATGAGTGTTTGTGGCTATGCTTGTCATCATATAAATACACATCAGTTAGAACTGAAGTATTTGAGGTAGGGAGCGGGTACTAATTAATTATCTGGAGTCTTTTTCCAGGCCACATCATTTAAGGGAAGATGGAGAGACATGAAGAAACAGTTATGGAGATGCAACATTGAACATGAAATGGGTGTTGGTCAAGACCCTTGGGGAGTAAAGGGATTCTTCAAAAGATCTCTGTTAGTGTGGGACCAAATTATAATTAGACATTATGAATAAAACAAAATAATAAAGAAAGAAATTTAAAAATGGGGCACATACAGAACTGATCAAGAAGGGGATTATCAAGAGACTATTACCCAAGTACCCATTTGCAAATGAGCATATTCTCACCCAACACTGTTTTTAGTTATGATTGAATGGAAGTTCTAATTGAATAGTCCTTTGTGGTATCCAGAGTCCAAGACAGCAAGTAGTTCTTTTGTATGGGTTCATAAGTTTTCCCAGAATGAATTGAAAAACACTCATGCTTTCCGTGAACAGAGGCAAGCTGGCTTACCCAGTTTCTGGCAAATTTATTAAGCAATACAGACTCCCCACTTAATCCTTTGGTTTAAACAATACGCAGTTAACACAAATGAGTGACGAAACAAACAGAGACACAGGTCAGTTGCCTACAGAAAGATGTAAAAATAAAATAAAATAAAATACATTTGAAATACGCTGAATAGGTCAGGGCTAAAGCCCAGTACAAGCTAGGACAAATAAAAACTCATCAATCTGGAAACCTTCTTGGGTTTACAAGAAGTCCCTTCTGATCTCAGACTGTATTTATCTCCTAGATAGAAAAAAGAGGAGCTATAAATCTCTCCATATCAAAGGCCTGTTTAGTGGGAATAAATTGAAAGTGTTCGGCCAATTAGAATGAACTAAATCTCCCTTAGGCAAACCTACTATCGATATATATTTAGCTTCCTGACATATTTAAAGGTAACTTGGGAAAGGCTGGCTAGTCAAAATAAAAAAATGATAATTCTAAAGTTGAGTTACCTTTTAACTCTACCCACCACAGTAATAAAAACAGCTGTATCTGCTCTATTGCATATTGCTGAAACCAAAAGTTAAATCAGAGACATAAATAAGCTGGACACATTACACAGGGGTAAGGTGGTAATGTTGAGAGAGAAAGGAGAACAGTGAGCCAAGAACCAGGTTCCTGCATCAGCTCTGCCGTGCTATGTGTGACTTTGGGCAAGTCCTTACACTTTATACTTCATAGGCCACTTGCTGATAAATAAAAGAATAACAATAGATTTTTTAAAGGTTCTCTGAGATCCCCAGATACCTGTGACTCTAAAGGGAGAAAGGAATATTTGTGTATAGATTATTTCAAAAGTGTACACGGCAATTGTTTCACTTATCCATAAAAGTAAGTGGGAAGACCCAGAAATAAATTGTTATCTCTAAAAAAGACCTTTCAACATCAAAAGGCACTGACAAGTCATGTAGTCAAGTAGACTTTTGTTGAAACACTTAGTAAATAGTTTTGGCTAATATTCAGTGAGTTCTTATTATTAAAAATCTTATTTAGTGCTCAATATAATCCTTTGTTATAAATATCATTTTATACTTATTTTGCACATACGTAAACTCAAAAATGGAGTTTGGAAGTTAAAAAATTATAGAGTTAGAAAGTTCTAAGAGTAAAACCAGGATTTAACCTCAGGCTATTCAGATTCCAAAGTCCATATGTCTAGTCACCATACAGTTAAAACCACTTTCCAGATTACTAATTGTGGAGGCAACATAGTAAATTTTCTATAAATCTTCAACTTGTGTTTCAAGGTACAGAACATATATTATTTGCATATAGGCACTTTTTCAGTATCTCTGCTATGGAGTTGAGCATTATTCCTCTTCCTTTGGTTTGTATGAAAATATTTTTCTTAATTTATCAAGACTGAGAAAAATGAATCATTGATAAACTATGCTAGGCTGTTGAAAGTGCTTGAGTAACTCACTGAATTTTAATACTCTCAATATCTGAATACTATTGTATAGATAAAAAAATTAGATGGCTTCCATTCAAGCCCTTCCTTCACCAATTGTCTTTAGACCTTGAGCAGATCATTTCATTGCTATGAACATTAGTTTCCCAATAAAAACAGAGCTTTCCTCTATAATATCATGACACAAGGAGGTAAAATGGAAGGAAGAAGGGCTTTGAAGCTAAAGGCACCTGGATGGAAATTTCGTCAGGAGTCATGTTATCTTTCTGAGTTTTGAGTGTTTTTTTGTCTGAAAAATGGGGATGATAACAGAAACTCCATAAGACTAAAGTGCAGATGAAATTAGAGAACTTGGGATCCCTGGGTGGCGCAGCGGTTTAGCACCTGCCTTTAGCCCAGGGCTCGATCCTGGAGACCCGGGATCAAATCCCACGTCAGGCTCCCGGTGCATGGGGCCTGCTTCTCCCTCTGCCTATGTCTCTGCCTCTCTCTCTCTCTCTCTGTGTGACTATCATAAATAAATAAAAATTTAAAAAATATATTAAAAAAAAGAAATTAGAGAACTTTATTCACATATAGTACTTTAAAACACAATAGTGGAAAAAACAAAAACAGAAATAAAAACACAAAAGTGTTTCTAAACATTGTGGTAACATTCTGTCCTGGATATGACGTACTTCTTACACACAGTCCCTTGGGCATGTATATTTTCTTGTTTGTTCATTCATTTGTTTCTACTAATGGTGATGAATTTGTGCTGAGATGTCCATTTTCTTTCTCTTGGCCTTCCTTTCTCTTCCTCTTTTTCTTGTGACCACCCCCCCAAATGCATTATTTTAAAAATACTACTGACAAAGTGTCCTTCTCGTTCCACATGAGGATTAGCACATCCTTGACCTTATTAAAAGAAACATGGAGCTCCAACAAATAGTTAATCATTAGAAAAATTAAGAAAATTACACATCTACTTAATTGGTAAATTTTTAAAAAATATTTTGCAAGTTCACATTTTGTTAAAATATCTTAAGTATATGTGTATTTTACATGACTTCTGGAACCAAATCAAACTACCCTTCTTAGACATGTTAAATGTAATGAACAAATATATACATTACTATTACATGTACTTCATTCTCTTTTCTACAGGTACTATCTATGAAAATCCCAGAAATGAATCAAATTTAAACTATAAATTTGTGTTTAACATACTGCAAGTGATTGACTAGAGTATGTATTTCCTCTCTATCCTCCTCTGAATTACTCCAGTTCATATTCTATGTAAATATTTACATCTTCTGTTCCCTTTATCTCATCAGATGAAAGAAGACTGAAAATTTAAGACCCTTATATGGACAATATGAAAAATACAAGTAGATGTCTCAGGACTGTCAACCAACTACCACTAGGAAAGCCAGGTCTCTCTCAGACAAATCAAGATGCATGGTTGATGTGTCACTGCACCCAGTTGTGTTGGTTTGTCCTCCAAAATACTTTCTAGCTATCCAAAGTACATCTAAAATATATCCTGAATTTCCTTTCCTTTTACAGTCTCTACTACTCCACCATCAAGTCACTTTTTTCTTGCCTGAATTTTCTATAATAGCCTTATAGTCTTTATTTACATCTTTCCCTCCACTCCATCCCCCAGCCATTTTCCACACTGTGACCAAAGATATCATTTTAAGACAGTAGTTCTCTACTGGGAGAAATTTTGCCTGTCTTGGGATAATCAGCAACGTCTAGAGACAATTTTGATTTACACAACTTGGCTACTGTTATTGGCATTAGGTGGGTAGAGGCCAGGGATGCTATAAAGATCCTATAGGTCCATATGCTAGGCCCCCACAACAAAGAATTATCTAGCCTGAAATGCACATAGTACCATAATTGAGAAGCTCTATTGTAAAGAATAAATCAGATTATATCATGCGTCCAGCTAAAGCTCTCCAACATACATAAAATAAAACCCAATAACTACCACAGAGGATCCCGTCTTATCCTCCAAATCCTATATCTCTCTGACTCCTAATTTCTTACCATCCCCCACCCCCTCATTTCAGGCGAGGTCTTCTTTCCTCAAGTCTGGCTGGTCCCAACCTGGGCCTCTGCCTGAACAGCTCTTCTCTTGGGTTTCTGCCTGGCTGGCTTTGTCTCATCATCAGGTCTCAACTCAAATGCCATCATCTTGTACAATCCTTTCTGATTACCTTCAAATAAAGTAGCATGGCCCCCTCAAATTCCCCTTCACTCTGTCACAACCATTCTCATTATCCCTCTAGTTCTATTCTCTTCACAGCACTTTTCCAATGAAAAGTATGTAATTTACTCATTTCCTTGTTTCTTTCATCCATTTCTTTCCATTATAATGGAGGCTCTGAAAAAGCTAGGGCCTTGTCTGCTTTTTTCTTTACCAAATTCCTGATGCCCAGAAAGAACAGATCCTATTAAAAAGCAAGAAAGGAATAGATATTTATCATTGGAAAAACTACTACAGTAAATTACCTCAATAGAGAAAAAAAAGACATTGGAAATCAGAGGTAAGTTCAAACTATGAATTTGGCTTTCCAGTCATAGTTTTAATGTTTAATAATAACAATGTTAAAACTAGTGACAGCAACTATCATTTACCAAGTGTTTATCATAAGTTGGGCACTATGCTAAACCCTTTACATTAACTTTCACGGTTAGCCCTTACAATTCCCCAGTTTACCATCTATATTTCAGCCTCATTCATTGTTGCCGTTACTTGCAATACCATGCTCACTGTAATCTCTAGATCTTTGCCCATGCTATGCTGTCTACCTAGACCTACTGTCTTCCTCTTCATCTTCCAATGCCATACAAAACTCATATGTGATGATTTATGACAAACTGGATTTAGGGTCCGTGTTCCCATAGCACTCTCCTTTATTTCCTTCATAGATAAAAACTCCTTGATTGTAGTCTATCCCCATTACCCACTTCAGATTTGTGGAATTGAATGTGGTACGGATGATTGACTTATTGATAAACAAATTGAACTGCACAGAGATTAAATCTCCCAGAGTCAAATAATGTGCATGTAACTAGAATTCGATTTCAAGCCAATTGGAGCACAGAATCTGAATTTTAATCACTCTTCTACATTGGATATATGGTTTGGACAAGGTACTTAACCTCTCAGTATCTTGTTTTGGTCATCTGTAAAATTCTTGGTAAGAGTGGGATGGGGAACTGGTAGTAGATTGGACAAAATCTGTAGCTCATTTCAGCTCTAACGCTCATGAGTTTAAGTGCTTGCATAAAAGATGTTTTACAGGTAGAAAGCATTTGACAAGTGGACAAATATATTTATTGTTAAATTCTTCAAAAGATATTCAACATAGAGACCATAGGTATATGAAACACTTTTCTGCATTCACCAATGCCCCCACTCCTAGGCCAATTTTGAAAATGACCCATTCCTTCACTTTTTAGGAATTCTCACTCTTATTCTAATAGCAAAAACAGGTAGGTCTGCTCTTTTTCTACAAGAAAATTGCAGTTCCTTGATAGGTTAAGTTCCCCGGCTTTCAAACTCCTTGTTTATCCACTCAGGAAACTGGTTTACTGCCTCACAAAACAGCACACCCATGCGATTAGCACTTAATTATGGTGGAGTCAGTAGCCGGGCTATAGGCTCAGGTTGATTTAACTCACTCAAAATAAGTCTGGATTTCGTTTGTTTCATTTGGATTGCAATGTGACAAAATTTTGCACACCATTCACTGCAGATTTCACTTATTCTGAAATAATATAAACCTTTCATCCATTTTTCTTTTAATGTCAATGCAAAAAGAAGTTACTGGGAATCTAATATCAAATCTTTCCACGTTAAAAAATTTTTTTAATTGGCAACGTACACTTAGACATATATTTAAATGTAAGTATTCCAATTGGAAAATCACTGTTAAAGATTTATGAAAATAGCTAACTGACTATGATTTAAATTGTAACAGACTTTTTGGGTTCATCTATTTTAGTTTTCACCAACTGCTTCCCAGATAAAATGAGCCTTTAAGATGAAATATGAAAGGAATTCCCTTTGTCAGGTGCAGTAGCCAGCCTGGTATTCATCTTCTTATGTAGTTCCCTTCTAAATCATACCAGGTTGGTCTGTGTGACCATGGAATACAGCAGCAATGATGCATGCCACTTCTAAGTGTAGGTCATAAGTAGCACTATGGCTTTTTGCTTGCTTTTCATTTCGGCCTCTTTCTTGTATGGGTAGCTCTGGGGGATCCCAGCTGCCATGTGTTGAAGAGAGATCTCCAACCAACAGCCCCAAGGAACTGAGGTCTCCTGCCAACAGCCACATGGATTGATCCTAGGAGCAGGTCCTTTAACTGTAGTCAAGTCTTGGATGACTGCAGTTCAGGCCAACACCCTGACTGTATGTACTCTCCTGAGAACCACCCAGCTAAGCTGCTTCTGAATTCCTGATCCACAGAAACTATGAGCTAATAAATGTTTGTTGTTTTTAGCCACTACATTTTTTGGTAATTTGTTATGTGGCAGGAGATAACTAGTACTGCTGGGAATGAAGACATTTCATTTCTCACTTATACATTCTTCATGCTTTATTAAAGCCAAAAGACAGAAGAAAAAAAAAAAAAGCCAAAAGACAGAGAGAGGGAGAGAGAGAGAGAGAGATGGAAATTGCAGTGAATGGACTACATGTAATAATAATAAGTAAACATTATTTTTTAAAGGTAATTTTAAAATATAAAATATAGCTTTTAAATTTTGTTTGTTTATGGAATTGTGTGGGGCCTTAATGGAACATTTTATTATTAAAATTTAAGAAATATTTAGGAAAAGAAGAAAAGATTCAGGAAAAAAAAAAAGGAAAAAGAAAGAAACAACTGGAGAATTTAGTCCCAAGTGAAAGGCATACATTATAACAATGGCAGTAGTTTTGAAGATTTTTGCATTTTACATTGAGAAGGGTTTTGTTTTGTTTTCCAAATGAAAACTTTTTTGGAACCCTAAGATGGAGAGTTATAGTCAATATATCCCTTTAGCAGCCTCAGAAAAAAAACAGAGGAAAAACTGGGAAAAAATGATGGAAAAGGAATTGAATGGGCCTGCCACCTGAAAGTCCATCATATAATTTTTAATGGAAAATATCCTTATTCTCTTAATAGTCTCAGGGAGAAGCTTTTAGTGTTTTACTCTTCAGTATGAGATTTGGTGTTAATTTTTTTGTAGATACTCCTTTTTATTTTAAAGATTTTATTTTTAAATAATCTCTACACCCAACACAGTGCTCAAACTTACAACCCTGAGATCAAGAGTTGCATTCTCCACCAACTAAGTCAGCTGGGTGACCCAGTAAATACTCTTTACCACATTAAAGGCATTCTTTTTTGTTCAATAAGAATATTTTTTCATAAATTTGTGTGGAAATCTGGTATAGTTATTACACACTGGCAAACAGGACCCCAGCTCTTCCCACACATTTTTTTTTTAAGATTTATTTATTTATTTATTTATTTATTTATTTATTTATTTATTTATGATAGACACAGAGAGAGAGAGAGAGAGGCAGAGACACAGGCAGAGGGAGAAGCAGGCTCCATGCAGGGAACCCGACGTGAGACTTGATCCCAGGACTCCAGGATCGTGACCTGGAGGCACCTGTCAGGCACTAAACCGCTGAGCTACCCAGGGATCCCCTCTTCCCACACATTTTATACAGCTTCACTCTGGGTCTTCTCCAGCTGTGTCCTAACCTGTGGGTGAATATATATGGGCCATGTTCCAACTTACACAGCAACATTTCACCCCTCCGTAGTCCCTCTTTATTTTATTTTGGCATCAATAGATGAGCCTTAGAAATATATAAAATGACAATGTGAGCATCATAAAATTACATGTTGGTACAAAGTGATATATATTTCTTTTAAAAAATTGTTAGTATGAAAGAACAGAACTATAAACACCAAGAATAAAATAAAAACTAAAATAAGTAGGTGTGTCTCGGTGGCTTAGTTGGTTGAGCATCTGCTTTTGGCTCAAGTCTTAATTTCATGGGTTGTAGAGACACCTAGTATTCCCTACTGGGCAGAGAGTCTGCTTCTCCCTCTCCCTCTGCACCCTTCTACCATTCATGCTCTCTTTGTCTCTCAAATAAATAAATAAATAAAATCTTAAAAATAAATAAATACAAAATAAAAATTAAATTAAAATGTAATGCCTTCATTTTCCTTTGTGTAGACCAACAAATTTTGTTTATCCATGTAGTGTTTCTTAAAAACCTAAATTCATCATAAACACCTCAAAGTGAGGAAATTTCACATAAAATGCACATTTCAGAGTCATGCTAAGATATTTGATAACACAGGGCAAACGGTCCCAAATGAATATAATTGGCTGGAACCAGAGCTGGTCTATGGAGAATTACTCCAAATCTTACACCTTCTATATGAAAACAAATAAACAAACAAAACCTTGATAGAGGTTTTTCCAAAATTCATCAAATACCCTAAGAGGTATTTGACATTAGCAATATCAAGTAGTGGAGCTGAAACAAAATCTTCTAAACTATCAGTTACAGAAAATAGTAATGCTAGAGGAAAGACTCAAATATACTTCTGTTCACTACAGAAAACATAAAATCATTGTCAAATAAAGAGGCAATCTAAATTAAAAGGCAGCCAAAAAAAAGTAGGAAAAATTATTATAGATTTACAACAAGCAGTTAATTAACAAATATATTTTGTTATTTTTCTGGTTTGTACCATTTTTTCTGATTTTATCACGTTTATCTGGATATTTGTCAGAGTTTACTCACTTGTAATTTATTGTAATTCCTTTCTCATTCTAAGTAAGTGCTCACTTTTTAACATTTCATTTTCATAATATTGTATTCTCTTTCTTAAAGAGTCCCACAAAACTTGGATTCGTCCCTACCCATTACTAATTGAGAGAGAACATCAAAAAGGCTGGTTACATGCTAGATAATTCTAAAGAATACCACTAGTACTCAAGGGATGCCATGTAAAAATTAATGAGGCCATAGAACATTTTAGCAAAATTAACTCTCATTATGATCATTCTACAAAATTCACACAGTGAAAATTGCTCTCATGCAATTTTGTTGGGTAAAAAGGTGACTTTTTTTTGGGTCAACATAAACAATGAAATGCAATATTTACCCTGAAATGTGGAATCCATTTTCAATGGATTTCCCCTTAGTGGCCATTTTTCAGATATCCATTATTTTTAAAAACCAGAGATGAAAATTTGAAGATAGGCTATGTGATGTGACCATTGCAGAATAGAATTACTTCCAGATGATTTAGAAACCATTCTTCCTACTTTCACCCCATATCAAATCAATGATGAGAAGGGAAAACTCAATGTCATTGAGAGTGGAGGGAACAAGAAAGAAAGAGAATATAAAGAGGAAAGACTGAGATGGGAGAAGAATCATGAAGAGAAATAGAATCAATGGGAGAAAATAAACATCCCATGGTGATTATAAATACATTCTTTCTAATTTAATTTTCAGCAAAATTTTCCAGACTGAGCAATCTGAATGCGAGTTATGCCATTATTCAGTACAGTAGAACTGGAATTCAAAGTCAGGCATATGTGCCTACAAGACTTCTATCAGGGATCCCTGGGTGGCTCAGCGGTTTAGCACCTGCCTTTGGCCCAGGGCATGATCCTGGAGTCCCAAGATTGAGTTCACATTGGGCTTCCTGCATGGAGCCTGCTTCTCTCTCTGCTTCTCTCTCTCTCTCTCTCTCTCATTAATAAATAAATAAAATCTTAAAAAAAAAAAAAGACTTCTATCAGCTCTAGACCACCATAGTGCACTTTGCTCCTTTCAGTACTCAGCAGAGTCAATTGTATGTTAAAGATGACCTCTGGCAGTGCTGCATTTCTAAAGCTTTCCTTATGTAGGAATTTTGAGTGCATAGACATCACTTTTGAACCAGGATATGGATAAGCAAATCCTTAATCACTGCAAAGCATCCCTATGAGCCAAATTTTTGAGGAAGGCAAACATGATTGTTGATTACAGTGCAGATTCTGGGTACAATGGAATGTTAACAAACATAACCACATGGAATAATAGCCTTCTGCATTTTGACCTTCATATACCTATCACTCACTGTATTCAGAATCCTTCAGAATGAGTAAGAGCACCTTTCACAGGAGTCAGGCACATAGGAATCTATTTTTGCCTTCCCACTTCCTAGCTGTTTAGCTTGGGTAAGTTCTTAACCTCAACAAGTCAGAGTCTTCCTATCTCTAAACTGTGGATAATAATATCTAATTAATAGGAGTATTTTAATAAATAAGTGAGAACCAGGGTCAAGTACTAACTCCATACCTGACATGCAATAGGCACTCGTAACTACTATAGAACTTAAATTAATATAATAATAATGAGAAACAAAGCAGACTCATAGTATACAATTAGGTTCAAAACAAACACAGACCTGATGTTACTCCAAAAATAACGTTGAAATGAAGACCATTGCCAATGAAGAAATGAAACAGCACAAAATTTTCGGACAAATTCTCCAATTGCATTTATTATAGATTCCAAGAACCCTTCAAATCAGGAAAGAATGACAGAAGCAAAGACTTCCTTGAAAAGCTGTAGCTACTGGAAAGGAGGTGGAGAAGAATGCATTTGTTTGTAATCCAGCATCTCACTGGGAATCAGACAAAGGCCTCTGTTTTTCAAAAAAAAAAAAAAAAAAAAAAAAAAAAAGAAGAAGAAGAAGAAGAAGATACAAACTCCATCCCAGCTGCCCTAAAGCCCAGCCATTCAAATTAGCTAGAGCAAATATCAGTTTGTTTTTTTGATCACTGCCCAGCTTAGTGTCTTACTCATCACTACATCCATAATATAGGACTATTCTTCTAAGAAAATGGCTCTGTTGTGGGTTTGGCAGTGAGAGCTCCAGTTCAGTTCAGCTAAGCTTATTTCTTTTGTTCCAAGGAGAAAAACTGTTTACAAATAATCTGCATATAATTAGTTACCTGGCTCTAAAACTGTTTTATTTTTATTTCCTCTCTTCCTTGTGAAGCCATCAGGGAGAGCTGATTACTCCTAAGTCATTATCAGCTAATATGCAGTCTAGGTAGGCTGGGTTTTGAATCTCTCTGTTAATGCTGGTTAAATACTTAAAACTAATTAGACCATTTTAATAGGAGTCATTTATTATATAATGCTTTTTAAGAAAGAACCTTATAGTTCATGCTGATATATGCTACCAATTACATATTTATAAATCTTCGTTTAATGTTCAAGGTCTGTTAGGCAGGTGTGTAAGAAAAAGCTGACTCCCAAATGAAAGAAGATTACATGAATGCATATAAAATTGTCAGTAATAAAATCAAAGTTAGAAATTTTTTAAAGGCTCAAGACAAGCCTTAAAACACTGAATACTAAAATGCTTTTCACTTATCTCTTATTTCTACATATAAACACATGAATTCTTGCATTAGCAATTTGTCAAATACAAGGTAATTCAGACAGCAAACCTAGCTGTGCAAAATTTTTACACCACTCTTAAATTTTAAGCCAAAGAATCCACCACCCCTCCAAATCTCAGATGGGCAAACTATGGCTTAGGATTCAAGAGTTTCTAAGTAATCATCTGGTTCTAAAAGACAGGTGATTCTAAAATGAACTTTGAGTTTTCTTTTATGTCCCTTTGAGGTAAATAAGACATGAATATCTACTTAAAAAGGAATTTGTGTTATGGGTATGTATGCAGTCTTCTTTTTTTCCTGTAGGAGCAAATCCGTGCTTGCTTAATTTTTTGTCTTTATTCTCAGCACCACAGTGCTTAGGTTCATTATATGAAATGCAGATAAAGATCTCGAGTTTCTCCTGGGAGCCTCAGTACACTCTGAGATCCAAATAAGAACTAAAATGGATTAAGATTTCTTATTGATTCTAGTAAATACTTGCATACATATGTTAAAAAGAATATAAAAAAGACAAAAAAATGTAACCGGATTTCAGTTAACACATTAGACATAGGACTTTTACCTTACTAGATTCAAGTTCATTCTCCTGAATTTGCATATAGTTCTGTGCAGAGGTGTCTTAAAACCTTATTAATGCATCTAATTAAAGTAATGACAGAGAACTTCCACAGCATCTAATGAAAGAAAACAAAGATTAAATTTAAGTTAATCAGCTTTGAAATGTAAACAAGTACGTTCAATCATTAAATGATTCCATTTATTTTTAACAGGTTCTTAGAAGTGAGTCTAATAAATGTCCCACCATTTTTTTCTTGGTTTGTCTGAATGTTTATTAGCATCATTAATCTATTAGTAAAAATCCAAAGGGACATTTCATGCCTGGTATAAACCCATTCTAAGTTTTTGATGAATGGAGGCAAGTAGGTAGCCAAGATTTTTCACACAAAAATTCTAAAATAGTTCATGAATGTTTCAAGGAAAGGCTTCTAAAATATTCTAAAACTGGCACTAATAATAAAGGTTGTCTTAAGTTTCCCATTCCAAGGTGTTAGTTCTCTGCTTTGAGAAAGCAGTGTAACTAGTATTCCTGGTAAATATGTCAGCGATGGGTTTCAGAATCTGTTTCTAACAACCAGATAGTCTAGAGCAGAGGGAAATGTTTTTACACTTTGCAGAGTTTGGAGATGAAAGAACCAATTTCAAGGTTGATGAAGGAAGACATCACTCAGCAGGTGTTGAGCAGCCGTGATGTAATAACATTCCTCCACACAGTTTTACTAGAAGCAAAAATCAGAAACCCAGAATCACTTTGACACCCAGAAAAGTCTATGTGATTCTCTCTACTTTTCCTCAAATAATCAATGGTCTGTTTGTTGGTTTGCTTTGATTGATCTGGGTTAGAATAGGTTTGCTCTTCTAATTGAAGTTAGCATTATCCTGTGTGATGTTAGATTTACCAAGTTAGCTCAAAATCCTCACCATTTCCCTTGCTGTTATGTGTGATGGATGAAGGATGTATTCCCTGCTTAAAACTCAAGGTTATTCGTTATTTTTGGCATGCTAGCTCTCACTTCACTCATTCTTCTCCCACTCAATAAAACATATTAGCAGGCAAATGATGAAAACTAGTTCATTATTGAGGTAATCAAGAATCCCTTCTAATTTATAAGAAAAGTAAGCTATTGCTAAATTCAGGGATGCTGCTTATTAACGTTTATTCATTTGTTCAACAGTTATTTTTTTTAACATGAGATCTACCCTCTTGGCAAAATTTTAAGTGTACAATAATACACTATTGTTAGCTATAGGCACAATGTTGTACAACAATAGATTGTTAGCAGTAATCCAGCCTGAATAACTGAAACTTTGTACCCACTGAATAGCAGTTCCCTATTTTCCCCTCCTCCAGTCTCTGGCAACCATCACTCTACTCTCTGTTTCTATGAGTCTGAGTCATATATATCATATAAGAAGAATCATAGAGTATTTGTCCTTCTATGATTGGTTTATTTCAGTTAGAATGATGTCCTCTTGACTCATCCATATTGTCATACATGGCCAGATTTCTTTTTTTAAGGCTGAATAATATTCTGTTGCATGTATGTGCCACATTCTCCTTATGTATTGGTTCACTGATAGACATATAGGTTGTTTCCAAATCTATGCAACTGTCAATAATGCTACAATGAATATTGGAATGCAGGTATCTTTTTGAGATCCTGATTTTAATACTTTTGGAAAAATACCCAGAAGAGCTCCTATTAAATAGCAGGCACAGTTCTAGGAAATGGGGATACTTGGTTATCAGGGTACAAATACCATGTGAAACCCCTTAATAGTGAGCTCATTGCCCCAATTTGTTACAAAATTGTGGTTGTTTGAATATGTATTCTTCATACAACAGAGTGATGTGTTTTTGTTTTTTCAAAAACACAAATTTAACTATACCACTCTCTTGCTTCGAACACTGCAATGGCATCCTTTACCCTCAAGATAAAATTCTACAATTTTACAGTGGCCTAAGTCTTCTAGCCTGACCTCTGTTACCTCCCCAGCCCCCTCCTGCATCATGCCCATCCCTCTTTATCTCAGCACCACACTTTTGCCACCTTGGCATCCCTTAAGTTCCTGGAATGCATTAATCCTTCCCAAGTCTGTTCTTTGAGCAGAAATCTCTTTTCCTTATTTTTAGTAAACCTGTCCAAATATTTTGTCCTTCAAATCTCAGTTTAAATACAACTTCTGCAGGGAAATCTTTCTTGAGTCTCAGACTAGGCTGGATGCCTCCATTACTCATTCTTACAGCACCCTGCACTTTAATATAGTAGCATTTATCTCAATTTTAGCCAAAACATATTTGTTTAATTATTTGTTTAAAGCCCATCTCCCCTAAAGGATCATTATGGGCGGCCATAGGCACAGAGATGATGCCTGCCTTATTCCCTACTATCTTCACAGTGGACAGCATAGTATCTGGTATATTATAGGACCTCAATAAGTATTTGATGAATTATTGCATGAATGAACTATGCAGCATCCCATAGGTTAATGATTTTCAAGCCCCTTTTAGTCATAGGATCTCCTATGCTAACTGATTGGGGAAACAAAACTTATTTCATACATCAGCATTTACAGCTTCTAAAGCACCATGAAAAACATAGTTTTAAAACCATTTCCATTAAAGATCATTCCACACAGTGGAATACTATTCATCAATAAAAGGAAACAAATAATGACAGATGCTGCATCATGGACGAATCTCAAAAACACTACTAAATGAAAGAAGCTGGTTGGAAGAGATTACATAGTTTATGATTCCATTTATAAGACATGTCCAGAAAAAGCAAGTTTCTGGATACAGAAAGTAGATTAGTGGCTGCCTGGGGGTGGGAGTGGGGATTAACTGTAAATGTTCACGAGGGATCTTCTTGAGGGGATGAAAATGTTCTAAAACTGATTTATGGTGATGGTTGTACCATTCAGCAAACTTACTAAAAATTATACACTTGAAATGGGTGATTTGTATAATATGAAAAATATATCTTAAAAAAGTTGTTTTAAAAAATCATTATTATAAACTATAACTGACTTTCAACTGACCTTTTGACATATCAGCGATTATCCTTTGTTTCATTACTTCCAATCTGGCTTTTAAAAATAAATGAAGCTTGTATTGTTTCCTAATAGTGTTGTGGGGGGTTCATCTTGTCTGGGGATGGCTAACTTGCAGCAATCATATTTCTCTAAAAGCACTATAAATACATCTAATAGCTGATCAGATACTGACTGGCTGGCTGATCCCCTCGTCATAACATATTTGCCTTCTCTGAGACAGATCCTCTAAAATCTCTTTCTGGTAGGAAAACGTTGTGGAAAAGATGAGGCTTGGAATAGGAAAACACTGCCTCTGTGGATTAAGTGGAAAAAACTTTGAAGAAACAAATGGAAAACATCACACTTTCAGGCAATTACAGACTCTTGGCTGAAATTCAGCTTCAGGCTTATCTTGTGGGGAGGAATTTTTAAACACTTCAAAGTCCTACCCAGCGTTATAGCTGTCACCTTAATCTACCCCAAAAACATCCATTTCGGAAAGTTAAAGTTTCAGAGTATGCTGCTGAAGAATTCTGTAATTAGAGTGAAATATAACTGTGAATGCCTACAGGGATTTTTTTTTTCTTTTGATATCATGGTAAAGTCAAGTCAAAAAGTGACTGAAGAGGAAGGATCTCTTAAAAAGCCACATCGCAAAGCATAATACCTCATTCCTGAGCGGGAGAAGTAACCCCAAGAATAAAAATATAGATGATTTATTACATCAAAGTACACCTACCATTTATGTCAAACATGAACATTAAAACAACTCCAGAAAGAGGGAGGAATATTTGTAGGATGGACTATAATCCAGGAATTCAAGAATTCAAAGCTTTTGAAAAAATAAAAAAAAGATCTGAGATTTCATTTCAGTTTTAGAATTATTGTCTATAGGGGATGCCTATCTGATATTTTAGCTCATTGTTTCTTGAGCTCAAAATTATCTTCAGAAGCA
Organism: Canis lupus baileyi; assembly: GCF_048164855.1. NCBI lineage: Eukaryota > Metazoa > Chordata > Mammalia > Carnivora > Canidae > Canis > Canis lupus. The sequence goes on from NC_132851.1 coordinate 17,371,334, forward strand.
CAAGAAAAGGTATTACTAATTTTTTATAGTAAAATATTAGTGGTGTAAAATTCATGTTAAATAGCAAAACTTTCATATGTATTGTTGACAACACAATAGAACATATACTTGGTTTATATTTTGATTTTTTACTGATATTCCTTCTATTGTTTTCCATTTATATAATACAACAATGATTTTTCACTTTTTTACACTTTACTTTCACACTTTCTGTTACAATAAATGTAAATTATGTAAATCACCAGGCTGCATCTTCTCTCTACTAAGAACACACAGACAACGATAGCTCTGTCTGTCTGTCATGGCCTACAACTATCATTATCAAGTGTGATCGGCAGGGCTCAACTCTGTAGAATCTTATTTGAGTTGTCATGTGGAATGATCTGATTAGTATTTGAAGCACACAAACTGGATGTTACATTTTATTTTACTATTTTATTTTTAAAAAAAGATTTTATTGTATTTATTTGACAAGACAGAGTGACCACAAGTAGAGGAGGAGCAGAGGCAGAGGGAAAGGGAGAAGCAGGCTCTCCGCTGAACAGGGAGCCTGATGTGGGGCTTCATCCCAGGACCCTGGGATCATGACCTGAGCCAAAGGCAGACACTGACTGAACCACCCAGGCACCCCTGGATGTTAAATTGTAATTTTCACTTATTTCTCCCAGTATTTAAAACATGTGTAGAGCTATACCCCCATGAAAAGCTTGTCACGTTTTGTGAAGAATTTGCAGGGACAAAAATCAGGTTGCTGGTCTTTCTTTTCCAACATGGTAAAGCTTACCCATAAATTGCTACTCATTAGAATATCTAAAATGACCACAGCTTTTTCCAATTCATGATGAAAATAAAAAATAAGGTCTCTTCTTGCTTTAAAATAATGGAAATTGTGTGTGTGTGTGTGTGTGTGTGTGTGTGTGTGTGTGTGTGTGTTATAGCATGTTTAGGTGTTTAAAACAGAGGGTTTCCATAATGGCAGAAAAAGGGGCACCTGTCTTCATTACATTTTTCTGCTTTTTTATGTGCGAAAAGTGATAGGGAGGATGGCCTGGTTTGGAATTACCTTTCTATTGAGAAGTGCCGTTTGGTGTTTTATTTAAGGAAACTGACTCATCATCAAATCTGAAAATTTTGCATGGTATTAAACTTCTCTGGACTTAATTTCTTATTTGTAGGATATGAAGATAAACAATATGGTCATTAAGATCTTTTCCAGTTTAAACAAAATATAGTGATCCCTACCAAATAAATACACACAGACATTTAGAGGATAGCCCTGCCCATCACACTTGATAATGATAGTTGTAGGCCACTCGTGAGGGAGCCCACAGTAACGAAGGTAGTGAAAGTATAAAGCATTTGGGCTACTATGGATTGTACCAAACCCCAAAAGTTTAATGATATAATTTATGGTATTATACAGGTAGGCTTTTGGTGTTACTGTTAAACTTTTATCATGTTTCTTAATTTGTGATTTGCCATTTTGTTTGCATTTATTTATATGAGTGTGTATAACATATGAAGATATGTGTAAAGGAATAATATTAAATTATTTAGTAATAAGTTTGTTAGGGAAGATAGACATATGGAAGAAATGTCATTAAGGTCCACTGGAGTATATATTTTTGTGTGTATATATTTAATGAACACCTGGTTTTTGCTGGTCTGATGTCCATCCCTGTCTTTTTCTAGCATTATCTCCTCCGTACATTTTGCCATTGATACAACTCCCCATTTTTCAGGTCACATGAACTGATGGGTTTGACCTCACCCTGGATTCCAGAGGTGAACAAATGATTCAAACATCCAGGCAGAGCAGCTCAGTTCTCTGGCTATACTCACTTGTTAGGAAATGGGCATATCATGAGACTAATGTGAGCAGATTCTAGGGCTTTGTTGGTGCTAAAAGGAAGGCAGAGTTTTGTAATTCTACTAGGATTTGTGAGGTGGTAATCGAAAGGAGGTATCTGCAGCTGCTAGTGGCTGCCATGGCTCATTAAATAAAAATCAAAAAGGGAATGTCAACAAAGCCAAAAGCCAAGAGGAGAGACAGAGATAGAGATAGGTAGATAGATCAAGAGAGGGAGAGAGAGAAAGAGAGATATCTGAAGACAATATTTGAGTCCCTTGACCTAAGCATTACTGAAGTCTCCACCAGATGCTTTGGTTCTGTGAGCTAGGCATTCCTTTTCCTTATGCAGCCAGTTTATGTTGGCTTGGGAGACGCATGAGCAAAATGAAACATGTTTACCAGAGGTTATCTCTGTCTAGTTCTTTTCTTCTCTTTCTGTTCACCTTTCAGGTTTAACTCAGGCATTATGCTGCCTGAGAACTCTTTCTGGAACCCATGAACCTTGAGTTAGCTGAATGCCCTCTTCATTGTGTGGCACTAACCACATCGCATTGTTATTATTTGTTAATATCTGTATTTTTTCCACTTTGTTTTGACCTCTGTGAGATCAGGGATCTTGTTTCTCTACCCCTTATCCTCAGAACCTATCAGAAGTAGTCAGCTACTCTTTGATAATTGACTAAACATAAGACAGTGAATTTACAGCCTTCCAAAGTTTAAAGATGGAACATGATGTTCCCTTGTAGTCTTCCCATCTCTGGGCCAATATATTTTAAATTTATTTTTGCCTTTTATTTTAACCTATTCTCTTATACATTTTTCCCTCAGTGGTCTGCCCTTATCAATTTCTCGATGTTTTATGTAGTCATTCATCAATATTTTAAATGTCTCCTTTGAGCTAACAAATGCACTAGACAACAAAGAATACAATGTTGAACAAAAGCCCTGTTCTCAAGAACCTTACAGTCAGGAGCGTGAAACTAAGAACAATTATAATAAAGTGTGGTTTGCTTTAGGACTGCATCAAGGAAGGATCCACAGCAGGAGGGGCAGTTAACCTGGTTTTAAGAGGTCACTCAGGCTTGCTAAATGAAATTACTTTAAGCTAAATGCTGAGGTGTGAGTAGATATTAACCTGCTCAAGGAGGGATCATGGCATGACCAGTTTTCCCAATCACAGAGTGATGACAATATTGAGAGGCACTTACTTGATCTCCATGGAGTTTCTCTTCCAGTAATAGAAGAGCAGGTTTTAGAGATATAATTTCAGTAATTACCTGCACGACCTATTCCTTTTCCTACCCTCTTGCCTTATAAAATTTCTCCAGTTGTGATTGAGACTCTTTACTCCACTGTATCCCAATTCCACAAAATTAACCAAGATGAGTTTAATTTGGATTCTGAAATTAAATTTCAAATAACAAAGTAAACTGAAGGGGGTCTTTGATAAGACAAAGTCTCCTTAAAATGATAATAACAATAACTAGTATTTATTGAAAATTACTATGTTTGGTCACCATGGTAAGTGCTTTCCCTGTGATGTAGTATTTTTATCCCCATTTTATGGATGAATACATTGAGGCTCAAAACCAATCCAAATGTCACCAGGTAATAAGAAGAAATTTGGACTCTAACTGCAGATTCTGAACCACTGTTCCACCCTTACCGTCTCCCATATCAGTTTCCCCCCTAACATCTGGCTCTGAGATAATACACGTATTTATGGGGAGGACCACTTGGGAAGAGGGAAAAGGGAAGTGAGGTGATTTAAGTCATGGGCCAAAGGATGGTAGCCTTGAGCAATTGTTGTCCTGGGGCAGTGGTTCATCAGAAGGAAGAAGTAAGGGAAACGATTGGACTGAGAATAACATGTTGCCAGAAATGAAGAAAAGAAGATTAGGAAATAGGCTATTGTCAAATCAAACTGCTCCTATTTTGACACCACATTCAAGAGTGAGACCTATTGGTTTAAATTATAAATGCATGAGATTTCCCATGGCCATCATCTAATCCCAAAATTTCTATTCCTGTAGTAGGCTGCTAGTGTGTAATCATTTCATAGGATGTAGTCCTTCTCTAGTCGAGAATCAGATTATTCTTACAGCCTTTGTGGAAACAGAACAACACGTTGATAGAAAACACAATTTAGATAGCTATCTTCCTAACTGTAGACTTTTGTATCATTAATGGCCTGATAGTTTGCCCTAGCTGATGCCATGTGTTATAAGTAGACAATAGTAAATCCATTTTTTATTTTCACAATTTCATTATAAGTTTGCTAGAGTAAGAGAATCAAATTATATAGTAAAGTTATAGGAAGAAAAAAATTAAGGAATCAAAAATAAAAAGTGTTGATAAGCCTACATCAACATTAAATTTCTCTACACATTACATGCTGCTGTTAGTGAAAATACAAAATATAAAAAAAAAATTTGGATATTTCAAGAGGAAAAAACTATTGTTGTGGTAGAAAATGGAGGATGGTGTTGAGGGGTGCTAACTTTCGAGAAATAAGAATAGGGACCACAGATGGCAAGAAATGTTGCTATTGCGGGGATTCTGGTGGCAGAATGTTTTCTATTTGGGGAGGAGTTATTTTGGGTGTTCTCTTTCAATCCTGTATCAATCCACCTCTAATTTCAAGTAAAAGAGTGTCAGATATTGATTACAGTAGAGATAGGTACTCTTCCAAAGAAACTAATCTTACCGAAGCTCATTTATTGTTTGTGTAAAGTCCAAACCCCTGTTCCTATTCAGCAAGTGGCTCCCCTCTCATCCCTTTTGCACTTTTTTCCATCAACTTCCACAAGACCAAAGATCATCAGGATCACCTGCATTAAGCCAGGTCATTGGTGAGAGGGTAGGGAAGCTCACCTACTAAGCGTGACAGACAGGCATCGCTCTGTTCATGCAAATGGCCCCATGAGTGGAGCTCAGAAATGTAAATTGTGCTCAGCATCTGGGATGGTAGGGAAATGGCTCACACAATTTGGTGAATGAAGTTGTTGATATTTTCCTCGTTTTCCCCCATTACCTCACTGGTTTTCCCCCATTGTCTCACTCACTGTTCATTTTCTTCCTGTAACTATCAATAGTGAAATTTCTCTTAATTTCCCAAGCTTAGTAGAGGTTTTCAAAACCAAAATTTACATTAGATTTATGGGATCAATAGGTGATTGATAGATAAATGTATAGCCATTCAAAAAAATTACTATGCATAAATAATATAGCTAAGTCAGACACATAAGATCTTTCTACCTCTTTGGCATTGTCTTAATTCTCCTTTTTCAATTTGATTGTAAGGCAAACTTATCTTTAAATATTCCTAGTAACCATTTATCTTTTCTAGACACCTGAAAAGAAGACTTCCTTTTTAGTATTCACTTGCTAGCTCTTATTTTTAAAAGAGGGACTTGCCTCTGTAGCAGCTAACTTGTCCCTTTAATAATCACATGGATTGTTAAACTGAATAGAGAAATTGTTTCCTAAAGGAAACTAGATAAAGCACAGGGTCAAATGCTATACTTGCATATACTGGCTGTCTGGTTCCTGTCACAGTGGTGCTTCTATCCCGTGAGAGGATGGACCAGAGTTACGACTTCACTTTCAGACAAGACAGAAGACAATGACAGGGCTCAAATACTGGCCTTTCTTATATGACCTTCATTATCCATGCTATATGAACAAGGTTTTTCCAGACACTATAACTAAAAAAAAAAAAAATATCCAGTTTCTTAACATGTTGTCCCTTGTCAACCCGCCCTCCACTCCAAAGTCAGAAGAAACCAATTTGTCTAAAGAATCAGACCTGGTTTTCAGTGTCTTCCTCAAAGCCAACCATTTCCAGGGTTGTAAAAGGTTCTTTTACCTTAGTGGATCTCTGCTAGAAGCTATCTCACATAAACATTTTAAAGAATTTTCATAAAAGTTCTGTATGCCTCATAGGATAGACACTAAAGACATTCCCCCAATTCCTTTATTAGGATAATTAGCAGGACAGTGGTTTGACCGATCTCCTCTCTGAGTTTTCCTATAGGACATATATTGACTTCATCAAGTCTTGTAGTTTTTATTTTTTTAAATAGATCAAATAGTCTTGGTCCCCAAAATTTGTGAGGAAATGATGTTCAGACTAGAGAAAGACAAGAGGAGTTCTTATTGTAAACTTTTAGAAGACTACTTCATCATAATATTTACTGCACAAATCTCAAGATTAGGTATATTGTAAAATTCATCAAAATGTATTTTTTGAGACATATAGAGATGTTTTTAAAATCTATTTTAAGCTTCATATTTATTTATGTGTTTATTATTTCATTGAGGTATAACTTACAAATAAGATTGTATATATTTAAAGCGCATAGTAAGATTTGACATACATATCAATTGTGAAATGTTTACCATAGTCAAGGAAACACATCTATCACTTCACAGTTACCCCCCCCCCTTTTTTTTTTTGGTGAGAACACTGAAGATCTACTCTCTTAGCAAATTTTAAAAATACAGTATTTATTAACTATAGGGACCACACTGTAGATCATTAGAACTTATTCATCTTATCACTTAAAGTGTGCACCCTTACTCCAACCTCTCCACATTTCCCCTAGCCTTCTTAATCCCTGGCAACTACACTCTCCTCTCTTTTTCTAGGAGTTTAGTTTATTTATTTGTTTTTAAAAATTTCATTTGTAAGTGGTACCACCAGTGTCTACTTCTCTCTCTGTCTGGCTTATTTCACTTAGCACAATGCCCTTCAGTTTCATCCATCTTGTCACAAGTGGCAGGATTTCTTTATTTTTAATGGATGAATACTATTTCACTGCATATATACCGCACTTTTTAAAATCCATTCATCCACTTATGGACACTTAGGTTGTTTCTATATCTTGGTTTCTCTGAATAATGCTGCAACGACCAGAAAAGTGCAAGATATCTCTTCAAGATATTGATATATTGGTCAATAATTAAATAATTAAAGCTTTTGTTTTGCAAAACTTGTTTTGGACTAATGAAGGCAAATGTTAACCTGATTCAGTAACATCCAAATTAGAGAATATTTACATAAAATCCAGTTTTTTAACGGTCAAATCATCATAAATAAAAAATTAACAAGATGTGTTTCTCATTTGCTTGAAAGAAGAGGTAATCGGGTTTGGCATTTGCCAGCACACAAAAAATGTAAATCATTTTTACATTTGTTCTCTCTGAAAATTAAGTACTAACTCTATAATTCTCTTCCCCTTCCCCAGATGTAGATTCATGTAGAGTTCTCCTGTTTTAAGGATAGCAGGAGATAAGTTTTAGGTCTACCCTAACAGAATTGTCTTAATTTCAATTTAATCCTACTGAATTATTAAGTTGTCTTGAGAAGAAAGCCAGTCTTGACTTTTATTTGTTAAGCATCTATTTTTAATGATTGCCTTTTTTAATGCATTGCCTTTCCAATGCAATTTTGAATTATTTCATGTGGTTCCTCGGTCCTCAATAAAGATAGTGTTTTAAGAGTCATTGTAGTAAGATCAGACATTTTCTTCATTCTGTCTGTTACAGGAAGTGTGGAAGGAAACTTCAGATGAAAAGATAACTGAGGCAAAGGATAGGAGGTGTGACAAGAATGCTAATCTATATTGCAAATAAATAAGAATGGGCAATTAGCAGAGCAAAAAGTAAGCTACCTGAATATAACTGAAACCCAATATCTCTTAAAGCAGGTAGAAAAGTGTCTTTTTGTGCCAGAAGAAAGTGCCCTTCACACTGAGGAAGAACCACAAGGCTTACTGGGCTACTTTTGAAATCTAAACCTTTTCCTGTTCTCTCCTGGATTCTAGCATCAGTTCCTTTTCTTTGAGCTTCTAGTTGATGCATAACTTGACAGGACAATTCGGTGGTTTGGCTAGAACCTGGTTGAAACATGTATCAAATGTTTAGTGGCTTCTACTTGCCACGGTTCAGGAGTTCTCATTTTTAAATCTTGTTGAACTATTTACTTTATTGGGCTGAGTTGCAATATTTCTCTATTCTGCCAATGAGATTCTGTGGTAAAATTAGCTCTGTCTTTTTAATGAGTATGTTTCTAGAAGTTTACTTTATGGGTACTGTCTTATCAATCACGGTTATTCATCCACATGGGATATAGATAAATATAAATACCACCAGCAATGAGTAAGCCTCAAAAAATCATAGTTTATTACAGATACATAGCCCAAAGTTTGCGTATATTTTTTAAAAAGCTTTTAAATTGAAACGTTGCTAGCTTCTAACTTTTCTATTTTTAAAAAATTGTTTTCAGAGATTAAATCTAATGGAAGCTGTTTTCTCCTCTTCGTTCACATATTTCTTTCTAAATCTCCAAAATTTCCCATAAGAATGATCATTTTTCATACCAGTGATTCCTGAACCTTGGGACTTTACCTACAAGAGAATGCTTTTTAAAGAAATAAAAACTGGAGACTAACAGTAGGATTGGCAATCCTTTTTGCCAAATTCACATAGTACAAAAACAATTATAAGAATTGTCCTCATTTTCTCGTAGAACAAAAGACACTTTTGCACCAAAAATAAATCAATATTATTTTTATGAAAAGTTTGCTGCATCATCCTTAACTTTCATATTCTGTTATTCTTTCAAAGATCAGTAAAAACGCAACATACTGATCTATGAGAATCTCTCTTTTCTACTATATGATCACAAAATATTATTACTTCCTTAATTTCATACTGTTTCCTATTTAACATACTTTGCAATATATTTGAAATATTCTTATGTGTTTAAGGACATTCCTTTCAGTGACATCAGTCTCTTATACACTAACGTATGTATAGAGAAGCAGTTCTAATTGAATGAATAAATTGCACAAATACAATGGAGTATCTCCAAATCCTCTCTACAGAAAAGGAGAATATTTCCCCTCTATTACTTAAAAAGAGAAATTATTATGATTATATATTAATGTACATAGCTATTAATTTGCTCATGAGTAAGTGAACTTATACATGAATAAGTGGATAAGGAGACCTTGCTAAGGTGGCAGTCCTCTGTTCGAATTAGCTTTTCTCAGGAGAGCTTCTGAAAGTAGCTCAAGATGGTAGGCGTGGAGGGGGTGTTCCATAGAAATACTTTGGAGGCACATTTGAAGGATAGAATCTTATGTAACATCATCCCTATAGGGAAACCATAGAGGACACTTCTTCATGTGTATAGAATATGGATTTCAGTTTTAGGAACCATAGATGCAGTAAAATCTGAACTTTTAAGATAGTGACCCACCATTTAACTAGCAGCTTTCTATCCTATAAATTCATTTTCCTCTCAATATCAAGTGACATATTTTTCCTTTGTTTTGTATCTTTTCTTAACTTCTGCTTCTTCATTGTTTCTGCTTCCTAGATTTTCATCTTATAGCATAATAATAAGGATCATAGATTATAAAGTTATTTAAAACTGAATTTAAATGTAAGCTTTGCAAATGGTTAACTGTTTAGATATATGTATATATATATATATTCCATCTCATTAAATTTCAGTTTCATGCACTATAAGATAAAGTGAAAGTAGTAACTAATTTAAATTTAATGAAATGAGATAATAATAGTGAAAGTAGCTGCTTTATTGGAAATGGTTAGTACTGTGGACCATTATTTTATTACTATGCCTAAAGGACTATCATGATCCTGACTTGATTCATAGCATAGTTTGGAATAATATTCATTATTTCTGTATTACCCAATTTAAGTTCATCATTTTCTTCATTATTTCTATATTATTTCTATATTACCCAATTTAAGTTCCCAAGAAAGTAATGTATTGATGATGATAATAAATCTATCTTCCATAGCATAACAATTTATAGGTGTATGGCTAGCCTATGGATTGGCTGTCTTGGGTCAGTTACCCAGTTTTGTCCTGATCGCTGTGGGAGGCAGGTAGAGGTACAGATGCAATAGCTAATGCAAAAATATAGTCTCATAAATTTCCTCCTTTAGTAGTACCCTCAGACAGGGCTGTCTCACTTAGAAAGAGCTGTGAGTATAACAGATTTTAACTGACATGTTGAGTTTATTCACCAAGAAAGAATCCAGAAGATACTCTATTTTGAAGTAAATGCATTGGTGATCTTATCCTATGATTAACTATTTGTATAATGTTGGGGTTTGAAAGATCCTGGTATCTCACTGGTATTTTTATGGTATATAAATATGGCCTGCTAAAACTAAGAAATGTAAACTAACCCAAGTGAACCAAATATACATGTAGTTAAAGGGTTGTGAACCTGTAGACATGTTTAGCCCAGGTTCATTTTGACATATGGGCAGAAAACTTGGTTAGTTTGTTCTTAGGGTATCCAAACCCATGATAATGTCCTGCTTTGGAAGACAGAGATATAGAAACAGTATAATTACTGATGGAAAGCTAGTGCAGATAAAATAAGAATAACCTAAGATTTCATTCAAACCTCAAACCATAAGCCCAACCCAAGACTTTTTTTAGCTTCATATAGGTTCAGATAACTTTGGACTTCAGAAAATATCATTTTCTCAAAGTGACACTTCATACACTTAAGAATAAGCAGAGTAAATATAGAATATACGGACAACTCCTGTACAGATCGTGGTTTCCTGGCTGGGTTTCTGCAATCGCTTGCCAGCTAATGAAACAGAACAAAGAGAGAACGCAAGGGGTGTAGGTAATCCAATTTAGCACTCATTACTGACTCCCAGGAAGAGCCCAAAACACTATCAGATGACATGAAATTTAATCTTAAAAAAATAAAACTATAATTATATAATATCTAATCTGCAAGAGCAGGTATAGATTAAAATTCCCCATCTGTATACATCTATACCTGTTTTTTTTTCCTTTCTGATAAATTTCAGTGGATTTATATGACAATGGGATTTTCTTTCTAACCTTCTTCTGTCATTTTTCTTCTATTTTTCCCCCTCTACCTCCCTCTCTTCTATTCCTTCCCTCTCCTCCTTTTTCTCTTCTTCCTATGCATTAAGAATGCGAAGTATTTTGATAAGAGAGTTAGAGGAATATTGTAAGATTCCTTTGATGCCAGCAAATATTTCACCAGGTATCTATTGCCCCCCTAAATGGAGGGTCTGCAGAAGAGTGTATCTCTCTCATTCACTTTAAAATGAATTTTCCTTATATCTTTTCTTTTCCTTTCATTCTACAAATTTTTGTTACCTAAGCATACTTCCTGATAAGACTAGATTGAAGATCTATTGTTTGTCTGCTTAGCCCCCTCTTCCCTTAAGAAACTGTTTCTTTCCCAAAGTTCCATGTGGTTCTGATGAGAATCTAGGCCAAGTGTTGGTAGAGCCAGACATAGGCCCAAACGAAGATAGCTAGGGTTATTTCAAGGTTTTTCTAATGAACCTAAAAGAAAAAAAAAAAAAAAAAGCAGCCTCTTCCCAGTGGTTATGTTCCTTGTAATATGGAGAGAGCCGGTCTGAGAATAAAATCAATTATCCACAGAAAGGGGGAGATGAAAGTCAATGAAGAGTCCTGGTGCTATTTGTGCTCTTGCTTCTAATTGTGCCTGAGGCAGAGAGTAAGTCCACCCATACCATATTTGACTGTTGAGAATATGAAACATTCATGGGAGAGTGAGCAGTAATCGAGTCGTGACTCAGCAAAGAGTGTGCCCTCTTTAAATTTAGCTTTTTTTTTTTTTCAGCTTGATTAGTTCAACAGGGTTGCTCTTATTATAATGAAGGTGCCCTGAATAAAATAAAAATTGAAAGACAGTAGTTCAAGAGGGTGCTAGGTATAAGAGAAAAGCTGTGACTTGTTGACATGAAGGGGATTTAATTGTCCTGAGAGATGCGCCTGTCAGAGTCTCAAAGAAAAGACAGATGATTTTAAACATTGAAGTGACCTCATGTCAGTTGGACTTTGGTTCAAATTCTGGTTCTGCCTTTTAGAAATTGACCAACTTTGAGCAAACTACTTGACCTCTGTATTTTTGTTTTCTATTTTAAAATGAGACAAAAATATTACCTCACTTGTGGAGTTATTTGAGGGTTAAAAATGTCACTTGTGTACAGCATTCAGAAGACTGTGTGGTATATAGCAAATGCTCAATAAATGGTGGTCACTGTTGTTGATTACTTTTCTGAGAGAGCTGTATAAGAGCAAGCTTCTCCATTCAGTTGGACTCCTCACTGAAGCAGTAAATGGGCAGAGCATAAGCCCACATGTTCTCCCTCTAGAGAGAGGGAGGAGTAACTGCAAACAAAATCAATTGTCAGGGACGGTGCACAACTGAAGTCAACCAATGCAGATGGCAATGGGTTAGTATTGGGAAGGAAGACCATTGGCCTAACAGGAAGGGAGAGGTTTGAATTGATTAATCATGCTTTTATGTGTCATCTCGTCTGGTGATAAGAATTGGGATAAGTATATTAGAGTGAAATCTAATTCCTATTTTAGAGTAAATTAATGTCCTTCACTTTATGGGTATAGTAATTTATGTAGGAACACCAGCTCCTTCATATCAAGGGTCCGCTTATTCACTCAACAGTTTTTCACTGATCTCCCATTATAGGTCAGGCATCCTGCTGGGCACCACCATGAAAAGAAGAATGATAATCCTCTGTCCTCACAGGGCTTCCAGTTAAGTCTGTTTCCTTGGTCCCTCATTATGACTCATTTCCAGGGAGTTCCTGTCCATGATCCCTATAACTATTTTATAATTAATCTTTTCCCAAAGAGTACAATGTATTTGCTTATATAAATAACTGGGTTCTGACTACATTTGTATCATCAAAGACTAAATACAACTGAGAAATCATTATTTCTAATGTAAGCTATTTTGCTCTGTGTTTTTCCTCACCAGCCTTGGTAACAACCTGAAAAGTGGTCTGATGCTTTTCTGATGTTTATTTTGGTGTCTACTTTTGCTATCAATTCTTCCAAACACCAAGTGACACTGCCACTTCCTTTCAGTGGTTTCTGGAACCAGGCTCAGGAATAATTAAATGAAAACATATCAACCCCTCAAAATGCTACTTTTATACCCCCCATAAGCTTTTGGCCATCTATCAGCACTACTTTTTCTTCTTCTTCTTTTTTTTTTAAAGAGACATGTTCACCATATTTCTAAAATAACATGTTAAAAGAAACCAGTGTGCATAGAGACTGGTAGTTTTCAGAGTAAATTTGAAATGCTCAAAATGTTATTTTGAATTGGTATCAGGGGCCTCCAAATTACTTACAATATAATTAGAATTTATAGATGAAAAATTGCTGTGGGGAAGAAAGCAACTATTCTGTGATTTCTATTTTAAAGATAAAAAAATTGACACACCCTGCTTATAGTCATATGACAAATCAGTAGTGTTGTCAAGGAGAGAATCTCGTCAAGATTTCTAGTCAAATGTGCCATCTACTTCATCATAATGAAATTGAAATATATGAATATAATAATGTTGTCAATTCAATGAATCACTTGCTTCATTATCTTCAAGTTCTACCTCCCGTGACCTAAGTAGGCTATTAAGCCAAGATTAAATAATGAGTTACCTACTGAACTTTAGAACAATTTATGCATAAAACAGACTCTGCTTTGTCCCAAACTTACCTATGGCGAGCAAGAGCTAGTACAGAGAAAGGTGACTTTACACATGTGTGCACATATCCACACACACAAATGTATATATACTCATGAAAAGAAGAGATAAAGAAGCAGATGGCTAAAAAAAAAGACCTTTCAAATGAACCTATACTGGCTATCATAGTGAAAGGAATCTCCTTTCTCTTTAGAGCATACTAAAATTTTAGAAGAAAAATGGCTTGAGAGAGAGAGAGAGAAGAAAGAAATAACACTAAAGAGCCAATTATATTCCAGTACTTGAGTTAGGCTTGTTATGTGGATCACCATATTTTAACCTCTCACATACCTTGTGGTAGCTCTTATATTCAATATGTACATAGGAGTTTACAAAGCTCAAGGAGTCTGGTAGTTGCAAAAATTCATACAGCTAGTGAATAAAAATCAGGGCAGCCTGGGTGGCTCAGTGGTTTAGCGCCGCCTTCAGCCCAGGGCCGAGATACTGGAGACCTGGGATCAAGTCCCATGTCGGGCTCCCTGCATGGAGCCTGCTTCTCCCCTTGCCTGTGTCTCTGCCTCTCTCTCTCTCTCTCTCTCTCATAAATAAATAAATAAATAAAAATCTTTTTTTAAAAAAAAGAATAATAATCTACTTCTCAGTTCTGACTCCGAAACCTATGTTTTCCCTTTTATACCATATTGTGTAATGATAACCAATTATTAGAATAAAATTGTAGGATTCTGCTTTTGTTGTTGCTGAATAGTTTCAAGCTATCAGCTTACATTATATCTCTAGTAGTTTATCTACAACATAGCATCCAATAGAAAATTCTTTGAGAACTTTCTGGGGCTTTTTACTTTTCACCTTTTGTCTTCTCACTATGTGTTCTTTTCTCCATTGATCTGATGTTTAAAGTCTACTGTGGAAGCTTTACCTACATTTTTTATTATTTAGTTTATCTTTTTATATATTCTCCACTGAATATTCAAAATATAAAATTATTTTTAATAATTCATAAAGGAATATAGAAATATAAAACTAATGTTTTAATAAATTTATTAGCATTATTTATTCTGATACTTCTGCTTATTTTGCTTTTTTTTCTCCCATCAGTCAAACATGATTTTCTCTTACCATATCCTAGGATGTTTAAGTGTATAAACTAGAGATGTTAGTGTTAATTTCTACATGTATAGTAAAAAGCCACTCTGGAAAACAGTACAGAGATTCCTCAAAAAGTTAAAAATAGAGCTATTCTGGGATGCCTGGGTGGTTCAGTGGTTGAGCATCTGCCTTCAGCTCAGGGCATGATCCCAGGGTGCTGGGATCAAGTCCCATATCAGGCTCCCCACAGGGAGCCCGCTTCTCCCTCTGCCTATGTCACTGTCTCTTTGTGTCTCTCATGAACAAATAAATAAAATCTTTTAAAAAAATAGAGTTATTCAATGACCCAGCAATTGCACTACTAGTTATTTACCCAAAGATACAAACATAGTGATTTGAAGGGGCTCATGCACTCCAATGTTTATAGCGGTAATGTCCACAATTACCAAACTATGGAAGGAGCCCAGATGTCCATCGATAGATGAACTGATAAAGAAGATATGGTACACACACACACACACACACACACACATACACAGGAATATTACTCACCCATCAAAAGAATGAAATCTTGTCATTTAGTCAGAGAAAGTCGGAGAAAGTCAATACCATACAATTTCACTCTTATGTGGAATTGAAGAAACAAAATAGATGAACATAAGGGAAGAGAAGGAAAAATAAAAAGATGAAAATTGAGAGGGAGGCAAACCATAAGAGACAAACTGAGGGTTGCTAAAGGGGACGTGGGTGCAGGGAATGGATAATTGGGTGATGGGTATTAAGGAGGGCATGTGATGTAATGAGCACTGGGTGTGATATGCAACTGATGAATCACTACATTCTACCTCTGGAACTAATTTAAAAACACATTTTTAAATAGGGAAAAAAGTAATGATTCAGGTAGAATGGGCTACTCAGCTCACACTTTACTTAGAGGAGTTAAAAGAGTATTATGGACATCAATCATTTCCATTTTGTTCACTGTCTCAAATGCTGTATAAGTATATAGTTATGTCATTTTAAAATCATTTCATGACTTTTATACATCTTATTTCAGCAATTGGGTTTACAAAGAGCACACTATATAGTACCATCCTGGCATGGTTGGGTCAGGGCCAAATGAGGGGTGCTGGAAAGGGAATGGGCTATGCAGGAATGCTGCCTCCTGGCCATTTCAATTAGGGACAAACTGAAATATCCAATGTTTTAGGAAAGACGCTGCATGAGTGAGGTTGTGTGTATATCAAGACTTCCCTTCAAACCCTTGCATTCTTTTCTACCATGTCTAGTGTACACTATGTTCTTCTATAATTATAAATGTATGTTTCCCATCACCACAAAGACTTCTCATTGCTTGGAGGAAATGCAGCTTCAAAGAGCTTAAATTGTGAAGGGCAGGCCCCCTTCTGAGAGCTACCATTGCTTGGGGGTGATTCCTCCTCTAACTCATCCACAGTAATACCCTGGCCAGCTTTGCTGGCTGCATCTTACCATGTCTCAATTGGCCTGAGGCTTTGGTGGTTTTGGCTTTTGAAAAGAGCATCTGTGAATTTTTGATAATGTAAATCTCAATATTGTCTTTTAAAGAATATTTTTTGTAGCATGCTCTCTTACTATCTAAAAGGCAGAAAGGGCTCCAGTCTTTTGTGATTCTAAACTTCACACACAAAGGATTTTTGAAGAGCACTGGCACTTTGATTAGAGGGTAAACTTCACATCGAGACTGAGTTTCAGTTTTAAGTTGCTGAGAGTCAAAAGTAAAGTGACATGCAACAGAAGAAAGGATATAGAAATATAAGTTTAAAATGTGACGATCTAAAAAAACATGTAACATACTTTATGACAGTAGCAGTTTGAGAGAAAAATGGGCTATTTTTAATCATCTTTTTAAAAACTCTAACAATTACACTTTTTGAAAGCCTCTTCAAGATAGCAGCTCCCAAGAATGAAATCATGTCAGCCAATAATTATAACAGCTTACACAACCCTGTGCCAGGCACTGTGTTAAGTCCTTTTCAAAGTCAATCTTATGTAATACTTCTGATTAACCTATAGTGTTACTAATATTACCCCATTTTACATTTGAGGAATCTGAGGTACATAGAGATGAAGAAACTTGCCCAGAATCTCATACTTAGACTACTATGAAAATGAGTTTGGAAACCAGATCATCAGACTTCATACCTGTGTCTGGAACACTTATGTATGCTTTTATGAATGTTTTGTTTGGGGATAGCTTTTAAGTGGCTTTGAAAAGTAGAAAACACAAAAACTTGAATTTACCTCTACTAATTCCTGGTGGTGCCCAACCTAAAACTTATCCCCACAAATGTGCTCTCACAGTGACATATCAGAGTTGACTTACAATCCTGCAGAAAAATGAATCTTCTTTAAATGAGGATAATGATAAAGTAGGCATCATTTAATGAGCATTTAATATCCTAGGTAGTGCCCTAAGTGCTTTACAGAAATGTCCTCATTTTAATCCACTCACAGCTCCATCAGTCAGAGGTTATTATTTCCATTTTAACTTTGTGGTGATTTGGACTTAAGGAAAGTATGTAACTTGGTTAGAGGCACATGGTAAGGGGGGAGCAAGAAGTAGAATTGACACCTATTCGTTTCCAGATTCCATGCTCTTGAATGTAGTATTAAATTGCCTTCATATAAAGACAAAAACATAAAAGATACATTTACAGAGCTACAGAGAGTATCAGGTATTCTCCTGGGAAGTTTTCATGTAGAATTTCTTAATAATGCCTATTCCTTTTATCAGTTTTTGTGATATTTGTTTTATAGATGAAGAGTATTCCTCGATCACCCTATTTTTCCCCACATAAAGTGTGAAGAATGTAAGAATAAGCTTCAAAACCCAGAGAAGAGACTTCCATGCTGGTCCAACTGGTGCTACTACTCCCTTATTCATTACAGAATAGTAGTAGAGTCCATGGGCAACTAATCTAACCATGATACTACTACACACACCAAAAAAGATAATTTGATAATTCATGGAAATTTTCACACATCAAACTTCACTGTCAGAAAATTCATACTAAAACTTTAATGTAAATAATATACACTTCTCTTTTTAAACTTCTAATAACCACAGCAACCTTTCTTCAATAGTGAGTGGTAGTTGTAATAATAATGGCTTTTTATTATCCCTTCACTATTCAAAATACCATTTTTCACAGTACTGCTGAAAGGCAGTATTATCTCTTCTGCTTCAGTAATGTGCGTGATACTGAACTGGTTTTAGCACAAACTGCTTTTATGATCTTATACTATGGCATTGGTTAGGGATGAGAAAGTTTTATTTGCCTCAGCACTGAATCTGCAATGTCCAGATAAGTAGAATCATATTTTATGGCATCACATGTTTTTTAGACACTCATTCTGATACGCTATTACTGATGACTCTGCTCCCCCAAATACAAATGCAAGAAGAAATGCGAAGTTATGAAGTATTTTCCCAACTCCATGTAGCTCAGGGAAGACAGAGCCATATTGTGATTTACGGCAAAGGTATCCCCTCAAAGTTTCAAAGGTGGTTATCATTTACCAAGAACTAAAATGCACCCATGACAATGGTGGCCTAGGTTCTAAAACGGCAAAGAATGACATGGTAGAGATGGGGATGTAAAGAATCAATCAGGAAGGCCAATGGAATCTGGGAAATCAATCACAGCCCCAATGACAGGTGTCTCCAGATCAAATGAAGGGCTAAAGAATCCAAGCTCTGACACATGGGCGTGTTATTTGAACCAGCTGTCAATGTCAAAAAGAGTATCGAGTCATTTTATCTCAGTGATTCACAAGCAGGTCTGGGCCCTACCAGTGAGACTTTGATTGCTTGATGCGGAAAATGAGATAATGAACTCAAAGCAGCTGAGATCTAGTTTTGGCTTTATTCTAATCCTGGCTTAGATTCTGGTCTTGCCCATCCTGAAATGATGAGGCCAGCATTACCGAGTGAGTGCCAGACTCACCCTGGATATGAAGTTAACTAACATCTTGAGATTTAAATATACTTTCTCACCCCACTCACCTGTGGACCTTTTTTTTTTAACCTGTGGCATGCCAGAATTAAGAAATAGCATTCCAACATTGTCAAACTCATCCTGTCACTCCTGCCACCAGGTCAGCCTTGATCTTGGAAGAGAGACTTTTGCTTTGTTTCTGAATCTCAGTCTCCACCTTTTCATCTAATTCAAGTGATTAGATCTGTGCATTTTTTTGTGTGTGCCTGAGTCTCACATTTAATAACCTTTCTAATTCCTTTCTTAACCCTGCCAAAGCTTAAGAATCCAGGACATTAGGCCTAGAATGGAGGAATGAAAATATCCTAGGATTGACAACCGAATACTTTTCCCATACTTGTAAGGCTCTGGAATGGAGAAATTATAGTGATGAAGAGCTAAGGGTATGCTTTGCCAAAGTTACTTGAAAATAAGACCCTCTCCTAGCTGTCATTCAGTGTGCTTCCTAGTGCTATCAGAAGAAGGCAGAGAAGAGTCATGTGCTATTTCTCCAGAGTAAAAAAAAAAAATCTCCAGACATACTTGCCCTCCTCAGGCTTTACCAAAAGCAGAAGACACACTGGCTAGATCATGATTCTTTTTATTTTCTTAATTAACATTTTTTAAAGGTTTTATTTATTTATTCATGAGAGGCACAGAGAGAGAGAGGCAGAGACACAGGCAGAGGGAGAAGCAGGCTTCATGCAAGGAGCCTGATGTGGGACTCGATGGATCCTGGGACTCCAGGATCACACCCTGGGCTAAAGGCAGGTGCTAACCCCTGAGCCACCCAGGGATCCCCTAATTAACATTTTTTAAATCCGAGTTGTGTAGGCACATAACAAAGAGTCCACAAATTCCATACAGCTTATAAAAACAGCAACCCCTGCCTAAGACTCCTCACCCCCTAGAGGCAACTATTTTCAGCACCTTTAGCTATTTCTTTTGGCATTAACTTCATTATCTCTAAATCACGTGCATATACTACTGTCGCTTGAGCTTGTTGCTTTAGGTAGTATCTATTCACTACCTAGTATTGAAACTGAGGATGTAGATCTCTCGGGGCACCTGGGTGGCTCAGTGATTGAGCATCTGCCTTCGGCTCAGGTCGTGATCCTGAGGTCCTGGGATGGAGTCCTGCATCGGGCTCCCCACAGGGCAGCTGCTTCTCTCTCTGCCTCTCTCTGTAATAATAATAATAATAATAAAAAATCTTAGATCTCTTACACCCCCCATTTTCTCCATATTTTGGTATTTGATATTTTCCCTTTTGTGACATGGGTTCTTCCCTCAGTTTCTGGGACACCATTCTCTCTTAGTCCTTTTCCAGCCTCCCTAGCAGTTCCCTCTCAATCTTCTTATTGATTCCTCCTTGCCTTACCAACCTGTTAATGGTCACAGCTTTGTCCTAGGACTTCTCTATCTACATTCACTTCCCAGATAATCTTAGCAAGTTCCAAGGCTCTAATTACCAACAATATGTATAGATCATCATTCCTATTAGCCCACCAGAGAGAAGTGACTGTCTCATTTCTTAGGTATTGAATTTTTAAAGTAGCAATACACTAATTTTATTAGAGTCTATGGAAAGGGCAATATTTTCTTAATGCTGTTTTTGATTCAAAAGAAGTTGCCATTCTTACCTGCTGACATAGGAATAAATCTGTAGAAACAAAGTCAAGAAAACTTATGTTCAATTTCCATTAATAGAATCTCTGTCGCAGGGAAGGAAGAACCAAAGCCAAGAAGAGCCATCAATAAATTTTTCAGTGTTGCTGAATCAGGCATTGGTAGTCTGAAGGGTATACTTAGCTCAATTTCTGATTGAGCATTATGGCATTGTGGTTCAATTGTATAAAGCTTAAAGATTTCCTTTTATACTAATTTGACTTTCTATTTTTTTTCCTGATCTGATGTTCTCTGCTTAGCTATTTTCTTTAATGCACCCCAATTTTTCTTTCTAACACAAAACTATCACTGATGGGAAATTGATTAATCAGTTTATGGTTTTGTGGTGGCTGCTTCTTCTGAACAGGAGAAATTGGGTAAATGTATATATTTACTACCTCTACTCTATTAGAATCACAAAACCATTATAGATGCCCTTAGAGTATATTCCCTCAACTTCAGTAACCTTCAGTAAGTGACAGGCCAACTGTCTAGGCTTTTGGGGACAGAAAAGCATCATTACAATTTGGTCCATGATCACACACTTTGTAACAACAATAACAAAACAGAAAGAAACAGCAGCTAAAAGAACATTTTTAAAAATCAAGGTTGCTTACTTAACCTGAAAAGAGAGAGAAAAATGGTAACAATGCTTAAAATTATCCAACTGAAAATAACCAGTTTTTTTCCTCTAAAAAGACAATACTTAAATGTTTAGATTTTAGTAAGAATGTTGGTTGACATATAGAAGAATTTCCTGAATTCAGAAAAATTGAATTCTAACTTATGATCATGGGCTATTGGTCTCCAAAGATGTTGAAACAACTTTCCACAGTATAGTATAAATAGGATTGTATAAAGGAAAAAATTGTATCATGTATTTTCTTCATGTTTCTCTAATTCTGTGGTAAAAGTCATAGCCACAGCATATTGAGTCCTTTCCAGGTGCCAAGCACTTTATATTTGTTCTTTCATTCAATTCTCAACACAACCCTATGAGGTTTGTATCACTATACTCACTTTTTGGACATGGAAATAGATTCAGAAAGATTGAATAACTTGGCCAAAATATCAAAAGCCTGAGCTGACACTTGACAGGTCAGCTTGATCCCAACATTAAAACTTTAACCATTAAAACTGTCACCATATTGTGACATACCATATGGAAAAATTTCAGAGCCTAATTTTGGAAGATGATTGTGGAAACTGTTTCACAACCAAGTCTTTTTCTACCTGATGTTCGTGTTCAGCTTCAATTTGTAATTACTGTTACTTTGTATAATGCCTAATGTTTATTTTTTTTACATCCCCATCTCAAATATTAAGTCCAGGACGTGGTCACTGCATTGACCATACCAATCTTATCAATATTACATATTTGAAATGTAATTCAGCTAAATATTGAAAGGATAGATGTGCCATGGCCAGTTCAACCATTAAGACCAAGAAACTGTAGAAATAAAGGTCCAAGTGTTTAGTTAAGAATGATCAGTCCATTCCTGATAGTTACACCCCAGGCTTTTCTATTTCTCTTACTTCCCTGTAGAACATGCCTAAGCCACGACTACTCAGATTATAAATATTTTTCAGGCAAACGCCTGTCAGCTGCATAAGCAGGGCTGGTCTGAGAAAAATCATAATGCAGGTCAACTTCATCTCTGATCCCCACCCAGGCGTTTTCTCAGCATCATTGTCCATGGTACATTTCAAGATTCTATTTCCTTCCTTCCAACCTCAGTGTCTTAATGCTTGAGACACTTGATACAGCCTCACCTTAAAGCCAATACCTCACATGTTAAGGAATGGACTCTGGCCCCTACTTTATCCCCACTTCACCCCAACATTAAATTTTTTTCTGGGCTCTCTTTTTCTTAGTGGCTTTACTCTCAGGCAAAGGGGTTTCCTCATGAAAAATCTGACCACCGCCAGATTCAGACTAACATTATACCTACAGCCTGCTATCCCAGCCAAAAGGAGATACTCTCTTTCAAAAAGGCTATACACAAATTAACCCAATGTCTGTACCATATGCATCTCCAATGCAATTCCTGTGGGTCACAGTTATGGGAGAACCCTGGTTGGTCAACCGCAGGTGACATGCCATTTCCCTAGCAGGGAATAGGGAGAGTATAGCATTAGACTCACCTGAAGTATATAATATAAGGAAAATAGATTTCCATTACTGAAATAAGTGATAAATGCTACTATAAGAAACGAAATATATCAGTTCTATTTTGCATACTCTTAGTATCTTTCTTGCCTTTTGGGGGGGTCCTTTATGTTTAATTTTCCTTTTACCTTGTAGAGTCATAGATTATACATGGTATTTGAGTCAAGTATAGGTCAATTGTCATAAAAATGAAAGAACAATCTACTGCTTTGATTTACTTATAACCTTCCTTTCTCTTGGGTAATGGGCTTTCTTTTAGAAAGGTCATATCAGATTATGTCTTCTGTTGATAAATCATTCTATTTTATTCATGAAAACTCAAATTTTTTATTTCAAGGGTACACCTACATATTTTAAAACATTTGGAAGAACAAAAAAGAAAACATTTAGAAGGCAAAATTGATCATTTCTGTTTAAAACCCATAAATATCAGATTGAACCAACAACTAATGTTGCTGATATTTTACTGTTTTTGACCTACACATAGAGCAATTTCATGTGGTTCAACCTGATACACATTCACCATCAGGCTGGGTATAAAGGCATATTTTTTCTATGTTCCATGTGTTGTGATGTTGTATTCATCATGTTCATGAAAGTTTTTTTTGGTGAAAAGAATAAGTTAATCAGATTAAAGTAATTGTTGGTTTGATGATGAGTCACTTGTTAATCAATTCAGTGATTAGTGCAGATTAAGTGATGAGTAATAGAACTTACTGAATAAGAACTATTGTTATTTGATCATTGCAAATAATCAAAATAGGACTTTACACCAAGGACTTCTTTTTCTCTCTTTCTCTCCCCAACAGCAAGATGAGAGCAATCATTTAGTAAGTTAATCTACTGCTCAGCACTTGACCGTAATAACAAAAATTAAATAACTCTATGTACTATGTTGAGCAAAGTGGTTTTCCAAAATTTTAGATACAACTCTTTTCTGTAACTCCTGTAACAAACTTATTTTACTTCCATCCAAGGTAGGCTTTCTTAGTGCAATCTTGCAGAAACAAATACTCTCATTCCCTGATGCTCTCAGCTATGGGCTTTGCTATACGTGAATATTATAATTGACAAACAGTGGCATATGCATCCACATTACATAATAGTGTGATTTAAAAAAAGAGACGAAACTACTATGATATGTTTTAAATAATGCATTATTTCATTAGATTTCCTTCAACGACATTAGTGAATTCAAACCCTCTACCATCATTCAACAGCATTTGAAATTGTCTGATTGTTCTGTGAATATCTCAGGAGACAGGTTTTACATATTTTTGACATGGTATGTACATTAAAGGCTAGAGGCATTTTACTGTGAAAGTATGTATAAATCCTCAATTATGGAACAACAAGATCACTTAATAAACCATAATATCTTCTGAGCTGATGTAGATTTCTGTTTGATGTAGGGAAGAGAAATAATTATTTTAATGATGTTTTAGGCAATAATGTTAATAAAGGAACTGTTCTAAATTTCAGAAAAATATAGATTTTGTATTTTGGCCAGATCATGTGTCATATAACATTCATGATACTTTATAAAAGTTATAGACAGTTTACTTTTTCAAAATGGTCCATGTGAAAAAATATATTTTTTTAAAAAACCAAACTGCTGTATTATATTAATAGGTGGTTTCATTTTTATGTAAAACCTGAGGTGCTTATATCTTGGTAAAAGGCAAATGACTCACACCTGCCTCTTCTGGAACTTTCACCATTCTCTATTGCAGTCTTTATTAACACAGTGCTTACCCAGAACATGTAGGTCAATGAGTGCTGCCATGAAAGACAAGAGAAAGAAAGGCTTTTCACTTTTTAGTGCTTGTCAACACACACAAAGGAGATACATTCTGGATTTTTTAGAGAAAGGGCTGTGTAGGGCAACTCAAGCTTTGGCATATGATCATGTTGTTCCTGCCAAATGAGACAATTAATTTATTTGAGTAGAATACATCAACGTTGCTAAAAAGAAGTACTTCTATTAGACATGATATTTATTTTTATTTTGTAAGCACTTATGTCACACTTAACTAGGTACCAGGCATTGTTCTAAACACCTAACAAATAATAATTCATCTGATATTCATGACCGCTTTATAAAGGTCTTCATTTTATAGAGGGAAGAACTAAGACACTGAAACGGTATGTAACTTGACCCAAGTGACATGTTAGCAATGACATCTGCTTTGGAAAATACTGTGGAAGCATTTCCTTAGCCAAATTTAATGGAACTTGGTTTTAATTCCTGTTTTCTGCTGTGTTGGTCCATATATTGAACCTCAGTTCTAACAGCTAGATTTTGTGTCTTTATGTATGTATGAATCCTGAGTGCCCTGGATGCTCTTAGGATGAAATTCTTTCTCACCAGGTCCATTGCCACCATCCATACAATTGGATTTCTACTTCTGATCTAGACATTGCTAAGGGCCAGGTACCAGGTGGATGACAAGTTTGGTTACTCCAGCCCATTACTTGAAGTTTTAAGTACTACATATTCCTAGTTAGTACCTACTCTGGTTAGTCACTTTCTATTAGACTCCAACCTTGACTGCTCACTTGAACTACTATTTATTTGTTTCTTTAGTTTTATGTATCAAAAACTGCAGTTACTCAGAATAATGTAAGTCATAATCGTAACAGATTTTCAACATTTGCCATATTTGATTAAGATTATTTAAAAACAAACAAAATGTTATAGACAAAATTAGAACCGTCTGTACATTTCTCACTAATTGGATTCTCTTCCCTCCCTGATGAGAATTCAACCACTAACTTAAAGTAGATGTGTAATATTCCCATGCATGTATTTTTTTCTTAAATATGGGTGTATACACACACACACAAAATCATAGTGTTGTTTTAGGTATGTTTTAACTTTAAATAAATAGCATCACACTGCACATACTATTTGACAAATTTATTTTTTAGATTTAATTCTGTTAATGATGCAATTTCTATTTCATTCTTGTTAACTGATGTGTAGTACTCATTATCCAATTTATGAAAATTTATTTATTCCTTATAATATTGGTAGGTACTTAAGCTATTTCCAAAGTGTTTCTATTAAAAGCCACGTTTGAGTTTAAAAAAACTCTCATACCTACTTGTATACTTGTCAGATTTTTTAATGTAGTCAATTATCTTTAAACTTTCTTCCACTGTGCCCCCTGCAAATAATTTTTAATCCCTTTGATATTCTTACACACTTTTAAAACCTATGCCTCAAACTGTATCTGAATTTCACCTGTTTTTCCATTAATGCCCTCTTTTTGTGCCAGGATACCATCCAGGCTTCCAGACTGCATCTAGTTGTCATATCTCTCCAGTTTCCTTTGGTCTGTGACAGTTTCTCAGTCATTTCTAAACTTTTCATGACCTTGATAGTATTGAGGAATACTGGCCAAGTATTCTGTAAAATTCTAATTAAATTTTTTTCTCATGATTAGCTTGGGTTTATGGAGTTTTAGAAAGAAGATCATAAGTGTGAGATGCCCTCCTCATATCAAATCATGATAACCTTATCACCATATTGCTAGTGTTAATGTTCACCAATTGGTTGAGATAGTTTTTGCCAGGTTTCTCTATTGTGACATGTTATTTTTCCCTTTCTATGCTTAAGCTGAGCCCATTTTCAATGGGGACAGAGGGGACTTAGCTCTATCTACTAAATGGGGAAATATTTACATATATTAAATAGAACTCTTTCCACAAATTTTTAAATTGGCCACTAAATTTATTCATCTTCAGTTTAAATAGTTGCAAAAGTCAGTTTCCAAAATGTCATAATATTGACACCTCAAATTAAATTGGCTATGCCATACTTTAAAAGATAACCCATATAACCTAAATACTATGACCACTGGATTCCCCACTGTTATGCATTTTTAGATGTCACATTAAAAAGCTCTTTTTAACAGTCAAATATTTTACATTGTTCTTTTTTTCCTGAATTCATATTTCCATTCCAATTTCCTTAGATAAAGTTTTAAGCAATTTAATAAAATATTTCATTGATGTACTTTTCAATTTAAATGTACTTTTACTTTTTAAAGTATTTCCCTTGGCTGTAAAGTTCTAATTATCAAAACAATGTTACTGTGGATTGAGTTTTCACTGCAACTATTTTTAGTAGACAATGCAGCAACATAAACATATATTATAGATTTCAAGGTAATTACTAAACAAAATGATAAAATTTGCTACAGGATGTAATGATGTTACTCAGGTACAAAACTACCCTCTTTCTTCATCCAAAGCCTTTGTTTTTTTGTAGTTGTGATACAATGTTTGACAAAATAAAATAAAAATGATTTTAGTATTTCTGTGACTTGCATGTCAAAATGCAGTATTGGCCTTGAAAAATTTCAGAAGATAAGGTGTTTATGAAGAACATATCGTATTTGCAATGATTATATAAATATTAAAACTTATTTTGCTTCTATAGCAAAAAAAATATGTATTAGAGAATTTATAAACAAGTTCTAGAAAGTAGTTAAAATGTATGGTTAAAAGTCATTTTCACAAAATTATTGCAAAATTTTAAATTTTTATAATTCTATGAATTATGTTACTTGAAACTCCCTTTGTCTGAAATATAACCTCTAAGAGGAAAAATAGATTCTTTTTTACATGACTAATTATATTTGCCAGTTGCAAAAAAAAGTGGCACCTTCACAAGTCATTTGTAAAAGTACTTAGTTTTTGATAGCAAAGTACAGTAATCCAATTCAAAGTCATTACTGTATTTAGCAAAACAAATACTGTGTAAAGAAATCGCTTTGTAATTGATGATAATTTCTAGGAATTAAATATTAATTGCATGCTTTACAAGAAACGTACTTTATAATGTGTACACTAAGATATCTTTTTTTGGCAAGGAAAATAATTTAAAGTAATTTGGTAGTTACCGCTGAGGAGTGTTTCACGTATAATAGATACTACTCACTGAACAACCAGTGAGGTTCAGAATACTGTGCAGTAGGGAATATTGGGAAACCATGAACGGTTCATGGGCTACCTGAAACAATGCCTTAGTTTTGATGAATAAGAAATTATCAAGTAAATAGACAAAAACTTTTTAATTTTATGTTTGTAGCAACAAAAAAAACCTGAATTTAACTTCATCTTTATTTTTTTTTAAAGATTTTATTTATTTATTTGAAATAGTGAGAGAGACAGAGAGAGAGGGCACAAGCAGGGGGAGAGGCAGAGGGAGAAGTAGGTTCTCCATAGAGCAGGGCACCCGATGCAAGGCTCAACCCCAAAGGCAAATGCTTAACTTACTGAGCCACCTAGTCACCCCAACTTCATCTTTGGAATTTGAATTGCTTTCTTCATGCTTTAGTTTCTTTTACTAAATTAATAAATAGCAAAATATCTAGTAAGTCTTCTAAATTAGATATTCTTACCTCTCATTTTGAAAAACTTAAAAATACAAGAATAAATGCTTATTCAAGCAATCATTCATTCATTCGTTCAACATATATTTATGGTGGGTTTTTTTAACATTTTATTTTTAAGTAATCTGTACACCCAATGTGGAGCTCCAACTAACAACCCCCAAGATCAAGAGTCACATGCCCTATTGACTGAGCCAGTCAGTTACTTCCTACTTATGATTTTTTCTCATAGATCTTACAGCTTTGGGGGTTATCATTAAACAAATTAATTCCTAACTAGTTATATAAAAATTAATTCTAATTATGATCATTGTTATGAAAAAAATTCTGCCTTAAGACTGTGTTTAATTGATAATGAACACAAAGGACCATGACAAGTCAAACCTTAGATCATCTCCTAAATCCTAAAAAAATATTCATGCTGGCTCTGATTTGGAAATAACCTGTTTTCAAATTAAATGCCTAAGACACATTTTCATTTTTATGTATGTCATTCCTTAGAAAATATATGTTGTTCTATTTAACAATGCAATTAATATGGCAAAGATGAACCTAAATGTAGTTATTTTTGCACAATTGGGATTTATTTTTTTATTGCTGGATTATGTTACCTCAGAAAAGATCTCAAGTGAATCAACTAAGATTAATTCATCATTATATCATAATTAAGACAAAATATTGAGAAGAGTTGTGCATGTAGCTGTTTTCTGACTTTTTCAGTTAAAGAAACATCTCTGGAATTTTTAGAAACTTATTGTTATATACAATTATGGACCTAAGTGGAAATTAAGCTATAAATCTAAATTAAAAGTAACAGAGATATTGTATTTTGAATTTAGCCATATTTTCAATAAGATTTTCTAAATGTTGGACCTACATCTATTCAAAAGGTTGAAACCTGCCAAAAACTTGTCTTCCTTGGGGTTAAGAGATGGAATAAATTTCAAGGATTTACCCTTAAAAGAATTTTAGTTTTTGCTGCAGTCATAATTTCTTAGGTAAGTTCTATTCTGGAATAGCATAAAATACTCGATTTAGTACTTCTATTCAGGCTGAAATTCAATTATGCACACTGTAAGAAAATAACAATTCCACCTGCTTAACCATGATATTCTAAAAGATGTAAAATAGCTGGTTTGTATTAGGTTAAAGATATTCTTTGCCTCATTTGTGGCTATTAGACAGGAGCTAATTTGAGGAAGGATGGATTGAAAATAAATGAAGATTTCAAAAAAATGTCTCTAATACCCCAATTCTCTGAATGTGACTTAATTTTCTGACTATTTTATACTGTTCTTGGCTGATTTAAATCAGACCAAATTTTCTCCAAGTTTCTCATAAGACAAGGTCCTTACAGTCTCTGAGGCTGTTACTAAGGACAGCATTGTCAGGATAAGGCTTTTCCTAGAACTCCTTTGAAAGTCTTCTCATAGAGGGAACATGAAGGAAGCCAGGTAGTTCTAGGTAGTGTTGTCTTGGAAATATCCTTATGAAGTTCTGTGGATACACAGGCACATTGTCGCAGGATATTTTGTCCCCCAGGGAGAAAAAGACATTCCTGAGAGTTTGCTGAAATTGCTGACACATTCTGCTTTAATTTTTTATTTTATTTATTTACTTTGACAGCCCCGAATTGTTAGAGCATTGGAAATAACTTTAAAATAACGTGAAAACATTTCTGAAAGCATATTCTTGGGGAGAAGGTGGAATATATGAAAGATATCCAAAGTTTAGTTTATTATCTCAGTACCAAACTGTGGTTAATGAACAATTGCATGAAGATGATTAAAATAAATCCTCTGATTATTGTATTAGCCCCATTTATTTTAATGAGCTCTTATGCTACTTAAGTATGGATTCCATAATGAACAAATGGTATGTACCTTATATCCATCATGACCGAGATCTCTTGAATGGTCCCATGACAACTAAGGGAGAGACATAGAAACATCCTACTTCAAACAACCCAAGTATCAACTGAGGTTACCTCAGTACCTTAGCTTTACATAACATTCACTTAAAACTCATATCTCATGTGCAATAGGAAAATAAAACACTTTCAAAGAAATCCTGGGGACTAATGAGACCCAGAGTTCCTATTTCCTGTACCCGTTGAACTAACTCAGGCTGCATTCACATAGGGATTTGTGGTAGGGACATGATGTATACCAGTTATTACAGAAAGTTAAGATGTTTCCTTGTGCATCCCTGTTAAATGGGTTAAATTCCAGTGATTCTGGGAATTTCTCACTGATCTCTTTATTTTTTTTTATTTTTTTAAATTTTTATTTAAATTCCAGTTAGTTACATACAGCATAATATTAGTTTTGGGTGTAAGATTTTATTTTACTTTTTTGTAGGGCCCAGTCACTGCCATATTCTTTGGCCTTTCTTCTCTCCAATGGTATTTTCTTCTCAAAATGCTTACCTTCACCATGACATTTCTGTTCCCCTTTATGTAGAGCAGTTTACTTATCTCTGCTCTTTTGGAATCTATAACCATGCAGTCTCATGAGTCCCATTCACTTAATCTAAAAAGAAAATTTCCTTAAAAAAAAAAATTCTTATCTAATGGAGAAATAATTTTCCTATACCAAGACATATTTTCTATGACTAATTAGAAAAGAAGCTTAGCCCTTAATCCTGCATGTATTATACCATCTAAATGAAGTACAGATCAAGCAGGCCTTCCAACAACACTGAAGAATCCAGTACAAAAAGTTTTCAAAGTATGCTGATGTAGATAAGATCAGAGCGAGACTTTTGACCCATTCTCAACACCCGAATACAGATTTATCGAACTTCTGCTTCCCACATCTAATTATTTCAGTTCTGTTCCTAAGCATCAATCATAAAGTGAACTTGACCTCCTCAAGTAATCACAATCTTACCATCTTTTACTATTGTAGATTCCTCAAACTGATCCATCAAATCCAAGTAGCACATTCAACTGTGGGCCCTTAAAAGAAGGAAAGGCAATTCTTTATGCTTTTTAGGCTCTCATCAACGGCTATAGTTAGATCCAAATAAGTAGAGATTACTGTTTTTGGAGTTCTTCTTAGACACAAGTTTTTGGCTTAAAATAGTTAAGGAAACCTTGTCCTTAATTCCTTCTCACTTATATGCCAGATTCCTTTGAGCCAAAACTCGTAAAAGGACCCTGAGGTTTTCTTAAAGACATAGCATGTGCATTGGGGGTGGTGAGCGATTTTATTTGTTTCTCAGCTAAGAATCTCTGTGAGAAAGTCAGGTTTGACAGGTATTTATATTAGCCAATTATCTCACTTTTGCCCACTTTTTCCAATTTTAATTTATGTACTTGCCCCAAGTGTAAAACATATGTTATTCTTGGCCGCCAGGGTTCTTCTCCTATTCTTGTGCACTAATTTCTGTGCTTGCTCCACCTTTAGAGTCAAATGTTGAACTAACATCAACTACAAGGGAAACAAAGCAACCCCTGAACTTTGGCTGTCAGCATAAGTTGAAGAGAGCAGTAATGGGAGCAAGATGTGGTGTGGGGATGCCGTTCTTGAGCAGAAAGCCTCACCAGGGATGACTGCTCCCTTCTCTCTGGAGAATAACCCACACTCCCCCGAAGATTCTTTATACCTTTTGCTTGAGAAGAAAAACCTTACTAATCCAGTGAAAAAATCTGTCTTGCAACTTAGGAGTTTCGCAAAGGCAGTCATGCCTTTTTCCCTCTGGTCCGATCACTAATCATGTTAACCTCACAGAGCAAAATACAATATTCAGAGTTTAATAAAGTCAAGATCCCAGAGTCTTTAGAGGTAAAACTAAAGTTATCCTTTGAAATCTTGGCACCCAGAAAAAAAGCATGCCACGACCCTGCCACATAATGTACTGTTTATTTTAGCAGTCATCCAAGCCATGCCTACCTTTGGAAGAGAGAAAGCTATGTTCCCTTAAATATCATATGAAACATTAAAAAGCAAACACATCTTCCCTTATTGTCTCAAACAAGCACAGAAGAAAGAATAAATGGAGGAAGCACGTTTTAATGATTTGGAAATTTAATTCCTTTTTTTAAGCACCTGACTTTGACCTGCTCCAAAGATGGCTTAATGCAAGCACACTTTACACAAAAATCATATCTCTAGTTAAGTCAAAATACTTTATATCGCCTTTGTAAATGAATTGTAAAGAACCCTCCATGGGAGGAATGTATTGTGAGTAAGAGAGAAACTTTAAGAAGAGTTTGTTAGCCATTTACATTGTAAGCCTAGGCTAGAAACCCATGTTATGTCATAGAACTCCTCATTTCAGTGTTTTGTGGAAAAGCCTGATGTGTTTGAATTGTACTTTGAGCATGACCTGTGCCAGAAATAGTGCTAAATAAAGTTTTTCCTTTTTCTTTCATTTTTTAAGTAACTTAATTTTCAAAAGAACTCTCAATCAGAAAGTTAACTTTTAGAATTTATTATGTCATGACATAACAAAATGTACCGAGGAAGAAAAAAATAAATACTATTTATGCATAAACAAGAACTCCTTATTTCATTTCATGCAATACCATTTCACTTACTTTACTATCATTGTATTGTCAGAAACTTATCTTAGGCTTTGGTTTTTCCCTTTTTATGAAGTAATTTCCTATACTACAATTGACTTGACTGTTATAATTTTAGAGGATTAAATACTTCAATTTTAATTGGTAGACGTGACCTTCTCTAAGAAAAAAAAAGGATTATTGGGAAAAGTGGACAACAAGAACGAGCAAATCAGGGAGAGTATTATTAAATATTCATTTCACATCATAAAAATAATTGTGTCTTGACAGAAATTATAAGAGAGGTAATTTATGGTATTTCAAAAAGCCAATGTTTGAAAAGAGGCATGACATGAATTCACCACCAGCTTTTACTATGGAGACTCTATATAGCCAACACTTTTCCTTGACAACTCAAAACTGAGTCTTTGAAACCTGCTAGACAGATACTCTGGTCACTGGTCCTCTAAATATCTAAAAAGTAGGTAATCAAATTGAGGTTGGAAAAGATAGTCCTTGGGGAATCTCAAAAGCATAATATGATGTCCAAATCAGTTTCAGATCCAAGCTAATAGATGTTTGATTGAATAACTCTCAAGAACTTACTATATAAAAGACTTGTTGGAAACAAAAATGAATATATTACATTTTTCTACTAAAAAAGGCAAAAAATCTTATAGGTCAATTAATACATACACAGTTACCTATATTGAGTATTTTTAAGTCCCTAGCATTTGCCAAGAATATGCTACAAGCTTTTGAGGAAAAAAAGATCCTTTCAATGAGTGTGGGATGGGCAAGTTTGAAAGAATGAGTGACATTTGAGTTGAGCTTTAAATGTTGTCAAGATTCCAGCAGATGTATTTTGTGCGGGTAAGGAGTTAGGGTTTCCATGGAATGACCAGAATTACAATATTTCAGAGTTGGGAAACCATTGAAAACAATGTCGTAGAATGGAAAACACCACAGTTTGAAGTTTGGTATATCTCTAAGCAAATGATGGCATAAAATGATTTATGTTGAGTTTGCCATAGGGAGTCTTCTATTCTATGATGATTGCTCTATTACTCTTAAAAAATTCCTTATAAAAAAATTCCTTATAGGTATCATTATTTTCTGAGTTGAGTTTATTTAAATATCAATCTCATGGTAGTGCACAACCACCCTATGTTCTTACAATTTGAAGCATATTAAATAATGGTCTTAGACCCATTCAGATTTTTAACCCCTCGGCCTTCTTCTGTAAAACAATGGCAGAATGGATGAGATGCCATTATTTGTGACTTGTAGTGTATCCATGATATTTTTCTTCTAACTTTTTTGATTGAAGCTTCTGTCTGTGATTACAAGTTTTTGCTTGGTCTGCTCATAGTGCAGGAAGAAACTAATCCTCTGTGGTTCAATAATTTTCTTCATTTTGGCACTACTGCCAACATGTGCATTGAGGTCCCCCATGACCATCAGGTTGTCAGATGGTGGAACAGCTGTGATGAGTTTATCCAGATCTCTGTAGAATTTCTCCTTCACTGGAATGTATAACAGTCAGGATGTTTGCATTGACAAAAGAAATAAATGGTCATTTGAAAAGTGCACACACTGACCAGGCAAGTTGGAGACAAGTAACCACTTAAACATCCAATGCCTGAAAGCCCTTTCCTCCGAGGTCTCAGTTCTCTTCATGACATGTCTGTAATCATGAGGGAGAAATATTCAAAATAGCTTGTTTCTAATATGATTCCTTAACAGGAGTTCCTCCTCATGTTTTTGCAATTAACAAGAAAGACCAACAGAGAGCCATATTTTCGTGATCAGCCTCCCAGAGTCTGAAAGGACTCCACCCTAACTTCACAGCCATCTTGGAGTGCTTTACTATCAGCTCAAAAGGGGAAAATTAACCCACTTACACTTCACAAATGCACTTAAAATTGCAAATTGCAAGTTGCTGGGAGCTTGCAGCAATTTAGCAACAAACCAGACTGAATACTTCTGCAGACCACACTGAATTGAGAAGTGAGGCAGGTTTTTGCTCTCTGGGGACAATCCTCAAAATCCCTGGTCCATGTTATGTCCATAAGATAGGCACAGAGTCTCAAGAGGATTGGTATTTTGTTCATTAAGGTGTTTATTTTATCTTCTGTCTCTTGGACTGAGAAACAGGACAAAAAACATATGCTAGGGAAATGGAAGACATTTTATAGCTTACAATATTAGGATTAAAAATTATAATATTTATTGTAAAAGAGACTCCAATTACCATTTAACTGGGCAGGATCTTTGCAAGATGTATGAAAACTAGAAAAAGAATTTCATCTTTAACTCATTACACTTCCATAAGAGGCCACACGGCTGGACTTTAAAGCACAATTCTACCCTTTAGTATAATTGCCTTTTTTGGGGGGAGTTTGTTTTTTGTTTTTGAATTAAAGCAGCAACTTTATATATAAGTAGACTATATAGTATATATAAGTAGATTTCAAATTTCATTTTTTTAATGGCAATGTCATTGAGGCCAATAGGAAAAATTAAGGACTAAAATTAATTTTAAAAAATAAACTAAGTGAGCTTGTGATTTCAAACCTTCCTGTAAAGTGAATTTTTTGAAATTTCTCATTCAGAGTATCCCAGATGCTCTTTTATGGCACTGTGTCTAAAAGGAGATGATTTAGGAAATAAAAAAATGAAGTTCTGACTCACTGATGGCTGCTAATCTCTCAAGGTTTTACTATATAGTCCCTTCCTGTGAAGCAAACTTAACAGGGGGCAATGCGTATGTGTGGCAAGGGGTGGGGGGATGAGAGTAGGGGAAGGGAGGAAACAGAACTTCATCTGAAGTCATAAATACATTACAACTTTTGTTTAAAGTCAAGGAGCTGTTTTTTATGAGCAGAGGAAGAACTTTTCAGATATTCAGAGCTCTTAATAGAGCCAGGGGCTTTGAGGAACCTACCTGGCACAAGACATTCTCACACATCTTCTGGGGGTGTCTTTTGTTTACCTCCATCCTTATTTGTAGCACATTCATCATCTGCCAGCTGCTGCATTTGTGGAATTCTCCTTTTTGCAGAAAGTCCTGACTAGATTATGAAATTTGTAGTCCAGTGGTTGGCAAATGTTTTCTGTAAGGGACTAGATAGTAAATACTTTGGCCTGTGGGCCATACAGTGTCTACCACGAATACTCAACTCTGCAATTGTAACAGGAAAGCAGCCATAGGCACCATTAAATGATGGAGTATGGCTGTGTTCTATACAAAACTTTATTTACAAAACAGACAGTGGGCCAGAGCTAGTCAACAGAGAAAACTGTTTTACCATCTAAAATTGGTGTCTACCCCAATTTTTGTAAGCAGATGAACTGCAGTTATCTAGAGTCAGGCATTTTCTGAATTTTGAGGTTCTTTCTGTGTACCAAGAAAGGAAGAAGCAAAATATGCTATTGGTATTGGTAGTGGTAGAAAGAAAAAGGAATTTTTTTCCCGGTGCCCAAGAGAATTGGCACCATTATTTGTTTCTCTCTTAAAACGTCAATATGATTTAGAAATGCATGTTTAATCAAGAAATTAAGTTATCTTAAAAAAGGAATTGCTAATGGAGATTGTCAGAATCTTCCTGCTATTATTAAATGGGATAGAAGTGCTCCCTTCAGCGTTTTTCGTATCCTCATTAGTCTCATCACTAAATCTTACCAAAAATTCTTTATTTTTTATCTGATTGCTAAATCTTAAATGAGGTAATCAAGGTGAATCTTCTACTTTGGCATCTTACTTAATGTTCCCTTGTTATGTTATTTCTTCTATGTAAAAGAGCTTCTGAGGATAACAGTTTTCAGTTCTTTGTTCCCTTTCAGCTTCAAAGATCGGAGATGTGGTGGGATTAATAGTCATCAACAAATCGGAGGCATATTCTGACTCTGTGGAGCCAAAAGACAAGCAGAAACCACTGTCATGTCATTAAACAAAAGATCAGGCAGGGGGAGTTGCTTGGGTCTTCACTCCTATTTGCAACTCTTGCTGCCTTCTTTGGTATTCTTTAGGAATTTCTCCACTGGAGGTATTTCATAGGACCACCTACCTAACTCAGTTATACGTTTGCTATTGTTTCTAGACTTTAATAGGAAAATAATTTTAGAGCCGAACACAATTTCATAGCTCATCTAACCCAGTGGTTGTCAAACCTGGTGGAGAATCAATACCACTCAAGTTCTTTGTTAAAAATGAAAGTATTCTGACCCTGAAGGAACTTTAAGAAATTCTAGGAAGCCAAAGAAATCTTATTTCAGTCCTGGTCCCTATGTGAACCTGAGGCCTCCTCTAGTCATGGGCCATGATTTGGAAAACACTGATTTAGTTTGCCTCCTCATTTTAGATATGAGAATATATTTTGAGAGGTTAAGTGAATCACCAAAGTTCATGCAGTCGGTAAATGACAGACCTGGGCTCTGGATCAGTAAATATTGACAGAACTACAGCTGCTTCATACTGCTGCACTGATGATAGACTTCCCTAATCAGGAATAGTGATCTTTTACCTGCACTTAAACCACCTTCTCAGCACAACACTCCACGCAGCCAGTACTGATAGAGTGAATTGTCATGTCAGATGAAACTTATTTGTTACTTCAAGCTAGAGCACCAGAGTTGCATATACCCATTTCTAAAACAGATGGTCTTAAAAAAAAAAAAAAAAAAAAGATGGCCTTGTATTTTACACTTATATCATGTAAAAAGAAAAAAATAAATAAAGATCTATTCTGATATTTGTAAATTGTTTTCAGTATGAATTTCAACTCTTTGAGAATGAACCTCAACATTTATGAACCATTATGACTGTGTGGGAGGACAAAAGGACTACTCTAAAATTAACAGAATAAATTTATTTACAGTGGCTCTTAGGGGTAAAAGGAGGAAATTTTGGAGCACAGAGTATTTGGGGAGAGATCACTTCTTTGAACATTCAAGTTGGTACATATATACATTAAAAACTTCTCATGGTCCTTTGGAGCAACACCAGATTTTGGGATACAAATTCAAATCTTTGAGGCTGGATTGTAGAGTATCCTGTTTAGTAATGTAGATTGCTGTCCTAAAGTAAGAGGGTGGGTGTCTTTTTAGAAACATATAACAACCGGTTAGTCTGCACAGGAGATATTAACAGTTTCTGCAACCTGTATGAAATCATATGCCAGAATAATATAGTCCCAAGAGTCTGGAACAGTCCCAAATAAGTAGAGGTGAATTTTAAGTTTATGAAATGCATCTTGTAAAATAAAACAGCTTTTAAAAAGGATCAAATATTCAAATAGAAGCTGCTCCATGGTACACCCAAGCTCACACTTGTTATTAGTGGCGAGTGTTCTTAAAACCATCATTCTGCCATCAGTGGGCAAGTATCCTTAGAACATCCTCTGTTTCCTTCATTTAAAGCACCTGAAGTCTCTATATTAAAAAACTAGATGTAAATATGTTTACCCACAAATCCTCACAATCAAAACATCCAAATGCCTTTTTTCACCATGAATCTGCCCTAGACTGTATGGCTATTCTTTAAGGACAGGTACTGTCATGTTCACCATTTCCTTCAGCACCAGGCCCTGTGCCTGGTACATACTGGGAGCTCAAACATTTGTTGAACAAGTAAATATTTGTTGATTGAATAAGTGGATTCCCATTATTGATTTTTTTTCAAATAATATGACCTTTGCTCTTTCTGCCAACAGCTTCTGCTTTTCTTTCCGAATTTTACCCTCTGGATTCCTAGCACCTTTCATGCAGGTAGTGACTTATCCATATAGCCCAGTGACCAATGCATGCAAAGGGGCTAGAGTTCTGGCAGATGTTCCGTTGGGCCCTCATCATAAACACATTTATCCTCCAGATAGAAACAATCCTCTCAGATTGCTCTTTGCCTCTTGCACATGTATTAGTCCAGTAGTAGGGAGGAGGGTTCATGAGGGTAACTAACCAGTGTGCTTAGGGGGCTGTGGTCATTTTTAAATATTGAGTTTGAGTTGCCATTGACTGCCAATTCCTCTCTGGCCCCAGCAGGGTCCTTGAAGGGTCTTTCTGTCCTTCTTAACGACCGTCATCCTCTGTTTTACAGAGACTGATTTATATCTGAGGGTCACTGATTTTGAGCAGCTGCCAGGCCTGGTATGGATGAATTCATTTTATCATTTGTTTGGGAACAGCAGTATTCTTGACTATATATTTAACAGGTTTATTAGATTAGGGTTTAGGATAATACAGTAGAGCAAATAAATGAGTAACTCAGGGGAAATGCACACATACACTCTAGGTCAAGAACTGTAGGAAAATGCAGATGCCAGGAGTCTGAAAGATGACTATTGTCTAGAAATAGTGAATGAATGCTCCTGATCTATAAGATGCAGGACAAACATAAAGCTCATCATATAAGTAGAATTTTCTGAAGGGCAAGGCTGATCTCACGGATACAATCATGTAAGCATACCTTTATCCTAGTTCTTCTCTTTTTCCTTCTCCTTCCTTCTGAAAATAAATTATTTGTATTTATGTCTTTAAACTCAAATACTCATTACACTTTATCATCTTCAATGATGAATGTACCATGGAACTCATTGTTTTCATCATGTGTCTATAATTTGATGTTAAATATGATTTAACATCATATAATGATGTTAAATGTCACATGTGAGAATTGACTGTCTAGCCTCTATCTGTGACATTCATAGCAGGTCCAGAATTTGCACTTTGTCAATAGCTTTCTAAATATTCATTTAATTAAGGATTACAACTTTATAATATATATGGTTCAACCCATCTAAATCACCTGGAATATGTTAGCTAATCACGACTAAAACATTAACATTGTTGGGAACAATGTGGGAAGAGGTATGGGTCTTGGGTGCAGGGTTGAAGATAGGATGCTGGGATGGGGTAGGAGATATGGGGTCATTGGTCCTAGTTACTGACTTATCCCAAGATGAAGTTCTGGTGTCACTACCAGTTTTTACATTGTCCCCTGAGATATCACCATCTAACCCCTATTACTTCATAAATCCTGAAAAAAGAGAATGTCTTAAAATTTTAAAGATTCCTTTTCTTGGTCTAAGGCTTCATGGACAGAAAAATTTTAAATAAAAAATAACATACAGGGATCCCTGGGTGGCGCAGCGGTTTGGCGCCTGCCTTTGGCCCAGGGCGCGATCCTGGAGACCCGGGATCGAATTCTACATCGGGCTCCCGGTGCATGGAGCCTGCTTCTCCCTCTGCCTGTGTCTCTGCCTCTCTCTCTCTCTCTCTGTGACTATCATGAATAAATAAATAAAATATTTAAAAAAAATTATTACTAAAAATATCTCCTCAATTACTCACCATAATGCCTAAAGCCACATTCATATTGGGCAACCCCATTTCGAGTTACAGATCAGATTGAATCTTTCAGGGCCCCTTACGATGATGTAAATAACCTTGGAAGGAGTAACTTTAGGGCCCTATCAGAGAATCCTCATGAGCACTGGGGAAGAAAGCAAGCAAAGAATAAGCTACAGACCTGATAATAGAGAAAAGGAAGAGCATCCAGGAGAGGGAAAAAGATGGTAAGGGAGGGGTGAGAAGCAGAAAGGACTCCAGATGCCAGCCTGCATTCTACTTAATTTTTGTCTAGAGCCAGATTAGATTTACAATACTCGTGTTCAACCGGTATCTCAATGCAGATTTCTGTTAAAAAGTATGATCTGGAGATATTTTTAGGAAATCTTCCCTTTTTCCTTCTTTCGATGTATCTTTACATGAGTAATTTCTCACACAGAGAAGTCAGTAAAGATCCCTAAGAGTATGTGAGTCATTGAGAAGGGTGACAATAGTCCTGTTTATACATTTTGAATTTAGATTATATACAGAACAAACTAAAGATCCATGCATGTAATATTGCATGTAATCACACATAAACATCCGTATTCTAACTTCTCTTCATGTCTGACTCGGTCACCAAATATATCCCACTAGTCTAAAAACCTCACTTGAAAAACTCCTTGACTCTGCAGCTTTGCTAGTTTAAAATTTCATTACTGGGAAGTTTACCTAAAAGAATCTTTTTAAAAAGAGAGTCTGATGAGATCAACAGAAATGTGTTTTTCTTTCTTTTTTTCTCTCCATTTTTGGAACTGGCAGCTAGTTCTTCAGTGTTTTGATAATGTTTGAATGCTAGAAATGAGTTTACAGGTGTAGTCAAATAGGCCCAAAGGCATTTAGAAAAAAAAAAAAACAAAAAACCTAAATTAAAAACAAAGAGCAAATAACCCTAATCTCTTTTGTCTTTTAAATAGACCCTTGGCATTGAAAATTACCATTTCAGGTGGAGATGGGAGTGAATGGATATCATTAACAATTTATCTTTAGAGACTGAATTTAGAATGTGATTAAGAATCAGGATGTGTCTATCTTCCTCTACATCATCTAGGGCTGTATGTTGCCCTTAGCAGTGGACATGCTGTTAATCTGTTACTGATTTGTGAGTGTTTTGACTTGAATCTAGACTTATTTCTTTTGTTCCCCTCTACTCCATTATTTTTGGAAATTGAAAGGAAACAGCTAAGTTAGTTTCATTTTTAAAATTCAGTGATAATCCAGAAGTACAATGTAGTAATTTCCTATTTCTTTTAATGGATGTTTAGTTTGTATAAGGATTTTTTCTCTACATTCTGTTCTATCTCTCCCACCTCCTCACACAGATACACAACACATGTCTGTATGTTTTATAAGAAAGAAAAAAAATAGTTGTTTCGAGTCACTATGGATTTGTGAATCGTAGTTTA
This sequence comes from Canis lupus baileyi, assembly GCF_048164855.1. Lineage (NCBI taxonomy): Eukaryota > Metazoa > Chordata > Mammalia > Carnivora > Canidae > Canis > Canis lupus. The sequence continues at coordinate 17,412,410 of NC_132851.1, forward strand.
TTTCAGTATCTTGGTTTTTTCCTGTAAATGAATGATTATATAAAATAGGTATAAAGGACAATTGCTGCCCAGTGTCAAAAGTACCTGAGAAAATAAATTCTGGATAAAAATTTGCTTCGCGGGACGCCTGGGTGGCTCATGGTTGAGTATCTACCTTCAGCTCAAGGTGTGATCCTGGATCCAGAGATCAAGTCCCAGATCGGGCTGCCTGTGAGGAGTCTGCTTCTCCCTCTGCCTATGTCTCTGCCTCTCTCCGTGTCTCTCATGAATAAATAAATAAAATCTTAAAAAAAAAAAATTTGCTTGGTGACCAATAAATTGAAAGGAATTGGGTGGGCATAAGGAATAGGTAATTCAGGGAGAGGAAAAAGCCAATTAATTATTTCTGTTGAGTCTTTATGAATCACAGTCTTTTCCAGATTCAGACTCTCTCCTACAAAGTAGTGATTCAGATGCCTTTGGTTGCGAGTTTAAGAAACACTAACTCAGGAGACTAAGCCTTCAACAATTATAACATAATACTACAAATAGCTGGAAGGCTTTAAATAGAGAAGCTCAAGGTGCAATACAATCAGTGGCTTCTAATAATCGGAAAAACTCAGGTTCTTGTCATTCCATCATGCCTAGCTCGTCCCCCTCAGAGCTGTTAGTACCACGTGTGAATCATCCTTACGATGCAAAGCAGAATGGGATGGGACAGACCCGACTCCAGATCTTTCTAGCTGTTTCAATCTTAAGCAAATTCCTTAATCACTTGTAATCTCTGTTTTTATCATCTGTAAATTGTCAATACTTTCACTGATAGGTTATTAAAATAATTAGAAAGAATAGGTATACAGTGTCTGAGTTATAATATTCATAAAATAGTTATTTTGTTATCAGTTGAAGAAATAAATTATAGAAACTAGATGGTGAGCTAACTTGCTCTTATGGGGCAGCACATTTACAAATCATTTCCCACAGTGTGTCACTTCTGTGGACTGTCCATCTTGTCCAGTTTACATTTATTTTTCTGTTTTAGTTTTAGATCCCCTGTCAGTCAGAATTCAGTCAGAAAACAAATCCTCTACAAAGACCTGGAAGGGAGTTAGGAAACCAGAGAGATAGTCATTAACTACTCTACCTGAAGCACTGTTTGGAGCTTGCAGGGAAATCCAAGAAGCCAAGCACTTCTGGCCACAGACGACGTGGGACCAGCCTGAAGAGCATCATAAAGACATGTATGGAAACTGCAGCCTCTGGGAAGTGGTTCCTGCTCTGTAACTACTACTGCCTTCTGGGGTCTCAAACCGATTACCTGACGCTGTTAGCTGAGGCCACTATTTGTCAGCAGAATCATGAGTCAGGAAGATGAGCTAGAGCGAATGTGGAGTGGAGCAGGGACAGGCTGGGTCCTGCCAGGTGCCCCTGTGTTTGCCCATCACCAGGGCCAAAGGCATAATCTTCTGAGAGTAATGGCTCTGCTTCACTTTCACCTTTCAAATCTCACACAAGCTCCCCTTTTAACCAAAAGGTGTTCTATCCCAAAAACATGTAAAGAAAGGGATTCTGGTATAAACCTACAGGCCATTATTAATATACAATCAATTGCAGGAGCAAGGGCAGGACAGATGTTTCTGTTCTCTTGACTTTATCAGACTCATTTACACCTTTTCACTTGCCCCCAGCACAATGTGAAAAACAGAGTCTAAACCACTGTGGAAGCAATCTACCTTTGATAATGTAACTCATTTTTACCTTAGTTTTTTTTTTTTAAATAATTTAAATATATGCTAGATCTATATATACATTTTTAAAAGATTTTTAAAAATTTATTTGACAGAGAGAGCAAGAAAGCACAAGCAGGGGGAGCAGCAGGAGGAGAGGGAGAAGTAGGCTCCTTGCTGAAGAGTGAGTTCCATGTGGGGCTCGATTCCAGGACTCTGGGATCATCACCTGAGCCAAAGGCATTTGCTTCTGGGCCACCCAGGCACCCCACTATATATACATTTTTAAAATGTACCTAAGTGCAAAATAGACTTTCTTCACTACCCCCATATTTCGGCAGCTCAGCCCCACTGGTGGTATCTGGAGACCCTAACACTGCACATCAGGAGATTTAGGCTCTTTTCCTATTTGTGCCACACACTTGCCTTCTGAGCTGGTTGGCCTTAGTTTTCTCGACATCAGTGGTTGGCAACCTTTTTTAGTGAAAGGATAATATATAAAAAGTTATCCATTTTCTACATGAGGATAGTAATACTCTTTACAACCACTGATTGAGAGATTTCATAACCACTAAAACCGAATATTGGCCCAGGATTTATTAGATAAATTTATTTTTCAAAAGGCGTACCCGTGCATTTAAGGGTAAAGAGAGTACAGAAAAATATGCAACATTTCAAAAATGTCTCCTTCCATTTGGGAGTTTCAAAGCACGTAAGATATGCAAAATTTTAAAATTTCAACTACAGTCTAAGTATGAAATGAATTTATAGCGTTCTGTTTTAGGATCCACAGACTATCCATGGGGGACCACTGACTAGAAGTTCTCACTGTTTCTTCCACCTGCAGGAGGATATGGAAATGTTTTGCCTGTTGGGGAGACTATCTTTCTCTGACAAATCCGTGTTCCACTGCTACCTGCCACATATAGCTAGCACCACCCCAGGCTTTCTGTGGCTCAGCCCTGTCCACATTCTTTGATGCAGAACATATCCCCTCTTATCCTGATTTCTTCCTCCTACCAGGAACGCAAGGGGAAGATGTTTTCTGATTCTCTATGTGCCCAGATCAAGAAAGGTCAATTTTTCAGTACACCCTGAGAAGTAAAATGGAGTGCTAAAGATATAGTCAGATATTACAGAAAAAGGATCTGGGACTTGGAAACACACTCAACTTCTGTTTCGGGTCATTTAGAAAGATTTGGGGGTTATAAGAGTTGATGGTGGACAGATGTGTCTCCATAGTTCTGAGCTTTATTTATTTTATTTATTTTTTATTTTTTTAGTTCTGAGCTTTAAAGAGAATCTTGAAACATCTGATGAGAGTTCAGGAAATCTACATCTATCCATTATACAAATGGATTTCAGGGAGGATGTTTTTTCTTTTTTCTCAAGGGCGAAGGAATGGGTGAATGGGAAAGCACTTAGTAAGTGCTTTGGAATAAAGATGCTGCACACAATGCACACTTCATCTGACATTAAAATGCAACAGTAGAACTTTCTTTACAGTGTAACTCTGCAACTGCCCATTCAGGACCACACTAGCTTAACTAAAATAAGGAGTGCTCCATTTTCCCTTATGCATCTTTAGGACCATATAGTAGGTTCGACTGAAAGATTGTTTTGGTTTTTGTCTGGTTTTCCTCTCCATAGTTACCCACATAAAAAGAAAGAAAGGCTTCTATATTTTGGTCTTATATCAAAATCTAGGAAGAGAGATTTTTGCACACAATGATTTCAGCAATGAATTTATAAAACTAGTCACACAGAACCTGGATGAAAAGCATTGGATTCTCATCCCAAATTTGCCACTTTCTAGCCATACGAGCTTGGATTTTTATCTCTGAGCTTTCATTTCCTCATTGTCAAATACCCTATTCTATCTACTTTCCAAACCCAATGCGAAGATCTTATAAGGTGATGAATATGCCACTGCTCTAAGAGCTAAGAAAAACTATACAAATTTCAAGATACTATACATTATTATTTTTATTGGCTGTCTCTTACTGAGCAGTCCAGGGAACCACAATGTTCCAAGAGATTAAGATCTCAACTTTGCATCTCAATGAAAAACAGCACTTCCAGGACTGCAAGGCCCTCCTTCTACCATCTCTCCTAGGGGGGAAATGCCTTCTGCTTAATCATCAACATCACCACTTCCTCCACTGAGAGCTATATCTGATGATGAATCACCCTAGAAGTGATCAAGCTTCTCCCCTTGCTAGGCTGAGGAAATTGAAACTGGTCATAGCATTTGTCTTCGGATTGGACAAAAACAAAAATTAAGGTCCGAAGAAAACTGCACTTTGCTAATATATACTTGCACACTTTATTTTCACTCTTTCCCTATCCAAAGTTGCTCATCCTACGTTTCTCATTGATCCTCTTTCTTTCCATGCTGTAATGAATAACTATCCTGTTCATCCATTCCACAAATGTTTAGCAGGGAGCAACAATGATGTAAACTCTGAGAAGTCTTCGTCTACATGGTAGACATGATTTCTGTCCTCACAAACATATAGTCTAGAGTTAGATATAGGCAGACCTATGTGTGTGACAAGAAGTGCATACTTAAACTCAGGAAAGAGAATATTTGAAAAACAAATACCCTACAACTGATCTCTGTTCAGTCCTACTAGGCTGAGAGAACCTAATCCAGTTTTAGTGGATTGACAGAGATTTTGTAGAGGTAATCACATCTAAACTGGGTCCTGATAGAATGAGTAGGATTTAGCTTGATGACTCCATCCTTATTTTCCATGTATTATTGCATTTGTGATCTCATCTCTCTTTCTGACTGTGCTTCTTTCTCTTCTCTCTTCTTTAGCCCTATAGCCTAGTACTCCTATTTGCCCATCCACCATCTTTACTTGGCCATGAACAACTGGCACTCTAAACCACCATGACTATCGTAATTTTGAGAGTTATTTCTTTCGGTATACTTCAGCTATAAGTTTGAGTTGAAATGGTTTGGTTGCATTTGAGTTATTAGAGGAGAGATTTGTTAATGCTGATGTTAGAACTACTTAAGCAAGCTCTATAATAAGTGACTATAATACCATTTTGCTGTTTCTTCCTATTTTCAATAAAAGCATTCTGAATAACCCTCTTTAGGAGCCTCTATAGCAGGACATTACAACTATACACTACTATTGACTCTGAAGAGATCCTTTTGGGTGTTCCAAAAATGTTAGTTTGAACGTAAGAATATTTTAACCATCTTAAGACATGTAATGACAATGATACACTTATTTTAACATGCTGATAATACCCACTGTCACACTGATTTGTGCATCCAGATAAACTTACCTTTGTGCAAACCTCAGAAGAATGTTTATTGTGCTATCCTATGAAGCCATTACAACTACTTATATATATGACTTAGGATTTGCTCACTTCTATAGAAATAAGACTAAGTGTATCAGTAAATTGAATTATTATAAAGCTTATCTTGCTATCTGTGACATTCATTTTGGAATTTTTATTTGTTAAAACATCTTTATTTTAAATGACTGTGATACATAATTGCTATAGATTTAAACTTACAAATAGAAAAAATGTTTTCATGTATTGGGGTTCTATCAGGGATTTTTGCTTTGGAAAATATGTCTTAGCTTTGCCAAATATGTTTCACACTGTTGATCTAAGCTCTTGTCCTGCTTCAATTCTTATGTACAGTAATAATATCTTAGCAGGGTTTGAAGCTTCATTTTATAAATATAATTCAAATAAGAATAAGCTGCTGTTGTTAAATTACATGGCATGATTTTTACCTCTTAGTGCTTCTTACAGGGTATTTATCCCATAAATATTGCCTTTAAGAATGACATTGATCTGTGAGGTTTAGTCTTTTTATTTAAAAAATTATTTATAGGGATGCCTGGGTGCTCAGTGGTTGAGCATCTGCCTTTGGCTCAGAGTCGATCCCAGAGTCCCGGGATCGAGTCCCACATCGAGCTTCCTGCATGGAGCCTGCTTCTGCCTCTGCCTGTCTCTCTGTATGTCTCATGAATAAATAAATAAAATATTAAAAAATTATTTATACATAATGTATATGTATATATATATGTGTGTATATATATGTATGTGTATATGTAGGATATATAACTTGCTGGCTATGTAACTGGAAGGATGTAACAATAGCATAATGCTATTTGGTATATGAAAACCTCCCCCTTTTTAGGCTCATCTATTTCAATCTGGATGCATATTTTTCACAATTTGTAAGAATTAATACAAACAAACAATTTAGAAGGTCAACATTATTTCTGGCAATAAAGTATAAAGATGGCTTAGAAAAATAAAGGTGTTATGTGTTTTGATACAAAGTCACAGGATCTTGGGATTCTCCCCTCATGGGGTGAAGAATGGAAGGGTAAGACATAGGAGAGGTACTGGTTACTTGGTGTCATGAGGAGTTTTAAGAGTTTGCTATATGATAGGAATACTCCTGCATAATTACTCAAGGCAGCTGGCTGTTCCACCTGCAAAATTTGCATTTTCCCTCCTTCCTACCTTTTCATCCCAATGATCTTTTATTTTCATCTTTTAGTACTGCTTAGTACGAAGACCTGTTGCTACAATCTGATTTTACTCTTTCAGACATTAGTTCAACTCACTCTCATCTAAACCAAACCTATTCTATGGCTAACTGTCTCAGGACTAATATGCTCTTTGACAATGGATATTTTCTCTTTTCATAAAAAAATTTTGCATTTTAATGCAAAGGTTAAAGTTTCTGTGGTGGTCTTGACTTCAACTGCCTGACTTTAAAGCCAAAGTCATTGACAGCCAACATGAAAACTCATCAGGAGGAGGGATGCTCTGACAGTGTAGGTAGCCTTGTGGACAGTTCTTAAGTAGATTAGTGCCATTTTTTGCAATACTATTTGCTTTTTGATTCTCATATACATACAAGTTTCCTGTATCCCATTACTATTGACTGGGATCATTCTAATTTTGCCTAATAAGCAGAAACGAAATTTTGGTAGTGATGAATATCAATATTTATTGACAAAGATTACTACTATCAAAAAGGAAACAGGGGTCAAACTTTAATTCAGATGATACTCTCTTGAGCCACATATGAAAACTCCATAACTAACATCATACTCAATGAGGAAAAACTACAGGTTTTTCCTCTAAGATCAGGAAAAAGACATGGATGTCTTTTATTCCTCACCACTTTTATTCAACATAGAAAGCCTACCCATGGCATTTGGACATCACAAAATATAACACAACTCAACACACACACAAACCAAAAACAACCAAATAAAAAAACCACCAAATAATCCAAGTTGAAAATAGGCAGAAGACATGAACAGACATTTCTCCAAAGAAGACATACAGATAGCCAACAGACACATGGAAAGATACTCTGCATCACTTAGCATCAGGGAAATACAATTGAAACCACAATGAGATATCGCCCAACAACTGTAGGAATGGCTAAAATTAAAAACAAAGAAATAACAAGTGTTGGCAAGAATGTAGAAAAGGGATCTTCATGCACTGTTAGTGGCAATGCAAACTGGTGCAGCCACTGTGGAAATCAGTATGGAGGTTCTTCAAAAAAGTAAAACTAGAATGACCATATAATTCATTAATTACATTACATTTTATTTACCCAAAGAATAAGAAAACACTAATTTGAAAAGATATATGTGCTCCTATGTTTATTACAGCATTATTCACAATAGGCAAATTATGAAAGCAGCTCAAATGTCTATCAGTAGATGAACAAGTTAAAAAGATGTAGTATATACACATGATGGATTATTACTCAGTCATAGAAAAGAATGAACTCTTGCCATTGGCAACAACATGGATGGTATAGAGAATATAATGCTAAGTGAACTAAGTCAGAGCAAGACAAATACCATATGATTTCACTCATAGGTGGAATTTAAGAAATAAAAGAAAAAAGATAAAACAAAAAAATTAATTTCTAACTATAGAGAATAAACTGATGGGTAGGAAAATGTGTGAAATAGGTGAAGGGGATTAAGATTATATTTCCCATGATGAGTACTGAATAATCCATAAAAATCATTGAATCACTCTATCGTACACCTGAAACTAATATAATACTGTATATTAAATATACTAGAATTAAAATTTAAAAAGACACTCTCTTGATACTCATCTATCACAAAGATGCCTTTGGAACATTTTGTGAATAGCCCTATTGCTGAAATATTATATGTATCCATACATTTATCATTCTGTCCCTAATCATCAGAACTTAAGAAGTTATTTCTAAAATTGCTAGTAAGCATGGTTGGGAAGTGGAGGTTCATAAAATGTACTTTGCCCCTCAATAAACCATGGAGCAGGATTTTGTTGTTGTTGTTATCATACTGTCTTATCAGAAAAAAAAACCGTTTTGCTCAGTTTAGCTGCAGGCAATAAACATGTAGATACTTATATCTATAATCTGATTGTTAACTCTGCTCCCGATCATAATGCCATTGATTTTGGAGGAGACTTTCCTATTTTGTTATGATATTTTTCTGGCCCTTTGAGACAGGAACCTTTCTTCTTGATCAAATAAGGGATTAATTAAAGACCCCAAAAACGTTTTTTTCTGAAATATGGTGGAATTTAACTGGACTTGTACTGCGAGAAGTCTTACAGTAAACAAGATATTAACCAAATACAATATCTAAATAGAACACAATTATGTTTGAGTGCTATTTCTTGAACTTAATTGATGAGGGATCTTTTTTTCTGTTGAATACTTAGTAGTATTCCAAAACTACTTTCCAAAGAACACGTGTACTTTAGGAAACATTGGCATAGTGTACAGAGAGCACACCTAGGCAATGATCACTCAAGGAGTAATCCAAAGTCCAAAGATGAAGGCAGAAAAAGCTAGAAGTTTTTCTGTTGTAGAATAGTTGAATTATTCATTTATAAAACAGTAAAAAATGGTGTAAATAAAATTGTATATAAGTAAAACCTGAACATTCTTGGCATTTAAAGAACCACAAAAATACTCTACTGTGGGGTAGCCATATTGAAATAGCCACACTATAACATTTAATGCAAACTCATTCTAATGATACTCCAATGGTTTAATTTTTTAATTGCCTTTCTTTAAGATGTCATATCCCCAAAGATTAGCAAAGAAAGGAAGATGCCATATTATTGTCTTCCATTGATTTACACTGGGTTTTTTTTCTCCTGGCAGCGTGAAGATATTTAAATAATTAAAAAATTAGGGATTTCCTTTAGTTCACTTGGCACTAAAGACATTTCCCAGTTTGCTGGAATGTGAATGAAGATGATAATACCAGTGGTCATTCTGTAATACTGTCAAATGCCTATGAATTGAAAAGAAAGCTGACTCTATGAGCTAATTAAATAAAGGACGAGTAGATACTATGCAATTCTGAGTTGGAAAGATTTTGATTATGAGGATGCATACATAAATAAAACAGGAATAAGTAGTTAAAAATCAAAATAAAGCCTGCTTTCCTCCAGTATGTTGTATTTTACTCTAATCTTGTAAATAAAAGAAAATACCTTCCATGTTCCTAGCGCATAGTAAATACTTAATATATATTAAACATTATCTTTATCATTATCATCAATATTTGTACTTTTTGTAATAACAGATAGAATCTGAATGACCATTAAAGAAAAGTTGAATTTGTAACATTTTGAACCGAATATTAAATTGATGGAACCCTGATGCTCTCCTGTTGGTGCTACATAACATTAATTAAATTATATTTCTTGAGAACTGGGTTTGTGCCATGGGGAAGCAGCTGCTATTGGTCTCTGCTGTGTTATCTAGAGCTTTCAAACATATTGCGGGGCACCGACCTATCGATGTACAAAACTTGTTCTCTATGTGTGAAAAAGCTGCTCAGAATATCTGAGCTTCTGTGCATAGCTTCATTCCATCATTTCACTTGTGACTCCTTCATGTCAAAGAAGTTTAGTTTGCTTTCAATAAAGTAAGCTAGCAATCAACACTGATGCAAAACCTTCTAACAATGTAATTACTGTTATGAAAGCCAATCAAGGATCAGGGACTGAGTGACAAGGTGTTCTGACAGAGGGATATTTCAGTATTTAAAAATGCCTCTCTGCCTCCTTCAGGAAGTTATCTCTCTGCTGAAAGTGTTGCGAAAATGTCAAGTGAAAAAGTCCAAAAGAAAGAGGATCGTGTTCAGAAACAGGATCAGGCATCTGTTGGGAAGTGACTGAAATGTTCTCTGCCACTCTGTCTTATATTAATGTCCCCCTCCGAAACCATTTTATAAATAAGAATGAAATTGTTCATAGATTCTTCTAGACTCTCTGAGCCTAACGTTTTGGAAACAAGTCCCATGAAAGGAAATGGAGAAACGGCATTCCAATATCAATATATGAGCCCTATGAGGACAATTCAAATATAAGAAATATTGTGTGGGAAAGTTAAATATCCTTATATATGTATTAAAAACTGCTTGAATTTAGTAATGAATATTAAAGGAAACAAGGTAGAAAAAAAGGCGTTAGACTTTATATTTAAGAGGATAATGCAAAAAACCCCAAACTGGATCATATTACCATATCCAATATTTTATCATTTGCAGTATTCTTTGTAACATAAAAAGTTTAAAACAATTTTTTTCTGAGTTTGTAATAAATTCCTCAGTATATTTAATATTTATTACAGACTATGCTGAAAACAAATCTCACTAAAATCTCAAGTCAGAACAAAAATGAGGTGCTTAAAGAAATTACCACTGGAGAAGTGTAAGAGGCAAATGACCAAAAATTGTGAGATTTTCTAACACCCTAAATAAAGCTATAGATTTGATAAACATCTAGATATGTCGTACTGAAATAAGTGGCCTTTTTAAAAAACATAATAACTTTAGCACTGGCCTCGCTAAATCTGGCCTTATCTACTAATCCCCCTAATTACTTTTCCTCTTTTCTTCTCTGAGAGCAAAAGCTAGAGATGGTTTTCTCTTCAGTTTGAGCTTGAGCTAAACCAGGAAGCTGAGGGATGCAAGAGGATTCTATGCTGTTTACTAGCTTTTTCTAATGAAGTCTTCCAAAATATCCTTTGTATTCAGATCCCTGGTTAAATATGTACTCGGGGCCAAAGCACCTGCTGCCTGATTCTCTAATTCATATTATAGCATTCGAAACAATTCTGTAGCCTTCCTACTTGCCCTTAAAGTCCTGCTCCAGGTTATTTGCTCTGACTTTGTTTTCTCAGCATGCTTAATAGGACAGGCACAGAAGCTATCAACGGCCGTATTTAATCCTTTGCTGGTGCTGTGCAATTCCCAAACAAAAAGTATTGTACACAACTTGAAACCAAATTAAATTTGCCCTTCAGTTTGTAAAGGCCTTGAAGATTCTGAGATGGAAAGTTGGAGCAAAATTGAGAGCCTCTACTTTCATGTCATATATGATGAGCTCCTAGAGTTATATAGTCTCTCCATATTCTAGGCTTTGCAGAACTAGTAGGAGAAAATTCAGTTTCTGACTCAGGATCCATTTTGCCCGTTCCTTTGTTTTCTCTGACTTCTCTGAGCACTTCTGGAGAAGAGTGATGAATAGGAAATGCTGGTACTCTGATCATTTGTGTGTGGACCTGAGGTCATTTACTGAGTATGAGCTGTTGTTCACGCCTCAGAGGCATAGCCAGTGAGGTACAGAAAAGCTCTTTCTTCTTGCCAGAAAGATAGCTTTCTTGTGCCATCCTCCCTGACCAAAAAAAAAAAAAAAAAAAGGCAGAGCTAGCTGATTCTAATTGTCAAAAACTTAAAAAGCATGAATGGTTATATATCCTTGACTTAGATTTACCAGCTAACATCTTGCCAATTTATTCTACCTATCTAGATATTTATGCACACACTTTTTTTCTGAATTATTTGAAAAAGTTATGAACAAAATGAACTTCACTCAAGAACACTTCAGCATGCATTGCCTAAGAACAAGGACATTCTTCTATATAATCACATACTCTTAGATCCAAAAACTTATATATAGATACAATATTATTTAATATACATATTCCATATTCAAATTTCCCCAATGTCCCCATTTTTTCTAATTGAGGATCCACTCAGGATTATGGATTGCATTTGATTGCCATATCTTTTTGTCTCCAACTTTCATAACACTGAACATTTTCAAGAATCTTGGCAAGTTGGTAGGTAAAACACAGTCTGTCCAAATGCTTCCTCAGGATTAAATAATTTTCCATGGATACTATGTAAATAATGCTGTATATTTCCCATTACATCATCTCAGGAAGCACATGTTGCCAATTGTCCCATTATGATGATGCTAACTTTGTTCACTTGGTAGAAGCCATATCAACCAGAGCTTTCCATTATAAAAGAAGTTTTATTTCTTTGTAATTACTAAGTAATCTGTGGTGTGATACTATGAGACCATGTAAATATTCTTTCCTAGCAAGAATGTGCTCAATGGTTTCACTATCTATTGATAATCTTTGCCTTGGTTAATTATTAAAATGGTGATTCTTAAATTTTGCCATTCTTGCTACATTTATAAGCTAGTATATTTCTTTTTTTTTTTAAGATTGTTTATTATTTATTTATGAGAGACACACAGAGAGAGAGGCAAAGACACAGGCAGAGGGAGAAGCAGGCTCCATGCAGGGAGCCCGACATGGAACTTGATCCTGGGTCTCCAGGATCACGCCCTGGGCGGAAGGTGGCACTAAACCACTGAGCCACCTGGGCTTCCCTATAAGCTAGTATATTTCTGCAAAAAATGCTATTTTTTGCCCTTTCCTAGAGTAGCACTATGGACACAGGAGTCAGTTTTTATTCAGTAGATTATAACATTGAACATATATGAAATATATGCAACTATATATAAAAATATGATTTTTATATCTTAAAGTTGTCAATTCTGAAATCCACACCTGAGTTCTTTTTTAATTCTTCTAAAATCAGTGGTCACAACTGATACAGAACTCCTAAAATATGTATTCCATACTTGTATATTTGTAACATTTTCAAAACAGACATGAAGAGAAATGAGGTCTTTGTTTCTTGGAACTCAATATACTAATCAGATGGCCAGTTGGTTATGGGAATTTTCACTTATGGAGAAAACAGAACTAAGCATAGAATTTGGCAATTTGGACCATGACAGTTCCCTGCAATTTCAAGAAAACAAAAGTCTTCCATATTGAGAAGTCGAGTTCTCTGGGAAGATAAAAATAAGAAACTGATTAACTGAAATAAAGACGGAAAAAAATTCAAAGAACCAGCCAACACACTAATAAAAGAAACCCAGAAGCAATCAAAATACATAATTTGACTTGTACAGCCTTATAAGAGTGCTGATGGTGAGCGGTGCATTTTTAATAAGAAAACCAGATGTGACATATATATTATCCATGGCCTTCTTTTCTTTCTTGGCCTGCTGCAGTGCATAGTTCCAAACCCAAACCACTCGATCAAGATGGCAGTCTTCCTCTGTATAATTTTAGGTAAGTCCTAAAGTAGTGAAAAAGCAAAAGAAGTGGCTTTTCTCAATTATCATATTTATACGTTTTTCACAGAACAGTTAACCTGCTTTTAGAGTCCAAATAATTTTCAAAAGAATCTTTCTTAAAAATATTTTAAAACGTCAAAACTAATGTCCTTAGTTATGATATTTTTCACGGACTTTCATTTACCAGAAATTATTCTATCATTTTCTCACTGTGAAATAGTATCTGAACCATACGTGTAAAAGCTTGTTTAAAAAAAAAAAATAATGCCAAAGAAGATAGAAAAATGGAAGGAAGTTAGGAAGGAAGGGAGGGAGAAAGGGAAAGAAAAACATCCTTCTGTCTCAAGGTGCCTACAAAGTCAAATTAAAATGACAAAGTCAAACAACCTTACTGGGTGGGTTCAAGTGGCTGCAGTAAAAGGCAATGCAGGTGTGATTTCTTCCACACTAGGGAGATGGTATAAACCGTTTGTGAAATTTGCAAAGAGGGAAAGATACAAAGTAAGCAAGAAAGCTTCAATCCGTACAAGATGGAAGAGTTCTAGAATAATAAATGCGTAAATTCGGGAGAACAAACTAAGATAAAAGGTCACACACACACACAAAGGTAACATGAATGTGATCACTAGGAATTGAACGAGGAAAAATTGGGGGCAGGAATAACCAAAGATATAATTTCTTGGATCCATACCACGCGCCAGAACTGCACGCAGTTTTCTTACCTAATCCTCATAGGAGTTCTACAAAACAGATGTTATCAGGACCATTTTACAAGTTAGGAAACTGAGGTTCATAGAGATTCTCATATTTGCTTAATTTGCTAGATGAGGCATGTGTGTCTCACAGAAGATAATTCTGTCACTGAGAAACATTCCCCTGATGAATGATGGGAGGTTGGGTTCCTATTCTCGCTCATCCCTTATCTAAGCCCACCTGCATCAACCAAGGTGACAGTATGGAAATATGGCTGATTGGTGGGGTTCGATTTAGAGATAAGGCTAAGGAGAAGAATGGAATTTCATAGTGGGATCCCCAGCCAAACCACATAGAGAGCTGGACAAGAATTGCACAGCTACTAGCATATTCAGCTGGCTTCCTGAGAAAAAGAAGTCTACTCTATCGAGAAAATGAGGTCCCAAAGCACAAACTTTAAAAATTGCTTAATATAGGGATACTACTTTATCAATAGGGAAATGATGCAATGTAATGCAGTTCAAATTTAATACTGATCATGTGTGATCGGGTTTCCTTTTGAAAGATGCCTTGACATTGCATGTTCCGATTCCTACTTCCTTTCCTGGGCTCTAACTGCAGTGTCCTTGTTTAAGCAAATAGCAATGAATGCCATGCATTCAGGGAAATGTTTGCAGTGAATTAGGGTTTAGGATTGTTCTTTGCATTGGTCCCATTCCAGGAAGCAACTGACTCGTTTCATAATGGAACCGTCCTAAAAGGATAAATCAGGGTGACCCACTTGGAGGCTTTCTAAAACAATGGCTACATCTGCATTTCTAAAAAGAAAAACAACCCGGAACCTCCCAAATCAGAACCATGTCCAGAAACAAAAATATCTGCCTCAGTAAAAAGGGTGAGTCCTGGGAGGCATTTTAGTAGCCTGTCACGTCAAGCTGATGATAATTGGTCTTAACTGGCACTCCCACCAAAGCCATATCATTCATTACCTTGTCAGAATAAATCTACCTGGCGTGTCACAGGTTCGATTAAGAAGCCCTTACCCTTTTGCCTTTTGCAACAGCATCTTAATCTGAATTAATTAATCTACACTCCTTCATACAAAATGGATGCTTTCAGATTACACATGGCTGGGACTGGTCGGTCTTATTATAAACAGTAGTCTTAAGGAACTTAGGCTGGCATCAGGATTGGTGTTTTTTCCTCCCCCTTATAGCAATGGCTTCAAATTAATCCCAGGGGTGTAGTATCATCAGCCACAGGAGAGAGGAGTTACTAGGATTCCTAGCACGGTGACTATTGTTTTACTCGTGCCCTGTCACCATTCCCCCAGATTTTTACAATTTAATTATTTTTCGCCTTTGGATTTTTTAAGAGTCAGACTGTGCTCTATCAAGACTTCAAG
The DNA here is from genome assembly GCF_048164855.1 of Canis lupus baileyi. Classification (NCBI taxonomy): domain Eukaryota; kingdom Metazoa; phylum Chordata; class Mammalia; order Carnivora; family Canidae; genus Canis; species Canis lupus. Next base: position 17,427,701 of record NC_132851.1, read on the forward strand.
ATGCTTTGCTCCACATGGCAGTGAAAGCGTTTACTGAGTTTGGGTTGTTTGTGCCCAGAAAATGCAGTAGAAATCTGAACTCTGCCTCAATTCCAGAGCATGGCCACCAACTGGCCTCTGCAGGAGTCCATGTGGTTGGAAACAAACACTAAAGTTATTTGGACTTAGAAGCTCCTGGAAAGAGTTTTAACTACTCCAGAGGGTGGGCGGTTTGTTTGGCAGATAAGGCCACTGGATAAGAGGCTTTCTGATGAAATTCCGTCTGTACCAAGATGTGGGAAGAGAACTAACACTTAGCGAGGGTGTCGTCTCTGCCAGGCATGGCCCATCATAATTGGTAAAGACGGCTCCCGCCTCCTGCACGCTGTGTGCCATGTGCTGTACAGCATCTGACATGTTTCTCTGACTGAGGTAAGGACAGTAGTTCCCATTTTATCCAGCAAGGGAACAGAGGCTGAGAGGGTTAGGTAAGTTATGTAAGATGACAGAGCTAGTCAGATCTAGAAAGGGTTTCAAATTCCGGTCTGTCTGAATGCAAGTGTCCTTTGTAATATACTATGTTGCCACCTGAATGAGTCATTTTCCATAACACTAGGAAGGAAGTTGAGGGGGAAAAGGTGAGGCTAGTACAGGGAAGAGCTTTTGAAACATAAGTGGCTGGGAGCAGCAGGACGTGGAGGTGTCCCATAAGGCCTCCATGTCACAAGAGTCAGCTTAGACATTGGGCTGTAGACAGTCAAGGATCCCTGGCATGTGTCAAGCAGGCCTGGGGGGATGCAGAATGGAGAGTGGATCAGAGCATGAATGAATGGGAGGGAGACTCTGACCAGCTGGTCAAGCAGAAGGAGAGGCCCGAAAAGAAAATACTGGGAGAGGTGGCAGGACAGTAGAGCTGATAAATGTCTGACATGAAGTTGGATGATAGGGCAGTACCGGAAACCATAAACCCTGCCTGCACCTGTGAATGCACTGCTCAAATGTTCACATAATCAAAAAGAAACGAAACAAAACAAAATACACCAGAGAAAATATGATCTTTTAGTCTGAGATTTCCATAAGGATGCTTGTTCTTCTATTTGAGGTGGGAACATCCTGTTCTTCAACAAATAACATAGGTCTGAAGGTTACTTTTCAAATGAGTGGAAACAGGTTTGGAATACAAGCTAACTATCTGTAGCCAGTCAACAACGATAAGCTATTTATCTAACAAAGAATGATTGATCTATGGCTCCACCTTGAAGCAAATAAGAAGAACATGGACAACCAAAGCTTTCATTCAAACAAAGTCATGCTTTGCTTAGGATTTACCAGTTTTAGACATTCTTAGACATTTTTAGAAATAAAAATAAACTTTTATTTCTCTTATTTTACTGAGTACCATGATTGAGTATCAACATAGAGCATTTTTCTGTACTGATTTGTTGGTTTTATTATGAAAGTTCCACATGAAGATGCTTTTGCATCTCTTATAATAATAAACATTGTGTTTATTAACTTAGAAAGATATTCTTTTGGTGAAAACTATGACACAGACTGATTATTTTAGTCTATGAAGTGCATAAATTTCGGACAAGTACACATGTAGTTGTTTTCTAAGTAACATTCATTTTTTGATTCAAAATACTTATTGAGCACTTTTTACATGGCAAACTCAGCATAAGGAACTGGGTATATAGCAGCAAACAGAACAAAGACACTTATGTGTTCACTGCCTGCTAGAGTGGGAGACAGGTGGTAAAGATTTTAAAAACACTCTAATAGTATGAATAAAAACAGAAAAGGGGGATTGAGTATGATGCTAGTCATCGCTTCAGTTGAAGCGATTGGGAATGGCTTCTTTATAATCATTTTCTTAATTTTAGTTTCAATATTTATTTATTTATTCATTCATTCATTCATCCATTCATTCATTCATTCTTTCTTTCTTTCATTTAAATAGGATCCATGTTGGGAGTTCAACATGGAGCTTGAACTCATGACCCTGATCAGGACCTGAGCTGAGATCAAGAGTCAGACTGATCTAACTGACTGAGCCAACCCAGTGCCCTGAGAATGGCTTCTTTAAATATAAGCACCTGAATGGACTGAGGATGTGAGCTTTATAGAGGAGAAAGAGGGACTTCTGGGTGGCTCAGAGGTTGAGCATCTGCCTTTGGCTCAGGGCTTGATCGTGGAGTCCTGAGAACGAGTCCCACATCAGGCTCCCTGCATGGAGCCTGCTTTTCTCTCTCTGCTTAGGTCTCTGCCTCTCTTTCTCTGTGTCTTTCTTGAATAAATAAATAAAATCTTAAAAAAAAAAAGCGAGAAAGAGGAATTCTAGGAGAGAAAGAACAAGTGCAAAAGTCTTGGGGTAAGTCTAATTTTGTAGGGAATGAAATGAGAGTGGAGAAGAATGGTAGAAATTAGGGATAGAGTTACCCCGGATATGGAGATCACAGAGTAAAGCCTTTTGATTTTGTTTTAGCTGTGCTGGGCAGCTTTAGGAAGATTTTGAGCTAGGAAGAGACAGGACCCAAATTGTGTTTCAGAAGCATCACTCGGGCTGCTCTGTGGACAACAGATTTCAGCGACACAGGAGTTAGGAGTTAGGAGACAACTGCAGTTTGTGTGGAAGAAAGGTAGGAGGCAGTGACAGGAGTGATAAAAAGTTATCAGACTGGTGACACATTCTGAGAATGGAACTGAGATAAAAGCCTTTTCCTACTGTAACTCTTGTTGATTCCTTAATGTCAAATGAGAAGAAGAGAGAGAGAGGAAAAAGATAACATAATACCTAGAAGTATGAATTATTTATTTTATTTTTTGATTTGTTTTATTGAAATTCAATTAATTCACCTATAATGTATTATTAGTTTCAGAGGTAGAGGTCAGTGATTCCTCAGTCTTATATCACACCCAGTTTATCACCCAGTATATCACACCCCTATGACCCTGTTTTATTTCTTAAATTCCACATATGAGTGAGATCATATGATAATTGTCTGTCTCTGATTGACTTATTTGGCTTAACATAGTACCCTCTATGCCATCCACATCCTTGCAGATAGCAAGATTTCACTTTTTTGATGGCTGGGTGATATTCCATTATATATATACACCACATCTTCTTTATCCATTCATCTGTCAATGGACATCTGAGCTCTTTCCACAGGTTGGCTATTGTGGATATTGCTGCTATAAACACTGGGGAGGAGTAGAAGTTATTTATTTTAAACAGTATTTTCTTCTTATAGGACAAGATCTTATGAGGACAATCAAATCAGTTTTTGACTCTTCTGTAAGGCTGACACTCCACCGATTATGTCTCAGGCTAATGTGATATACTTATTTTTTAATATAAGATTTATTTATTTATATGAGAGAGAGAGAGCACATGAGTGGGGTGGGAAGGGTAGGGGGAAGTGCAGAGGGAGAAGGAGAAAGAGAATCCTTAAGCAGACTGCCTGCTGAGCCTGCAGAGGGAGAAGGAGAAAGAGAATCCTTAAGCGGACTCCCTGCTGAGCCTGGAACCCAAAACTGGCTTGATCTCAGGACCCTGAGCAAAAATCAAATGTTAAATGCTTAACTGACTGAGCCACCCATACAACCCTTACTTTTTAGTATTAAAAAAAAAAGCTGTTTGAATAAGAGTAAATAATGATAATGCCAAATTACATTTATTAAGCACTTCACCATGTGATGAACACCATGTTAATAGCTTTCTAGATTTTATTCACTCTTCACAATAATCCAAAGGCATAGTTACTATTATCTCTAATATCTCCATATTAGAGATGAATAAACTGAGACCAAAAGAGGTTAAATATTTCCTCAAAGCCACAGAGCTAGACAATGGCACACCTACAAATCAAAGCCAGGTCTGCTTGACACTGAACTCAGTCTAACAGCTAAGGTGTTGTGTACATAAATACATTAAAACACCCGCAGTAATGACAACAACTAAAAATCCTAAGGTGTTCAGCTATTCCAAAGGACATTTTTAACTGACATACGCTATATTCTTTGGATTATTTGACAGTCTATAAACACAGTCATCTTTAGTATATAAATTTTTTTAAAGATTTGTTTATTGTTATTTTAGAGAGAGAGTGTGCGGGGGAGGGGCAAGTGGAGGGAGAGAGAAAATCTCACAGACTCCCTGATGAGCTCAGAACCCAAAGCAGGGCTCCACATGAGGGCTCCATGTAGGGTTAGATCTCATGATCCTGAGGATCATGACCTGAGCCCATATCAAAAGTCAGACTCTTAACTGACTGAGCCACCCAGGCACCCCTAGCTATAGGATTTTTACTCAGCAGGTATTAAGGGTGTTGATTTTCCATAGAAAAGAAGTTAACTCATTAAATGTGAGGAATGTTGAATTTTTTTCACTTGTTCAGCATTCCATGGATTTGATTTTTCTTCACTAACTAATTAATGATTAGGTTAATGGTAAATGAAACTCTGAAATTCATAGGCTTCTTAAATACACACAAGAAAAGAGATGCTGTCTTTTGAACTTCATGTTACAGTTGGCAACAGGAAATAAAAATAATATACTGTAGGAAAGCAAAGCAAAATAAATACATAAATAAGTAAAAAGAAACTTACATACAATTTCAGAAAAAACGTGTTGAATAACAAGAAGCTAAAGTTTCCTTCAAAACCTTAAAATTGAGATTTTAATTTGTCTCTCTCAAATGATTTTCCAGGGGAAATACATCATATGAAGAGTCTAATTTGTTGTGCAGGGCACGAGACAGTTCCAGCAATCATTTATAATATTTTTAAAAAATTATAATTAGAGCAATCAGATTCTCCAAAGGAAGTTAACAAGGTAAGGGCAATAGGGAAGAGAGATTAGAACACTAGTACTCCCTGGTCCCTCCCTGCCAGGTAGAAACTTGGCAGTGGCTGCTCCTCCTGCATCCCGTAGCCATTGCTCTCTCTGAGCTTAGGTACCTCTGCTTCCTGTCCTTGTTCCTCCATGCTAAAAAGTGGTAAAGACTAATCACTGTTGCTGGTAGTCGGAGACATTCTTATCCTTGCTGGTTTCCTTAATGCTGCCTACATCCCTGGAAATCATACCTTCATTAATGCAACTACTTGAGTGGACCATTCCTTCCCTGACTCATATACTGGTCTGCTGATTCATATGCCAGTCTTGTCTCTGACAAACCCAAACCACTGTTCCCAAAGTCTAGCCACATTCCCCTTCTTATTGTCCTTTGAATGCATCATCACTTCCATCACTTTGTGTGCCCATGTGTGTTCTCTCCTCATGTTGGATTGCTCTTTACTCCTGTTTCTATCAAACCACTATTCATCCTGTAAGGGTGATTCAAATGCCATTTTTTTCCATAAAACCTTTCAGAAACCCCAAACAATATGTTATCCTTTCATAGGGTGCATATATTCCTATTACAGTGTTCCACAAGTCTCAGTCATTGAAAATGCCACGGTCGTGATTTTTATCATGTTCTCCTACCACCATGGAGGTAAGTATGCATAAACCACTTCATGCTGCAGTAACAAACGTGATATTTCAGTGATTTAACAAAAGTACACTTTTTTGGTTCCCACAAATTCCTCTATGGATCCAAACAGAGAGTGCTAGAGGGTCTCATCATGGCAATTAAATGCAGCACCGGAGGCATGCCACATGTCACTTTTGTTCTCAATCCATAGACCAGACTAGTTGCATAACCCTGCCTTACGCCAAGAGGCAGGCAAGTAAAGTCCTCCCAGGTGGCAGGAAGAAGGGGTGACCTAGTTATGGGAGAGCACTAGGAGTCTTTACTCCTTATCTAGACTTTGAAGACTTTTTTTAAACCAACTTTTTTTTTTTTTTACTTAAATGAATGTATTTAAACAGGAAACTGCATCTGTTCATGAAAAGCTTCTATTATATAGTTCACAAATTTTATAACCATGGTGAAACAAAAGGATAATAATTACAAGACTAATATCTGTATATCACTTAAATAACATGCTGCATGCCATCCTTTGAGAAGTACCATTCTCATGTCAAAAAGTTAATATCACTGAGCACCTGGCACGTGACAGCAAGTGTTCTAAGTATTTCTTATGTATCGATTCACTTGTTTTCTGAACAACCTACAAGTGGTAAGTGCTCTTTATTATCCCCATCATACAGATGAAGCATATGAAATCCAGTAATTTATTTAAGGTCATATTTATAGCAAATGGGAGAGGAAGAACATGAACTCTGGCAGTGTGATTCCAGGGGATTCATTTCCACTTAATCCCCATAATCTGTGTGAGCAACAATAGGGCAGTTACTCCCCTTGTGTCCTCAACAGTGGCTGGTACAAATTATGAGCTGATTTGCTTTTTGCTTGCTAAATGAATGAATCAGGAATACTCCCCTTCCATCTAGTTTCTGAAAAAATACACTACTGCTTTCATATTTTCTGTTAGTAACAGGAAGGAAGTTCACAAAAAATAAAAATAAGACTAACTAAAACAAAGGGAAAGTTACAAGGTTTCAAATTTCAAAAGTTCCCACCAAAAGTGTTTTCACTAGCAGCAAATTATAAATAGTCTTCTTTGATTTCTTCCCAAATCTACCACTATATCTTAAATTTAAGAATCCCAGAAGTCCCCTCTGAACACTTGAACACAAAGTCAAAGAAAGCTATGTTCTGTTTTTCCTTGAAGTCTTTGGTTTTTCCCTTATCTTCTTCACTTAGGAATTTTAGAGAAAGGCAAAAGACCTGTGTAAATAATAATAATGATAATAATGATAATAATAATAATGGTTAACATTTAAGTGCTCACTGTATGCCACAGAATTGATTATTTAAGTCTCTAGTTAGACCAAGTAAGATTCATTCACATTTCAAATAAAAGTGATCCTTTCTTTTCACACAAAAAATATATTATGAAACATTTCATCTAAACCTCCCCCCCCCCAAAAAAAAAGAAAGAAAGAAAGAAAAAAGAACATAGAGAAATGAGATGGAAAATAGCCAGGAATAGTGGTCAACGCTTGGACTGGAAGCCCTAAGAAAGAGTATTATTGGATATCTACTGTGAAGGTGGGAGGTATACATGACTTAGCCTCAACTAACAGAATGAAGTGGGAATAAGGTAGGAATGGCCCATAAAAGACTTTTAAGCAGAAAGGCATAAGGTGAAGAGATAATAGGAAGGAAATCTCAAGCTATAAAATGTGTATGTTAAGGAATTCTTTCAATAGAGTAATGTTTAAAAGTCTCATGGTAGTCACTAGCAATTGAGCAATACAAAATAAATCTCTCTTTTATCTTAAATAGTAGGATTGGATTCTTCATATGTTTTATGACTTCTGATAAGAAAGATTATGTTTTCATGTAAGCAAGCCATAAAGACTTTAAAATGTGCAACTTTTAATAAGATGCTCAAAAATCTGAAAACTGGAGTTTTAATAGGTGTTTTGCAAGTAATATACTGCAACCCTATATCAGAGTTGGAGACAGCACATGAAAAGAACAAGGTTTATGGTTGTGAAGCTCAGGAAGCTTGTCTTCAGAGAAACTAGCCAGTGATTGATAACTGGGCATATTCTTTAGCAGACTCAATATGAGTTTCAATAAATTTAAGAACTGAGAGTCTCAAGTTACAAAATTATGTTTGGTAAAATTAAGTCCTTTGAGAACTAAGCCAAGTTCTAACTCACACAGTACTAAAATGAATTTTTCCTTAGCAGCAAAGGGGTGGGGAGGTACTGGTGGTGTGGAAGATAATTGTCCATTAGAGTACTTGATAAAGCTAATCTTTAAGGCCTAAGTGAAGCCTCTTCGAATGTACATAATTAAAGTGGTGTTTTAAATCATTGAAAGTACTTGCAAAGTATGCAATAGCTGATACTGTATTTCTCAGGTGAAAAAATGGCTAAAATGCAAGGATTATTAATTGAAATAAAAACAAAACACTAAAACTCAGAGAATTTCCAAATCAAAAATATTGTCACAATTATCTATACAACAAAAATCCAAAAGTATTTTGAAGAGACAGCATCTAGTCATGGAAAGACAGTCCAATTAAATTCCTGGAATGAGTGGGAGGGCCTCTACTCTGTGTACTTTTTATTCTATGTTTAGAAAATGTTAGAAGTGTGGTCATTTTTTAGTGGTAAATGATATGAAGGAAACAGGTGTTTCCTTTTATTATCCATTTATTATGGCCCCAGTATAGAAATTACTAGTTCAGCAGAGCAAGTCCATTCTCCAAAATTTCAAGACTTACTCAAGAAATCATAATTCCATCATGGTGTTCATTAGAAGGAAGCTAATATGTAGAACTTGTTATAACAGTGTCAGAGAACTTTACAAACATGAATCAGTGAGGCAACCCTGACATGAAACAAAGGAAGAAGATTCCATGACAGGTTGAAAAGATAGGGTAAAACCAAAGCCAGAAGACAAACTGCCAGGTCCAAGCTAGGATCTTGGAGGAGAAATAACCACAGCTAGAGATGCTATCAATAGAAGAAAGGGTGACAATATCCTCTTTCTCTCTCCCTCAGCTTCCCTAAAGTGATTTGACAAAATTGATCCTAAAGTCAATTAGCAAGGGAACCTGGGAAATATAGTTTTTAGAGGTCAGATCCTATGATAGAGAATAATTCAAAGGAAGGGCATATGGGCAATGAAAGACATGTTTTCCTCTCCAAAAATGTGTTTTCATTGCTGCATGTATTCTGATTATCCTCGAAGTATTTTTTAAAACCAAAGAGTTTTTTTTTTAACTGAGATATAATTGACATATAACATTATATTCGTTTCAGGTGTACAACATAATGATTCAGTATTTATATATACTGTGACATGATCACAATTAGTCTAGCTAGCATTTCTCACCACACAGTTACAATTTTTTTCTTGTGATGGGCACTTTTAAGATATATTCATTTAGCAATTTTCAAATATACAACACAGTATTTTTTTTTAATATTCTTTTTTTTTTAATTTTTTTTAAATTTATTTATGATAGACACACAGTGAGAGAGAGAGGCAGAGACACAGGCAGAGGGAGAAGCAGGCTCCACGCACCGGGAGCCCGACGTGGGATTCGATCCCGGGTCTCCAGGATCGCGCCCTGGGCCAAAGGCAGGCGCTAAACCGCTGCGCCACCCAGGGATCCCTACAACACAGTATTATTAGCTCTAGTCACTATGCTATATACATATCACATCCCCATGACTTATTTACTTGGTAACTGGAAATTTGTACCTTTGGGCAGCCCCGTGGCACAGCGGTTTAGCGCTGCCTGCAGCCCAGGGTGTGATCCTGGAGACCCCGGATCGAGTCCCACTCAGGCTCCCTGAATGGAGCCTGCTTCTCCCTCTGCCTGTGTCTCTGCCTCTCTCTCTCTGTCTCTCATGAATAAATAAATAAATTTTTTTTAAAGAAATTTGTACGTTTTGATCCCCTTTACCCATTTTGGTGACAGAGGCTTCATATGAAGATAACCTCAATATTACTATGCAAAGTGAGAATTCTATTGGAAAATGGTGCTAGAACTCAAGTGGGATCCATCAGATATCTTCAAAAACTTTACCCCTAATTGTGGAAGAAATTAAGTGTCCTAAGGTAAAAGACTTGTTGAGGATTAGGACTGAGTGGAGAAGATCAACAGGACTTATGTTACTAAGAATTCTCTCTAGGCTTATCTCGTCTACTGTTTTCTGGGAGTTGAAATAGATGTGTGAAAATGAGACTCTTCTAATATGTTGGGAAAAAAAGCCTTACCATTTTCTAAAAAGAATGAGCACTTAACAATATATTAAGCATGTGAAATGAGTTTGTAAGCATTAGTTCATTTAATATTTCCAATAAATTTGGTGAAAAAGCACTCATAGACCACTTTACAGATGGTAAAACGGAGTCTTAGTGGTTTAAGTATCTTGCCCAAGGTTATACATCTGATAAATACTAAGCCTAGAATACAAATCCAAGTCTCAAGGAGTCTGCAAAGTCTATACACTCAACACTCAGCTGTAGTGCTAATATATGTGCAAAAAATTGGTAAAGTTTTATTGGGTAAAAATGATTTTTAAAAAATAATTTTTAAATGATTTAAAAAATCATATGTGACCTGTGTGAGCAGAGGCATCATGCTTACCTTTCATCCTCTACAACAGCCTCAGGCTCCTTTTCTTTTCTTGAAGACACTTTTATGTCTCTTTTAGTCCTACATATAGGACTTTGTTAGAGGATCCTCAAATTTTATACTTAAGATTATATAGAAAAATCATTCTTTCCTTAGCAACTAGAATCAATAGCAGCATTGATATTTCCCAATGGCAGTCTTTCTAAAAGTAGTTCCTTTCTTTTTGGTCATAGTCTTCAGTTGAGTATATTGCAACATATTTTATGCCCTAAATGCTATCCATACTAAGAATGACATATAAAGGTGACTTCCCATCTCTGTTACAATTTCCTTTAGCAATCAAGTATTTGAAATATCTGAAAAACGGATTATTTTCTGGCTATTCAGTTGTTATTTCCATCTTTCCTTTATTCTTTAACAAGTTTTCAATTATACTTGTAACATTCCCTACTGTGACATATAATAGAAAAGCAATTGGCCTTTAGTTTTGTCTTTTCCGCCTTCCTTACCATAGTTTAGTGGTCAAATGATAATTTTAGCAATCATTAAATTGTGTTTTGAATGTACAACTGATATTTTGCTTACTCCTCCCCCAGCGCTGTTCAACTACGGTAGACATCTAAATACTTTTAAAACAAGCCTAATAATTCCTTGAAGAAATCAAATTGGAATCAATGCAGACAAATCACTAGGAAAATTATGTAGGTGTGGTTCATGTCTAACCTACAGTCATTATATTAAATCATGATGTCTGGGACAGCTGGTTGAATTTATATATTAAATATAAATCTTCTAAGTGACACTTCTTCTAATACACTATGATTTCACTTTTCTGAATTTCAAGTCTTATTTCATTGGAATGACTCAAATAGCTATACTAGAAACTCACACAGATTTTCATCAAATGTAAGGTTTATGGAACATGTCACCTAAAAGATGTAAAAGCTGTATTGTTCTTGTTCTTTTATGTGTGTGTGCCTGCTATTTAAAATCTGAAGACCTCTATTGATAGAAATGGAGGGTAAAGGATTGGAGTGAATATATTAGAAATCTAAACATGAACAAAATTATCTTGTATTCCACTCAAATGACTAGATCATGTTTTTATTAAACTATTGAGAGAGATGAATGGACTTCAGGATGTGAATAATCTGTCTGGATACAGAATATAGAATAATTTATATATTGTCTCTTTAATATTAACTCAGAGATTATACTACATACATTATTTTTCACATAATGCTTTTACAAACGATTGAAATTCCATAGGAAAATGCAATTTTTTATTGAGGTATAATTGACATAACTATAGTTTTAGGTATACAACATAATGATTTGTTATTTGTATACACTGCAAAATGATCACCACAATAAGTCTAGTACCATTTATCACCAATGTTAGAAAAATATTTTTTTTCTTGTGGTGAGAACTTTTACAATTTACCCTCTTGGGAACATTCAAGTATACACTATAATATTACTGACTATAGTCAGTATGCTGTACATTATTATATCCCCATGTCCTATATATTTTATAATCGGATGTTTGTACCTCTTGACTTCCTTCACCTTTTTTGCCTACCACCGAACCTCCATCCCTTCTAATAATCACCATTGTGTTCTCTGTATCTATGACCTTTGTTTTGTTTTGTTTTGTTTTTAGATTCCACATAGAGGTGCAGTCATATGGTATTTGATCTTCTCTGACTTATTTTACTTAGCATAATTCTCTCAAAGTCCATCCACATGCTTGTAAATAACAAAGTTTAATTCTTTTTTTATGACTGAGTAGTTTTCCATTATATATATATTTATTTATACTGATATTTGTATACACTGTATACATTGTATATACAATACAAATATATATAGGTATATAGATACATAATATATAATTATAATTATATGTATAATTATATATTATATATAATATAATATATATATATTTACCATAGCTTCTTTATCCATTCATCTATCAATAGACACTTAGGTTATTTCCATATCTTGGCTATTGTAAATAATGCTGCAATAAATACGAAGGTGGATATATATATATTTTAGAATTAGTGTTTTTGTTTTCTTTGGATAAATATCTAGCAGTAGAATTGCTGGATCCATGGTAGTTCTCTCTCTAATTTTTTGAGGAAACTCCACTGTTTTTCACAGTGGCTGCACAAGTTTACATTGCCACCTACAGTGCATGATAGTCCCCCTTTATCTATATCTTCACCAACACTTGTTATTTCCTGTTATTTTGATAAAAGCCATTATAACAAGTGTGAGGTGGTATCCATTGTAATTTTGGTTTCGCATCTTCCTGATAATTGGTGATATTGAGCATCTATTCATGTGCCTGTTGGCCATTTGTATGTCTTCTTTGAAAAAATGTCTATTCAGGTCTTCTGCCCATTTTTTAATTGGACTGTTTTTGTTTTTGTCTGCTAGTTAGCTTATGCATTCTGTATATAAAGTGGTTATTAACCCTTTATACAATATATGATTTGCAAATATTTTCTCCCATTCAGGAGGTTCTCTTTTCATTTTGTTGATGTTTTCCTCTGCTATGCAAAAGCTTTTTAGTTTGATGTAGTCCCATTTGTTTATTTTTGCTTTTGTTGCCTTTGCTTTTGGAGTCCAGTATAAAAAATCATTGTTGTGGGACACCTAGGTGACTCAGTGGTTGAGTATCTGCCTTTGGCTCAGGTCATGATCCCGGGGTCCTGGGATCAAGTCCTGCATTGGGCTCCTTGCAGGGAGCTGCTTCTCCCTCTGCCAATGTTGCTCCCTCCCTCTCTGCATCTCATGAATAAATAAATAAAATCTTTAAAAAAATATTTTAAAAAATCATTGCTGAAACCAATATCAAGGAGATTACCACCCATATTTTCTTCTAGGAGTTTTATGGTTTCATGTTACATTCTAGTGTTTAATCCATTTTGAATTGATTTTTGTTCATAATATGAGATAGTAGTTTATTGTCATTCTTTTGTATATAGCTGTCCAGATTTCCCAACATTGTTTATGGATGAGATTGTTCTTTTCCTTTTGTATATTCTCACCATATTTGTCATAAATTAATTGTGGGTTTATTTCTTCACTCTCTATTCAGTTCTATTGATATACATGTCTGTTTTTATGCCAGTACCACAGTGTTTTGATTACTATAGCTTTGTAATATAGTTTGAAATCAGGGAGCATGATGCCTCTAGATTTGTTTTTATTTCTCAAGATTGCTTTGCCTATTCAGGGACTTGTGGTTCTGTACAAATTTGGGGATCACTTGTTCTATTTCTGTGAAAAATGCCTTGGAAATTTAATAGAGATAGCATTGCATCTGTAGATTGCTTTGGGTAGTGTGGACATTTTAACAAAATTAATTTTTCCAACCAATGATCATGGAATATCTTTCCATTTATTTGTATCTTCTTTAATTTCTTTCATCAATATCTTATAGTTTTCAGTGTACAGGTCTTATACCTCCTTGGTTAAATTTATTCCTAGGCATTTTATTATTTTTGATGCAATTGTAAATATGGTTGTTTTCTTAATTGCTCTTTCTGACAGTCTATTGTTAGTGTATAGAAATGCAACAGGATTTTTTTTGGTGTATTAATTTTGTACCTTGCAACTTTACTAAATGTGTTTATTAGTTCTAACAGTTTGGTGGGAGGGGAGGACAAGTCTAGGTTTTTGTATATATAAAATCATATCGTCTGCAAATAGTGTCAGTTTTACTTCTTCCTTTCTAATTTGGATGATGCCTTTTGCTTCTTTTTCTTGCTTAATTGCTCTGGCTAGGACTTCCAACACTATGGTGAAAGTGGTTACTCTGACTTATTTCTGATTTTAGAGGAAAAGCTTTCATCTTTTCACGATTGAGTATGATATTAGCTGTGAGCTTGTCCTAACTGCCCTTCATTATGTTGAGGTATGTTCCCTCTGTACCTACTTTGTTGAGAGTTTTTTTTTTTTTTATCATGAATGGATATTGAATTTTGTCAAATGCTTTTTGTGCACCTATTGAGATAATCATATAACTTTTATCCTTCATGTCATTCACGTGTCTCACATTGATTGATTTGTGAATGTTGAAAAACCTTGCATCCCTGGAAGAAATCTCACTTGGTCATGATGTATGATCTGTTTAATGTAATTCTGAATTTAATTTACTAATATTTTATTGAGGATTTTTGCATCTATGTTCATCAGGGCCTCTAAGCTAAAATTTCCTCTTTTTGTGGTGTCCTTATCTGGTTGTGGTAATAGAATAATGCAGGATTTATAAAACCAGTTTGGAAGCATTCCCTCCTCTTCAATTTTTTGGAAGTGTTTAAAAAGGATAGATACTTAATCTTCTTTAAATGTTTGGTAGAATTCACCAGTGAAGCCATCCAGTCCTGGGCGTGTGTTGAAAGGTTTTTTATTACAGATTCAATCTCCTTACTATTAATTAGTCTATTCAGATTTACTGTATTTCCATAATTCAGTCTCAGAAGATTATATGAATGTAATTCCATATAAAACATTCCTGGGAAAAACAATAAATAAAACATTCCTGGAGTCTATTCCTTTCTTCCAGGTTGTCCACATTGTTGGCATACATTGTTCCTAGGAGTTTCTTATGATCCTCTGTATTTCTGTTGTGTCAGTTGTAACTCCTCTTTCATTTTTTGTTTTATTTATTTGAGACCTCTTGGTGAGTCTAGCTAAATATTTGTCATTCTTTTTAATCTTTTCAAAGAAACAGTTCTTAATTTTATTGATTTTTTTCTATTTTATTTTTAATATCTATTTCATTTTTTTTCTGCTCAGATCTTTGTTATTTCCTTCCATCTATTAATTTAATGTTTCCTCTGCTCTTATTTTTCTAGTTTATTTGGGTATAAAATTAGATTCTTTGAGATTTTTTTTGTTTTTTGATATAGGCCCGTTTCATTACAAACTTCCCTCTTAGAACAACATTTGCTGCATTGTATATATTTTGGTATTTTGTATTTCCATTTTCATCTGTCTCAAGGTATTTTTAAATTTCTCTGTTGATTTGTTAACTTACTAGTTGTTCAGTAGCATGTTCTTTAATATCTACATATTTATGATTTTTATATATATATGTGTGTGTATATATATATATACATATATATATACTTTTAAAGATTTTATTTATTTATTAATGAGAGACACAGAGAGAGAGAGAGACAGAGACAGAGACAGAGACACAGGCAGAGGGAGAAGCAAGCTCCATGCAGAGAGCCTGATTTGAGACTCGATCCCAGGACTCCAGGATCACACCCTAGGCCGAAGACAGGTGCTAAACTGCTGAGCCACCCAGAGATCATGACTTTTTCCATATATTTTTTGAGTTTTCTTCTTATAACTGATTTCTAGTTTCATACTATTGTACTCAGAAAAGATGATTGATATGATTTCAATCTTCTTAAATTTGTTAAGACTTGCTTTGTGGCCTAACATATCTATTCTGAGAATATTCTATATACAGTTTAGAAGAACATGTATTCTTCTCTTATTGGATAAAATTATATATACACATACACACATATAAATATTAAGCTATGTGTTTTAATGTGTCATTTAAGGCTGATGCTTTTTTATTAAATTTCTGTTTGGATGACCTATCCATTGATTCAAGTTGAGCATTAAAATATTTTACTACTATTATATTGCTGTGAATTTCTCCATTTAGTTCTGTCAATATTTGCTCTATATATTTAGGTGCTCCTATGTTGGGTGCATAAAGATTTACAATGTTGTATCCTCTTGTGAGATTGACCCCTTTATCATTATGTAATGCCCCTCTTTATTTTTTATTATACTCTGTTTCAAATTCTATTTTGTCTGATAAAAGTTTTGTTGCTCCAGATTTCATTTGGTTTCCATTTGCATAGAACATTTTTATAGCCTTTCGTTTTCAGTTGGTTTATGCTCTTAAATCTGAAGCAAATCTTTTGCAGGCAACAAATAAATGGGACTTGTTTTTTTAGTGCATTCAACTCTGTATGTCTTTTGGTTGGAGATTTTAATCTATTTACATTTATGTAATTATTTTTAAAAAGATTTTATTTATTTATTTTGCTGAGGGAGAGAGAGAGAGAGACCACATGGGCCAGAGGAAGGGCAGAGGGAGAGGGAGAGAATCCCAAGCATACTCCACACTGAGGCCACAACCTGACACAGGGCTCAATCTCATGACACTGAGATCATGACCTAAGCCAAAATCAAGAGCCAGACACTTAACCAACTGAGCCACACAGGTGATGGCATTTAAATAATTATTGATAAGTATATATTTATTGTCATTCGATTAATTGTTTACTGGTTATTTTGTAGTTCTTCTGTGTTTCTTTCTCTCACTCTTTTCCCTTATGGTATGATGACTTTCTTTAGTATTATGTTTAGATTCCTTTGCCATTTTCTTTTTGTGTATCTGTTATAGGCTTTGCTTTGTGATTACTATAAGACTCACCTGTAGTATCCTATATATATACCAATCTATTTTAAATTGATAGCTACTTAAATTTGAACAAATTCTAAAACTCTACATTTTTCCCACTCCCCATTTTCTATGTTTTTCTTGGCACATTTTATATATTTTTATTTTGTGTATTCCTTAATGAATTACTGTAAAGTTATTTATTCTTTTGTCTTTTACCCTACATAATAGCTTTATAGGTAATTAATCTACTATATATTTTTCCATATATTTACCATATATTTTACCATATATTTTTCTTTTCCATGAATTTAGACTTTTATGTTTTCTTGTTATTTATTAGTTCCCTTCCTTTTCAGCTTAAAAGAGTCACTTTGTTATTTCTTGAAAGACTAGATTTTGCTTGTCTAAAAAATTCTTGATCTCTTCTTGAGTTGGGAATGATAACCTTACTGAGTAAAGTATTCTTGGTTAAAAGTTTTCTCTCTTTAGCACTTTGAATATATCATGCCATTCTCTTTTGGCATGCAAAGTTTCCACTGATATTATTATAAAGGTTCCTTTGTGCATAACAAGTTTTTTTTTTCTGCTAATTTTAAGATTCTCTCATTAACTTTTGACATTTTAATTATAATACATCTTGGTGTAGATCACTTGAGCTTCATTTTTTTTTTTTTTAGTAGGGTCCATACCCAGAGTGGAGCCCAACATGGGGATTGAACTCATGACCCTGAAATAAAGATCTGACCTGAAATCAAGAGTTGGTTACTTCACTAACTGAGCCCCCCCTTCCCCCCCAGGGTTCATCTTATTTGGAACTTTCTAGGCTTCTTAGATCTTGATGTCTTCCATAGGGTAGGAATGTTTTCAACTATTACTTCTTCAAATAAGTTTTCTGACTCATTCTCTCTTCTGGGACCACCCTGATTGTGAATGTTAATCCACTTGATGTGGTTTTCCCTTAGGCTATCCTCATTCTTTTCCATTCCTTTTTCTTTTTGCTGCTCTGATTGAATTCCATTGCCTTACCTTCTAGCTCACTGATGCTTTCTTCTGCTTCATATAGTCTGCTTTTGAATCCTGTTAGTATATTCTCAGTTCAATTATTGTATTATTCAGCTCTGTGACTTCTGTGGTACTTCTTCATATTATTTATCTCTTTGTTGAAGTCTTCATTGTGTTCAATTATTCTTGTCCCAAGTTCTGTGAGTTCAATTACTTTGAATACTTTTTCAGGTAAATTACTCATCTCTTCATTCTGATTTTTTTTCCCTTGTAGTTTTATCTTGCTATTTTATTTGAGGATATTCCTCTGTTTCCTCATTTTGTTTGACTCCCTATTTCTTCATATCAGATAAAATATCTACCTCTTCCAGTTTTAAGGGGATGGACTGTGTAGGAGATGAACTCTGTTGTTGAATCTTGCTCTAGCTCTTGGTTGTCTCTTGAATCTTTGTGATTGTTCAATCAGCCTAATTTATTTTTGATAGGTCCCAGTTGTTTAGAGTGTATCAGATCTGTTCCACAGGGAGAGACCTCAGACAACTCTTAGTCTCAGGCTTATTGAGAGGCAGGCCCTTAGGCTTAAAGGCTTATATTTAAAGTATACAAATATAAATAGCCATGTGGGACCACAGTTATAAAGCATGCTGGCCTCCAGACCAGGCAATCTATCTCCTGTGCAATAGTTGCATAAGTTAGGGCTCCAGACAAAAATATAAGCTCTTTTCTGAGAGGTACTGGTGAGCTGAAGCAATGCCCAGAGAGAACACAAAAATGGCATCCCCCATGTTCCCTGAAAGCCTCTAGATGTGTGGCAAACCTGAACCTGCCCCTCATCTGAAGCTCCAGGACAAGTAAGTAGGCCTGTTTTTACAGAAGAGTGAGAGTGTGTTTCAGCCTTCTACCTGTATGATGATGCCCTGAGAATGGTAGTCTGCTAAGAACTATCTCCCTGGTTGTTACAATCCTGTAGGACTCAGAAATGCAAGCCTGCCCACCCTCCACTGGCCACCAGAGCCAGGTGATCAAGAAGAGTCCCTTGTGTGGTCTGCACATGCCTGACAGCTTTAGCAAGACAGCTGATGAGTGCAGGAAGCACACAAGTAGGCTAGCTTTAGTGGGGCAATTGGACACTAGAGCAAATATGTGCACCTACAAGCACTAGCAAGGTAGAGGAAGAGTCCAAAAATGGCGTCCAGCAGTATCTGTATCTGGGAGAGGGTCTTTGTAGGTCCCGACCCCTCCAGCAAACTTTTTAAGATTAGCAAATGGATCTCCTTCACAAATGACCTAGGCATTTTTCAAACTGCTGCTTTTGCATTGAGACTTGTGGAAAGTAAATCTGTGTGGGAGCCCTTTAAAAGTGGTATCTCAGTGCCTACAGCCCTTTGAGTCTCCTGGACATATGCTTTGTTGTTTTTCATTCCTTTTTTTCTCCCCTTTTTTTTTTTTTAATTGAAGCATAATTAACATAAAATATTCTATTAGGGGGATCCCTGGGTGGCTCAGCAGTTTAGTGCCTGTCTTTGGCCCAGGGTGTGATCCTGGAGTCCCGGGATTAAGTACTGCATCAGGCTCCCTGTGTGGAGCCTGCTTCTCCCTCTGCCTGTGTCTCTGCCTCTCTCTCTCTTTCTGTGTCTCTCATGAATAAATAAATAAAATCTTTAAAAAATATATTCTATTAGTTTCAGGGGTATGTTACAGTGATTTAATATTTTTAGACATTACAAAATGATCCCCATGATACGTCTAGTTACCATCTGCCACCATACAAAGTTATTATAATACCATTGACCACATTTCCTATGCCATACATTAAATCCCCATGACTTCTTTATTTTATAACTAGAAGTTTGTACATCTTAAAGTTAGATGTTTTGGGGTTTATTTTTCTGGTTTAGGTTCCAAGTATTGTGGTGCCTGCTGTGAGACACAAACTTCTCATTTGTCAGGGAGAAACTCCTGCTTTGTGAAACCTCTTCCAATTGTAGGTCACTATCCTGCACAGGTGTGGTTTTGGGAAAGAGCATATCTCTGCCTCTCCTACCTGTCTTGAAGTAGCCCTTTTATCCTTTGTTGAAGAGAAGCTCTTCAAATAGCTTTCAGGCCTTTTTCAGAAGGAGCTGTTCCATATGTAGCTGTATATTTAGTGTGTCCATGAGAGGAGGGGAGTTCTTTCTTTACTGCTCTTTTTCTAAACATTTTATTTATTTATTCATGAGAGACATGAATAATAAATTGATGACAACTTGCGGTTGGGCAAGTTGTGGGCTCAACCGCTGAGCCACCCAGGTGTCCCTCTTTACTACTATCTTGTACTTCCCATGGAAAATGCAATATAGGAGTTGGAAGCAGCACAGTATAGATGAGTGGGATGGGAGTTATGGAAAGCATGGCAATACGTGTAACAGAATGTCCATCATTATCATTATTTTTGTTGTTCTTTCTTACTTATTACTAATATGCTTGTGTTATCCCAACTACTTTCAAAGCTTTTAAGTGGAAGGCCCTTATTAAGCTAAGCACCTTAATACTTTTGGTTGTGCAATTCTGAAGCTAGGAGTTAGAAGAGACACATATATCCATATAGTACAGGGAAAAAGAGGTAAAGAGAATAGGTACACATAGTGTAAAATGTGACCACTTGTTATGACTCCAAATCTGTTGTGAATTCTACTCAACTTAGGAAGAGCTTCACAGCCTAAATGTATGGCAGAGACTACTGAGGAGACTGAGTTTTATGTCTGGACTGGTTGTAGAATATAGAAGCAGATAAAGCCATGAAAACATAATCCCTTAGAAATGAGAAGAATTATGGGAGATGCCATAGAATATCAAGGTCTTAAAAATCATATGTTATCTAGAGGCCTTATAAGAAGAGATTGCTGATATCTTATGAGTTTCCAACAGGTATGGAACTTTGTCTACCTTGTCAGCATAGCATCCTTTGTGCTGCCTGCATAGAAAGTAACCAATATGTATTTGTTACATGAATATTTCTCCTTCAATTCAAACTACATACTTATAGTAAATTTCAAAAGTAACCAGTAACCATTTCTCTCTGTCTCTTTACTAATTTTCTATATCTGTAAATCTGTGGTATTTCATCCCTTATCTTAAATGTAATGACATCTTGCCAAGTTATCTGAATGAAAAATAAATAATTCAGTCAACCAGAGGTTTACTAGTTATAAAATAAAATAAGAAGAATGCAGTGGTTTGAAAAGTATAAAGTATTTACTGTTATTAATCAATCATCAACATAGATCTATATATAATAAAACCTATTTTTAATAATTTGCCTCTTAGTGCTTTTCCAGTCTTTTGTCTCTTTTTCTGATGTCAATACTAAAAGGCTCAGTAAGGCTGTTCAAATCAGTGGAGAGTTAAAGAAAAATCCATAAAAAGGAAACTAAAAACTCCCTACTCACCCACCTGTGTTTCAGCTGCAAAGCTTCCAAGAAGAAAATCAACAGAGAAAAAGAGACAAAGAGATAGAAATGGAAAAAGAAGAAAGGAGGTCTATGGAATCGTCCCTTGAATGAGAAATGAAATACCACCCTGACTCTCTCTCTCAAATTTCTGCACCAAAATTATATTGTCTCCTGGTGCAGTTTTCTTAAATGAATCAGACTGCATAATCCTAAATGAAATCACACTGGGAAAAATTAAGGATTTTAAAACTTTATCATCTAAGAAAACCACTGATGATCGAGATTAAGCCATTGGCAACTTCTACCAATACAAAGATTGTTTAACATATTACCTCTGTCAAATCAGTGGACTTTCTAGTCTGTTAAACCATACACTTCTTCAAAATGAATTATAATGAAATAATACCACGGAAAAGAATATTAACATTTGAGCAATGCAATTTCTTAACCCAGATGGGAAACCACTTGAGCTTAAAATATAATGAATAAGGAAAAAAAGATGTAAAACTCTGCATTTCACTTAATTCATAACCCAACTTTCCTAATGTGCTTCCTTAGACTGTTTCCAAGTCTCAGGATTTGCTTAAGATATATTTTAGAACTATGTGGACATCCATTAATTCACATGCAAATACACAGGTCATAGAGCTGTGAAGTTATTTCCTAAATCTTCTCTGTAGGAAAAAGGGAACATGCAAGAATACTCTAATTTGTCCCCAAAAATTAAAGCCTCAGTCCTCCCAATACAGCTGATTATCTACCTTGGTCTTCAAGTTCTTCAAGAACATTGATTTCACAAGCTCTTGATCACCTATTCGATGTTCATTCTGCTTTGTTTGTTGTTTAGAATTCTTTTCTTATACACTTTCAATTATTATATTTTAAGTTGGACTATTACCCTGTATCCATTCCTTAGGTTGCTGGCAGCCCAGAAGAATCTATCCCTAGATTTATAAATTGTCTGCTCATATCCATATCTGTTTTTTTTTTTTCAAAATGAATGTTAACTTAAAAACTATTGGTTTTTGGAGATAATGAGATAATTTTTGACTTTCTTTTTAGAGTTGTAGAAAGCTGCCAAAATAGTATGGAAAATTCTCAGATACACTTCACCAAAGCTGTTCCTTTTGTTAGTAACTTACATAACGACAGAAATTTAATAAAAACTAAGAAATTAACCTTGGTACAAATATAGTAACTGAAGTACAGAATTTATTTGGATTTCATGAGTTTTTCCACTGATGTTTTTTTTCTGTTCTATAATCTAAGATTCCCATTATATTTAGTGATCATGTAACTTACATGCCTCCATTCTTTGACAGACTTTTAGTCCTGGCTTACATAACCTTGATATATTTTCTGAGTATGGGTCAGCTATTTTGTAAACAGTCCTTCAAATAGATAGGTCTGAGTTGGTTTTATCTTCATTATATCATACATACTCTCAAGACATCACATCAGGGTATCTATATCTATAAGTGGTGAGGTTAACCCTGATTCCTCAGTTAAGTGATTTCAGCCACAGGTCTTTATTGTAAAGTTACTATTTGACCCTCTGTAAATAGTGCTTTGGGGTAGATAATTTGAGACTGCAAATATATTGTTTCTGCTTAAATTTTAGCCCACTAATTTTAGCATTTATCAGTGGACCTTGCCTATAGAAATTATTATTGTACTTTTTAAAAATTGAAGTATACTTGAAACACAATATTACATTAGTTTCAGGTGTACAACATAATGACTCAACAAGTTGGTGTATTATGCCATGTATGCTCACCACAAGTGAAACTACCATCTGTCACCACCAACACTATTTTAATACATTGACTACATTCTCTATGCTGTACCTTTTACCCAGTGACTTATTCATTTTATAACTCAAAGTCTGTGTCCCCCACTTCCTTTCAACCATTTTGCCCATTGTCCTTCATCCTCCCGTCTGGCAACCACCAGTTTATTCTCTGTATTTATGGGTCTGTTTCTGCTTTTTGTTTGTTTATTCATGGCTTGTTTTTTAGATTCTGCTTATAAATGAACTCATGTGGTAGTTATCTTTCTCTGTCTGATTTATTTCTTAGCATAATACCCTCTAGGTCTATTGTGGCATTTTTAATAGTGATTTTCTATTTCCCTCATTCTTTCCATGTCCTTCAAATTCTTCTGTAAGAGAGAATAATCTCTTCTTGTTTGTCTTAGCGTGGATGCTTTGTTTTATTTTTTGCTATAAACCGATATCATTATTTGCATTTTTACAAAAGTCGCTCTTTGTCTATTGGAAGTGCTTTCTGGTTTACCTTTATGCACTTTTGACATGCTTCCATCCTTTAAACCTTCCTCCCTTGTTCTCCTTCTTTCTCTACTGTCCTCTCCCTCTCTCTCTCTTTTTTCTTTTTTGTATTTCCATACTTAATGGCACCACGAGATACTCTAGATTTATCTTATTTTCCCTAGCCCAAATCCGGAATCAACCCATTCCCCAAAGAACCCAGACTTCTTTTATTTGAGAAAGTCATTTACAAACCAAGATCTGGATACTAGATAGGGCTCACTGCTAGTGGTGTCATGACCTCTAGTCTCTCTCTCAGTGGATAGAGCTAAACCCAAACTATTAAAACAAATCTATGACTCCATATTGGTACAATTCTTGTTCAGAAACATGGATCATTCCAATCTTCATCCTTCTCTTATGAAACTTCCTTCTCCAAAAGTCAGTCATCTGGTTTTTATTATCAACAATATACGTACTACTTCTTAAACCCTAGGATACATATAAAATAATTTTGGAATTTCTGGGCTCATACCTCTGTGAGCAACAAATTTACCAACTACAATATAGGATTTGTGTGTAGTACTTTTCCTCTTCAGTCTTCTATCTAAAGCAATATTGGTCGGTTCCATTTTTCCCCATCCCCTCAGGATTGCTATGAATTTTTTTATTTATTTTATTTTATTTTTTTTATGAATTTTTTAAATACAATTAAGTTTATTTGTCAGATCTATGCTAAACATTCTGCCTATACTTATGAATTAACTTCTTTGGCTACTTTTTATGTGTATAAAGTAAAATTCCATCTTTGCAGTATGAAATTATGTAGTGTAATGGCTGAATTGTGACCCCACCCTCTTCCATATATTGAAGACCTAATACACGGTATCTTAGAATGTGACTGCATTTGGAGAAGAGGCTTTGAAAGAGGTGATTAAGTTAAAATAGGGTCATTAGGGTGGAGCTTAAATCATTTTGACTGGTATCCTTATAATAAGAGGAAATTAGGACACACAGAAAAGCACTAGGAGTGTAGGTGCAGGGGAAAGACCATGTGAAGACACAGGGGAAATGTGGCAATCTGCAAGCCAAAGAAAGAAGCCTCAGAAGAAAACAAACCTGCTAACACCTTGATCTTGGACTTCTATACTGTGAGAAATAAAGTTCATGTTTAAGCAACCCAGCCTGTGCTATTTTGTTACCCCTAGCTATCTAATATGTATGTGTTTTGACAAATATAGTCATCTAGCTTTTACTACAGTTCCACAGAACAACAATTCCATGACCTCAAGTTTCCTTCACGCTGACTCTTTGTTGTTAAATTCTCTCTGCACCTCAAAATCAACCAACTATTTTCCATTTCCATAATTTTTATTATTCTAAAGTGTCATATAAGTAGAATCACATTACGTAACCCTCTTTCACTTACCAAAATGCATTTAAAGTTCATCCACATTCCTGCATAAACCAATAGTCTTTTCCTTTTTATTGCTGAATAATGCTCCATTTTATGAACGTATAGCCATTTTTAAGTCCATTCACTAGTGAAGGACATCTTGACTGTTTCCAAGTTATAGTCTGAAGACTAGAAATAAAGTGGCTATACACATTCACATATAAATTTTTTTTTGGTTAACATGAGTTTTTATTTCCCTTGAGCAGATACCTAGAAGTGGAATTGATGAATCATGTGACATGTAGATATTTAATGTTTTAAGAAACCATCAAAGTGGGGCACCTGGGTGGCTCAGTCAGTTAAGCTTCTAACTCTTGGTTTCAGCTCAGGTATGATCTCGGGGTCTAAAGATTGAGCTGCAAGTCAGGCTCTGCACTCTGTGGGGGGTCTGCTTGGGAATCCCTCCCTCTGCCCCTTCCCACACTCTCTCTAATTAATTAATTAATTAATAAATCTTTAAAAAAAGAAAAACTGTCAAACTGTTTTCCAAATTGTAGGTACTATTTTTTATTTCCATCAATAATGTGTGAAAATGCCACTTGCTTGTCAGCACTTAATGTCAATTTTTTTTTATCTTTTTCCTTTTTGCCATTCTATTAGAATTATTTGCAATGTTCTTTAATATCCTTTTAATATCTGTGGTGAGATCCTCTCTTCTGTTCCTGATATTGTTAATTTGTGTCTTGTCCCTTTTTTCTTGGTCAGTTTGGCTAGAAGTTTTAAATTTTATTGATCTTTTGAAAGAATCAGCTTTTGGTCTCACAGATTTTTTTTATTATTGTTCTGTTTTAATCTCATTGATTTCTACTTTTATCTCTATTTCTTCCTTCTGCCTGTTTTGGGTTTAGTTTGTTCTTCCTTTTCAAAAGTCTTACATTAATGATTTGTAATCTTTGTTCCTATCTATTATAAGAAATTAGTGTAAATTTCCTTCTAAACACTGCTTTAGCTACACCTACAAATTTTAATATGTTGTGCTTTCAAGTTACTTTAGTACAATATATTTTTCAATTTCCTTTAAGAATTCCCTTTTTATCCATGAATACTTAAAAGTGAGCCATTTATTTTCCAAATATTTGAGGATTTATGAACTATTTTTCTGTTCTTGATTTCTAGTTAAATCTCATTATGGTCCAACCAGCCATGTTTCTTATGTTTTCATCTTCTTTTAATTTTTTTGATGTTTATTTTATAGCCTAGAAAATGCTGTCTCTTGATAAACGTTCCATTTATAATTGAATGTACATGCAAGAATTTATACTTTTGTCCAGGTCTTCCAGATTCTTATTGATTACTTGTTCTACTGATTATTAAGAAAGGAGAGTTGAAATTTCCAACTGTTGCTGTGGAGTTCTCTATTTTTCCTTTCACTTCAATGAACTTTTGCCTCATATATTTTGATGTTCTGCTGTTCCTTGCATATACACTGAGGATGTTATGTATGATTGGAGAATTGACTCATTTTTATGATGTAACATCCTCTTTGTGATAATGTTCTTTCTTCTAAAGATTATATTTATCTCATAGTAATACAGCCACTCCAAATTTCTTTTGTTTGTTTGCATGGTATACCTTCTTGCATCCTTTCGATTTAATCTATTTGTGTCTTTTATTTAAAGTAGGCCTATTGCAGATAAAATTTAACTGAGTGTTGCTCTTTCATTCAGTCCTGACAATCTTTGTCTTGTAATGGATGTTTTTTAAAGCTACTTATAGTTCGTATGATTATAGATATGCTTGGTATTTGTTTTCTCTGTTATCTGTTTTTGCCCTATTTTTTGGTCATTTTGAGTGTTTTTCCATGAGTTCACCTTATTATCTCTATTAACTTACTATTTAAATCTCTTTTAAAAAATTTTTACTGGTTTTCCTAGGGTTTGTAAGTAAATATCTCTAAGTAATCATAGTCTACCTTTAAATAATATATTGTATTACATACAGTTTATGATCTCTGACAATATATTTCTAGTTCTTCTCTCCCATCTTTTTTAACCCAATTAAAATTTACATATACATAAATAAAAATGCTTTGGTACTATTTTTATTTTAGAAGTTATCTTAATTGAAAATCAAGAAAATGAGTTTTATCTCCTTTGTTTCTCTTCTAGCATTCTCCTTTTCACTATTTAGATCCAGATTTCTCTGATATAATTTTCCTTTAGCCTAAAGAATTTCCTTTCATATTTTTTTTGGAGTTTTTTTGGTCTTCTTGCTATGAATTCCTTCAGGTTTAGTTTATCTAAGAAAGTATATGCCCTTCATTTTGGAAAGATAACTTTTTTTCTGAATATAGAATTCCAACTTGTTAATTTTTTCTTTACCATTCAATTGTCTTCTGACATAGAGTCTGCCCTAGTTCTCATTCTTCTACCTGTTATGTCTGTTTCTCCTCTGTCTACCTTCAAGATTACTATTTGTTTTTTGTTCTCAACATTTTACATATGGTATGCCAAGGGCTCTTTTTTCTTCTTTTTAGATGTATGGCTTGCTGTCATTAGTTTTGGGAAATTCTTTCGTGTATTTCTTTTCTTTCGTTCTTTTTTTATTCATAGAGACAGAGAGAGAGACAGACAGACAGGCAGAGGGAGAAGCAGGCTCCACACAGGGAGCCCGACACAGGACTCGATCCCAGGTCTCCAGGATCACACCCCCGGCTGCAGGCGGTGCTAAACCGCTGCACCACTGGGGCCGCCCTCTTTTATGTATTTCTTCTGCCTTATTCTCTTTCTCTTCTCCTTCTGAGATTCCAACCACACATATGTTAGAACATTTGATATGATTGCTTTTAGATGTTCTGTTTGTTTGTTTTCTCTATTTTTTCTTTGTATGTTTCAGTTTGGTTTATTTCTTTTGACTAATCTTCAAGTTCACTCTTTTTCTTTCCTTTGGGCAAAGTCTAAAGATGAGTTCATTAAAGATATTCTTCACTTATGTTACCTTTTTAAGCTTTCACTTTTCAACATTTCCATTTCATTTATTTTTATAGTTTCCATCTCTCCTCTGAAATTATTTACCTTGTTGTCTGCCTTTTACTTTAGAGCCTTTAATCTTTTATGTATAGTTACTTAAAATTCCCTGCAAGATATTTCTAATGAATATCAGACATTCTAATGTCTAGTGACATATCTAAATCTGATTCTGATCTTCTGATCCATGCTTTGATTCTTGGGAGCATTTTTTTCTCTTTTCATACACCTTATAAGTTTTTGTAGAAAGTTAGTCATTGTGTAGAGGACACTAGAGAATAAGGTTGATCTTATTCTTGAAAATGAGAGGACACCTTTCCTTGTTCAAGGTCTATATTATATGGGTTTGGGTTAATCTAGGTATTAGGATTGTTATGTCTAGAGTAACACTCATTGGACTGTAGTGATATTCAGTGTTTATAGTGGAAGTTGGTTGGCCACACAATATCTGTACTGCCCCCTGCTTTAGTGCTTTAGGCCTTTCTTTTGCACTGTGTCTCAGAGAGGATTTCTTTGTATGTTTTTGTTGCTCTTTTTCCTCTCCCAGCAGTAGTCTATGGTTACTTGATATTCAGTATTTGTTAGCTTGGTGTTGTAGGGTGGTGATGGAGAGGAAAGAAAATTCTCATTTTCTGCTTAAATTCTGCCTCACTCAGGCTCCATTGTTCCAAGTTTCAAGTTATGGGTCTTCTTGGTGTGCCTATTCCCCAACTTCACATAGTTCTGAGCCCAGTATTTATTCCTACCCCTCCTCCAGGACCAAGTTGTTTCTTCTGTTCTCTTTTCCTGATTGTAATGAGTTTTGGTCAGTGTCCTAAAGATGAGGTTGCTTGTTGCTCTTCTAACTGAAGAATAGGCATTTTATTTCATAAAATGAGGCAAGAAAGAAGAATCTTACTGGGTTTCTTGCCTATCCTGCATGACTGCCATTCTTATCCCTGACTTTTAGACCATAATGAACACTTTCTTAGGTCCCTTTTGATATTTTCTGTGAGCTCTTGTGGGTCTATGGAGAAAGAGCCTGTAAGAAGGCATGGCCTCCACCAATTTCTGAAGTATCCAGGGGGGGTTCACACTCCAGCCAGCCCACCTTCAGTCTTTGTCAAATATCTGATTATATTGATTCTAGGTATATGTGTGCAAGGACTTGTCTCTCCTTAGATTTTGATCTAGTTGTTTGCTTGCCACCTCAGTTCTCTATGAGATCAAAAAGAGTTGTGCATTTGAAGTTAATTTGGCTCTTACTCATTATAAAGTTGGGAATGACACTGTTCCAGCTTATTACATCCTGGAGTAGAACTCTTTTTATTAAATAATCACATATTAATATACTTATTCTAATTGGTTTTTCTTTAATTAGAAAAATCATTTACATTTACTTTGAAATCAAAACCTACATATTGATATTTTTAAAAATGGAAGAAAAACAGTTACAGATGCTGAAGCTCAGTAATTCTGCACATCTGGGCGAAAAAAATCAATTTATTTTGGCTTAATCTGGACTTAACTGTAATTTAAGTATAAAGCAGAGTGAGAGGAATATTCGTAATGCTAGAACTAGAGCTAAGAATGAGATAAGGGTGATTTTAGAATGAGGGTGAGCAGATGCTATTTTGTCACATGAGACTAAGATTGAATTCCCAATAGCTTCTCAGTCCCTACTCTATCATATTTAATAACATACAATGGTTGGGGATAGGCAAGACATTTTATTATTCCCAAGTATCTTCTCTTTCCTCTTTAGGAGAGTACATTTTCTAGATAATATATTCATTTATTTTTTAAAGAAGATTTATTTTCTACCTAATGACACATGCTATATTTAATGTTGGGAATGCACAACGAATAGTTTCCTAAAGCGGCTCAGAGAATAGAATCAAGGG
Source organism: Canis lupus baileyi (assembly GCF_048164855.1). Classification (NCBI taxonomy): domain Eukaryota; kingdom Metazoa; phylum Chordata; class Mammalia; order Carnivora; family Canidae; genus Canis; species Canis lupus. The sequence continues at coordinate 17,457,251 of NC_132851.1, forward strand.
GAACATAAACATAAGTTATGTGATAAGTGATATAATAGAGTTGTGTACAACAAGATTTAATATGGCCAAAGAAAACTGACATATTATAATGGGTAAGAGAATGAACGCTGGAGTTAGGCTCTGTCATTTACTAATTGTATACCTTGAGCAAGTTAATTAACTTCCTCAGTGTCCTCTCCTTAAAGTGGGACTAAAAGCAGTGTCGCCTGATAGAGATGTTGTGAAAACTCAGTGTGTTAGATTGAACTACATGAATTTGTCAAAAATTAACTCTCTTTGATACACAAAAATGGCATTTTTATATGGTTTGACCTTATGTATTAGAAGTGCTCAACACACTGCTAGAAGGTATTGTAGTGTGTTCATTTTTCTGCTCCCACACCAAATATATATTTAAGTCTGAACTCCTGATACTTGTGCATGAAGCCATATTTGGAAATAAGGTATTGCAGATGTAATCGACTTAACCAAATCATACTGGATAGTCTGGGACCTAAATGCAATGGCTATTATCTTTATAAAATAAAAGGGAGGGAGATATGAGTGCAGAGACACAGAAGAGACACGCAGGGAGAAAAGCCATGTGAAAATGGAGGCAGAGATTGAAGTGATGCATCTGTAAGACTAGGAACACCAAGGATTGCTAGCAACCACCAGAAGCTTCCAAGAAGCAATGAAAGATTCTTCTCCAGAGCCTTCAGGGGGAGTATGGCTCTGCAGACATTAGTACAAGCTCCTAGACAGAATAAATTTCTTTCCTGTGAAGCCATCAAGTTTGTGGTACTTTGTTTCATCAGCCCTAGGAAACTAATATAGGTAGCGTCTGCTCAGTAAATCTTATCTACACTTTATCATTGAAACACAGAAGGGAAATAATTCATTTGGTCAGAGGGGGAGCTGCTAAAGAAAGCCTTCAGTGATGATCATCCAGGAAGAAGAAGGGAATGGCAATTCAGATGAGGGGAAATGTCATAAACAAATGTATTGAGAAATACATGCCTACTACCAATTTGATTGGAATGTGTAAGAGGAATAGAAGAAGGTGATTGTAGACATGAATGGTTTTTGGTGGACTTCTTAAGCTATGCTAGAAATATAGTGTCTGTACTACTGATAATAAAATTTCAGAACCATTTTTTAAATGTAAGAGTTACATGATTTAACTAATATTTTATAACTCTGACAGTTTTGGAAGGCTTTTGAAGTTGTCATAGCTTACTTAGGATGATGCAGCCCTGTAAGGAGAACAGGCAAAGAAGACAAGGGGTATATTACATGTAGAATTTATATAATTATAGGTTACTTGGAGTGACTTGGAAGACTGAAACTATGATTATTTCCAGATTTCTGATTTAGGATATAAGTAAAGTAACATTTACAAAGAGATAGAATTCAACAAAAAGAATTGCTCTAGTGAGAACAGAGAAAAACTTGAGTTGAAGAAAATTTCCAGGTGAAAACAGTATTATCTATATAGCATTTGGACACATAGATTTGAGTATTTGGGGAGAAGATTTTATTGGAGTTACAGACATTAGAGTTATAAAGTTTAGATAGAAGTTGAATAATCAATGGTAGATGTGTTGACCCTGGGTGATTGAACAAAAGGAAAAAAATAAGAAGAATGAACTGAAAAAGAGGAACCTATTATGAAGACTAAGAATTAGGAATCAGGATGCCCGGGTGGCTCAGTGGTTGAGCATCTGCCTTTGGCTCAGGGGCCCGGGGATTGAGACCCACACCGGGGTCCCTGTGGGGAGCCTGCTTCTGCCTCTGCCTGTGTCTTTGCTCCTCTCTGTGTCTCTCATGAATAAATAAATAAAACCTTAAAAAAAAGAATTAGGAATAAAATTTATAGCCCGAGAATGGGGAGATAATGGAATGATAAAACTCAAAGGAGAAATTTCAAGGAGAAGATTATGTGACCTTCTATAAAGTGTCTGCACCAGTCAGGATGAGACGAATTATGCTGTGGTAACAAACAAGTCAAAACTCTTAATGCCTTAACACAGCAAAAACTGATTTCTTCTTCATGTAAAGCACAGATCACTGGGAGGACAGAAATTATCCATGTCCCTCAGGAACAGAGCTTATGAAAGCTCCATCCTGACACATACTTTAGTGGTCACCAAAACAAGGAAAAAGTGAACCACACACTGGCTCTTAAAACTTCCCTCTATAGTGATGTGTTACTTCCACTCACAGTTCCTTTACCTCCCAAGTCACACCCTAATTGTCTAAATGGCAAACTTACAAAGAGAATGGCAAAGGACAATTTTACCGCAGAAGCTTTTCCTGTTACAGTGAGTTTGAACTTGGCTCTTCCTTCTGTCTGAATCACTTTCCCCAGTGGGTTCTCAAGTGGTCTCACAAGTGGCACCTTTTCAGAACATTACCCTTTGGTCAGCCCACGTATAATAGGAATCCTCCTAGTCCTTTCTAACGATGATTTTACCTTCTTTATTTGCTTTATAGTTCTAGATGCAAATGATCTAATATTACATTATTTCTTTTTGCTTTTTGTTGTCGTTGTTTTCTGTCTCACCCAAATAGAATGTAAGGTCCATGAGATAATAAAGTTTTCCTGTCTTATCCATAATACCATATCCCAGTATTTAAAACAGTGCATATAGTAACTGCTTACCAAATACTAGCTGAATGATTAAAACTCTGTGTGCTTTTTATCCTCCTTATCCACTCCAATGCTCAACATACTTATATTTCATGGCTACTCAATAAATATCTATTTGCTCAAGTTATAGCTATTGAACATTTCATATGCAAAGCTTTGTGTAAGGCACTGATTGTATGCTGGTGGAGAAGAATGAGAATTAGAACTCTTGTTTCCTTCCAGTTGTGCTGCAAAATATTTAGGAAAATTCTTTACCTACCCTCTGGTAAGGTGAAGGACCTTGATTTTTGCTGATTTCCAAAGTGTGAATGTAGTTCAAACCCAGAACAGCCTTAATTTTTATGCTTAAAATACATGTACTTCTTTTTTTTTTCAATGTCAAATGAATCACTACGTTTTTCAACACTTGATGATCCTTATTATCGTGAAATATTCTGCAATTAACAAAAATATTTAGACAACATTCATTTATAGAATCATAATATAAAGTATTCTCTGTTTGAAAATGAAATCTTGCCTAAGGCTAGTTCTTACCAGGAGTTCTGTGCTTCCACATTACATATGCATTAATAGTTTGCCTGAACTCGACAACAATTTTTAATTTTTCATTGAAATGCAAGTGTTTCTCTTACATTCATGAATCTCAATGATCTTTTCTGGTTGCTGATCTTAAGTCCACAGACTCTTATCTCTTCTGAACACTGCTTTTTGTTACAACTCCTGTTAACTCCTATCTCTAAGAGAGTTGGTTTTTTTTTCAACTAACTGCTCTTTTCCAATGAAGATCACTTTCTGGGCAGCCCAGGTGGCTCAGCAGTTTAGCGCCACCTTCAGCCCCCGGGCGTGATCCTGGTTAGACCTGGGAATCCGCTCCCTGCAGGGAGCCTGCTTCTCCCTCTGCCTGTGTCTCTGCCTCTCTCTGTGTATCTCTCATGAATAAATAAATAAAATCTTAAAAAAAAAAAAAAACACTTTTCTCAGAGAAAAGTAGGAACTATATATGGAACAAGCAATAGTGCTAATTTTTTTTCAAATAATCCAATGATTGAGATATGAATATAAATGATAGTAGAAAACCGAAGAAATATACTGAGAGGGAAGTAATCTCATTTTATTATTCTTGTCCCTCAGAGACAGTATTATCTACAGCTCGGTATTTTAAAAAAAAAACTGACTACATTGAATCAAAAGTTATATCTATAAGTCAATTCAGAGGATTCTTGAAGAGTCAACTTAAGATGATGTATATTCAAGGGTGGAGTGATATTTGGGTTATACATAAATAAAATAATTATTTATAATACAAAAAGCAAAAAGAGAACAGATTTATAGTGGTGATTAATAATGAAAAATGACAGAAATATCATGAAAAAAAATCACAACTATTCAAGAAAAAAATCAGAGCAAATACTATGAACACTAGTTGTCCTGAAGATCTGCAAATAATTGGAGAGAAAGTTGGAAAGCTACAGACATAAGCATTAGAAATAGCAGTCTCAAAGGCACCAGAAGTCTTTGCAGACAGTGAACAAAAGAGCTTTGGATGATTGGAGGGAAGTTTATTAACTCAGCGGTTAGATAAGTGAATTTGACAATGACATTGAGGATGAACAACTTTCAGATGATTGTGGAATGTGGTTATTTGGAAAGAATAAAGCAATTATAGGTTTTCCAAACTAAATCACTTGAAGTTGTAGGAAAAGTAGCAGAGCAGGATATTGGATTTAGATTCAGTGTAGATTTGAATTTGTAAACTCCTACTCTTCCTTCAAGACCCAGCTCAGATATGTCATCTCCTTTGAAACTTTTTGTGATAGATTGGACTGTTGCTCCTGGCTCTGTAATCAAATATCCATTATAGAATTTACACTCATGAATGGCTCATGTAACTTTGCTCATGTGACTCCTCACTGGCTTGGGTGGGCTATATTTCCTTGTCCCATTAATGTTGAGCTTGACCTTAGATTTCCTTGGCCAATGGATTGTTAATGAGTGGATGGGATGTAAGCAGCATCTTTAAACACACTTCTATGATTTGGCTTAGCCTATTGCGTGTGTGTGATTTTCCATGAGAAGAGCACACTTCAGTCATCAATCTTCAGCCAGGTCTAAGATGAACACATATGGGACAGACATGACAGGAAGCCTGAAGTAAGCCTGGCCCAGACATAACAAGCCAAGATCAGCTAAACCACAGTTAACTTGTAGAACCATGAGCATGAAAGTTATTGTTTGCTTTTGGAAGCCACTAAAATTTAAATTTTTTTTATTATGTGAAAAAATTAACTACTTCATCTTTTCAACATTCTCACATATAGAATTTTTGTTCTCTATAATATTTCCCATGGTACTCTGAATCTATATCCATTATAGTATCATACAGTGATGAACTCTTGCATTCAAATACCTGTGTCTCCTAAAGCACTGTAGTGACCTTACCATAAAGATCTGTCTTTTTGGTGTTTTTATTTCATTGCCCTCAAACTAACTGGCCAAAGCAGACAATTTTGTGTTTGCAATACTACTTGTGAATATTCAAAGGGAAGAACAGCAAACATATTTGTAAGACAAATCCAGTCTGAGATGTTTTGAAGCATCCATATCTTATCAATCACATATTTTATTCTAGGCTTTTTAAAACCTCCATTTTAAAGAGAGAAAAAGAAAACCTGTAGAGAAAAGTTAAATAAATCATGTGGTATTACAAAAAAATATTTGCATAGCATACATAAAATTAGCACTGTCAGTTTAAATGCTAAGTTAATCCTAACTCATTCTCATTTATTGGAGCCTATTAAAAAGCTACCGATTACTTTATTCTGGCTCTATTTTGGCATAACATATTTTTATGTTGCTGAGTAAATTCTATTTAGACATTAGTTCATATGAGCTATTTTTGAAAAGATAAAAAGCAGTGAAACCAGTTCTCAACTCAGAAGCTTAAATTACCCACACAACCGAGTAGCTGTGGATGTAAATATATGTTAAAATGAAAATGTGGAATTTGTCTATACCATTTAGAAACCAAATTTTAGACTGATCCTGAATGTATTGTTAAAAAATTATATTAGAATTTGATTTATAACAAAGTGAACAAACTGAAAGTCACAAACTCTTAGGCCTCAAATTGTCAAGTACGGTAATTTCCAGTTTTAAACAACATGAGTCTATTAGGCTAGCAGACAGGGCTCCTGTTTTGTTAGCACTGTAAGACAATATAACACTTACATATATATAGGATAGTTACAATATACCACGTAAAGAGGCACCCTTACTTTTTTGTTAAATGGTAATGGGCACTGTGCTATACCAAGATGTCCCTGTAGAACTGTAAGCTTTTCCTCTAGGACTTGCCCTCAGCTGAAGAAGACCTCCTGATTCAAGATCACATACCCCTTCCCTCTGGCAGCATACATCCACTGACTGGCACATGCTGGCATATAAAATTGGACCCATAACCTCAAACTGGGACAACTGTAAAGGGCTATCTCAGCTTTAGAGTTCCAGTGTAGTCAGTTGGAAATCTCCATTGGGATTGTATCAGAGCTCAACCACTCCCTCTGCCTAATGGTGCTATCTTCACCCTCTCATGGTTACTGATTCCAAGTGCACTTCCTCATAAACTTCTCTGTGTCTCTTTCCTGGAAACCGGACTACAACACAAACCATGTCTAATAGATGCAACTCAACATTCATGGAAGTGAACGGAATCAACCTTAATTGAACTTGGAGTTTGAAAAAAGCCCTCCAGGAACTCATAGTTCTAATGAAGAAACAGATATATAAACACATAGCTATCATAAAATGAGGCAAGAATTAGATAAGAGATGAATTAATCACTACCTCATTTTAATAGTTACCTGTGGAAGCACTCTCAATGGTCCCATATATGATTTGTTACAAAGCCATATTACAAGTCCTGGCTAATGAAATGAAAGCAGAAATGACATGTTCCAGGTCTAGACAGAAGCATTTTTGAACTAAAGGATCATTCTCTACCTCTCTTTCTCTGTTATGGCAAATTGAAGGCTCAAGTTGAGATTTTTGGCATAATGAGATAGAGGTAGTCTGATCATTCGCACCACCAGAACTGTCTTACAATGGCCTTTAGGTAGAATGAAAAAAAACAAAAACAAAAACAAAAACAAAAACAAAAAAAACTGATGTGTGAAGCCTCAAGTTCAAGGAATTTGAGAGGGTAGCATAACCTAGCCCATTCTAAATAACACATGGCTGTTTATCTGTATGCATTTGACAAGGAAGATAAAAATTAGAGGAAATTTCCCAGATCTATGATAATTAACCTGAGCACTGAATAATTGGTAATTGGTTTCTATGTGGCGAAAAGAATTGATCTTTTTTTTTTCTTTCTTTTTTTTTTCATAAAGAGGAAATACATCGAAGACCTAATCAGGTGGGTCAGGAAGCAGCAAGTTGCCATGGGCTTTTAGAGTCTTAACCCAGGCTGGAAGATTTCCATCTGTCAAATGTATGCAGTTTTTCTGTGCAGGCACACTTTTCTGGGAAGAGTGAACCCAGAGTTTAGAGCATAGGTTAGGTGAAATCCAAAGGCAACGGATGGAAGGGTGGGTGGGGAAAGTGAAAAATGGCTTGAAATGAGGTCAGGAGGCTGAAATGTATATAGGGCTTCACAAGTCCACTAAAGGAGTTTGGATTTATTTTAACCTAGGCAGTTTATTAAACTGAAGGTAGTACTGTGCAATTTCTTCTTAGTTCATTTTTTTTTTAATTTACTGATCATTCCAAAGTAGGAAAAATATCTCCTATGACACTCTTAGGACAAAGTCTAATTTTAACTTGGACCTTGAGACTTTCTAGGATCTGGGTCTTGCTAACTTCTCCAATTACAGTAGTTGGTACCTGAACCTTGAAGATATACTAAGTGAATTTGAATCTTTGCCCTACCAATAGCTGGCTGTGCATCACTATCATTATCTGTGAAATAAGGATAATAACACTACTTACTTGGAAGGTTTGTAAGGAAAAGTAAATGATCAAATCGATGTAAACCATTTGTATTTTAAACAGTGCTTGCCACATAGTACAATCTCAAAATGTTGAGTGTTTTCTATGCTGATCTGTCCCCTTCAACCATCCAGTCTCTGGAATAATGCCTATTCCATCTTTAAATTCACAGAGTGGATGTTACTTTTTTCTTAGAAGGTCCTCCAAAACTAAGTTGGTTGATTGCTGGTGCCTTTCTACAATATCTTGGATTTTTTAACAGACTGTCTTAAAATGTAATCATATCTTTACTTATGTATATCTATACACAGACTTTGTGAAGAAGGACATTATTGAAGAATTTTTAATAGAGAAGTTACAAGATATGCATGTGTCTAAGGAATCATTCTGGCTGCTGTATTGAGAATAGATTCCCTAGGAGCAAGTCACTAGAGCTGGCATTACCTGTCAGGAAGCAACTGTAGAGATCTAAGGTGAGAGAGGATGAAAATGTGGATTGGGGTAGCAGTGGTATAATTCTGATATATGGTTAACTTCTGAATATATTTTGAAACTGAAGCCACAGTTTTCTGATGGGTTGGATGTAGTAGGTAAGAGAAATAGGAGTCAAAAATGATTCCAAGTTTTTTCCTTGGACATATGGAAGGATGGATTTGCCATCTATTGATATAAGAAAGACTATGGTTGAACAGCTTTTAGTAAAAAGAAAAAAATAAGAGTTTAGATACAGACTGTCGTGTTTGGGACATTTATTGGACATTCAGTTGGAGATGACGAGTAGTCAGTTGGATACATGAGACTGGATTTCAATAGAGAAGTAGCTGGGAGATGTAAATTTGGAAGTTATCCCCACAAAGATAATCTTCAAAGCTTAAAGACCAGATGAAAGTATCAGGACAGAGAGTATAGGACAGAGGACCGAAGCCCAAACTTTGTAGACCTCTGACACTTAAGTGGTCAGGGAGACAGAGCAATAAGCAAAGGGAGAAAACAGCATATGGTGATCTGAAAATCAGGTAAAGAGAATTTTGAGGAGGAGGCGGTTTCTTTCTTTTTTTTTTTCTTTTTCTTTTCTTTGTTTTTTTTTTTTTTTTTTTTTAAGATTGGAGAATCAGCAATAGTCCAGTAAAAAGCAAGGATTAATGATGCCAGAAATAAGATGAAAGTTGTTGCAATGTTTCCCAATGGGTAGGCAAGATGAACTATGACACACAGTGGCATGACTGAATTTAGACAAGAGTATGGAAAGTTCACCTCTGTTGATAACACAGGAAAGCTTAATCAAAGGATATGAGGCTGGTAGGTAAGAAAGGTCAGGGGTAGGTGAAGGGTGTGGGGTATCTGAAATTTCCTCTCTTTACTTCTTTCAGGTTTTTATTCATCAGCCGAGCCTCAGTTTCATACTGTGTAAAACTAAGATATTAGATTTAGCATATTTCCATGATTCTGTAAATGGGTAATAATTTCAAAAGCACACACTCAAAAAGATTCAAGAGCTGACTATCAACTCTGCATATTTGATTAGTAAGAACGAGCTTTTAAAGCACAGTTATTACTATTATTATATTCTCAGAAAATGAAAAATGTCCCATGTTTTATTACATTTTGCTAGCATGACATCCCCACAGTTTCTGGCACATTTATGATTTCTATAGGAACAAGTGCAGAAACTGTCTTGGAGATTGACATAGCCCATCTGCTTTAAAATAGCTTGTGTTATAAAATGCCATATTTTCTCTGAACATCCTCTTACACTGAAGCAGATTTTATAAGTTAGTATTATTAAGAAATGATCTTTTAAAGTATTCACCTATGTATCTTTTAAAGTATTCACCTAGTATTCATGAGAAGCTTTCTTTAAACAAAATAATTTTGATTGTAGAAAGTTGGTTAGTTCAAATTTTCTCCCCTAATGCAGGATCATTAATGCTTAGCTAATGATGCATACCTATTTTGCCTTTAATAATGAACTAAAAAGTTAATTTATAGTAACACAAGAAAATAAAAATGAATGCACCCTCTATTCCAAGAGGATATGCTTTCTATTTCAAAATGCTGGTGTTCCAGACACAAGTTCCAATTAGGAACTGAAGCAACTAGAGACGAATACAAGGGATTTAAAAAAATTATCATACGCATAGCATATGAGGGAAAAAATGCTTTAAAATGTAGTGGGTTTTTATAGTCATTGAAGTGTTGATATTCAGTATTTTTAATCTTCCAGGTAAGAGAGTCTCATGACTTCTATGCAGATGAACTGTCTGCATTTCAATTTAAAGTAATGATGTGAGCAATTTCATGTCATTACTTCCAGCTTCAATATGTTCATGGTGTCCATGTTAATGCCTACCAACAAAACATGAAAAGAACAAAAGCTTCTAATTTGTATAATGGGCTTGAGTGAGATGGTAGTTTTCACCTCATGGATGAATACACTAAGTGATTTAAAAAAATGGAACCCAGAGTCATCATCACATGCCACTCTCAGGCAAACACACTGAAGAGAAGCAAAATCCTTTTTCATTATACAATGAGTGTCTTGTCAATATGCAGTTACTAGAAAAACCCACTCATGTTACATATTTGCTATGTCAATAGGTCACATATTTCTGTGTTTCTGAGTCTCACTATCTTTTCATATGAATGTACTATGCAGCAGCAAAGTTGAAATTTCTAATCTTTCAAAACCAATTTGTGTCTTTCTCTAAATAATATCAATTGAATCTGTTCAGGTTAAATGCTACAATGAGATGTGTGAAGGGAGATAAGTAGACCAAATGCCTGCAATTGGTAGAATAGTATATAGATTCATACAGTGTAATCTGCTAAGGCATTATACTAAGTATTGGGTAGAGTATTCAAATGTGCATTCTAGCACATGAACAAAACATAGATGACTGCCCGTGTTGTTTTCTGATCTCATTGTATATTTATTTTCCACGAAGATAAGTCTGCTATTTGAATTCACAGTATATTTGTATTTGTTCATTCCTATCAAAAGTATGTTCTCTTTTCTCTCTCCAGATTTAGAAATTGTAGCATGTTTTGTAAAATACTTTACACAGGATGATTCAAGGTTTGTTGTAGGTAATTTCAGCCATCACCTAAAACATGCAAGTGTATCAGAATAAACAACAACAGCAAGACCATATTTACTAGGAAGCTGGTTCAGGTAAATATTTCTTTCAATAACCTTCATGCTAACCAGATCATGTTTCTAAATATTTCCTTTGTTTGAAGAATATAATAGACATGACTTAAATATTGTGCATACCTATTAAATAAGTTGTGTCTTTATGAACACACACACAAAGATATAAAAAGTTCTTTTTTGAAGATTTTATTTATTTATTCATGAGAGACACAGAGAGAGAGAGAGAGAGAGGCAGAGACAGGCAGAGGGAGAAGCAGGCTCCCTGTAGGGAGCCCAATGTGGGACTTGATCCCAGGACTCCAGGATCATGCCCTGGGCCGAAGGCAGTGCTAAACCACTGACCCACCCAGGGATTCCCAAAAGAAAAGTTCTGTTCAAGCCCATAGTCTTTTTAAAAAAGATCTGAGAGAGAAAGAGATACAGAGAGCAAGCATGGGGTGATGTGGGGGGAAAGAGAGGGTAAAAGGAGAGGAGGGGGAGGGAGAAACAGATTCCTGGCTGAGTAGAGAGCCTGATGTAGGGCTCATCCCAGGACCCTGAGATCATGACCTGAGCTGAAGGCAGATACTTAACCAACTGAGCCACCCAAGGCCCCTAAGCTCATTATTTTTCAGTTGCATAGTTAAATTAGATCTCATTGGGCATAGTTTATTTATTTATTTATTTATTTATTTATTTATTTATTTGAGAGCTTGAGTACAGGAGTGGGAACAGATAGAGGGAGACAGAGAATTTCAAGCAGGCTCTAGGCCCAGTATGGGGCTCAATGTGGGGCTCCATCCCACACTAAGATCATGACATGAATGGAAATCAGAGTCTGATGCTCTACTGACTGAGCCACTCAAGAACCCCAGAGCACTGCCTATTTAAAACCAATACTGTCCTTATCTCCCTTAAATAGCATTTGTTAACTTGGAAACAATCTGATAAGTTGCTGATGGTGGTGTTTCAACAGGATGTCAGAACATCTGTATATAAGTGAAAAAATTGGTAAATTTGTCGAACGATTTCTCCACTCGACTCATGCAATCACTATTTCACTTTTGGATTCATTCATTCATTCATTCATTCATCTATTCAACCAACATTTATTGAGTGGTCATCATTCTCTATGATTAAAAATAGAGAATGCAACAAAATACAGTCTGGCCTTGTGGAGTTTACATGAAAGGAGACTGGAGAAAGCACAAAGTTTATAAATATCAAAGGTAGTTATGATTGCAAGAGGCATTATTAACCAAAATACTAAGTTAGTGTGTGAGTGGCAAGGAAGAGCAAGTAGCAAATTCACAAATCCTCCTTTTGTGTACACTAAGACAGAAAGCCAATGATGTGCTTGATCAGTACATTTTATTTTTTTAGTAAGGCTTCCTTTTTAAAAAATAGTATGTAAAAGTATTTTTAAAACTAAAATATGCAAAGAACTATAATTCAATTATAAGTAAACATGCAGCACAGAGGAAGTGAAATGGACAAAATATTTGAATAGACATTTTATCAAAATAAGGTACATAGATGACAAATAAGCATATGAAAGGATTGCCAATATTATTTGTCATTAGAAATACAAATTTAAACAAGATACAAGTTACCCATCCCCTGCCCACCTCCCTTTCGCTATCCTTTGTTCATTTCCCAGAGTTACGGGCACTGATGGGGGCACTTGATGGGATGAGCACTGGGTGTTATACTATATGTTGGCAAATTGAACTTCAATTAAAAAATAAATAAAAATAAACAAGATACAAGTACACCCCTATTAGAAAAAAAAGGGTCATACATTGACCCGCGCGGCCAAGGTGCTGGAGCAGCTTATGGGCCAGACCCCAGTGTTCTCCAAAACTAGGTACATGGTTAGATCCTTTGGTATCAGGAGAAATGAAAAGATTGCTGTCCACTGCACAGTCCGTGGGGCCAAAGCAGAAGAAATCCTGAAGAAAGGTCTAAAGGTGCGAGAGTATGAGTTAAGAAAAAATAACTTCTCCGATACTGGAAACTTTGGTTTTGGGATCCAGGAGCACATCGATCTGGGGATCAAATATGACCCAAGCATTGGTATCTACGGCCTGGACTTCTATGTGGTGCTGGGTAGGCCAGGTTTCAGCATCGCAGACAAGACGCGCAGGACAGGCTGCGTTGGGGCCAAACACAGAATCAGCAAAGAGGAAGCCATGCGCTGGTTCCAGCAGAAGTATGATGGGATCATCCTTCCTAGCAAATAAATTCCCGTTTCTATCCAAAAGGCCAATAAAAACTTTTCAGTGAAAAAAAAAATTAGAAGGGCTAAAATCTAAGAAAAAGTGACTGTACCAATTGATGGTGAGGAGGTGGAGCAACAGAGACTCTCTCATTCACTGCTGCTGGGAGTGCAAAATGGTATAGTCACTTTGGATGACAGGCAGCTTCCACCTAAAAGCCTGCATATGGATATTTAGATCAGGTTTATTCATAATCACAAAAAAATAGACAATCAAGATGTCCTTGAATAGGTGAATGGATAAAAAAAAACTTGTATATCCTGACAATGGAATATTTTTCTGTGATAAGCAAAGAGTGAGCTATCAAGTCATTTAAAAAATACTGATAATCTTAAGTGTATCTTCTAAGTGAAAGAAGCCAGTCTGAAAAGGCTACATATGATTCTATATGATATTCTGGCAAGGCCAAATTAGACATATGATGAAAAGGTCAGTGGTTGCAAGGCATTCAGCAAGTGGAGAGAAACTTGATCAGGTAAAGCAGAAGGGATTTTGTCAAGGCAATAAAATCATTCTGTATGGTCCTGTATCCATTTGTCAAAATCTGGAGACCTTTATAGCACAAAGAGTGAACCTTAATGTATACAAATTTAAAACATATAATTTAAGAGGCTGGGGGATTCAAAAATAGAATGCAGAATGTAGCAAAATAACCCAACTGTATTACAAATGACTGAAATGATCTCTTTGAAAGGGGTGATAGAACGAGGTCCTGACCTAAATAACTTCAGAAATGAGTGGAATAAGATTCAAATTGCTAAATTTGGTCCCAATAGAGTATGAGCTTAAAAATTCTGAAAACACTACAAATGTATATTGGAATCGAACCATTAGGTAGATGGATGGCAGAGAATGGGAGCCAGAGAGGTTTCTCACTGTTGGGAACAGAGAGGGAGTTTTGGCATATGAGGGGAGAAGGCTGGAATGATCCATTTGGTGACAGATTAGAATTGGAAACATTAAAATGAAACACGCATTTATCTTTATATAGATACAGATGGCTACATGTGAAATGTTTATAAAGGTGTTAGGCACAGGTTAACAGGCGCCCATATATTATGTTGCTCTATGAACTGAGAGGACTTTGTACCAAGAATATTTCAGTAGCAATTGAACCTATTTCTCAGATCTTAGTTTCTAATACCATTCTCAAATAAAAGGAAGCAGGGGATCCTTAGAGAAATAATTGCATCTAGGACTGATAAAGGAAGTATTCAAGGTAAACCTAAAATATTTGTACTACCAGAAGCTAAGGAAGTGCTCAATTTTTTTTCCTCCTAATTGATAGAGCTATGTCAAAGGGATAGAGCCTTCTAAAAGAGTTTCCAATGGCCAGAGCAGGAAAAATTTGAGCAACAATATAAATAAAATAATATGGGATTATAAATTGAAGTATTAAATAATCAATATAAAGATATGAACAAGTTACTGAATAAATAAATGAAAGGGGAATAGACAAATATTCCTTATAGAATAATTCCAAATAATTTATGTAGATACCCCACCCTTAAGAAGGTGGAATATGACTTGACTCTCCTTACATGTAAGCTACACGTAGTAACCTCCCTCCAAAGAGTAAAATATGGAAAAGAGGAAATGGAAAAACAAATATCTGTTTACTTCTTTATTGTCTATCTTCCCCATTTAAATGTAGTCACGCCTTTCCTTGCTCTAAATACCATGCTAACAGCAGTGCCCAGTCAGTGAATATTTGTTGAATAAATGAAGATTTAACTTTCTAGGGTCAGGGTCTTCCTGTATGTTTCTGAAAAACTTTTAGAGATCACTTCGTTTTGCCTAATCAACTTCCTCAATTCTCACAGTAGTTGCAACTATTGATAAATAAATAATAAACCCTGACTGAAGATCTGTAATGATCTCAGATGAGGAATTATCTGAACTGTGTGCAAGGACTTTATGACATCAATGTTGGCCACTCAAGGCCTTAAATTTTTCTTGGCCATATTCTGGAGATTTTATGTAAGGTTGCCAAATTGTTATGCTATGAATATAAGAATGGTTAGCTGTTACTTTAATCCTGAACAAAATATGTGCAGTACAGGAAGTATTCTTGGAAGAAAAAAAATGCAATACATTCCCAAACCAAATATTAGCTATTTAAAAATTTTAAGTATTCTCTTAAAAAAAATCACATATCCATGCCACTCCTCTTTAAAGAGTGTAATCAAGAGAAGATTGGATTAATATTGACAAATGCCACTAATTTTATTTCCCGCAAACATCTTCAAATCATGAGTAATATGCTGCTATCTACAGGAACCACAAGATAACAGATTTTTTTCTCGAGGCCACATTGCCCCTACAAAAATAATTTTAACAGGCTAAACTGTCATTCAATTTAGAGTAGTGCAAAATGCATTTCCCTTTGGCAATAAGCAATTTTTTCATTAATAGCCAAGACTGATCGTTGTAAAGTTCCTTTATCTTTTTATACAGTACTGTGCAGCTCAAGGTAGTATCACAAGGTCAGAATGAATATAAAACCCATCTTTATTCAAAATACATTAACAAAGACAGTAGGAACATTCTGTGCATAGCCCAACAATGAAACACACCAAAATGTCAGAACTGCTTTAATTATGTGAGAGTACCAATTGTTCTTAACACAAATCAAATGTGTAACAAAAGAAATAAAATTACTTTTAGCTTCTTCACACACCTACTTATCTTACAAAATTTAAATTTTCAGGGGGCTTGAACTCCCAGTTTTATCTTCTCCTTTCCCGTCTAGGTTCGAAAACAGTTTTTCTCACATCTTTCCTTTTGGAAGGGCCCTCATTTGGCAATTCTCATGAATGTTAGTTACTCCATTCTCATCACAAGGGGTCATATAAACAATGAATATTTCCTTAGCTGAATTCCTTCTTCTTGTATTGTCTCTATAATAGAAAAATGATAATAAAAAATCAAATTTATCCAGACAGCATCCTCTTTAACTTCAGTTGCTCAGTCTGTCCTATGGGAATGAAGTGACCCAGGATGGCAGTGTGCCTATTGATTAATTACTTACTGGAGTCATCTTCACATAGTCAAATTCAGAATGGGGGGGGGGGTGTCTCATGAAGTCTAAGAAGGTTTATAAGCACACCAACAGTATAAATTCTAGCTCATACATATGGGAAGTAGAAAATGATGTAAATGGTCATATAGAAATATACATGAGCACAAAAATATGAAATGCACATAACTAGGGTTAATATCTGAAGCAGATTTATAC
Organism: Canis lupus baileyi; assembly: GCF_048164855.1. NCBI lineage: Eukaryota > Metazoa > Chordata > Mammalia > Carnivora > Canidae > Canis > Canis lupus. Next base: position 17,473,519 of record NC_132851.1, read on the forward strand.
TGTGAGAATTAATTTTTATTTAGGATTTGTTGTCCATTGTCACAGAAGTAGTTTACTGTTCACACAAATTTATGCTACACTGCCATGTTAATTGAGAGATAGCTGCCCAGACAGGACCATTATTAGTGGGCTTCCCCTCCCCTCATACCATATTCTCAAAGAGATGATGGTCATGTCACTATTTTCCAAAAATGGAAGAAGAAGTAATATGGACCTCTTCCAGGTCAGAGGTTTTCAGAAGCAGGTAGACCTTCTGTTCACTGGCTATATACAGACATATCTCATTTTACTGTGTTTGCAGATGCTGTATTGTTGTTGCTGTTGTTTTAGTAAATTGAAGGTTTGTGACAACCCTGCATTGAACAAGTCTAGTAGAGAAATGATCACTCACTCCATGCCTCTGTGTCACATTTTGGCAATTCTTGCAATATTTCTAACTTTTTCATTACTTTATTCCTTATAGTAATCTTTGGTGTTACCATTGTAACTGTTTTGAGGCACCATGAACTATCTCCATTATAAGATGGCAAACTTAAAGGATAAATGTCATATGTATCTGACTGTTATGTATCTGATTGTTTGACCAGCTGATGGTCCCCTCCCCCTCCTCAGGCCTTCCTATTCACTGAGACACAACAATATTGAAATTAGGCCAATTAATAACCCAATAACAGCTGTAAGTGTTCAAGGGAAAGAGTCACATATCTCTCATTTTAAATAAAAAGCTAAAAATGATTAAACTTAATGAGGAAGGTATATCAAAAGCCAAGACAAGCTGAAAGCTAAGCCTCTTACATGAAACAGCCAAATTGTGAATGTAAAAGGAAAGTGCTTGCAGGAAATTAAAAGTGGTAATCCAGTGAACACACAAATGATAAGATAGTAAAACAGCATTATTGCTGATTGGAGAAAGTTTTAGTGGTCTGGAAGATCAAACCAGCCATAACATTCCCTTAAAGCAAACCTTAATCTAGAACAAGGCCCTAACTCATTCAGTTTGATGAAGGCTGAGAGAGGTGAGGAAGCTGCAGGAGAAAAGTTGGAAGCCAGTAAAGGTTGGTTCATGAGGCTTAAGGAAAGAAGTCATCTTCATACCATAAAAGTGCAAAGTGAAGCAGCAAGTGCTGATGTAAACTGCAGCAAGTTATTCAAAAGATCTAGCTAAGATAATGAAGGTGGCTACACTAAACCATCATTTTCAGTGTAGACAAAAGTCTTATATTAGAAAAAGATGCCATGTGGGCCTTTCATAGCTAGAGAGGAGAAGTCAATGCCTGCATTCGAAACCTCAAAGGACAGGCTGACTCTCTTGCTGGGAACCAAGGCAGTTGATGACTTTGGCTTGAAGCCAATGCTCATTTCCCTTTCCAGAAATCCTAAGGCCCTCAAGAATTATGCCAAATCTACTCTTCCTGTGCTCTATACATGGGAAACAAAACCTGTGTGACAGCACATCGTTTATAACATGGTTGACTGAAACCATGTAAGCCCACTGTTTAGACCTGCTGCTCAGGAAAAAAAAAAAAAATCCTTTCAAAATACTACTACTCCTTGACAACACACCTGGTTACCCAAGGGCTCTAATGGAAGTATACAATGAGATAAATGTTGGTTTCATGCTTGCTAAGACAACAAACCATTCTGCAGCCCATGAATCAAGGAGAAATTTCAACTTTCAAGTCTTATTATTTAAAAGTTATATTTCATAAGGCTATAGCTGCCATAGATAGTGATTCTTCTGATGAATCTGGGCAAAATAAATTGAAAACCTTCTGGTCAAGAGTTGTCCTACTAGATGACATTAAGAACATTCATGAGTCATAACATTAAGAACATTCATGAGTCATAAAAAAATCAAAATATGAGCATTAATAAGAGTTTGGAAGAAGTTGATTCCAATCCTTATGGATGATTTTGACTTTGACCAGACTTCAGTGGAAGAAGTAACTGGGGAATGTGGTTGAAACAGCAAGAGAATAGAATTGGAAGAGGAGTCTGAAGATGGAACCAAATTGCTGCAATCTTGTTATAAAACCTCAATGGGTGAGGATTTGCTTCTTTTGTATGAGCAAAGAAAGTTGCTTCATGAGGTGATCTACTCTTGGTGAAGATGCTGTGAAGATTGTTGAAACAACAACAAAGGATTTAGAATATTACGTAAACAGTTGATAAAGTAGCAGCAGAGTTTGAGAATATTGACTCCAATTTTGAAACAACTTCTACTGTGCCTATAATGCTTTTCAACAAAATCACAATCTACAGAGAAATCGTTCATGAAAGGAAAAGTCAATTGACATGGCAAACTTTGACTGTTGTCATATTGTAAGAAATTGCCATAGTTATCTCAGCCTTCAACAACCACCACCCTGATCAGACAGCAGCCATCCACATCAAGCAGGACTCCCCACCAGCAAAAAGATTTTGACTCACTGAAAGCTCAAAAGATCATTAGCATTTTTTAGCAGTAAAGTATTTTTAAGATACGTGCATTTTTAAGGCATAATTCTATTATATACTTAATAGACTACAGTATAATGTAAACACAACTTTTATATGCACCGGAAAACCAAAAAATTCATTTGATTTGCTTTATTGTGATAGGTGCTTTTTGTGGTGGTCTAGTACTGAGCCTGCAATATCCACAAGGTATGTCTGTATAAAACATGATAAAGTCCTGAGGAATGATGGGATTATAAAATGGATAGGCCCCTGAACCACCATGTGAAGAACTGCTAGCCAACCAGAAATACCTTCAGTAGATCATTACCTCAAAGGAATAATTCACTTCTACTGTTTAAGCCACTATAATCTGGGGTTTGGCTTCTTACAAACTTTAATATTTACTAGTATTAAAATGCACCCTTCTTTCTATATGGTTTAGGATTTCATCCCTGGCTCAGATCTCATCCTTTCTGTTTCTACTATATTCAGGTCTCCTTTCTTCAAAGGAGAATTATCTGGCAAGTCCAACCTCTAGGATTTTCCTTCCCTGATTTCCCATATCTTGTCTATGCCATATAGTAATGGTTCCCAAACCTGGAAGGATATTGAAATGTTGGGGAGTTTTTACAGAAACCCTTATGCTCCAGTAGACCTCATGATTTAGATTCTCTGATGGTGCATCCTGGGAATATGCACTTTTAAAAGCTCTCTGATATATATATATACTGATATATATCCAGATTTGGGAACTACTGACATGAGAAATTTAAAGGTTTTCGTATTTCATTATTTCTGTTCTCAATGTTGTTTAGGAGAGTCAAGGATTTTAAATGAATAAAGCTCTAGTCTTATTCACACTTTTGCACAGGTACAAAGAGTTGCCTAAGTGTGAGACAGCTTCACTTCAAATCAATACTTGCAAAAGCTCCTTTTATTTTTTTCTTTAGAGAGAGATTGGGCATGAGCAAAACAGGGGAGGGGCAGAGGAAAAGGAAAAGAGAGAATCTTTTTTATTTATTTATTCATTAGACACACACACACACACACAGATGCAGAGACACAGGCAGAGGTAGAAGCAGGCTCCATGCAGGGAACCCGACGTGGGACTTGATCCCGGGACTCCAGGATCATGCCCTGGGCCAAAGGCAGGCGCTAAATTGCTGAGCCACCCAGGGATTCCCCGGAAAAGAGAGAATCTTAAGCAGGCTCTATGCCCAGCACTGAGCCTGATATGGGGCTCTATCTCATGACCCTGAGATCATGACCTGAGCTGAAATCAAGATTTGGACGCTTACCCAACTGAGCCACCCAAGTGCCCTAATGCTTGCAAAAACTATTGAGGATTACTGCCTGCCTCATCCATGCACCCCTCATTAGGTTCCCAAAGGTGAATTTCACACATATTTCCTTCTTAAGACAAATCCCCTTAAACATACTTTCAAATCTAGTAATAAATAGCAAATACCCAAAACATAATTTTATTAATTAAAAGATGAATTGAGCTTATTCTAATGTTTTCATGTTTATCTTCTTCTAGTAAGTAATAATCTCCTTAAAGACAGGATTCTATGTTAAACTTTCTAATTTAATTTGGGTCCCCCAGCTTTCCAAGTTTATGGGACTATAGTAGTCACGTTACTTCTCCCTTCTCTTCTCCTCACTTTTAATGCAAAACATCGAGCTTCACACAAAATGTCACCCATTAATTTCCAAGTCTGTCATGTTGTGTTCTGCATTTCCTTGAGAACTCAAGTTACCAAGGTACCGAAGAGTTGAAGGAAGAATCTCTTCTTGGGAACCACTGTGGCATTATGTTTCATGACAGTATATTCTGGAGATCTTCATGATAACAGCTCTTCTCTTTCTATAAGTTAATGCTAGGGCTCTTAAAAGTAGACCAGAAGATCAATATTTGAGAGAAACCTCAGCATCCTCTCTATTTACTTCCCTACAGGCAATGAACTCTCTCCTAGATCCTTTTGCTTCTACTGTCAAAACTACATATGCAAATAAACTTCTTTCTAACTATAGAAAGAGATATAAGAAGCACTATTTAATGTGGCACACACAGAATGCTAATACATAAATTTATCTTGTTAATACTAGTAATTTTAGTATTGTTATATTTCCAAGTTATTTATATCATAAACTATTTTTAAAAAATTACACAAGACATGTTTTATGGTAAAAATATAGGTTTATTTATTTAATATGTCTGCTATAAGATATGGGTTTAATTTTATAAAATATTAGCTCCTCTATTAAATATAAATAGAATCCTGTTCACAAATCTAATCCTTGCATTTCTCTATTGGCCATAACCCATATACAACATATGTATACACTCTTTGGGACAGTCATAACAAGGTTACATTTACTTTTTATTACATTCAAGTGGGCTATATGTTTAAAGCTATCTTTAAAATATTAATAATTTGATATTTTAATATCAGAGCTTCAATTTTTCTTTGCTCTATGTCCAAATGAGTTGCATTCCATACTGAATTTCTTTGGAGAGTTTCCTATGTCCACTAGACTTATCCTTATTTTCATCAGCTTTATAAGGCTTGAGATAAATTCAAAGCTGCAATGATTGAAACATAATTTAGAATTAGGTTAGTTGGTTTCTCATTATAAGTCCCAGAGTCTTCCAATGTCAAATAACAATAAAGTTGGCTTCCTTTTCTAAGTTATCATACCTGCCAGAGATCTGATATTTTTTCATAAATTCCTCTTTTAGGGAAAAGATTCCTGTTTTGGTAGGTTAAAAAAAAGGTCAAAACAGAAACCACTATTTTTGCCAAAGATAATGAAAGAAGAGGCTCATTTCTAGGCTTCTGATTACTAGACATTTGCCCCACTATTTTAGTAGGCTATGTTACACAGGTATTGGCATACATATCCCAATTATTTGCATTTATTCAATTAGGAAATAGATATTGGTTCAATGAAGGAGTCTCCTTTGACCAGAAACAACATTTCATCAAGGATCATTTTAAATATTATCAGCTCCTTTTTATAATGTGGCCATTTACGGATATGTGGCATTTGGCTATAGCTAAATATTTCCATTTCCTCATCTCATATTTACAATGATTCTTAAAGTTAGGAATAATTTTAATAAAAGGTGTAAAGCACCTGTCACACAGTCGGATTACAAGATTCTCAATACATATTAGTTATTATTGCCTATTTCCACATTCTAAGAAAGTAAATTACACAATTTTATAACTAAAATGTCTAGATTTTATAACTAAAGTTCAGATCCATTAAAATAGACATTATTTATGCAACTGCACCTGTTGGATTTAAAGCTTTTTAGCACATTTTCTACCAGTTTATTTAACTGTTGCTCAGCAATTTACTACTTTCTCAGTCCTTTATCTGATAGTAGAATAGAGAAATCTTCCACTTTGTGTTAAACCTATGGAAACTTTCCTTCGTGGTTTAAGATAGCTGACATATGGGCTATTTTTAAGTGCTCATGTTAGTTATGATCTGCTCTGGAACGTATTGAATTAAAAACATAGCTCTGAAGAGAAAACAACTTAGCAGTTATATCTCATGACAGTGAGGTTTAGTGGTAGCCACACATTTTAGTGGAAGTGAAAATAATTAAAATCTTCCTCCAAAATGGAGGGACTTATCCTGAACATGCTGCAGTAGATACGCATAAAACCAAAGAATCAATTTCTTCTAAGAAACCTAGAGAATACTTCCAAATGGACAGAGAAAAATATAAAGCTATGAATGGATGTTATAATGAGTCTCATGTTCACCAATAGGTCATCATGGGAATAAAGGGGTAGGAGGAAATAATAAAATGTCAGTTCCTTTTACGGCCTGCCCCCCAAATTTATCTCTTATACAGAGCTATCATACAGTATTATACAAAACTCACATTAGGGGGATCCCTGGGTGGCTCAGCGGTTTAGCGCCTGTCTTTGGCTCAGGGTGTGATCCTGGCACGGCAGGATCGAGATCCACATCAGGCTCCCTGCATAGAGCCTGTTTCTCCCTCTGCCTGTGTCTCTGCCTCTCTCTCTCTCTCTCTCTCTCTGTCTCTCATGAATAAATAAATAAAATCTTTAAAAAAAAACTCGCATTAGCCAATTCATGTGAAAGTTCTGCAAACTGTCTTCCATATGATTAATTGTTCATAGGACATGGGAAGTTGAAAGGTGAGTAAAGACTTTGGTGACCTTAAAAATCTGTATAACTTTGAGTAAACATATAAAACTCTTTGACTATTGATTCTAAACAAAAGTCTCAAGTTTCATTCAGAATTGTACATTGTTTCCGTCACAAGCAGTAATTTCCAATAATCTATTCTTCTTCCCTCTGTGCTTAACACACACACACACACGCAGATATGCACATAAAGTCATTATTATTTTTTATGCTGTACTTTGGAGTAGGATCAATAACAGCCTTCCTATTCCTTGCCTGCCTTTAAAATTCTGCTGGCAGCCAACTGCTGCTATCGTCAAAGCAATGGGACAGTTCGAGTGTTTGCAACAGCACAGTATTTTGTTATGCAATTGAAAGATAAATATGTCTTTATCTTTCCAACTATCCGGTTTAGTTCTGCCAAAGCGTGGTAAAAGTGAAAAGGAAAATATGGGTGAAAAATACTGGGAAATGTAGCAGATACAGAGGGTATTGCTTAAGTTAGAGATTTCCTAATTTGGAAATTTTATTAAGGTAGGTTGGCTGGCCATCTAAGTGATACCTTACAAAAATGATCATTCCATTTTTTTTAAAGATTTTATTTATTTATTTGGGAGAGAGCGAGAGAGAGAGAGAGAGAGAGAGCACAAGCAAGAGGGAGTGGCAAAGGGAGAAGCAGGCTCCCTGCTCAGTAGGGCTGATCCCAGAACCCCGGGACCATGACCTGAGTCGAATGCAGACGCTTAATGGCCTGAGCCACCCAGGCACCCTGCTCATTCCATTTGGCAAGGGTACCCTTAGTTTTGCAGCCCTAAAAATAACGATTTTGTCATTGCCACTCCAAGGAATAGACTTCTGGGGACTGATTCCTGCTAAGTAAGCATAGCTATCAAATTCTGAATGGTTCAGAATGTCACTGAATTTTTTACAAAGAATAGTATGAGTATTAAGATCTGCTTAGCAGTTATTTCAGTTTCTCAATATATTGCTCCCTTCTGGAAGCAAATCTGCAAGAAGAGTTAAATTATACTAGAAAGTTATGTGTTGGGCATGGGAAAGAACAAGCGAAGCTCAGTTCAGTCTAACTCTGGCTCTTACTATCTTCCAGATATTGCTGCGCACTAGGTATACAAAGATGAATAAGACAAGAGTCTACCCTCAGAATTTCAATGAGGCAGGGAACCAAAACATAAACACATTATATCAGCCAGTGTTCTTAGCTGGAAACCAACTATAACTATTTCATGCAGAATAGTTCATTAAAACAATAATGAGCTGCTATAAGGAATTGCTAGAAAGTGATGTTAGGTACATGTAAAAAGGAATAATGCCCCAAGTAACATAGGAAAATCAGTATGGTAAGGACAACACGACCACCATCTCTAACCAGAAAATACTATATCTTGCTTCAGACTCACTGGCACAGTACATTGCCACTGCCCCACTAATGACCACTCCTCTGCCATTGTGACTCCCAGGAGTTTGCGACGATGTTTTCTAGCAATGAGTAACTAGTAACTCTCTCAAAATGAGAGAGTTACTCATGCTCCCTGAAACTATTGGGTTGGTACAACTAATAGGTAGAACCTAGGTCACAAGCTTGCACATTTTCTCCAAGAGAGCCTGAGTAAGCTAACACGGCACTTTCAATTTCTATACATAAGGCTCTGGTTCCTTTAATATGTTTGTATTTTCTAAGCAGGAGAAGAAAGTTGAATTTTGGGCAGCCATCAATAATGATGAATGTCTTCTAGAATTGACCAATGTCAATATAGTAAGTAAAGTATAAGAGTAGAATTAGGCTTTGGTTTCTAGATGGAGACAGAGTATACGTATCAAGGAATTGGCAAGATTATTTTCATAGTCATGGCTAAAAGCTATGATAATCTTATACGTCTATCTCCATTAAAGTCAAGACAGGCAACAGCAAGAACTCACATCAATCTAGTGTACATGTAGTTCAAGATGTTCTTGCAAGGAAGAAATTATTCTATTTTGTAGAGGTAAATGCCAAAATTTGGTCAGATTAAGCAATCATGCCCAGATTCCTAACTGACAAGTAAAAGAAAACGGTGCCATGCCAGGTATGTCTGATTGTAACAAATCTACTTTTTATAGTAAATCAAACGCATCCTCAGCTATATTTGGTCTTGGTTATTCCATCCAGAATTGACCAGAGTGAGGGAAGACTGTCTCATGATACTATACACATAAAACAAATCGACAATTTTGAGTGCCAAATATTGCAGATTAAGTACTTAGTCAACATGCCCTCTTCTCCGGTTAGTGTTAAATATCCAGTGACAAAATCTTATAATTCTTCCCAGGATATCATATAGATAACCCTTTCTTACTAGCACAATCTTTATTTATACACATAAATACTAACTAGATGAATCTTTTCTTTCAAAGCCCATCACATTTCAGTCATGAGATATAACCTTAATTAAACTTGAGTGTTTCCCAATTCTCCTCTGACCCACATTTACAAAACTTATCAGAGGGCAGGTGTTTTTCTTACATATGGCTAAATCACAGTACTTTTTGTTCCAGAAAATAAGTGTACTTTTGTTTCCTACAAGTACATCACTTGCACTTCACTGTGTATAAACTTGAGACATACACATTTGCATAAACATCAACAAAACCATGCTCCAGAATAAAAGCACATCAACTTTGCCAACAATCAACAAGATTATCTGCCTGTGGAATCTCAGGTCCCTCCCTGTTTCTTCCTTCACTGTTCTTCTGTACCAGAGGTGACTGACTCCTTATGAATTATACTTCTCAGGTCCTCCTTCCCTGTGGCTTCTTTTGGTTCTGATGATGGCACACACTGAAAAGAATTAGGAAGGTAGGGAAAGGGAAGAAGGAAGAATATTTCTTTTCTGACTCTCTTGGATTTGCATCCAGTGATCCCAGACTCTACTAAGACTGATAAAACCTCTCTTCCTTTTGTTGCCTCAGCTCATGGAATTTTAGTGGCTTTTAGATGTTGTTGATCTCTGGACTGCTTCATTGTCCCCTATTTGCCCTAATGGTTCTCCATTGTCTTTGTAACTAATCTCCATATTATATACTCTCAATTCAGCTATTTGGTATGGATCCTCTTTTCCTGACTGGACTTTGACTGATATTTAAATATTATTGCAAGTGAAAAGAAATACATGAATATTGAAATAGAAATAAATGGAAAAAATTAAACAATGATGGAATAAGAAGTGTCGAAAGTTCATGTAAGAAAGAAGGACAATTATAAATGACAGAGCATGAATCACTTAAGCCTTGGAAAGTCCTCTTCCTATGCATCTAACAATAATAAGCTTGAGAAAAAGTAATAGGAAAAAACAGAGAAAAAAATTGTTTGATTGGCTCAAGATTAGCATCAATTAATTCAGGAAGCATATAGAAATTTGAGAATATAAAGCCTGATAGAGAAAAAAAAAAAAAAGCCCGATAGAGGAAGAAGTCCTTCTGGTCCACTTACCATCAGGAACCTTATAGTGTTCCTCAAGCTGAAGACCACAAGTCAGCAGTCATCAAAATAAGTGGCAAAGTGGCAAGAGATGATGCTGCAGTTGCTGAAGCCCTTCCTATACATTTCCAGAGACCACCAAAGAGAGAAGTCACCTGCTCCAATAGATGTGCAATGTAGAAAAATCTGAGTTAAGAATGATGCCCAATAATACACAAATAAGCAAGGTGGAGGATGAAACACTCATCTTTAAATTTTATATAAATGGCCTGAGGGAATTGACTGTAAGATTGGATTCTTCTTGACAACTTTGGTCTTAAAAAGAAAAGCATTCATAGGGTGCCTGGGTGGCTCAGCGGTTGAGCGTCTGCCTTCAGCTCGGAGCATGATCCTGGGGTCCGGATCAAGTCCCATGTCAGGCTCCCTGCATGGAGCCTGCTTATCCCTCTGCCTGTCTCTGCCTCTCTCAATGTGTGTCTCTCATGAATAAATAAAATATGTTTTAAAAAGCATTCATCAAAAAGTACCCTAAAGGTACTTCACTCTTCTTTTAGAGGAAAGTAGCATGATAAAATAGCCAGCAATAAAAAATAAAATAAAAATCCACCTTAAACATGTTTACCCATTTTTAAAAACCAGTAAATTGTTGGGGATCTGTGGACTTACCTTTCACGTTAATTACTGTTTAAGAGCAATTTGGAAGCGCTACAGCATACAAGAATCTGAGAAATGTGAATATTAATCAGCTACTCAGTACCCATCCTTAGTTGCAACTTGGTCAGTTCCCTCCTCCTATCCATGAATAGAATAATACCCTTGAAGTAATAATTTAAAAAACAAATATACAAGATCCATCTACACAAAAGGTAAAATTTCAGTTAGTTTTTTTTTTTTTAATTATAAGCAGTAGAGGATACACACAGATGTGACCTTTCCAGATGTGATTCAGGAAAAAGCCATGAACCTCTCCAATAGTTCTAGAATATGAAGATTCAAGAAGGTATCAGGGGGAAAAATACTTAAAAACTAGATCAGGATGTTTCCTTCACTGACATCAGTAGCCTAAAGAAATTTCTTTTGATATGATTAAGAATAGCAATAGAATTGAATCCTAGATACAAAAAAAAAAAATCTGAATATTGAAATTCTTATACTAGACAGAGGTGACTTCTTAATCACAAGATACTTACTTTACTCATCTGATTCATGTAACTCATTTGTTTCCTTTTAGCCAGACAACGGCATTTTCTCAATAACTATATGAAAATAATGAATTGTTCAGCTCCAGTTGGCTCTAACTTAAAAACCTATGAAGTTAATGTAAAAGAAATTTGCTAGAAGCCAGTAGACAAACTAAAGGTTTTCAAAACAAAAGAATTATTTCTCATTTCTTTATTAAAAACTCCTTGCCCTTCCAACATTGTATAGTTCTAAAATACACTTCTAGGTTAAATAGCACAATGTATTGAAATGCAGTATATCTGGACTCATAGAGTATATCAGAGCATTATACACAGTGAGTGCAATGAAAGAGGATAATTACCTTTGGGATTGCGACTATTTTGACGCTACCTACGTCAGGCAAAAACACTGCTGTTACAGCCACACATACTGTGGCTATTGTTAGAAATTCTGACTGTCTGCATTTAGCAACTGGGAATATGAAAACAAACATCGTTCCAACTAAAACAATAGTCAAAGTAACCTTTTCAATTGAATTGTTTCTTGCAATAATGAAATTGTAGTACATGCCACTTAGTTTATTTGCAATCATTTCAGCATGCATTTTTCTCACTGAAGCCACTTTAGACATCTTTAATAGGAATCTTTTTTTTTAATCAGACTACTTGGCAGTCTTCACAGTTCCCTGAGTCCTTTTATTTATCTTGAATGCTGTATCTATAATTGACGCAAGAAAGCAAAAGCTAAGAGAATATTGCTAAAAAAATCAGAAGGTAAAGGGATCGCCTGCATTCAGGTGCAGTAGTCTCCCTAGTGTGATGTTCCTTTGGTCCACTGACTACACCTGACTGGAACATTCTGGACTATTATCAAAATTCATAGTGATATCCTTATGTTTCCAAGCCAACCTTTCACAAAGACTTGGGTGGTGAGCTTAACAGCAAACCTGGCTTAGCTTTGCTGGCACTTGCTATTTTGAGAAAATACTCAAAGGTCCTTCCTGTCATAAAACACTGGATAGAGGAAAGCTAGGAAAAGTCCAACTTTAATTTCATGAATTTGCACTTGCAAAAACACATATCTTCACCAAAATTAAGAAGACTTGAGAATTTGGCTCCAAGCAAAATTCCACTCCTGAGACAGCAGGATTGAATGCAGATTTCTGCTGTGGGCAAAACCTCACTATTATTTCTAGACAATAGGGCTTTCTGTAGTGAAAATGGTGGCGCTCTGCACATAGAATGGCCACGAGCCAGTTCCCAGTTTTCTCCAGTGGATTTGCCAGATTGGCTAAGGGAGAGAATATTTTCACACAGACTGGTAATATGTCTGATGAAGCTTGGGGGAAATTAATCCAGTTAACTTTTTTTTTTTTAAATAAGGGTCTAAAAGCTCAGAGAAAATAATTAAATCACTTCCAAGGAATACAGTAGAAATCCAACTTTATAATCTGCAAGGGACTACCCTCAAATAAGCTCTACATTTGTTTAATGTCTTCAGTGTGATATCGATCAGTGTTTCTCTCACTTTATTGCTCATATGAGTCACCTGAGGGTCCTGTCCAACTGCACATTCTAATTCTGGAGGTTGGGAGGAACCTGAGAGCCCCAATTTTAACAAGTCCCACATGATGTTGAGGCTACTAATCTGCCCACCACACTTTGAATAACAAGGATGTAGATAAACATATATTTCACCTAGGCAACTAGTTCACAAATACTCAATACACTTAATTAGTTAAAAAGTATAATTAACTGAAGAATAGTGTGACTGAAAAAGTCACCCATGTACCTTACACGACTGAGCAATAAAAAGGAGTGAACGATTGATACACACAAATTGAATAGATCTCTGGGACTTAAACTGAGTGGAAAAAATAAAAAACAACATTCTTAAACATTGCATACTATGGTTCCATTTATATAACATTTTGAAATAACAAAATTTTAGAGTACAAATTAGTGGTTTTCAGAGATTAAGGATGATGATGGGGGAATGGGAGGAAGGTAGGTGTGATCATAGGCAGTTATTGAATTATAAGCTAACGGTATACAGATGAACAAGGAGATCAGTCTAATATGATGTCCCAGCCTTATAGATAGATGAAAAAAGTATAGTTCAGACTCTTGCCCCTGTTAAACAACTAAATTCGCAATTAACTTTATTTCCAACTGATTCCTTTCTACTAGTTAATACAATCCACATAATTGAGATTTATTGCAATGCAAAGCATTTTCAAATTTCAAATTTTACAAAATTTGCTTAAGACAGATGAAAATGTACTCACCTGAAACATCAACTCTTTCAGTCTAGCAAATATTTTAAATTTATACAAGCATATGCTAACCAAGAAATAATTAGGTTTATAATCCCATATAAAATCCTCCTTAGACAATTACATCAAGTAAGTCACTGTCTCCCATCATCTCTTGAAAGGGAGTTGTGATAAATTTCCCATCTTAATCCATTTCTAAACTGTCTCAAAGGTCACAGACTGTATTGGCTGCTTGCACCACAGATACTTCCCTCCTTCCTTTCAGCAATACCTCTGTTCTGGCAGCTATGTGTCCATATCCAGATTAATCCAGGCAAGGCAACTTTGTACTGAAGTTTCCATCTACCTATCCAAATCCCTAGTTCTTCACACTTGTTCTCTACTCCCACAAGGTTGATCTCTATGAACAATATTGATGGACTCATGTGTCATCTGAATTTGAGTTGGATTTAGCCAATGAACTAGCTAGTGGTCGAAACAAAGAGAAATGATTAAGGCTGGAGTATTTTCTTTTCCAGTTCCTTCCTCATGAAGTCATTGTGTGCTGGCTATATTATGTGAGCAAAGACTATAACTCCAACCAGTTGTTCTTTTCCACACAACTCTCATTGTCTCCAGCTTCAGTAGCCACTTCTTCTATGTGTCCCTTCAGGGCAAGGTGAGAATGTAACGCAGTCCTCTTAACAGCTCCCACTCAATGCACTATCTCTGTGGTTTCTCTACTCTTCCATCATCTCTTTGTAAAGAGCTTTTGTTAAATTCTCTTTAAATTATGTATTTTGAGTGTGCTACTTTTTCCTGTGTGATGCATAGTTTTTCTGTTTGTGTTTTTCCTTACCAGATGTTCTTTTTCTCAGCTTCCCTTCCAGCTGGGAGTGGGTAGGTGATCTGATTCTCTCCAGTAAAATGTAAGGGGAAATCAGATACAGAATTTGGGAATGGCTTTTCTCCCTGATAAAAGACATAGCAGCTTGCCCATTTCTCTCTCTTATTAATTTAGATGTTTGAGGTAAGTACATGATAGATGAAGTGACCAACCTGTGACCATGAAACATCAACCTGAGGATAAAAGCCAGTACACAGAAGAAGGTGAACGGGGAGAATGATGTCAATAGTTTGGGATTTGAAGACAGTACTGCCTTACACTGACTGCATTTAGACTTCTTATAAGGTATGCAATATGTGCCCTTAAGGTTTAAACTTCTATTAATCAGCTTTTCTTTGTCTGCAATCAAGTCAGTCATTCCTGACTGATGGGGTAGTCTATCTTTATCAAAAATATGACCTTGCCATTCCCCTTCTTAACATAGTCTAGTTGTCATTATCATCCACAGAATAACCTCCCAGCAAAATATGCAATATCCTCATGCTTTTATCCTTGACAGCTTATCTACCTTGGCATGTTGCACTTTATCTGGTACACTGTTAATTCCAATCTCCTGTGGTACCTCACAGCATGGCATTTCTAGCCTCTGTATCTTTGTATTGAGCTTTCTTCCAGAAACATCTTCCTTACCTTCTTTCTCTAGTTTACCCATCTTTCAAGAAAACAGTAAGCAGCAGCATTTCTTATTGAGTACCAAAATCTACTCAGGATTATTCAAGAAGTGAGACTGACAGAACCAACTCTGGGTAGTTCACAGAAAGCTGTGAGACTAGACTTAGAAAACAAGCAAGAAGAAGAGAAACTAACAGACAGAAACAGAACAAAACTCTGGTGAAAAATGAGTCCAGCAAGTCCTGCTGCAGACTTTCTAAGGAATAGGCATCTCAGCTTACTCAACAGCCAGCTATAGACAACGGAAAACTCAAGTGTTGCTGTGGCTGTCTTCTGATACCAGAATGAAGATCTCATGATACAGGTTTCTTTGCCTCACCAACTTCAAGTTCCAAATCTAGGGAAGGTGTATCTAATTGGCTGAGCCTACATCAACCGCTGATTCCCTAACCAAGAAAGGATCTAGTAACTGCACTTGCTTTGGAGAGAGGTCTCAAATTAAAACTATGTATCAATAAATTTACCTACTATAAGAAAAATGTTCAGATGATGGATTACCAAAAAGCATTATACACATCCAGCATAATTTCAATAAAATGTGCTAAGTGTAATAGTGGCTCTATAAATCAATTATAATAAAAATACAGAATAACTAGTTCTGGTAAAGTTTTCAAGTCTAGTTTTCTGGTAAAAATACAGAATAACCAGTTACCTCCAGACCAATCTGTACAGAGAAATAGTAAGAAATAGATCTAACTTTCTATTTTCAAATTGCTGCATTAATAAGCACACAGAAATAGTTAAAATTAATTTTAATAATATATTTAACCTAACACATAAATATAGTACTTTGACATTTAATCAATATAAAGTTATTAATGAGAAATTCTTACATTATGCTTCAGTATTAAGTCTTTGGATTTTGGTGTGTACTTTGTTCTTTCAGCACATCCCAAAATGGCTATTAGCCACATTTCAAGTGCTCAGTGACTACATGTGGCTAGCTGCTATTATGTTGGATAGTACATATCTACATAAATATAGCAATTAGGAGAGGAACAGTGACATGGATCATCTGCCCAGTGAGTAACTGTGAATTATATATATTTGACTTCAGAATGCCAAGCAGACCTTGCTAATTATTGTTTTACCCTGGCTTAGAAAATCATCTAACATGATTTACTTAGCCCTCTGAGCTATGAGAGATAAAGAACATATATAAGGTCAGGGTAACTGAAATGGAGAGCAAGAGTAGGATTCCTGGTAGCTTTGTCATTTAAATTGTTGAGTTTCAGGTGCCTCGTGACAACTGACAGAGTTGTCAGAATGCTAAATTTAAGTTTTGAAGCTGTTTGTTTGCATTTAGGTTGAGGCCATGGGAGCAAATGAAACCTATTAATGAGAGACTGTAGAGGCATAAAAAAAGGTCAAGGATGAGTCCCTAGGGCATGTCAACATTAGAGACAAGAAGACTGAGAATAGTGCTCATACTGGTAAAAGAACCCAGAATAACTAGCTTCTCAGAAACCAAGCGTCTCAGTTGCAAAATTATTTTCTCCTTGGGAAGCCGACTGAATTTGGAGTCATTTCCCAATGTATGTACATATGTTCCACTAAAAATTCACTATTAACAAATAACGTTAATTAGGTGCTTACAATAACCTACTTCTTCCCAGTCAATACTCATTCACATTTCACAGAATCTCTTCTGAACCTGTCATGTCCCTTTAGCCTCCTACCACTGCTTTCCTCCTGCCCCATCCTCCTGCTGATCTTGCCTCCCACTACAAAGGAAAGGTAGAAAATTTCAGGCTGGAACTCTGCTCTTTCCCAACACCTTCCCTTCCACACACAAATTATTTCACTCATAGTCATCCTTTTTTTCCTGGAGTTTGGATGTGCCTAACAAATGATACCACTGGTCTCCCACTGCCTAGACTCCACCATAGTTTGGAACTAATTGAGACAAAGATATAGAAGTAAGGTAGAGTGCAAAAATGATTTAAATGAGTGCTTACACTGTTAGGGAATGTGGCTTAGGACTGTGGCCAGTTGGGCTTCTATCTAACTATCAGATTATCATTTTCATTTGTAGTCAAGTTTCTAAAAACCACCTCTATTTTCTCAACCTTCATACAACTCTCAATTCAAGGCAATGTGGCTTCTGATCCAATTATTCTGGTAACACTTTTCTTACAGATGTTCTTAATTCCCTCGTTGCTCAACCCCAGGGAGACCTGCCAGTCCTTATCTCATTTGACCACTGAAGCTTTCATATTCCTGGCCACTCCTTCCTTTGTGCAACTCCCTTCTAGTTTTTTCTTCATATTCTCTTGGCTGTTTTTCCCCAGCTTCCTTGGGTTCCCCTTTCTGTAGCTAGCTGGTAAATAGTTGCATTTCTTGGGGATTTATCTTCTGCTCTTTTCTATTTTATTCATTCCTTTATTCACATATTTTCCCTGAGTCATCTTATCTAATCCTGAGATTTCAGTCACTACCTGCTACCTTGTCTCCCAGGCTTTTTAGTACTGCCTGTTCTGAATACATTCTTCGCTGTGACCTTTCTGCAAACCAGTTGTGATCTTGCCTAAAACTTTTCTTTGGCTCCTCCTGCAAATACGTGTTTTCTTGTGGCAGGACGTAAACCAGTGTAACACTTCTGGCTAATCTCTGCCCCCTCTCTCACTACAAAGAGAGGAAGGGTGATTCACTTATCTCTCTGCTGAACTTTGACAAAGAAACTGGTCTTGAAAGAGGAGGATTCAGATTCAGACTCCGGAGAGGGTACGTTCTGACCTGCTATTCCGCCTTGTGGTAAGGCACTGGCCCAGTGCGGTAGTGCAGTTTGGGAGAGAGTTTAGGGTAGGAGAGTATTTAAGACCACAAGTCTAAATTGTTCTGCAGACTAGCTTTTGTCGATAACAAAGATAACAATATCATTGCCATTGTCCTGACTCCTCTTAATAGGCGGATTGCTTTGATAAGGAAGCCAAAGTTCTATCCACAGAAAACAAAAACAAAGGGAGAACATTGAGGGAAATTCTTTTTTCCCATTACTCAGGTTTCCAAGTTTAGAAACCTCCTTTAAACATTACTTCCAAACTTTCTCCACATCCTTTTCTCCAGGGAAGGAACACTGATTTACTTATTTAGTAGGTGAGTTTGGTAGGAGAGACTGGACACAGATGGCATTGCCCCTTCTGGGACTTCAGGTTCCACCTACCTGCAGAGGAGGAATCTCTGGCCTGCAGAAAGAGGCTTGCCCCCCTGGAAGTGAACTACAATTTGGGGCATAAGTCTACATTAGTATAGTGTTAGCAAATGCACTTAGTCACAGAAGTAATCTTTTTATAAGAAAAAAATAATTTTCTCAATAAGAAGACTGATATTTTTATATCTATCTAATTCCTGTATATGTCTTTCAATTGGTTCCAAATTCAGCCAGAAAATGAATGTTACTTATTGGATTGTTTCAAATATCTGAAATTTCTCATACATTTTCATTTCTTAACATGAAGTATGAAATTATCTTCTCTTCCCCTCGTGATCTATGACATAGGTTAACAAATAATTCAACAAATGCTTGCTGAGCACCTACTAATATACCACTATGCCTGGCTTTAGAGACAGAAAATAAATGAGAGGTGATCCATGCCTTCCAAAAGTTCATAGCCCTGCAGTATAAGTTCATATTTCCTACGACGTGTTTGGGGTATAGTTCCATGTGCATTTTTTTAAAAAGAAGACTGAAACTATAAAAGAAAACCCATCAAAAGCATGACTCATGGGTAGCTTATTTGGTTAAGTGTTCGCCTTCAGCTCAGGTCATATTCTCAGGGTCCTGGGATCCAGGCCCATGTCAGGGTCCCTGCACAGCAGGAGCCTGCTTCTCCCTCTCCCTCTGCCTGATGCTCCCCTGATTGTGCTCACTTTCTCTATATCAAATAAATAAATGTTATTATTTATAACTCATGTTATTATAATCATTGCCATGGCATCTAACTTGATCCTGAGGGTTTTCCTTTCCCTTGTCCTTGATAAGCAAGGGCTGGGATGAACTCCAAAGTTATAGGGCCAGGAAGCGGTGGATAAAGGAGGTAGAGAAAATGAGAATAAGATTTCTTTGGTAGAGCACATCATATCTAGTTAACACTAGAAATAAGATGATAAAAATGCATAACCACTTGCAAGTGAGCGCTGATGAAAAGCATATAAACATTCATATTCAGTACAGGCTTGTAATATAATCAAGAGAATCACAGCAAACTTATAGACTGACAAGATGAGGCCATCTTGATTATTTTAGCCATTACTAAGGACATTTTATATAGGCTACAGAAATATATGTGTCCTGATATGGCACAGAAAAAGACATAGAAAGCCTGGAGAAATTGTCATACAAAACAAATAAGTGTTGGTAATTTCACCTAAAATTTTATCCTGCTATTAAAACTTGGTCTCAAATAAAATGGTGCTTCTAAGATCTGAGACATCCTATGCTATACACTTACAATAGTGTGAAACAGTGGATATCACATGACTTAAACTTATCTTTGGGCTTCAAAACCAAAGACACTTTAAAGAAAAGTCATAGGACTCTGGAAAATGTGAAAAGGACTATTGCATTAATTTAGATAGTTAATTCTTTTAATTCTCTTTGTACCTCATTTTCACAAATTCTAACTTCACTCGTAAAAAAAATAATAATCAAAACAGGTGATATGATTTTTTTCTATGTTTTAAATTTTAAAAGTCCCATCTGTCACTAATTACACATTTATTTCATTATGCAGCACTATGAAAATAATTACTTGGGGTTTTTTGTTGACAATTTTGAGTTTAAAGTAAATACTAATTATTTTTGTTATAACTATGTATTAAATTAAAAAATTCACTGCTAGACATTTTTTTGGGCTTCAAATAATTTTATTAGAACCACATAAGACAGCAATTATATAATTAGTGACACATCTGCCAATCTTTTAAGTCCATGTTATAAAATTTGAAGACATTTTTTCTTTTTATTTGTCCTTTTTTAGAAGCACAGACAGATACTTCGTGTGCACATTCCAGCATTTTATAATGATGCATGTGGCCTGTCCAGCCAGCTGGTTTGCTCAGTCACTCTATCAAAGTAGCAATGATTTTAAGCAATTAACGTACTCTCACAAGTATCCTGGCCTTGAGTTGAAAAAAATATATATATATCTAGATAACTGCAGTGATTTCTACTGTAAGTAAATTCTTTAAGATATTAAAATATTTTTCTCAAACTCCAACCAGAAGTTGCTGTGAGTTCCATTTGGAACTTGTGCTAATAATAATATTTTCTGGAATAATAACAACAGGTTTGGATTTAATTAAATATGTTGCTCACTGAAGCATCTGTTTTAAACATTAATGAATGGCAGCTCCTATGGGATATCCAAATGGAAGTGTTTTCACTCCGTAACACTATCCTAAAGTGTGTTTTGGAATCTTCGAATAATTAGTTGGTCTTTGTTTTGAGAGATTTATCCAGAATAAAAAAAGCAACCCTTTCCTCAATCGTATTGATAGATGGAAGCCATTTAGGGAGAGACAATCAATCATAAAAGCAGTCTCTGAAAAGCTGTTATGCAATCCACAGTATTAAGAGTCAAGTTTTTCTTCATGTTCACACATAACTCCCATTATCATTCATGAGAGTTATTCCCTTATCAAAAAAAGAACACATCCCTTCCCAATTAGGCTAAGCTGCTTTGGGAAGAAAGCCATTAAAAATAGCAGACATGAAGCTCCAAAGACTACAACTAACCTTGCAAGAATTGGAAGCCACTTTTGAAATAACTATTATTAACTTGGTTTGATTAGAAACATTATGTGAATAGAAAATTTCTGAATTCATGGCTTATTCGACACTGAAAAGAAATCATATGGGTAAGACTTGTTTGTAAAATGGCACTATTCTTATAAGGCTTTATTAAAAATAAGTTGCTAGACTTAAGTTTCATAGAAACAGTGATTAAGTATTTCTTATCAACCAATGTATCCTTCCTACATAGACTAGGACCAAGCATAATAGGTACATACAGATATTTGTTGAATGAATGACTGAATAAGACTATTTTATTCTGTTCAATTCAGGAAGCATTTAGTGAAAACCTATTCGATGCTAGATCCCATTAGGGACTAGGGATACAAAGATTTCATTTACTGAATATGTATAAAATATAGGAAGAAAGAGAGAGAGAGATTCTTCTGTCAATGGTACATAACCTCCCAAATGAACCTAAGACATGCTATTTGTTATAGTGTTGTCCATATAATGATAGAGGAATCCATAAGGTGGTATATGAACAAAGCATTTATGTAAGGTTATGGAAGGTATGGTACATGATATCTTAAATAATTTGGCCTGCAAATAAATGCTAAGGTCTGGCTAAAATTTACACCATTCAGACAATTTTAATTAACAGAAAATATAAAATATTCTTAAATATGATCATAAGAATTAACACCTTAGTTTTGGAAAACACGTTTTCAAAGAAATGAATGGGGCCTTTAACTATGTAATTGGCCAAAAAAACCCTATTAAATTATTATGAACTCCTTGGGAACATGATGAGTTGACACTTTGAAGATAGAATAAAGAATGGTTACACTAGAATGTTTAACTGAGGAAAGCCACATGGTTATGTGCAGATTTCCTTAGACTTGGGAAATGTTTATAATTTATAACATGTCCTCACAGAAGAGATAATGATGTGTCAAATTCGATCTCAGAGCATTCAAAGCATTGGATGCTGGCCTCATGTTCACGATTTTAGCCAATGGCAAGGTAAGCCATACTAGAAGATCTAGGCAAGTAGACATTTAGTAAGGTATTATGCATTGAGCTCTGACAAATTCTCACAGGGAGAACTCAGTGGATTTCCTCTAAACCAATCTAACCTCACACACTGGTAAGTTCACAGTGGGAAAATGGTCCAGAAGGTTCATTGAAGCAAATACTCATGTGTACATAATCTTAGTTTCATAATCTATAAAATGAAAGAGTTGGATTTAATTATCTATAAGGTTACTGTGTCTTTGTTGCTTCCCTTTCTTCTCCTCAAATTTCTAGGATCAACAGGTTTGGGTTTATTGAGTCTACTTTCCTTATGTCTTCATGATCCTTTTTCTTTTCCTTCCCATCATCCTGAACACTGTGGCATGCCTTCAGGCCAGAGACTGCTATCCTATTAATCTTTGTATCTCTGCATCTAGTAACAGATTCTGGTATATAATAGATGCCCAGTGAGTACTAACTAAATGAAGGAAGAAATTGGTAACATCTAATAGCAAAGAAACTTCATGGGTTTCTTTGAGTGATTCCAAAGCAATATAAGATACATCTTCTATGTCTAAGGACCAATCATCTGCTCTACTCAGGAGACAAGGCCTTTTCACGTGTAACAGTAAAGAATATAAATTTGTCATTTAATCCTCATAAGAACTATGATGCCATAAAAATAATAACAATAGCATCTGGCATTTATTGAGGGTTTATCATATTCCCAGCATATTAATTGGATTATTTCATTTAATCCTCACAATTGTGATGTAGATACTAAACTGTATCCATTCTATAAATGCAGAAATGTGGACTTAACAGTGTTAAACTGCTCCTCCTAAGTCTCACAGCTATACCAAGATTTGGTGTATTGTTCCAGACCCATACTTTTTTAACCTTTTGTTTAAAAAGAAAGAGAAGAATAAAAAAGGTCTATTTGGCTCTAAGTGTCAAACACACACAAACATACACACACACAAAGTCCCTACTAGGTAAGCTCACTCAGTGGCATGTTTTGTAACTCTTGGCACTTCCTCATCTGCCAAGGTTATTATACTAGCAGTTAGATGCCTGATTCAAGAGAAGCCAACACAATTTGGCCAGCAACTACTGAAATTGCCTGGTACCAGATCGCTGACCTCAATAGCCAATATTGATCAATTAAATCAATGAAATTCTCTCATTTGGTGACAGCCATATGGACAGAGATAGTACTACTGGTAGGGATGGGCAAAAATTGAGAACACACTAAGAAAAGCAGACAGCAAAGGCCTATAGCCAACAAGATCAGTAAGTAACTAGAGGAAAGGGTGAGGAAAGGGTGAGGTAGCTGGTTGGCACTGGGATTAGAATTAGAAAGACACAGAGAGAAAAGCAGAAACACAGAAAGGCTGACTCGTATTATTGAAAAACTGCAAGAGGAAGTATCAACAAAACCCTCTTATAGGAAAAGCTAGAGATAAACTGAAACCTAGAGCAAGATGGATCTCAAAGGATGTTTTAGTCAATGAAGAAACTGTTCCACATTCAAGCCCCGAAGAGACTGGTCTTCCTGTGAAGCTGGGTTATACCAGTATTCTTGGGTTTCTATAATGCTTGGATATATGACTTAGATACCTGTAGTCTTATTACTACCTGTGTTAATTTCCTATTGCTACTGTAAAAAATTACCGCCAACTTAGTGGCTCAACATAACACAAATTTATCATCTTACAGTCCTGGAGGTCAAAGGTCCAAAATGAGTCTCAGTGGAGTAAAATCAAGGTGTTAGCAGAGCTGTGTTCCTTCCATAGGTTCTAGGGAAATATTTGTTTTCTTGACATCCCCAGCTTCTAGAGACAGCTCACGTTCCTTAGCTTACAGACCCTTCCTACTTCTTCAAAGCCAGCAGTGAAGCATTCACATCTCTGACTCTGACACTGACTCTTCCGCCTTGCTCTTTTGCTTTTAAGGACCCTGTGAGTACATGGAGCCCATGAAGAAAATCCAGAGCCAACTCTCCACTCAAGATCAACTGATTAGCAACCCTACTCCAGTTAACTATTCTTTAATTGCCCTAGTTAATGTGGCAGCCTTAATTTCCCTTTGCCATGCAGTATCACATGTTCAATGTGTTTAGGATGTGAACATCTAAGGAGGGGCCATTATTGTGCCTACATACCACCTACCTCAGAATAATCCTGATCATTTAAGTACTTGACACAACTTGAGTGAGTCTCTGCTTTTTGCAACCTCAGGATGATATTTTGCCAGGCTGAGTAAGGCTTCTGTTGCAACTTAAAGTCTTGCCTTTAGGATTTAAATTCCACATAATAATTCATGTAATTCTCCTACCTGATTTGCCTTTTCTTCCTCCTGCCTATTCCTTTCTCAGTCTCCTAATTCTCTATTGTGAAAATCCATCTCACGCAGGGCAAATACTATTATACAAGGCAGCATTAAATAGATGGTAAATGAGATCAGAAATAGAAGCAACATGCTAGGGAAGCACAAGAAAACTACTTCTATAGTATAGGATGATCTTGGAAGATTTCACAAATGAAAAGAGAGCTTTTAAACTAGAAGATGCTGGTGGGCCATCCATATGGGGAAGACTCATGTAAGATAGGAAAATTAATGATAGAGCCAGGTACTGCACTCAGTCTTCTGATTTTTATTCTACTGTTCTTCATAAGTGTTTCTGTATTGTGATGTGACATCAGCACATATTTGTTGAGTGAACAGAGTAAATAAAAGAAGAATTCAACAAATGGATGAGTGAATGAATAGAATATGATGGAAGACTCAAAGTGGATGTAAAATATGGATTAAAACAGGTTCACTCTAACAAAAAGTGAGAGAAGGATATGGATTTGCAAATAATATTCAGCCATGGAATAAATTTCCTATACGTGGGTATTTTTTTGTGTATTTTTTTTACTGGAATTCTTGTATACATATACAACATGTAGTATACATATAGTATACATATAGTATAATATCTGGTGCTCATCCTGCCAAATGCCCCCTTCAGTGCTCGTCACCCAGTCACCCCATCCCCCTGCCAACCTCCCCTTCCACTATCCCTTGTTCATTTCCCAGAGTTAGGTGTCTCTCATGTTCTGTCTCCCTCTCTGATTTTTCCCACTCATTTTCTCTCCTTTCCTCTATGATCCCTTTACCTATTTTTTATATTTCCCATATGAGTGAAATCATATGATGATTGTCCTTCTCCGATTGACTTACTTCACTCAGCATAATACCCTTCAGTTCCATCCACATCGAAGCAAATGGTGGGTATTTGTCTTTTCTAATTGCTGAGTAATATTCCATTGTATATATAGAGACCACATCTTCTTTATCTAATCCATTCATCTTTCAATGGACACCGAGGCTCCTTCCACCGTTTGGCTATTGTGGACATTGCTGCTATAAACATTGGGGTGCAGGTGTCTCGGCTTTTCACTACATCTGTATCTTTGGGGTAAATCCCCAGCAGTGCAATTGCTGGGTCATAGGGTAGCTCTATTTTTAACTCTTTGAGGAAACTCCATGCAGTTTTCCAGAGTGGCTGTACCAGTTCACATTCTACGTGGGTATTTTAATTAATCTCTTGTGCCTCATCTTTTACCTACAAATGAGGGTAACTATCACATACTAATCTTATTGCATTATATGAAGTACAGAATGATGCACTACAAGAAAATGCTTTTATTTATTTTTTTATTTTTATTTTTATTTTTTTTTTTTAAAAATGCTTTTAAAGATGAAAAAAATGATAAAGAGGTTGGTAAGTAGATGATTAGATTATAGATAGATAATAGGTAGATTTTAGAATGTTTCCTAATTATTAACATTGCTTGAATGGTGATTTATATTTGTCCTTTATGTCATTAAAAGCGCTTTCCTTTTCCTTTCCAATGAATTGAAGTGTATTCCTTCAATTCATTAAAGATATCAGAAAGGGAGACAGAACATAAAGACTCCTAACTCTGGGAAATGAACTAGAGGCGGTGGGAGGGGAGGAGGGCGGGGGGTGGGGGTGAATGGGTGACGGGCACTGAGGGGGACACTTGGCGGGATGAGCAACGGGTGTTATTCTGTATGTTGGTAAATTGAACACCAATAAAAAATTAATTTATTAAAAAAAAACCATAGACACCTTAAAAAAATAAAATAAAGATAAATAGAAACAAATATGGAAATTAAGAATGTGAAAATATTGTTAATTACTATCATGGAAATTGAGGCAGATTCCCCAAGGTATATGAGGTAAGTTTAAGAGATAATTTGAAGATCTTTAAGAAATTTATCATTTATGATTCACAGAAGTTTTTTATAGAACTTATTATTTTCTATTAAGATCCATTATTGTTAACATTATGCCTACCCTGATATCACAATAAATACCAATAGCAACATTGATTAAACACTTTCTATATGCCCTGCACAATGCTAACTGCTGTATAATTAAGTCACGTAATCTTTGCAAAAATCCTGTGAAGTATGGGCTATTTCTACCACTTTAAAGATGATCTATAAGTGGCCAAAATGAAAGACTGTACCACTAGAATCCATTCTCCTAGCCACATTTCTACTGAGGTAAAATTATTATTGCCATTATCATTGTCATCATCATAGTTTTCACAAAAATAAGAATTAATTATATTGCCATTCACTGTACACATACTCTCTCTAGTCCTCACAAGTACCTGTGAAAGTTGTCATCCTATTTTATAATTTAGAAGTTCAAAGAGCTTAAATTAATTATCCAAAGGCTCACAGCCCACAGTAGATTCAGGAGCAAAACTAGGCCTATCGTTTCATCAGGTCAAGATGTTTCTCAATGTTCCATGTTGTTTTATTAGTTTCGGCAAATTTGTTTATTGGTTTTAGCAAAGAACAGAATGTCAAATCTTTTGGCCAGAGATCTGTCAATCTGGCTTTATGACTCTATTCCAGTGAATTTTGAAATAATTATTTTCTGAATACTTCAGAACTTTACTCAAAATACTTAGTTCAAACTTTAAGTGACATGTTAAAATTAATTATTAGTGAATAATCATAAACCATAACAATAAGTATTGATCTAATCAAAGGGTAGCCAAGATAATACATTGATTTTATGTCCTAATTTTTTTTACAAGTTGTAACGTAGAATCTGCAACTGACATCAATCAAGTTTTCTTTATGTATTGAAATAGTTGATGGTTGTACCCCTCTAGTCAGAATTACCATGAAAATCCTTCTTTGTTATGAAATAAATTTTTTTTATTTTTTGATAAATTAGTTACTATGTTTATCTTCATAACTCTGAGCTAAAAAATTATAAGTAAGTGACACAGTACCTTTTTGTAGTGTGATATCTGTAACAATTTAATCGTAAGGAGGATGGGTTTTGGTGTTAACCAAATATGAATGGAATCTTTCTCGGGCAAAAATTTTTACAACTCTAAATCCTGATGTCCTCTTTTATAAAATGAGCACCATCAAACTCATAGAATTATTGACACTGCTGAAAAATATGGATGCAAATGCTCAGTACAGTACATGATGAGTGGTACATAGCCTAATTACTAAAATCACTATATGTAAGTTAATTTCTTGATCTTTCTTTAGCTTTACTAAGTTATTTTTTACCTTCCCTAGTATTAAAGTCTTCTTCCTTAATCATCGCATCTAATTAAATGGCGTCACCATCCACCAGAGAATGTTTAAGCTAGCACCTAAATAGTCATTCTTTATAAACCCTCTCTATCAGCTCCTTCTAGATATAATCCATTGCAAAATCTTATAATTCTGTCTCCAAAACATAACTGATTCCATTTATACATTTCCATCACCATCACTAAACAAAATACCAATATTTCATAACAATGTTTTTATAAAACATTCAAAGTTGATAATATAAAAACTATACAATTTGCCTAATAAATACTATTTTTTTCTAAATATTCAGAGATCTGTGTGGTAATCTCCTATAATTTCAAGAGAAGTATTTCAAAATGCAAACTTCAGGAGATATGTATATGTAAAGTTAAACCTCTGAGTTCATTGTGGTAAACAAACATTAGACACATAAAATCTTGATTGTCATATACCCTTTATTTCATCCCACTTAAATGTAACTGTATAGTATATTCATTTTTTTAAGTAATTGACCTTAAATAAAGCAAGAGTATTAGACTGAATTGTTTTCAGTAGCTATGCTATTTGCCTTTAAGTATCTTTCACAAATGCATTTAATTACTATAACATGGGCTATATGTATATAAATATTCAAAATAATTTGTAGGTTTTAGAACAGAGGTATCCACAATCCTACAACCTAAAGAAACCAGCCCCAACAGATGATTCATCTTTGATTCCAATCCCCAGTTCTACAATTTTCTTATTTTCAATAAAAAGTAGAATTTTCTAAGGTAGCCAAAGTATTTTTTACTGTTTTACTTTGTTCCTGAATTCTCATAAATGCTTATTATCTTGAGCTTATTTCTAGATATGAAAATGGAATTCAAACACTTTGAAACAACCATATGGAACTTGTATGAACACAGATCTTATAAACACAGCACTTTGGAACTTGTGACATTGGTCTTTCTGGAAGTTATAAGCCTAGAATAGTTAAGTGGTAAAAAAAAAAAAAGAAAGAAAGAAAAGTTCTGTAACTAGAACAAAGTGATATTATAATAGATTTTGGGAGAAGCTTTATTATATAGAACTCTTCCTAGTAATGGAAGAGTTATGGTTTCCCATCAAATTCTCCCACAAAAAAATCTTCAAAGAAGTCTTTGTTGATTTAGTTACAATACAGTCTTTATGTGGGATAATCTAGTATAACAAAAGCCTTAAACTAACTGAGTCACTGGAGTGTTTAAGCTTTTAGAGGAGACAAAATTACACCTAATTTGGATCCTAAAAGTTGCTGACTGAAACATGGATGGGCACCCTAAAGACTTGGACTGAGTTTGTTTTTGACAGAACAAGTTAGTTTAGAAAACTGGTAGGAAATGATAGCAGGACAGAGAATAGGAAGAGGAACCGGAGAGAAAGTTACTCTGGAAGAAGTGTTGTGACAATATATGTGCATGTATATATGTGTAAACATTTTAATAAGTGCCATTAAAATTGACATTATCACCAATGACACTCAATTTAGTCAGGGTAAGGGAAGAAGGGCTTCATAGTTAAAAAATTATTTGGAGGGGAGTTTCCCAAATGTTTCTATCTCTCAGGGATTAGGATGTACCTTCTGGGGAACATGCCAGAATGCTGGTGATGGGGGAGAGGGAGAAAGTAGGAAAATGGGCATTTTTGAGTTAGGAAATTACATAAGTGATTCTTATAACTTCGTCTTGTTAATTCTGGTAGATATTTTTATGAAGACTCACTAATAAATCCATTAATCAGTCAAACAGTTCAAACTCTCAAACACTATACAAAACTGAAGGAGATTTGATAATGACAATCTGATTATATCATCTTACCACTTAGGGATAGCACACACTCCCAGTTAATGGGTGTGGTCCATTTGTAAGTAAAGCAAATCCAATGCGTGATATAGATGAATACATCTTTGCTAAAGAATTTTTTAATTCAGCAATCACTTAGGCTGAGCCCTGGAAGAGAGTCCCACCCATTTTAGTAAGATTTGTGGATTTCAGCTTCCTGATTTATAACCACAGACCCAATTAGCTGAAAGTGATGTTCACCTTTTCAATCATTTACTTGTCAACATTGTAAGGCAAGTCCTGGCAATTAAATATTGTGCAAATGTCTCAGCCATCTAGGGCTGGTGGGCCGTTAATTCAACATTTATGGGCAGGAGATGAGTCCAATTACAACTGCAAGAATGCAGGCGAGATGTGGTAATGGCATGGGCAAAGCTGGTTGGTGAGGGAAGGGTGACAGAAATACTCAAATATTTTGAAAATTGAAACAACAGATTTGCTGATGGCTCAGATGTGGCATGTGAAAAAAAAATGTTAAAGATGACTCCGAATAAATTGAGAAGATGAAGGAGCAGATTTAAGAATTCAGGAGGACCAGGGGCTCAGTCTTAGACAAGTGTATTTTAAAATGTTTATTAGACATTAAAGTTAGAGACGTCGGATGTCCATAGTTGGTTACAACAAATATGTGGAGTGAAGGAGAGAGGTCTGAATTGGACATATTCATTTGAAAGTCATCAAATATAGACCAGTATTTAAAACCATAGAATTGGATAATGGAGATGTGATCTGCTATGACAGCAAAAATCTACCACAATTCAACCTTTTTTTCTGATTACAACTAAAAACTCCAGAAAAAATGCTATAAACTGCCACCTGAGGACAATAAAATGTACACAAAAGCAGGCAGCATATGAAAAGGACTCAAAAGTTGGAGAAGCAAAATGTGTGGAGGTAAACAAAAGTAAACAAAGCCCAAGGGATCTATGTGATAATATTTACTGATTTAACAGGAGTGATTCAGTCCCATAAAGAAAGGAGAAAGAAATGGAGAAAAAATATTTGAAGAAATAATCGCTGAAAACTCCCCAAGTTTGGTAAAACACACATATACAGACTCATAAACTGTAGCAAATATCTAACAGTATAAATTCAAAGAAAGCTATGGTTAGATACATGAAACTGTTGAAAATCAAAGATAAAGAAATAAATGCTGAAAGCAGCTAAGGAAAAATGCCACACTACATTCAAGTACAAAAATTGAAATGACTGTAATCACGTAGAATCTATTCCAGGAATGCAAGATTGTTTCATATTTGAGAATCAATTGATGTAATTTACCATATCGAGAAAATAAAGGGCAAATAAATTTTTTTCAATAGATGTAGAAAAAGCAGTCAACAAAATTCAGCATTCATTCATGAACAAACTCTAAGCAAACTAGGAATACCAGGGAAAATTCTCTAAATAAAGAGAAGCTACAAATAATATACAGCACTACATAGCTGATGATAAAATATTGAATATTTTCCTCTCTAATATCAAGAACAAGGCATAGATGCCGACTTTATCACTTCTACCCAACACTGTACTGGCAGACCTAACCAGTACAAAAAAAATGAGAAAAGGAAATTCAAATGATGAAGATCAGAAATTAAAAGTAAAACTTTATCTGCAGATGATATGATTTTTTAGATAGAAAATCCCAAGTAAATCCTAGAACTAGTCTCCTGAAGCCAATATTGCACTGCATGTTTAAACTAACTAGAATTTAAATAAAATTTTGAGAAAAATAAAAACAAAACCAAAACTAGAATTAGTAAGGGGACAAAGTTCATAAGAGACAAGGTTAATCTGCAAAAATAAATTATATTCTCACATACTAGCAATAAACAACCAAAACATGAAATTTCAAAATTATACAATTTACAGCAATGCCAAAAAATACTCTTATGCTGTCTACTTAGCATTAAGCTAATAAAAATCTCCATGATCTTTACATTAAACAAACAAAAGAGAAATGCTGCTGGGATAAATTAAAGATGGCCTAAGTAAATGGAAATATTTACAGTGTTTATGAATTAGAAGATTCAAAATTAAGATGGTAATTCCTCCAAAATCTGAATGTGGAGTCAACATAATACCATCCAGAACCTCAGCATGATTTTTTTTAAATAAAAAAATTATAAAATTTTCCAAAATATATATGGAAATCCAAAGGATATAGAATAGTAAAGCAATTTGAGAGAAAAAGGAACAATAACATTTGATTTCAAGGCTTATTATGAAATTACCATAATCAGGACAGCTTGGCAACGATCAAGAGGTAGACATATATATCAATGGAATGGATACCGTAAAAAAAAAGACATAGATGAATGGACCTAAAGTAGAGCCTAAACAAATAAAATAAATAGACTAAAACATAGGATATAATCTTTGAAACTTTAGCATAGTCAAAGACGTTTTAGATAGAAAATTAAAAAAAAAACATTAACCATAAAAAAGAAAATTAATAAATTGGACTTCCTTAAAATTAAAAGCTTTATCCTATGAAAAATGTAACTAAGGAAATTAAAATACAAGCCACCAAATGGGGGGAAATTTCACATTATATATATAAGACAAAGGACTTGTTTCACAAGTACACAGGAAACTCTTGCACTTCAATAAGAAGCACAACAGAATGAAGTGACAAAAAGAATGCAAATGGAAAAAAATTTAAAAAGATTCACAAAAGGAAATAAGTGAATGGCAAACAAGCACATAGAAAGATGTTCAATCTCATTAGTCATCAAGAAAATACAAATTAAATCCACAATTAAAAACCACTATAACCCATTAGAATAGTTAAAAAAAAAAAAAGACCATATAAAGCAGGGGTCAGCAAACTTATTCTGTATAAAGATCGCAGATATTTTAGGCTTCACTGGCCATATGTTCTTTGTCAAAACTTCAACTCTGCGTCATAATATGAAAGCAACCATAGATGATAACGGAATAGATAGGCATGGCTTTATTATTTAAAAAAACAAGTGGCAAGCCAGATTTAGATCTCAGGGCATAGGCTGCCTTAGTATAAAATCTTGGCATGGACATAAGTAACTGAAGGAGTTCTTATACACAGCTAATGGGAATATAAAATGGTACTATCATTTTTAAAACAGTTGGGCAGTTTCTTAAAAAGTTAAGCATACATCTAACATAAAACCCAATCATTTCACTTCTAGGAATTTACTTGAGAGAAATGAAAACATAGGTTCAAACAAAGACTACACAAATGTTCATAACAGCTTTATTCGTAATGGTGCCAAATCAGAAACAAGCGAAAGATCTAGCAACAGTTAAATGGATAAATTATGGCATATCCATACAATGGAATAACAGTTGGCAGTAAAAGGCAACAAGCTATTGAAAAACACAACAACATTGGTGAATCCCAAAATCATTGTATTAAATGAAAGAAGTCAGGCTTTAAAAAAAAAAAAAAGAAGCACATATCATATGATTCCTTTTATATAAAAACCAAAAAATGTCAACTAATCTCTAGTGACAGTTATCAAACGAATGGTTACCTGTGGATTACAGTGAAAGACAATAAGATTACAAAGGGAAATGAAATATTTGCGGGAAGATGGAAATGTTTGTAATCTGGATTGTAATGGTGATCATTTTACAGTGTATACATACGTCAAAACTGATCAAAATTGTACACTTTAAACATACGCAGTTTACTTTATTTCAATTGAACTCCAAAAGAGTTTAAAAAGAAATGGATGAGATCACCAAGGAAATACCAAGAACAAAAGTCCAAGACTGGTCCCAGGTGCACTCCAATATTTAGAGATGGGGAGATGAGGACCGAGGACCAAAGGGGACTAAAAGGGAACACCCAATGAGGTAAGAGGAAATCCAGCGATGAATGAGGGGTTTATAATCCAAAGATAGGAATCCTATCACGGCAATAAGCATGATTAACTGAGTTAAATACTGATGTTAAGTCAAGTAAGGACTGAAAATTATCATATGAATTCACAAGATGAAAATCACTACAATGAGAAGAATAATTCTCATATAGAGGTAAGAAAGAGATTTGTGGTAAAGGAGAGCAGAGAAATAGGATGCAAACTGGGAGATGGAGAGTCAAGAGAGTTTTAGTTCACTTATTATTTTTCCAAATAGTAGAAAACATAGCATATTTGCATATTAATAAGAATGCGGGAGTGTGGATAGATATTGAGGTGCTGTCCATGAGTAGATGAGGGAGGATGAATCTTGTGTGTAAGTGGAAGGGCTGGCCTCAACCATGAGAACAGAGTTCATCTAAGGAGCAGCAGAGCATGTGAGAATAGATGTAGACAGGTAGATAAAGATGGTGATGGGCATTTGTAGAACAGTGGTTCTCACCTATATGATATTCTAAAATATTAATGCCTAGTTTCTCCTCTACTCAGCACCCTGAGTTTATTACTTAATTGGTCTGGATTCCAGACTAACCTATTTCTCCCTTTTGTTTCTATTCTTTAAGTATGGAGCAGATTTGAGGTGTATTCCAGATTGAGAACCACTGTTACAGAGAAGCCCTTCTATGACTGCTTCAATGCTTTTCAATAAAATAGGAAACAAAGTCTTCAGCTATGAGAAAGTATGGTAGCTGTGGGTGATATATAAAAGACTCTAACCTGGGATCCCTGGGTGGCGCAGCGGTTTGGCGCCTGCCTTTGGCCCAGGGCGCGATCCGGGAGACCCTGGATCGAATCCCACGTCGGGCTCCCGGTGCATGGGGCCTGCTTCTCCCTCTGCCTGTGTCTCTGCCTCTCTCTCTCTCTCTCTCTCTGTGTGACTATCATAAATAAATAAAAATTAAAAAAAAAAAGACTCTAACCTAATTTCAACTGGGCAACCAAGAATGATAGAATATCCTCGATGTAATGAGACAAGATAGATTAGGGAATAATTGAATCAGAACAAGTCTCTAGAATGATGAGGGGAAGGGAAGAGAAAGGTTAATGCAGCATCCATAACAGAAACACAGTAAGGAGTAAAAAAAACAAAGGGGATATTTGGCAAAGATATCTGGAGTTTCTATGGAAGGCTTAGCAAGAATGTGGTGTGGTGGAAGGAGTCAGGGAAACTGGGTTATTACCCTGGTTTCATCACTTGAGCACTTCCCTGCTGGAGTTTAATTTATTATATGTATGGTAACGATTGTAGTTAAATTTTATAATATCTAATAAAATATCTGCCACCAGAGGTGAGGCTGGAGAGGGGTAAAACATTTTGGGGGAAATTATACAAGTTTTATGTGCCAATCTAAGACAACTGGTTTTTTCCTTGAGGGAAGTAACCAGTTGAGGGCATTTGAGTAGAAACTTGACATGATCGAAATGATGTTTTAAGAGGACTCATCTGGAGGTGGCATGAAGGAAAAGACTGGGATAAGTAAGGAAATTATTGTTTATCTAAAAGTGAGGCAATGAGTTTGCAGTAAAGTGGTGGCAGTGGAAATGGAAAGGAAATGATGGATGCAAGATAAATTTTAGAGTAAAATTCAACGAATTGGATGACTAATTGAATGGAGAGTGCAAAGGCTCAGGGATGACTCAGCTTCACGCTCAGTTGACTGGGCAAAGGGTAGCAGAGTGAATAAGAATCAGGGATCAGGATAGAAGTTGGGAGGAGGAGCTGAATTTAGACGGAAAGATGATGAATTTGTTTTTTGACACAGTTGTGGTTTGGTTGGCAACAGACCTGCCAATGAAACGCCCACCAGGCAGACAGTTAGATATTCAGAGCTGGGCTCTAAGCTCAGAAGACATGACCAGAAGATGAGAATTGATGATTAGCCACCAAAGATGTGATTGTCATAGCCATGGTAATAAAGTCTCCCATCAGGGCCCACAGTGAGAAAATCTGAGTGAGAAGGACTCTGTTATGCCTGGCATAGACCCTTACTTGCTGGAGTGTGGGTTGGAAAGCGGCCTGAGAGATTCCAGGGAAGAGGCTGGTGTGGAAACAGGGTGCTCACAGAGCTCCAGGAAGTGGCTATTTAGCAACTTGATTGGAAATATTTTTAATAGCTTGTTTAGCTATATTTGTGCATGAAGGCTGAATGTCAATCCCAAGTGTAAAACAAGATCAAGTATTGGTTGATATCAGGTAAATGAGCAGCTGCATCTTTCTCTCTGGGCTTTCTACAGCTGTGTGCCAACACAGCTGCATTGAAGACAGCAGTTACGGACCTGTAATGTAGTACTGGGATACAGTGAGGATCAAGAATTTGCTTTTCCAACAAGCGCCCCAGATGATTCTGAAACACGGTGGCATATCAGCAACAACAGGGAAAGTTAGTTGAGTGCTGCTTTCACCTATAAGAGCAGAATGAGGATCACCCTTCCAATGCCAATAAAACATCTGAACTCAGGTTGATCCACAAGTAGTATTTACTTCTACACCACAAGCCCCAGAGTCTGGGGCTACCTTACTAGGACCATAAATGGCATGAGTTTCACAGTCAATCTATCTGATTGGTGGGATCTGAGGAGCCCATTTTTGTGAGATAAACATTATGAGCTGTTGCAAATACAAGCCAGGGAAATAGCAGTAGATCAAGCTGCCTTTGTTCCCAGGTTAATCTTTTTACCAGTTGGATCCATTAAATTTCCCACAGGCCATTTTTGTTCTTGTGGGTGGTAAAGGGAAAGGAGGCCATTCTGGAGACTGGAGCCACATTTATATGGGATATAATTAAAACACAAATTAAATTTAGGTCCTAAAAATAAAGGAAAAATATTCTTCATATCAAAAGTGTGCAGATGTACTATAGCTTTATGTAGTCTGAGTCAATGTCAGTGGAAATAAAAACACTAGAGTGTCATAGAAATAACATTTGCTAAAGGAAAATTGAGCTGGCAGGACTGATCTAATTCTGATAAAAAAAAATACTGGTTTGAATTTAGAGGCTAAGATGGTTATAAACCACTCTGTGATCTGCTGTATTTTGCCTCAGTTTTAGTTTTCTAAGTTAGAGACTCAACCCTGTGACTGAATAAATAGTCTGAATCACTTAGCAGGTCAAAGCTAAGCCGTGTTGGCAGAACCAGTTCTGCAGTGGCATACATGGGCCCTATCAGTGCTGCACACTCACAAACATGACCTGAGAATTTAACAGCAGCACATCCCGCAACATGTCTAGAAATGCCAAGGAAGCCTATGAGAATCACTCAATACCACCTAAAAGGGAGGCCACACTTCTAAAGGAATTAGGATTTTCGGACTGCTGTTCCCAAGGTGCCAATAGCTTATTGGCTCCATCTGAATTAAGCATAATGGCCAACCTTCCTGCTGACCTTAGCACTGTTTCCGATCTGCTGAGATACAAGTGTGCTGCACAATATTGGAAACATAAACCTCTCCCTAAGCACACAACCAATGGCCTGATCGCTTGCGTCTATTATAAGAAATGAAAATATGGAAAACCTTTTTCTCCCTCTACAATCTTGTTCCACGTGACAACTGAAGAAAATCAGTTTTGTTCATCCTGGCAAAAACAAAAAACAGAAAATGCATTATAAGAAAGCAGGTTTCGACAGACTTGGACAACTAGCCTGGAGCCTTGAAATTTTGCTGAAATGAGGTTGGAGCCCTGGGAATGTGTTATAAGCCAATGGGTGTTACATTAATATACTCCTGGAACTGGTAGCACAGAACAGAATCGTATGCCCCCTTGCACAGTCAAGTAGAAAGTAGGTTTCTACAGTCGAGAGGGTTTCTTAGAAAGAGACCTCTGTTTCAGTAATATATAAACATGACGGAATCTTATAGGGAGAAGGAAATTGAACTAATACCTGTATAAACCTTTAGGATCAACATACATCTATAATCAGTGGTATTCATTTAATCAGATGAGAGGCTATCCTAAGAACAGCAAAATCTGAAGAGTATAGGCCCAGCAAGGTGGGAAAACAACCCAGGAACTGCAAATGTTTTTCATGTGGGCCACCCTTCCCCCGTAGAGGACGCCATCAACTGATCATGGCACTCTTTCTCACCAAATTTGGATGAGTTGTGGAGTTTTTCTCAACATCATGTCCAAGAAAGTCACTATTAATCAGCTTTGGAAAATGAAAGGAAACTCGTGTTTATCTTTAATTTAGCATATTTTGTAAATGACCTTTAGGGAAGACATTTTCCAAGCATCATCTCATAATTCTTTTCCATATGGATCTTGCAAAAACAAAAGAATACTTATATGTAGTTCATTTACTCATTTCCTAAACCTACATTTTTTGGGCACCTACTATGTGCCAGGCACTGTAGTTTGGAGGAGATGTGGGAGTAGCAAAGCAGGCGAAAATTCCTACCCTGTAAGAGCTTGCGTTCTAATGCTTATGGATTTAGGAACGTTGAGCCAACTAATATTTGTATTCGTCTCTTCCAATTTATTAAAGTGGCCATCTGTTAACAGAGCTACTCAAAGAGGAACTATGAAGGCAGAGCACACACACGTGAACAATTGTTATTTCATATCTGAATATAACCTACAACAAAGCCAGTCAGAAACATGGTTTTTATACCCTTAGTATTACACAGCATGAAAATAAAGGACAGCCAACAAGCCCCTCATGTACTTGACTATGATCAGCATTGTACTGATAGCAAATCCAAGTTTCTCCTGTGGTCGGTTTGTTGGGGGTGGGGTGTCATCGGGTGGTGGGGAGGAATGCAGAATAAATCCAGAATAAGTTATAAATGGAATTATTCAGATACTCTACACTTGAAACTTATGACCAGGAAATAAATTTAGGAAATTCATGAATATTTGACTCTTCTAATAGCATTTTTTAAATTCTTACCAGGTTAATATATGACAGGTTCCCAAAGTCTCTCTGCCCATTCAATACATTTGTACCTCAGTGAGGCGACACTCCCTTGCAGGAAAGCCAAGCCTTCCAGAGTTTTATTCTATGTAACTGTGCAGCCCAACACAAGAGGCCCTAATGTATAGGCAGTATACCAGCTAGACAGATTACAACCATGTATTGCTGTTGAATATTTAAATTTCTGCACAGCAAGGTTGCCTTTTCATCTTTCTCATATATCACATTGCTGTTTTAAGGTAAAATCTTTGACAGTTTTATCCAAAAAAAGGCTGACAGTCCTAAATCAAGAATTTTACGTTTTAATGTAGTTCTACATTCCTTAGGTGGGAGGGGTAGATTTTTTTTCCAGCATAAAGATATAGTCAAACAGGAAAAATGCTACTGACGGGTTCATATAGTCAAAATTGTTCCTTTGAAGCTCTGAATGTGTATGCAAAAGGAATCCCATATAAAGAAAAGTGGTTTCCTTTAGAAAATTAACCCATCTTGCAAGCTGAATGCTTTGAGTTTGGCTAACTTAGAGAAACTTCCTTTGTTTGAAGTCATTTAAATCTGGATATTTTTTTTCCCATGGAGTAAAAGATCTCTCTCTAAATTTTCTTTATGAGTAAGTTATTGTCTAAGACAGGATTTTGTGTGTTCCAGGGTAACCACATCCTTACAGAGTAAAAATATTTTTATTTTCTAGCAGCAACATGCTACTTCATATTTGTTGAAATTGTTCTAACATTGTTTAAAATGCATTATGGGAGGATTTATTTTCTTTTAGTTCCACATAACTTGTGGAACTTTGAATACAGTAAGTTGAGCACTTGGCCAGTATGAAATAAATTTGTGTTTTTAAATATATGTCCCACTTGTTTAATAACAAAACATGAAATGTTGAAAACTGGGTTAATCCAAGGCTGTGTGATCCAATCAACTCTAACATAATATAGATAGGTTACTGTCAATAAACTTTCCTTTTTCAGATGGGAATTTAAAATTTAATTATTATAAAATAAATAAATAAAATTTTAATTATGATTTTGTCCAATACATACTTAATAGTTTCTCTATCTGGTATTTCTACAGAAACTTGTGGCTACATTATGAAGGATGTAGCTTGAGTTTCCAGGTTGAGAGGAAGGGTTGACCCTCTGGCTTCTCTACTTGAAGTCTTGTGATGGCACAGATCACCTACTCATCTTCACAAATTCCCATATGTGCCCCCACATATCTGGCATCATGCTGGGGGCTCAGCATTTGACAAAGAACAGATATTTTTGCTGCATGATCTCCACATATATATGGAACCAAAAAGAAGGAATAGAAAAAAGGAAACTTAAGGTACAAATCAGTGGTCTCTCTCACAGCATTTCAGCCCTTAGCCTTTCTCTCTGCCCAACCCTTTTTCAGACAGCATCTCACTGAGGTCCATGCATCAAGAACTAGTGATCTAGAATAATTGCATGGAGTCAGGGTAACTCTGGCATGTGAGACAGCAGAATAAAGGTATGAGGTGACCTTGGTAGCTATGTTTACCACCTCA
The DNA here is from genome assembly GCF_048164855.1 of Canis lupus baileyi. Taxonomy (NCBI): domain Eukaryota; kingdom Metazoa; phylum Chordata; class Mammalia; order Carnivora; family Canidae; genus Canis; species Canis lupus. Next base: position 17,513,218 of record NC_132851.1, read on the forward strand.
AACCAGTTGGAGTTCAAGGCAGTCATATGGGCTTTATAATCACTAATACCAATAAATCTCATTTTTATTTTAATGACTTTTATGTTGGGATCTTTTCCATCACCAGAGAACGAGTCCAAACATAACTTCAATGGTTGATCTTGGGTTTTTTCTTATTGTTTGTTTCTGAAACAGCCAGGATTCTTAAAATACAATCTCTCTTCTGGAGTATTTATACAATAGAATTATCTACTGATAAATATAAACTCTGCGCTTTTTTTCTAAAACTTCATGCTTTTAATTTCTTATTTTGTTTTGGTTAGCATTTCTGTTTGATAAAACTTGAAGCTAGATCTAGAGAAATAAATGAACAAGAGAAAAATAAAACTGTGGGCTGGAGTATGATAAAGTCAGTCCTGGACTACTTCATAAAGGAATTTCATAATAATGAAGGAATGACTCCTTCATGAATGGTATGATAATACCTAATTAAAATAATAAAAAGTGATTGATGAAATTATTTCATAAATACCCAACCAGAGTACTGTTTCTACTTATAGAATTCTGCATAACTATTTTTAGCTATTAAAGGTTGTTTTCTAGGACAAAAATCCTGACCACAATAACCACTTATTTCAATACAACTCCATTAGAACAACTATAAGATAGATTTAGTTTGATGATCTGTGTATGCATACACGTATGTATATATAAATCAATTATTTTTTATCCACTAGTTTTCATCTTATAGCCATATCTCCCTACCACTTTTCAAAGGCAGTCATATGTGGATCACTCTGAACATCATATGTATTCTCCTTTCTGCATAATGTACGACTTTCCTGGAAGTGCAACATAAGGAAACTTCTAATTTTGAGTGATATATAGAATGTGGTCACCATATACATACACATGCATAAGTTTCCATTACAGATTTAGGTCATCTGCAGCCATCTGTTTGTTTTTTGTTTTTTGTTTTATTTTGCCATCTGTGTCACAAAGTTTATAAAGTTAACACATTTTGCTAATGCATGTGGATATACACCCAAAATGTGGAGAAAATTGACTTAAAATTTTTTTAATGTCCTAAAAATGACCACAAGGAACAACAATAGCAATAGCCAGAAAGAAAATTAAAAAGCAAAATTCAAAATATATTCCACTGCCTTAGTAGATCTACTTTTTTTTTTTTTTTTTCAGTTTCAAGTAAAACAAAATCAATCCAGAATTAGCTTCAGCAGAAAAAGTTACTTTTTCCCCCCATGGAAAAGAATACAGAGAAATCTTGAAAGGAGTTGATTTTTTTTAAAAAAAGATTTTATCCATTCATTTATTAGAGAACATGTGCACAAGCAGGGGGAAGCGGGAGAGGGAGAAACAGGTCCCACTGAGCAGATAGCCCCAATGTGGGGTTTGATCCAGAAGCCTGGGATAATAGCCTGAGCTGAAGGTTGAAGCTTAACCAACTGAGTCACCCAGGCACCCAAGAGTTGATGATTGACCAATCCTTGATGAAGGGGGGCCCTCGGTTGCTTCAGGGACCTAGCTGTGATGTTCAGGAGATATTTCTTTAATAATAACAATGACAGTCAAAATAACCTTATGAACCTAACATCTACTGAATATACAATATGTCACACTTTAAATGAATTCCCTTATCTACACTTCATACCAGCTGTTGGAGAAAGTTTACATTATTTTTTCTGTTTTCCGAATTAAAAAACTAAAGACAAAGAGCTAAATAAATTTCCAAAGATTACAGCACTAGTCAGTGGCAGAGCAGTGCTGAATTCAAACTGGTATGAGAGCCTGAGTACTTAGCTGCAGGACTGCACAGGATTCAAACAACTCCTAGTTTCTGCTGCTCAATTTAAAACAGCAGAATCTGGGGGAAAAGATACTTATTGCTCTAGCTTGGATCACGCATTCACCTTTGTTTGGACCAACTCTCTAAGACAAGGACCAGAGGTTAGCATGTAGAAAATAGTGGACCTTTGTGTTTTGGGGGAGCTAAACAGCCATGACAAGAAGTGTCTCTAGCATATTCCATCCTACCTTCATCCAGTCTTCCCAATCAAATGTGATCGTCCCCTCCGAGGACACCCGGTGAACTTTGCTTTGTGTGATAGGCTTCTCTATCACCTCTAGAAAATTTCTAGACTACAGCAAGTTTTGCCTTTCTATTACATATCCTGTGCTGAGTCTCAGGTAATGGCCCACAGTAGATCCTTTGAACACTAGTTGTTGAGGGAAAAAAGTCACTATGACTGGCAGATAAATGTGAAGAATGGCATAGCCTCCCAATCCTAATTTGAAAGGGTGTCAAATCCACAAAGGCAAATGGAGGGAAAAAATATGTAGGGAGTAAAATAGAATCTATGCATCCATTTAAAAATCAACACATGAACATAACATTTTTAGTTTCAGTCTCATGATTCAGCCTTTCCAGTGTAAATAATTTATAAGAGAAGTGAGACAAATATCAGGTTTGTGGGAAATGTAAATTAATTTGGATCTAAAATTAGAAGAACCCTTCCCGTGGACAGATGACAAGGAGACAAAAAGGGCAAGAGGAATTTGAGGAAAACACAGTGGAGAAACCACAGAACCACAGAAGCTAGCAGCCTGATGGCCATTTGATAAAAGAAGAGTTGAGAGTTGAGGGTGACCAGAGGTTTACACAGAAAGGCAAATAACATAGGACAAGAAAACGGATACACAAGGACATAGAATTTGCAACATATTTGCTTTGTAGAGCTGGCTTCAGGCAAAAGTGGGATATAGGCATAGATTGCATTCAAGACTTCAATCCTCCATCTTGTGTCCTTTTATGCTCTCTGGCACTTCCTCCAACCTTCTGTACCCAGAAGCCTCTGGTCCTGCATTTTCCTCTGTTTTTAGTGGAGGATGGTATCAGGTATCTCTTGTTCACATGGTAATGTAAACAAGTCAGTCTGGATGTTACCATTTCTTTAATTGTGAAAGAAAAACTAAGGGAATTCCAACTGTAACAGGTAGGTGGGCAGTTTTAGAAGGGTCAGGATTCCTGACTCAGTTATTGCATAAAGTTGACCCTTCACTGAAGAGAATTCTTTGTTAGAAAAGATGCATATTCTCAGCTAAATTCTCTTTCTCAGAAAAAAATACAGTCTCATGGATTACAATGTATTTTGGTCCTACTGTATGACCTCGGATAAATCACTCAACCATTCTGGGCCTAATTATTCTCTTTTTAAGCCTCAGTAATAAAACCACTGCCTGGGGATATTGTAAGAGTTGAATTTATATAATTGCCCAGCTCAGTTTTTGGCACTTAGGAAGTATTCATTAAACAGTAGTTATTGTTTTATATATGCTACTACTGATGTCATTATCATCCTTACATTTGGTGAGTGGTCTCCAACATGGGATGTCACAACGCAGAATGAGTGTGAATGTTTTTAACAATTGAGATGTAGGATGAAGATATATGTACTTACATTAATTTGTGTGTGTGTGTGTGTGTGTGTATACACATAAGACCTAATTAAAAAAAAGAAATCAAACTATATTAATATTTAAAGTATGGATTGACACTCATGTTCTTAATTGATCTCTGTATTGCTATTCATTCACCTCACAGGAAAAAATCACCATGTCTCTTGAAACAAAATAGGGTGTCCACAGTGTGGAAGGCTTGATGTGGTGCCTCTCTTTTTTGCCCTCTGTGTACTGTGGTTATGAATTATGTAATTTCATTTTCAAAAAAAACTCATAAGATAAACAAGTGTTTTGAAAGAATTCCTGCAAAGAATGAATGTGGTATTAAAAACACATAAATATAAGAAAATAAGAAAATGCCAGCACTAGCAAATTCCCTATTCTTTAGATGAACTCCCTTGTCTGCCACACTAAGTCATTAAACAGTAATGGCTGATAAGAAGGCATCAGCAAAAGAAATTGCTATTGGAAATTGACATCTACTCTCAACAGTGCATCACTACTAAGTAAAATAAAATTTATCTTAAAATGTTAGTCATCTCTTCCTTTAATTTTTCTACTGTTCTGAATGTACTCTATAAATATTCAAACATTAGAGGTGTAGTCTTAAAAATTTTTTAGGATGCAGCACTTAATGAAAAATGTTTAGAAACCATTTCACTAAGTGCATGAGTTTCTTGCATTTTGGGGATTTTTAATTTAATGAAAGGAAGAAGAAAACCATTTCAATTGAACCTGGAGAAAATTTTAAATTTTGGCCCTGCTTTGATGCTAAATATGCATATTTATTCCCAGGTAAAAGAAAAGGAATCATTTATGTTTTATTTTATTTTATTTAATTAGTTATTAAACACAGTCAAAACTCAAAAAACATAGCATTTATTACTTACTTCTCCCCTACCTTCCAGAACTTAGTCCTTAATGTCTAGTTCCCAAAGTCTAAGATTTAATCTTTCTGCTCACCTCATGCCAGGCTACTAGGGAGCTTTCTAGAGCCCAGGAAAAAAACCTGATCTTACAGCCTGAACTTATCTTTAGAAAATTAAAGGAACAGCATAGTAAAATAAAGATTACCTTCATAAAATAGTACCAGGACAATAGATTGATGAGTTCCTCAATATTTCACAACTCCCGTACAACTAGGAGGTGATCAATCTATATATAAGTCAGTGGGATCCTAGCTCACTCCCTTTCAAATCTACCTCCAGAGTAATTTATTCATTCCCTCTCTAAGAAAGCTCAGAAGGTTTCACATAGCTGTATATGTTTTGCGTCCATGTGCTTCTAGTCTAATGGGAAGGATATTATTAAATTAAAATAAGATACACTGGTATTTCTATTCTGAGGCATCACTTTTCTTGGTTGAGTAAGGACTCAAATTCATATAATATTTTATACAGCTTTCATTTTTCCTTGTTCTTCCAGCTATGGCTTTAAAGTCCTCTTAAACCAAACCTAGATCCTTGAAAACCTCTATAACTGGGTATATTTTTGAAGCAACAATGCCCTTCCAAATCGGCTCTGTAGTCAACTGACCCTGAGATGGGAATGCGTGCGTTGTAACTTCTCCTTGTGAGCCTGGGAGTCCCCGTCAGTAAAATAAGCATCATAATATCATAATGCTCACATGTTTCAGAGAGAAATCCAGAGCGATTGAATATTTGCCTGGTGCTGCAGAATACTTGGGTGGAAGGCAGGCAGGACATGCTGCTAATATTACTATCAGTGCCAATTTCCAGATGGAACTCTGGAGCTAAACTGAGTTCACTGCTTTTCAAAATCTGTTCGGTAAGTGCTCCCAGGGCTGGTATGGGCTATGGGGCTCGTTTGTTTTTCCTGGTCACCATGGAGCTGCTAGTTTCAATCACAGAGCATCAGAGCAACTAGGAAAGAAGAGTAAGTGCCAGAACCCACTGGCTGTCTTTGGAGAAGCGGAAGGGTGAGTAGCAGGAAGCAGTAAACCAAAACCATAGCTGCCAATAAATGACCTAGACACTGTTTTCTTGGCATTTCTGTTTGAGTTCTTCATGGCTAAGCAAATCAAGACAAATGGCGATGTGGGGTGTGGGGCGGGGGCCGGGGGGCAGTGGTACTAGGGGAGAGGAGTTTTCTCAAGGATCCATCCATTAAGGTGAATCTCCTAGCTAGAAAGTGAGTGAAATGAGTGAAACTCTTTTAAGTAGTTCATTTCTGGCGGAATAGCAGGGACAACAGATCAGAGTTTAGATTTTGAATCATTTAGGCTGGATAAGTTGCTCAAACATTGCAAACCTCGGTTGCTTATTTGTAAAATGGGTATAGTAATATCTGCGGAAGGCAGATGTTTAAAATAAGGTATATACAGCGCAAAGCCCGGTGTCGTGCATGTAGGAAGCCCCTGTAAGTGACTGAAGCTTTTGTTGTTCCAGCCCTTGTAAAGGATAGTATTCAACATTTAAACAAAAATATAGAAGATAATCTAATGCTGTTTTAAGGATTTCTCTATATTTCACTCCATCATGGAGAAGACACGACATTTTAGAAGAAAAGCTGTATGATATTTAAAAGTATTTAAATTTCTAAGCCTGTGAAATTCCAGCATTATATAATTTTAGTGGCTGCTAAACTCTATATAACTTGCTTTGCTTGCTTAGAAATCAAACGCGTTCCTTGACAATAATCATTTTCACAAACACACTGGATGAAAGGTGATACGAGTGTATGTTCAGGAAATCACTTTAAAAGCACAATTGATTTAACCCCCCCCCCCATATTATGAAGTAGATACCACCCCACCCTAAACTGTATGGTCAGGCTAGGAATGAGGATAGAAAATCTCTTGAGCAATATATAAAAATTCATAAAACTGCAGGACAGAAAAGGCAACACAGTAATTTAACCTTTGGAAATTTTGAGCCAAAATGCTTTATGGCTAGTCTTTCCTCCTGGAGAAACAGCTAGCCTTCTCTGTGGTCCTATGCTTCTATTGTTAGTTATTCTCTCTCTCTCTCTCTCCAACCAGCCCAGAGCTGCCCTCGGTAGTTTATAATCCCATCCTCTTTCTTAGAAATTTTGTCTCAGTGGAACTGGAAGATTACTTTCCTGCTATTTGAAGTTTCTGTGTCACTGAGGTATGCTGGTCCAGGGACTTAAAAGCCTGTCCTTTCTTTATCATGGTTAAATGCTTGATAACCAGAGAAAGGTTTTGACATTCAAACTGCCTCATTCTGGAACCTTTTAAAGGAAATGCTCACTCCAGTCTTTTAATAAAATTCAAATGAAAAGATTCTGGATTTAATAATATGAAACAGAAAAATAATTCCCTTTACCCAGAAACTTCCAGCTGCCTTGTTCAGATATTGGTTGAATGGTAGGGGCTGCGGGTGAAGGGGGTGGGGGGGAGTGTAGGATTCGTCCTGTTACACCTCTGAAAATTCAGGCTGCCTCCTTTGACTCTAATACCCAGAAGAACAATATGAGGGAGCTTTGACAGGGCAATTCTTGAATCTCTCTACAGTATATACAGTACAAATTGTCCTTGGATATGGAACACTATTTCCAGGGCCACTGTGAATTCAATGACTAAGGCAACATGTCCCCTAGTGGACTTTGTTTTTTTAATTTCTCTCTCTCCCCCCTCCCTACCCCCATAGATGAAGATGGAGAGAAGAGGACATAGAACGATAGATTGAGATGTGGTAGAGGGAAGTGGGGCGGGGTGGTTGATGTTTGATATCTCAATTCAATTCACTATTTTATCACTCAGAGAACAGAATTCCAAAATTTCTGATCATGCCCAGAGGTTGGTTGGTTTGTTTTCCATAAAAGGAACCTAAGAGGCTTTTAAAGGAACCCAGCACTTACTGTGTTTCGATGAATTGAAAATCTACCAAAATGAATGGTGAGAGAAAAACCTAATACACCCTAGCCACCCAAATTTCACGTAAACAAATTCCTCCTTGAAGGCATTGGGGCTGTGTAACACAGTAGAATCCCTACTGAACTGCCAGACTCAAAACGGAATAAGAACAAAGGTAACCTATCCAGGCTACAAAATATTATTGCTAGGAGACTTAAAAATAATAGTAATAATAAAAAGAATGAGTAATCAAGTCATTAGATGTTCCATAACTCTGATACTGCAATCCACATGTGTACAACTGCAACCATTTCTTCCTAATTCTGACCGCAGTGATGTTTCAAAGGCCCATTTATTCATTTATCTCCCTCTGTGGCCAAATTACTATCACTTGCAGACCTCTCTCTTTGGTTTTGTTTCTAGCATTTCAATCGTGTCCAGGATGTCCAATACCTAAATGAAGAGGTGGGTATTTGGATCATTGTAGCTTATTTATAATCCTGCTTATTAAATCTTGCTCATTTTCTTTTTCTTTTATTTCAACAACACGAGACAGCTGGGCACTGACTGTGGCACGTAGATTCTAGTCACTAATTTTTTTGAGTCACAGATCTATGGCTTGCTTGTTGATCTTAAAAGCAAAGGAGAAAGTCCTTTTGATTTCATTTTAAATTGCACAACTAAAATGAACTTACAAGCATCTTTTCTCTCTCCCAATCCTCTTGCTTTCATTGTGAAGACTACAATAAAATAAAAACACAAATGTAAAGAATTATTGGTTTAAATGTTTTTGGTTTGTCTTTCAAGCTATCTTTTGATGTTTGCCTCTAGAACTCCAATGTCGCAGCCACCACGGCTTGAAGTATTTCCCCCACCGCTTGTGCCATTTCAAACATTCTCTTAGTATTAAAACAAATCAGAATCAGGAGGTATCTAATTGTGCTGGGTTTGATTTTGTTAATACAAAGTGAAAGATTAAAATGGAGCAGTAACAGCAAAAACATTTCTTAAAGTGGCAGTCACGGCTAACCATTAAAGACAAAGAAGCGGAAAAACCAAACCTTAAAAACTTAAAAAAAAAAAAAAATATATATATATATATATATATTTTTTTTTTTCCAGGAAAGTACAGTCATGACAGAGGGTGCTTCACAACCCTTTTTATAAAAATGTTACCATTTGGCAAAAGGCACTTCTAAGAAGGTTTTCAAATAAATCACAACTGTTTCCCCCTGCCACATTTACAAGTTCACATATTACAGTTGTCACTTCTGGTGGCCCTTGGTGAGTTCTGCAGTGGACTCAGTGCTTCCCTGACATGCTTCTTTCTCTGGTCTTGCTTTCTCAACTCTTTGCATACTCAACTCTTGGCATGCTCTTCTGATTCTCCACTTCCAGAGCTTTACACCAGCTTTCCCTTTTGTAGCTCCATTATCACCCCATTAGTACAGCAATAGTCCTACATGTCCCCACCCCCCACCCCAAGATCCTTAATGGAATCTTAAACTTTGCATCATTGGAACCAAAGGGATCTTTTCTCACTGTGCTCTTTTAAGCTACACAGCACTTCCTTTTTGTCATGATACTTATTGTCCCAGATCTTAAATAAGACTGCTGCTGAGGATGCTAGTGTGAAAAGAAGGACTTTCCCCTGTTCAATGTATTACCAAAGTAAGCCACTAGTAGAAATTATAGCAAAATCTCCCCCTTCCTTTGCAATCTTAAAATCTTATCTTCAAATATTTTCAGGCATGATGCCATCCCCCATTCTCTCTACTGATCACTTTCTCTTCCCCTAAGTGACTAGGGGGCGGGCTGACTTGCAAAGGTAATGGAAGTCTTTCCAAGAATTGCTGAGTCCCTGGATTTTTACTCATGGCAGAAAGTCAAGGGAGAGTTTTCTTAATATACTTCTGTGTTTACTTTTTTTTTTTTAAAGAGAGACACAGAGACAGAGAGAGGCAGAGACACAGGCAGAGGGAGAAGCAGGCTCCATGCCGGGAGCCCGATGTGGGACTCAATCCTGGGACTCCAGGATCACGCCCTGAGCCAAAGGCAGACCTCAACCTCTGAGCCACCAGGCGTCCTGTGTTTACTTTTTAATGAAAATTTATCAATGGTAAGCTGAAGTCTAATACACACCTTGGCATGACATAGTCACCTACCATTCCCTGAGGCAAAGTTTTCAAACCCCAAATTGGGAAATGTGGTTTCACCACAAAAAAATTGAGCTTTTGGACTAGGTGACATAATTAATACCAAATACGCATTCAATCATGATGGTATTCATTTCACTAATCAGAAAAGTATTGTTTACAGTGAAATAAGAAGGGTAGACAGGAATTGGCCAGACAGGCAGATGGAAAAGGAACATTTTGACAAAAAGGAACAAGAAATATGAACAGAGATGAATGAGTGTGTGAAACATTCAGAGAAACTACATGAAGCTCATTATTACCTGATTGCAAAGGGCTGCACGATGAGTGTCAAGGAAGAAACTAGATTAATAGGCAGGGGACAGATCATCAAAGGCTTTGTGTATTGAGCCAAGGAATGCAAAGTTTCATCCAGTAGGAGAGCAGATGAAGGATTTTGAACTGGAGCGGGAGATGCTCAGATTTGTACCTTACAAAAATGGCTGGTGGTAACGTGGGGAAAATGGATTGGAAAGGTGTAAGGCTGAAAGAAAGAACATGTACAAAAGTTGAGGTGACAAATTATGGAATTACTCAACTAAAGCTGTGACAGTGGAAATACAGAGAAAGGGTAGGCAGTTTGGAAAAATGTTAGGAAGACAGAATTGGCAGAGCCTCAGGACTAATAAAATGCAAGAGATGACAGGAGAGTCTTTCATAATTAATGGAGAATAGGTTGATACATCAACCCTCCAATATAAAGCTGCCATCCTACCTGTGTATCAAATCCAGTTCCCCCCTCCTGTACTCCAGAACTTTGCTTCTCTGAGTATACAACCTCTCTATCCTTATTTTATCTCCCTTTACTGAATCATTCCTATCAATATACAAACATGCTACAACAGCTCTTATCTTTAAAAAAAAAAAAAAAACTTTCTACTCCACTTTTCCCCAAACACTGCTTGATTTCTTTGTTTTCCTTTTATAGCCAAATATATCTTGTTGAATTGTTCATAACTGTTTCTCATTTTGTCACCACCCAATCTCTCTTGAACTCACTCCAGACAAGCTTTTGTCCCCAACACTACTCAAACTTCTCTTGCCAAGTGTCCAGTAAAAATAACTTTGACTCTATCCCACAAGGCACACCTAAAGACAGCATAGGCACAATTCAGTGCAGTCTTGCTCAAAGATGTGTAGTATTTATACTCTGGCACCTGCAGCAGTGGTTAAGGGCCATCTAGGGTAGAGTGGGGAGATACAAATTCCTGGGCATTCCTGGCTCTCTTTGTGAGAGGCAAAGTGGGGTGCTGAAACTTGAGGCCAGTCCTTTTACGAAGAGACGTAGGTGCTGGCTGTTAGAAGAGAGTACAAAAGCCAGTGTTCACAAAAATGGCATAGGGGAGGAAAACTCAAAGTGTGGTCCCAAGACTGGAAGCATCAGAATTGCTTGGGAATGTGTTGGAAATAAAAATATCCTAATTTCCAAAATTACAAACCCTCCAGGTGACTCTAATGTACACTATAGTTTGAGAACCACTTCGTAAAGTCCTTGTGATAAAAGCACTACTACATTATCCCCCCCTTTTTTTTTATAGATAAGGAGAGTCAAGGAGATTTTTATTCCATTATTTTAACACCACAATAGTGTGACTCCACATTTATGAATATAAACTTTTAAGTCTAAATTATAACATGGATGAATTTTTAAACAAGAACATATTTTCTGTAGCAAACTATATTACATCAGTTTGTAATGTAACATCATTACATTAATTTCTCAATAAAATTTTTAGACATTACACTTAAGTCTTTTATTATTGACTTACATTTATTAATGTCACTGGGATTAATACAATACAATATGTTATTTTATAAAGAAGTTTTAGTTGGTCAATAAAAACTTTTATCTTGTCTAAATCAAACTTTTATGGCCATAAATTTAGCTAATCTGAAATTTGTTTTGTGGTGATTATTTTTATGAAATCAATTATTTTCCAGGTCAAATTTTGCAAACCTATGTTTTGTCAATAAGAGTTACTTTCTCAATTTTTAATTAGTAGCATATTCTATAGTAAACAGTTTTAAATATTGTCCATTTCATTTCATGTTGATTAGTTCTACAAATTATAAATTGGATAAAATACTCCATGCTCATCCTTGTTTCTCAGTTAATCCATGACAAAAACCATAAAAAGTTATCAAGTGTCACAGAAGTCCCCTATTGTCAAAATTCCCAACTCATCATAAATTATTTAGTGTATGCAGTTTTTCCATAACTTCTTATCCTTGAGGTTACCATAAATGTGTATTTCTAATCTCTTCCAGAATGGATCCGGTATGTTTTGTCAATGTAGAATGTGAGAAGCTGTGCTTTCAGAATTCCGCTGGCTTAAAACAATGTGGAACTTCAACAAAGTGGTTTATTGTTGTTTACTGAGTGCAAATAACAAACAGATTTAAAATACAGAGGAAACAAGGGAATTACTGAAATTTTCCACAACGTATGCACCCAATCTCATGACCTCTTTCTCCCTCTTGCTTTGGCAACAAGAACAATTATAAAGTTAAAAATAATAATTGAATTTAAAGCTTATGCAGTGTTCTCTGTATGGCAGGCATTGTTTAAGTCCTCTACTCTATTAACTCACTTAATCTTCTAAATAACCATGAGTTAGGTGCAATTAATAAACAGCACTTTATTGATGTGAAAATTAAGCCTTAGACAGATTATGTAAAAACCCAGATTTCCAATCCAAATAATCTATAAGTAGAGACTGTCTCTTAATGGCTACATTATACTTCTTAGACAAATGAGAAAGAAAAATAGCCAGCTGATTCATTTTCCAAGGATTACAGCTCCTTCTCATTCTCTTTCCTCTTTTCTTTTCTACCCTCAGTCTCTTCTAAACCAAGCTCCCTCTCTTTCCACTCCAGCCAACTTCCTCTAGCTCCTTTCATTCTCATGTCTTCCAAACTCCCTCCAGGATGCTCTATAATTTTATGAAATGATATTTCACTCCTCTTTTAGGACTTCTCTAATATATATCTTCAAATAGATCTTAAATTATTAAAGAAAAGCTCTTCCTATTTCTCCCTCCCTTTCTCTCTCTTCCTTTTCAACCCCCGAAATACAAATAAATTTAGGTAAAATCCAATAAAAAAAAAAGATAGAAATACAACCTTGGTTAACCCAAAAAAGGAACAGAAAAAATAATAATTGCTTACAAACAAAATTCAAAATAATAAATAAAAGCAATATGTAAATGGGCTAAAGATTCCACTTATAGGAGGCACCTGGGTGGCTCAGTCAGTTAAGCAGCTACCTATGGCTCAGGTCATGATCTCAGGGTCCTGAGTTCAAGACCCACATTCCTGAGCAGAGGGCCTGCTCCTCTCTCTGCCTCTCCATCTGCCTCTCCCTCTCCCTTTGCCTGCCAGTCTCCCCTGCTTGTGCTCTCTCAAATAAATAAATAAAATCTGTAAAAAAAACTTTAAAACAAATTTCCACATAAAAGACAGATACTTAAAGATACTTACTTACTCAGCTCAAAAACACCAGAACAAATTATATGATGTTTATAAAAGGTATATTTCAAATAGACACAAACAGGTTGCAAGGTAGAAAATGGTATAATATGCAAACAGTAAGAATTAAAAGTTTGTGTGGCTTTCTTAATATCAAAAAAGAAATAATTCAAAGTAGAGAATAAGAAAGATAATTTCATAATAATAAAAGATCAATTTATCAGGAAAATAATATAATCCTAAATGTATATACATCTGATAGCAAGGCATTAAACTACATGAAGAACTAACACAATAAAAGGGAAAACTATACAAATCCATGATATAATTGAAGACTTTAATACTCCTTTTTCAGTAAATGATTTTAAAAAAGCAGACAAAAAAACAAAAACAAAAACAAAAAGATAGATTTGAACATTATCAACCATTTTGACCTAATGATAACTAGCAGAATATACAAGTATTAGTCATCAACAGAAAATATATCTTGGAGGATCATAAAACATGTCTTAATAAATTTTAAGGGATTGGAATCTTATAGAATATATTATTTGACCAAAATATAATCAAAATCAATAATATGATATCAAGAGAACCCCCAAGTATTTGTAACAAGCAATGTATAACTAAAATGGCCCATAGCCCAAAGAAGAAATCACAAGGAAAATTTAAAAACCTTAGCTGAATAAAAACATATCAAAAATTGTGGAATTAAGCTAAGAAATTCAAGAAATTCTTAGGACAGAATTCACCAGCCTTTCATGATAAAAAACCTTTTGCAATTAAGAAGTGAACATCCTCAATTTCATAAATATCATTTAAAAAAAACTAGAGTTGGGGATCCCTGGGTGGCTCAGCAGTTTAACACCTGCCTTCAGCCCAGGGTGTGATCCTGGAGACCCAGGATCGAGTCCAACATCAGGCTCCCTGCATGGAGCCTGCTTCTCTCACTGCCTATGTCTCTGCCTCTCTCTCTCTCTCTCTCTCTCTCTCTGTGTGTGTCTCTCATGAATAAATAAAAAATCTTAAAAGAAAAAAACCTAGAGTTAACATTATATTAATGATAAAATATTGAAAACTGTGAACAAGGCAATATATCTGCTCTTATATTCAACATTTTGAGGCCCTAATCAATGCAATGGGGCAAAAAAAAAAAAAAAAAAAAAAAAAAAAAGGCATCCAATTTAAAGAGATAAGTATTTCTTTAATTTGTAGAAAACATAATTGTTTATATGTAAAATCCTAAGGAATCAGCAAAATAGTAAGTTTGACAAGTTCTCAGAAGATCTGATTTTAAGTTACCATAAAACTACAGTAATCAGGAGAGAGACTAAAGGAGAGACAAATACATTAATGACATAGAAAAATTTGGAAATATACCCATCTTTATATGATCAGTTAATATTTGACAAAGGCACCAAAGTAATTCATTGGAGAAGAACACTGTTTTCAATAAACAGTATTGAACAATTGTTTATCTACAAAACAAGCAAAAAAACTCAACTACTTTCTAATCAGAGAGGACTGAGAACTAAAGATGAGAGCCAAAATACATTAAAAAAATCTTTCTAATAGTGGAGGCAGGCAAAAATTCCCTTCAGAGAGCAACAAAAAAGAGCAAAAAGATTTTCACAAAAACAGTTAACTATAACATTTTTTCAGTTGATTGGTTCAATTTAATTCTACATACACTTAAGTTTCTGTTATTCTCTGGAGATAGTTTTTCTTTTGTTTGATTTATCCACATTTGTAGGATCAAATGTTGACTGGGACTTTCTGTATTGTCTAGGAATTATAGTTAAATACCAAAGTGAAGAAAAAAGTCTTCAAGTACCCCACATTCTAAGGTCAGAAAGTTAATTAAGGAGGGCCATTACTTCCAAGGACATACTCTTCCTCTCCTGCCCAAGTCAATACTGCAGGAGAACTGGGAAAACTTAAAAAGGGGTGAGCTGTTTGAAGGCCAAATGAGCAAGACTGTAAGAGCCACTCATAAAGAATACAAGTCCTGCAAGGGAGGGCACTAGCATGTTAATCCTGGGCTGAACAGTGGGTTTCATTCCATGAAGACCCTGAATGGAACATATACAGGCAGTTCTTGAAGGAGTCATCTGAGAAATTAGGACTATAGCACATCATTGTTCGCAGATCTTCCAACCCCTCAATGGAAAATAGGGGGATACTTCACATATGTCCCTAGAAGTTGGGAGATAAACTGAATGTAAAAACTTTTATCTGTTTCCTGCCTAGGTCAATTGGGTAGCCATTTCCAACTAAGTTTGAGAGAACTTTAGTGTAGCCTAAGGTAAAAATAAGAGCAAATTGCCTACCATTTCAGTACTTTGTGGCCTTTAAAGGGAATAAGAAAGTAGCACATAGACTCCAATGGAACTACTTGAAAAGATACATGTTAAAGACTCTTCTAAGAGACAGAGGATGAGATTTAAGACTGCATTCCCTTCTTTTCTCTAAATAGCAACACTGGGCAGCCCAGGTAGCTCAGCGGTTTAGTGCTGCCTTCAGTCCAAGGCGTGATCCTGGAGACCGGGGATCAAGTCCCGTATCAGGTTTCCTGCATAGAGCCTGCTTCTCCCTCTGCCTGTGTCTCTGCCTCTCTCTCTGTATCTCTCATGAGTAAATAACTAAAGTCTTTATAAATAAATAAATAAATAAATAAATAAATAAATAAATAAATAAATAAATAAAATAGCAACACTATGGAAGGAGAGAAGCATTAAATTAAGCTGGAGATTTTTTAAATGAAATATTTTGAAATAATATTAATTATTGAGTATTAATTATTGTATAAGTTTATTTTGTAACCAAAATTATTGAGAAAAAACTTAAATGAAGACAAGCTTTTTTCTTTTCTTTTTGTTTTTTAAGATTTTATTTATTTGAGAGAGACAGAGAGAGAATATGAGTGGAAAGAGGGAGAAGCAGACTCCCTGCTTGGCAGGGAACCCAATGCAGGGCTCAATCCCAGGACCCTGAGATCATGACCCCAGCCAAAGGCAGATGCTTAACTAACTGAGCCACCCAGGCATCTCTCTGGAGCCAAGCTTTTCTGTGTCCTGTATGCAGACAGACACAGGAGAGAATTTAAATCATTTCATATTTACACCCCCAAAAGTAAATTCTTTAGTAAACTTGTTATATATTTCATTGTCATTTAATGGTAAAATATGTATGCTCTAAAGTCACACTGTAGTAAACTAAATTTGGTTATTTTTTAAAGATTTATTTATTTATTTATTTTTATTTATCTATTTGAGAGAGAGAGCACAGGTGCATGCACAAGCATGATGTGTAAGGGTGGAGGGAGAGGGAGAGAAGTCTTAAGTAGACTCCATGCTGGGCACAGAGCCTGATACAGGACTCGATCTCATGACACTTAGTTCATGACCTGAGCCAAAACCAAGAGTCAGAGGCTTAATCGACTGTGTCACCCAGGTGCCCCCTGATGTTATTCAAATTAGGGGTTAGAGCTATAGGCTACACTCTTATATATTAAATGGGGGGTCTCCTCAGACTATCATTGGGCCATCAATGTGAGTAATACAATTAATTATTTTTCTGGGGAGACATCCTAACATGGTAGATTCTAGGAGAAGCTGAAAAATTTAGATGATGACCTCTACTCATGTGTGTATCTCTGTAAAACTCTATGAAAGTAACTTTAAAAAGATATTCATTCTCAATAATTATATTTGAGTTCTCCATAAGGAATAATTTAGTTCCAAGAAGGTTGGCTTTTTGATCATTTTCAAATGGAATCTTTTATTTAAACTAAAAATCAATCAAACTCATCATAAATATTGAGAATGATTTTTGAGGCCACAAATCTAACTAGCAATCCTACTACAGTTTTTGAAGAGTTGAAATGTACTTTGCATTTCAATATATAAACATCTTGTTTATATAGAACTAAAATCATAATCAAAGGGAAAACTGCAATATTTTATCTATTGTATGGTGAATTTCATAATTAAAACTAAAGTTTTAAAACTTTAAAAACTAGTTTAAAAAAATCAAAGTTTTAAAAAGCTCCCCGAACTGTAAGTGTTAATGGACCCACTTAATGTAAGATAGACCAGACATTGAGGGAGATAAGTGAACTTTTCAATTGAGAATAAAAAGTTGATTTTTCCAGGTTCCATTTCAGGCATGAAATGATCAACAGCTGCAATTTAGCAGATGAGCCTATGTTTTATATACATAAAATCAAGAGACCTAGATTATATCTGTTTCTGTATTATTGACAAATGTGCTTAAGAAATCATATTAATGAAATCTTCCAGGTGAGCCTACTACGAAGTTTTTCTTTTTAATGGGCATGCACCTTTTTCTCAGGACTCTCATCAGTATCTTTGGAGAAGCTCTGACCAGAAATTATCTTTACTAACTGGTTCTATTATTTATTGCTCTTCCATAGCATGTGGTAACATAACTGATATCTAGGGGAGGCAAAAATTGGATGAAAACTTAAAAAAAAAAATTAAGTCAATCATCTGGATCATGTTAGAATCATGAGGACGTAAACTGAGGTCCACTTTGGTGAGAGAACAAAGTCCAATCTAGCTCTAGAGTTAACAACTATGTAATTGTTATTTTTGAAGAATGTTCATTTTCATACACATACTTAGATTAAAAATGGCTCCCTTCATGCAGTTCCTAGATTATTTGCCTGTCTCCACACTCCCTTTCCTATCTGTTACAGAACATTAGGAGTTTTCATGCCACAGTCCACCCCATAACTGCAGTCTTGACCCTTCTACTTAACACATGGGAGGAAAGGCATGCATCATTGTGTCTTGAGCTAATAGGACAACTGGGTTTGGTCGAACTATAAATTTTGAAATCCTAACAAGGACAAGAAATAATTCCTTATTGGGAGGGGTAATCTACCTGAAATCACTGTTTTTACTTGGTCTCTTAGTAATGGCCTCATTTTCTAAGTAAATATTATGAATAAAGAAGAAAGGGGCCCCTTTTAATTTCAAATCCAAACTTTTCCAAAAGGATGCCATAATAAAAATATTAGAATAAAAAAATTAGAATTTTATGCCTTATTCAGAGAGTACACTTACTTGCTTCCTTTGACTGAAAAATAATTTTTCTTTATCAGATAAGGCCCATCAAATAACAACTCCCAGGAGAAAAAAGGCTGGGACTGGAAGAGGATGAAGTAAGCATCTTTCTGGTCATTTAGGTCAGCAGAATTGATCCTGGCAATCAAAGGGTTGATGGATGTCCTCTCAAGAATACCCTCACGTCTAAGTAAAACAGACACAGAATCTAACATATGCCCTACACACCAGCAATGCCAGACTAATGACCTATATTTAGGAGTACTTCAAGCATTAGGTGAATTTTAATCATGGTTATTATTCATATCCTTGTATAACTTAATATTTGCTCCTCAAATTACTGGAGGTTTTTAATACTTGTTCTGTGTGGGTTTATAGATTGTTTCATCAATAATACTTTTTTCCCCTTTCTATACTTCAGCATAGTTCTAAGAAAACAGTAGATCTATGTTAGTTTTTGAAGTGGAATTTCTTAGTTTGAAACAGAATGAAGTACATAATGAGGTTTCAAGTTAAAAAAGAGATCAACAAATATAAAGCATTGACATTTTTTCTTCTTTCTTTACAAACTTGCTCTAATAATTAACATTCATGGTTCATTTTTAAGTATTACAGGGTAGCATCATGCAGATTAACAGTTTTGGAATCCTGAGCCACAATATTAATTGCCATGTGGTTTGGAGAATAAAGAATATAAGAAATAGTAAAAGGGTTTATAAGGGAAAGGAGGGGAAAAATAGAGAGGGTGACAAAACATGAGAGACTCCTAACTCTGGGAAACGAACAAAGGGCAGTGGAAGGGGAGGTGGGTGGAGGGATGAGGTAACTGGGTGATGGGCACTAGGTGTTATACTATATATTGGCAAATCGAACTTCAATAAAAAAAAAAAATGGCTCTACTGATTAAAAATCAGTAAAAGCTTAGATTTCTAATAAAAATTCTTATAGATTGTATTAAAAATCTATCAAAGGAAAACCACTAAACAGAAAGTTTTATTCTTTTTAGAGCTAAATCAGAAAAATAAGATAAAAACTAAATGACAAGAGAATAGTTACGTGAAAAACAATTCAGCAGATACACACATCTCAAAGTTTGTACATCTTTTTCTACTAAGTTTTCCACACACAAAAAAAATGTCTCTTTTTACTTTCTCAAACTATGTTGAAAGAAAAGAGAAATATCAGGCTTTATATTTTATTTTCTTTGTTTTACATAAATTTGCTAATCCCTGTCATGATGGATGTTACCAAACCTGGTGAGTCATCGTAACACAGTGAGCTAGGCTTAGGAATCAGAGACACAGTGTAAAGGATAAACCACATTCTGCAAATAACTTTTTTAAAGGTGGTTTCCTTAGAAAAATGTATTAACATTACTTTTCTTTTTTTGCAAGAAGATGGGAAAAATAACCCATTTCAACAAATAATCTATTTCAACAGAAAAACTCCTGTACTGAGGTCTGGTTTAAAATACAAATGAAAATATTGTGAAGATATCCACAAAAAAACTATTAATTAGTAGACCAGGAGCTAAGAATGAAACACTTATCACACTCCTGCTAACATCTTATTTTAAAATTTGTTTGAGTGGGGTTTTTTTCCTTCCCATGAAATAATACATAGTAATTAAAGCCAGCAAGTCTCTGATTAGTACGAAAATGTTACTCTATTAAATTAAGAGTAATACTGTCTTCTGTGTGCATAGCAGGCTAAAACCTGAAGGATCCTCAAGAGGTTGTTTGTGTGTAGGGTAAGGACTTCATCAGTATGAGGACTAGGAAGAGGATGCTAAGAACACTGGACCTTTCAAAATGGTAAGGACAGTTTGCTTACTTGGGAAATTGGCAGGGCATAGTCATGCAGAAAAAAATTTGGCAGATCAGGCAATAACAGCCATAACACTCAGGATCTGCCTGGCTAAGAAGTTATTCAACACCATTATTTAACTATTTTATTTAATAATTAAACTAAGTACAATCATTCAATTGCTGGCCCAAAGTTTCCAGCTATTCTCTTAGCCTATCCTATTGCCATATTATTTATTACTGCTGGCCTTCTGAAGCCAGTTAGGAACTAAAATATCTAGTGGTCTTGAATAACCACTGTGTGTCTGTTGAATCTGATGGTCTGCGCTTCGATCATGTACTGATAACCTTTCAAATACTCATAAAGCAAATATGTAAAAGCAAGCAACTAGGTTAGGAAGAATGACAATTAAGTCATTCCCCCAGGCACTTTCATAGCATGCTTTGAAATTTCCTTGCAGCTCATTTAATAGTTATAATTTTACATGTATCTGTATCATTCTTTACTAAGTAATGGCTATATTACAATTGCATAGCACAGAATCTGGTTTATGATGGGCATGCAATATGGTGTTGAATAAATGAATGAATGGACAATCAAGCAGATGATTTTTAGTTCAGCAATTCTCTTCAATTAGATTTTAAGGCTTATAGATTTGGATATGTTCACTTCACCAAAAATAATATGAAATTTCACTAGCCCAGGACATATTGGAAATTCCAGTACACCTCACATTTTCTTTTTTCTTTGCATTGTCCTTGACCTAAAAGTTTGCTAGGCAAATTGATTATATGAGCAAGTTTCCAGGAAATGTAAACAATATTTCACAGAATGTTCAACTTATTAAGGTCACAATCTTTTCAAATTACTTGGAAGGCATCAAATTGAATTTAGATGTTATGCTATTCATTACACTTCATCCAATTCAAAAATCTGTACGTTATTTCCAGATAACCCTTCCATAGGATAAAGAGCATCAAAGTTGCATTTCAAGAACCACCTTTCACTAAATTCAGATGGCCTTTTCTTCAGTTGGTCTGAGTCAGGAAAGTTTTAATATGTATTTTTTTTAATATTTGAAAAAAAAAAAACTCTCAAAAGGAGGAGGGAAAAGAACATGGTGGCTGAGATATATAACCTGCGCCAAATGGATTCAAGTCCTACATTTTGGATCTCTATAAAACACTACATTAAAAATGAACTGGGACCTGGAATGATCAGATCGAGACATTGTTCTATAGAGATATATTATTCAAAGTATGGCCCATCATCTGGAAGCTTTATAGAAATTTATGGATGTTGCCTCAGATCTCCTGACTCAGAAGCTCTGTGATAGGCTTAGGAATCTGTTTGGACAAGGCATCTAAGTACCAGAGTTTAAAAAATTGCTAGACTAAAGTATTGGTCACCAAAGTGGTGTGTCATTACTTGAAGAATATGTACCAACAAACGAAGACTAGAATTTGTTATATTTTATATATATTACATACATATATCAGTCTCCAGTCTGTTTTTATGAATGTTTTATGGTATTTTATAAAGAACTACATATATGTAGCATAAAAATAAATGTCCATTATAGGATGCCAAATGTTTTTGCTTATGAAGCAGGCAATCAAAAAAGTTTGGAAACCCTAAGTCTAGAGAATAGTAAATAATCAATCTTTTAAAATAAAATCCCTTGTGTCTGCCTACATACTTTTAAGTGGATTCTGTTCCCAGAAAAAAAAAAAAAGAAGAAGAAAGAAGAGGGAGAAGAAACAAAACACACAAGAAAGTAGCAAGAGTTTAGCATGGATAATTAGGATTTTATAGCTTTGTCTTTTAACACTGAAATGAAAACTTAGTCAAGGAATACACCTTAAGCGAGTTCTTCTGAGGTAGGTGTTAGAAAAGTTTTGAAAGGCTGGCATCTGAGGAAATATCTATTATTAATCTAAATGGAGTCAGGTGGTTGAGAGCAAATAAAGGCTTAGGCACTTTTGTGGAAACAAACAAATGAGGAGGTAAACAAGGGTTAGGCTCTGCCTAAAGTCTAGGAACAATTAGTGTCAGTTGCTGCAGGGGCCTTTGACAATTTAAAGTAGGTGGAGCAAGCCTTGAAGCATCAGGTTTAGCAGTTACAGGCCCTAGTAACAAAGAATCCCATTCCCAGTAACTGGGTGAAATTGACTTCAGCTGTTGGCATGTAGCTAGAGTAGGACTTGATTTGAAGCCTAGGGAAATGTCTTGAGAGCCTACAGAGAGTATGATCTTCCCTTTGTTATTTTTTCCCCTTGTCTTGTGTTGTATTCTGCCTTCGATTTAAGAAAAAAATAAATAAAAGGGGACTGTAATTGAATTAAGAACAGTGAATCCCAAACTGCACAGTTCTTCACGTGAGACCAAAGGAAGATTTGGTTTTGATCTTAGAATAACCAGATGCCTCACTTTTAAGATTCTCCTGACTTAACACACGCATACCCTCACCCATTCTTAACAAAACAAAACAAAACAAAAACTACATTACAACTTCGAGGAGGAGTGAGTGAGTAGAAACAACAAATGCTTCCCTTTTCCAAGTGTGGGAACAAAAATGTTCCCTTTTCTGGTCTAAATGTAAGTTTGCTTGCATTGATTTGTGGTAGGGCAGGGAGGAAGTCAATGCTAAAAAAAGAGTGCAGAAAGACAGAGATAAGTAAAATTTGGGTAGGTTTTGGAATATATCAATTTCCATTATTTTGTAAAGCTAAGGAAAAAATTCTGCCAATCCCTAGGATGTTGAGAAATATACAAAAGTTTTATATCAAATGAACATTTGACCCTCTTTCTGTCAGGTTTTAAGATGGCACTATTCACATAGGTCTTGTCTTCTCTATAGCATGAGATTTCACAACAGGGAACTTAGTTCTCATGAATCCTTATCCAAGTGCAGTATTACAAACATTATTTTATCTTTTGCAGTTCACTGTGCTTATTTTAAATTTATATAAGAGTGAAACAAAAAATAAGCTTTCTTGAATAGCAAGGTGTCCTTGATTTTGTTTTGTTGATTTGACCACCTACCTTATCACTTATCACAAGTTGATCTTTTTTTTTATTTTTTATTTTTTTTTTTACAAGTTGATCTTAAAAGTTCCAAATAATAAGTTACTCCCAAAAGAAGAGGTTTGTTTTTTTTGTTTTGTTTTGTTTTTAAATGAGCCTTCCTAGCTTTCATCCTTTCCCTTTGCCAGCAGCCAAGGTAATAAACACAAGCCTCCAGCAGCAAGAAAACTTTTTTGTAAATTTCCAAGAATGATAGACCCCTCTCCCCCCCCCCCAAAAAAAAAGCAGACCATGAAATATGCCTTGAGTTCTAAAAAAAACAGACTCGGACAATACACAAAATATTCCCACTCTTTCTCTTTGTACTCAGTTTTTTCCAGTAAGCGTGCTGCAAACCAGGGGCATCACAGGTTTCTTTATTAGCAACTGTTGAAAACTTATCTTGAAGGCACAGCTGATCTCTGGCAGTTGTGTATGTTTTCTGGATCAATGTTTCATAGGTGTGAAATCAGATGAAATACATTTATAAGGTTTTGACCCAGATATTCCATTCTAAATTTTGCCAAGACATTATATGCTTGGATCCTTTACAAATTTGCTTAAATTAATAATCTGAGGTTAAGTGCATGAAACATGCTATATTTGTACTGTCAAAATGTCACATGTGGAGCTGAGCTCTGTGTGTTTTCTATATTTAATTTCATTTGCTAGTTTTCTGAGATCAAGCTTATGCAACTTGAGGTATAATGGAGTACTTGCCCATCATCCAGTGAATTTCATCTGATAGACTGAATTTCACAACCAAAATTCAGTCATAAGCACTGATAATCCAAACTGTCAGTGATTAGCCACTTTAAAAGAATGTTCCAATTTTAAATCTCTTTGACAAAAGCTATTTTAAGAATCAAACTTTGAGATTTTTTAATGGAGTGACTTCTCAGGCACGAAAATTTCCAATGGTTGCTAAAAAAAATTCCAATAGTAGGTTCAGCCATGCATCCTTCATAGTCGTCATGACTAAAAACTATTCCATATTATCACTCAAGTTCATTCAATGGGACATGTACATAGTCTATTCTCTTGGTGGAATTATTCTTTTTGTAGTCTCATAGGCATTTTATGTGAGAATAGATAGTAACTTTGCATATAATGCTCATATGTTGGGACACCTGGGTGGCTCGACAGTGATCCCGGGATCCAGGATCAAGTCCCACCGTATTGGGCTGTGTCGGGCTCCCAGCAGGGAGCCTCCTTCTCCTTCGGCCTGTGTCTCTGCCTCTCTCTGTGTGTGTCTTTCATGAATAAATAAATAAAATCTTAAAAAAAAAAAAAAGCTCAAATGCTTAGTTTGCAACACATCATATTCGTATAGTGCAATGCTTAGATATGCTTTAAACTCAACCTTGATTCTGCAATAAAACCCCTAGATCTTAAGTATTATTAGTTTGTTTATACTGATACAACATTTGGGCAAGATATTTGGTATATGTTTTTAATAAACTGTGACAGAGCAAAATTTCCACGAGCTACGTATAGGAAGAAGAGTACAAATCTTCAATTTGGTGACTATAAAAAAAATAAACTCTTGTTATATAAAGAGCATAAAATTGAGCAAAGACTGAATTATAGATTAGCACTCTACTCATGAAGACTTATCAGTGCTGAAGGAGCTTTGGGTAAACCACTTCCTCTCTTCTCTGTCTTTATAAAACAGATTAATTAGTTACTTGCTTACTTCCCACTTCACGTTGAGATCTGTAAATCTGGCCTAATGGTGTCATGTCTTGTGAATATGAATGCAAATGAAAAAGTTAACAGGGAAAGAAAAATCAGCCCTTCTTCCCATTCCAAGGTTTGCTTGTAACTGGCTATGGTTTCTACAGCCCAGCCCCACTGTAAATCTTACTTCCTCTGGATGACTCAGGCAAATTTTAGGTATTTTTAGATAATTAACATAGGTTCATTTTGGAAAAATTTTAAAAATACACATCCACATAAGTAAATAAATAGGATATGAACTTCATCACAGGCAATAAAGAATTTCAGATTCTTGGGACACCTGGGTGGCTCAGTGGTTGAGTGTCTGCCTTTGGCTCAAGGCGTAATCCCAGGATCCGTGACTGTCCTGCATCCGGCTCCTGGCAGGGAGCCTGCTTCTCCCTCTGCTTATGTCTCTGCTTCTCTCTCTCTCTCTCTGTCTCTCATGAATAAATAAATAAAATCTTAAAAAAAAAAGAATTTCAGATTCTTTATTGGTATATATCACTTCAGAATTTTTCTGTCTTTGAACATTTAAAAATAGTTGCAAATTTTCCCATTGTATATATGTGTCCAAATTGACTGCACTTATCCCTTATTTTAACATTTAGGTTATTTGCAGTTTTTACTATTAAAAATCAACATGCAAAGAATAAATTTATGATATAACTGTTGTAGACATTCCTAATTTCTAATTAAGACAAATACAACAGATCGGAAGTGCTTTAGCATACTGTAACTTTCTTCCAAAAAGCTTTTACCAGTTTACCCTAACAGTGGTGTCTAGGGGTGCCTATTTGTCCCCTTGCCAATGCTGGTTAATAGTATTAACAAGTCAAATAAAAGAACGACAAAATAAACATTATCTTAAGCCATTTCTTTCACTCAGAAGAAAATTATGTAAGAATTTTTTTAGGTTGGTCTGGTTTTAGCTAAGAAGAAAATTTCAGAATCAGACATTCCTAGGATCTGGGGGAATTTGGAACATGAGGGGGTCAAATCTAGGACAGGGAAAGAAAACATGGTCTCTGGATTTAAATAGGAAGATTTCATAGAGTCAACATAAAGAATTAAGACATCACCAAGGATGATGGCCTCAGCACTGAGAACTGCTCTTTTCAACAACAACTACTAACTAGCAGGAGAAAAAGGAGATTTTCCACAAGTTCCCTCCCTGCAAATATCAAATAATAATAGCTAGATGAGAGGTGGCCAATGAGTTGATAGACATATTGGCATATAAGCCAAATGTCTGCCATTACATATCCCCAGTCCACCATGTTTAGGGTTCACTCTTTACACTTTAGATAGCAAAGCTTGTATTTTCATCTCACGTTATATAAAAAAAAATCCCAAAGTTAGCCCCATTTCCCTGAGAATTCTTAGGGGATTATAGTTCTCCTTCTCACTTATCTTCATTATTATTATTTTGGCCTTTATCTAACTGTCTGCAATTTCTGTCATAGCTCTGTGCCATTTCACCCCCATTTATCGGTCTAAATGACACAAAAATTAGGCTTTCACAGGAAGCTTAGTATAAAAGGAGAATTAAAGTACAGCTCAATATATGAAACAGGCCAATATCACTTATCACTAAATATTCATCCACTAACCTTTACCACTTTTTTTTCACTGAATGTGAACAGGTGATTTACTGAGGTAGACCCTGAGGGATCTGTGAGAGTTAGCAGAGATCTGCCAAAATGGCATTCTATCAGAGATTGTTTCAGGCACAAGAAGATACAGCATGGTGGCAGAGCTGATGACAGTAGCCGTATTTGTAGGCAGTGGTAGAGATGAGAAAATGGGCGAGGAAAGCACCCAAAAATGTTCTAAGTATTTAAAGTGCATCCTCGGAAGGATGGGGACTTGCCAGAAGGTTTGCGGTAGGACAGGACTTGATTAGATTCTTGCTAAAAAAAAATGCAGTCTGTAGGTAGCATGGAAGATGCTGTATCAGAATCTAGAGGATTCATAAGGAAGCTACTGCCAAAGCCCCAGAAAGAAAAAATAAAATCCTAAACTAGAACTGCAATAGTGGGGATGTGGAGATCATTACGAGAGCTATTTGAGACCATGAACTGATGAGCTCTGATCCTGTCATAAAAAAATAATAAAGCATTATTAAAATATTGTTAAGATTCAGACTCTGCCCCATCAGACATAGCTAGCAATCTAGGAGTTACTTTTGTAAGAGATTTTTGCATCTAAAAACATTTATTTAGAAAAATGATCAAGAGAGTTGCCTTCTTCTTCCTTAAATGTCTGTTGATATATATGATGAAGTCCAAAAGAATCAAAATAACTCCTTCTGGCTTTTCTTTTTTTTTTTTTTTTTTTTTTTTGGTAATTTGTGCCCTTTAAACTGAATCCAGATCTAACGATTTCAGGCTATCATGTAAGAGGGAAAGCATAAAAGCATTTTGCCAAAGCCACCCAAACTATCCATCTTTTGGGAGATCTACCACTAAGCAGGCCAGAGAGAAAAAAATCAGAGAGCAGTGCTTTTAAGATGAGAGACAAGCAGCAGATCAAACATTTTGGGTTGAGGTTAGTGCTGTCAGCTCCTCTAAATACTTGACTTGCATTAGAAAGATCTGTAGTACAGACTAGAAGGCGGAATTGGGTTCTAAATTTGGAACCCTAGCAGGAAATCATGTTATAGTTCTGTGATTAATTTATGCAAAAGTGGAATCATACCAACTCAGAGCATGGGCTGGAAATGGAGTCCCTCTGTCTCTCATCTTGACATTAGTCTGCCCATTATCCGAACCCTCTCCTCTGGTGAGTGAGTTTGTGGACATCACTAAGTCAGATGTCGCCTTCACATAGAACTTGCCTAGGACCTGGTTCTTTTCTTCAACTGCTATATGGTTTCCTGCCCTTTATTTAATGTTTCCAAGGTGATGTTTCCAAATGGATGAGACGGAATTTCCTGAGCCTGAATGTGAACAAAATTGGAACTGTGTTAACTAGTCCTACGGGCTCTAGCTAGAGGCCTTAAACACTTAAAATCTTGATCTTGGCTCTCATTGTATTAAATTAGCGTCTGTGATTAGCAACCTGAGAACATTGTTCCATTTTGGCTGTCCTTTGAATCCCAGTGTAAATCTATCATTAGAGCTCATAGATTTCAGGCTTTTGATGCAGGGACGGGAACACACAAAAGCTTCTAACAACTACTGGAAAAGTGAAACAGTGGCTCCCAGCCATGGTTCTTTTGCATTTCTGCCACGGTAATGTGTTCCACATTGATCTTACAGTTCTTATACTGAGGGGTATTTGTAGTGCTCCAGAAAGAAGAGCATCTTGCTACTCAGCTCTTAGTTATCAGAGTTGTATATTGTATACGTCTACTCTGAGGATAATCTTCTATTTACGTAGCAGACAAACATATTAAAGAGTTGTTCAGAAATTTCTCTTTGCAAATCTTTTAGTCTTATGTTCACTCTATGTGTTTCTCCATTTCCCAATATAGGGATTTTCTTTGTACCTGTGGAAAGGTTTGAGTATCTGATCTCTTGAAAACCATGTTAATAGAGTTTTACTGAAAAGAAACACTATAATTAGATTGCCATATAAACTTAGTTAGCTAAACCACTCAATACTCTTTTGAAACAAGATGGTATTGTTATTATAACAGTTTTTATGGATACATAAAGGTAGAGGGGGCACATTAGCACATGCTACCACACATCTGGTATTTACCCAGACAGTCTGGAATCCAATGACCTGGTCTGGTGCCTGAGACGTGAGGAAAGTCTGGGATGGTGACGATGCCAGTGGCAGCCATGTTCAAACCGCCTTTCTTCCCCTTTTCTTTCACTTCGATTCCTTTCTCTTCTCTTCTGCTGCCAGACCCTTAAATATTCCATCCCAGCTGGGAAACTAGATAGAGTACTACTAAAGGTACTCAAGTAATTTCTTTCATTCTCCATCATTATTCTGGAAAGCTTTCAGTGACACCCGAGCACGCTTGACAGCTGCCAAACACATTCGTAGAATACTTGTTTGTTCCTGGTAAAAAATCAATGATTCCTTAAAACCTTGAAATTCTGTTTCTCAAGAGCCCTGTTAAAACAGTAAAACTAATAGATACTAACTCTGAACCAGGTCCTGTATTAAATAGGTACTAAGGAGGTATAATGAACAAAGTAAACCTCCTCGTCTTGACTTTCCTCAACAAACATATATACTATCTATAGGATCAGTTTCTCAGATTTTTGGGATGGAAGCAGAAAAGGGACAAGCACCCAGAGCCTAATGTGCACACTCTGATTTCTAATGAAGCAGCAGCATTTCTTGTTCATTAGAATAAATGAAGGGAAAACAGAATTGGCAAAGACAGGAAGGCCTAAAATACCTACACGAGGAGAAGCAAAGGGTCCTCTGAAGAGAAACAGATCTGGAGAGCAAAAGGAGAGTGGGAAAAGGAGAGAAATTAATGAGAGCAGTTGGGGGAAACGTTAGGGACCGATAATGGATCACTCTGAGGGAGACTGATGAATAAAAAGGCTTTTTAAGATCTGTTGCTGTGTCAAGTTTAAAGGGCCACAGTAAAGACTTAAATTGCCTGATAGTGGTAGGATTTTATTTCCTCTGAATGCAATGCTGTGAAAGTGTCTCTTTTCTCCATTCCTGTCTGTGATCTTGATCAGAATATAAATCATCATGCTTTGCCATACATTACTTCTCATCACTATGACCAAGGTAGGTTCTTGGCCTATACTGGTGACCAAGATGGCATTAAGTTTTCTCTTCTTAGAGTATTTTCCATATAAAGCCTCTAATTGTAAATTCTTTCTCTGATGCTGTGAGATGGAAATCTTTTTAAAGTGTCTTGCCAGTTTACAACCTGAGACTCTTAAAGATCTGAGAGCCATCCCTTTGAAGTGTAATCATCAAGGAAGAGAGCACCCCCATGTCCCAGTCTTTTGGTAGGGTGACAGGTTATTTTTGGTGGGAGCCATGTTCCAGGTTATAAATTACCTCTTGTCCTGAAGATACAAGAACATCTTCTTTTTGGTAAAGCTAATTAGTAATTACAAATGACCTGCAATCTACTCCTCACCCCACCTCTTAAAGACTTGACTCTCTTTTCTTTCAGCAGACTTAAGTTCAGACAAAGTTCTGCCCTCTCTCCTCTACTGCAATAGCTTTGAATAAAGTCTTCCTTGTCTGTTTAATTTTGTCCGGTAGGATATTTACAAGATTTACTGTGACATTGAGCTCATTAGACACTTTGTATCTCCTGGGAACTTAGATCCAGACAAAATAAGGCAAGGACACAAATCATGTAGAAATAAGATATCCCAATGGTAAAAATTTGAATACATTGCCCTTTGGTTCTTTCTCCCTAGATCCCTAGACTTGCCCTCATTTGCTCTCCTGCCCTGTATCCTGCCAGTGAGTTCCCTGTTGCTACCCATATGTTTAGAAACTACTCACTGATAAAGGTGGGTTTTCTACATTAATCCTCACAAAACCCTTACTAGGTAAAAAATAGGAGTCCCATATTAAAGATGAAGAAATTTGGGGTTCTTTGAAGAAGGCTTATTATTTTTATAAGTGTCACTGGAATTCTAAAAGCACATCTTTTTGGAAATGATCATTAAGTTGAATCTCACAAATAGAAACCACATTAGATTACAAAGAACAAACTTGTCTCAAAGTAAAATTTTGCTGTTTTTTTTTTTTTTTAATAAACGTCTCCTTTTCTCCTCCCTACACTATTTCATAATAACTTTTATAAAAGTTAATATCTCTAAGAACACCTCAGTCTGTCAATGGGTTATATTTTCTTTCCCTAAAAGTTTCTAAGAAGAAATGTTTGAATGAAAGAAAAAGAGAGAGAAAGATTGACTTAGTTCTGATGATTCGTGCATTAGTTAATATCAATTCTTATTTATATTTCGGTGGGGAGGGAAGGTTATAACTCAACTTCATACCTGCCTTAGTTTTTATAAACTCATGTCCATTACTTCCTAGTCAAGAGCCTTCAGTATTTTCCTTTTTCTTCTAACCTTTCTTGTCTGGATTTCAAGTCCGTATATGACAGATTTCCATATTCCAAATTGAACAGTATTATGACTTTAACAGACATGGCCTCTATTCTGTTAGATAGAGCTCTTCCATTCCCCCACATTCAATGTTCTGTCTCCCATCCATTATTTTTTTTTATTTTTGCTAATTCTGTTCCTTCTATTTGAAAATCTATTTCAATACTCTCTAAGTTGCATTAAGGTTTCCAGCAATTAGATCATTCTCTACAGATCTATCTCTTTCTTGAACTTTAATTGTATTCCTGGTCAGCACAATTTATCCATCAATTTTTCTCTAATTGTTACAAGTTCATTAATCTTGTTTCTTTAAGAACTATGCCACAATGTGGTACCTTTATGGTGAACTGATGAACAAAAAGACAGATAAGAAGCCTTTAATCAATGATCATGTTTTAGACAGGACTGGGTAATGAGCTATAAAGAAGGCATTAAATGGATGAATGTTACCCTTTTCACTTGAAAAGAATAAAGGATATCTAAAAATACTACAATCTACAGGATCCTTTGAGAAGTTTTTTTTTTTTTTTTCATTTTTAATAGGATGACAAATAAGAGAATTCTCTTTCACAGGTTAAAGACTCTTGAATTCTGATACTTATAGCATCTTCATTACAATGCTTGGTACTAGTGGTTATTAACTCGATATTCCCATCCTGTAATTCAAGGAAAGTTAAGTAATTTGCCCAAGATCAAATAGCTGATACAGAGTTGAGAGTTACATGCAAATCTGTTACTTAATATCTCCATACTCTTCCTTCTACCTGTGGTATGCAGAATACTAGCCCTCCATAGATGCCTGTGCCCAATGCCTAGAACATGTGAATATGATATGTTACATGGTAAAGAGAAATTAAGGTAGAAGATGAAATTAAGTTCACTAATCAGCTAACTTGAAGCTGGAGAGATTATCCTGGATTATCCAGATAGGTCCAATAGTCACAAAGATCCTTAAAGTGAAAGAGGGAGACAGAAGAGTCAATATCAAGTATACAATCTGAGAAAGACTCCACTGGTCATTATTAGCTTTGAAGATGGAAGGAGGCAATGAGGCAAGGAATGTGGGCACCTCCAAAAACTAGAAAAAGAAAATAGTTTTTCCCTAAAGCCGCCAGAAATCAACATAGCCTTACATGCCTTGATTTAGCCCAGTGAGATCCATTTTGGACATCTGATCCCCAGAACCATGAAATAATAAATTTATGTTGTTTTAAGCCACTAAGTTCATGGTAAGTGGTTAAAGCAACAAAAGGAAATTAAGATACTATCCAAAGTAACAGTTAAAATATGTCAATGGTTTAAGAGTTTTTAACTAATCATGGATATACATGATTTGATTCAAAAGATTCTAACATGTGCATTTTAACCAAAGATCATCCTGAGGCAATAAGGATATTTTAAATAGCTACTGTAGACTCATACCAATAGATTTGCTTTTATTCAACAGTATCAGTCCCTAAATTTAGTAGTTTCTACTAATTAGAGATAGAATGGTCTTCTAGTGCAATTTACTTTGCCTTCCAAAAAACCTCTAAAATCACCAATTTATAGCCAAGATGAGTGAAGATTTTATATATACATATATATAAAATACACACAGAGAAATTCTCAGTTATACAGTAAACACATACACCAGGCTATGTGTCTTGGGCAAGTAAAAATATTCATACATCAGCCTAAAGAGACTTCCTCCAGGATACCCCAAGATATAACAGTTATACAATGACCCTAAATATTTAATTTATTAATTCAATAAATACTCATTGAACACTCACTATAGGTGCTTGGAATATAAAGATATACTGTATTTCCTAGAAAATTTGTTTTTCTTGAAAACTTAATGTTGTTACAACCTGTTTAACTGCTAACCCAAACAGTAGTTCAGGATGCATAATCCTGACACCCCTAAATTCTATTCCATTAGTTGTATTGAATGCCTGGCACAATGATTAAGAAAGCGGGTTATAGAATCAGACAAGTTTCAGTCCTGGATACCATTACTTTCTAGCTGAGACATTGGGCAAGGTGCTAAAAATGAATTTCAATTTTCTGTCCTGCAAAATAGTAATGACAATCTTTATTCTCTAGAATTGCTGAAAGTTGTATGGACAATACATCATATATATAATCTCTGGCACTGTGTCTAGTATATATCAATCAAGTATTCATTAATGATCATTACCATTATTATACTTTGGTTATTTGTCTATTACTACAGGGCTCTATAAACAAAATATATATCCTCACTGAGATATAGAGCTAATTCTGTCATGACACTTATCTTGCTGATTTGTAGCTTACCTGCAATTATAATTATAACACTCCAAATTGATGGTGAATGGGTCTTACCAGCCTGTTTGATTTTACCCTAAATCTAAGCAGTCTGGTCATCCCACTCACCGAAATGAGTGTCTATAAGCAAATGCGAGTAGGGTGAGAGGAGAAAGGATATACCTTCTTAGAGATATCCAGCAGGAAAGCAGTTTCTACCCAAACAATGATTCATCATGGTTAACAACTAACCTTGCCTTAGGTTAAGAGCAGGCATTCACAAGTTCAACTAAATATCATCAGTTTTCCAACAAACTCAATGATAAGGAATATAATTTGAGCATCCAGGCTGTTTTCTATGGTTAAAAAAAGAGCTGCAGCTATTTTAAAATAATGCTCTAAGATCATTTTTCCAAACAATTGGAAAAAGGAAATGTAAATATCTGACAATTAAATGTCATTAGTATAATTTATAAAATAATTAATATAGTTAATCATGTATCTGACACCTAAATCAACACTTTTATTATCTCTCTCTGTCTCTCTTTCATTTCCCCCTGTTGATTTCCAAAGAATATTTTTTGTGATATTTCAATAAGGCAATTTTTTTGCATGTATATATTTTTATTGAGCAAATAATTATTAGAAATATTTCAATTGCATTGGCAGGATTAAGTGTACTTTTTTAAAAACATTTTAAAAATTAGTCACAGAAATACAAACATATTTATCATTCTTTGCCTGGGATAATAGCTCCCCATTGAGACCCAATAAATAGCCTATGTTTATTTGATCAATAAACAATTAAATTGGGATCCAAAGTTCAACAAACATACAGCCAAATCCATGAATATGTTGCTCTGCCTTGGAACCAACCATTTAGCTTTGATGCACACACTCCCCAGCTGAAAGCAGGCACTTTGCACATAAGCCACACACTGTGTTGATCTGAGAAACTGAGCTGGAGTCCCAGTTGACAAGGCACACCTGCAGTGGCTCAGCTTTTCAACACATCTCCTCCTGACACTAACCAGGTAGGGAAATGGGTGGGGTGGGCTGGGGTGGGAGGTGAGCCTCCATTCCCAGGAGTATATCTCCACCTTAACAACATGTGAATGATTTAACACAAATCCACCCAACACTTTGGAGTAAATCACTTCCATCTTTCACATTACCACTATCAAGCCAAAAATGTGGTATTGGACTATTTTGGACAGATACTGAAGACACTGATATTTTCAAACAAAAGCTCCTGAGTAAAATGTATAAGATGGACAAAAGAGTGTTTTCATTCAAAATCAAAGTTATTCTTTCTTTTCCTTTCTCCCCCCTTCTGTAAATAAAGGAGACTTTATATTGTAAGAACTTTCTGTAATGATGGAAATGTTCTATATCTGAGCTGTTTATTGCAGTAGCCATTAGCCATGTGACAAACAAAAGTGAATGTTATATGACTCAAGAACTAAATTTTAATTAATTAAAATTTAAATAGTCATATATTGTTAATGGCAACCACATTAGGTAGCACAGTTCTCGATATTAAAGAAAGCATTTCACATTTTGAAATTTGGAATTAATGAGAATTAACCAAATAAACATTCTGACAAAAAAAAAGATAAAAATTGATGTGAAAATACAGAAGGGTAAAGATCACTATTTTCGTTATAATTTTTCAGCGCAGTCTAAGTGCTTCTTAAATACAAACCAGTTCTCAGGCAATTGTAATTACTTTGTTCAGGTCAATTGGCTGAAGTAACCAAAAGTTACTATATACCATGGATTTCTGGTTTGCAAACGATGCTACCTCAATAATATACAGTTCTCACAAAAATGCCCTCTAAAACTAAAACTATTGCTAGTTCTTGCGAATCAAAACATCATGGACAAGGGGATCCCTGGGTGGCTAAGGGGTTTGGCACCTGTCTTTGGCCCAGGGCGCGATCCTGGAGTCCCGGGATTGAGTCCCGTGTCAGGCTCCTGGAGTGAGCCTGCTTCTCCGTCTGCCTGTGTCTCTGCTCCTCTCTCTCTCTCTCTCTCTCTCTCTCTGTCTATCATGAATAAATAAATAAAACCTTTAGAAAAGAAAAAAACCCAAAACCTCATGGACGTACTTATCTGTTTTAAAATGATGGGAACAAGAATGCTTATTTTTATTATACTCAAAATAACACTCCACCAAAATAATGTAAAAAGTTTTATGGGTGGCTGCCTGGGTGGCTCAGTGGTTGAGCATCTGCCTTCAGCTCAGAGCATGATCCTGGAATTCTGGGATTGAGTCCCATATCAGTTTCCCCTGTATGGAGCCTGCTTCTCCCTCTGCCTATGTCTCTGCCTCTCTCTGTGTGTTTCTCATGAATAAATAAATAAAATCTTTTAAAAAAGAAAAAATTTTGGTATTTCCTTCAAAATAACAGCCCAAAATAGCAAGAAAAAGAAAAGATGCTCAGACTTCACCACCCATGAAAATAAGGTCATTAATAACCCTATCCTAGGAACGTAAAGATGGGAAGTATAGGTGGGAGAGAGAAGAGAGATGACAAATGATCTCATGGAGAGCATGCCAATCATTCCAATAATCCTGTATTAGGCTAGAAAGAGGGAGAGAAGGCTAAGCCAAAATAGAACTTTGCTGATTTTCCCGAAAGAATCCCAGAAAGTATAAAGAATTAGAGGTGACCTGTATTACTGAGATCAGGAGTTATTTGAGATGGTGAAACAGAAGGATTGTCTAAAAGCACTATAAGTTAGACCACTATGTTGTGCAGTCAGTGACGTCTCAGTCATCTCCGTGCAAATCCAAAGCATTATATACTCTAGAACAGTGTTTCTCAAAAGGTGGTCTTCAGGCCTCAGATCTGGGAGCATATAAGGAGTGCAAATTCTTCAGCTCACTCCAGACCTACTGAATCAGAAGCTATGGAGGTGAAGTCCATTTATCTGTGAGCCTTCACAGGTGATTTTGATATATGCTAATATTTGAAAACCACTGCTTAAGGGTAATTGAACAAGAGAAACTCTGGCTTCATGAGCCCAGACACAAGGTTGCCATTTAAATTCAATACTGAAAACAAAAGAATAAAATGAAAGCATTTACTGAAAGACTCCAGCTCCAGGAGAGCAAGAGTCATACCTGCCCTTCAGATTGAAGACTGTAGGATCCACTACTGACTAAACCAACTAGGCCAGAGAAAAATAAACAATTAAAAAGTTGTGGGCTAACTGATTGCCCTGTAAGACCACAGTGTTAACCAATTAGTTTTTTAGTGCCCAATTTTAGCACTGAAAGACATTGAACTGAGAAGTTAGATGAGAAGAGAGAGGCAGTAAATGTTAGTTTTAAAAAGCCTTTTGGCACTAAGTGACTTTTTTAAAATTTTGCATGTGATACAAAACATTAAAAGAATTTAAAACATGAATATATAACATTTTTCCAAATGCAACCAGACCTCCTTCTAAGAAATGTTTGATAGATGTGTTGCTATGGAGACCTTGGAAACACTCAGACTTTATCAAAATTGTAATCTGGTGTATTATTTTTCTATTGCTGCATAACAAACCAACCCAAAATTTAGCGACTTAAAACAAAACATATATTTTATTTTGCTTATGAATCTGCAATTTGAGAAGGGCTCGGTGAAATTAACTTGTTTTTGTTCCAAACAGCAGCAACTGGGAAGGCATGACTCCATACCAGAGAACCAACCCACTTTTATCTATGGACTACACAGACCCCTGCACAGTATTGTGGTTATGTCCATGAATAAGCAACCCACAAAAATATGGTATCTATACTACTCATCCTTGGATGTTGCAATTTCTTTGTACTTCATTGGTCATGTCCATTGCAAAAGCCTAAATTCAAGTGGAAGGGTCATGGGATCCATTTCTAATGATGGAGTGCTACGGTTATAAAACAGCACATGATACAAGAGATGTGTAGCTATCCCTAGAAAATGCAATAGGACACAGTCTCCCATTTGGCCACAATTTCTAGTTTTCCCACACTCACTTCTCTTCCCCAAAGAATCTCACAGTCTCATCTTAGGGCATTAGGCTTAGGCCAGAGGTCCAAAATCTCATGAGCTAAGTCAGAGCCCAGGTGTGGATCAAGCTCCTCAGGGACAATATCCTCAGAAATAGCTTTTTAAGTACATGATTCTCAACCCCAAACCTGCAACTTAAAATAGAAATTTATCTGCCCTTTCCATACTCAACACATAATGATAGGATAAGCATAGAATCTGTGTGCTGCAGCTATGAGTCCTTTGCAATTCTGACATCCATCCAAGTACATGTCACCAGTTCCTTGATTGGAACTCAGTCCAACTCTTTAGGAGTTATTCTTCATACCTTCTGGCTATACCCTCTGGTTTCTTGGTTCTGCCTTATGAGTCATATTTTCTTTTCTTGTGTTAGAATTCTGCCTATCTCCTACACATAGAAATTTCAGAGACAAAGGCTTCTCTTCATTCCATACTGTCTCTGCTCTTTTCAGACCAAGCTGATATAATTCTTTAAAAAATATTGTGGATTTCCTATGTATCAATTCATAAAACCTATATGAGTATCTATCTGTAAACCCATAAATCTTTTTGAGTTTCTAGTGCTCCCTAAGAACCTCTTATGGGGCAAGATCCTTAAAATTCTTAGACGTCTTCTTGGTTAAAGGAGAGAATTTGTAAATTATACTGAAGGTCCTTAAGGAGCCTATTTTCTATCAGAAAGTGTCTATGAAATACAATATATAAACATTTTTGAGGTCTTATCAAAGAATTTTACAGCCCCATCCTCGATTTAACATTGGGCCTAAAGGCCTCCTTAACTTAGAACCTGTTGACTGGAACTTGAACTTGTTGGGTAGGAAGGCCAGGTGAGAAACAGTTTTTTCTTCAAACACACCAAGTCCTGAGTTTATAGTCAACAGTTCATTCTTTAGCTAACTTTTCTGTTCTTTCATTTATCACCAGCGGTGAGATGAAGTCAGGTGCCACTTTCTGTATTCTTCTTGGAAATCTTCAACTATATCAGAGTTTCTTTCCTATTTTCCAAGTCGCCACAGGCTATCAAGTTTCCAAATTTGTGCCACTACATACCAAAGGTTTCCTTTTGTCAAATTTCCACTATCAGTCTCCTTTGGGCTATTTATGCCTCCATTTACTCTCTCCCCAAGGCTCTTAGGCTTTACTAAGAACCTATTGAAGGCCCTTGAAGCTTCTCTCTGCTATCTGGCCTTGAAGCCAAAGTCAAATATTTTAAGTTTGTGTTATAACAGTCTACTTCTAGGTGCCAAAATCTTTATTTGTCATCTATTGCTACATAACAAACTACTGCAGAATTTATTGGCTTAAAACACAATTATTGGGCAGCCCCAGTAGCTCAGCAGTTTGGCACCACCTTCGGACCAGGGTGTGATCCTGGAGACCCGGGATCAAGTCCCACATCGGGCTCCCTGCATGGAGCCTGCTTCTCCCTCTGCCTGTGTCTCTGCCTCTTTTCTCCTCTGAGTCTGTCATGAATAAATAAAATCTTAAAAAAAAAAAAAAAACACACATACAATTATCTGTTTTGTCATGAATCTGCAATTTGGATAGGGCCCATTTCTTTGTCACATGGTACCAGCTGGGGATGCTCAACTGGAGGCTGGAAGATGTACTTTCAAGATGACTCCTTCACACAACTAGCAAGTTAGGACTGGTTGTCAGCTAAGAAGGCAGACAGGGCAGTATGCTGGGGACATAAGTTCATCTCCATGTGGGCCTCTCCACAGGCTGATTAGGCTTATGAACATGATGTCTGGGTCATAAGATCGAGGGTCCCAAAAGCATAAGGTAGATATTTATGACATTTGCATGGAAAATCCCAGGTTGTCACGTAAGTCATATGCTGTTAGTCGAGACCTATATAGGGTCAAGGAGAGGGGACATACATTCTGCTTTTCAATGGAAGAGTGAAGAATTCTAAAAGAGCATATGGGACAGGAGCTATCATTGTATCTATATGACTCACTGTATTACAAACTGACTTTCATAAACGAAGATATGATAACAGAAGTATGAGAAAACCAACATGGACTGTATGAAGAATTTCTACTAACTCATCCTCTTCCTGGTATCTCTAGAAGGAGGATACAGTATCCAGGTGACACATAAATTGGCTGATGCACCCTTACATATAGACTTTGATTGGTTTTGAACCATTCTCCAGTGAAAGGTTTCTCTATAAAAAGAAGATAACAACTAAGTTTTGGGCATTGTACTCTTAGTAGAATGTTAGTACACAGCATTCATTCAATGTTAGGCACTCTTGAATCATACACACACACACACACACACACACTTTTGTTGCTGTGCCAACCTACTATTTTGTAATTATGCAGTCTATTCAAGAAATATTCGTTGAACTCCTTCTATGTGCCAATATTATATACACAAAAAGAATGAAATGTGGTCCCTCTCTTTTTGATGTCACAAATTAATGGAAGTCACAGATAAAGAGATAACTACAATGTGTCTCTTAAGAGCTTTATTTACACTGATCTTATTGTCAGAATCACAAACTAGAATATATAGTTTAAAATTAGATTTTCTCAAACTTGTTAATTTATTTGTATAAAAAATTTACAAAAGAGCTAAATGTATGTATTTATTAAAATGAACTTATTGAAAAGAACAAAATTACTTGAAATTATAATTCCCCCAGTAAATAGGTTATTATATTTGGCAAATAAAAAGAGAACACTAAAATTTGAATTTTGGATAAAATATGAACAATTTTCTAGTATTAATTCTCCCTTGAAATTCTTGGGACATACTTAAACTAAAATTTATTCACAGCTTATCTGAATTTAAAATTCAACTAAGTGTCTTGTGTTGTGTGTGTCTGTGTGTATGTGTGTGTGTGTGTGTGTGTGTGTGTCTGTGGCCACAAAAATATTAACAAAATAAAACCAATAATAATAAAACAAAACATTAACAATATACTCTGAGAATTACAAATAAAAAAATACCAGAGTTAAAGAGTTCTGCTCATTTTGGTTTGCTGTACACTGGCTACATGTGTTAGATTAAGGCAATCAAGAGACAATTGTCTGAATAAACAAAATTCTGTTTAAGGCTGATTAGCTATAAAGCAACAAACTTACAGAAAATTAGTCTGTACAGTTCTTTTTAATTCATAAAGCTGATTAATAAGATCTAAGGTCATGAGGAAACAAATAATGGCAAACTCAATCCTAGGCAAGAAGATCATTTGCATTGTCTTCCAAGATCTGGCTCTATTTTCTTCTCTAGCCTCACACACACCATTTGGATAATCAAGCTCCATTTCCCTATATAAGAAATAAATGCTAACTGTGGCTTTATTTATTTTCCTGACTCATAAAGTCAGGTCAATACATTAAGTGACAAAATTAAAAAAATAAATAAATAAAGCAGGTTAGAAATGTGACCAGATGGACTTGAAATCAAACATAGGCAGACTCTGTCTCTTGTAATCAGAAATACTCCAGACTCAGGAAACAACTGTGCTACGCCTCAACATAAATTGAAGCAGTGGAAATTTCAGCAAATAGTAATTTTCTGAATTTACTACATGACAGAAACATCAGGTGGCTGGCTAAATAATGCAAGACACAGAACATGAATATAAATTTCCCCATAGGCCTCCTCATCAAAGAAATAGGCTGCCCCACTACAATTTCCTTGAGTCTTCTCAGCTCAGAGAACAGAAAGTCTTATCACAGTCATTGACAATCTGACAACCATCTGAGATGCAGTGTAAGTCCTTCCCATACATGGAAATTAGAAGCAGATACTTCCTTTGGAGGTATTTATGGCAGGCATCAAGTCTCACTTGGTACATTTTTAGTTCCCTTTAATTTAACAATATTTAATTTCTAAAACAAGAAATTCAAGATTGTAGTGGTTCTAAGTGAAGGCATCTATGGCAAAGCCTCAATTAGGAGCAAAAGAATTAAAATATTAAAAAATTATGGTGTCATTCAGCCTTTTACCATGTCATGTGGAGCTCAGTAGAAACTGTGCCTCTGCAACAGCAAATCTCTCCAATTTCCAGTATCTCTGATGGAAAGAAGAGGTGGGTTATAAATACTGCAATACTTATTGCAAAATAAGTAAGAGCAAGCAAAAGGGAAAGAAACAGAGATAGAGACAAAGTTTATAACTTTTTGAGACTTCTTCACCTTCCTACATCAGTATTTTCCTCCAAGGTTCTAGATAATGAATGAAGAGGAAAACAGAGCCAGAAAACCTTAGATTGAAAAGACTAGAAGGAGGAGGAAGAGGAAAGAGAATCAGAGGTACAGTGCTACTTGGAGGATGTTAGAAAAGGACAGATCAGAAGCAAGGTACAACTGCTAGGTTATTTCAAATGAGCTTTCCACGGAGATAGGGGAAGAGAATCAGTAAAATGTTTTCCTTAGTGTGCTGCAATGCATTACTCATTTGCCATTTTTCAAGAAAGCTTTATATTGGTTATCAAAATAAATAAATTGATGCCATTTGGATTTTTAGAAGAGGGTGAAGACAAAGTAGCACAGATAATAAAGTCAAATTAGAGAATATCATAATATCAAAATTGTGGGAAATCAAGCTTCCTAATCATTTAAAATTATTTATAATTAATTATTATAAATTTATAAATTTAAAATTATTTATAAATTATTTATAAATTTAAGAACCACATGACCAGATCCAGGAAAAACCAGACAGAAGGAGACCAGAAAGGAATGTGTATACAATTAAACTAGTTGATGTAGCCATATTCCTTTGAAGAACCTGAGGCACTTGTTCATCTTTTCTCCTCCTTCTGAAGTCATTTTCTTAAGTATTATCATTCAATGTTCCTATTAAATCTCCTTCCAATATTGCCCCATGGTTTGTAGAATAAAGTCTAATTTCTTAGCCATGGTATTCCAAGTCTCCTATAATCTGATCTCAATTTCTAGGCCTTTCTTATTCTATCCTCTTAAACCCATTTTGGTAGACTACTTTTCTAATTCTTTATCTGTATTTATCATATTTCTTCTTCTTGCAATATCCTTCCCTAAGGGAATGGGCTTAAATCTAGGCTCCATTACTTAGCTGGGTGGGCTGACATTACTTCATGTCTCAAAACCTCGTTGGTAAAACACAACTACAAATAATTTCTACACTGTAGATATTCTGTAAACATAAAATGAAATAATACATGTAAAGAACTTAGTACAAGGCATGGCATCTAGAAGTTACTTGATAATTGCTAACAAGAATTATTTTCTCTTCTCCTATACAATCATTTGCATCTTTCATTCAGCTTCATTCCCCAATATGTACCTGACTTTCAACTGAAATTTTTCTTTTGCTCCACCATGCCCCATAATATTCTACATTTGGCTTTTTCTGTACTTTCTACATTCAAACTTTTTTTTTTTTTTTAAGATTCTGTTTATTTATTCATGAGAGAGACAGAGAGAGAAAGAGGCAGAGACACAGGCAGAGGGAGAAGCAGGCTTCATGCAGGGAGCCCGATGAGGGGCATGATCCCAGGACTCCAGGATCACACCCTGAGCCAAAGGCAGAAACTCAACCGCTGAGCCAGGTGCCCCTCAAACTTGATTTATAATGAAATGGGGCATATTTATTTTCCACTAAAATCTTAAACTTAATTTTTAATTGGGGCAACATCTTGTTCATCACAGTGTCTTCATAACAGAATAGATATTCTGCTACGCATGTTGAGTGTGGCACAAAGCTAGCTGCTAGGGAGAAAATGTCAATTAGACCTCATCCTTGCCCTCAGAAAGCTTCTAGTCTAATGAAGAAATTCAGCCTTTTAGATCATCCTCTGTAAAAGTGTTGAATTAAATTGAATCTGCTCTTCCAATGTTTACCTTTTTTTTTTTTTTTTAGGATTCTATTTATTTATTCATGAGAGACACACACAGAGAGAGAGAGAGAAAGGGAGAGAGAGAGGCAGAGACACAGACAGAGGGAAAAGCAGGCTCCATGCAGGGAGCCCGACGTGGGACTTGATTCTGGGTCTCCAGGATCACGCCCTGGGCTGAAGAAGGCGCTAAACCACTGAGCCACCCAGGCTGCCCCAATGTTTACTTTTTAAAGAAGTGCTATGATTCCAAAGCCTTTGTTCTACCAAGAAGTACAGTCTGAGATGCGGATTGTGCAAATGAAATAAAGTGGGAGCACTCTCAGTGAGAAAACCTAGATAGGCAGAGGAAGTTAGAGATGTTTACAGAATTCTAGCCACAGCGTGATCCCATAGGGAACTCCCAGCAAGGATTGTACCACAAAGGTGATCTTGCCCAGATGCAAGGGAACTTGGATATTGTACTCCCTTTATCATCTGACAAAATTGAATAACAGAGTTGGAGAAGAGCTTCTCAATCTTCCTGGGATACTCCTGCTAGACAAGCCTCACCAACTAAATGCAATCCTTCAGAAAAGGAGGAGGCAGGAATGAGCGAAGCAAGCCATAAAATCATGAAGAGAACAGAGGGAAGTGTAGGGAAGGAATAAGGGGCCGTGGATATGGAAACTCACATAATTGTGGAGGGAAAGGCTACTTTTATCAATGATTTAGATATTTGGAAAAGAGAGATGTTTCTCTCCCTTCCTCCAGTGGAAAGAAAATTGTTTCTAGGAGACAGGAGCTTTCATGGTACTAGTAGTTGGAAGCTGTTGAAGTTCCAGATGGCCTGGGGGCAAAAGGTAATTTATGTGCTAATGGAGGAAGGCGGAAGCTCTTGAATATGTACTAACTAACTGGTCTGGAGAAGAGAAAACAGGGAAACATCATATTTTAAATATGTCACCATCTACTAGGTCTCTTACTAAGTGCAGGAAGACAGGAAGTTTCTGGGACTAAAAAGCAGTGTCCTAGTAGGAGGTCTCAATTACTGAGGATTTAGGTATTTTCCCTCCTTGTCTTCTCATTTTGATATTACTGAAGGTAAAATGCAGCTCCCAGCAGCAAGAGGCTTTTGGGGCTTTCTTTTGGGTTTGCTTGTTTTTATGTTTTTAATATCCATAGGGCTTGGGGTTTATTGAGTGGAACTCCTATTGTAATTCACTAGAGCCTTTCCAGATTCTCAGCATCTAGAGCAGCCAAGAATCTTGTGGTTTTCTTTCAGCTGTCCCATCATGCACTTCTGGGGGACCAACATGATAAAAGTCAAAAAAGCATAAAGGAAAATCCTTACACATAGTTTTTTTAAAAATCAATTACATAAGGACAGGATGAGAAATACATGGCTTGACTGCACTTCCTAGGGAAAAATAAAAGGCCCGAGGCTTTAGACCACAAGTTCAATAAAAGCCATGAGTATAACGCTACTGTTTTAAAAGCTAATGCAAACTTAGGCTGCAATGACAGAAACACCATTTCTAAAGCATGAGAAGTTATAGTTTCAGGGTTTTCTGCCCTCCTCAGGCCACATCTGGCTTATTGTATTCTTGCGATGGAGGAGAATATCCAGAGGAGAAAGTCCAGGATGGCGAGACATCTGGAAACTAAGTCAAATGACTACTAGT
The DNA here is from genome assembly GCF_048164855.1 of Canis lupus baileyi. Lineage (NCBI taxonomy): Eukaryota > Metazoa > Chordata > Mammalia > Carnivora > Canidae > Canis > Canis lupus. Next base: position 17,557,735 of record NC_132851.1, read on the forward strand.
TGAATGAACTAGACATTTTTGTCCTGAGGAGAAGGGAGAGCAGAGGGGTGATTAAGAAGAGACAGAGAAGGTCTCCTCAAACAGAGGAGTTGCACTGAGAAAAATCCAGAAGGTTTGTTTTAATTTATCTAACCTAATATAAAATGTCATGGTTCAGAATAAGTGAGAATGGGGCAATATTATAGAGAGGAAGATTGAGGTTTATGATCAGAAAGAACTGTTTAGCAATTATAAATACCTACAACAGGGCTGGACTTATTCAAAAGTGCTGAGATTCCTCTTACTGGAGGTGTTCAAAGAAAAGCTGAATTATAGTATGAAAGGGTCACAACATAGCAAGGATATTTCCTAGAAGTTTCCTCCACTGGGTGATGTGCTGGATTCAGAATCTTTAAGGAATCTGAAAGTAGTATAGAGATTTAATAGCTGAATATGTTGAGGGGGGAGTACGAGGAAGTATCAGCTTTCTCCTTATAATTTGGATTTACTGTACATTACATATTAAACACAGATGATGAGCAACACACAGAAAATCACTTTTTGGTCTACCAAGTATTGTTTAATATTTGTTGACTTCCTCTTCACGAAAGATTTTTTGAAAACTTTTCTCCATATACATTTTATTCTCATTGACTTAAAACAAACCTGATCTTACCATAAAACTATGAATTTTAGAATTCATTTTTATGCCCCAAATTTTATTACCCAATATAATTTTTCTATTGGACTTATATCTAAATTACATCTGAAGTTATAGTATGTCAAGGCCATGGTGTTTTTTATATCAACAAATATAAATTCACCATGAGTGAATTGATCAATACAGTCAGATCAACTAGTTTGAACAACCAATCTGACTGAATTTCTTAAACAATCAAATATTTATTCATCACTTACTATGCTTACAAAACTATAGGGAGGTCAAGTTATTGATGATATGTCTAGATAAATACTATATGATAAGACATGCAAAAAATAAATTCAAACAAAAAAGTATCAATACTAGCCAAGACAACAATAAATCTGCTATGGAGAAGTTCAAAATTAATCAGCAAATTGAACTTATGTGTCCAGGAATTTCATGTCCACCTTTAGAATAGGGTAGTTAGGTTAGACTTTAAAAAGAAGAGGGGAGAGGTACATGCACCCCAACGTTTATAGCAGCGTTATCTACAGTAGCAAAATTATGGAAGCAGTGTCCATTGCTGAGTGAGTAGATAAAGAAGATGTGGTACACACACAAACACACACACACACACACACTCACACACACACTGGAATATTCAGCCATAAAAAAGAATAAGATCTTGCCATTTGTAATGACATAGATAGAGCTTGAGAGTATCATGCTAAGTGAAATATGTCAGAGAAAGACAAATACCATATTATTTCGTTCAAATGTGGAATTTAATAAAACAAATGAGCAAATGGAAGAGAGAGAGACAAACCAAGAAACAGACTCTTAATTATAAAAAACAACTAATGGTCATCAGAGGGGAGATGGGTGGGGGAATGGGTGAAATAGGTGATGGCAATTAAGAGTACACTTGTGGGCAGCCCTGGTGATGCAGTGGTTTAGTGCTCCTACAGCCCAGGGTGTGATCCTGGGGACCCTGGATCGAGTCCCATGTCAGGCTCTCTGCATGGAGCCTGCTTCTCCCTCTGCCTGTGTCTCTGCCTCTCTCTCTCTGTGTCTCTATGAATAAATAAATATAATCTTTAAAAAAAAATAAGAGTACACTTGTAATGAGCATTGGGTGTTGTATGGAATTACTGAATCACTATATTGTACACCTGAAACATAACACTGTAAAAAAATATAAAATAATGTTAAAAGTTAAATTTTTAAAATACCAAAAAAAATTAAAAGTGAAGTTTGTGACAGGCTTTGAAAAATACATGACATTTCACTGGACAGAGGAAGGGCATTCCAGGTGCAATAGTGTAAAAGAAAAAGGACAATGGCAAAAAAGCCTTCAAGACACACTTAAGAAAATATAGTGCAATAATTTGCTTCATGGCAAAGGTTTGTGGGAGGCACTATGAATGGTGGTTACAAACATAGCTTTGGCAATGCCCTATTGCTATCATCATGTAACCTTGTGGTTGCTCAAATCTACCTGAGTTTCTATTTCCTTGTGTGAAAAATGAACATATCACCCACTTAGTTGTGGAAAGGATTAAATCAGATTATGTTGCTAAAGCATATAGCTCAGTACCTGACAGATTTAAAAGATTCAAAAGTCTTCTATAAGTAATAGTGCTATTGTCTAAATGTTTGTGTGCCCCATCCCCAAATTCACATGCTGAAATCTTAAGGTGATATTAAGAGATGTGGCCTTGGAGTGCCTGGGTGGTTCAGTTGGTTGAACATCTGACTCTTGGTTTCTATTCAGCTCATGATCTCAGTGAGATGGAGCCCTGCATCAGGCTCTGTGCTTAGTGTGGAATCTGCTTGAGATTCTCTCTCTGTCCCCATATGCCCCCTCCCACTACTCACGCTCACTCTCTCTCTCTCTAAAATAAATACATAAATACATCTTTTAAAAATGGAAGAAAAAACTAATTATTAAAAAAAAAAGGAGAGAGAGATGGGCCTTTGCAAGGTGATTAGGTCATGAAGCAGAACTTTCAGGAATGGGATTAATGCCCTTACAAAAGAGGCTCAAGAGAGCTGCCTTACCCCTTCTGCTGTGTGAGGTTACAGTGAGAAATGGGTCATCTAGCAAGGTCGTCACCAGCCACCAAATCTGCACTGGAACCATAATCTCTGACTGACCAGCCTCCAGAACTAGGAAAAATAAAGGTTTGTACTTCATAAGCCATCCAGTTTATGGTATATTTGTTGTAGTAGCCCAAATAGATCAAGATAATTCATGTTAATGTTAGTAATTAGAGTTAGTAATATTTAAGATATTAGTTAGTTATGTTAGTAATATTTAGTAATGTTAGTAATTTAGTAATTTAGTAATGTTAGTAATATTTAAGATAGAGTATGAAATAAAGTATGAAGATGGAGGAACCTGACCAGTGTGTTTGAAGTTGAGATTACTACCAAAGGGCTCTGAAAAGAGAGGAAAAACAGGACAGTGATGTTATAGAAAGATGCCTCAAATAGTTTTGCATGAAAATGATTGGTGGAATGGACTGGGTTGCAGTGAAAAATGAATTAAAGGCAGAGCAAGTTTATAGGAAGGTACCTGTTTGATATTATAAGTATCTGGATAGCAGGAGTGTATGGAATTAGAAATGAAAGCAAGAAAACAATCAAAAGGTAAAAATAGAGACTATCTAGACATAGGAAGAATCAGAAGAATCAGACTTGTAAATCAAAGTTGACTGTTCAGTTTATAGCTTGGAAACTGAGAATGTTGGCACTAGTAAGAGAAACTGTGAAGTTAGGATGAGAGAAAGATTGGGAAGGAAAATAGAGATTTCAGTTTTATGGCTATAAAGCTAGTGGTGACATCAAAATGCACACGTAGAAATGACTTTAGAAACTCATAGGGTTTTGTTGTTGTTTTTGTTTTTGTTTTGTTTTTTACTCAGACTTGCCTTCAAATTGAGTGACAATGGAGAACCAGTTGAACACACTGATGCCCTCCTTTGTACAATAACATGCTTTTTTATGTTTTGATCTAAATGGAAACAGTGGGACACATTGGGGAAGAGATATGCTAGAGATTATAAATGAACCCACCTCAGTGGCAGCTGCATAGGCATGTGTGCTTCTCTGCAAGGCCACTGACTGTGAGATGTGAAAAATTACATGAAAAGGCCAACTCTGCGTAGTTGGTAAATAAAAGAAATGTAAACATTTCTCTGGGATAAGCAATATGGATCACATGGAAAATGCATTCCTATAAATTGTCCAGTTTAAAGAAAAAGAGGTGATGGAAAGTTTTCTCTGTGCTGAAAGAATAAAAAAATTTTTTAAAAAGGAAAGGGTTTTAAAAGAAAGGCTCCAGTGTGTATGCTTCTAATTACAATATTATGAACAAATGTTTTATAAATAAAAACAGAGGCTTTTGAAAATGTCCCAAATACTGAGGATGTATATAGTACATGGTAAATGTGGAATTTTTTAAAAGTAGAGAATAATTTAACAAGGACATTGATACCTAAGAACAAGTTATTTTGTTCAAATAATTACTTTGAGAATTTACTTACAATACAAAATAGGAAATATACAGTGCTGTTTATGGTTATTATTACTCACATATCATAGAAGTTAAGAGAGGTATAGTCTTTCTCTGAGGGATCAAAGTTTGACATCTATAAGTCAAGAAAAAAATAAAACCCTCCCTGAAAATACACTATATGGGAGAGATTATATCCTAATATTTTTTAAATTTTATGCTTGATTTGATTGATAACATATGAAAGAGCTGCAAAAAGAAAGATGTTTTTAAATACTGCTTCACAGCCTGTCCTTAAATAAGCAGATGAACTGTGAAACTCTGTTTAAAGATTTCATTAGTTATGTATTAAAATATATGAAAGATTATTACCTATATACGCAAAATGGAAAAGTTACTGCTATTTCAATAACTATTATCCTTTAACACTTGAAGTTTGGTCTTTGCTGGCAAATGGGAAATGATGAATACATTCATAGTAAAAGTACGGGAGAGGCAAGAATTCCTACTACCTGAATGATAAAACACTACTGGATTTCAATTAGCCTGCCATAGGCAATCTCACCCTTCTTAATTCTCCTGTTCTTGCTTCTTGGACAATACTACTCTATGTGACACCATTTAGGAAGCTAATACCACATAGATGCTTGATCAGGTTTCCAAAGATGGTAGAAAATAAAAGGGGGAACCATAATCAAAATAAGGCAAGTATGTGTTTCAAGATGAAATAATCCCTTCTTTGCTTGTGTTATTTTTAGAAAAGAAGTCTTTTCAGCATGGTAATACAGATTAAAATAATATTTTTAGATTAAAGCCAAAGTAAACAAAAAAATTAAATTTCAAGTTAAGAGCATATAATCTCACTAAACAATGACACTGGGCCACTCTTATTTCCAAAGTGATACAACACAATGTATCTTCCGCAGCTTTTGAGACAGAAACTCTGAAACCTCGAAACCTCAGTGGGTTAGGCAGGTGGCTCAAATCCAGTGAATCAATTTTGAAATTCTTGGAGTCAGTGTAAATTCAAGAGTAAATTCAAGTCTCAGTGTAAACTCAAGAATTTTCTCCTCTTTTCTACACCCCTTATCCCAACATACTCTAGGTGACATTACAAATCATAGAGAAATGGGGGCACCTGGGTGGCTCAGTCGTTTAAGAATCTGACTCTTGATTTCCACTCAGGTCATGATCTCAGGGCCGTGAATTGAGCCCCCGGTCTGGCTCTGTGCTGGGTGTGGAGCCTGCTTAAGATTCTCCCTCTCCCTTGCCGTCTTTCTCATCATCCCCACCTACCCTAACCCCCCACCCACCCACTCATGCGTACACAAGCACACAAGATGCTCTTTCTCTCTCAAAAAGAAAGGAAAAAAAAGGAAAAAATTCATAGAGAAACAGAGTTTGTTCAGGATTTTATATTATCAGGCATAAGAGGGGCTTCTCTGTGAGGTTGCCAATGTTCACATATATAAGCTCTTATAACACCTGGAAAGAAACAAGGAAGGTGAGATGACAAAAGGCAATGAATAGCTAACCTATTCTTCTTTGATCAGCAAACAGCTTTGCTGTCAGAATAGCTTGGGGTACTGCGGCAGGAAAATGAGAAGAGCTGGGCAAAGCAAGAAATAAAGACTAGAAAATCTTTAAGAAGCATAGGAAATCCACTGCTCTCTTCGGAACAGTGCATCCTGTCTAACAACACTGAATAGGTTCACTGGTTTTTCAAAACCCTGGTATCAATGCTGGATCACGGCAGATTTTAAAATCTGCATATCTCGTGACAATTACCAGGAACAATTTTCATGCAATTCAGAGCCCACCTATTCAGAAGATTCTTCACCTCTGATATCACTGTTAATGTAGGATGAGGGGCTCCTGGGTACTAAATAGAACACTTTGGAAGAATATTCACCGACCAAACAATTAGGTGGCAAAATGGCATATTTTAAACAAGTAAGCAGAATATTTGTCCCATCTACAAAGTCAGGTAGAAGTGTCACCAGGGAAAAATTTGGAACCTTCATCAAAGAAACTGTCCTTGTGACACTTAGCAATCTCTGTCCATACATGTTTTATCTACCTACTAAGCCATATACTTACCTATGCAGAAAGCATCCAGAATTATAGTTAGACAGATTTGTGTTCATATCACTGCTTTACTACTTCCTAGTTGTGTATCTTTGTTATGTTTCTTAACATTTTGACATGCCCATTTGTTGAAAATGAATAGAAATGCCCACCTTGAAGGATCGTTATGAAGAACAGAACTAAGAGAGATCAACACCTAGAATCATATCCAATCACAAATTCCTGCCAGATTTAATGCTGCTGACATCTAAAAAACCATAGACAACCCCCAAATCATCTTTCCAATGGTATACTGAACGTCCTCCTCAAACACCTAACAGAGCAGCAGCAGGTCACATCAACTCAGTAATAATTGCATGTGTCCAGCATTGAGACTGGGCAAGAAATGGCCAGCAAAGCAAGAACAGAAAGGAGAAATGATTCTGAATAACTGGGGCAAACTATCCTCTTCTTAGTCCTATGAAGATAGTTCCATAAACCTGGACTCCTTCTTTCTGATGGTCTAGATTAGCACTGTTCAATAGGACTGTCCAGATGATGGGAACATTCTAGATCTATACTGTCCAATATAAGCAGCCATCAACCACAGATGTCTTGCAGTGTGGCTAGTATGACTGAGGAATTGAAGTTCTAATTTTATTTAACTTTAGAAAGTTTAAATTGAAAAAGTTGCATATAGCTAAAGTCCATTGCATAAGACAGGGCAGGTCGAAATGTCAGGAACGAACAGAAATATGTTAGGGGATAAATACTATAGTGATCCAAGTGAAGTCAGGTAGCTCAAACAAACTCCTGAGTTGACTTTATCATTTTAGCTTGAGGTTTTCAGTGGTGGTCTCTGCTATATCTTTTGGGTGACTTATTTCTGTCTCTGATATTATGTCTGATTCTAACTTGTGGCTCAATTCCCTCTTATTTAAGCCAACAATTAGGCTGCTTAGGTTTCTTAGCACAGGGTTCCTATAAAAATGGGCAGATTTTTATCAGATTTTCTCTTCCCATTAGTTTTATATTTTCCTAGCAGGCTCACAAAAAGATATTCTTCTTTTGATTTTTCTACATTACTATTATATAAATAATATATATACAACAGTCATATTGTACATCATATATGTATTATTTATATATATACTAACACATTACTATAATACACACATATATATACTAAGACATAGTATACTACATATTACTACACTACTATACTATTACTAGTATAACCATGATTAAATTTGCTGTTTTCTAAAAACTACTTTTCTACAAAAGTTGGAGCTTCCCAGATTGAGCAGCAGATCCTAATGGAGTGGCACCACATAGCATCACATCCCAAAGACCTTTTCTTTCCCCCACTGGAGCAATATGAAACCAAGCACCCACACCAGAAATGGCAAATATTGCTTATTGACTATGGCACTCTTTCCCACTGGGTCTTCACAGAGCCTCCGAATCCTCCTTAACACAACTCTAAAAAGTAACAGCCAATTTATTGTCTTTGATATGTGACATGAAATATATATGGTATATCATTCCCCACCCCCTAATGATTTCCTTGCCATATAAGGTTAAAAGCTCCAAGGATTAAGACAGCTTTTGTTCTCATTGTTCACGAGTCTCGGTTCTGGGAAATAATGGTAAGACTGACAGATCTTCTTCCAAGAGGTCCTTTGCTTCTGCATGAATACAAAACTTTTGGCAGCTTGCTCTGGCAGAGTAGAACTCCCCACACATATTCATTAGGACATCTCTTGGACTTGACCTGACTAAGCAAGAAATCCTAAATATTAACATTCCTGCCAAACACAGGTTGAAAAAGCCATTTGCTGACCCTTAGCTTATGACTAGATATTTCTTGCTGGCTCACAAGAAGTGAGAATTTTTCTACCAAGATCCTGCTCCTCTCACTGGCCATTTTAGAAATGAATTTCAGATGCTACTTGTAGTTCAGAAGCAAGACTCAAAAGTGGAGTTGACCTTTTTTGGACACTCAATTTGAAAACTAAATTAGATCAATGAATTTCTAGGTATATATGACAATCTGTTGTATTTTAGTCAGGGATAAGGATATCACAAAGCACACATGGCTCCCATAAACACTCTGCAGACTCTAAACAGAAGGAGGGAAAGAGGGACGAAGAGAGAACATAGAAAAACAGATAGTGAGACATCATGATGCCTCTGAATGCTTTTTTTCCCCCTTTCTTACCACAGTTTTTGAAGATTGTTCTCTAAATCATTAGCTCACAGATTTAGTCATTCATCTTTATTGTTATTTTATCATTCTTTCTGGTTCGTTGTAAATATTGCGCAATTAGCACATTTCTGAAAGCCCGATGGCCATGTCCTCAAGCTTCCTTCCCAGTTCCTGGAATTTACGCTGTAGGACCTCAGCCCTATTTCTGTCTGTGGTTTTGATTCCAGCTCAGATTCTGACTACAGAGACATCCCCTCTCCTTGGCGAATACCTTTTTCTCCTTGTGGTGATGTTTCCAGTCCAGCTTGAGGAGTCATAAAGTGCTGTTAAAACAGTCATCCCTCTTAGTCTGTCCTTGGTAGTCATCACACAGTATTGCTATTGTCCAGGGGCTGGAGGCTGAGGCTATGGCTGAGTCGGAAAGTTGGTTTTAGTATCCCAGCAGGGCCAGGGAAAATAAATCCCTGAGCGAGAATATGGCTTGGCGTCAAGCAGCTGGAGAACCGGGTCCAAGGGCAGATTATTTGGGTGAGTGTGCATGGCTACCAGACATCAGTTTCATTTGACTAATATGTTCTTTTCCATCCAATTGAATGGATTACCACAGTGTCAAATAAATAATGCGTTGCCACATTTGGCCCAACAAGAAAAATACTGGGTATCAATAAGCAAGTGTAAGACCACATGAAAGCCTGACTGTGTTTGAGAAAAACAGGAATAAGCCCTCAGGTATCTTGAAATGCAGACATTTTTCTTGTCAAAATGTTCTAGGAGCCAAATGTGTGGAGTCCCCACTGCTGTGACAACACTCTGGTCTCTGAAGCTCATCCAACATAGCCACAGACCCAAATTAAACCCTAGGTATTTATGAAGGCAGCCACAAAGGTGGGACAATGGCTCATTACCCAATCCAGAATGCATTCAGTCAACATTTATTGAAAGCCTACTGGTTGCCAGGCACAGAGGTGGCATCTCAGGGTGGCAGGGAGAGTAATAGGGGTTGAGAAGCATTAAAAAGTGAACAAGGCACAAACTCCTGTCTCACATTCTAGTGGAAGACACAAACAAATATTCAGATGATTCCTATTTCATCCCGCAAAGTGCTGTAATAGAAATATGGGCAAACTGCTAAGGAAGCAGGAGATAAGAATAGGTCAGTCCACTGGAAGACAGAGAACATGGGGAATGTCTTCATGAAGTGATGACATTTGGGCTCTGCCTTAACATATGCTATTTGAATGCAATAGTATTCTCGGAATGTATGAAGTGAACATTATAAACCATAATAAATCCCCCCAAAACCCTTCTCAGTCTGTAACACAAATTAGCATCGATGGCATTTTCTAACTGAGTTAAAGGAATAATAAGAAAAATAAGACAGGAATAATAAACACTGCCCTAAGCATTTTACACATGTTCATTCAATTCTCATAATATTTCTGTGCTGTAGGTACTCTCTTTACTTTATAAAAGTGGAAATAAGGCACAGAGAAGTTAAATAAATTGCCCAAGGTCACATTGCAAGGTCAAACACTATGCTCAGTGCTTTAGACTGTTTCTTACTTTATCCTCCCAACAACATTTTTCTGATCTACTATGTACAATTATTTCAGGGCAGGGGGCTGAAAGGGTTACGGAACTAAAGCTTAGAGAGATTTACTCTCCTCTCAGAAAGATCTTTCAAATAGAAGACAAAATATGAGTGCTGACCCACTGCTACGGATACATGCATGATATGTTTAAGGCAAATAGAAATTGTACACACCAAAGGCTTGAGATTTATTCTCTAGAAATGGGGAGCCATTCATGAGGATAACATCATTGGAGTTTTATACATATATTTAAATGTTCTGGCGGTACTTTGAATGGAATGGAGGGAAGAAGGGTAATAGGAAAGACTGTGTGATGGCTACTGAAGTGATGATCTCGGTCTGGGTAGAGGACATTGGCAAAGAGGAATGAATTTGAAAGATATTCTGAAAGTAGAATCAAGAGGATATAATGACTAGTCTGGTGAGAAAAATGTGGTCTGGTGGAAGAAGTAAAGACCCACTCCTAAGATATCTCGCTTTGACCAGTACGCTGAAATATGTTGCTGCCACCAATCAAAATAGGAAAAGCAGAATTGGTAGGTGAGATGAAAAAAGTAATTGGTTTGGATGCATTGAGTATAAGGTGTACTACTAAGGGGAATAATCCATTAGACAATGTAATACACAGTTCCAGAGTGATCCACTAGACCATTTCTTTCTCACATGTGAACAGTGCCATTGCCTAGCATTTAGAGACATTCATTGGTGGAACAAGAATATCATATCTGGCATATCTTTATAGGGATGATTTGGTAACAGACACTTCTAACAATCAAGTATTAATCTTTACAACAACCCTGACAAGAAGGTACCCTAATATTTCCATTTCACAGATGAGAACACTGCAACATAGAGAGTATAAGTCATTTTCCCAGTGTACCACAGCCAGAGGAGCACCAGGGACAAATTCTCCCCTTCCCTCCTCAACCAGCATTTCCCACATCGTGATTTCGGGCTATGGCTGAAATTCTACTTCTGAAAGGTTTACCACCTGTCCTTGGAAAAGGAAAAAGAAGGTTGAATATTCAGGTGTAGTTGAGGCCTTGCTGAATTATATATTTCCCACCCCTTTCACCTTTATAAAATTTGGTACACTTGTTCTTGACTTAAAGATTCTGTGGGACAGTTAATCTCCCTGTTTTGTTTTCCTTCTCTATAGTAGGGAATGATAACAGCCCTTGCTTCCTAAGATGGTTGAGAGGATTAAATGGGTTTATACCTCTAAAGTACTTATTCCTGTCACAGGTACATGGTCTAGAAATGGAAACTAAGATGACAAGACAATGTGAACAACAGTGATGATGGCTACCTATTTATCTTTACACTACTATCCCCAGTGGTTTAGAGATGAAATGCTAGGGCAAGCTCTGCCATTCTTAGGAGAATCAGAGAGAGAGAGACAGAGAGAGAGAGAGAGTAAAATACTGCTAGTTGTCAAGATTTTGGATGTAAAGGTCTCTGACCTATGCATTTGGGGAGAGGGGGAGGTAGTATTATGGTGGTCATTTGAAGAGCAAGAGACAAGGACCTTTTGTCAGGGTCCAGATAATCAGAAAAGCTTATTATCCCTGTTAGTGTCCAATCACACTAGGAGATAAGATGAGTAAGGCCTTATGAAACAGAAATAAAGGACAAAGAAACCCAATGCTTGGGTCCTCAGGCAGGCCTGTTCGGCACCAGCAAGAGACTAGATTGGGTCCTTTAAAAAGAGGGATTCTAGGGGATCAGCCCAAGTGCAGGGTAGCCTTTGTTTGGACTTTTAAAACTGAGGAGGGGAAATGCTTGAAACATAAAAGACCAACTTGGACCATCTGGTTCTGTAACAGTCCCCCATCAACACGTCCTCACTTGATGAGACCAATATAATAAATGAGGATAGATGTGTTTCGCTCCTGTCAACAGCCATACAAAAGGAAAGATAAGAGAAGCTTTTGAAATTGTAGAGATCTTTTGGCTTTAGCTATTCCAGAGGCAATTAGTTCCATATGGGAAGCAAATCCATGCGGATAGATTTAACTATCAATTCTGTAGCTGCTTATCAAGAGGCAGTATATTTTGTAACACACACACAAAAGCCAGATCCTGTTACTGTGACACCTGCTTTCACCCAGGCTGGGCAGCAATGCATTAGCCTTAGGTCTATGATATTCCATGTGTCAACTTACTTTGTAGAAATTAATTAATTGCCCCTGGAATCAATATTAATAACGATAAATTGCTTTCTAAAATAAGCTAAGCTAAATCAGGGCAATGCTACTTTCATGAAACTCTAAAATGTTAAAACAAAGCACAGTAAGCCCAAACATTTCTCCTTGTGCCATAGTAAAAGCTAAGTGATCCACTGAGGAAAACTTTCAGACTTTACTATTCTCTGATGGAAGTTACAGAAAGTAATCCTGAAGAAAATTGATAAGACAATGGATAACTCATTCCTCCATGCTACCATAAGCTTTCCCTTAGAAACATCCTGCTTTTATCCATTCTTCTGCGTAAGAGAGAAAGAAGAAAAAGTGGGGTGGGGATGGAGAGATAACAAAATAAGAAAGAAATGAAGGATGGAAAGAGCAAATGTAAAGTGCCAGATCAAAAAGAGGAAACAGAAAAAAGGGAAGCGAGAAACTTCAACTGCTTCCTCCCCCCGCACCCTATTTCTTCCATGTTCTTGAAACTCATCTCTCTTTCATTACTGCACACTCGTGTGTGTGGTGAGGAGCAGGAGACAGAAGCAATAGTGACAGGAGTTGATCTTGATGGGGAACACAATTCTCAAAGGCAAGGAACCTCTAGACCCACAGGGTTTGTGAAAATATCCATAGGACGAACCCATGGCCTTCAGGATTTGGCAAAAAATTCAACCCATTATTCAAACATTTTGTGCTAAGTGAAGTGCAGTGCATTTTGTCAGGCAGTTCCTCCTTAATTTCCAAACCCATGTGTATTTCCAAGGGAATGTGATCCATATGTTTCTAATTCATTTGCATTTAAATCATCATAATGCTGTTTTGCTGAGCTATTTGATGTCCAAGAAGACTATGAGGCCTTTTACAAGCCTTTTTAAAGGCTTTCTCCTTTGAACCTGCAAGTCATGGTTTTCCTGTACAGAATGTGAATTAAAATAAAGAAAGGTTATAGCTTCTCTTCAAACTAAATTCCACTGTATTTAAATGGATAATAATAATGACAACCATTAAAATAATGTGATCTCAGAGGCAACCTTACATATAAATTTAGAAAAATCTATCAGTTGAAAAAAAAAAGTTCCAGATTTTCCAACGCCACAGCCATGAATAGTTAATGGTTGGATTCTGTTCTGTTTGCAAATTAAGTTTAAAATATTATTTGCTTTTCTTAACCCCTTGATTTTTCTAAAGCCCAACATAATTTCTTTCAGACTCTGAATATATTCAGGGATACTAATTGTAGCTCTACGGTAATTTTTTTAAAGAAAGTTTTGAATATCTTTGTGCCAGAATTATCTAAGTCCTTAATAAATTTATGAAGCACTAAAATATTGATTTATTCTTTAAAAAAAAAGTAGCAATCACAATATTATCTACAAGTATTAGGCACATTGATATTGGTGAGGCATGGTACTGGATGCTTTACATATGCTGCCTAATTTAATATTTGCAAGATCTCTGTAAGTTTATCATGATTGCTACCCATTTCATGGACACAGAAAACACACAAAATTTGAGCAAGTTACTTGATTTAAGGACACTTGTTCATATCCACACGGCTAGTAAGCTGAAGAACAAACATCTAGAACACTGAGGAGGGGTCAGGCGGTTAGCAACTACTACTTTTGAAGTTTCCAAAAGGGCCACTCTTAAACACAAGGAGGAGTCTAAACAGCATAAAGTTCTTTCATTTACTGAGTTCCTACTATCTCCCAGCTACTGTACTAATCACTGTGGAAAACAAAATCAAGCAACTATCATCCTTCTACTCAAAGGGCTCTGAGTCTAGCAGCTAAAAAGATGTAATTTTCCATGCAGTGTGATTCTGTCCTGTAATTAAAGACCAGAGGTAAAGGTGTATGAAAGTGTCAGAAGATAAGGTTCAAGGTTCATTCTAAAAGGCCGATAATATACATAAACCATGGATGCCTAAGCCTGTCCCCCACTCAGTGTTTAATAGATGTTGTTTCTCTTCTTCTAAGATGTTTGGAATTTATCCTGAAGGCAAGGACCAGGTGTTTTGTTTTCTTGGAAGAGAATCGTGACAGTAGTGCAAAGAATGGATGTAGAGATACTTACAGGGGAGAAGTCAGCTTGGAAGCTGTTTCAATAATCTAGTGATGGATGGAAGGCAGTGGGCTGGGGAGAATAATTTTAGAGCTCCTTACATTTCACATTTTCTAAATCATTTTACAACACTTGGCCTTTTAAACAATAAGAAAAGCTCAATTTGCATCATTTTGCTGAAAACTCGAATTTCTCTCTGATTTCCCAATGTAATGTCTATGCACTCACAGACATACACATCCGGTCATGTAATGATCATGTAAGCATAAATCCTTCTTTCTTGATAACCATTTCCACACAAGAATGATTTTACACTGGGCTTTGCCCTTTTCCATTGATACTGAGAAACTAATCGGTAATGCAATGTAATGTGATGTAATATAATGACTTTTCAAGAGAAAAGGAGAAAATCAAGACATCCCAAAAATAAAATGGTCAAAAATATTTATATAAAGGAAAATTACAATTCCCCATTTCCTCAATGAAACATCAGCAATGCCAGCATTATATATGTATTGAGTACATGGTCACAGGCTTGACAATTTAAAAAGTCCTGAAATTTCTGCCCATCCAAACATCTCCTTTCACTTGTTAGTTTGAATTATCCTAAAAAGCATTAACTCACTTTATTTTTTAAAAGGTATTAAGGTCTTTTATGATTTAGGACTTGGGGTTTAAGGAAAAAAGCGAAGTCTTCAAAGAATAGCTCTTTCATATTTTAACCTCAATTGGCACTTGTGACAAAAGACATAATTGAATTAAGAAATATAATCCAATATCTTAAAAATCTCCTTTTCTTCCCCTTTTCAAAGTCTCTCACTTAAAACCATTTAATTTGCTACAATATTTGAAACATTTTTTCACTTCTCATGGTCACCCCTAAATATCATCCTCTTACTTGGATCCTGCCTCTCAGCTTCCATTCTTGTCCTGTTACAAGCCCTTCTCCAAATAGCAGCCAGAACAATCATTTTCAAAAATAAATTAAATGATGTCACTTACCCATATAAAACCTTCCAACAGCATATTATTGCTTCTTGTTGTACTTAGAATAAAAGTGAATCTTTGGAATCCCGCTCTAGCCCAGCTTCCAACCTCCCTTCACTGGCTTCTTTCCCTGTCAATACACTCCAGCTACCCAACCTGTCCTGCTCACATTGTACCCTTGGGCTTAAATCTCACCTCAGATGTCACCCCCTCAGAGATGCTTCTCACCACCCCCAAATAAAGTACTGAGTATGCTGACCCATACAGGAGGGAGATAAATTAACAATCATAACTAGAGTGTGTTATACAAACATACACACACACACAAAGAAAAAAATAATTCAATGATACTTTGCTTCAGTGAACTTTAAGTGTCCTACAAGATTGGAATATAAAACTCACATCTTCTGGGTCACAATTAGATAAGTGACTAAGGTTCCAGCCCTTACAGCATGTCCATAAGTTCCATCATGTTGCCTTGGCTGTTTCTTTCATTGCCCTTCTCACAGCCTGAAATCTAGTTTATTTATGTCAACTTGTTTTTTGAGAATATAAGCACCTTAAAAGCAGGGCTTCATCTCTCTTATAGATTTCCTTATTACCAGCACCTAAAACTGTGCCTACTGGGGGTGCCTGAGTGGCTCAGTTGGCTAAGCATCTGCTTTTGGCTCAGGTCATGATCCCAGGGTCCTGGGATAAAGCCCTGTGACAGGGTCCCTCTCCCTCTGCCCCTCCGCCCTGCTCATGCTCACTTGCTCATGCTCTCTCTCAAATAAAAACAAAACCAAACAAACCCATGCCTAACATAAAATGAATTCTAAAGGAACTTTAACTCAGAGACTATCTGGAAGAGGATGTCATGGTTAATTTTATGTGTCCACCGGACTCGGCCACAGTTGCAAAATACATGGTGAAATGCCAGTCTAGGTGAGGCTGTGAAAATATCTTTTTAAATGAGATTAACATTCGCAGCAGTAGACTCTGAGTAAAGTAGACTACTCTCCATAATATGGGTGAGCCTCATCCAATCTGTTGAAGGCCTTGAGAGTAAAAGACTAAGGTCCCCCAAGGAAGAGGAAATTCTGCCTCCAGAGTGCGTTTGGACTCAGGACTGCAACATCTATTCTTCTCTGAGTCTTTATCTGCTAGTCCGCACTTCAGACTGCCAATTCTCACCATGCTGTAAGCCAATTCCTTAAAATATATCTCTCTTACACACACACACACACACACACACATACACATACACAGTTATTGGTTCTGTTTTTCTGGAGAATGTTAATTAATACAGATGGGTCGGTCACTCATGGTACAGCAGAGCTAACTAACATTTCTCTTCAGACATTTATCCCTTTGCCCACAGCTCCCAGGCAGGCTAGGAACTAAGGCAAACTCTCCATTTCTCCATATCCCCAGATGTCCCATCTTCTTTCCCTCTTCACTTTCTTCTCCTCACCCTCACATGCCACTTGACCTCCTGGCCAGAAGTAACTTCTATAATTTTCTCTCTCATCCTCCAAGCTATCCCATGTCACCCTAAGAAGACCTGTGACTCCAGGACTCTTTGTGGCCTTGATAAATACAATTATTCTGTTGCTTTGACCACTTTCCTCCTGCAAAACTGCTGGTAGATAAAATGCTCCATGTTGCTCCATAAACAAACTGGAATGGAAGTAAAATCAGAAGTTCATAAGATAACCACAAACAGACTTGCGCCATTCTGTAATGTCAAATATTCTAACTGAGAATTTTAATTATAAATAAGTTATGTGGGACGTCTTAGTGGCTCAATGGTTGAGCATCTGCCTTCGGCTCAGGGCGTGATCCTCGGGGTCCTGGGAACAAGTGTCACATCGGGCTCCCTGCAAGGAGCCTGCTTCTCCCTCTGCCTAAGTCTCTGCCTCGCTCTGTCTCTCATGATTAAATAAATTAAAAAGTCTTAAAAAATAAAGTTATGAATAGCATATGATTTTAAGAAAAGAAATGGAGACGTAATTGGAAGTTAAACATAAAAAGTCTTCATTGAAAAAAAAAGAAAAAAGTCTTCATTGAAGAGAGGACTGACTGTTCAATGAACTAGCATGCTCATCAATACCTTTTAAATTGGTAACTGATCTGAATGCAATTCTGATGGCTTCATGTATGATTTCAAAGTGACAAACAGGACTTTGGACTTTGAGCCTCTTTTGAACAGGGACAGTGCCTTATACAACAATATGCAAAGAGTGCATAGTGCATAACCCGACACACCTGGGTTAAAAACATTACCTGTCACAACTGTGCCCGTATCATATGGTTTGATCTCATTGGTTCTCAACTGTCTAAAGTGGGAAAAATAAGACATTTATGTGATGCACCCAACAGTGGACTGGTTCATAGTAGATGGCAAATAATTGCCAGTGCCTATCATTGGAGTTGTTTTAATTTCCACAGCATCCAAAAATATGCTAAGCACATAATAAAATAAAATAATCATATATGAAATGAAATGGGGGTGAGATTACACTGATGGGGGCAGTTTTCTTTCTCTAGGTACACATCACTGTGATCACAGTATGGAGGCTTCCAAATCTCTATGTTCATATTTTATTATTAGATAAATCTGCCCTATATACGTGACATTTTTTATAGTGTTTCTTTAAAAATATATATAAATAGCAGTCTGGATAAAAGTACTACTTTATTCTTAACATGAAATTCATCTATTGCCTTTATTTTGAATTCGTGTTATATCCTAAAAAATGTCAGATTTCAAAATTTTGTGCAAACTTGGTTCTTTCTACTTAAGAATAAATAGTGAGTGATTACAGGCATCATTTTTCTTTAAAACTTTAGTTTTAAAACTCATCAGAGCCATATTTGATAAAGGCAGCCACCTTAAGTGCAAAAACAAAATAAAAACAGAAACAAATTAGACAAGCATGCATCCTCCAAAGAAAAAGTTATTTAAAAACATATATTAATGAAAATTTTCTAGTCTATGAATAAAGGGCTCATCAACTAGGCAAAACTAGAATCGATAATACATTTCTACCCTAAATGAGATTTAAAAATATATTCCAGTGTGTTCAGTTACCATCCTTCTTATCAGAGGCAAATAGAAGTTTGAGCTTGGTTTGATCTTGCTGTAGAAAAAGTTTCTGCATTTAGTGAAAGGCTCAGGAGTCTCTTCCAATCCAGAGATTTTATAGTTCTGTGATTTAGCCACTCCAGGAAATTTTTTAAGTGTTCATTCCTAATATATTTTATGTCTCCATTTGCGTTTGGTGTTATACAACCATGATCTCAGTGTTGAAAATCCAGGATTTTTTTAAGCACTAAGATTTCTTGATTTAAAGAAGTAAGAAGAAAAAACAGAAAGAAAGAAAAGAATTGCACAAATGTTTCTGAAATTTAACAGGGTAATTTCACTTAACTCTAGAGTTATACAAATATATGATAGAATTATGCAAATACATAAAACATCTGCTTACATCACCCCAGAGTTACATAATGCCCTTTGTATGATTTCCCAAAACCATTTCAAGAACTAAAGCTGAAGTGTTAAAATTTAAAGTATGTCCTAAATGACCTTTTTTAGATGTTCTAGTGTAAGAAACTTGAAAAACAAATCTGGAAGTTTATGAATATTACACATGTGAAGTCTCTGTTATTTATGCTTGTTTTAAGTACTTGATTAAGCATCCATATGTCAACCTGATCCTATGGAAGGTCAGAATAAACAAAGGGTTTCCGAAGTTAAGTACTCAAACAGATGAGACTACTGATTTTTCTGAAGTTAAAGAATACCATTTATTTAGCAAATGGCATCTGATGTATTTGGAAAATTCACAGATGTCAATAGATATCAATTGTTGCAAATGAATAAAAGAACTTGCAACTAGATCCCACGTTTCAAAAAAATCAAAATTTCTTTGGGATGCTAATTTTCTAAAAATGTGGGCAGTTTTTTAGTGAAATTAGCAAATGATATCAGAAATTGCAAATGGATTTTTTTCCCCTAACTCCATGGAAGAAATAAGACAACATAAATTTTGAAAAGTGACCAAGGAATGTCTGCTCTCCTGTAATAGTATAATTGGATGAACACATGAGTATATACCAGTCCACCTAGATGTGAGTCAGTTTTCCCTGGCAGGCATCTTGATATGTGGCTAGTGGCCTACTTGCTCCTCTAAACATCAGCAGTTTCTTACCTAGAAGCTCTGTAAGATGGCTTGGTGTAGGAGAATTGAACTGGTCTGCTCCAAACAGAAGTCCTGCTGTGAACAAAGTCTCCCCAAAGGGATCCTAATCTACCTGTGTCTGAAGAACCATGAGTCATCTAAACAGTCCATCATGTATCCTATTCCCAAGAGAATCTAACAGTTCTCACAGAAGAATCAGTGAACAAGAATCTGGGGACTGATGGTTAGTATCCTAGAAAACTGAGTTTAACAATCTCGAGTTAGAGGAGGCAGACTGGGATATACATTTTGGGGCTGGGAACTCACCTAAAGCTAGAAGAGAAGCAAACTATTGCTTGGGCTCCGTAGTGGGAGATGGGTTCAGTATGTTTATGTAGGCTCAAAGTACAGTGAATAGTAAAATTAAATGTTCTCTCTCTATAATAAAGAATATATCTGATCTTTGTCCCTGGTTCAAAAACACTTGGAATTTCCAGAGTGATAGGAGCATCTTTGTTATGTTAATGAGGTGATATATAGTAGGCCCCTAAATAGCCTCAAAATAGGTACTGATCAAGAGAAAGACCGACCATGTAATTAGAGGGCTGGAACTTGGGTCCTCACTAATCTCTGACCTCCAAAGAGGTGATGTGCCAGAGATTGAATTCACTCACATGGCCAATGATTTAACCAATCTTGTATATGTAATAAAAATTCTGGGACGCCTGGGTGGCTCAGCGGTTGAGCGTCTGCCTTCTGCCCAAGGTGTGATCCTGGAAACCCGGGATCGAGTCCCATATCGGGCTCCCTGCATGGAGCCTGCTTCTCCCTCTGCCTGTGTCTCTGCCTCTCTCTCTCTGTGTGTCTCTCACGAATAAATAAATAAAATTTTTTTAAAAATCTGAACATTAAGGCTTGGAAGAACTTCCTGGTTGGTGAACACACCAATGTGCTAGGAGGGTGTTCTGACTGCAGAAGTCAGAGTAGAAGGAGGCATGGAAGCTCTGTGGCCAGGACCCTTCCAGGCCTCATCCTATGTGTATGTATACCTTATAACAAAAGTGCAATCATGAATATGATGCTCTCAGTGAAAACTGACATAGTCAACATTTTAGAATATTTTCTGTGTGCCAGACACTGCCAACCATTTTATGTGCAATTTCTCAATGACTTTTCATGAGAGTAGCATCAGGCAGCTATTATATTACCCCAATATACCTAGCAAAAAATGAAGGCATGGAAATAAGTCCTTGAGAGACTGGAAAGGCTGGGGGGGTGGCTGGCGTCCAAAGGAGTATGAGGTGCCCTACAATTGGTATGATGCTCCTTGTGTTCAGCTGAGAAAGAGTTAGGACCAGGATTAACAATCATGACAAAGAATGTTAGCAGTGGCAAATGTAGCTGCCATATATAATTTTTAAAAACCCAATATAGCTAATTAAATTGCCCAGGTAGTCAACAGACTCCAGTCATTACAAATTTGAAAAAAAAAAACATAAAATAATTTTTAATATGGAGATTTTCTTTTTTTAAGATTTTATTTATGTATTTATCGGAGACACAGAGAGAGAGGCAAAGACATAGGCAGAGGGAGAAGCAGGCTCCCTTCAGGGAGCCTGTCGCAGGACTTGATCCCAGGACTCCGAGATCATGACCTGAGCCGAAGGCAGATGCTCAACCACAGAGCCAACCAGGCATCCCTAATATGGAGGTTTTCTTTGCAAGGACACAGTCTAGATATTTTCCCAAAGGGAAAACTCAACAAAAGACTGTATATGTCCTTGACTGTGCTGTTCCAATCAAGTAATAATTTAGGCTTCTTGGAAACTGAGAGTATCAGGAGGGAACTCAAATATCCTATTTAAGGGCCTTGGCTAAGTCTTGGTATTTCCAGTCCTTCTGAAGATCCCCACACCTTGTGGACATATGAAAGAGCTTAGTATTTGGGAGGTTTTATTACTAAATCATAAATATTTTATTTACCCAAACCAGTAAGGGAGGTAGAAATGAGGGGGAATTTGGGCATCTTTCAGAGGAAATCCATGCCAAGGCCCCATTTGCACTGACTCTGCAGAGCACTCAAAAGCACTTTTGTTTTAAATCTTTCATTCTGTTGAAATACAGTCATCAGGTATGCAGCACAGATAAACTCATCTGCCTATATCCGGGTTTAAATCTGAAAAGCAAATATGTCAATGAACTTGATCTAGGTAACATCTTTCACACTAGCATCTGCTCTACTGTTTCCAAAGGTACCCAAGCAATGGAATCAATATTAATGCCATCCTTTATGAAGATAAATCTACTGACCTACTACCATTTGGGTGTCTACTTTGAAAGCTTCCCTGCAGAAAACTGGTCCTCAATCATTCTGTTGACTAAATCTCAGTGTGCCTGTGGTAAAAGCTTGTCAGGATGAAATGTATAGGCCATTGCTGGAAAACAGCAATGTAACTGGTTTATGTAGGAATGGAACCCTTGACTTTGCCCTCCAGATGGTTCTCCCTGATGCCATAGAATCTGTCTTCACCATCCCCATGACTGAAGTTTCTGTTGTTAGCCTTTGTTTTTTTCAATCGTCCTTCACACATCCTCCAGACTTGCTTTTCTGAAATGAAAACTCATCATGTTGTCACACTGCTTAAAAACTTTTAATGATTTCTCATTACCTCCAGCAAAGGCAGATGAAATTTAGCTTATTGGTAATAATCACTGTTGCTACCAAATTAGTTTCTAATATTGAAAAATTGGGAGAGTTTATCTCAATATATGTAGATTTCTGAATTCACTTGTTGAATTGAGATGTCTGAAAATAGTGGGCCCTTTTCTGTATCTAGACTGGAGCAGAGAGGTTGCTAT